>NC_133161.1:60877500-62127500 GCF_040802235.1 Manis javanica | reverse complement strand
TATATAGTTACTGTGTTCCCTATTTAGTTATTAGATCAATTTTTAGGGGAAGGACACTTGGAGAACTATTAAATGTTTCATGCCTGTTTATTTTATACCTACTAGTTCTAGCATGCATCAGTGGCTCTTTCCTGTGGTGATTATTTATGTGTTCTTCTGATTGCATAATAATTCTATTTCCCTCTCCAATGTTCCTCCTCTGACATCCCAGTGAGGTGGGGAGGAACATCTCATTACTTCTTGGTGATGATGGATGTCCAGGCTAATTAACTAGTCTTCACTGACACTATGGGGGTCTTAATTACTGGCTGGTACAGATCGAAGTCCTGGCTCCCTTTCTGACCCCGTATGAGGAGTGGGGTGCTTTATTACAGTTTGATGAGAGTTGGACAAGTGGCAGAGGGGACCACATTTGTTTTCTGTCGTGTCTGGCTTGTATGGACTGATTATTGTCTGAATGCTAGGCTGCCCCTTTTCTGGTCCTTTGGCTGGAGAGGGCAATCTTTTGTTAGAAATTTTTCCTTTTGTTTGGGTTTAGTGTTTCTAGAAGGTAGGAATTTTCCCAATTTCTTAAGTTCCCAGGTGTTTCATATTGTCCCCCCACCTACACTATGCCTTTACCATTTCGTCAGTTATTCTAGCTGAACTCTCCTTACTGGTGTGAAGTTGAATAGACAAGTACCCTTGTCTTCTCTCTCCCTGCAGGTTTTCATTAGATTTGGGGCCAGTTGTTTGTTCTACAAATCCAGTTTATCAATGGTTTAAGATATCAAGAATTTGAAGTTATTCTGATTAACCTTTTGTGATGGTTAATTACATGTGTCAACTTGACTGATCCACTGGTATTATTCTAAGTGTATCTGCGAGGGTATTTTTGGTGCAGATAAACAAATGATCAGTAAACTGAGTAAAGCATATTGCACTTCTTAATGTGGATGGGCTCCATCCAGTTGGTTGAAGGCCTGAATAGAACAAAAGGCTGACCATCCTGACAGTAAGAGGGAACTCCTCCTGCCTGACTGCCTCGAGCTGAGACACTAATATATTTTTTTCTTTTTTCCTGCCTTTGCACTCAAATCGAAACATTGGCCTTTCCTGGGTCTGCAAACCTTTAGACTAGAACTTCACATCATCTCTCCCAGGTCTTCAGCTTTCTAAGTGTTGATCTGGGGACTTGTCAGCCTCCATAATTGTGTGAGCCAATTCCTTATAATAAATCAATATATTTCTGTATGTGTATGTGTGGGTATCTCTCTCTCTCTGTATATATGGCTAAGATACCTCGTGAATTAGTAGCCTAGTAAATCCTTGTCAAATCTGGGGCAAATATGCTTCCTGAAGGTAGCCAAGAACTCTTCAAATGAGTACAAGCAAGAAATCAAATCACTTTTTTTAATGGAATTCCGGTCTTAAACTCTTCCAGCTCATTTGGTTTACACACACACACACACAGCCTTTATCTTAATAAAGGTCCATGGTGGCTCCACATAACTTCTTGACAGTTACCCACTATGCTTCAATAGACTCATTCTCAAAATCTGCAACCTAGCCCTTGCAGATAAGGAATACCCTTCCTCCACTATCCCCAAGCTCTTCCTCTATTCCCTTCTTGGGTCACTAAAGGTAAGCTCTCATATTCTAACATACATGTAATGGAACTGGTTCTGTAGCAGATGGTCACTGTTCTTATAGCATTATCTCTTTTCTAAAAGATGGAGCACAGACAAACAAAGATTTTGGGGTCACTTTCTTGTAGATGTACAATGTGACCTTGAATATGACTAAACTTCTGTAAGGTTAGGGCTAATGGTACAGTAGTGAAATACTACTATTTTTAGAATTGCCTTAGAATGAGCCAACCTTCCTGATAAATTAGTGTATTTTTTTAGTTGGACAATAATAAACTTGGACTTTATCAAGTTATTTCTTAGGCCAAGCAAGTTTGTAAAGTCAGCAAAATGTGTTATGACTCATCTGTGCCCCAACCTTCAATCAAAACTTACTCAAATTCCCTGTTACAAAGAAAAATCTTACAAAATAATTCATATTGTGTTATGAAATACTAAAGGCATCCTAATATAATCCCTTCAGGCAATATTTACTCCTTCAAAAGCAGGATCAAACTTAATCAAAATTTAGGGAAATGGATAAGAATGAGACGTATTTATTGGGAAGAATATTTTTTCTAAGAAGAGAGATTTATTGGTCCCTTTTAAAATATGCCATGAAGGGAAGTGCTCACTGTGAGAATGTTTAATACCAGCCTGGTTGTGGCCAAATTCAGTCCTGTTTTAGGCAAATTCCAGAGTTCCATAACTTCAAATGATCTTTGCCAAAAGATGGATACTTAGCTTTTGCTGTGGAACTTAAGAAAATCAGTCTGGACTGGCAAGCCTATGCAGAGTTTATTTACTGAAGCTTCCAAGGACCAACTTAGCCTTTTTCTCATCCTTCACTTATTAAATTGGAGTATTTAATGAGATCCTGGCACTAGAAGGGATGTTAAATTTGTTCAATACCTTTCCTGTGCTCCATATATTAGATATATTATTCAATTTAATCATCATAATAATTTTATAAAGAAGATACTATTATTCTCATTTATATAAGGTAAATCTAAAACTTTAGGTATGAAATAACTTTTCCAATATCACAGAGTAAGGAATGGAGCTAGGTGTGTCTAGTCCCAAAGCCCGCACTTTTCAACTGCACATGGATCTTTTAAAGAATAGTAAACATGAACAAAAACAGCAAAAAAAAAAAAAAAAAAAAACAGTGACAAATATAACCTAGATAAAACATAATCACATAGAAAAACAAAATCTATTGGGCTGCATACCTGACAGTACGTTGAACTCCATACATAAAACTGAAAAAAAAATCTTGCTTATTGGAGACACCATAACAATAAACAGTAAATCAATGAAAAATAGAATACAGAGAACAAAAACACACTCTGGTTCATAAATTCATCACGTTCATGGCAGCAGTTCTCCCAAATGCCAACTATTCGCAGCGTGTAAATGCAACATTTATGCCAAAACAGCAGGAGCCCATCAGAGTCAAAACAGGAGCAGCAGGGGCATTTGCAGCAACTGTGTCTTTCCAGGCTGAGAACAGAAAGGAGCTACCAGGAAAGGAAACATGCTTCAGTGATGTAAGGAAGCCTGCCTAAGGACAGAATCCAAGAAACAATCTACCCAAAGAATGAGAATCACACACAATACAGACCATCAGGAACTGGAGCGTCTCATACAAAAGGCACAGGATAGGCAATAAATCAGTTTTCTGTTCATTCACATCGATTTATAAGATAAGAGACAAGGAATTAATAAGAAAAGTATCTATTAGTACTTATTTTTCAAATTAGAATTTATAAACCAGTAGGGAGTTCTAACACACCAAACAGATGGAACAAAATCCTGTTACAAGATGACTGCTACATAGAGAAATACTAATTGAAATGATAAAATGAATTTCATTTTTTGTTACTTAGTAGCCCATTTAAAAATTTATGTTGTTTGTATACCTCACATAGGAAAGTTTCCATTTTGTGTAATGAGTACCTTATTAAAATGTGGGTCTAGAAAACCTATAAAACACAGTACCTAATAAAACTGAGAGTAATATATGTATTAGGAAATCATAAAATGTTAGCATTTTAACTTTTCTTTATATGATGTGAACCCCATCAATAGTTGAATAAGTAATTATACATTATTTTTAATGACAATTTTTTACATCATTCATTTATTTTCTACATATATATTACCTAACTGAATTAAAGACATAGAGCACTAAGAGATAAAATCTAAAATACTGTAATTTACTATAGAATTCCTAGACCCAAAAGAGATGTTAGTCCTAAAGACTAAAAGATGAAATTGTGAGATGTAAATACATAAAGCATAAAGCTTTGGGAGAAGGATAAAAGGGAGAAATGAAATTCGTATCTTCTGTCCTTTATAATGACCTTCCCCTTTAAATTCTGAATTTTACATCAGTGCTCAATAATAAACTGTTTTATTCCATTTGAAAATATGTATTTCAGAGCCAATAATAAAGAAATGTGGAAGACAGTTAATGGGTATTCAAGAGTGATTAAACTTGAGTTTGTTGGTAGCTCCTGCTGCTGTAAGTCTAACTCCCTGTGAGTAAGTCCTTATTAATTTACATTTAATATTTATCAGTAATATAAAAGTTCAAACAGATAGCAGAGAATTCCCAGAGAATACGTAAGAATCAATATCTGCCAAGCTTTTCAAGCCATTCTGCCAAATAAGGAATTTTTCTCTAAAATATATTTACTAAGACTTTGCCAAGCCTGAGGCATAATATGGTTTCTACTTCACACCTTGGAAGGGATTCCATAATAAAATGCTTAATGAAATGATATTCATGATGGGCAACTTTTGGGAAAACTGCTAATATCATTGTCAAGTTATTTAGTATTACAAGGCATGATATATAATTATAAAATGTATGTTTCTAATAACAAAAATTATACCAAGAGGAAAATTTTACAAAATGGTAAAAATCCCAAGGACCTTGATATTCAGTTCAGTTTTGTACCTTTTAAAAGAATGTTTAAAATATATGACAGAAGCCTAACTTTCATAAACTGAATGAGCTGAAATTATAGTATCGATGAAAATATCAATTATATCCAAATAAATCATTTATTGGAATGGGTAACAAAAATCAAGTAATAAAATCCAATGTCTGAAAACTGAGGTTTTTATTCTATTAGGAAATTTCACTAAAACAATTTATGACAGACACCACTGTTCCCATTTTAAAAGAAAATTTCTGATTTTATTGTCAAAGATTATTAAGTTTGCAAGTGCTAAGAAAAACAGGAAGCCTCATTCTAAATAACCCAAATGGCATTAATGCTGAAGCTTTAATTCAAACCCAGAAATTCCAATGTCAATTTCTACCTTGAACTCCTAACAACTGATTTTCTAGTAAATCATGTTCATTATAAAACTTAAACATGAAGCTGACAGACCTTTAATTATTGAATGTACAAAATAAAACCTTTGACATCTGTTAAAATAATATTCCTACCTTTTAATGAAAAAAATTTATTACTTGGTAGATTTTTTTCCATTTTCCAGGAATAAAACACATAAGAAACTTCCATTGTTCAAGCTGACTGGGCTGCCAGATAGAAGCCTCATCAGTCACTGAATTGCCCTTGAGCGCACAGCTTTATGATATTTCTAAAGAGTCTGTTTGCACCTGAAAATGTTCTTGTACTTAAGAAATGCACTCTGGAAGTAGACACATTTTCTCTCCATTCTATTCTCAGGCAAAAAAAAAAAGGTATTTTTCTTTACTGCCTTTGTTTTCCACACATTCGTTCAATAAACTGTTCTGTCAAGAGAAAGAGCAAAGGGCTCAATTCAATAAAAAATTGCAGTGATTATGCTATGCAATTTTGCTCCTGCTACTTTATCACAATTTGCCATTCAAGTGGACACTGCTGTGCTCCGGGCTTTAGATGGGGGGAAGTCTATCAACTGCTGCAAGGTCATTTTGTTCCAAAAGACACAAGTCCAATTTGAGAGTGTGTCTATGTCAGATTGTCAACAGTCCTTACATCATGAACCAAAAAGTCATGACTTCATGCAAAACAAAGCAACCCAAATGGATCATTATCAAATAACACTCATTAAGCTAGATATTCTCATGGTCTGAGTTAGTCCCTGATGTTACATAAGAAGCTGTCTAGTTCTTTCGGGCCTCAAAGCTATGATTTAACTAGTTACTGCTCTTTATTACTGCTGCACCTCAAGGCCATTCTGAAGGGTGTGAAAAACGAATAAGGAGCTCAAGCTTGGAAGAACGATTCAGTTGGCTTGCTCTGAACATAGAATTGAAAGGGAGGAAAGTAGAAAAGAGAATCTCTACACTTCAGACCGATCTAGGTCTCTTTGCATTAGGCTATTTTGTTGGAAATTATGTGATCTCAGAATTGATTCACTATCATCATAGTAAAGATCTCTACAAACATCTTTGTGTGTGTTATAAGTTGTAGCATGCTTGTAGCTGTTATGGGTCACTATAAAAGATTAAAATTCTACATTCTTTTTATTCATACTAAGTCATCAAATGATCCATGCATTTTATACTTACAGCACATATCAATTCAGACCAGTCATATTTCAAGCACTCAACAGCCATATGTGGCTAATTGCTACTATCTTGGACAGTACCACATTAGAATCTTAGAGGTAAACCTAGACATGTTAAAAACAATTATAAATATGCCAAGATCTCTAAAATGCTCTTTGAATTCAAAAAAGGTGTAAAGTATCCATGTGGAGCAGTAGGGACAGTTCATGACTACATTTGATCTGCTGTGATTAATATCTGGCCATGGTTTTAAGCAAAGAATGTAAGAAAGTGGACTTACTAGGGACATAAATAAAAACTTGAGGTGAAAAAGTAAAGTGTATATAAGTAAAATAATATATTTTGGTGTGCCCAGTGGTGACTTTAAGAGGACAGCTGGGTATGTGGAAGGTAGTTTGAGAGCTTTTATTTCTTAATAAATGAAACATAATGATGAATTGAACAGTGATGGTGTCTATAAGGAAAAGTGAGTGCAAGGAAAACAAAAACAAAGCAAAAGACATTGAATGTATGGAATCAGTAGATCTTTGGAGTCCAAGTAAAAGCTCACTACCAAAGTAATTCTGATATTTTGACCTTGTGAAAGTATAAAAATAAGATACAATATAGACTGGACATATCAAGAAAGAAATTTGATGAAATAGGCCAAAAATAAGAGAACTCGAGTTTGGATATATTAAAGTTGGGAAAAGTATAACAAAGAAGTGAATGTAGCTCTTCAACAAGATTCTGGAAGGGTAGAATTGAATTTTAAAATAGATATCATGGCTAGATTGCAGAAGTGGGACTTACACAGAAAGAGATAGATGCTGGAATTATGAAAGTTGATGGTATGTATAAATGAGAGATAAGATGTTGAGAAAGAAAAATAGCAGAACCATGAAGAATTTCATATCCAATAGACTGCATGAAGATTAGAAGACACTAAAGACAAAAAGCAAAGAATTAAAAATCAAAATGCTATTTATCTTTGAAGTTCCACTAATATGAGGTCTCAGAGATTATTTAAAAAATCTTAGTTTGGGGACTTACAAATGATGGAGATGCAAAAATAAAGTATGCAACTTTAAAGTTAGTTAAGGTTAAAATAAAAAGAGGACTAAGTGGGAAAATATATGGCAAAGAAGTAGCTTCCCCCTCCACTGCTATATACCACCATCACATCATGAAAATATTCAATGAAACATAAAAATAAATACTGGAAAATTTTATACTATTATACTCTGGATCAGGCTTTATTATTGGAAAAAACAAAACATCAAAAAATGCCATTTATTACCTGAAATAGGTTGAGCCTTATAAATAAAAAATTTTGGTAGAATTAAACTTTAAATTTTCCATTTCTATGTTTCCACTAGATAACTTACCAAAAAAGAACCCCCAAAAACAAATTGAGGGTGGGAGAGTTAGGATAAGAAATATGATTTTAGCTGAGAATATATGAACCAAGGAAAATCTAATCTAAAGCCAAAACATGACTGAGACCTATATAGATTAAGCTGATTCCCTCTCTGAGCTAAAAAGATTTGACATTCTCAAAAGAAGACTGAAATTGGAAGACACTGACAATTAACAGTATCTTCTGAGAAACACTGGGTCTGCTCAGTTCTTACTTCATAAGGCCATTGGAAAAATGGAGCTATATGCAAAAGAAAACCTTACAATACTTGTAAAATAAAGGCATGAGGAATAATGTCTGGGAGATTTAGAATATACACATTTGAAATGGCAATTTCAGGAATAGAAAAAGAAATGATAGAGATGCAAGAAAATTATTAAGCTGGGTAAAAATAGTACATAGGTAGGCAAATTTAAATCAATTTTTGCTATATGGAACAATGATAATGAAATACTGGACAAGAACATTTGCATCAGGAGACAGGGATCAGTGTTACTACTCTTGCATTCTTTGGGAAAACAGTAAACATGTTGACTGAAAGTAGACCCAACTTAGTAACACATTTCAGTTGGAGCCTCTAAAAAAACAAAAATAAAGTGTGTAACTTCAAAGTTAGTTAAGGTTAAAATAAAAAAAGGAGTAAGTGGGAAAATATATTCAATTGATAAAAAACAAAGACTGGGTAAAAAACAACACCTCAAACTATCAGTGAGGCTGAAGACAAAACACCACTTTATAAAGGTTTCCTGTGAGGTCATTAATTTTTTAAAACTTTCTTATTTGTCTACCCACATAGTGAGATTGGGAGAGTTCCAATTTTCATATTATGTCTAGGTGATTTTTCTACTTTTGAGATACTTTAAAACATTTTATACAGTTAACATGTATTTTTTTAAGGAATTATGAGTATACAATAATTTGTAGCTGTCACTAGATGGACAAACAGGTGCAAAATTTCTGGTAAGCATTTCAACAGTATCAAAATCATTTAAAGTGGACATTCACTTTATCCTTTACAGCAATGTACAGTAAGTATTTGGTCATGGATGAGAAAGATGTTTTTAATGTTTTTGCTATTTACAAATATATAATTTATAAATGTCTATATGTAACTTAAATGTTCAAATATAGGAATCTGGTTAAATAAAGTAAGTCACATTTATGATGGAATAGCATACAAGCTTTAAAAATAATATACTGTACAAGGTTATAAATGACATGGTAAAATGTCTAATATATGTTAAATAAACTTTTCTTAAAAGTATACAGTATAAAATACACTGTTAAAGATATATACATTACAAGGCAATAAGTGACCTTTTGTGTTCACCTTCAAGAATTTTGTAATGAGATAATTACAAAATAGAATAAACCATAATTTGACTAAATATTATATGTCATTGTGCAAATAGAATTAATGTTAATAAGTAAAATTTCTATTTTTTTGCATATAATGAAAAATGCATGGTTTAAAAAACATCAAAACTCACATAATACAGTACTCATTCTAATAAAATAACTCATAATATGGTGTGTGATATACACAAATCAACCATTAGAGTGACTGTTTCAGGATCTAAGCTTCAGCTAATTAACAATATAAATGAATGTGCCACAAGTAAGTAGGTATTTATATGACAACACACTATAGGAAAAGACTTCTCCAGTTTTCTTTGTGTGGTATTTATTATGTACATTTTTAGATGAAATTCTCATAACTCTTTTTTCATCCCTTGTGCCATCCTCAAAATTATGCAGGATAAATGTACATAATCCACTTTCACATCAGTTTGTTCTTAACATTATCTGTCTTGTATCTCATAACAGCAGCAATAAAAAAAGAACATTTCAGGAAGAAAAAGAATATAGTCAACTTAAAAAATATTTTTTGCCTCTAATTATAAGTCTTAGAATTTTGGAATTTAAAATACCTGGGATTTAAAAATAATTCAGTTTTGGTAAAAATTTATAGGAACCAATTAGAAAATAATAAGTCTTCAAAGCTTGCCTGTTAAAATTTTGCCTTCCACTTGGCCATACGAATTCCATTAGTGTCAATTTTACTGGTTGACCTACTCATATTATTTGTTTAAATAAGAATATTCAGATTTTTTTCATCTTTATGTTGGATACTTTAATCAAATGCTTTCTAGAACATAAAACAATACAATGCCTGTCCTTTACCCAATTTATGTTTATGCATAGTGCAGATGTCATTGTTTTAGAGATTTCTTGTTGTTACTATTTTGATTATCCAGGCCCTGTTCATAAAAAGTTGTATATGTAGGAAATCAATTATCAGGAAGAGAAAATATTAAACAAAAATAAATAAATTATGTGTTGATGCCTTTAGAGGTAGAATTTTTAAAGACTTACAAATCAGCCAGCTGTTCAAATAAATAATGTATGCGGCAGCTGGCTCTTAGATGGGCTTGAGTGTCCAATAGCTGCAGATGTCCCAGTTCTATAAATGTGCTCAGAGAGGAAGGTCCTAAATTGAGATTGAAACAAATTGGGATGTGAGCCTACAAGTGAACATCTGATTATAGAAGTAGGTTGAATTTCTAAAAATTTCTGTAGACATCAGAATAAAATGCTTTTTTGCTAAAAGATATGAAAAATCCTATAGCCTCCAAAAGAGTGAATTGATCTCTACACTGGTTATTTTTTTATTTTAGATAAGCCCTTTTATCCCTATACATGGCAGGGGAATGTGGTCTTTCAATTTAGAAATGTGTTAAAAACTAGAGTAGCAGCAATCGAGACAATTGACAGAGATCTGCTATAGGGACACAGTTAGTGATGTAATGAGGACCTGCTGGAGCTTATAACTGCTGGTAAAGCAAATGCCAAGATGAAAAATCTCAAACTGAATATTTAATGAAAACATTAAAATATGATATTAGCCCTGCCTTCAAAAATGTCCACTTAATGGGGAAAAGAGGTTTGAACAAACAACAGTTTAACTCCAACAAGTGAAGGGTACACAAGAAACAACAGCAGCATAGATAAGTAATGTCATGACCAAAAAGAAAAGTCAGGAAAGTTCTCATAAAGGAGTTGATGATCAAACTGGTTTGAAGTTTTGATAGACTATCCCTGAATAAGTAATGTAGTGACAGGGGAAAGTATGCTAGGCAGAAGGAGTCACATGGGCACTGCCAGGTGTCTTTGAGGGAGCAGAGGAAAGAGGTTTGGAGTGACTGAAATCCAAGGTATAAAGTGGAAGCAATAGTCTGATGAGGAAGACAGGCGAGGGTCATAAATGACCTTGTACGCTACGCCAAGGAATTTAGGCTTAATACTATGAGCAGCGGAAAGCTACCTAAATGTTTTTTGAGAAGTGGACGAACATGTATTGGATTTTTTATATTAAGAAGGTAAATTCCTCCATTTCACTGTATTGATGATGAAACAGAAGGTGAATACACTGGAGGTATAGATGGGAAGACACTGAAGTCATCCACACAAGATAAAGATTTGAGCTAATGCAATGAGGATGAAGGCCATTTCCTTACTTAAAACCAATCTAGTTTTGACCCTGAGTAAGAGCCAGTCTCGGCTTGAGCATTAAGTTTCTCGTTAATTTGAACCAACCTTCCCTTTTAACCTAGTCCCACCTCTATTCCATCCAAACTCCATTTCAGTACAATGGATCCGTCTTCCAAAATAAGATCTACTTCCCTGTGCGTCTCCTAAACCCTGCCTCTCATCTTTATCCAGCAATATTAATTACAAATCTTCTTTGATGTTTTTCAGTTCACTTTGGTTTTATCCCATATGATTCCTAGAACATTATTTTCTACATGGTGCAGTCTCAATATATGTTTGGTGAATTTAACTGACTCTTGCCTCAGTACATGAGGAAGCCGAAATTCAAAGTAGTTCACTTCTTTAGCCAAGATAAAGCAGTTCGTGGCAAAGTCAGGGGTAGAATTCTGTCCAAGATTTTAAGTTTTTCTTGACCATACTATGAAGCTCTTAATTGTAATAATCAAATTTCCTCCAGCATTAAAAACTCAATTACTTGACTTCTCAACCAAACTATCTCACATCCTCTTGCCAGTACCTTTCAAACAACAAAAGCAAACAAACTTCAAGGTTTTCAATAAATTCACACTGTCTAAAGAAAAAAGTACCAAGACCGTAATATGGCATTAACTTATTCCAATATCTGACCCCTTTTACCTTGCTGGTGAATTGTAACCAAAGCGAAGAACATGGTTATAATTGAGGTCTGAGCTTCAACGTCTTCAACCATAAAATTTCCATAACTAGTTCATAATATCATGTGAAGATTAAATGATCTAATTGCTGTAGAAGGTCTTGACATATTTCTTTGCACATAGCAAATGTCCAATAATTAACAGATATTGTTTATAACCTATTAGATATACAGTCTTTGTCTATCTGCCAGAACCAGCCAAATTATTGTCTGATCATGTCTTATTATTTCTGAATTCTATACCACTGGCCCATGTGCTTTACTTCATTGGAAAGATATTCCACCCTATTTTATGATCTCTCTGTCCATATTCTACCCATCCTTCCAGGTCCTATTCAGATATTTACATTTTTTATACTATGTGTATGATTTTATTAAAAATCCTTGATTTATAAGAATACCCTGGTCTCAGAACAGTTAGGTTAATATCTTTGGATTATGAACACATTTTCCCCATGGCCCCAAAGGCAGGGACCACATCTTTTGTACTTTTTTATTTCCACTGTGTTTGGGGAATGGCTGATTACAGTTTTATTTTCATTATGGTCACTCAGGACTTGTGCCCTTTTTTTGCACTACATAAGCCTCGAAAAATGACAATTTTATGCTTGAGTCTAACACAGAACTTGACAAATTAGCTGGCAAGGGGTAAATGAGAAGGTAACACTGAGACAGACCGACAATTTATATGACTGTAATTTAGGACTACAATTTTCCAGTTTACATAAGAAATGCAAAGAGAAAACAAAAGGAGTGAGATTGCTTCTATCTGGGTTGTGTAGAGACATCTGTGACCCAGGGCTGGTTTTCCAGAAGTGTGACTAGAACCCTTATTTTTAGGAATATAAAGAGATGGTACCCACAGAAAGCAATCTGTCTTCATAAAAATTTTTTTTCAAAATTCTGAGACTTGGGAAATTCTTTAAAGTGTGTAGCAGATATCAAGACTCTTTCTTTTGCCTCCTTTATGATTTGCCCAAAATACCATGTGCTTGCCTGTTGGGACCTTTCACCTCTTTTAAGCTTATGACCAGGAAAAGGCCGCAGGCCGGAAATTTCCACCCTTCCTCATTACTTCCGCATCCGGAGCTCAACTAAGTTCCTGGACGCGCGCTCCTAGCCCTTACTCTGCCTCCCCACCTAACCTAAAATCTGCCTAGTGACAGATGAGATCTTCAATTCCCATTGGCTTCTACTACTCCTGCCTTCTCCTCTATATGATCAAGCTTCTGATGCAATAAAGCTGAGTTTTGCTGCGCCCCTGAGGCTGACACATCTCCCGGCTAGGTGTGGTTTTGTTTTTCCCCGAATCTCAGGGGAGGGTGTCCAAGCCACCGACACTTGCCCTGTCGCTCAGCCCTGGGGATAACAGGCTGGTCCTGCTTGTTCCCCTGCCTTCTTGTTGCTGAAGAGCAACACCTGCTCACATTTGTCCTCAAACTATAAGATGTTTTTTCTTCACTTGCCCAACACGATAAAGCAAGTAGTTTCAAAGTAATGTCAGCCGAGTGACACAGAGTTATTTGCACTGATGGAAGATGGGGCAGGAAATACGAGTCCTGTGTGGGGCTACTTCTCACTGAGTAACACCTCACCACAGCAGTTTTAACAAGGCCAGTATGGATATAAGCATGTAGCACAGGCAGAGGTAAAATCTAGCATGTGGAAACATGTCTTGTGCTGACATGATGGAATGTCAGGCCACTGAATGATGGAAAAGTAAGCAAATAAATAGTAGCCACACCATTACTTTCTTTATATGATTTACATCCTTGCTTTAACTCTTAGAATATTGTGACAATTTTAACAGCCCTCGAGTCACTTTCTTCAGTGCAAAGATATTAAAATATCTCTCCTTTTGAGACAATCCACAGTGGAGAAGACTGTCAACTGTAGTCCTACCCATTTTGACGTAGCATTGGGCTAAGAACACATTATTCTAAACATACAATTTTCCTCATTACAATATTCTTTTTTTTCATGTAGTCCAAGGAATTTTCTGAAAAAAGTGCTATTTCCCTAGCCATATAAGACAATATGCATTTCATTCCAAATATATTTTAAAATAAATGCTTACATATTATTAACAATGTATGGTAAAATTTGGTGCTACTGAAAGGAAACATCTTGAAAAGCAACTTCAATACTACAGTTTTAGATTTGAAGAGCAATTGTTATTTTTAAGACCTAGAGGAAAACTCACAAAGGCCGTTAAAGTAAGGAGGAGTCATTATTACAGCTATCTATCCAAAGGACAAATAATCAATTGACAAGGTATGATCTGTAAATTATGCCATAAAATAAATCTGTTTATTAAAAAATTACTAGCTGAGGTTATTTCTAATCATGTTTAACCAGGGATTGGCTCTTTCATCTCCAAATATTCAAATCATCTTAGAACCAACTATGAGTATATGGAGATTCTTTTGCAAATCTGATTCTACTTAAAGAGAATTAAGCCAACCCATGAATACATTTATGCTTCAGGGTATTTCCATCTAATTCTTTCCTTCTTCTAATCCATGCCCTTGGAATCAAAATAAGAAGCCTTTGCATTTTAATGAATGCACATATATAGTATCAATATTTACTCAGCAATATTGTTTAAATTTCCCAGTGAAAAAAGAAAATGGACAAATTCATTTCCACTGATAATTACTAAGATGGACTCAACTAGCTTTACATCCTTAAACATAATAGGTTGGATGTTTCTATGTCTCTGCATATATATACTTTTTCCTAGTGCTGTGATAAAGAATAATGTGTTAAATTTGCTATTAAAAAATAATCAACCAAAGTATGCAAACATATTACTGAGACATAACTACAAGAATAAGCTGTTAAAAATATATAATAATTATAATAATCAACCAGTCTAGAACCAGGAAAGTCTTAAGATGGTAAGAACAAAAAAACACAACTTTCTAATAGAGATGGTCCTCTGATAGGTGTGACAAAATAGTTTTCTGACTGTGACAGATAAGAGAAAATTATCCTCACTTCAAACAACAATTAAAGAAGTATTTGCATATATTTTTAATTGGAATTTCTACAGTTTTATTAAATAAAAGACTAATATAATTTATTTGACTCTTTTCCTTCAATGTAGCTGAAAAAGTTACAAAATTTAGGTTTCTTTGGTTTTGTAAATTTTGAATTATCTGCTTGCTTGCAAAAATAGCTCAAGTACTTTTGTTCTTACCATATTACTCTACTTGTCTAGAGAAAATCATACCACGTCTTCTAGAGTCTATCCATGGAGACCATACCCTAGTCCCTTTCAACTTAAAAAAAAAAAAAAGAAAATATAGGATTTTATAAAAATGCAAAACACTGAAGAAGAACCATGTGTTTATCACCCATTTTCCTGATTGAAGGGGCTTTTCTTATGATAAAGAGAACTATATCTCAGGTGAAAGCCAAATGAGGTATCTCCAAGGTTTACTGAGCCTAATACTTGCTTGATTTAATATTCTCAGTCTTAATATACATCTATGATATAGGAAGAAAATTCATATTTTATAACTAATAAGTCTGAAGTAAAAACAGACATTTATTCACTACATTTTCGTTTCTGGGTTTGGGATAACTAGCATTATTTAGGTAAATTCACCTCACCTCTGGGTTTTAACCAATGAATAAGAGGGATGCACCCTCTACCCTCCTCCAACAGAGACATTACATAAACCTATACTGAGCTACTGATCACAGGCATATAACATCTATTAAATTAATGGTTGGAAGAATAAATTAATGATTATTTCATTATGTTCAAGTGTTACTGCTTCTAGTATTTCCCACATGTTCCCTCCTCAAGAGCATTATCATCAGAATCACTCTGAGAAAGGGTCAACTTCTTAGGCTCCACTTCAGCCAGATCCACTAGAGTAGAATAGCTGTAGATGGCGTTTCCAAGTCTGTCTTTTAAAAAGCTCCTGAGGAGAGTGTTACGTGAAAACTTTCTGGGGATAAAAGGAAATGTGTTTTTCCTTTATGGCATAAATGTTAATTCCAGAAAACAACCTTTCCCACCATCCTTTACTGCCTGAGTCTTAGAAGCAAAAGATCTCATAAAAAGGATGGACATTCGGCAGTCACAAAAAAAATGTACAATAACAAATTATTTTCCTTGGAGTTTTATGCTATTTTTAAAGTGTTTCTCTGTATTTGAAAGAAAAAATCAATATAGTTCATATCACATTCTCAGTAACTAAAATATGTGAAAGGAAAGAAATTGGCTTACAAAGATTAATGTAATAAAACTGAGTTCACAGTGTCAATATAGATTGTAAATGGCAATAAAACTCATTCATCACTTATCATTGTCATCTGGCAAAGTGTTAAGTAGTCCATGTTACATTTGGACAAATGAATTCCCCATGGCTAAAGAATATCCTTGGTGGTTGTAACTGTTGATTAACGCTGTTATCACTCAGGATGCTACTGAACTTTCTGTGGTTTAAGCTGCCTTATTGTGAGAATGCCTCAGATTTTCTAAAATCAAGTTATTAAGGGTACTTGGTAAATGGAAGGCAGCAATTATACAATGGAGTTCATATTTATCTGCAATTAGTTTATCGCTTGAAGAAAAAAAAGTACTGTGCCAATGTACATCACAGTAGTAAATAAAAACTGGACATAACACCTTACTATGTCATTCAGATGTTTACAACGTATGTTCAGAAGTAATCTGTGTATTCAAAATATATGACTTTACTTCCCTGAATGGAATAACTGTATTGAGTGCCAACCATGGCTCTTTGGTCAATAGATCTCTAAGGTTTAAATTGTATTTTATATTAGAAGCTAGCTGTTGCACATATATTAATCACAATCGAATCATTTAACTGAAAAATAAATCATGCTGTCTCAATCCTGTACTTTCTCCTTGCTCTGATATATGTTCATCCTATAAAGTTAATGGCAAAAATATGGCTTAGAATCTGGAGTTAAATATTATTTAGAGCTTTCAGCAGGTGGCACTGGGAGAGAAACTATGAGTCTGTTACCCAGGGCTTATACCCAGCATAGCATAAACTTTCCATGGGAAGCCATGGATGTGGTGGACATCTGTAGAAACTCTCCAGAGACACTGAGGGGCCTCACTCTTTAAAAGTCAGATTTTTTTTCAGCCTAGATAATTATAATTAAAATATATATGTTTGTATTTCTAGAGACACATTTTCTTCATGAGTCTCCTGAGTTACAGCATATTCAAAGCAGAATAAATTCTATATTATTCCTTCATATCCTTATGGAGGATTAGTCTATGTTACATTTGGAAAAATGAATTCCCCAGGTCTAAGTCATAGGTTGGTTATAGGTATTTCAGAATGCTCCCTTCTTATTAACAGAAACAGTAGTTGCAGTTAGAAGATTTTTTTTTTTTGCAAGTGCTATGTCCTTGCCCTGACACCAGGGTCTTTGGAGGTATATGCTGAAGTCTGTGGGTAGTTCCTCTACAAAAAAAAATTACTCAATAAATGTTCATTAATTTTAAAATACAGAAAAATGTAGGCTGTAACTTCTTTGAATTTATACTCAAGATAATTTGTTCCATTTGCAAAAAGGCCATAAAAAATCGACATCAAAGACACTGGCATTCAAACTATTGCTTTCTTGTTTTCCATATTATTCTTTTCCTAACCATCAAATAAAAATTTAGACAACTAGAAGGGAAAAACTATATCATCTTCTGATTTTTTTCTCTTGGTCCTAAGCATTAGAATGACCCTTATAATTGACACAGTTCAACTTCAACTTCTTAATTTCACAGATCAAGAAAATGAAGGGATAATAGCACAGCATGGAGGATATATATGGGGTCAGTGATTCTGTAACATCTTTCTCTGTTGACAGATAGTAACCACACTAGAGGGGGTGAGGATTTAATAATATAGGTAACTGTTGAAACACCTTGTTGTATATCTGAAACTAATACAAGATTGTATGTCAACAATACTTCAATAAAAATTTAAGAATTTAAGAAAAGAAAATGAGACATACAAAGTAATGTTTTATTTAATTGATTTGGTCATCTCTCCTCAAAATAATTTCTGCAATGAGAATATGCCTTAGCATATGAAATACATCCATATTTACCTTTTTTTCTAAATGCATTATTATAGCATGCATTAATTGAAGATCCAGTTCAGTCAAAAATAACAAGAGAGGTGAAAAAGATGGCAGAGTAGGAAGTCAAGGTGAGAACTTCTTCCCACATACACACCAAGGAAGCAAATACAACTGACCCTGAAAATGACCTGAAGATTTACAGAACATAACTACACCTGGTGAAGAAGAGAAGACCACACAGAGAAGGGTAAAGTGGCAAAGCCATAATCAAGAGGGACCCAAGCCCTTCCACCATCCATGCCCACAAGCAGGAGGGGAAGAAAGGAGTAGGGAGAGGACAGGCCTTCAGGAACTCTGCACACTGGCGCTGGAGACCTGACCCTGAAACACGAGTCCACATTGCATTGGGCTTTGGTAATTAACAGGGTTGGACAGCAGGAACAGCTGGAGCACTCTAGGAGGCTGAGACTCCTGCAGCTTGTGGAGGACAGGCACACTCCATTGGTCCCACCCACACCCAACACAGGGGGAGTACTTTGAAAGATTTACTGGCAGCAGGAAGGGTGCCAGAGAGGCAGGGGTTGGATGGAGCTCTCTCCAGGTGACAAAGGGCAGGCAGGCGACACGTCTCAAGCCCTCTCTCAGTACAACTGGTCAGGCACTTGGGAACCAGCCCAAATGCTCCATCCCCATCAATGGCAGCTCAGCCCCAAGGAGCTTCCCTGTGTACGCAACTGCTTGCCAGGCCCTCTCAGCCCAGCAGCAGTAAGACATTGCCTGGCAGGCAGAGGGAGGCTTTTCCAGTTTTCTGAGCCCTCTCTCAGCCCAACTGGGGAGGCACCTGTAGGAACCAGCTCTAAAAGCTCCTTCCTCCTAGCTGACAGCCCAGCCCCAGGTGTGCTTCCCTGCACACCCACCCCTCCCATCCCAGCAGGCTAGCAGCACCATCATCACTGCAGGGTACAGACCAGCCTTGCCAACAAAGATCACAGCAGAAGCACAGCTGCATGGCTCACAAAAGGCCTCTATTGACAAAGATGAGCCACTGCAAGCAAACAAGCAAAGAGGCAGCCCCACCCACAGCCCACCAGCAACAACTGAGGCTCTGTCACAAAAGAGAACCAGGTGTAGGTGAGCAGAGTCTTGTGCTTCTGGGCACCACAGGACATCTTCTTCTTAAAACCATTGTTCTCTAGAACAGGAGTCAGAGTGGATTTATCAAATACAAAGGAAGAAATACAGAAACCCAGACAAAATGAGGAGGCACAGGAATATGTTCCAAACAAAACAACAGGATAAGACAACAGAAAGAGGGCTAAATGAAACAGAGGTCACAAATCTTCTTGATAAATATTTCAGAAAACAGTCATAAATATGTTCATTGATCTTCAGAAAAGTACTGATGATCTCAGGGAGGACTTCAGCAAAGAGAAGAGTTGAAAAGAAGCCACTCTGAGTTGAACAATATGGTAACTGAAATGTAAAATACAATGGAGGGAATCAATAATAGATTGCTACAAGTAGATGGGACAGGAAGAGAACAGGAAACAATGAAGCTGAGGAACAGAGAGAAAAAAGAGTTTCTATAAACAAGAAGATACTAAGAGAGCTGTGTAACAACTCCTAATGAAATAATATTCACTTAATAGGGGTACCAGAGGAGAAGAGAGAAGCTAAGGGGCAAAAAGTCTCTCTGAAGAAACAATTGCTAAAAACTGCCCATCTGGGAAATGAAATAGACACCCAGGCCCTGGAAGCTCAGAAAGCCCCTAACAAAAGGAACCCCAGAAAGACAACACCAAGACATATAATAACTAAAATAACAAAGACTAAGGGCAAGGAAAGGGAATTGAAAGCAGCCAGAGAAAGAGAGAGAAAAAAAAATTGCTTGTAAGGAAAACCCCATCAGGCTATCAGCAGACTTCTCAGCAGGAACTTTACAGACCAGAAGGGAGTGGCATGAAATATTTAATGTACTGAAACAGAAGGACCTTCAACCAGTCCATAATTTCTGAATCTATTAATTCAACCATGTTCTTTAGATCCTCTATCCAGCAATATTATCATTCAAAGTTGAAGGAAAGATTAAATGTTACCCAGATAAACAAAGGCTGAAGGAATTCACCACCACTAAACTAGCACTACAGGGTATATTAAAGAGACTGCTGTAGGTGAAAATCTTACATCTAAATAGTTTTCACAAGCAAAAATGAACTCACAGTAAAGGCAGCAGACCAATTACTAACTAAGCAAATATGAAGTTAAAAAAAAAAGAAAGAAAAACAAAAGCCAACAGTAGTAAAATCAACTATATATAAATCAGCCAAAGGATACACAAAAGTGTAGATTATGACATCTAATATATAAGGGGAAGAGCAAGAAGAGCAAAAAAGTACTTTCAGACTGCACTTGAAATAGAGCAATCACCAGCTTAATACAGACTGTTATATACCTAGGAAACAATCTATGAACCTTACAGTAATCACAGCCTAAAGCTTATATTAGATACACACAAAAAAACATTTTTTTAAGAAATCCAGTCACAATGTTTAAAAAACAAACATCGAATAACAAGGGATGAGTACAATAGAGGAAGAAAGGATCAGAGAGGAACTATAGAAACAACTAGAAAACAATTAATAAAATGGCAGTAAGTATATACCTATCAATAACTACCTTAGCAGTATTGGTCAGTTGGTTTCAACTTGCATTTAATTAACAAAACCAAAAAGAAATAATATGTTGTTAAACAATTTGGAATTAAAATCAAAGTCAAATAGAGTGACATTATGTTTGAATGATAAGTCATAATTTTGAAACATTCCATTCTCATCTTCAGCTCTTTTGATTTTATTGTACCAGATTTGGATGAATTTTTATGAAAACAGTTGCCATAAGACTTGAACAACCACAAAGATTTTTAAAATTTTACTTATCTTCCTTTGATAACTTAGTTAATAAAGATTTGAAATTTGTGGACAAGCCTTATTTGGCCCAAATTGCATGTGCACTTGTCTTGGAATATGAACTATGAAAGCCTGATTACCTGCTATACCCACAAACACTGGTCAGTGATGACACACAGTAATTAGACTTGATCCCCTTACTATAAATGCTAGATAGGACATCAGCTTCAGACCACTGAGATGGTCCAGGATTATTTTTCAACCAACTGAATATTCTCTCTTGGATAAACTGAATTTTAAGCATACAGGAATAATCAGTAATCATTAGCAAGTCTTATTATCCAGTCACAAGGGTTGAGACCAACTCCAAATTTATACACATATTTGCAAAACATTCAATTACCATTTTATATTCCTAGACTGGCAGGTGCAAATAAATAGTCTTTTGTCTTTGATTATAAAATTGTTTGAAAGAAATAGGCTATAATTCTGAAACGAAAAAGAAAAGGATGGAAATATATTTTAGTTTCAACTTTTAAATACAATGGATTGCCAATACTTTAAAATCAGGACGATTTTGCATGTTAGTTTGATAGGACTGCCATAACAAAGTGTGACAAACTGGGAGGTTTAAACAACAGAAATCAATTGTGACACAGAAAAAGACTGGCCCTCACCTCTAAGTTTCCTTTTAAACCAAATGGTAAAGAATGCAATAACCTAACAGTGGTAAAGACATTTTAGGGGAATCTATAATAATCTGTCAAGCCCACAAATCAGGCCTACTTTTTCCTAGGTGAGAACAATCTTCAAATCATGTGTCATTTTTAAGATATTGACTATTCTCTTGTTAAATGCCAGTGTTTCAAGTTGAATACTTTGATTTCGACTGGCTCTAGAAAGAAAAAGCCAATCTAAAATACATGGTTTGGAGGAAAAGAAATGGGTCAAACTCTCAAACCAGACCCCAAATTCCTTAGCATCTGAGATGTATGTCTATCTTTTTGGTTAGAGTCCTTTAGAGGGCTGTCAAACAAACAAGTAAAAAACACACACCAAACAAGAAGGAAGTAAGCACAATCTCTGTGGAGTTAAGTCACAGCAACAATCAGAGAGAGGAAGGCAGAGCAGAATGAAGTAGATGGAACAACTGGTAAGCAGACAGGTGGGAGCCAAATCAAGGTAGAATTCATAAATTCCTACTGGGTCACCAAATCTGTGCTTAGACTACAAGAGCAACTGGCTTGCTCCCCACAAGGATAAACAAAGTTCCTGCTCTTCCTGACTCGCTAGCTCCCCAAGATATACTTAACATAAAGCCCCATTACCTGAAAAAAATAAAAGTATGTCGGAATTCCTTACAACCTGAAGAAACTAACACAGATGACTTCTGAATAACATTTATATCATAAATAAGGGGATCTTGTGAAAAACGCAAATGTGGCCATTTTTCTCTAGTATCTACTAATTAGACTAACACTACCTTCTTGCTTCATGACAAGAAATGAGCATAATTCACCTCATTTCCATCTAATGATCAGTTGCTCATATGGAATTGCAGTAAAAATACAATAAAATAATTTACTTAGTTGTTTACTAATTATATCTACCAATAAACTATAATACTGAGAGGAAAATAATTGGACTATAGATGTTAAAATTAGTGTCCCAATAAAAAATTTTGAACACAGAAAATATATATGCATATGCACACACATACACACACACACAGCACAGGTTACATGGCACGTGATCTAGGAATTTTAAAGTAGTTTTGGTTAATTTATTGCACCAGGAATTTGTACTCGCATTTATAATAAGTCACAGAGCATGGTTTGCAAACTATGGCTTGTGGGTTAAACCTGGCTCCTTTCTGTTTTTATATGACTTGTAGCATTAAAAATGTCTTAACATTTTTATATGATCATATTTTAAATGATTATATAAGAACAAACATAATATTCTCAGTTTTGCCTCCTGGCTCCCAAAGCCAAAAATGTTTATTATCTGACTCTTTACAGAAAAAGTTTATCCTGGTATTGAGTATACTACATCCATTAATAAACTGAAATATTCTTATAAACTAATCATTGCAATAGTTTGAGCTGGTCTCTTAATAATTCAAAAGCCAACCAATCATCACCAAGTTATTACCTTCTCTCATCCTTGGGCTAATTTGTTAAAGATGTATTCATCTGGCTACATCTCACTCCCCGGCCATCACTCAGAAAAGAGATAAAGTCAGATAAAAACCTACAATATTTTGTAAAATATTATCCATGTAGTATTTTTTCAATGAAATGTATTAGACATCCCATTTGTACTTGAAAAAACAGATTAATGCATGTGTTCTATGTCAATGGCCAAGGTTTTGGCTTGGCCAGCTGTGTGGAGAGCTGTGCACTCACCCAGTAAAAGAATACTGAAAGAGCAGCAAGGTGAATTTCCAAAATAAATTAAGGTTTGGAGATGCTTATGAGGCATGAGGTTAACTGATAGCAGCTGAAAATAACGTCTAGCAATTCAGGAGCAGTATGGCCTGAAGAATAATATTTCAGAGCTATAAGATATATTTGTAAATTGAAACATATTTGAAATTAACCAAAGAGAAGTATATAGATAGAACAGAAAAGGAATACAGGGCAATAACCCACAGTTAGAAGATGGCAAAAGAACTACTGAATCAGGAATAAAGAGAATGGTGAAAGGGCTTCAATTTAAATTTTAAGAAGGAAATCATGGTTATCAATATTGAAGAGTTTTAGGAATCTCAATTAATGAAAGGTTTTTAGAATATTCATTAAGAGAAAATGTGTGATCTAGTGGGAGAAATAAAGAGTGTGTGGGGAAGAAAATAGATTATACTGTGTCAAAGCAAATATTGTACTAGACAAAATGAAATAGACAAGGAAGACTTTATTCAAAGCTCTTGCAGTAAGCGGGAGAGGCCAGACTCAATCTGAGGTCAACTCCACTGAAACAAAGGGCTGAAGAATTTTAAGAGATGGACAAGGAATGTAAGCTTTCTTCTGGAGATATTCTATAACCAAAGGTTGTAACTAACAATGTTAGGTTCTTTCACAGAAACTTGCAGATAAGAGCCATGTCTTCCTTGATGACTGCATTCCTAAGGAATGGCTCCTAGCTCTGAGAAAGATATTACTGGGTTGGAAAACTGGCAAGAGATCTTTTATGAAAAGACTTACATCTCATAGGCGGGAGGAAGAATGAGCAATTACAATCTTTCTGAAGTAAATGCTCTAAGAAAAGAGAAGTTAGAGGCCTAGAGTTAGGAAGAAGCCTATTGAAAATTTAGTCAAGATGAGGGGATATTTAAGGCTCTCTTGGTCATCTAATTTAAGGAGTAAATTGAGATGAAAAATTAGAGACAAAGATAGTACATTACTTCTTCAAGAAACTCAGATGTGAAGAAATGAAGACACTGAGAACTAGGCAGAATGCAAGATTAGGGACTGAATATATATTTTTATGATAAGAAAAGCATTTTCTAATTTGAAGGAAAATGAAAGGAATATGTATAGAGATCATGGGGATAACCATGGAAACAAAATCTTCCATCAGAAGTCAGAGTACTGGATGCAGAGTACATTATTAAGGGTAGACAATAAAAGTTTCTCTTCCACTGAGACCATTAGGAAAAAGGAATTAAACATTTTTATAGTATAGCTTAACATTATAAAAATATATAGAAGCTAACTAAAATTAATTTCTCCCCAGAATAGAGGACTGCTATCACTGGGAACCTGTTTTTTTAACAACTTCATACTAAAGCAGTTTAAATAAAAATTTTGTTAATATCATCTTGTTGGCAACTCATGTTTTATTACATTATTTCCAGGCATTTGAGTAAAAGACCCACCACTGATGACTTTAGAAATTACATGAACTCTCATTGCCAGTAGTGATCCTATTTTGGAGGAGTGACAAGCTGTTAATAATCAATAGCTGTGTAGATTGAATGTAAGATTCTAAACTGAAAGTTAAATGCAATCTTCCTTCCAGTCCGCAAGAGAAATGATGTTAATTTTGAGTTTTTATATGGATGACTGAACACCGAAAAATTTCTTGTGAGGAATATATACCTAAATATGAATGGGCTCTGGTAAGTAAGTAAACCCCTAAATCATATGCAGAATTCTATATACCATCTAAAGAGGCAGCTTTCACATTTTGTGGAGTCATGATACTCTTTTGAGAGGCTAATGAAATCCAGAACACATAAATTGTGTCTAGTATAGATGGACTTCATCGCTTTTGCTCACATGGAAAGTTATCCTGGGATAAAACACAGAGGGAAAAACAGAGAAAGCACATCATAATATTTGAGGAAGACTAGAAAAAATATTAAAATGGCATATTTTCATAAATTGGAATAGATCTTCAAGTAAAAAATGTTATTCTGTTGCCCATATTTCAGTAGTATGTAATTCCATGGATTTACTTCAGTAATAGTTCTGTGGATAACGGAATAGTAAATTTGGGGTCTGTTTTAAGATCTTAAGAAAACTTTCAAAATATCTTCACATGTGAATCATACTGTTCTATGTTAACAGAATGAACCCCAGTGGAAAACATTTGTTACTTCAAATGCTTCTCAGTAAATTTAAAAGGTTACCAATAAAAATTCAATTCTACTGTTAGGAGACATACGTAAGAAACATTTTTCCTGGAAAAATCATGAGAGAATCATCAATATCAGAGCATTCAATAAAAGATTCTTTAAATAAATACACAATTTATACTTAAAATTTTATATCTAATATAAAAGTTTGTATAATACAGAGTATTACTTTGATCTCTAAACAAATATAATTGGTAAAAACTATGCCACTTAACTTACCAGAAGTTGTTTTACTCTACATTCTCTAGATAGATGAGGAAACAAAAACTACATAGCTTTAGTATTACTAAAATAAAATAAAATGGAGACTAGGCTTGAAAATCCCCCAAGCACACAAAACCATTTAAGCCATGTAAGCAAAACGAATCTACCTTATCTCATGAAGATGAGTGAAATTTAGCAGATTCTTATAAGTGCCTCTGATAATCATAAAAGAAACTTACATAATTTTCCTAAAATGGTACAAGATAATCACTTTGAACCTATCCCCTGCTGTCTGAAGCCCCCACTGTAATCACCAATCTTCGTGAACTTCCTCCTTTTTACTGTATAAGCCATCCTGTAACATCATGCCTCTGAGCTTCAGTTTTGGATTTGAAGTATCCCTGTTCTTGAGTGGTTTGTTTCTCACTGATAAAATATCCTTATCAAGTAAGGCTCTCTGACTTTAACAATAGAAAGCTAAGAAAAATTCACAACTGGTTTCATTTGTTTAAAAGTTTTCAAGTGGATTAACAAGAATTTTTGGTATTTGTAAGATGTCTAGAAAATAATATTTTTCTTCTCTAATTAAGTGATTTAAAGGAGTATTAATAGGAGAAAAATGTATGGCACACAAACAAGATGAATGACATGTTAACATACACCCCATAAAAAAAGTAACTGCTTAGAAAGGTTCTCCCTATGCAGTGAGGGATAATGAGATTCCAAACCACCTATAAGTGAGCCCAATGGC
This sequence comes from Manis javanica, assembly GCF_040802235.1. Classification (NCBI taxonomy): domain Eukaryota; kingdom Metazoa; phylum Chordata; class Mammalia; order Pholidota; family Manidae; genus Manis; species Manis javanica. The sequence continues at coordinate 62,101,157 of NC_133161.1, read as the reverse complement.
TTATTACAGAACAAGAACTACTTTTACCTCCAAACCACTCTTAACCTCAATGAATGAATATTATATTTAATATATATATTGCATTAGACCACAGTAGATGAGTCTAGTGATTGATTTTCACAGATGAAATCTTTATCGCCAAAGAACAGAGCTATAGGAACCAGTGGATGGCAATAATTACCAATGTGATCTCCAGGCCTATTACTTCAAACCTAAATATCAATGTTTACAATCTATTTATTGGTTATCAAATTATTAATTCACTATGAAAATGCATTTGCAATGGGGCATATACAGTTAGGTTAATAAAAATGGAACTCCCTTAACTGTTTCACTAAGGTGCACTTACCATCAATACCATCAATATCACCGTCAGTTTGTGTGGACGGCTCTAACAGCGTTGCCCGACAGCCTTCCTGAAGGGTAAGGATACAAGCAGCAGAACCACCAATAAAACATTATCCATTATCAATATCTACTAGAGGGGAAATGCCCACCACAGCACATTTTGTTGCACTGTGACAACTTTTTTTCTTTATTGACATACAATGAAAATAAAGACCAGCTGTATGCCCAACTAGCTTTAATGCAATGAAATGAAAGACAAAAACCATACACAGGAAGGCACTAATAACAGAAACAGACATTAGAGACATGTGAGTACATGTGTCTATATGCATATCCATTTAGAAACATGAACAAGTTTGAATATAAGCCAGACTCAAAAGTCATAGTATATTTTTAAGCTTTAAAGTTTCTGCAACTCAGATCCAATTATTGAAACTATATATTAGCCTACTAGGAAACAATAGCAACCAATGGCCAAATTGTATAGCCAGAATCCATCGATCTTTTTCTCCCTGCTTCTCTTCCATCCTCTCTCCTTCCCTTTGTTTTCTTCATTCTTCTTTCTTTATTGCTTTTTTCCAACACCCATTGTTCACATTCTTTGTGCTATGTGCAGTTCAGGGTGCTGAGATACTATTAAAAAATGCTATTAAGTTCTCTATCATCTGATGACTCCCTTCCCATGGGGGAAGAGACCAAAAAAAAAAAATCCAAAACAAAACCAATTTATGTAAGGTCTAAGAAATATATATGATATCAGATAATAAGAAGTGCTATGAGTAAAATAAAGGAGAGTAAGAGGATAAAGTGGGTGGGTTGGGAGGGGAAATTTTTTACTGAATAGCAAAGGAAGACTTCTCAAAAGAGGTGGCATTTTAGTAGAGATGTAAATGAAGTGAGGAGCAAGTCATGTGACAATGTGGCAGAAAAGTATTCCAAGGTGAAGAAATTTCATGTAAAAGCCCTTTTTAAAGTGGGAACTACCTTATTGTGAACAACTAGAAGGCCAGTGTGCCTTACATGGAGTTGGTAATAGTGGATTGACAGAAAATGAGTATGGTGAGATGGGAATAGAGCTTAGGGACCATCACAGAAGATTTGGATCTTGTCTACTTACTATGGCTATTATGTAGAAAGTCATGTGATGGATCACAGTTTTTCAGTCAAACTACAAGTTCATGGGCAGGTTTCAAATGGAGACAGACTTATCATTCCAAAGTCACATTCAGATACAGATTTTTAAAAATATAGTATGCTGAAGTCCTTTTGGCTATATCTGGTCACAAACACTATTACTTAACATGTGTATGATGCCTTCATCTCTTAATACATCATCTCATTTCACATTCACAGGCTTTTTAGTGCACAGAGAATTTTAGTCCTCATTTTACGTATGAAACAACGACATTTAAAGAGGTTAAAATGAACTGACCACACTCAAAATACTAATAAAAGGAGTCCTGACTTTATAATCAAAATATATACAAGTATCTAGAAATGAATCACTAGAATTCACCAAAATATGAATAGAATATGGTATGTATAAAATAAACAAAACAGCTCCTTTGAGCTTTGTCTCAGTTAATATTCCCCTGGTCTCTTTTGCTCTATCCACTAGGAAACCCACCTCTTACACTTAAACTAAAATCAGTTCCCTTAGAGCTGGGGGTATGTGTTGAGTCCGTTAGGGACTTCTCCTCACAGTAGTGTCTAACTCCTTTTAGCTGGGCACTAATATGATGCATTATTGCACCTTTTAAAAGAAAATAACAACCCCAATGACTAACTTAGACTATGCGGATTGCCACACTTTGAAAAGAAAGTAAAGATATTTAACTCCCCCTTCCTTCATCATTTTCCTATGCCTAGGAATCATTGTATAGATCCATTTAAAATATTAGGGAAATATTATTTTGTGACAGTGTTCTGCAAGCTACTTTCGCCTCCATCCAGTTTCACAATTCCAGCCCCTACATAGGTTGAAAACATGTCATAGAAAAATCATGTTTATAAAGTACAGAAATGCAGAAATTAAGAAGAGCATTCAAGCCTAATCACAACCATAAGTTACAATGACCTTAAATAATATAAAGGACTTTATCAAAAACTGATAGGTGAGTAAGTCTCCAGAACTTTAAAAATTTAATATCTAAAAGATTTTTTTAAGTTTAAATGAATAACTCACATTCAATGGCTCTTAAATTCAACAAACTTCAGAAAAATTAGCAGTTTTAGATATTGTATTATTTCTCTAGGTTTTTTCTAAGCTAAAATGAAGAACTGTCAAAAAGGCATGGCTATTTTTACATGTCAGCCACAGAAGAGAAAGCATGATATAAAAGTTACATGGCCATCTGCAAATCTCAAGACAAAATCCACTGACATGGTTCTTTGTAGGTATCTCATTGTTTCTGTGCACCACTGTAGGTACATACATTCAGGAGAAAACTATGATTCACTGCTTTTGTTTTTATTCCTTTAGAACTCTTAAATTAGATGTTTTTCCCCCCAACATTACTTAGGTATAATTGACAAACTAAAATAGCATATATATTTCAGATGGACAATGTGACAGTTTATATGCACACATTTTAAATGATAATACAGTTACTACAATATAGGCGAATTAATATATCCACCACCTCACATAGTTACAGTGTGTGTCTGTGATGAGAACACTTACGATCTATGTTACCAAGTTTCAATTTTACAATGCAGTGTTGCTACCTGTACTTTCATGCTATACATTAGATCCTAGAACTAATTCGTCTTACAGGTTGAAGTTTGTATTCTTTGACTAATATATCCCTATTTATCCCAGCCCCTGGCAACCAAAATTCTACTTTCTATTTCTGTGAGTGTGACGTTTTTGGATTCCACATGTAAGTAAAATCATACAGTCTTTGTCTTTCTGTGTCTGGCTTATTTCGCCTAGCACGATATACTCCAGGATCATTCAAGTTGTTGCAAATGGCAGGATTTTGTTTTTCTGCAGCTGAAAAATATTTATATATACATATACATATTTATATACACACAGCTTTTGTATCCATTCATCCCTCGATGTACACATGCTATTTCCATATCTCAGCTATTGTGAATAATGCTACAATGAACAGGGGGTGCAGATAATTCTTCAGAATAAATGATTTCATTGCCTTTGGATCTCCACCCAGAAGAGAGACGGCTAGACTTTATGGTAATTCTATGTTTAATTTTTTGAAGACTCGTCAAAATGTTTTCCATAATGACTTACATGAAATTTTCCTTAATGATCACACCAGTTAACATCCTCACCAGCAATGCATAAGATTTCCCTTTTCTCCATACCCTTGTCAACACTTATTATTTCTGGTCTTTTTCATAGCCATCCTAAAAGATGTGAGGTGGTATCTCATTGTGGTTTTAACTTGTTTTGACATGACAATTAGTGATAATGAACACCTTCTTTATATGCCTTTTAGCCATTTGTTTGACCATTTTTTATCATTGAATTAGTTATTTGTTTGCTATTCAGTTGTATGAGTTCCTTATGTATTTTGAATATTAACACGTTTTCAATATTAACCTAAGGTCTGGAAATACTGTCTTCCATTCTGCAGCTTGCCTCTTCATTTTGTGGATTGTTTCCTTTGCTGTGCAGGAGCTTTTTAGTTTGATGTAGTCCCACTTATTTATTTTTGTTTTTGATGCCTGTGCTTTTGGTATTATAGCCAAAAAAAAAAAAAAATATTACCAAGACAAATGTCAAGGAGCTTTTTTCCCCTATGTTTTCTTCTAGGAGTTTTACAACTTTAGGTCTTAAGTCTTTAATCTGAGTTCATTTTTGTGAGTGGTAAAAGATATGGGTCTAATTTCATTCCTTTGCATGTGAATATCCAGTTTTCCCAACACTACTTACTAAGGAAACTATTCTTTCTTTTCCCCATTGTGCACTCTTGGTGCACATGTCAAAGATACAGTTGTCATATAAGCACAGGTTTATTTCTGGGCTTTCAATTCTATTTTATGGGTCAAGTCTGTTTCAAGATTGTTTTCAAGCCAAAACCATACTTATTTTAATTACTACAGCTTTATAATATAGTTTGAAGTCAGGAGTGTGATACCCCCAGCTTTGTTCTTCTTTATCAAGATTGCAATGGTTATACAACCTTTTGTGGTTTACAAATTTTAGGACGTTTTTTTATGTCTATGAAAAATCTTTGGAATTTTGATGGAGATTGCATCATATCTGTAGATCATTTTGGGTAGTATGGACATTTTAACAATATTAATTTTTCCAGTCTATGAACATGGAATATCTTTCCACTTATTTGTGTCTTCTTCAATTTCTTTCATCCTTGTATTACAATTTTCAGTGTATAGATATCTCACCTTCTTAGCTAAATTTATTCCTAAGTATTTTATTCTTTTTGATATTATAAATGGGATTGTTTATTTCTTTTTCAAATTGTTTATTCTTAGTGTTTAGAAAGGCAACTGATTTTTTATGTTGAATTTACATGCTGCATTCATTTATTGAATTCATTTTTATTAGTTATAATGAGTCGTGGAGTCTTTAGGGTTTCCTACATAAAAGACCATGTCATCTGGAAACAGACAATTTTATTTCTTCCTTTCAGATTTGGATGCCTTTTCCTTCTTTTTATTGCCTAATTGCCCTGGCTAGGACTACCAGAATTTTGTTGAATAGAAGTGGTAAGAATGGCCACTGTTGTCTTGTTCCTGATCTTAGAAGAAAAGATTTCAGCTTTTACTATTGAGCATGATGTCAGCTTTGGGACTGTCATATATGGTCTTTATTATATTCAGATACATTCTTTCTACACCTAATTTGTTGAAAGATTTTATGTTGGAAAATGTTGAATTTTGTCAAAGGCTTTTTCTGCATCTATTGAGATGATTGTATGATTTTCATCATTCTGTTAATGTGACATATCATTTTATTGATTTGTCTGATGAACTATCCATACATCCCAGGAATAAATCCTATTTGATCTTGGTGTATGATCCTTTTAATGTGCTATTGAATTCTGCTAGTATTTTTTTTAATGTTGCATCTATGCTTATCAAGGATATTGGGTTGTATTTTCTTCTTTTGTGGTGTCCTTATCTGACTTTGACATGAGGGTAATCCTGGACTCATAAAATCCTGGACTCAATTTTCTGAAAGAATTTGAGAAGGACTGACATTAATTCTTCTTTAAATGTTTGATAGAATCTACCTGTGAGCCCTCTAGTCCTGGAATTTTATTAAGAGGTTTTTTATTACTGATTCAATCTCCCTATTCTTTATTGGTCTGTTCAGATTTTCTATTTTTTCATGATTCAGTCTTGTTAGACAGTATGTTTCTAAGAATTTATTATTTCTTCTAGGCTATACAATTTATTATTTTTTATATGTATATAATTGTTTACAGTAGTCTTTTCTGATCTCATGTTTCTATGGTATCAGTTACAACACGTCTTCTTTCACTTAAACCTTTATTTACTTGACACCCCTTTTTTTTTTTGGTTAGTCTAGCAAAAGGTTTGTTAATTTTATTTTATTCCAAAAAGCCTACTCTTAGTTTTGTTAATTTTTTTCTAGTGCCTATCTTATTTATTTCTGCTGGGATCTTTGTTATTTCCTTCCTTCTATTAACTTTGGGGTATTTTTCTAGTTTCTTAAGGTGTAATTAGGTTATTCGTTTAAGATCTTTTTTCTTAAGTAGGTTTTTATTGCTATAAATCTTAGGACTGCTTTTGTGTGACATCTACAAGATGGTGGTATAGGAATTTTTAGTACTCACTCCCTACGAGAGAAACATCAATTTGAGCAATTACCAATATATAAAAATACCTTTACAAGAGTTAAGGATTCCAGGTGAGGGTATACAGCACCCGAGTGAACAAGATAAATAACAAAAAATCTACTGAAGAAGACAGGAAAGATAGTTGCACGTCACCTTGTTCTACTTCCCAAAGTCTGGGAAAGTCAGTGTGGAGAGAGACACACTCTCTGTGGAAGAAGAATGAAGTGAGCACCCAAATTCACCACAGATCCCAGCACTGGCCCTCACTTGTCCCATTCTGGCTCCAAGAGACCCAGTCTCCTGGCCCATCCCAGTGCCAAGCTAGCCCCCTGAAGACCCTATCCAAGATTGGCTCCTGTCCCACTCCAAGGCCAAACCCACCCCCAAGGCTCCTGCAGTCCTGGGCCCCCAGCCCATTCCAGTACAAGGCTGGCCACCACAAACAAAGCCTCAAGACTGCCTCCCACTGCCAGGTCAGCTCTCAAAGACCAGGCCAACTCCCATGATCTCTGGCTCTAGAAGGGTTCCCACAGATCCAGACTCCTGGACCATCCCAGCATTAGGCTGTACTCTGTGGACCTAGCCTCTAGATAAGCTCGCACTGACCAATGTACCATGACAGCCCCTGTGGACCCAAGCACCAGGCCAGCCATCAGCTGACCCAAGCATCCATCCTGCCTCCCATCTTCTAAGCCATGCACCAGACCTGCCTGCCCAAGGACTCCAGTTAAATTGTTAACTTAAAATACACTGTTATGTCTATATTGTATTATGTATTATGTATGCCTCATGGCATCAACTAACAATCTGTAATAGAAAGAAGATAAGGAAAAGGGAATTAAAACATACTGCTATAGAAAATTATATGCACAAAGGAAGATAGAGAGGAAGAAAGGAACAAGGGAACTACCACACAGCCAGAAATCTGGCTGGTAAGTCCTTACCTATCAATAATGAATTTAAATACGAATGGATTAAATATTCCAATCAAGAGACACAGAGTGACTGAATGGATAAAAAGAAAAATAAGATACTACAATATGATTCCTACAAGAGACTCTGTTAGCTTTAAGGACACACATAGGCTGAAAGTGAAGGAATAGAAAAAGATCACTCAATAAAATGGAAACCAAAGAGAGAAAATGTGACTATTCTTACATCATACTAAATAGTATTTAAGTCAAAATCATAAAAATAAATGCATCCACATCAGAGTACCTAAATTTATTAAGCAAATGCTAACAGATCTGAAAGGAAAAATAGAAAAGAATACAATAGTAGTGGAGTTTAATATCCCACTTTCAACTAGATAGATAATCCCAACAGAATATCAGTATGGCAACAGTGGACTTGAACTACACTTTAGACCAAATAGACCTAACAGACATATTTACAGCATTCCACCCAACAGCACCATAAATTCTTCTCAAACACACAGAAAACATTCTCCAGGACAGATCATATGTTAAGTTACAGAACAAGTCCTAGTAAATTTTAAAAGATTAAAATAATACCACATCTCTTTTCCAGACACAATGCTATGGAACTATAAGTCAACACTAGGATATTCACAAATATGTGGAAATTAAACAATACACTCCTGAACAACCAAGGGTCAAAGAAGAAATCAAAAGGAAAATTAAAAAGTTATCTGGAGACCATGACATGGAAATCTGGTAGATGGTGCTGGTGGGAAGGGCAAGTCCAAACTGGCCATAGTTAAGTTCACAAAGGAACAGGGTTATGTCCTGGTCAGTGACTACACCAGGGTGCAGGTTCGCCTTCTCAAGACGGCCCTGCTCAGTTTTGAGTCCTACTGGGGTTTTCAAATACTTCTACCTGGATCCCAAGGCTCCCAGAAAGCACTTCTGTCCTTGGGCGGCTGGCTATGTATTGTTGCTATCGGGGGATATAAGTGGGGAGCCTCTTATTTCACTACCTTGTGATATCACGCCTCGGTGCTACAGGTTTTTAAGTGAGGATTCAAGTAGCCAGTGTTATTAAAAAGTTTTTCTTTCCTTGAAAATCCACTAACTCTCTTCTTAAAATTGCTCTGTAACCCCAAATGTTGTGATAAATAAGCAAGGTGGAATCTATTTTTCTAAAGAAACACTTTGTATAACCCCTGTCAGCTACTTAAACAAACTGACAGTACTTACTCTGAAGAACAGACATTCTGTAGAATGGTTCTGTAGAATGGGTTGGCTATATGAGTCATCAATAAGCCTGTTTCTTTTTTACTTTTTTTAAATTTTTTAATTTTGATATCGTTAATGTACAATAACTTGAACAACATTATGGTTATTAGACTCCCCCTATTATCAAGTCCCCCCCACATACCCCTTTACAGTCACTGTCCATCAGTGTAGTAAGATGCTATAGAATCATTATATGTCTTCTCTGTATATACTGCCTTCCCCATGTCCCCACCCCCTTACATTATGTGCGCTAATCGTAATGCCCCATTTTTCCCTTTATTCCTCCCTTTCCACCCATCCTTCCCAGTCCCTTTCCCTTTGGTAACTGTTAATCCATTCTTGGGTTCTCTGAGTCTGCTGATGTTTTGTCCCTTCAGTTCTTTCTTTGTTCTTATAGTCCACAGATGAGTGAAATCATCCGATACTTGTCTTTTTCCACCTAATAAGCCTGTTTCTTGAAACAAATGCACAGATAACATAAATGAAACTATTTCATAAATTACAGTTTACTATAAAATATTAGTTTTTTAATTACTACCTTTAATAGTACTGTTAATAATAATCATTAGTAATATTCTTATGAGTACCATGGTGGGGGTGGGCAAAGATTTACCATAATCCAAGGTAAAATAGGGATAAACAACACACAGGCAATACCATTTAGCTGTGTACTCTACCTAAAATATTTTTTTGTGTGTGTACTTTTTAAAAATTTTATTCAGCTTGGTGAATCGTATTCTCATTTTTTATTCAGTCCTAGAATTATGGTTGTTTTTGAATGTTATTTTCTGCATTTTCAAGGAAGAATGATTCAAATTTTAACATGACCTTGGATAAATGGTAATTCTAGTTGCTCCCCATGCAAATCAGACTTTCTTTAGGCTGTATGTATAGTAACTCCTCACATTTACTTGTCACTATTAAGACATTTGGTAGAATAATCATGCTAAATTACTTGCTTCTCTGGGAACTCTTCTAAAAACTTATGTCATATTATATAACACACTCCCAAGGGCAGTAACAAGAATTATTACTTTATAGACTGTCATGGCCATGCTTCACAGTACAAACTCTATACCACACTATTTTGGCAAAAAAAAGTACTCCAAAGGAGACCTAACTTCAGACACAGCAGAAAAATGAGGTAGAAGGTGCTATAAAAATTTCCTTTGGAACCTTTTGATTCCGTCATATTTTTCCCAATTGGCTCATATATGAAGCTTTGAGCTGGGCCAAAGCAAAGCCTAAAATCAGACCATGGTAGCAGAAGTACACTCTGAATGGCAGTAAAATCAATGGGATGACCAAAAATAATTCCAAAAGAAGATAATGTGAACAGATCAAAAAGGGGAAAAAGGGGGAGGGAGTGGTAGATGGTTATGAAGGAATTAATTTCAAAAGAATTCCCAGTCTAGTTATTAGAGTTCCCCACAAAATGTCAGTTCTGCTGCCACACTTGTTTTTAACAGTGAATTTGCTCCAACACAATGGGAATATTAAGGAAAAATTTTAGCATAAAAAGGGTTTTTCATTTGCTTAAATGTGATTCGATCTTCAAGAAATGTAGAAAGTTGCACCCAGATGAACAGAGCTAAGAATACCCAACATGCACACAAACACACACACACACCCTACCAGCCATCTCAGTCCACAGTGTGTATGTGAGCCATACCCCCCAACAGATGGTGTTACAACTTTCCCTATTTCAGTTAAACCTCCTTCCAACACTTCAAATTAACTAATAACTGCAACCCCTCCAACTTCCACACCATAAGCAAACTAGGTAGTTTTTAAAAATGGCAAGTGCCATATTTATTGTAGTATTTATATATTTTTTAACTAACCTGAGTAAGACTATGCTTCCATATTATTAGGTTCTGATTTTTTTCAATGTGTAACTGGCCAAGTTTTCAAAGGTTGTGTTTATATCCTTATTTTCCCCATCATCATTATAGTTCTTTATTTCATCATTTTGCATAGCAAGTGGTATTTAAGAATATTATTATAGAACTGTAGGTGCTATATTATAGAACTGACAGTACTGAAAAACTAATTCTGGGGCTACATAAAACCATTCAAAGAAAATTCATTCATCTATAAGACATATATTTAGTGTGTAAGAAATATATAAGTTAGTAAATACTTTATCCAGCTAATACTATCAATATAACTAACCAGGATGATTTTGATACAAAAATTATCTATACAGCATGGGGGTTTTACTATTTTTACCTAAAGATTTCTCTTTTTGGTGTTGAAAAATGGGTTAACTTAAAGCCTGTTTGTTCTCAACACAACTTAAAAAGTTTTTTAATTGTTTCATATCTGGTCAAGTTGAAACAAATGCATAGATAATATAACATTTTGAGAACCTCTTTTTAAACTTGTAATGCAAGTCTACAACTTGATCTGTCAAGAAAGTCAAACTCCAAGCACCTGTTAATAAAGTAATAAAACCACATAAAATAATAAAACCACAGATCAAACCAACCCACAAATATGAATTTCACAGTGCTAAACAAGATACTAGCAAATAAATGGAATTCAAATGTGTAGTAAGATAGCTATTTATCAGTCATATCAGATTATTCTAGTAAAACATTAATATTTTAGCTCTAAGTATCAATTTCATTTTATTATTATGTGAACAAAAAAAGGAAGAATAAAAGTATGACCTAACCCAAATGCTTTTGATACAGTTCAGTACTCATTCTGTACTTTTAAAAAGATAACTTTCGAAGAGGATTATTGTTCAGATCAACCTTACACTTAAAAAAGTGTTAGAAATTCACTACTAAAGGTGGAAATTCCCTGCTAAAAGTGAGAACAGAATATTTCATAGTATCAATTATAATTTCATTCTGAAAGCCCTAATACATAAATAACAGTAAAAATAACAGCAGTCATTACTGGAAATTCAGTACATTTCAAAAATATTCACTTATAAGTAGAAGAAAACTTAAATATATTTATATAATTAATGTAGCTTAATGCCTGTTTTCAGGTACCAAAGGAATGGATTATTTTATGGATAAGGGAATCATTAGTCAAAACATTAACAATAGTAATCAAAGAAAATCAAATCATAGCTAGCTTGAAATATGATTTAACTAGAAAAACTATACATCTTTGTGGAAATGCATGTAGAATATCTTAACAAACAGAGACAAAATATACCATTACTGAACGGGAACAAATTATTTATAAAAATGCTTATTCTTCCCAAAATAGCACTTTAATGGGATTGAGGACAAAAAATAAATTTAATTCAATTATAGAGAAGTTCAACTAAAGAAATTAACAGACATAAATAGCCAAGAAAATTGTGTAAGTCATGAGAAAGGATTTGTATTATCAATATAATCAAATAATCGCGAAGCTGTGCAATTATAATAATGCAGTAGCATGCAAGCATATAAGCATAAATAGAAGGCAAGATATAATTTAGAAATATAAGTTTTTTTAAATATATTTACTATGTGATAAATAACCACCAAATCAGAAAATATGTTAAATAAACAGTAGTATGGAAATACAGAATTGTTAAGAAAATAATCCATTCAGGTGTTCAACTCTTATAGTATCCTAAATTTCAGAAGGGTTAAGAGGCTGAACATTCAAAATCATAGAAATACTAGAAGAAAGTATTCAATAACAGTAATATATATGTTCCTTGGATAAAACACATGTGTTTTAGCATAAAAGTAAATAAATCACAAAAATTTCCTATGTCAAAAAAAGAAAAAAAACCAACTGGATGCCAAACTGAGAAATCATTGAGCACTTAAACATGAAAGGCCATTCAAATAGATTTTTAAAAATAATAACATTAAGATCACAAAACAAAAATGGGTCAGGCATGACCACTTTATAAAAGGTTAAATAAAAATGGACAAATAAATATAGAAAATGTAAAACCTCATTACTCATCAAGGTAAACAGAAATTAATCAATTAAAAACAGCTTTTCATTTACTAAATTAGCAAATGTTTTTAGATGTTTAATAGTGAATACTGATAATATTGCAATAAGCAGGCTCTCTCATATTCTACTAGTGAGGTATTGTGTTAGTTTACTACAGCTACCAAAATAAAGTGCCAGAGCCAAGGTGGCTGAAACAGAAGAAATTTATTTTCTCCTATTTCTGGAGACTAGAAATCTGAAATCAAGGTGTTACCTTGGTTGGTTTCTTCTAAGGACTCTGTTCGTGGCTTATATAACAGCCGTCTTTTCCCTGCATCTCAACATGGTCCGTGAGACTGCATCCTAACAGTGCCTTCTTATAAGGACACCAGTCATACTGGATAAGGCCAACCCATATGACTTCATTTTATGTTGCCTACCTCTTTAAAGGCCTATCTCCAAATACAGTCACATTCTGAGGTACTTCGGATTAAGACTTCAACCTTTGAATTTGAAGGGTGAAGGCACAATTCAGCCTATATCAGGTGTCCAAGTAAAAATTACACTTGCCAAGGAAGACTATTCAAGATTATTGAAATAGAGGGGAGAGGCCAGAGTTCACTCTGAACCCTACTCCCCTGAAACAAAGGACTGGAGAGTTTTAGTAGCTGGAATGGTGGATCTTAGGCCACTTTTGTTTGCTAATTGGCTTTACCCAAAGAAGATATATCTTCTCTGATATTCATGACAAGAGATAAGGTCCCTGTATTCCTGGATGATTACATTTCAAAGGGATGGCTGCCAGGTTTTTGAGAAAGATAATCCCAGGTAGAAAAACTGGCAAGAGGCCTTTAAACATTTACATCTAAAATGGTGGAGAAAGAATGGGCAGTTACCAGTTTTCTAAAGTAAGAAGGGAATGCTCTAAGAGGAGAGAAGTCAGGGGTCTAGAGTTAGGCAGAAGTCTGTTTAAAGAGTAATCAATCCAAGGGAAATGTTAAGACCATCTTAATCAAGGGGGTTTAATCTTTCTTGTAAGCATTTTGAAATACATATCAAAGCTTGTGTCAACTCATACCTTCTGAGGATTTCATTTTGGGAATGTTACTCCAAGGGGAAAAAAATAATAAATGCATATAAAGAAATACATGTTGAGACAGGGAAAGACAGAGGCAGCCCCTATCTAGTTAAAACAGGATAAGGGGCCTCGGGAAAGAGCAAAAACAGGAAGCTTACTGGGGGCCTCAGGAATATACAAGAACAGGATGTCTACAATGGGAACATCCTTGCAGTTTTGGTTTTGTTTTTTGTGTTTTTTTGCTAGTTGTAAGGGTAGCACAAGCATGCCAAATTTGGAAATACAGACAACTTTCAATAAGACTGGTTAAAACAAGGAACAGCATTCCAGTGGGAAGCAATAGAAATTAGACAACTCAGCTAAGTCTAAGATATACCCCCCTAGACACAGCCCAGACACAGGCTCTCTTGCCCTGTCCCAGCATGCACTGGATGTTCTATACTGTCACGTCCTCTAACTAAAAAGCCTTTTTTTTTTTCCCTGCTTGTCTACCTCGATCGTTTGTGAAGTTCATCCTTCGACTGCGTGAACAAGAACCCTGGTATCGGTGTTTTCCTTATAACACATATGTAGGTAATTGTAAACTCCTTGAATTTCCAAAAAACTCTACAATTCTTATGTTTTTGCTTTCAGTTGTTAAATCTTTTCATATTTTCTCTATGTTGCTTTCAATTTGAATTGTGAATATACTTCTACCCACATCTGTATATGCAACTCTGGAGAGAGGAAATCCTGGGGCAAAATACCTAGCTGAAACCAAAATCAGTCAAAGGGAGAAATAAAGTTTAAAACCCATTTATTGCCTACAAAAAAAGCTGTTCAGCATCGCTCTCTTCTGAAGCAGCAGAAGAAAGCAAAACCTCCCCCCAGCCTCTCAGGTTCAGATAAACCCTTGATAGCCCAGGTAATTACCCACCGATAAAGAAATGAACTACTTCTCACCACCCCTTGGAAACACCTGTTGATATGGAGATGCACTAAAGCTAGGTAAGAGATTCTGGAAATACTGCAATTTTACCCACAGTATATGTATTTATAGACATGTTTCCTCAGAGAGTTAATAATATAATATCTAATTTAGTAAAATTTTCACTAAACTTAACCAATCCTCTGCCCAGGTTTTCTTTGAATAAGGAAAGGAGAATAGCCAGAAGGCTAATGTGAGATGGCAGCAGTGGATTCTGACCAAAGCATAAAGGAATTTTTATTTGAATTGGTAGAGTATTTAAGATAATATTTTATCCTTAGCTTCTAAACTCAGGGATGAATGAACATTGCTAACTTTCTAAAATTGAAAGGGAGAATTTTTTCGAGTCTGTTTTCTCTTCCTGTTTTATTTTCTGTTCTTCAGTTCCTCCATCTGAGGTATGATGAGTTTCAGAGTTCTCTGCCCTCTACATTCGTTTTGTCCCTCCTAATTGTCTCATGTAGTGAGAAGGTGATACTTCAGTAGTGTGCTGGCGCTGCCTCGTACCAACTTGCAGGAGCCAATTGTGCCTTTCTTTTTCCCAACACTATATGCAGTGATGTCAAATTAGTCACGTGAAATCTACAAATGATGGAATTATTTACACCAGGGACAGTGGCTACAAATCAGAGCACTTTTTTTTTCCCTTAAGGTTCAGTTTTTAAACATTTATCAGCACACCCTAGTTTTAGTATGATAATATATCAAAGTGGTGCAGTGAAAAGTGATCAATAATACTTAAAAAGAAAAACATTTGACTTCGAGATGCTGTTAAGACAGAAGAGCCAAGGCAACTGGGCCTTAAGCGGCGTAAATTCAAAAGACAGCTGCATGAAACAGGATTTTCTTGGAGTACCCTGGGTAGCTATCAGATTAAAGCCTGGTACAAGAGAGGCAGAAAAAAAGGGAGAGAGGGAGACCAAGAGATGGGTGATTTCAAGGTTCCTGCACAAGGAGATTTGCCATCGATTGAGAAGGAACTGGAGGAGAACAGTAAACAAATGATTGTACTACCCTATAAATCAAGAAATAGGGAGATTACTGGTTTTCCTCTGAACCATATCTGCCTCAGAACTGGCACAGCCCTGGTGTGGTCTCAAGGATTCTTATTACATACTTCACCTGGCAAGCTGCAGTATGCCTAAGAGGCACACAACATATAACTGACAAACAGAAATGAACAAGAACAAATTTCTCCTTTATTGCAGCATCTGATAAGCCTTTATTAACATAGAGCTATGTCATGAATTAGAGGGAATAATCCTGCCTGAATAGAATCCTAATTGGTAGATCAATTTAAACAATGATTGTCCTAAAAATGCAAATCAACTTACTCTTTTCCTTAACAGCATTTGATGGTTTTCCATTGCTAATGGAAAGAATTTCAAAATTCTTAGATTAGTTCATTAGGCAATTCATAATCTACTTCTGTCAGCTCTTCATGCTTTGTGAATTGTAGTCAGATATCCCTCCCTTAACACCTACATATCTCCCAGCCCCCAACACTAGGCTAGATTCACAGGCTCTACGTATGTTTATAGAGCATACTAAAAGTTCCATTCTCACAGTCCAAATTACCTTGATTTGTCAATAATAAAGCTGGATCTCTTAAAGAATCATAAACTCTGTGAGAGACAAGACTGCATTCATCATACCCAGCACTTACCCATGCACTGTGCACAGACATACAGGAAATATTAAATGAGCGGATGAATATTTAAGGAATATTCATATTATTCAGGAAACAAAAACTAGTACTTAGTTACAAAATATAACTTCTAGAATATTTATTCCTTATAGATTATGAAAAAAGTTACACATCACTAAGAAAATGCCCAAAGATCCTCAGACAGGTAGTAGAATTTAAACATAGCTCTTGCTTTTATCTTAAACACTCTACAATCCAATTAAAATTTCCTTTAGGCTTTGGTCAGAACCCATTGCTGCCCTCTCACACTAACCGATCTCTTTTCCTTATTCAAAGAAAACCTGGGCAGAGGATTAGTTAAGTTTAGTGAAAGTTTTACTAAACTAGACACAACATATATTATTATTTAACTTTCTGAGGAAACATATCTGTTAAATACACATACAGATGTGGATGAATATGCATTCATAACGCAAATGGAAACCAACATAAAACAAATAAGGAAAAAACTTAAAAACTGAAAAAAGATAAAGATGTGTCAATTTTTTGAGAACATTGATCAACCCACCAATCCACTTCATCACCTACCTCTTCCTTGCAAATCTAAACCACATTCCGCCTAGCCTGGCCAAGTGCTGTTCTCCGTTGATCAGAAAATGAAACCTGTGGCTAAATTTATGCCCCTTAATCAAAGCTCATATTTCTTGAGAATGACCCAACATTTAGTTGTGCATAAGTTTGCCTGGCAGGCAATTCCACATGTAGTTTTTAATAGTGTGAATCTCTATTGCCAGACATCTGTTTTAAACCTATCTTTTTAATTGTACTTACTCCATCTAATTGCATTATTTTGGTAAACAGCAAAAAGCCATTTAAAATGACATCTATCTGAATCAGTCCCAAGCTAATTACTTTTTTTCTCCCTGAAAGATGTAATAACAGATGTTTTTGTTAGTCTGCCCTGATACTGCATATCTTTTTATTGTGGAATCAATTTGTTTAATCTTTTTCATTGTCTGCTTTTAACTGATGTTACTACTTGGAATCTTATACAGAAGTAGTCTTAAAACATTTACTCTTGAAATTTGTATGTTTTAACCACTATTAACTTTCAGATCTGATATCCTTTAATGTGAAACTAAGAAGATGAAGAAATGCTTCTTCCCATTGAATAGGCCCAGATTTGCAGTGGAAGGACTTCAAACTAGGTAGTAGGGCTCATGAACAAATAAAATCTCTGACAAAATTAACCCGTGGTAATCAGACAACTACTTAAAATTTGTTTCTTTATCTGTTCAGATTAAGAAGTCAGAACAGGTGACACCTCAGTTCACCAGGGCCAAGGACAGAACTCAGGCTTTTACCCTTTTTGTATGTGTGTGTGGGTGTTAAAAGAAAACAGTGCCAGCAAAAGAAAAAGAAAACGAACAGTTAAAAAGCCAGAGAAAAGCTAAAATCTATCACTGTCACAAAGTCAGAAAGGGAAGAGTGGAGTAAAGAATGAGGTTGTCAATTGTACCAAGTGATGATGATAATTCTGCACACTTAACATAGTATTTTACAGTTTCCACTTTTTTTTCGTACATTAAAATTTGGTACCAATGACAACTCCGTGATAGAAAAACAAACACTAGTTTGCTCCTTTTATTGATAAAAATAAATCAAGGTTAAGAAAGATTGGTTAAAAACACAAACGTGAATATAGGAAAGTCTGGATCATAGAATATTTTTTGCTCCACAGTCATGACACATTACAAGCATAGCTTCTGATCTGGACTGTCTGAGTTCAAAATTCAGACAACTGCCCTCTAACCATGTAGGGTCTCAGGATGCTTATCTATAAAATACAGATGTTGAGAAAGCTAAAGGTAAAGACCTGTCATAAGGATTAAAAAGCTGTATATATGTAAAGCACTAAGACAATTGCCTGGCATTCAATAAGTGCTAGCTGCTATTATTATAGTCAGTAAGGTGATCAGCAGATAGAACACACAGCCAGAACAACACTGCCTCAGTTTACCTTCCATTTATGGGGCTCTGGAGGAGGTGGGGAGACAAAGGAAATGTGTCGAGGGAATCTTCAATGAGCCTTGAACATGCAGCCACTTAAGGATGCAGGATGACAAGATCTGAGGCCCTACTCCCTGTCACAAATGTTGGGATTGATTAGCCAGTGCCTGGTCAGTCTCCTCAAAGAACTGTATAGGAGTCAATAGCCAGAATTTTCCCATTTACAAGGAATTTACATCACTCTAATAGGGCTTTTGTTCCACGACAGTGTTATGGAGAGTCATAACATGTGAATTTAATTCCAGTCTAAGAAACTGTACAAGTGTAAGCATATAAGTTAATTACTTTTAATGTTGAAGACAGAATTAACTCATGTAGTAACATCTGGTGAGCTTATTTGCTTTTTCAAATTAGGATAATTAGAACTGACAAAGTACCTTCCTTCTAATTTCTCTTTCCCATCACCCCTTAGATTATTTGCCAGTTTGTTTTGTTGTGGCAGGGTTTTTTTCCTTTCGTTTTACTCAACATCACTCAGTGTTTTACATTATACTATAGCAGCTGTAATCATTACCATGCCATGGTTCGTGTATTATGTTGAAAAAGTCCTAATATGAAAGGAGTACATGGACTTTAAACAGTCAGTACTCATCCTCAGCATATAGTATTCATGAAACTATGCAAATTACAAGACAAGTTTCTAAAAGACATTCACTCTAGTATTTTCAGTTCTTACAACAGGGCCTACCATACAGCATGCATCCAGCAAGTATGTGTGGCCATGAAACAATGAATGAATGAATGAACCAATCAACCATGTGCAATTTTATAGTGTTATATATTTATCGAATCTATTTATTTTGCCTTTACAAGCCTTTCTATTGTCATTTTCATGTATGAAAATCTCTGTTAAAATTATTCAAATGTATATTTATCTCCCTTGGATTGGGTTCCTTTTATTCTGTGCATCCTGAAAATTCTTTCATTGCTAGAAAAAATGCTTGCACATATTAAACTCTATGATCTTATGTTTTTTTACAAGTATAAGGATTACTCATTCTATATCTTCATAATGATTTGTTGATCAAGCCTTCATAACTGGGCACTAGTATATTAAAAAGAGCACTAGTATTTAAAACAGTTGAGTACTCATTCCAGCCCTTAAAATAGTCACTTGCTCTCTCTGTGCCTAAATCTCTCCATCTATACAATGTCAATAATTGTATACTTATTTTCTTTAGTTCAGAGGTTTGTTTTGAAGATCAGTTTTTTAATAATAGTTAAATAAAATTGTTAAATTGGAATGTACCTAATGTGTTTCAGGATTTTTATTCTCTTTATTCAGGGAAAACAACAAAATGTCTCTATAACACTTTAAAAATACATATTAAGTAAAAAATTTCTTTACTGTATTGAAATCTTTATGTGGCAAAAATATGGCATTGTGTTGAAGAAGAATAAAATAAAAATGAAAGAATATACCTTAAAATCCTATCATGAAGGTCATGAATCTATAAAAACTTGCTAAGCAATGAAGCTATATTTTTTCTAACAGTCTAAATCAATCAATTCAGGCAATATGTATTTTATAACACCTTTCATTTTCTCCATCTTTGAAAGTGGTTTCATTTTCATTAGCGTACTTGTGAACATTTCTGAAATTGCTAAATGGATATTTTAATGTTATAAATAATAATCTGAGGCCTGTGGCAAATACTTTAAAAGGAAGCTTCAATGAAGCTGTATCATACCTACAGCAATATATATCATGTGATGGTAATGAAATTTCCCAAGCTCATATTAATTATACTTTCTGTGAGTAAGTTAGACTACAATAGTCAGATCTTCCTATCTCCTGATTTCCTTAAATATTTGTTCCTTACATTTGTTCTTAGATATACTAAATGTTGAAACGTTCTGTAAGCAATTTTTTTTTATTCTGGAGGTATATTGATTTCAAAAGGTCTAGCGTATAGTATACACTAAAAAAAAAAATAATTAAAACTAACACAACGAAAAGCTCCTAAAATGAGACAACAGTTTCCATAATATGCTAAGTATGAATAAGTATATCACAGTCTTTTCAAAGAGTATATATCTACCAAGTATAATACATCAAGAATTATAAATGGTACCATTTCAGTGATAATTTTACTGAGATTATTTAAAGTTAGGATTTATTCTGCCTTAGGTGACATAACAACTACACAGTATAACAAACATCCTAATTTTCAAAGCATCAATGAAACAATTAGTGAGATGAATGCAAACTACAAGCAGTTATGGGGAAATGGGAAATTAAAAGAAGGAAAATTAAAGCCATTGAATACATGACTGTTTTCACTATTTAGTGCCTTTGAGGATAACCTGGCTTGCCCATTAAAATAAGGGTCTGTCTGAGGTGAGGCTTAGAACCTCACCCCCCCTGTTTTGAGAGAAATCTTCTGCATCCGTGGATGTTTTATTGACCTTGTCTAGCTTGGATTAACACATAGTCTACAGGCACACACCTGATCATCTACATTTGCTCTCTTACAACACTAAACTATGTTTTCTACCTTTATCTTGCCTCTACCTACCACTTCAGCATTTTATTAAAAAAATAAATAAATAAAATAATAATAATAATAATAATAAGGGAGAAATGTGGGATCCACATATAAATCAAGTATAAAAATCAAATGAATATTCATATTTGACCTGATTGTTTATAGTTCATAATGCGTGATCAAAACCGAAAGTTTCTGTGATGACTGCCCTTGTCCTGTTCACCACGTAAGAACTTATTCACTATGTAAGAATTCGTTCACCATGTAAGAACTTGTTCGTTATGCTTCAGAAGATTGGAGACCAATGAGAATTAGGCTTGAGATGGATTAATGATTGTGCATTGAGCATTGACCCCCCTATACAGAATTTTATTGTTGTTAACAACCATTTGATAAATAAATATGAGAGATGCCCTCTCAAAAATAAAATAAAATAAAATAAAGGTCTGTCAAATTGTTATATAAGATGTTATCCTGTTTTAAACATGTGCAGCAGATGGTAAAACTCACCATAGACCTTTACCTCTCCAGTGTAGTCAAATCTTATAAAAAAGCCTTTGGTGTTTGCAAATATCTTTTATTCAAAGGACCCTAAAAGATGTTTCAGGAAAAAAGGCAGGGAAGTAATTATTCCTCCTTAGTGCTTGTCAGTCCCACTAAGTCAAGAGTCACATTAGAGAACACATGTAAGATATTCTCATTTCACAAAGAATTAATGCACTTGACTTCCCTTGGCACCTTAAACTACTATTAAAGAGAAATTTCACTGAAATCTTTGGTTGTGTTAAAAAGGAGACAATAGGTCCAAAATGGAGTCACTTGTGCTAAATGCCATGTCAGCAAACCAAGATTTAATATGTAACATAAGCACAGTCTTAACCCTTAATCCCATTCCCCAGGAATGTAAACATTAACCAGCCAAACTGGAATTTCTAGGTCAGCACCAGTGAGGTAATCTGCCCAAGAGGCACTTCTGATCCACTTAGGAAGACAGCCTTGCCTGAAATAATGCATTCTTTACTAATAATTTCCTTTTTCTGCCCCCTTTCCATCTTTAAAGACCTGTCCTTTTCTAGAGTTTAGCAGAGCTAGGTTGTTGATACTGTCCCATTCATGAATGACTGAATAAAGCCATTTGATCTTTAAATTTACTCAGTTAAATTTTTGTCATTTAGCAGTTGCACTTATTCTTACATGCCTTAATGTTAGCTCAGAACAAAATTCATTCACCAATGGAATTAAGAACTAATTACAAATGTTTAATGATTTTAAGTGACTAAATTAAACAAGTGGATTCTATTAAAAATTCAATGCCTCTTTAATTGTTTTAATGACCAGAATAAAGATCAAGCAAATGAAACAAACTATTTAGAATCCCAGTTCTGCCAAGTATTATGCAACTCTGGGAAATCCCTAACTTTTTGTGCTTAAATTTCCCTGTTTGTAAAATGGAGAAATACTAGAACCTATCTTAATACTTGTTAGGTTTAAATTATTAAAACAAGTACAGAACTAAGAAAAGTATCTGATCCCTGTAAGTCCTCAAAAGATGTTAGCTTTTATCACAAATTCAATAACCTAAAAGACATATAAATACAAACTCTTACCTGACACATTGAAAACTGTATCTCTTGGAAATGAGTTTTCATGTATCATTCTACATCACTATTTATATTCATACAAATATATACACATCTAAGTTTTCTTTATTAACAAAAAGTTAGTCATATCAGATATATTACATTCTAATTTGTCTTTTCATTTAGTCACAGAAGATAATTTTAAAATAAAACACAATTTTCAAATTATGTTATTACATTTTTCTTAAAGGAACAAGGACAAAGGAATGAAACATGTCCTTGTCTAGTCTAATAAAAAAAAAAGTCCTTAAAATCAAATTCCAAAGCACAGTATGAGGCATATAGATGAAAACACAATATTTTATGAGAACGTAGTCTAGAGTGACTATCTTGGGAAGTTGGAAGGAAACAGAATAATCTTCAGGTAATTTCTACCTTAACTTTTAAGAAAAACAAAAGACAAATATGGAATGTGTTCCAATGAATGAGACGTTAAATTCAGTAAACATTCTGGAGATAATTTAACCCAAAACTGTTATTTATAAATAAAGAAATCGGAGGAGGTTAACTTTCTGGTACACCATTACAATTATTAGGATCGCTGAAACTCACGATTTTATGACACTGAATTTGAATAAAAATTTTAAAATGCTTGGCTTCTGTATCTGGTAATGGCAGATTAAGTAATTCAGACAAACCTCCTATTTAGGACAATTAGAAAATCTGGGAAACATGTAAAAATCATCTGCTTGAAGGAATAAGAGAGATAATAGATATTGAAGAATTAACAGGCCAGGATCTGGGGAAGAGCAGAAGTCTAGAGAAGTGAACCCAGTTTCCCTGTAGATTTCTGAGTGGGTAGCTGGGAGACTGAGAAGTGCTTTTGATAATCCTGTAGAGTCTGGGAGCAGGAGCTGGAGTCCAGTGCCCACCTAACAGTCCCTGATAGAACACCTTGCTTTCACTGGAAGAACAAAAACAGAGCACAATCCACCTCTGAATCATTTCAATCCCTCAAACTGGAATAATGTGGTTTTGAAATTGCAAAATAGACACGTGGCAGAATGAAACGTTACTCCTCTTTGGAGAAAGATAATTTTATCCAGGGACTCAAGACATTTGTGTGTATAAAAAATTCTGCAAATACACATTGGTGACAAAAAAAAAAAAATGAACACATAAGGAGATAACATAAATAGACCATAGGCACTCCAGGTAGTAAAATGATCAGATCCAAGCTTTAAAACAGCTACAGTTACTATTTCCAAATAGATAAAGAAAAATGTTGGGCATTTGGCAGAGAAGCAGAAAGAATGTTAGCTAAAAGACTGAAGAAGGAAGCACTTCTGAAATGGCAGCATAAGTGCCTCAAAAAAATAAATAAATAAAGACTCCCAAAGGAACAATCATTGACAAAAAATGTTCACATTTAGTTTTTCAGAACTCTGAATATTAAACATTTTTGAAACAACCCAAAGAATGTTCATTCAAGAAAAGTGGCTGAATCTCAAGATAAGCAACCTTTGTGGTGTTTTAACTTGCCTATCCCCTTCTTCCCTGCTCTTTGGTCACCCTGGAAACCAGCAACTTCTCACAATAGCTGTGCAAATCAGCAACCACTGGATGGGCAGAAGAGGTTTGGATAAGCTCTGCAAATGCCCATCTCCAGATTGTCACTATTTGACCTGCCTGACAGCTCCCCAAAAAGCCCCATTTCTCAGGCATTGTCTTATTTGATCTGATGTAGACTTCTTTCTGTATGAACAGCCCAATCCCTAGAGCATTTGTCAAAAACAAATGGGGACAAGTCAAACACTGCAGCTGACTCACTTTGATGGGCACGGAATAGAGAATGTGGGGCGTGGAGTAAGATACCAACTGGGGCTGACAAGACTCTGAGCAAAAAATTTAAAAATACTGGAGAATAACATGTTCACATAGGACTTTGAAAATGCCTGGCATATTCTTAGAGATCTGTAAGGCCGGCACATACACAGAGCTCTGGGCATCTCCAGGACAGACCTGAGAAGGCCCTAATCCCCATTTTAGGATCTAGTCAAGCAGGAAGTGAATGTTATGGCAGAACTGTAAATTCCCTGAAGACAGGTTGAAGAAATACCCCAACACAAACACAGAACCTCTTGGCAACATCTGAAAGACTTGGGCTCAATGTATTTAAGGAAATCTCTGCTTAATTATTAACAGACCACTAAACTAATATAGCAGAGACTCCAGTGGCCACATATAATGGATACAAACTTCTAGAATTAGTCTAGGAATATCACTAAATAAATCAATAGCTAAAACAAACAAAAAAATATGGCCCTGGGGGAGGGAAACACACAAAGAAATAGGAATATGTGGTAAAAAGTAGGTAAGGGAAGTTGTTCCTGAGGAAATCCTGGTGTTGCACTTAGTAGATAGGTTATTATAAGCATGAAAAGAACTAAACGCAATCATGTCTAAAGAATTTCAGTAAGTATGAGAACAATGTCTCACCAAATAGAGAATATTAATAATAAAAAGATTAACAAAATTCCATTTACCAAACCATCAAAAAGAATAAAAATGCATGAATAAACTTACTCCCTTTTCTTCTCAGAAACAACTCAGCCTATCTTACCAAAAACTTTCATTCCACTCAAGGAATTTATCCAACTCAAGGTACACAAAATGAGACACCTCTGTTATAATAAATGATATTCACCCACCCAATGCTATATGGTCCACTAGGATACTACTATTTATATGGGCATCAGGTCTACACCTGTGTACCATACCTTCCCTTATCTTGGACATTTGCAGTAATTATTGGAGATTTCCAGATGTTAAAAGCTACCATCCCATCAGTAAGTCATATTTTCAAAATAATACACAGAATCCTCTAAAATAATATGTATACAAATATTCAGAAAATTAAGAGACCATTGAATGCCTTTTCATACATACTCTTCAAGCAGTTTTCATATGAATAGAACTAGAGATCATTCAAAGCTTATCTCTAACTTTCTGAAGTCCCCCAAATTAGTCTATAAACATTTACTAGAGACAATCTACTAGACTACAGTATAGCACTTAACTTGCATTATTAGCAATATACCTTGGGTTAATTAATTACCACTTGCAAAGCCTCAGTTTTCCCATATGCAAAATGGGAACATTTAATCTCAGTGGACCTGGTGTGAAGAACTAAGATGATGTCAAGTAAATAAATGCTGGCTGTTTCTAAAAAACAAAACAAAACAAAAAAATCCTCCCTGAAAGAACTGAATGGATGGGTTTAACTGTAATTAGACAAAGCTAAAGAGAGACTTAATTAACTAATGGATCAGCTGAGTATATCTAAAATGAAACACAGAGACAAAAAGATAAGTAAAAAAAGGAGGGCTAGAAACAGGGGATATTGTGATAAGATCTAACTTATGACCAATGGAAGGCCCAGAATGAGAGGGTAGAGAGAGAAGAGATGATGCAAAATTTTATGATATAATGGCTTGGAACTTTTCAAAACTTATTACAGCCATTAAGTCATAGATTTAAAGCAGCTCTGTACACCCATGAAAAATAAAAGTAAATCTCTACTGATGAACATGACATTAAATTATTAACATCAAAGAAGATAAATCTTAAAGGTAACCAAAAAAAAGTATACAGTACATTTCAAGGAGCAGCAACTAGTCTAGCAGGTAAATTCTCCAACAGAACAGAAACCAGAAGAAAATGAACTACTTAAGATGTTGAAAGAGTAACTGGTAATACTGGAAATGTGGAAGAACACATAATGATAAATATGTGCTTAAATACACATAAATGTTGCCTGTATACAGCAATAATAACAATGACTGGTTTGAATGCAAAATAAATATAGAATTAAATTCATAATGATTTTTATGTTGGGAAGGGATAAAAAGAGTTAGGGAATTCTTAGGCATTTACTTTGACAGGTGATTTTAATTATGATAATATTTTAATAAGTCAAAAGTACTTATTTTCATATCAAGGGAATCAACAAACTTGTTGATAAAAGTACATAACTTAAATGCATAAATGAAGGGAA
This sequence comes from Manis javanica, assembly GCF_040802235.1. Lineage (NCBI taxonomy): Eukaryota > Metazoa > Chordata > Mammalia > Pholidota > Manidae > Manis > Manis javanica. Next base: position 62,075,024 of record NC_133161.1, on the reverse strand, counting down.
AAATAGTAAGATGAGAAAAAGGGATTAGAAAAAGTAGAATGTATATAAAGCACATAGATAAGTAGGACTTACCAAAATAAATCATTATTTACATTAAATATAAGAGCATTAAATGCTCCAACAAAAAAAGATTTTTAGGCTGTATTAGAAATGAAATAAAAATTCTATCCCATTATAAGAAAATTATAGAGACAAAAAAAATTGTATTTCATGATACAAGTGTCAACACAGTAAGTATATAGCAATTTTCAATTTGTGTTCCTTAAGGTTCTATCTACAATATTCAAAAAACAAAGGTTGAGAGAAATGTAAGGAGAAATGAACAAATTCACATCTATAGTAGATAATTCTTAATGGGCCTCTCTTAGGCACTGATAAAACTAGACAACAGGAACTAAAACATATACAGAATATTCAATTATACTTTCAACAATCTTGGCATAATTGAAAATACATACATAAACATACATGCACATATATATGTAACTATATGTACAGCAACTATAAAGTAGTCAAATGTAAGTTATTCTGAAAGAATATAGAAAGCTTAAAGATATTCAACAGATTTTAACACAAGACTCAGTAAATTTCAGTCTATCGAAATCATTCATCATCTGATCCCTGATCACAAAAGAGTAAAACTAGGTAACAAAAAGAATATTTTAAATTAGCAGATATTTGGAAATTAAAATATATACTTGGAAATAAACTACTGATCAAAGGAGAAATTATGGAAGAAAAAAATTAAATACGCATTTTCAAATTATAAATGAAAATATATGTGTATTTATTTGTAAAAAGATGAAAAACTTCAAAAACCTTTTAATGATGGCAAAACTATTTAGAAGGAAATGTATACCTTTAAAATGCATATATTAGAAAAGAAAAAAATTTGAAAATCACTGAGCATGAATATTATATGCAAAATTTGAATGAGAAATTTAAAATGAACCTAAAGAAAGACAGAATAATAATGCTGAACCAGGAAAAAAAACAAAAAGCAAACATGAAAAGATTAACAAAACTGTACGTTAGTTCTCTGGAAAAACCATTAAAAGGGACTAACCCACCTAAGACTTAATCAAGAAAAAAAAAAGTGGCAGGGAGACACATAAACTGTGTCAGAAATGCAAAATGAGTTACCATTACAGATTCTATTCTTTTATATACAGGTTATTAACATCAAAATTATTTTAGAGGATATTACAAGTCACGTTATTTCAACACATTTCTGAAAATGTGTATAAAAATAAAGGACCAAGAATACTCAAGGAAATTGTCAAGCAGGTATCTGTTGCCTACCACAGGAGAAGGCAGAACACCTCTCAATGCATTTTGGTACTGGAGTCAATTAGGAAAATACAATGTAGTCTAGAACTGGACAGAATGCTTTACTCACAAAGAGATCAACAAGATCACCTTCAGTAGTGGGTGTTGATCCCTATCTGGCCAGGGATCCCTCCCAGCAGCTGGCTCAAGGCCATTGGCCTACACACATGCCTCTTGTGCTGCAGAATGAAAGACCCTGTCTAGGTTTAGCAGTGGGGATGGTCAAGTGCCATATGAAACACATACTTCATGAAAACAAAGAATACACACTGAATCTGAAACAGAAGATATTCCTAGGCAAACAACAGGCCCACCACAGCTATGAGGGTTTTTTATCCATTGTTGATATCCATCCAGTCTGCAGTATTTTATTATAGCAGCCTGAGCTAAGACACTTTCAGTGAAATCATGTTGGTAAATTGAAACTGACAAGACTTGGAGTGTGCGTGCAAAACTGACAAACACTGCAATCCAGGGCTGGTTTTTCCTTCTGGAGATCTAGGTGTTAAATACCAGCATACCATTGTTGGATCTTAACCCTGACTTTTACAGCCTTACAGAAACAGGAAAGCTGATTTAATGAGGGTAGAAGCCTTCACATCTAATCTGTGGGCCAAACTTCTCCGCTGAATGGAGAGGGCTATAGAGAATTGAGAATATTTAGCAAGCATGGGAAATTCCCCTCCCCTAACAAAATAGGTTATTCTGGGCACAAATTGAATGTGGTATATCTGATATGCCAAAGTCATTCTACATCAAAATCCCACATTTTAAAAATTATAATACAAGTTAAATAATTCATTTTCACTTTCATAAATGTAACCTTACAAATTGGAAGAATGTAAATTGCCACAAAGGAAACAAAGTTCTTGTTAAGAATTCATCATGTGAATTTTCACTATGTCTCTTCCTCTTGTTCAAAGTTGTTCCTCAGGTAAACTGAGTTTAGCTGATTTTGAATGAACAGATGGCTGATGAACACATTATTTTATTTCCCTTGTTTCTAATTATACAGCATAAAAAGCACCACCTTTTAATTTAATAGTAGCATGACAGAAATACACATTTATTCTGTTGAAGAACAGGGGGATCATTGATTTTCCTGCCTATTAATCTCAACAGGATAACTCCAGTTTATTTTACTTTATTAACTGCACTTTCCCTTGGATTGTACTTTTTTCTCTTACATCTAAAGCAATAAACACCACTTATAAGTACTGTTAATATAAGCTCAATAAACATGTTTGCTTTTAGTTAGAACATGACCAAATATTTATGTTTAATCTAACTGTCTTGCATAATCCAAAAAGCAATTGATAGAAACAGTAATTCCTGGACCTACCTATATGATTTGACTATTTAATACAAGCTAGGGCAAAAAAAATTCATCAGAATTAAAATGTGGTTTGTCCTGGTTAGATAGGTAGTTTCAACTTCAATATCTTTTTCTGCTAACTTTGTAAGAGGTTAAGAATTATGTAATATTTTTAATACCATGGAGATCATAATTCATAGGATATCTCAGGCCTATACAATGTCCATGTAATGTAATACTATTCTCATTTACATAACCAAAAAATCTGGTTCAGAAAGTACATAAACCAAGGAATTAGGATTGAGGCTTTCTAAAATTTAGTTAAGTAAATTTCCACTTTGTACTTTACGTTCTAGGATAATTCATTAATTTTTTTCCCCCAGAAAACATTAAGAAACAAAATGGACCCTGGCACTACTGGCTATTGATGGATTAACCCTAAAATCTCTCGTCTTTGTATGACCTTATGCCTACAGTGTCCTGTATAGTGGTCAGTAGCCACAGGTGGCTATTAAGCAAATGAAATGCGGCTACTTTGAATGAGATGTGCTAAGTGAACTTTGAAGACTTAGAATGGAGAAAAAAAATGTAAAATCTCACTTATAATTTTCGTACAACATGTTTTGATTACATGTTGAAATAATATTTGGGATATACTGGTGAAATAAAATAGTTCTTTAAAACTTGTTTCTTTTTACTTTTTAAATTAGCTGCTATTAATAAGTATATGTATGTAGTTCACATTTAAGGCTTGCATTATATTTCCAATTGACAGTGCTGCTCTAAATTATTCTCATCATGTTCCTGTTTCAGGCTTGTCTTTTATATTTATGCAAGCTGTAACTTTCCTGCCTACAATACTGGCTCCTTAGCAGAACGATTGTGGTTCTCCACTTTGTTCACCTTTGGATATTTCCACCCTGTATTTCCCCAGCTGCCTTCTGACCCTGGCATTGTACCCATAGATAGCACTCTCTGGGCGTCAGCTAAGCCTGAAATCCCACTGATGGTGGGAATAACACTGGCAATGGAGCTGTGCCTATTCCCTTACATCTCTGCAACATGCAGCACCTTCACAGCCTGTAAGGACACTCAAGATGCCATCTGTTGATTATTGTCCTCTTCACTTAAAAAGCCAGATCCTCCCCAGTTCTGAGGTTCTTTCTGTTACAGTTAAAACAACCAGTCAGTTTTTAACTAGAATAAATTCTTTTTTGTAAATGGTTTTAAAAGAAATATCATAAGAGGTCATTTTTTAAAAAGTGTACCTTATCTGAAGTTGAAATTTCATCTAGAAATTTACACACTGAGAAGGACACAAGCAGCAAATGAAGAGTAGTTCTCTGGGTCATTTTAGGAATTGATCATTTTCAGAATCCATTAAGAACTAGTAAAAATATATTTTTAGTTTTCTATTTGAAAGCTATCTAAAACATTGTATTTAAACATTGTGTATTAGTAATACAGAATTTATTACAGTGATGTGAGAAATTTTTTTCAAAGTTTGCTTTCCTTTGTGACTTATAATTGACTCTTAGAGTAAGAGGAACCAGGTTATACAATCACAGGGGACAGCCACCATCAAAAAAGGACATTTAAGCATCTTCAGAGTCCTAAAAAAATTATTCCGTCTTGTGGCAAAATAAAGTTTCATTTTTTTAAAACCCCCCAATCAAATAAAATTAATCAAGGGTCTCTTATGAAACCCACTTACAACTGGAAGTTTACAGTGCAGGGCTATTTCTATGATGAATGTTCTAACACTCACTCAACATGGCTATATGGAGCTGTAGCCCTAACAAAATGTTTAGTCTTTATCTTCCAGACACTGATAAAATATACATTTTCACTTAGGTTTTTGACTGAAATATAGTTGATATACTATCTTATTAGTTTCAAGTATACAACCCAGGGTTTACCAGTTACACATTATTAAAACCTCACCCTACTAGTGCAGTTACTGTCAACATAGAAAGATGTTGCAGAATCTTTGGCTATGTTCTCCATACTGTACTACCATCCTCATGACCAATTTATAATACAGTTGAGAATTTTTGTGCCTCTTTATGTCCCTCGCCCTCCCTACACAACTACCCCAACCTCTCCCTCTTGGAAACCACCAGTTACTTCTCAGTGTCTATGAGTCTGCTGCTATTATATTCATTTTGTTTTTAGATTCCAAAAATAAGTGAAATCATATGGTATTTGTCTTTCTCCACCTGGCTTACTTCAATTTAGCATAATACCTTCTAGGTTCATCTATGTTGATGCAAATAGCAGAATTTCTTTGTTTTTTATGGCTGAATAATATTCCATTGTGTGTATTGTACTATATCTTCTTTATCCATTTATTGATGGCACTTTGTTTGCTTCCATATCTTGGCTACTGTAAATAATGCATCAATAAACAGAGGAGTACATATAAATTTTCAAGTCGGGGATTTTGTTTTCTTAGGGTAAATTCCTAAGAGTAGAATTCCATACTGCTTTCCACAGTGCCTGCACCAATTTACATTCCCAACAACAGTGTAGGATGGTTGCCTTTTCTCCACATTCTCACCAACACTTGTTATTTCTTGTCTTTTGGATATGGACATTCTAATTGGTGTGAAGTGAGTCATATATGTACATCTAATTTTCAATTTTTGTGCCACATAGAGTATCAGATTTTTTCAATTGACTTTTTTCTTGCTAGGACTTCTACTTAGTGAATGGTTTCAAGAAATAAGGAATAATCAAGGGGGATTCGAATTTTTGTGAAATTTTATTTTATCCAAGGAAATTCCAAACAAAAGGAATTTTATGGAAGCAGATAATCATCTTATAATGACTACTGCCTAGTAATTGGACCATAGTTTGTAATTCATTGAACATTCAGACACAATTTATACATACATTTTTTTAAATATTAATGAGATTAAATAGTTTCTCTTCTGTTTTGATACCCTCAAACTCAAAAATACATAAGCTCTAATATCACTAATAAGGTTTTAAAGGAAAATTGTTATTTGCTAGTGACAATAAAAGTACCTAAATGAGAAAAGGTAAACACAACTCTTCAGTGAAAAAGGAAAATCAGAATCTCAGCAGAAGCTGATATACCACGTAGCCAATAAAGCAAGTTTCAGGGTCCCTCATTTCCACATCTCTCAAGATCCTGAATGTAGTACTATATTTGTAATGTCACATATTTTTTCTTAAAAATTGGTCTTGAAATTATTTTAGCCTCAGGCCCTACAAAATCTAGAACCACTTTACATTCTAGGCTAATTCATTAATTTTTTTCCCCCAGAAAACATTAAGCATTCAGATGCTTAACTGTAGTCTAACTTTTTAATGAAATTACTTTCATATTTGTGAAAAAGAAAACATTAAAATCAGTGGTTTGAAACATCTTCATCACCAATGAACCTCTTGGATTATATTTTCCTTCCTGACTTTGATGTTCAATATATTTCAGATAGCCAACAGGATTTTATAGAAACAGATGAGACTGAGGTTGTGGCAAGTTGTAATTCCTCATGCTTTTTCTATTCTTATGTAAATCGACATGATTATTCTAACATATATATTAACATAAAAAGGGAATTTTTTATTTAAAAGTGATATCATACTATACCTACCACCTTAAAAATATTATTTCATTTAAGATCTCATGGACAAACCTCCAGGCTGAAAATCAGACTCACTTTTTGGATAAATGCATAGGAAGAATTTACTACAAATTGGTCATTCTCCCATGATAGAAAACATGAACAATGTTACCATAGACATCGCTATTACAGAGACAAAGACTTATATAAAATGCAGAAAACAATATAATTCACATTATCACTTTTGTGATCTTGAGTCATAAATATTGTGTCCCTTGATTTTAACTGTTATTTCAGATGTCCCCTTAAGTGTTAAATGTTTCATGTCAATCTGTTCTATTGTTTCAAGATCTCACATTTGAGATCTTCGTCAATTTAACTCATACTCACATAATAGTTTCTTATAGCTAAAAATACTTTTGGAAAATTTTGTTCTATTTAGGAGGTTATGTTTCTAGGTTTGTGTTTCTGATTATTCATAGTTACATTGTCAGTTCATTGCCTTAGGGTGCTTGATTTTTGCTGTCTTACATTTGCGAGATTGCCATGCCATTTCTTCTGACCTTAGCCTGGGTTGAAAAGCTATCATCACCATTCATTTTCCCCAGTAGAGTACAGATGACTTACCCATTTCTTTACTACTACAACTGAAGGAAGAATGCTTCCCCACCAATATGCAGTTTCAGACCAGAGACCTCGATATACATTTTTTCTACCCATTTTTCCATGGTTTGAGAGAACGAGTAGTGAGGCTGAAGGCAAAGGAAAACCACAAATGCAATGTAACATCTTTGCAAAATGTTTGAAATCAATTCTCTGTTCAAGAGTTTTTATGTAATACCCTGTACCAGGACATACTTGGCTGGCGGGAGAAACCTCCAAGAGACAGATGGCTCCTCCCAAATTCAGGGTGTGGCCTCGGAGCCTTGTCAGTTGATTTCCCTGATGTATCTGCTTCCAATTCTCCACAGTGAGGAGGAAGAGGGTGATATTATAAGACTGAGACTCTCTCATCGTTGCAATATAATTTCCAATGCTGTTTCTGACCCTTTCCTCCTCCTGTAATATGTATTTTAGTGATGCTTTTAGTTGCAAAAACCAAAATCTATTCTAGCTAGAGAAAATACAAACCTGTATTATGAAAGAATAATCTTGCACAATATCCAAGATGTAATTGAATATTCAGGCCTCAAAGAACACAGAAAGAACAAGATTACCTCTGTAGAAGTTTGTAGATCTTCAGCGCTGCTACTGTTACCCGGTCTGCTTGTCCCTAAGCTTCTTGTTTCCAAATTTCAAGTTCCCAGGAAAGCTTGATGACTGACCAAGCTTCAGTTTAGCACCCAGCCTTGAACGGATCAATGTGGCTAGGGAATGGGCACTGACAAAGCTACTACCCAGGACTGACACATAATTTTGTGGGGCCCAGTACAATAAAGATATGGGTTCCAATGTTTAAATATTATTAAGAATTTTAAAAGAGCCACAGCAGGGCATTAAATCAGAGGTGGAGTCCTGTGTAACTGTACAAGTCACACGTCCATAAATCCAACCATGGAAATCATGGAACCAGCATAGGTGTATTGGAGGTGGGGAAGCAGTTGCCAGAAGCTGCTTCTTAACAGAGGAGAAAACAAAGCAGAAAAAGGGTCCAGCACATTGTGCATATTATTAATTTAAAAGGAAGCTTTAGGTACTTCTGATATTTAACCTTTCTGTAGCCTATATTATCTCTGATATTCAGGGTCTACAGCATACTCAAAAATGTTACATGGTATTAGGGTTCCTCTTCCACACTATTCTTTCTAAAGCCCTATTATACTTTAGGCCCTAATACAATGTTTTATTTTTAAAATGTATTGACAGTTGCATGGATACAAAATTAATACACAGAAATCTGTTGCATTCCTATACACTAATGATGAACTAGCAGAAAGAGAAATCAGGAGAACAATTCCATTCACAGTTGCACCAAAAAGAATAAAATACCTAGGAATAAACCTAACCAAGGAAGTGAAAGACCTATACCCTGTTTTAGGCAGGATGGCCATTTTGACAATATTAATTCTTCCTAGCCAAGAACATGGGGTGAATTTCCATTTAATAGTGTCCTCTTTAATTTCTCAATTAATATATGATAAAAGAGCCATGGATATACAATGGGGAAATGACAGCCTCCTCAACACCTGGTGTTGGCACAACTGGACAGCTATATGTAAGAGAATGAAACTGGATTATTATTTAACCCCATACACAAAAGTAAACTCAAAATGGATCAAAGACATGAATGAAGTCATGAAACCATAAAACTCTTAGAAAAAAATACAGGCAAAAATCTCTTGGACATAAACATGAGTGACTTCTTCATGAACATATCTCCCTGGGCAAGGGAAACAAAAGGAAAAATGAACAAGTGGGACTATATCAAACTAAAAAGCATCTATACAGCAAAGGACACCATCAGTAGAACCAAAAGGCATCCTACAGTATGGGAGAATATATTCATAAATGACATATCTGATAAGGAGTCGACATCTAAATTATATAAAAAGTTCAAGCACCTCAACAAACAAAAAGCAGATAAGCCAATTAAAAATGGGCAGAGGAGCTGAACAGACACTTCTCCGAAGAAGAAATTCAGATGGCAAACAGGCCCATGAAAAGATGTTCCACATCACTAATCATCAGAGAAATGCAAATTAAAACCACAATGAGATATCACCTCACACCAGTTAGGATGGCCACCATCCAAAAGACAAACAACAACAAATGTTGGAGAGGATGTGGAGAAAGGGGAACCCTCCTACAGTGCTGGTGGGAATGTAAACTAGTTCAACCATTGTGGAAAGCAGTATGGAGGTTCCTCAAAAAACTCAAAATAGAAGTACCATTTGACCCAGGAATTCCACTTCTAGGAATTTACCCTAAGAATGCAGGAGCCCAATTTCAAAAAGATATATGCACCCCTATGTTTATTGCAGCACTATTTACAAAAGCCAAGAAATGGAAGCAACCTAAATGTCCATCAGTAGATGAATGGATAAATGAAGAGGTGGTATATATACACAATAGAATATTAATCAGCCGTAAGAAGAAAACAAATCCTACCATTTGCAACAACATGGATGGAGCTAGAGGGTATTATGCTCAGTGAAATGAGCCAGGAGAAGAAAGACAAGTACCAAATGATTTCACTCATCTGTGGAATATAAGAACAAAGAAAAAACTGAAGGAACAAAATAGCAGCAGACTCACAGGACCCAAGAATAGACTAACAGTTACCAAAGGGAAAGGGACTGAGGAGGATGGGTGGCAAGGGAGGGTTAAGGGGGAAAATGGGGCATTACAATTAGCAGACATAATGTAACAGAGGGGGACATGGGAAAGGCAGTATATACAGAGAAGACAAGTAATGATACAATAGTATCTTACTACGCTGTTGGACAGTGACTGTAATGGCTGTGTGGTGAGGACTTGATAATAGGGGGAGTCTAGTAACCATAATGTTGTTCAAGTAATTAATGATATAAAAAAATTAATGATATAAAAAAATGTATTGACCATTGCAGATTTACATATATAATGTGTGTATGTACATATGTATATATAAAGAGAAAATAAATTATTTTAAAAAGTGATGAAAAACTGCAAACTCCAATTTTTATCATTAGATTCAAAATACTGTTGGCCCTTAAACAACACAGAGTTGAACTGTACAGATCCACTTACATGTGGATTTTTTTCAAAAAATATACTGGAAAAATTTTTGGAGATTTGCAACAATTTGAAAAATACATTTTTTCTCTAGCTTACTTTGTTGTAAGACTACAGTATATAATATACATCTCATACAATACATGTGTTAATTGACTCTTTATGTTACTGGTAAGGCTTCTGATCATAGAAGGCCAGTAGTTAAATTTTTGGGGAGTCAAATTTACATGCAAATTTTTGACTGCACAAGATGTTATTGCCTCTAACCCTGATGTTAAGGATTAACTGTACATTTTAATAATATAATCAGAATAAACATAACACAAGATAAGAAAAGGTCTTAAGAAAAAAGGTATTAAATGTGTTGAAAATGTAATTATGGGTGATTAATACATAAAATCAGCCATGACTCTTGCAATTTTCTTTTTTGGCAACCATAACTTAAAAAGCTATGGGTGAAATAGTAATTCCCCATACTAAATATCTATACACAAATTTAAACAAACACTATGTATAAGAATGTTTAAATTTTTTATGTGACAAGTAACCTTGATTCTTACTTGTCAGTTTTTCTAAATCTATGTTGGATTGATGACAATGCTATTTGTAGGCAATAATCTATTTAAAGTATTTCTGTCTGAAGTATCTAATACCTTAAATATCTTTAAAGAATTTGTATATTTGTTAACTAAAACCCAAACAGAGCATTCTCACACACACTGATAGGAAAGGATGAACAGCTCTATAAGCAGTTTCATCAATCTTGGGGTATTAATTTGTACTTTTTACCCAAAATAAAGCAAGAAATACTGTATTTTCAAAATTAATCTTCTAAATTTCATCAGTAGCCAGTCACAATTTATCCTGTGTTTCAAGTAAATTTACATCATAAAATAAATGAGGGGATTCTGAATGTTGTACAATACGTACTGGGTTATGATGTTCACTGATCTTGAAATACTATATATTGTAATGTATCTGGAACACAACTTGGGCCTTCTGCACCTGAGCACTCAAGTTCAACAATACCTTAAATGGTCTTACCCTATTCAACCAGATCAGTCACTGACCACATGTTTACACATCATGACAATGTCAAATTGCTATAAAAGTTTTTAAGCACTTACTTTCAATGTATTTATCTCACTGTAAATGGATAACAGTTTATTGTCAACCATTGGTCCATGATGATACTATCTTAGTGTACCCTTCCCAGTATCTAGCATCTCTGCAACAAAAAGCTTTTACTAAATAGATGTTGTTGTACTAGTTAGGGGCAGACAACAGTCAACAGCATGTCAACAGCAAAGGAGCCAAATAAATGTAGAATATGGTGGAAAGTATTCTAAAGTAATATCTGGAGATACAAAAAAAGCCATTGTGAAAACTCCAGACTTAAGCCTTGTAAACGAATGTCAGGTCCCTAGGCGGGGGAAGCAATTTTAACAATCTTCATTCTGCTTTTATAGTTAGCTCCAATTCTGCTAAATATTAGACACATATGGTTAATATTAATGTTTGCAATTTTCGCATTTGATAATCCCCATAAACCCAGTAGACCACCCAGCCACGATGTGCTCAGTCCTTTTTTACTTCTTTGTTTTTTGGGACCAGCCTATGTTTGTCCTTAATAATCATCACTGTTGCAGTTTTTTTCTGATACCTCTGATTGTCTTACAGTTTTTAATGCAAAGTGGGAGGGAACATAGGAGGAATATTTAAAAGGAACCTAACAAACAGATATATTAAACAGTTTGTCCACATAGATATATTCATTTACTCTAAGTCCCTCAGGGACATCTCACTCCATCATACAGCCCTGAGGCACCTCCGGAAAGAAAGAAAACTCCAGGCTTTAGGGGATTGCTGATAATGCCAGCTGCCCCAGCTACAGGATCCCCATTTAATTAGAGTTAAAATTCAAAATGTACTATAGATATTAGCATAGAGGGAATACAAGATTTGGAGGTAGTGATGCATACTTAGGTCCTAAATTATTAGTTTCCTATTAATTGGTGTTATAGTCTCTTCAAAACAGCAATAAAATAAAAACTTTTAATAACTTAGGACATACTGCAACTCTTCAGAAAATCCTTCAAGAGATCTGGGGCTAAGCATGTGTAATTTGATGTTCCATTGATTCATAATATTGAAATATACTGCTTTAACACATTTATTTATATATTTAGTATATTAAAAATAATCTGTGCATCAGAATTATTAAAGCTCTGATTCTCAAATGTGCTGGAACAGGAAAAATAATCCTTTGTAAAGCTAGTTCTCTATAACAAACCATCATCCTAAATTCTTCTCCCTTGGAATGTTGATAACTGTAGATGCTTAGGCCATATAGCCTCCCTCTCAATATCAGTTCTACACCTGGGTTCATCTGCATGTTTGAGTTGTCGCTCACCTCTGCCTGCACCAGCCTAACCTACTGATCAGTGGAATCTTTTAAATGCCTATTTCAGTTATGATTAGTATTTAATAAATCAGATATATTTTTTCTGGCTTTAGAAGAAATATGTGCACATTATTGGAAATTTGGTCCACAGAAAAATATTTTTTTAATCTCAAATAATTAAAATCTCTGAATTTCTGCATTTTAGTATACTTTTTACAATAAATCAGTATCAAATTTTCTATCTCCACTTCCAATTTACACTCCCCTTTGTAACATACAATCTTGCTGATATAATTTAGTTCCCTCATTGTTCTGGACATATGTCTGTCTTACTCAGTGTGGGCTGCTACAACAAAATACCACAGACTGGATAGTGTAAATAACAGACCATTTTCTCACAGCTCAGAGGCTAGGAGGCCTGAGGTGAGCATGGGTGGGGTCTGGTGAGAGCCCTGGCCCTGTGTCCTCACGTGGGAGAGAAAGAGTGAGCTCTGGTCTCTGTCCCTTTTCTTATAGAATAAGGGCGCATCATGAGGGCCCTACCATCACGGCCTCACCTAACCCTACTTATCTCCCAAGTACCATCACATCAGGTATTAAGGCTTCAACATTTGAATTTCAGACGAATATTCAATTCATAACAGTCTCTTATTGGTTTGGATGCTGTAGATACACTCCCCCAATTTATTAATTTTGTGTGTATGCTTGAACAAAAACCATGACTCTGACATAGTAAAATGGATTTTTTTTCTCATTATAGTTTGTGCTTCTACAGTTTTTGTTAGAAAATCCTTCCCCATCCCAATGTCACAAAAATAATTTCTACTTTCTAAGACTTTTTGTCCTATTTCTCAGAACTCAATTGAGGAATAGTTTGCTATTTCTTTTCCTTTCAAAACCAGTAAATGTTGGCACATTGTCAGAGAACACTGAGAAATGAAACAGAGTGTGGAATTTCAGACAAAAGTTTCATGAGGGTGCCTGCCTTCTGGTGGGATTAGGCTGTGCAGACCTTTAACATGTTGCCAAGGTAATTTTGCTTCTGTGATTTTTAGAGGCTCATGTTATCCAGGCAGAATTTTAGGTTCTGTGTTGGGTTTCTCACTATGGAACTAGTCACACAGTATTCTGAACTTGGTGGGTGACTAAAATGTATAATAGCTTTGTCTACTGCTGATTTTTATTTCTGTAGGTCCCCCCCAGGCCTTAGTAATGACATGTGGGTGGCTTCCTCAAACATGAGCAGCTCAATCCTTGGCACCAGGCAAACTGAGACAGCTCCGAACTGGCACAGCTGTGGCTTCCCTTCCAGCAGGTCTTCAGCAGGGCAGCCGGAGGCACAGATTCTGTTGTATGGAAAAATATCTCTATAGGTCTATTTGACATTAGGGGCAGAAAAATATAGGTTATTTCACTGTTTGTTTGGGTTTTTTTTTTTTAGTCAGATCTGCAATTGGGGACTTAAACATGTAATATAGGTGAATTCTGCATGTTTTACTGAAAATACTTTATTTCAGCAGCTGCTATTTACTTGGTAACTTGAAGAAAAAGTTTTAGATACAAGTAAACTAAAATACACATTACTGGTGTAGTGATCATTTAGAAGGCAGAAAAGAAATTGACACTGGGGACTAAAAAGAGGGAGATGCAGTTTATACAGGAGAAACCAATAATCCCCTGTCAGCCAAAATGCAGTCTGGGATGACCTGAAAGAACGCTGCCTGCCTCCCGAGCCTACAGCTCTAGGGGAAGAAATGAGAAGAACGTGAAGTGGCAATGGTGTTAGCTTGTCCTTTTAGCTCTTAGCAAGGGAACAGAAGAGAGAATCTCGGAGGAGGGCCAGTGAGGTTGAAGGCAAAACTAAAAGGTAACAAATACAATCCAGAAAGTTAAAACATCACAGGATTTGACATGCCGACTTCAACTGCTTCCTAAAAAGTAAGAAATAAGACTATAAAAAAAAGCTTTTAGTAGCAAAGTCACATACAGTTTCTTGCTTAAAAAGAGAGACTTGGGGAAGCAGGGAGCCCAGCCCCATTTTCCTGCATCTCAAAACAAACAGGCTCAGGGACAGCCTTCAGTGCCTCCCTCACACTGCCTCCCCATCAGCGGTCTCCGTGTGGTGGTGCAGTGATCTCCGCAGCGCTAATGGAAAGGGTAAAACCCCTTCCCGCTTAACACAGAGAGAAAGCAAATCACAGTTAACCTCTCTCGCCAGCATGTTCCTGGAGCATGTGGGGATAACAGCTTGGCCGTCTTCCACTCTTGGTTTTGGTTGCTGTTTTCTATCAGGATCCAGCAAATTTTTATTTCCCCATAGGTTTCTCATATTTTCTATTTTCTGTGATGCACCAACTCCTTGTCAGGACCTGGCTGGGGAAGGGAACGACGCTGTTAGTGTGCCCTTTTGACAATCTCTGTCAGGGAATGGCCATCTCTTTTGTCTTTTAATCTCAGGGTATTTCTGTTTTGGTTTCAAAAAGGCTTTTGTCTACTTGAATGATACTAAGATAATCAAAACATTTCTAAGATCTCTCATAATTCCTACAGAAAATAATTTTTATAAGTATATTCTTCCTCTGAATTTTCAAACTGATTCCATCAAAGGTTATCCACAGTTAAAGTTTCCTATTCATTCTTTTCAAATGAAGAAAGCTCTATAGATGCCCAGTCACTAAGGAGAGTGTGTGGACTGCCCTTCGTCCTGCTTTTTTTGATGTTGTATAATTGGATCCAGTTTCTTGGACCACATCTCAGAGTCCAGAGGTCTTGGAGAAGGCTGTTAGTCTCAAATGGATCTGTCACAGGCTTATTCAACTACTCCTCTGTTTTTTTGACAGCATATGAGATATATGAAAAACTAAAATTCCTGATATGAACTGCTACTATTTATCCTCTGTACTCATACTTTACAAATACGGTGAAACAGCTTAAATTTCACCCCATTCCCTGCCTACTGGCAGCTGTTTTCCAGGAATTTTTTTATAAATGAGTATGAGATGATATGGAGGAAATGGCAGAATAATGAGAGTGGCACTCTGGCTGTTTAAAAATGCAGCACTAATGAGGCAGAGAGGTAGTTGTCCATCATTTTCTTCAGCAAAAACTTCCACTGTTGAACTACGGAACAGAGGATGGAGGGAAGTCCATATGATCTTCCTTCATACCAAGTATGTTCTGCTTCCAGCAGTACAGTATGAGTGGTCTTGGATTATGTTCTAAATTCAGTTACAGTAGCCTTGCAATTAGCAGAAATTTCTCCTAGTTTCAGCTAATTATTTTGTAAGCCTAATTTTTCCTTTTTCTATTTTGTTTGTCTTAAGCCTATTTTTTCTTTTTTCTATTTTGTTTGTTTTAAGTCTTAGAGTGAAGCTGGAGAAGGGTAAGAAATAACTGATAGTCATAGCCCCATTTAAATTTTAATATCTAACATTTTATGCTTTATTCATTCTTTCCAACTAGATTGCAAATTCCTTAGACCACAATCTAGTGCAAATGAATGCCAGCATACTTTATTCCATTGTACATGGCCTTATTGCACTTTACAGATACTACATACCTTACAAACTGAAGGTTTGTGGAAATCCTGCATTGAGCAAGTCTATTGTCGCCATTTTTCCAACAGCATTTGTTCACTTTGTGTTCCTGTGTCACAATTTGGTAATTCTCACACTAAAGAAGGCTCACACATCCATCACTTTAAAACAGAAGCTAGAAATGACTGCGCTTAGTGAGGAAGTCATGTCAGCAGCTAAGATAAGCCAAAAGCAAGGTCTCTTGCACCAATTAGCCAAATGGTGAACACATGGATGATAAGAAAGCAAAATAGCTTTATTGCTGATAATGAGAAAGTTTTATCGGTCTGGACAGAAGATTGAACCATCCACAACAGTCCCTGATCCCACAACAGCCCCACAACTAAAGCCTGATTCAGAGCAAGGCCCTAACTCTCTTCAATTATATGAAGGCTGAGAGATGTGAGGAAGCCTCAGAATAAAATCTGAGCTAGCAGAAGTTGGTTCATGATGTTTAAGGGAAGAAGCCACTTCCATAATATCAAAGTGCAAGGTGAAGTAGCACATGCTGATGAAGAAGCTGTGAGTTATGCAGAAGATCTAACTAAGATAATTAATGAAGGCACCACATTAAATAACAGATTTTCAGTGTACATAGAATAGCCTTATACTGGAAGAAAATGCCTTGTAGGACTTTCATAACTAGAGGGGTGGAGTCAATTCCTGGCTTCAAAGCTTCAAGGAACAGACTGACTCTCTCTAGCTAGGGATTAACATAGTCAGTGACTTTAAGTTGAAGTCAATGTTCATTTACCATTCCAAAAATTTTGTGGCCCTTAATTACACTACACCTACCTTGTCAGTGCTCTATAGATGGAACAACGAAGCCTGGATGACAGCACATCCTGTTTACAACATGTTTTAGTGAATATTTTAAGGCCACTGTTGAGACCTGCTGCTCAGAAAAAAGATTGAAAAGATGACTGCTCATTGACAACACACCTGGTCACCCAAGAGCTCTGATGGAGATGGGCAGTGAGATGAACGTTGTTTTCATGCCTGCTAATACAGCATCCCTGTGCAGCCCATGGATTAAGGAGTCATTTCAACTTTCAAGTCTTATAGAAATACATTTTGTAAGGCTGGAGAATAAGTAGTGACTCCACTGATGGATCTGGGCAAAGTAAATTGAAAACCCAGAAATGAGTCATCATTCTAGGTACCATTTGGGAACATTCACAATTCATAGAATGAGGTGAAAATGTCAACATTAACAGGAGTTTGGAAGAAGTTGCTTTCAGTCCTCATGGATGATTTGAAGGAGTTCAAGACTTTATTGCAGGAATAGCTGCATATGTGGTAAATAGAGCAAGAGAACCAGGTTTAGAAGTAGAGAGAATGAATTGCTGAAATCTCATTATAAAACTTGAAAGGATAAGGAATTGCTTCTTATAGATGAGCAAAGTGGTTTCTTGAGAAGGAATCTACTTCCAATAAGATGCTGTAAAGATTGTTGAAATAACACAGGATTTAAAATATTATATAAACTTAGTGGATAAAGCAGTGGTGGGGTTTGAGAGGACCGATTCCAATTTTGAAAGAAGTTCTACTATGGGTAAAATGTTTTCAAATAGCATCATATGCTACAGAGAAAGAGCATGCTATTCCCCATAAAAGGAAGAGTCAGTTGATGTGATAAATTTCACTGTTGTCTTGGGAAATTGCCACAACCACTCCAACCTTCAGCAGCCCTCAACACTGAGGCAAGACACTCCACCAGCAAAAAAGATTATGACTCACTAAAAACTCAGATAAGTACTTGTCAGTATTTTTTAGCAATAAGGTACTTTTAAATTAAGGTAGGCACTCTATTTAGACATCATGCTATTGCACACTTAATAGACTACAGTATACTGTAAACACAACTTTTATATTTACTGAGAAACCAAAAAATTCATTTGACTCACTTTATTGTGGTGGTCTGGAACTGAACCCACACTATCATGGCGGTATGTATGCATTCCCCAAAGCAATTAGTCTAAAGTATGCATATTATAGGCATGTATAAATAAGGAGAATAAATGAAAATTTACATCTTGAGAAAAAGCAGAAATAAAATGAATTCAGAGTATAGTTGAACTTACTGAGCTTGCTTTTAACTTCTCAGGGCTCTTATACAAACTGATGTTTTATTAGACTGAGTCAGTGGGGCTATGATTTTTTTGCCAGTTCTCTTGATAGCAAGAAAACCATTATTTTAATCAACTATTTATATAATACTTCTTCATGTAGCTTGGGGTCTAAATGAATGGTTGTCTGGGATGATGAAATGAAATCAACTTTGCTTTACCAGAAAATGTATAACCTGCCAAACTAAACACTAAAGAAGATGATGGGGAAAAAAGTGTCAGTGATAAACAAAACAGCAACACTAAAAGATCCCATGCTGTGGTCTCTGAAAAGTTTTATTTCCTAAAGAGTTCTTAGCTCTGGAGTGAAGATATAATTTTATATACTTTGAATTGCTTGCAATGTCCACAAAGTCTTTTTATTGCTAGAAACCACTTCTAGGGATAGATCACTGGTCATGGCTCCTGTTTTATGAAAATTCTTTAAACCTGTTCACCTTAAATAGAGATAATTTGAGAAACAGATATAAGAGGAGGGCAGAAACACCAGAGTAAGGGTAAAAACTAAATAAATAATGAAGTGTTCTTAATAAATCTGAGAAAATTGCCATAGATACGATTGAAATGTGGTAACCACTTTGTCACTATCAAAGATTTAGTGTTCAGACTGTCACTGCTGTCACAGTCATGCTTAATTTATATAAAATGTAAGGAAAATGACTTTTTTCCTTTATCACTATGTAAAATTTCTCTTTTTACACTAATCTTTTACAAGAGAGGGGAGGAATTCAATTTTTCTGACTTTCCCAAAAATTCAGCACATGTTAATTTTTTTTCAAGTTGCAACATATGCAATAAATAGCACTATTAGTTTCAGCCTAACTAATTTGCTTCATTGGTATATCCTAAAAGAAAAAAAAAACAATGAATGAAAATATGTACAGATTTTATATTAGACTCAAAATGACTTGCACACCCACTTAAAATGACTTTGGGAACAGTACAGAAAAGAAAGCCAGAGGGTGGAGGAAAAGAACTGACATTGATAAAAAGAACTTACTTTGAAAAACATAGTGCAAGGTGTGTTACTCTACCACTAACAGTAATTCTGTAGGTTATATTTTATTATTCCTATTTTAGAGATAACTAAGAAGATTCAAAGAGGTTAAGGGAATTGCTTAAGGTCACACACGTTGCCCAGAGCTGTCTGCTGTGAAGTCTATACAATTTATTATGGAGGACATATCAATCCTAATATAGAGAGGGAAGAAGCTTGTTTACACAATAAAAGGCCAATCTCAGGGGCCTTAAAAACTGAACAATAGAGACTTGCTTTTGGTCACAAAGAAAGGAGTGGTCCAGCAGTTTTGAAAAAATAATGTAAAGAATCTGTATTAAAAAAAAAAAAAGAAACATAGCCAAATGTTGGATTACCATTATAAGAGACCTTAAGGAAACAAGTCAGGAAACTACTAGTTCAATGGTGTGTAATAAAGATCAGAGCAAGACTGAAGGTGAGAATGCCATATTTATGATAATACAATGCCTATAAATACGCATTCCTTATTTGCTTGCAAAATCATCTTCAATGTTTTAATCATTTTTATAAGAAAAGCATCTGACCAGTGTCGGACAGGGAAGAACTAAAGCCCAAGACACCACATCTGCTGGCAAGAGAAGCAGCTGAAGAAGAGTTGGATTTCTGCCACTGGAGACACTCCAGTTTCTATCAGAGTAATTGAAAGACTGCACCCATGATTACTTTATTTCTAGGAACAACAGTTTTAGCGTTGGGAGGGACTTGAAAAACAACCAATACACAAATTACCTCTGAGAGTTGCTCACTCAGCCTCTGTATGAGCAGCCCCAGCTGTGATTCTCCTTCTGTGGTGGGGTAACTCATTGCTGAAACACTCTCTCACAGTCACCCATGCTTACATAAGGGGCAAGAAGAAAGGGGAGGTCACCAATCCAGTGCATTGTTTGCATTCAGTGGAACCAACCTACTATAAGCAGACATAGTTGAGATGACTGGGGAAACCTATGATTTAATATTCATAAATTATTATTTAATTACACATAAGTTACGATAGGAGGCTCTCTTTTAAAAAGTCCTCTCGTAAAGATGTGTACTGAGGTATCAACATTGATAGTACAAAAGTACAATGTCTGAGACTTTAAAATACATATATATATATATATATATACACAAGATATTGGAAGGGATTACACCTCCATTTTTTTTGGATGTTGGAGAATTTCTAGGTGTTAAGAAAAAGAGATACAGTTTAGCAATAGAGTATATATGTAAGATAAAGAAAGGAATTTGAAAACACTATCTCAAGAACACTAGCCTGGGGGACCTCAGGACTGGGGGATAATGGTAAGGCAAAGAGAGTTACTGTTGGAATACCAGGTGTTCACGGGTAAATTCCACGTTAAGTAGATGAATGCAAAGCATGTTTCTAAGTATATTAGTGTTTGTATGTGTCTAAATTTGGAAGGCAGTTCTCAAAAATATTCACAAATGATTATGTACTGGGATTCAAGCTGACTTTTAATTTCACCTCTATATGTGACTATTTTATCACATTTCAGCAATGTGCATGTTTTTATTCTACAATCAAGAAACATAAAAACAAATTGATGTAAACAGCATTAAGGGTTAATTTTTAAATACTGTAACTTCTAATGTTGCCATTTTTGCCTTAGTGGGCCACAAGATTTTCATTTTAAGGTGAACTTCAATAGGTAACTGCCAATTATTTCTTCAGTCTGAAGTAACAGATGCAAAAGAAGAGACAGAGGTCAGGAAAGAATTCCCAACTACATCTTTCACACAGTCTCATTTGCTTCGTGATTGCTGATATTTTCTAGTGACACCTTATCCATACCTACTGGTACCCCGTTTGACGTAGAGAGAGCATATGCCATGGCAGCAAAGCTGGTTGTTTTACCCATCATGGGGAAATGCAAAGCTATTCTCCCTAAATCAAAAGAGGTAAGCCGTCTGAACTATCATTAGAAAGAATTTCCTTGACAACATAATTAAAAGGCATGTAGAACTATGGGCTTTTGGCCTCCAGTTAAATATTCTTTTGGAATTCTGCTCTAACTTCACTTAATTCTCATTCAGTTTCTCTTTCTATTCAGTGTGTCTGACCAGAGTGAACAATTTGACAAGCATTGTGATTTTTCTGAAGCGGGAGGGTGAATAATTCATTTCCTTCCGCTGATAGCAATGTTCTCAAAGCCACATTTTTTGGTTATTTTGTCACTACAAAGCTTTTTTTTTTTTCATAAATGAGGAGTAAATATTTTCATTTGTTCTCAATTTTCTTCCAGTAAATTTCACATTTCTTATTTTTTTATAAAAGAAACTGGCTTTATCTTGTCAAGTATATTCCTAATATCTGGCACAGACTTTCGTACATATTGGGGGTTCTATAAATAATTGCTGCATGACTAAGTAGATGCACAGGCTTATGTTTATCCACTCACTACATAAAAACAGCAAATGCAGCACTCAGAGTGTGAAATATTCAGGAATCTCTGCTAAAATCTTACTCCAGCAGCCATTATTATATTCCTGAAGGCACAGAGAATTTGTTTACTTATTAGTTGCCGTGCAATTTAAGCTATTAATGACCTGAGCCTAACATAAAAACACTAAAATCAATATGTAGTGGTAAACAGAATGGGGTACAAATTCTATATAATCAATAAAGCCTGCTGTCCTCTTTGCACAAACAGGCTACTAACACACAGTGACTGCAAGGTGTTTTTCTCAGCACGGTTTCTGGTCTTGAGCTGTTCCATTTTCAGCATCCACATATAGTGTTGAAGTAGCTGATCGAAGGGGAGTGAGATGAGGGTGTAATCTGTAGTTACAGAAAAGTCAAATTACCTGACTATCCTAAATTGGTGATGCTGAGCTCACAAGGAACAGGGACTAACTATGTAATCAAGCTCACCCAATGCTTTTATCATTCAAATTCTGCTTTTAGACATAAAGTACTATTGTGGACTTTTTTATTCTCTAAGTTCTTCAAAAGTTATGCCAGTCTATTTTTTTCTTTTGACACAATGCCATTTGATATATTTTGTTTCAGTTACAAACAGTGTCTATATTTTTACATGGTAAAGGAAGGGGCATTCTGGGGCAGAATGGAATTGCAAAACTTGAAATTTTATTTCAGAAGGACTCAGGAATAAGTCATGATACTTACTGCCTTTTTTCTTCATTTTAATTCCAGAACCACAGAGCTGTGAGAACTTCTATATTAAAGTAAAAGTACATGTCTGATAACGAACAATAATGTCTATAGGATGGTGGCAAGGCTTCCTTACTTTCTCAGTCTGTTCCTTGTCTCTCAGTGATAAGGCACGAATGCTTAAACAGTGGACATCCTGAGGACACAAGTAAAATACCGAAATACTCTAGGAACAAAACACCAAGAAATGTTTTTAAAGTTGCCACATACCTTCTCACATAGCCCATCATTCCATTATAAAATGACACAACTCATCATTTATCTTTCCTTGTCACCAACATGGCACAGACCAGAGCTCCTCTGGGGACACTGTGGTGAACCAATCACCTGTCACAGAGCATGAACTGAAATCGTAGAAGTGAAGCAAATTTTAACACAAAGATCCTTTTGTACAATCATGTGTGGGTCGAATTCTTACAATTATTAAGGAAAGCTGGTCTCATAACCAATAATTTTACAGTCAGTTGTGTTGTGGTTTCTGGTCTTATGTTTTCTTTTGGAGATCAAAAATATTTTTTGTATATAATATTATAAGCACAATACCCTCCCAGGTCAGTATGGCTGACTCCTCGAATTCTCT
This sequence comes from Manis javanica, assembly GCF_040802235.1. Lineage (NCBI taxonomy): Eukaryota > Metazoa > Chordata > Mammalia > Pholidota > Manidae > Manis > Manis javanica. Next base: position 62,052,171 of record NC_133161.1, on the reverse strand, counting down.
AAATGCTGTCCACATTCTAGGAACTTGTATTTCTAAATCCATGATGCATGTCAGGTAAAAAATTCTCCTTGATATGAAAAATTGTAAAACTAATCATTAATTTCTTAAATCGCAAACTAAATCTAATTCCCTACCTAGATTTATAATTCTACATAGCTTAGATCATTATTCTTCATGCAATTTTCCCAAATGAATGAATGTACCTTGTAGAAATTTATTCTTAAAATCATAAACTTGAATTTTTATTTAAATGCAAAACATTTATAAATTTGTTTTTTAAGATGCTTCTCCTGATATTCCAAATAATTTGTTTTGAGGTGGAACACAAGAAACACTGAAGTAAAAAAAAAATACATTTTTACAATCCAAATGGAAATTATGTAGTCTTTGTCTTTTCTGTTTTAGTTTGAGACAAAAATTTTTCAGTGTAATGTATATAACCAATTCTAAACAAGGTTTTAAGTGTTAGATACAAATTGCCTAAAAAATAACTTTAAAATGGAATTCACTTAACTCTACCATTGACTTTTCATCTAAGTTTTGCTCACTTTAATATTTTTTCTTGCTGGATAATTCACACACTTTGCATTAACATGTGCTAAAATAAAACAGTAAACTAACTTTGAAATAATACAGAAAAATAAAATGACTCATATGCTTTAATAGAATATACTATATAGTCACTTTAAAAGATTTTTTAGCTATAATGAGTCATGGTCAGCAAGAAACAGAACAGCTTCTACCTTTAACTTAAGCCACACTTTCAACCAACATTTAGAAAAGCATCCTAACAAGCTTCCTGCTTCGAATTTTTATGTTCTTGACACCAGACAGATTTAAGAGTTAGAAAATGAGCAGAAAGTATTCAGTTAGGAACACTTAAGTCACAAGAAATTGGGAAAGAGTAGTTAATATTTGAAATAAGAGAAAAGTAACTTTCATAATTGATGTCTCAACTCTGAAAACATTAATAACTTTCTTTACAAAGATACAGCCTATAGAGAGTCTTCCTAAACTCAAGGAAATGGACAACCAGGAAAAGTCCTTTACTAGACACACAATAAACTCTAAATAAATCAAACTTGTTTCTTGTTCCCCCAGACTTCTTAAAAAAGATAGACAATTACACAAAAACATCGACATTAAAATTGTTTCTAGTATAAGTTTTACTATACACAATAGTTAAAATCATGAATTTCTAACATGCCCAAAAACATTCATTTCCTCTCTTGTTTATCTTACCTCTGTTTTATTTCTTTTTTTTTTTTGCATTTGTTATAGAAGGATGCCTTTAGACACTTAAATTATGCAATTAACTAAATTTCAATTGCCGTAAACTGAAATGTCAAAATATTGATACATCTGTATTCTATTTGTATTATAAAAATGTATTTTTTTATTTCAGTGTTTCTTATGTTCCATCTCCAAACGCAAGAAAACAGACTTATTCATATTTAAAATCACATTCACTATTCCTAAGATATTAGAAATTTTCTATTCTGTGTAAAACAAAAATTTACATATAGAGAAATGAGAGAAGCATTTGGGAAAATCTGGCTTACAAGGAATATCAAATACAAACTGTAAATATAAACTACATTAAAGTTAGGCTTTGTTGTAGAAGAATGTTCACATAGCTTTCGAAATGTCTGTTTTAACTGTCAAATTTTTTCTGGCAAAAGGGGAATCATACTATAAGGTTTGTGGAAAAAACCATAGTATTCAAATGTTGTAATAGCCCACTCCTAGGAATTTACCCAAAGAAACAACTTCTCAGATTCAAAACGACTTATGCACCCCTATGTTTATCACAGCACTATTCACAATAGCCAAGATATGGAAGCAACCTAAATGTCCATCAGTAGATGAATGGATAAAGAAGAGGTGGTACATATACACAATGAAATACTATTCAGCCACAAGAAAGAAACAAATCTTACCATTTGCAACAACATGGATGGAGTTAGAGGGTATTATGCTCAGTGAAATATGTCAAGCAGAGAAAGACAAATACCAAATGATTTCCCTCATTTGTGGAGTATAACAATGAAGCAAAACTGAAGAAACAAAATAACAGCAGACTCACAAACTCCAAGAAGGGACTAGTGATTACCAAAGGGGAGGGGTGGGGAAGGGTTAGGAGGCAGGGAGAAGGGGACTGAGGGGTATCATGATTGGTGCACATGGTGTGTGTGGGGTCATGGGGAAGACAGTGTAGCTCAGAGAAGACAAATGGGGACTCTGGTATCTTACTACACTGATGGACAGTGACTGCAATGGGGTATGGTGGGGGGAGAACTTAATAAGGGTGAATGTAATAACCACATTGTTTTTCTTGTGAAAACTTCAAAAAAAACAGGTTGTAATAGCATTAATGAACAGTTTAATTTGGAAGAAAAATGTGTGGGGGATTATGAGGGCAAGAAGTGGAGAAGGCAGAGGACGGCTGAGGGCAGTTGAGGTCACAGCCTGTCTTTAACAGATAGCTTCTCCTACTCAAGAGAAATAAAGGAGAAAAAATGTGCTCTCAGGATTACAGTATTCCCCCTAGATCTTATTAAATGCTCTATATCTAAATATCTAAAGAGCCAAGAAAACATTAATACAGAGAAATACATGAAAACATTATATAGGGCATATATTTCAATTCAATTCATAGAATATTTTAGTCATGTCAACACAAAAATTTGTGGCAAGGTCATAATCAAACTATTAAATTATCAAATTAAGATGCTTGTTTGGTAAGACAGGGTTAGACTAGCAAACAAAATGAAACTCACTAGAATGACATAAATGCAATTTTTAATGAGTATGTTTTCAGGAATAGTATTTATAATTCCTAAAACAATTGAGATTGACTCTAAAATAATTTACTTTAAAAACATTTGAACTGCATTTTACTATGGTTGAATGAATATGTAAAAAGTTCAATCCAACTGTACTTTGATTTTGATAACACAATTGTTAAACTCAACTACAGCTAACTGTATTAAGGTCAGGTAATCTATAAATCAAAACCTTGTGCCATATGTAAATATCATATTCTATCATAGCTTGTAAAAATCAGGTTGATTTAAATAAAGGTTAAAAAAACTGGGTTCAAATTTCTCTTGTAATTGAAGTAAAGCTTCCTTAGTACAGTAGTACAGTACTAATCTCCAAAAAACAAACAGTTTTTTTTTTATGGAAGTAGAAACTCTGGTATTTATCTCAACAGAATTCTCATCTTTGTTTTTTAGTAACTATATTTCTTAAAGATAAAAAGGATTTGGAATATTTGAAAATATAGGGATATTGAAAAGAGTTATCCTCATCAGTCCTCAAAAATCTAGTCACACTTAATCAACCATTTTATTAGGCTACGTTTATCCAGGTTTAACTATATTCTTTATGGCTATATCAAGGATTTCAAATGTGAGTTAATTCACTGAAAGTTCCAAATTATGAATGCTATGACATGGATCTTAAATATGATCAACCTCCATCTGTCTAGAATGTTTATAAACAACAAACAATAAAAAGAAAAACATAGGAACAAAGAGTTAAACCTCAAATTTATCCATAAAATAGTAATTCTGGTTTATCAGAAATGCAGATGTGACTAAATAGTGATACAAATTTTTTTTAAATTTCTAAAGCATTTAAATTTACACAGAATAAATTTGAAAAAAAGGTAGATGTTATAGCTTCCTGACTGTCTTTCTTTTTATAATAATTTCTAGGAAACTTTACTACACAGAACATTGTATTTAATCAGATTAAGACACAGATTTCTGTTGCAGCTTTGCCACTAACCTTTTGTGTGCTCTTAGGGAAGTCAGTTCCTCTTTGTTTGATTAGGTGGTTGAATTTGCTGCTCAGTACAAGTTATTCTTACCCTCTCAACTACTTACCAACAGATGGCTAAGGAGTATGAGGTGAGAAAAATAAAAGACAACTCATCTTTTTTACTATATTTTTATCAGTAAATAAAATCTGTTGCTTGCAAACAGATAATTCTGTAGAATTGGGTTAGTTTATATGGTGATTAAAGATCATAATATCCTGAATGTTTGGTGTAGGCTACCTCACTCTTTCAGGACCCTTCAAAAGGTATTTCAAATGATCACAGGGAACTGCATATAATTTCAGCTTGATTACAAAATTCTTTAGTAACCTACATTAAACAATGTCCAATATGACCACTTAATCCCAATTTAATCAAAAAGCAATCCAGTAGTATTATTTTTATTTTATATACTATGGGCCTAATATTTACCTTGGAAGCTTTTTCTTTTAGTTGCTTGGAGATACACACACACACACACACACACACACACACACACACACACACACACTTTTTATCATCAAAGTGGAAACAAATGCTAGCTATTTGTAATTTATACTTACCTGCTAGGTAGTTTAAGGTAAATTAACTTTAAATTTATCTATTAACTTTAAAATCTGCCTTTCCCTCATTTCTTGCAATAGCAGATTACCAGAATCACAAAATTATACTCAGTAAAAAAATTCTTTTTCCCAAGGCTTTGGGAAAAGGTTAGTGACAACAATCAAAGGAAATAATGCAAGTGTATCACTATTCAAACAAGTAGACTTTAAGGAAAGAATCATTACTGGAGATAAAGATAACAATTGTTACTGACAAAGGAAGCTTTCAGAGTCTTAAATTTGCATATATTAACATGACTTCAAAATATATTAAACAAAAATTATCAAGACCAAAAAAAAGAAATAGATAAATCCATAATCACTATAGAAGACTTGTATATAGTATTATCAATATGTGATAATCAGTAAGAAGGTGAAATGATTTGGAAAATCAGTAAAGATATGGATCATAGAAACAGAAGAACTAATGTATCTCACATATTTAGAATACCATGTCCAACAATAAAGAATTTACATTCAAGGGCAAACTGAGTCTTAATAAAACTTATAGTATCACATGTCATAATACCTGCCTCAAGAAACTGCAAAGAATTTAAATTATTCAGAGAATGTTCTCTAACCACAGTGAAATTAAGGAATAATTAAAATAGACAGACTGCCCGTACACAAATTTTGATGATCCCCACGGTATGCCAGTTGGTCTGTGTGAGCAATAGAATCCTATAGAAGTGATTGTATGCCAATTCAGAGATTGTTCATCAAAGACTAAGCTTCCATTGGTCACATTCATCTTTCTCTGTCTTGGATCACTTGCTCTGAAGGAAACAATCCACCATGTCTTGAAAGCACTCAAGCACCCCTGTAGAGAGTCCCAGGCAACAGTGAGATTTAATGGAGGTGAACAGCCAAGATTTTATGAGAATTCAGCCCAGCTGAGAGCTTGATTACAACACCATGAGATACTACACTAGAACCAACAGATATGTGAGTATTTGAGATAGTATTTGTTTCTGGCTTTATGCTGTTAAATTTGGGGGTAAATTGTCATATGGCAATAGAGTAATATAAATCTTAATCTAAATTTCAGAAATTTTGGTGGAAACTAACAAGATCCTAAAAGTAATATAGAAATGTAAAGGGCTGCAAATAGCCAAAGCAATCTTGAAAAAGAAAAAATCTGGAGTACTAACATACCAGATATCAAGACTCATTATAAAGCTATAGTAGTTAAAACAATGTGAGACAAACACAAGGATAGACAAACTTCCCAATGGAACAAAATAGCTCACCAATCTATGTATCTACACATTACCATCACCTAATGTATGATAAAATAACTTTATAGTGCAATGGAAAAGAATGGTGTTTTCTACAAATGGTGTGGAGTCATTCAGAGGTCCTTATGGGAAAAGATGTATCTGACCCCTTTCCTTACTTATAAAAAACAATTCCAGATCAATTGCAGATCTAAGTGTGAAACTTAAAACAATAAATATTTTAGAATAAAATATGGGACATCTTATGACCTTGGAGTTGGTAAGTAATTGCTAAATGGGGGGGAGATATTGCTCATAAAGAGAAAATTAAGTGAATCACATTAAGAGCAAGTATTTTTGTTCATGAAGTAACAAAAAGAGTAAAAATTCAAATTGTGGTGTTTGATATTTGCATTGCATATATACAACAAAGGACTTATATACCTTGTATATAAAGATCACTTACATATCAAACCAATGGAAAATTTGTGCCAAAGACTTTTGTATTTTTTTAGCCATTTATATAAAGCTAATCTATGTCTTTTTAAATAAAAATAGCTTTTAAAATACACAGTAAGCTTAAATGTTTTCAAATTGAAAGAATTTTAAAATAGTCATTTCTTTTTCATTAATTATACCTTTCAACATCTATAAAAATAAAAGATATTAGTTTGTAAAAAAAACAAATTATTGAGATCAGATTAAAGATGGAAGCATAGGAAGGAATTATGGAAACCTCCTCCAAAAACTCTTAAAAGAGGAAAATACAGCAAATGCAACTAGACCTGAAACTGATGTGAAGACTGCAGAACAGACCCTCTATACCTGAGGAAGAAAAGAGGGCCACACAGAAAAGGGTGAGGCAGCAAAAATGAGATCAAGTTGGACCCATGACCTCCCCCACACCAGCCTACAGGCAGACAGAAGAAAGAAGAATGGAGCAGAGAGAGGGTAGGAGCCCAGGAGCACTGCATGACTGGCCCTAGAGATCTGCTCTGGGAACATGAGCCCACATTACATTAGGTTCTGGTGATTAACAGGGTTGGACAGCAGATGGAACACTCTGGAAAGCTGAGACTACAGCCAGTGTGGAGAGCAGGCAGGCTCCTCCAGTCCTGAGACCCAAAGCAGAGGCAGCAGTTTGAAAGACTTGCCAGTAGTGGGTGGGGTACCAGAGGTGACAGGGTTGGATGGAACTCTCTCCTCAGGAGAAAGGGCAGGTAGAGGATACCTCCCCAGCCTTTCTTTGACCCAACAGATCAGAAATTCTCAGAAGCCCCAGATACTCTATCCCTCTTCTTGGCAACACAGACTTGAGGCACCTCCTTACACTCTGCCAGGAACCAACCCACTTTGCCCAGCTGCAGCATCAGACTGTGCTGCCTGGCAGGCAAAGGGAGACTTTCCCAGCTTACAGGCTCCATTTCATCCCAACTAGAGAGGTGCATGGAGGAGCCAGCAACAGGAGCTCTTTCCTCCGTGCAGATGTCCAAACATGTTGATATGTGTTTGACTGGGGTACATTGGTCCACCCACCCAATTAATCCTGCAGCCCCACCATTGCTGCAGGCCAGGAAGAGGGTGGCCCTGCCCACAGCAGCCCAGTGATCTCAAGAGAGATTTCTGAGCTGATCACAAAGCAGCACCTCAAATTTCCCACTGAGACTTATACCAATACAGAATCCAGACAGAAAGGTGTCCCACCCATGGCACCCCAAAAACTGGGGCCCCCACAAAATGGAACTGGGCACTAGAGAGTAAAGAATCTTGATTTTTCTGGACACCATAGAGCTATATCTCTTTACAAAGCTATAGCTTCTTCTTCATAAAGCTACATCTCTTTAGATCAGAAAGCATAGAAGAGACATCTAATACAAAGGAAGAAACACAGAATTCCTGACAAAATGAGCAGAGGAATTTGATCCGATCAAAACAACAAAACAGACCCCTGAAAGAGGGCTAATTGAAAGGGAGATCACCAATCTTCTTGATAAAAATTTCAAAATAAAAGTCAAACATGCTCACAGACTTGCAGAAAACTATTCAAGATCTCAGGAAAGACTTCAACAAAGAGATAGAAAATTTGAAAAAAGAGCCACTGAGAGCTGAAGAATACAGTATCTGAAAGGAAACATATGCTGGAGAGATTTAAAAGTAGATTTGATCATGTAGGGGAGATGGTAAATGAAATAGAAATGAGAGAACAGAAAAACAAAGACACTGAGGAACAGAGAGGAAAAAGGAAAAAGAATCTCTAGGAATGAAAGAGTGGTAAGAGAGCTATGTGACCAATCCAAGTGAAACAATATTCACATAAAGGGTACCAGAAGGAAAAGAGAAAGATAAAGGGATAGAAAGTCTCTTTAAGGAAATAATTATTGAAAACCTTCCCAATTTGGGGAAGGAAATAAACACTCAGGTTATGGAAGCGCAGAGACATCCTAACAAAAGGAATCCCACAAGATAACACCAAGACAATAATTTAAATGGAAAGGATCAAGGATAAGAAGATAGTATTGCAAACAGCTAGAGAGAGAAAAAAGATTACTTATAAAGGAAGTCCCATCAGGCTATGAGCAGACTTCTCAACAAAAACTCTCCAGGCCAGAAGGCAGTGGTATGATGTATTTAATATACTGAAACAGAAGGACCTCCAACCAAGAAACCTCTACCTGGTAAGAATATCGTTTAAATTTGAAACAGGGATTGAACAAATTCCAGATAAACAAAAGAAGGAATTCACCACTGCTAAGCCAGTCTTACATGATATGTTAAAGAGATTGCTGTAGATGGAAACAACCTAAGGCTAAAGAGCTTTCACCAATGAAAACTATACCAACAGAGGAGGCTTAAAGATGGTGGCATGAGAGGTGAGAAAGAAACATCCTCCCAAAACCACATATAATATGAAAATATAGCAAATGCATATAATCCTGAAAGAGCAACAGGAAAGAAGGCTATGGCAGACTGCCTGTACCTGGGTAAAACAGCAGGCCTCAAGGAAAAGGGTAAAGTACCAGAGCCATGATTCAGTGGGACCCTAGTCCTTACCCCACCACAGCTCACTGGAGGGAGGAAGAGAAATGGAGTAGGGAGCAGGTGGAGGCCTAGGACTGGTGAACACCCAGCCCTGGAGATCTGCTCTGGGAGCACAAACCTACATTATATGGTGCTCTGGATATTAGTTGGGTTGGAAAGCTAAGACAGGTGAAATACTTAGACTGAGATTCCAGCTACTTGTGGAAAACACATATCCACAACCGACCACTCAAGAACAAAAGGAAGGCGGGCAGGCTGAGAGACTTTCTAACAGTGAGAGGGCAGCTAAAGGTGTAAGGATTCCACAGAGCTTGCTTCTCAGGAGAAAAGACAGATTGACAAAATTGTCTGGGCACACTCAACCCAGCAAGTTGAGAATCTTCAGGAGCTTCAGGAGTTCCATAAGCCTGGCTAGCTACATAGCTACAAGGACTGCACCACAATATGCAGCCTGCCAAGCCTTATTCCCTGGTGGCCCCAGCTTGCAAACTGGCTGCCTCCATCATTGCCCCAAGCCAGCCACAGGGTGGTCCCAACTATAGCAGCTAAAAACAGAAAACACAGAGACTTCTCCCTGTGTGCTCAGCCCACTGGCCGTGGAAGTGGAGGCAGGCACTGCAGCCGGGAAACAGGAAAGACCGCTTTCCTCACAAAGGGCTTCAGGATCCTTGCCTGTAACCCCTGACATCACTCCAAGAGCTGAGCAGCTTCAGAGACAAGAGTTTCTGGGCACTAGAGGGCACCATCTACAAATATGAAACATCAAAGGAACCTGGTTCAACCCAAAATCCCACATACACCAAAAGTAGGCCAAGTGAAACTGAACTCATAACTCTTCCTAAAAGAGAGTTCAAAATAAAAATCATAAACATGCTAATGGAGGTACAGAAAAATATTCAAGAACTCAGGGAAGAATTCAGGAATGAGATTCAATAATTAAAGAATATAGTATCTGAAAAGGAAAAATACAAAGGAGGGACTTAAAACCAGATTAGATGAAGTAGAGAAGACAGTAAATGAAATAAAAATTAGAGGAAAGGAATACAAAGCTGAGGCACACAGAGAAAAAAGGATCTCTAGGAATAAAAGACTTTAAGAGAACGGTGTGACCAATCCAAATAGAAGAATATTCACATTATAGGGGTACCAGAAGATAAAGAGAGAGAAAAAGGTGACAGAAAGTATCTTTGAGGAGGTAATTGCTGAAAAATTCCCCAGTCCGGGGAAGGAGATATTCTCTCAGGCCATGAGGTGCACAGATCTTCCAACACAAGGGAACCAAGGAAGACAATAACACCAAGACATATAATAATAAAAATTGCAAAGATCAGGGATAAGGACAGATTATTAAAAGTAGCCAGAGAAAGAAAAAAGATCACATACAAAGGAAAACCCATCAGGCTATCATCAGACTTCTCAGCAGAAACCTTACAGGCCAGGAAGGAGTGGCATGATATATTTAATGCAATGAACCAGAAGGCCCTTGAACCAACAATACTCTACCTGGCAAGATTATCATTTAAATTTGAAGAAGGGATTAAACAATTTCCAGATAAGCAAAAGCTGAGAGAATTTATCTCCCACAGACCATCTCTACAATGTATTTTGTAGGGACTGCTATAGATGGGAGTGTCCCTAAGGTTAAAGAGCTGTCACTAGAGAAAATAAAACCACAGTAAAGAAAGAAGACAAATTAATTTTTAAGCAGATGCAAATTCAAATCAAGTACCCCCAAAGTCAATCAAGCAATAGACAAAGAGTATGGAATATGATACCTAATAGATAAAGAATGGAGGAGGAAGAAAAAGAAGGAAAAAAATAACGAACCTTTAGATTGTGTTTGTAATAGCATACTGAGTTAAGTTAGATTCTTAGATAGTAAGGAAGTTACCCTTGAACCTTTCATAACCATGAATCTAAAGCCTGAGATGGCAGTAAGTACATATCTATTGATAATCACCTTAAATGTAAATGGTCTGAATGCACCAATCAGAAGACATAGAGTCACTGAATGGATAAAAAAACAAGACCCACCTATATGCTGCCTACAAGAGACTCACTTCAAACCCAAAGACATACACAGACTAAAAGTGAAGGGATGGAAAAAGATATTTCATTCAAAAAATAGGGAGAAAAAGCAGGCATTGCTGTACTTATATCAGAAAAAAATAGATTGAGCCAAGAATGTAATAAGAGACAAAGAAGGACATTACATAATTATAAAGGGTTAATTCAACAAGAGGATATAACCATTATAAATATCTATGCACCCAACACAGGATCACCTACATATGTGAAACAAATACTAACAGAATTAAAGGGGAAAATGCATTGCATTCATTTTAGGAGACTTGAACACACCACTCATTCTAAAAATCAGATCAACCAGACATCTACAGAACACTCCACCCAAAAGCAGCAGGATCCACAATCTTCTCAAGTGCACATGGAAAATTTTCAAGAATAGATCAGATGCTAGGCCACAAAAAGAGCCTCAGTAAATTAAAAAAGATTGAAATTGTACTAACCAGCTTCTGATACCACAAAGGTATGGAACTAGAAATAAGCAGAGAAAACAAAAAAGCCTACAAACACATGGAGGCTTAACAACATGCTCCTAAATAATCAATGGATCAATAACCAAATAAAAACAGAGATCAACGAATGTATGGAGACATATGACAACAATATATCAACACTGCAAAATGTGTGGGATGCAGCGAAGGCTGTACTAAGAGGGAAGTATATTGCAATACAGGCCCACCTCAAGAAAGAACAATCTTATATGAGCAGTATAAACTCACATTAATGAAACTAGAGGAAGTATAACAAATGAGGCCCTAAGTCAGTAGAAAGAAAGACATAATAAAGATTAGAACAGAAATAAATAAAATTGAGAAGAATAAAACAATAGAAAGAATCAATGAAAGCAGGAGCTGGTTATTAAGGAAATAAACAAAATAGATAAACCACTAATCAGATTTATCAAGCAAAAAAGAGAGTCTACTCACATAAACAGAATCAGAAATGAGAAAGGAAAAATCACTATGGATACCAGGATACCACAGAAATACAAAGAATTATTAGAGAATACTATGAATATGCTAACAAACTGGATAACCTAGAATAAATGAACAACTTTCTAGAAAAATACAACCTTCCAAGGCTGACCAAGGAAGAAACAGAAAATCTGAACAGACCAATTACCAGCAGTGAAATTGAATTGGTAATAAAAAAACTACCTAAGAACAAAACCCGTGGACCAGATTGCTTTGCCGCTGAATTTTATCAAACATCCAGTGAAGAACTAATACCCATCCTCCTTAAAGTGTTCCAAGAAGTACAAGAGGAGGGAGTACTTCCAAACTCATTGTATGAGGCCATCATCTCTCTAATTCCAAAACCAGGCAAAGACACCACAAAAAAAGAAAATTACAGACCAATATCCCTGTAGAACATAGATGTAAAAATACTCAATAAAATATTAGCATATCGAATACAAAATACTTCAAAAAGATCATTCATCATGATCAAGTAGGATTTATTCCAGGGATGCAAGCATGGTACAATATTACAAAATCCATCAACATCATCCACCACATCAACAAAAAGGACAAAAACCACATAATCATCTCCATAGATGCTGAAAAAGCATTCAAAAAATTCAATATCCATTCATGTTAAAAACTCTTAACCAAATGGGTATAGAGAGCAAGTACCTCAACATAATAAAGGCCACATATGACAAACCACAGCCAACATCATACTTAACAGCAAGAAGCTGAAAGCTTTTCTTTTAAGATCAGGAACAGGACAAGGATGCCCACTCTCCCCACTTTTATTCAACATAGTTCTGGAGGTCCTAGCTATGGCAATCAGACAACACAAATAAATAAAGGCATATAGACTGGTAAGAAAGAAGTCAAACTATCACTGTTTGCAGATGACATGATTTTGTACATAAAAAACCCTAAGGAATCCACCCCAAAACTACTAAAAATAGTAACTGAATTCAGCAAAGTTGCAGGATACAAAATTAATACACAGAAATCAGTTTCATTCCTATATGCTAATGATGAACTAGCAGAAAGAGAAATCAGGAAAACAATTCCATTCACAATTGTATCAAAAAGAATAAAATACCTAGGAATAAGCCTAACCAAAGCAGTGAAAGACCTATACTCTGAAAACTACAATACACTCATGAGAAAAATTAAAGAAGGTACTGATAAATGAAAATGCTTTGTTCATGAATAGGAAGAATTATATTATGTCAAAATGGCCATCATACCTAAAGCAATACACAGATTCAATGCAATCCCTATCAAAATATCAATGGCATTCTTCAGCGAACTGGAACAAATAGTTCTAAAATTCATATGGAACAACAAAGACCCTGAATAGTTAAAGCAATCCTAAGAAATAAGAATAAAGCTGGAGTATTACACTCCTCAACTTCTAGGTCTACTACAAAGCCTCAGTAATCAAGACAATTTGGTACTGGCACAAGAACAGACCCATAGCTCAGTGGAACAGAATAAAGAGACCAGATATAAACCCAAGCATATATGATCAATTAATATACGATAAAGGAGCCATGGATATACAAGGGAGAAATGACAGCCTCTTCAATAACTGGTGTTGGCAAAACTGGACAGCTATATGTAAAAGATTGAAACTGGATTATTGTCTAACTCCATATGAAAAGTAAACTCAAAATGGATCAAAGATCTGAATGTAAGTCATGAAACCATAAAACTCTTAGAAGAAAACAGGCAAAAATGTCTTGAACAGAAACATGAGCAAATTTTTCCTGAATGCATTTCCTTGGGCAGGGAAACAAAAGCAAAAATGAACAAATGGGACTACTTCAAACTAAAAAGCTTCTGTATAGCAAAGGACACCATCAGTAGAACAAACAGGCATCCTACAGTATGGGAGAATATATTTGTAAATCACATATCTGGAAAGGGGTTAACATCCAAAAGGTATAAAGAACTCACATGCATCAACACCCAAAAAGCAAATGACCTGATTAAAAAATGGGCACAGGACCTGAACAGACACTTCTCCAAAAAAGAAATTCAGATGGCCAACAGGTGCATGAAAAGATGCTCCACATTGCTAATTATCAGGGAATGCAAATTAAAACCACAAGGAGATATCTCCTCACACCAGTTAAGATGGCCAACATCCAAAAGTCAAGGAACAACAAACGCTGGAGAGGATGTGGAGAAAGGGGAACCCTCCTACACTGCCGGTGGGAATGTAAATTAGTTCAACCATTGTGGAAAGCAATATGAAGGTTCCTCAAAAAACTAAAAATAGAAATACCATTTGACCCAGGAATTCCACTCCTAGAAGTTTACCCAAAGAAAGCACGCTCTCAGATTCAAAAGGACATTTATACCCCTATGTTTATCGCAGCACTGTTTACAATAGCCAAGATATGGAAGCAACCTAAGTGTCCATCAATAAATGAATGGATAAGGAAGATACATATACAGAATGGAATATTATTCAACCATAAAAAGAAAAGAACTCCTGCCACATGCAACAACTTGGATAGGTCTAAAGGGCATTTTGCTCAGTGAAATAAGCCAGACGGAGAAAGACAAATACCATGTTTCGTTTATTTGTCAAATATAAAAACAAAGCAAAACAGAAGGAACAAAACAGCATTAGACTCAGACACTGAGAAGTGACTGCTGGTTACCAAGGGAGAGGAGAGTGGGCAGAGTTGGGGAAAGGGAGAGGGGGATTGTTGAACCACTGTGATGTACAATTGACAAAACAAAATAAGATAAAACAAAATAAGATAAAATAAAATAAAATAAAATAGAATAAAATAAAATAAAATAACACCATGTATTTATTCTGAAAAACAAAAACATGTGACTATAGTGGGAAAAATTTTTCAAGTCTTCCATTGGAAATTTTCAGTAATTCTCTACTACCTACAGGAAAATGTTTATTTTGTGATATTTAAAAATTAATAGTTAACAAAATACAATCATTTTGTTTCTAGTACCACTTCCCTCTGCTCTATTTCATTCCTCTGTGCACTAAGAAACTACTGATTGAGTGCTTAGGTACCCAGCCACCATTTTAGAAGTTACTGACATGGAGGTAAACAAGACAGTCAAGTCCTTCATCCAGTGGGATTACAGTCCAGTGGAAATGACCTATGATAACAAAAAACTATACAAATGGAGTTTACACTCCTTATCCCCCTGCAATCACTTGCCCATGGCTAGTAGAAGAAATTCAGAAGATGCTCTTGCTTTTTTCTGTTACATGCAGCTGAAATTGATCCTATCACATATGGTAAACATGGTAAGTGTTAGAAGAGGTGTATGAAAAGGAGAGAAAGAAAGTGTTACAAAGTAGCCAAGCTAGTCAAAGTAACTCAGGAACATTTATGAAATACCCCAGCTGTATCACAAGGAAAGGATTTTAGAGGTAGGACTGGATTTTAATGATTCTGGAGATAGATACTAAGTTAAAAGATACTCTTAGCTATTCTTACTTAAAAGCTTATTCTCACTCTAAATGCACTCTAAGGTGTGATACAGTGGTGAAAAAAATGTGTTCTACCTAATAAATGAATGCAAAAAAAACTTGAGAAATTATAAAGTGGATTATGGTCCTCTTTCACTGAAAATCCAAATGATACCTACTGCAAAGAAAAGTTAACCTTAGACCTGAAAATATCAGATAACTATCCCTTAAAACTAAGCTTCATATTATGCCAACCTGTCTCATACTGCATTATTTTGAAGTACACTATTTTTATTGTTTTACTAATTATCTTGGGCTGCCATAAGAAAATACAGTCTGGGTAGCTTATACAACAGAGATTTATTTTTTTAATAGTTCTGGAGGCTGGAAGTCCAGTATCAGGATGCAAGCATGGTCAGGTTCTGGCGAGAGCTCTCCTGGCGTGTGGATGACCAGCTTCTCCCTATGTCCTCAACAGGGAGGATGAAGAGGTCTCTCTCTTCTTCTGCTTATAAGGCCATCAGTCCTATAAATTTAAGATCCTACCAGCATGACCTCACTAACCTTAGTTACCTCCTAAATCCCCTATCTCCAAATACATTATTGTCATTATTCACAATGAGTTAGATCTTCAACATGACATTTGGTGGGAACACAGCTCCTTCCAGTAGCAATTATACTTTGTAAGTTGAGAATGTAGAGATAAAATCATGGTGATAAGTGATCACAGCAGTGTAACACAATTCATGTTTTAAGATACTCATGGGCCTCAGTGTTGATTAGTTTTGATATCTACGTGGAAATGAAATAACCTTTGTAAAAACAACTCTGTTAGATGATCCCTAAAGATAAGGCCTGTGAATTCATCTTGGCCATAATTTTGATCCAAACACCCTTCAGCTTGGCTAAATTTCAGATAGGTTTCTTCTTGACTACAGGCCTCTGATCTCCCCTTATTTACATTTTTAAGTTATTTTCTTCTTTAGAAAATCTGATACTGTAAATTCTTGCCCTACCCCTTTGAGATACAAATCTTCCCCCAGCAGTTTGCCAGTTCTGCAACCCAGGGATGTCTTTCTCAAAGACCCAGGAGCCATCACTTTGAAATGCAATCATCCAGCAAGGTAGTGTTCAGTCATTGGGTTGAAATTTAACATCCATAACTACCAACTGGCAACCACAGTTAGCCCAACACCTTGACCAATCTCCACCATGAATTTTTCACTAGCTCACACCAGTGCTTAAAAACTCTCCAGCCTTTTGCCTGAACAGAGCTGATTTCAGTCTCCCTCATGTATTACAAGAGTCTTGACCTCTATTTCAATAGTCTTGAAGTAAAGTTTTCCTTGCCTGTCTAACTTGCCCAGTACAATTCTTTCTTTAACAGTTCTAAATAAAGGCATGGGAATAATGTGTAAGATAAACAAACCATGCTAAATCTTATATTCTTATCTGCTGAGCAATATGTTTTATAGCTGTCAGAAACATAAAAACTTTTAACTCATTGTTAACCAAGAGGGAAGTGAGGCTAGAAGAATGAGATTAGAACTGATGAGAGAAAGGATGCCATTGAGCCGAAATTTTCTCCTTCACTTAAAGAAGCCTGCTGCACTAATCAGCCAGTTACACCAGAAAATAGATTGGGTAACTTACCAGGGGTCAGAAGGAAATGCCATAAGAATATGGGAACTATTTTCTAAGGCATGGTTCTTTATACGGTCTATTAATTATAACCTAACCACACTTATATCCTAATTTTAAAATTAATTTATTAAACAGAATTACTTGTAAAAGGAAAATAAGTCTTCTTTGAAGCTTTTATATGAAGGACAGTAATAAAAACCAGACTTCATGCTCTTGATTCTTGTTTCTTACATCAGAAATTTGTAAGTCATTTGATATTATTATCCTTTGTTTAAAAAGGGCTTTGTTGACTGAAAAAAAGTGACAGTGTCTTTTGTTCTTTTTCTCCTGTCTCTAAATTCTGTCCTCACACTGGAAACATACATTTACTTATCCAAAAGGGGAAAAAATGAAAGTAATAAAACAGATAGAACTAAAGAAAATTTCATTACCTTAAGTTTATTTTCTCATTATTCAAGGTCAAATACAACAGACAAAGAAGCTTCAAGTTAAATATAAGAAATGTAAGAAACCAATAACATAATTCTAAGGGATAGAAATTGATGAAGAGCCCTTTATATCTTAATGGAAAAAATAAATCTGAGAATGATTTATAAAATGTTCCCCCAAAATAGTATTCAGTAAATTATTCTATACAATCTCACATTTGTCATAAGGCATGGCTATTTTCTTAAGCGTAGTTAAATGTCATCTTTACAATCTTATTTTCCAAACTGCATTTGCCAGGTTTCATTTAATCCATGAAGCACATTTCATTTGCTCCTTCACAGGAAGCTGTATTTTAGCTGTTTTCATTTATCTATATGCAATCTTGGATCAAAAAAAATGAATTAATTCATCTTCTCTGCTTCTAATTTTTAAATTGCCATTGGTATAGTTTCCCAATTAAATTATTAATAATTATTATATGCCCCCAAAGTCTTTCAATGTGCATCCTAGAATTGATCAAAGTACATCTGAGGAAAAAAAATCTCAAAAAGTAGATTTGTTTCCTATAAATTATGTTTTTAACAAGTTCTTCAGCTGTTTCACAGAAAGACTAACAACTGCCACCTTTCTAATGTTTATTTCCATTTTTCCTATGCAGAAGGAAGGTACTCAAGTTTATGTTAGGGTAAATTGACTTTGTCCTATTTCTCAATTATTTTCTCAGTGTTATACTCTCAACACCTAAGACTATTAATCTATTAGTTTTCTTTATCAGGCTACAGCTGTTAAATTTCTCTCAGAGGAACTTATAAGTGGAAGCTGTTAATAGAAACTATTCAGAAATGCAAAAAATACCATCATTTGATCAGAAAAGTTCCTAAAGTAGATTTATTAATGTTACTTATATTTCAGCATTGAGGTTAGTGGCTAACAGGGTTAAAGGTATACACTCTAAGAAGCCCAAGAATAATTATGACCTTAGCTGGAGGCGGGTTTCCTACTGGGATATCAGTAATCTCAGCACCACATTATTAGGTAGAGGAGTAGGAAAGTCACATTTAAGAGGTTAAGACAGGTCTCTTTATTATTTGTGCTCAATGAACCCATCAGCTACAATCCAGTTGTATAATCCTATCTTTGTATAAGTTGTCTTCAATTATATAAATTGATGTTCATGGAGTAAAGACTTTAAAATGAGCTCCTTAATAGGAGACAAAATTGACACTAATGGAATTGGTTTACTTGAACAGTTTTTCAGATTCAGGAAGACTCAAAACAGGTTATTTTGTACTCCAAGATGAATTATTTTGGCCTATCTTAGAAAAGGGACCTAAAAAATGGTGTTATATACAACTACATAAATTGTGTGTAGTACCATATATTTAGACATCATAGCACAAAGTTCGATTGCTGTACACAACCTGGAGAACACAGCTGCTAGGTTCATTGTCTCACACAGATGTGAGACATGAAATGTACCATTAGGCACTGACCTCAGAAAAGGGATATGGGTAGAACATGGGATTTAAGGGCCACTGAAAAAGGACCCCTTCAGAATGGACAAGAAAAGAACAAGCAGTAATTCTGGAGAAAATTTAGACATAAGTTTGCAGCATATCCAGTTAAATTCATTAAGTCACAATGCAATTGAGAATATTGTGATAGAAGAGATAATTATTAGTATGTTGATTATCTAATGGGTTTCACAGACAAGTTCAACACCCATTCCAGGCCCTGTGAATCCCATATTATTCCTCTTGCTTCTGAAAATTCACATGAACTTTATTTTCTAGTTCTACTCACCAGCATAGGTGTTAACGTGACAACATTGCCTACCCCATCAACTGAATGACTGTTCTCCCCCTCACCCAAAATGTTCTTTCTTTCCTTGAAAATTCCAAGCTTTTTACCACCTCCTGTTCTGGCACATGCTAATCCCTCTGCCAAGTATAGTGGGTTGAATTGTGCAGATGTAACTAAGAATCTCAAAATAGTTCCTCCTAGATTTCGGGTGTTGCCTAAATCCAATGACCACTTCCTTATGAAAGAAGGGGAGATCTCGACCTGTGACGCAGAAACTCGAGAGCAGAGGATAGTGTGAAGACAGAGGCAGAGACAGGAGCAACGCAATTACAAGCAAAAGAACTTCAAGGATTCCTGACTGCCACCAGTAGCTAAAAGAGAGGCATGAACTGGATTCTCCCTCAGAGACTCCAGAAAGAACCACCTTGATGCCTTTGATTTTGGACTTCTGGCCTGCAGAATTGATAGGGGATGAATTTCTGTTAAAACCAGCAAGTTGGCAGTTGTCATGGCAGCCCTAAAAGCTAATACACAGGGAAACTCTTCCCGCTTCCTGGATGGCCTTTGGGTCAGATCTGCCTAAAGGCCACCTCCTCAGGGGGGCTTTCCTTGATTAAAACAGACCCCTAAACCTATTACTCTCTGTCATTGAATTCTTTCCATTTTTATAACATTGGCCACAAATTATAATTACATATTTATGTTTATTTATTGCCTGATTTCCAAACTAAACGATAAGCTCTATGAAGGCTCTTTGGTACTATTTGAATAAACACAGTATGTCCAGCAACTCATACATGCTTACATATCACTGGATTCAAAAATTCTTTACTACATGAATGAATTAATAAATGAATAACCTACCTATGAAATTCAGCCCATTCACCAGTTTGTAAAAATAAAATTAAAAAGCACATACAGAACATTCATGAAGCCAGAATTTACTAAAGAATGAAAAGCAAGAGAGATGGATTATATCATCTACTGCACAGTATAAATAAGTCCAAATCTTAGTTTCTAGTCACAGAATTCCTTTTGGTAATGCCACAACTTTTGGTTTCTCTTGGCCTTCCTCCATGAAGTGGTCAGTCTCATATTTTCTTTCTGACTCATGTTCTTTCCAGTCCCTTGTTTTATCTCATCTCCTCCCCCTCTTAGGAATAAAACAAACAATTTATATCTTATGTAGATAAGTTTTATTCTTTAATCTTAACCCTAAACATAAACCCCCAATGTGCCACCTAAGACAAGTTCTTTTACTTTTTTTCGATATTCATGGAATGTTTCTTACACATCAATGACTTATTTGTTAAGAAAAAATATTCACAACTTAGAAATGAGGCAGAGAAAGCAGCATTAGAGCATTGTTTAACCAGCCCATCCAGGATTATTTAATTATCTGAGAGACTGTATATTTGATTGACTTACTATATATTATTAATTAAGTGCCCAGAGGAGGCAAAGTTACAAGTTAACTTGTAATTTTTGTCTCCTAGAAATGTAAATGACTTCTGTCTGGCAGATAAGGTAATCCCCAAGGCAGGCCATTGCCCTGCAGGACATTAACCAGTTATGTTCCCAACCATCTTTCTCTAAAGCCAAGACAGCTCTCTTCCTATAATCAGTTGCATAAATGTTTGGCATGTGCTCAACCTAATATATGTATGAGAGTCATTTGATAGACCTTTCAAAATGATAGTTCAGCAGTTCTAATCTCAAAAACATTAACTTGTCAATTACTTATCAAGATTTTCATTATGTTTTGTTTTTAAGGAACTAAAAATTTCACCCTCTAAACTGAGTAACGCTGCCAGCTCTTAGGATGCCACCTTAATAGCTTTCCCCCCTACACCACTTAACACATAGCATGAAAGATTCTGGAAGATCAATAATACAAAACATGAAGTGCAATACAGTATTTGCCCTTGCTTTATCTCTGAGTAGTAGACTGCATTTCCCCAACATCCCCACTCTCATTTTTTCTGATTAAATTCATATTCAATAAAGCAGCTAGATAGAAATCAGAATTTGTTCCCTCATTCATATGAAAAACTTATTACAGAATAAGGCAGTAGTATGGCCTTTATTTATTATGATGCCGCTTATCATGTTTGTAGCATCCACAATTAAAATAATTTCTAGGCACAGTTCTCCATGGACATAGCACTAAGTCAGGTATAAAATGCATGGCAGGCCACCCTGTAAACATTTCCCTCCATTTTGAGGAGTATCCCCGGAAGCACTGAGTCAAAATAGTATCAAGCAAAGCCATTCATCTATTCATGGTAATCTGTTTTAACCATCCTGTGTATTAACATTAGAATAATCATAATCAAAACCTAAGCTCTCCAGGTTATATGTCTAAGCATATACACACACAGTTACACACACATATGCATACATCTAGATTTTAGCAATCATGTTAAAGAAATAATTTATAGTTATATTAACTTACAGTAGACCCTGTCAATTTGACTATTTAACTTGAAGATTTGGTACTTTAATAACTTAACAGAATTGGTACTTTAATAATGTTATTAAAATTTGCAATGTGTACATCAAGGTGACACACTGCACATCAAAATATCTACCATCCTGCACTTAGATAATAGGGACATTTAAAAAATGTAGTATCAGTCATATTAGGACATCGATAAAGAGTGACATTACCACTAAATGAGATTGTGTATGTGTATGTACACACACATACTCTATTATCTATATATCTATTCTGCCACATAAAGGTTACTGAAGATAAAATTTTTAAATTTTATAGTACATTTTCTTGACAAATGACTAGACTCAGGCATTTCATATGGTAAATATTTTACCTTCTATAGTTTCATACAACTGTAGATCACACACAGAACAGATACAAACATACAACATAATGCTAAGAGAGGATAGAAAACATTTCACTGTTCAGTAAGAAAGATAGAAGACATAGTTTGGTTTGGTTGTTTTATTTTGGTTTACTTTAATGATATTTAGCCTGAACAATAGTACCACAGAATATTTCATGTGTTTTCTGAGACTCATCTAAAACATGCTCTTTGAAGGGAAGTCTTCAAATTTAGGAGTCCACAAATCTATGTATATGAGGGTTTCCCTCTAAGTTGTAGAATTGCAGCTGCATACATGTTCAAAAAAAGTAATTGACAAATGTGACACAAGGGGGACCCTTCATCAGAAATGCAATAAAGAACAATAACCCTAAACACTAAATCTGTGTACAAGATACCTGCCACTGGGTCCAACCTGCTTTTGATCAACCACGCACTGCTCTATTCCTCATTAGCCCCAAGGGTCACCAGGACTAAGCAAGACCACAGAGTGCCACCAGCAGGTCTAAAGACAGCCTTGGTAGACGGTGGTAGGAAAATAAAGCAGATAGAAAGAAAAGAGGCGAAAAAATAAAATAAAATAAAATAAAATAAAATAAAGGAAACCTATTAAAAAAAAAACTAGAAAAAGATGATTCAACTAATGAAGTACGTCTAAAGAATGACCTTCCAATGCCAGCCTGATGTCCTTTTGTAAGAACGTTCATGCTTGTCTGGTTGTTACATAAACTAGAACTACAAGATCTTTCTCTATTCCTTATTTAAAGAAAACATATAAAAATACTGCTAGTTTTCTGTTTGGACTAGTTTTCTGTTAAACATGAAGAAAATATTATTTTGTATTTCAGTGAATAATACAGGAAAAGCCACAAAAATGTAGACATTTAACTAAATCTTGTCATTAGAAAATGTGAGCCCAATAACTGGCTGAAATCAACTCTTGCTTCTCACTATCCCTTGAATTAACCAGAAAACGCTGTATATGTCAGTAAACTTGTGTGTGTGCATAATACAAATTGGTTATATTTTACTTAGTCCCTTCACTGCTTAATGATATTATACAATCTACTAAGTGTCAAGCATTCTGCTAGATGCTATGATATATGATGAATAAAACCTTGTATTGATAGAGTACATGCTTAAGTAAATGGACATTAAGTTAATAAAAACATTAATAATACATAAACATTTAAAATCTTGATGACTGTTACAAAGTTAAAGTATAAAGATAGTGGTTACTGGGGCAGGGAGCACTTTTCCACATGTATATTTAACTTCACATTAAGAAGTTAAAGAAAATTGTTTGATATGCAATATCTAAGTGGGGATGTTAATTATGAGGTAAAAATCCAGGTTAACTGGATGCATAAATTTATTTTTTTTTAATGTTCTGGATTACAGCATGAATTATCAGATTCAAGCATGCATATGGTATTCATGACCATAAATGTGGAAAAGAAAAACTAGAGAAAGCTCTTAATTGTCCTCCAATGCTATAATATTTAAATGTCAAAATTGGATATTAATCAAGGGTAAGTTATTTAACTCTTAAATTCTGTTTTTTAGCAAATGTGCTATTCAAATTGCAGTCATATCTAGTCATTCCCACATCTGCCTCCAAGTGGTATCAACAGAGCTAAAGGAAATAGAGAACAATGCTATTTCTTTGTTATTTGAAACAAATGGGGGCATTTTTTAATCACTTCTGGCTCACAGATTATTGCAAAGAAATTAAAGGATCAAAATAACTGATTGGTGAGTTCAACAATAACAAAAACAAAACTCAATTGTTAATATTTCTCTTTCAAAGCAAATATCTAAGAAGAAAAAAGGTAAGAATAAACAAAGTTAAGAAAACTGAACCCCAAAATTATGAGCACTAATCTTGCAGAGTTACTAATGACTAATATTTCTGAGCAGTCTTTGAGTGGGTACAGGATTGGGTTCAAATACTGCTACCCTCCGATACCTCACTTAAGTTATGTTCTCTCAGAGCTAGAATTTTCTTAATATGAAAGGCTGCTGGTATTTCATATTTCATAAGACTAATGTAAGGATTAATTAAGTTGTGATAATGTTTATAAAGTACAGAAATTCAGTAGAGTCTATAGAAAGATCAATTTTAACTTTCTTAGTTTAAAACTTTACTCACAAGCATATAAGGACCAGAAGATAACTCAAGTGATATACAAAATCAAGACCACACTTAAGTCCTACAAATTCTCAGTTAGGTGGTTCTTCCAAAATTTCATGATATTCTGCTTCAGAGCAAGTATTGATCTTAATTATCTCCACTATGTAGATACTAAATTAAGACACACTTGTGAATATAAAAATGTTTCTTTCACTTAAGGACAACTAATGTTTCTTCAATTCTTATATCCAACATCTTACTGCACATGCCACCCAAAATATCTAGAATAAAGAAGAAACTGCGCAGAAACAATCTGAAATTGGAGAATGAATAAAATTTATATTATTCTGTGTTTCTCCATTCATGACTCTCTTGAAACTGTCTCAGCTATCTTTAGAGACAATACTATGCTACTCTTTTCCTGGTCCCTGACAAAGGAGACTGATGTTTCCAAGACAGGTTTTGATTAAATATTTATATTGCTTTATAGATAAAACAGATCAGGACAATCATAACAAGTCAGATATAAATTCTCAAATAAAATGTATCCAACATCCTTAAGAAATACATTCTTAATCCTTAAGATGTTTCTCAAGGGTTCTGAATGCCCTTGCTCACATATACCCACATAACTTCCCAGATAATATTTATAGTTATACCATTTGTATAACATACTTAATATCACTGAAGTTACACATTTTTTTTACATATTTCAATTTCCCTCATGTATTTAAATGACCAAGACATCCAACTAAGATCCCTGAATATGCCGATACATGCAACATGATGAATTCTTCTGCATACATTCGAATATACAAGCTACCCTAACATTATGACAGTGTCTTCTTAGTATGGAGCTACTGTATGTTTATGAAGAAAATGGATCGAAAAGCACCTGGAAGAAACTTTAATGTACTCAAAATCTATAACACAACAAACTTCTAGGGTTCTTATTTCTAAATGGTGCTGTTGGCTATTTCAAAGAATTGGTTGCCATCTCTTATAAAATCCTTTGGGCTATGGATAATATTACCATCTGGCTTGGTTTCAACTAACACTCAGATTACTGGGTTTTGCTGACTGAATTTCAGGATGACCAAGTTAACCACACTTTAATAAATGTGATCACTATGAAAAGGCAGCATTCAGCTAGGTTTCCTGCTCAGATCACCATATCAACTGATAGAGCATCACTGGTACAGACATAAGTAGTATGGCCCTAAAAGAGAAATATAGAAACTACTCTCTTGCTCCTGAAAGATACAGAATCACCAATGAATTTAAGAGTTGCTTCCTCCTTGTCATTGTTTTTATGGCTATTTGAAAATTATTATTTGCAAAACATCCATATGGACAGATCAGTAGAACTGTTGCAAATATTCAGTGGTAGCCCACTGACTCCAGCTGAACCAGAACTCCAAATTAAGTCATTTGGGCCAACAAGATTTATCTGTGTAATAAATTAACTCCAGCATAAGCCAATACAAAACCACCCAATTTTAAATTCTGATTTTAGTTTTCTCTAATAAGTAATACCCTTTGAATGCCCCTGACTTGCTGAATATAATTTATAACCACTAAGAAAAGGGGTCCTGGAAAATTTATTCCCAGGATTCTCATAGAAGAATACAGGAAGAATGTAGAAAGGGAGAGTAATGATTCCAGGTTTATTAAAAAAACCTAACAGATCAATCAAGTGTTAGCCTATACATTAGACAGTAAGGCCTCTGATCTGTGAGAAAAGCTTTTCTGCCTTATTCATAATCAAATAATGGCATATATTAAAAATTTAAAAGATCCATAAAACAATGTTGTTTTTATCATTGTCTAAAAGAGTGAAAAATGAGAAAAAGCCTAAGATATCTACCTCCCAGAACATGATCAATATTCCAGGCTGTGGAATGCTATGAAATCAGCAAAAATGACAAGGATGTAATTGAAAGATATAAAATATATTGAAAAATGTTTAATATACAACATAATTTTGACTAAAAAAAAGAACATACTAGGGCAGAGGAGTAGCATGACCCCTCCAGTCACATCCTATGATACAGTCTTGGAAATTTGTTCTTAGGTATGTCAAAAATGTCTCATATGTGCTAATAACCCCAGGGAAATTTACCTTTTAATAAGATTTCTTCAAACCCCAGAAAGTCACTAGAAATAATTTTCTAATGGTGAGCACATAAGTATGGTGGTATACAGTGGTATGTAGGTTTTGGAAGGACAATCTGATGATGACTTTCAAATATCATGACAAAGCCAATTAGCTTCTGAAGTACTTCTAAAGCTAGAAATGATGTAACTCTTCCTTGGGCCTCCTGAAAAGAGAACCATGCCTATTTCACGTTAACAAATTCCAAGGCTCCAGGCAAGGGACCCCCAAGGCAGCTATAAAGAGAAGTGGACAGGGCAGAAGCCAAGGACTGTATTTTTTAAGAGTCTAAAGGAAAATAATTTTTTAATAAAACATGTGGAACACATCTCAGTGTACTAGTTCTTATCACTCCCCTTCTGTGTGTCCTAGAAATTGGATTATCAACTTTATTTCCCCTGGCTTAGGAATTGGACTATTTTTTACCCAGAGCTTCTTTCTTGATCTACTGTGGAAGTAAATAAATACTTTTTATTTTATCATATACAGGTTGGCTTTATTCTTTTGCTTTTCTTTTCTTTTTTTTGAAATATTGTTGATATACAATCTTATATTGGTTTCAAATATATGACACAGTGGTTCAACAGTTATCCGTAGTATTAAACCCTCACCATACTTTTATAGATTTTTTCCTATACTCCTTTGTTTAAATGAAAACCTCTCCTTGATGTTTTCTAAGACTGGTTACTGCCAGCAGCAATGTCACTCACTTCACTTTCCATCTCATTTGCACCCACAAGAAAATACCTACACACAGGGGATAATGAAGGATATTTGTTTACATAAAGGATGAAGGTAAATGTGAACTTTATTTTGGAACCCTTCATCTCAGCAGGCTCTCAAGCAAACTGAGAGGAGTTCGAGAACTTTAGGCTATACAGGACCAAAGCAAAAAGACAAGGTCAGGAAAACAGCCCTTCAGATCAGAAGAGTGGGAAATGGCAATATTCTCCTTATCTGTGTAAATTTATATGATCTATAGTCCTAATATTGCACTCTTTATGTGGCACTGCTGTAAGAAAAAAATGTGCAAAAGGGGACCAGAGTCTGAATAAAGATTTGCAATAACAAGAAAGAAATAGGGAAGGTTACTATAAATTACAGCATCTGAAAGAGAAGAATTTGAGTAGACGCTTGGCTGAATCAGTTATTTCTAAAGACACTTTACTTTTAAGATATGCACATAAATTAATCACAAAGAAAATAATACCTATGCACAAAAGTACTCAGATAAAAACTACAGATTTTAACTGGTGTTACCTGTTTGCAACACTTAAACCTCATACAGAATACAGATTTAAGCTGGCTAGGTATTTGCCATCAACACAATAGCTCAGCTGGGTCGTTAAATAAGGTAACATGCAAGGCAGAGCAACTGTTACTTAGTAGGCAATTAATAAATGTCAGCTAAGTTTTTGTCCTGATAATGTAATTAATGTTATTAATTACATTTCCCAAATAAACACGATTTGAAAAATATTAACATTATTTTCACTCTAATTACTTCATATAAAAGTGAATCTTAACTATGATCACTATTTTGTATTGTTACCTTCAAGCTGCTGTGTTATGATAACCACACACCCCATTTCCAATCTTCTAGAACAAATCATTCGTAAAAGGCTATGAAGAAGAATGTATGATGTATTTAAGAGGATTTCCACCAAAAATCTAAAATAAGCCAAGAACCCAGAGATTACTGAATTATTTAAAAATACTATTTTGTCAGACTACCTTTACTCTCCAGCAGTGCAAAAGGACTGGTTAGCATATATGATTCAAAAATGGACATGGAGAAGTACAATAATTTTCCATCACAATGACTTAAGGTCATGAATTATCTGCCATCATAAGCCAAGCAATTACATGAATCAGGCAATCCTCTAGAGTTCAGTTTAAAAGGTTCTTAACTTCAGGAACAATATCATGCTTGTCTTTGTGTCCCTTGGGCCTCTAGCACATGATACTGTAGTGATCAATAAACTCAGAAGATGGATAATGGTACTTCATTAGGAACACTGGAGTGGTGAAATAAAATTCCTGTTACCCCCACAAAATACCACTCTCCATCCACTTGAAAACCCTTGGAAAGGAAGTAAAATCTAACAACAAAATGATGAAAATACATTTAGATAATTTAACAAGAATAGCAGTTAATAAACAGAAGGGTATTTGGTAATGATGGGGTCCAGGCAGCAGGCAAAAGAAGAAAAGAAAAAAGTGATCAAAAAACAAAGAAAAAAGATGAGAAGAAAGGGGAATATATGACTGGTAGGTGTGAGGTGTAAGGAATAGTTTCTACATGTCACAGCTGTCAAAAAAAAGAGATTAGTGAAGGATTAGGACCAAAATAGTAGGTTCAGCTTACCAGAGAAAGAAAAGCAGGTACCAGAATATAGGTGAAAGAAAAAATATAAGGCCATTCAGAAAAATTTAAGTCTTTTACATATTTATCAAAGTATTGCAAATAGTCTATGAGCCCGAAGGTCTTTTCTTAGTAACAGTTGAATATGTGAAGTTCATTTTTATAAAAGAAAAAGTCATATTAAATGGCTATTCCTAAAAAATAAGTTATCATATCTATTTGTGAAAATACTCAACTCTGAAAATAGCAGCCATAAATGCTTTTGTGTTTTTTTTCAACATTAAGCCAAAACAGCTCCCAAAAGATTCAGAGATCTACATGACTGAGGAGATATTCATTATTCTCAAAGAACACACAGCATAGATGTTCTAATCAGAATTTTATAGATTATCCTATTATATTGTCTCTCTACAAAAATAAAAGCATCTATAATTTTAGTTCTAGATCTTGAAAGTTTGAGAAATTAAAATAAAATGCATCTTTCCAAAGAGGCATCTGGAAACACTACTGTTTAACACTAGACACTAATCTACCCTGATTTGAGTGGGAAGGAAGAAAGCAAGACTCTCATAGAGGCTATGTGTTTCCTAGCTTACTAATGTCAGGATGACACTGGACAAATTATTTTGTAAGAACTGATTTGCTAAACTGAATCTCTTCCGTACTCCTGTTATTCATGGAGAAATCTGGAAATTGAAGAGAAGCAAATAGGTATAGCACCTTTCATTGCCTGTTAATATAAGAATTTTTATCATAGCCTAAGGCAGGAAAAGGCAGATGCTCTTATGTTACAATAAGGCCAGAGTTATTAGTTATTTGTTTGTTACAAATAAGGTCAAAGTTATGTTAATAGAAAGAATATGAATTTTTCACAGAGACCAGATGGGGACCTTTAGAAATAAATGAGTCATCACAGTGGGAGGTTGTGTTTGATTTCAGATTCTTTGGGTGAAAACAAGCTACAGCCTGGAGTGAAAAGCCCTATTCCACAACATCATCTATTTCCTCTGTCTAAATGGGAAACAAAGTCTTCACTATACATCTCTAACACAGCCAGAAAACTCAGAAACCCTAGCACAGAATGTCCCCTTTGCAGGGCCAGCAGGCAACCATCAGGATAGGGCAGAAAACTTTCAGTAGATGCTTTGAACTGCAACATTGGAAAGATACAAGGGATAATTCCAAACAGAGCTGCTAGGAAATCCTGTGTGTTTGTGCATGTGTGGTTGGGATGGATAGGGGGCTTCCAGATGAAAGGGAAAGAGGTTAACTACAATCATAGGTTATTTTAGGAATCTGATATTGATGATAGCCATATTTCAATAATTCTTTGTAATCCATCGTGGTGGTCCTTACTTAGCCATCTATATACGTCAGTTGTCCCCAGCCATTTTTTTTTAGAAAGAGTGTGAATATAGAGAGGACGGACATACCTAACTCGGTCTCAAGTGTAGATCTCACTTAGCCAGTACATCACATCTACGGTGCTGCCAAAGTCCACGATGGCCAAGGCATGGAAGCTCTGACCTTTTTTCCTGTAGATACTACAGGAAGCTCCTGTTCCCAAAGTGAATATGCAGAATATTAAGGGAAACTTTAGGAATATACTGTAGGTTTCATGTAGTTGACCCAGAGTTACCGGCACTCACTTGCACTGATGGAAGATGAGGTGCCTTAGCTACGTGACTGCTTTTGGTCCCATCAGGATCGGTGACATGGATTAGGTCTTGAACTGTGGAATAGATAGGTGTCATACCCAAACATTTTTAACATCAGTACCTCAATTCTTTGCCCCATTCCTATATATGTACATATGTAAACAAATTTAATTTAGAAATGTATTTCAATGTCTCAGCACAGAGAAGTCATTATAAGCAAATGCTCAGTGTTGAGCTTCCTCTGACTGTATCTTAAATATGAGAGCAAGCAGTTAGAATGCTTCCTATAATGACTGTTGTGAGGAAGCTAGTTTTACTGAAAAAGGTAAAACAGGGAGATGGAAAGTTGAAACTTTTGTTTTCTTAAAAAGCTTGCCAGTTAAAATTTAAAATTGATTTTGATATCTATAATTTCTGTTGTCATAGAAATATAGTTTGAAAATAAACAAATCTTGACAAAAATATTTTTAAATCTAGATACTGTAAGAAACAATGAAGTGGTACACAATGATCATTTTCACACTGCATTCCACCATTCTAAAAGAAATACTTATTCTCTCAGAAAATGTGATTATTTTCAGGGCTGTCATACATGTTAACTTCTGAGCTGTGTTTGTACTCCAACTGACTTGCAAAGGGCAAGGTTTACAGATAAAACAAGTCAGAATACCAATAAAAGCAGAAAGAACTGAAAAAACAGCCACAATAACTGATTCCTTCCTTATTTCTCCCATACCTAAGGTTTCCCTGGTTAAGTAAGAATCAAATGTTGATACCATATAATTAAGGCAGAGACAAAAAGGTCTAAAAACCTAGGTTTATTCCTTTGAAATAACTCTTCTTTGTATTTCTATTTTTGTTGTCTTTTTTCTTCCCCTCCTAAAACATTTCTCCTGGAAATTTCTACTTCCCTTACCCTAACATTTGTCTTCTTTTCTCTTCTCTTCATTTGTCTTCCTCTTTCCTTAAAAAATAACCTCCAAACTTTCCCCACAGCCCCTTCTTAGGGGCTTTACTCATCAAACCAGTAGGCAAAAAGACAAAGTCAAGAGTGGGTGATGATTATTTCTACCAGGCAAGACATCCTTCATGGAAATAGGGAAGCAGGGGGAAAAGACCCACTTTTGCTTTTTACAAATATCCTCAGCTTGAACATGTAACCAATAAAACTATAAAATATAAATGTCAGGGAAAGGTAGTTTATATTTCTAAACAGATTTTTTTAATCTAGCAAAAAAATTTGTATTGTAGTTGACAAACAATAATATATTAGTTTCAAGTATACAATGCAATGGTTCAACAGTAACACACATTATTAAATCCTCACCCCAATCAGTGCAGTTACTATCTGTCAACATAGAAAGATATTACAGAATCACTGGCTCTAGTCTCCATGCTGTGCTACTATCTCCATGACCAACTTACATTATAATTGAGATTTTTGTGCTCCTTTGTCCCTCACACCCTCCCTACCCACCTACCCTAACCCCATGGTAACCACCAGTCACTTCTCAGTGTCTATGAGTTTAATGCTGTTTGCTTTGTTTTGTTTTGTTTTGTTTTGTTTTTAGCACAAATAAGTGAAATCATACAGTATTTGTTTTTCTCTGCCTGGCTTATTTCGCTTAAGCATAATACCTTCTAGGTCCATCCATGTTGTTGCAAATGGCAGGCTTTCTTTCTTTTTATGGCTGAATAATATTCCATTGTGTATATGTGCCACATCTTCCTTATCCATTCATCTATTGATGGACATTTTGGTTGTTTCCATCTAGTGAAATTTAAGTGTTTTGATATACTCCTATCCCCTAAAAAAGTTGCATCATAACTTTCCAGGAGTGTATCAAAGGCAAAAAAAGAAACTTCAACAATACAAAAGTATTGTAAATATAATTGCAGTTGAATACTCTACAACTTTCAACATTTTACAATTTCATATTTTTCTTCCATTACTGATGTGAAGCTTCTACAGTTTGCCTGGAATTTTATCATTTGTCCTCCTTTGTAGAAAAGCCTTGCTAAACTCATTCTTAACAGAAGCTAAATATGGAAAGCAGAGTGTCCCAGGAGTTGCACATTAATATTAGGCATTTCTGTCAAGACTGATTATTTCTAATGACCTTATAGAGACACATGCCTATATTAGATCATGATGTATTCTACATGTCAAAGAAAAAAAAACAGACAGTTGTTTTTGTAAGCAATTACCTCTTTCTAATGGTGGAGGATCTTGTTACCAGTAGGGTTTTCTGGGTTATTTTTGTTTTTTAACCGAGAAGAGTGATGGTCGTGAGGATTCACAGTTGCTCCATTCCCCTAGATGTCGTTGGTTGAGAGAGTGGCATAAAAAGCTGGAGGTTGGAGATGGCAAATTTTAATAAAATAATTTAATATATAATGGCATATAAAATTTTACTGAAAAGCAACATATTGGATAAATGAAGGAAGCTCCAAAACTGGATACTGGTTTTCCTTAAAAGATTAACTCACACAAACTTGTGTGCACACACACTACACACAATAGATACAATTGTTTTTGTAGCTTAAGAGAGTCATTTGTTCTTCCTCTGTTCCATTGTTTTCATTTTTTTTCCATTTCTGTTCTAATTTCTATTGATATATCTTTAAGCTCATTGATTCTTTCTAGTCTCTTGATGATCCTGAAGATATTCTTCAATTCTATTTTTGATTACTAGCATTTCCATTTGAGTCTTAGAGTTTCTATCTATAAGGACAGTTATCCATCTGTCCTTGTATGTTGCCCATTTTTTCCATGAAGGCCTTTAGCATATTCATCAGCTATTTTAGATTCCCAGTCTGATAATTCCAAAATCTCTGCCATATCTAAGTCTGGTTCCTAATGTCAGCTTTGTCCCTTCAGACTGTATTTTTTTGCTTTTAAGCATGCTTTGTAATTTTCTGTCAAAAGCCAGGTATATAAGGTAAAGGAACTAAGGCAAATAATCCTTTAGTGTGAGGCTTTATGCACAACTGGCCAAGAATTAGGCTGTATTTACTCCACAGCTGGTATGGTGTCAGAGGCAAAAACTTCCTCTGGTGTGCCTGTTTTTGTCTCCCTTGTTATCTTTGTGTTTCCCTAGAGATTCCTTCTTAAATAGGGCCTAAAGTTGGCAGTACTATTATTTTACAGAAGCCCTACTGATGTGGTGGTACAGGTGTGCACATGCGTGTATAGGGAGGGAATATTTGATATTCCTATGATTAGGTTTTAGGCTTTCATTAAGACTATCCTGAGCTATGACCTTTTCAAGTGCTTCTCATCTTCTTTTTCCATCCCTTTGGGTGAGGCAGGAAGGCTATAGGGGTCTGGATTTAGGTATTTCCCTTCCTATAGCAAACTTAGTTTCTGTTAAACCACAAGTCAGTTAGACTCTGATAAAATCATTTCCTTTAAATGTAGGCCTTTTTGTTAAAGAGAACAGAGGGCTCTAATCTTACTTCATTTTGTCTCCCTGAGAACTGTGGGCTCTTGGAGGTAAAACTCAGGAAAATGCAGGAACCTTCCAAACTTTGGCCCACAGTTTCTATCTCTCAAGTCAGCATGTGCTCAGCCAATCACCCTTGTTCCTGCCAAGGTGCAGCAACTGTGTCTGCTCCAGGTAAACTGATTCTCTGTGATTGCCTGTCTCTGCAGCTTTGGGGAAAACAGTTTGACTTGTGATTTCAATTCTTTAATGAATCCATAGAACTGTTAATTTTCAGTTTGTTCAGCTTTCTTCTTATTGCACAGATGGAGTCCAAGCTCTTTACATGCTAGACTTAGCTTTATAAATGGTGCTTTAAGGAATTATTCATCCTCATTTGCTTACAAACCGTTATAATATTCTTTAATCAATAAAAATTTATTGGGAAATATAAATTATTCAGGGATATAGCCCAGTCAATCATCCATTTATCCTACTTCAGCTACTGTGAAAATTCACTTTATTTTCCTGACCTGCTAAGAACCAAAGCTGGTTCTGGTGACCTTCACAACATATATACCTGATTCCCAGGTTCAAGCCTTGGCCCAAAAAGGCCTATGGCTTGAGACATAACTGGTATTTACTAGCATATCAATACCTTGATTGTCAAGAACTTCCAGGAAATGATCGTGAATGTGATTACCAAGTCTGCTTTATTATATTTGGCTAAAGTTAGAATACTCACTGTTAATTGACAGGTTGCTTTCTCCTCTGGAAATTTATGGAAGAAAAAGGAGATGATTAGAAACTAGAAAGCAGGTCTACTTGTTTTGTTTGAATGCCATTCCCTGAAAATACTTTTGTCTAATTCAGCAGAAACTTTGGCAGAAAATGCCAAGATACTGCATACCAAAAGTTAAATAGATGACCATGAGACAATTAATGAATGGAAGAGGATTAAGAAATTTTTTCATAATAAATCCAATACTGCAAAATGATCCCGTTGAAAAGAATTCATTGTGAGGTAATCATGATGAACCATGCTGGTCAAACTAAAAGTCTTTTTTTAATTATTTTTAGTTGCTATTTATAGATTACATACTCTACAGTGAGTCTGGCACCATTCATCCCTCCAAAACAGATAAGCACTTTTAAAATATTGATATCAAACAGAATCACATATCAAACAGTCAGATTTTCATATACCTACTTTGAGTCAATGCTTTAACTAGTTTTTAAATAAAATGACAGAAAAGAATTACACCAAACTGCATGAAATCTCACTCGATATTTGTCCTTAGTAGAAAGAAAGTGCCTTCGTGGAGAAAATGATATAAAGAAAAAAATTTAAGTTAAAACTTTAAGGGAGGTGGGGACTAATGATGTGTGAAAATTTAATAGGCTTCAGTGTGCCTACTATGCTGTACTCCATTTGTTAAGGAATGGTACCAGAAGCAGTTCTCTGGGTAATGTGAATAAGGGTTATTAGCAATAATAATGGTTTGCTCACTGATAAATTTGCAGATTAAGCAACCTCTGCTATGAAGGTTGGTAATATTTCAAAGATACTGCTCAAAAGAGAATGAAATGAGTATTTTATTTTTGTATCAAGAAAACTGAATCCTTACCAAACTGTGGCAGAAGTCTTGCTTCTCTCATTTTTCAATTTAATGGGTGGTGAGAAATCCACTCAGCACTGAAAATTTTATGACATTTCACTCCTTCGATCATACACTGTTCTACAGTTATGCTCAAACTGTCTGCTGTTCTGTTCTTGTTAAAGATCACATCAGGAAAAGCAACGACCTATTTTATATTCAGGTCAGTTTTATAATAAAAATAATGAATAGTGTATGTAAGTTTCTCCACTGAGTTTGCACTTTTGCCATTTTTGTAATGAAAATAAATAACTTATGCTAAATTTTCAAGATGACCACTGCATCAGAGGTTTTCATTTATTAGACAAATGCCTTTTGGAAGAGGCTTTTAAAATGTTCTTAAAGTAACCTGAGGGTGCCAAGTGTTCTGATTAGCTAGACTGATGGTCAGAAATGTAGACCAGCCACATGATTGGTTCATTGATAATATTGAGAATTCAAGAAGGTCCCAACAACATGGCTCCAGAGTTAAGTGTGCTGTGCGTGTGGTGTAGCCTTATCCACGCAGCTTCATGAGTTGTCCATTATAATGCCTTATTCTGTGATCATTTGATGGAAGCCAAAACCACTCAAAATTATAAAATTAACTACATTTTTTATTACTATTTGATCTAAGCTCATCCTATGGCAGCTGCTGTCAGACATTCCGCAAGTGCACAGTGTTAGCAGCAACACTAGGTACTAGCCAAGCTGGCTAAGAAAAAATCTGCACAAAAACTTTCACATAGATCATGCCTAGTTGACAATGGGGCATTATTTTCCAGATCCTTTCCTAAAGGCATGATGCAAAACTCTTTTGAGGAGGGTAGGAACTACACTTCGACAACAGCTTGACTGTGGTTGTAGCTGAATGAGCCAGGAGGGTTCTAGCCCAGGGCTGCTGATGGTTTGTGAGCCACAGCCCCTCTGAAACAGGGTCACTTCAGAAAGAAGAAGGCAAAGAGAATATCAGACACAGAACTCCAATCATTCAGTTTGGAGGCTCCCTCCTGAAAGTAATGATCGTAATTTATGACATAACCCCAGAGGCATAAAGATAAGAGTTCACACAGGCTCTGATGGTGAAGATGAAAACTCTAGCACCAGAGAAAATTCTTCATCTACTGGTTCTCAAGCTTTGCTACACACTTGAACCACAGAGTGCTCTTTACATAAGACTGATGTATTTGGGGACTAGATATTAATCAGTTTTCTTTAAGATAGGGAACAAAGATTTTTCAAATAGATCTTAAAGCAGTTTATATCAAAGCCCCCTTCTCTTTCCCTGTCACTTTCTCTAACAGAACAGAGTCTGGCAGACTTAAGTGTTTCTTCTGCCCTCCCACCTGAAGGCTGGTCTTATATATCTAGGATAAGAACACTGTTCCAAACTTGAAAGATAAAGGAGACTAGGAGTTTGCAGAGGAGCCAATCAGAAGCATCTGCTTTCCATCTCTGAAATACGGAGTTGCCCATATAAAGATCTTTACCAGTGGCCCTCAAGGTATGGTCTCAGACAAGGCACTCCAAGATCACCTGAGAATAGTTTAGAAATGAAAAGTCACCCCTGAACCAGTAAGTCTGAGGGTAGAGCCTGGTGATCTGCATTTTAATTCTCCAGATGATTTTGATGCATTCCAAAATTTGTGAAGCACTGGTGTTTCAATAGTCTATGTGAACTCTTCACTCTTTTTATTCCTGAATTGGTGGGCAACCCTATAACAAATATGTATGTCATTAAATTTTTCAGATTCAATTATCTTTGCTCTAAATTTTTATTGAAATACAAACTCTTCATAAGGCTGTTTGCATATCTTACTCACAGTTTTAAAGTCAGAGGGAACATTTGTTTTGATTCTTACTAAAAGGAATCTCTTAAGGACCTGGACAAATAGCCCACATTCCCAGAGGTTTCCTGAACCAGGAACAAACGTATAATTTTCTAGGACTTCCCTTTTCTGTCCGCTACTTTGTGAATAATCTGAAATAGCCATAGGAGGAGGGACTTTGAATCAAGCAGCCTGATTCAGACTTGGCTCCTTCTGGAACTAACTAGAAGCATGAATTCTGATAATTTTGTTTCAATTTTCACATGAAGTAGGAATACAAAATGAAGTAAAATGGAAATAGAAGTAAAACACCTTACAGGGTGAGAACTGAAAGATTATTTATGTGGGGAAAAATGTCCTACCAAACATTATTTCGCACATTTTACCTCCTATTTCTGTGTACTGCTGCCTTTTAACCTATTCTGTGGTAGGCAGAACAATGTCCACCCTCCCACAGAAGCTATTGATACCCTAATGTCCAGACCTGTGATACATTACCTGACATGACAGAAGGGACTTGGAAGATGTAATTAAGATTAAGGACCTTTAGATGGTCAGATTATCTTGGATTACCAACATAGGCCCTATTTTATTATACCAATTCTTCAAAGTATAGAATTGTTCCCAGCAGCAGTCAGAGGGAGATATAAGAAGAGAATGGTCAGAGAGATGGACTGTGCTGGCTTTGATGATGGAGGAAAGAGGCCATGAGCCAAGGAAAGCAGGCAGACTCTTAAAGCTGGAAAAGGCAACAAAATAAGTTCTCCTCTAAAGCCTTCAAAGAGAATGCAACCCAGCGGACACCTTGATTTTAGACCAGTGACACCCGTTTGGGACTTCTACCCTCCTGAACCACAAGATTATAAATTTGTGTTATTTTTAAGCCACTAAAGTTATAGTAATTTGCCATAGGAAAAACAATAAGAAACTAATACACATTCCTATGTTTATTTTCTTATGTTACTTTATTTTCTAAAACTATGAGTAAAATGTGCACACAGCCTGGGGAAGAATTTGTATTTCAATAAAAATTTAGAACAAAGATAATTCAGTCTGAAAATTTAATGAAATACATATTTATTTTAGGGTTGCCCACCAATTCAGGAATAAAAAGAACTGGGGTGTGCCCCACCCATGAGAATAACAGGGTTACGGACTTTCAGATGGATCCTAGAAGGTTAATGGTCCATAGTACTATGATTACAAGGTGGTACGAGGGGTCAGCAACATGTATTCTTTCAGTGAATCTGAGTAAACTCACAGGAAAAAGAGTCAAATCACAATTTGGCAATGAAGCTAGACTTTTGAACTTTTCCACATTTTTTTGAAAAGGATTTCTCTTTTCTCTCTTTTTGCAAGACTTGAAATACAAAATTTTAGCTGCCCTAACTACCACAAAACAGAACTATACTTACCACTAAGTTCCCTGGAAGAAATCAGAAATTTGTGGACATAACAGCAGAGTGGTGAGTTTCTTTGGAAAGCACTTGAATGATTTTTGTGTTTGTCTAATCTTGTAGGGGAAGAGTGTAAGGAACAGACCATGTGCTTATTGATTGTTAAGTAAAATATGCATCCAATTCTTTCACCAACAGAAATACTTTGTAGTAGTCTTGAAAATAAATTGGAATATACTAAATTGATACTGTGTTTTGCCAGGACTGCATATAACCAAGATCTCACTTTCAGAATTACTTTCAAGATTTAAAAATTTGATATTTCAAATACAAAAGGAACTGGGCAAAATATGGGCTTATAAAGACCTTTATGTATCTTCTCTACAGTTTATGTGAGAATTGTGAGACGCTTGCAGTCAGCTGTCTTCTGGTTTCTCATGTGGCAGGGTAGAGTGCAAGCTCTCAAGTCTCTTTAAATATCTCAATAGCACTATATCTATTCATGAGGACTCCACCCTTATGACCTAATAAACTCCCAATGCCCCACTCCTAATACCACACTTTGGAGATTAGGATTTCAAAATATGAATTGGGGGTGAGGGGTTACAAACATTCAGTACGTAACAGAGGATGAACATTTATCTATTTATACCCTCCCTAGGAAATTCGATGTTGCGTGAAAGGAATGGGTGGTGAGTTTCTTTGGAAAGTACTTGAATGATTTTTGTGTTTGCCTAATCTTGTAGGGGAAGAGTGTAAGGAACAGAAATGGGGTGACTGTGGGACAGAAGCGCTACACAGGCCTAGAGAGTCTTTAGATAAGTGTCTAGGATGAGGAACCTGATAGAGCTTTTCAGGGGTATAATGGCTGGGGCAATGGATGCACCAGATCACCAGATGCTGGCCTGTAGCTGTGCAGTACTTCACAACCCTTCTGTAAAAAACTACTGAAGAAACTGGGCTAGAAATCAAATTGCCTGGTGTTGGTTGAATTCCAGCACCAGCACTTAATTCTTACATTGTCTTCACTAAGTCCATTTCTATAAGCCCCAGTTATCTCTCTGTAAAACAGAGATGAGTGTCTGTCTATGAGGTTGTCAGTATTAAGTCAGACAATTAAGGACTAACCTGGCCCTGCACACACAGTGAACACTCAGTAATAACTATTATCAAAGTTATTGATGGTGATAATGACGCTGGGTCCCCTGCAATGGTGACACAGGGTAGGGATGAGGGAAGGTCACAGGGAAAAGGAACAACCTACATTTTTCTTGTCCTTCCCCAAAATTTATTTCTTTAAACAAGGTAAGTCATATGCTGGTCCAAGTCTGGGGTTCTGGGAGCCACCAAATCAGGATCTAATGGTGCTAAATAGGAAACAGTAGATACAGGAAAAGAGAAGGTGACAGGTGTCCCTGGGTATAATACATGGGCTGGAAGATAAGGTTCTTCACCCCAAGGATGAGGAAAATTGGGCTTCAGGTAATCAGTTAAGCCTCACACACAAATAAAATTGGACTTTTTATGCATTTCCAATAAGAGCTGACAAAATTTGGTTGTCTATCCAGTTTATTCCTCTTCCTCAAGCATAGGCCCAAAACCTCCAGCAGTCAGCGCCCAGCGATAACAATGCCAGGCCATTGCTAGTGATGAGTGGGTCCCTAAGCAAATCTCAGATTCTCCTTCCAAGAGCCACTTAAATTTTGACTATGGCTAGACCTGCCACAGGCAATACAGAGAGGAGACTGTAGCTATAGCCCACCAAGTAGACAGAGTAGAAAAGTAAACCTGTTTGCAAAAACAGTACTGCAGACATACAAGGAGGAATAAAATAAAGGATGGAGAAGCCAGTGACTTTTCCTCTTTATGTTAGCTGAGGCCTGGATAAATTCTGTCCCTGGATTCTAGACTGTGCCTCAGTACCCTGATTATTAATTTGCCTTTTGACTTAAGAAGGACCTCAAGTTGGTCTGTTACTTCAAATCAAAGAATTCAAACAATATAATCACACAACTCCTGCTACTGAGCCAGAGATTTGTGCCTCAGTGATTACCCTCTAGCTCAATTTGAAAATATTATTTGATCTTCCTCTTGAACAGTGAAAGTAATGGGCAGAAAGTATTGTCATAACTGTAACAGCCTCATCCTGTGAAGTCATTAAAGGTTCTCATGTGTGTCCATGCTAC
The DNA here is from genome assembly GCF_040802235.1 of Manis javanica. Taxonomy (NCBI): domain Eukaryota; kingdom Metazoa; phylum Chordata; class Mammalia; order Pholidota; family Manidae; genus Manis; species Manis javanica. The sequence continues at coordinate 62,011,481 of NC_133161.1, read as the reverse complement.
TTTATAGAGCACAGTATAGCACTCCAGCTCACTCCAAATAATAAACCTGAGCTAACTAAAAAATCACTAAAATATCCTGAAGAATCTTAATATCATCGCTATTACCACTGTGTAGTATGAAAGTCTAGATTATTCAAACTTTGTGAATATATATATACACATACATATGTTTCAATAGTTTATCAAAGAAGCAATGCATTGTTTAAAAAATATAAAACTCATTTTAATGGTTTATTTTGTCTTGATAAGAATAACTGAATATATCCCAAAGAAAGGTTTAATACCATGGCATAAATTTTTAGTGACTATATATTTAATTGGTTTTTAAACAAAGCTTTTCCAATGGGGGAGAAAACAAACACATTCACCATATAAAACACTGAAAATACATGTCATAGAACATAAATATTTCCCTGCCAAACAAAAGTTCAACCTATTCTTATATTTTGCTTGACAACTTTCCTTTGTTTCTAACCCTTTCTGGTATCATTTGAAATTATTACCAAGTTATATTCCTAATATCACTATATTCATCAAAAGTCATTTATTTATGGGGATCATGGGAAGATGACAGCGTGAGTAGTTCAGAGGAAATCTCCTCCCCAAAACATATATATTTATGAAAATACAATAAATACAACTATTCCTAAAAGAGACACCAGTGGATGCAGTACAACAGCCAGGATACATCTACATCTGCGAGAACTCAGCATCACATAAAGGGGGTAAGATACAAGCCACAGCCAGGCGGGACCCGAACGCTACCCCACCCCAAAACACGGTGGGAAGAAAGGAGTTGCAATGGGGAGGGAGGGAAAGCCCAGGACTGCTAAACAACCAGCTCTAGAAATCCGCACCAAGAATGCAGACACAAGGTGCACAGGGTGCTGGATATTAGAGAAACGGAAAAGCAAAAACTGTGGGTAGGTCCCTGCAACCGGTGCCCCTGAGACAAAAGAAAAGTGAGTGCTTTCTGTAAGTCTTAAAGAGACAGGGACCCCATAGCTGGACAAAGTTGTTGCGGCACACATAGCCAGCAGCTGGGAATCTCGGGGAAACTTAGGCGCCCTAAACCCCAGGAAGGCAGTGCAGCTCTGAAGCCCCTCACAGCACTAAGCAGCCTTCCAGTCATTCCTCCAACTGGTGTGGACCACGACACACTGGCCCAGTAGAGGGAGAGTGGCAGCACGTGCCGGGATGGCAGTGCCGGAAGGGACCGAGAGCAGATCTGTGCGCCAACGGCACCAGAGGAGACCAGGAGAGGCTTGTGCAAGCCGGCAGGGGAGCAACCAAACAGCCCGGGCATGGCTCACGTGCACTGGTGGCAGGGGAGCCAGAGGAGCCCAGTAGAGGCCCGTGAACACCTGCAGCAGAGCCAGAGGGAGCAGGCGCACTCCCAGCAGCCAAACAGAATCCCAGCCCAAGGCACAGCCGCCCGGGCCAGACCCAAAGGCCACTGCTGACACAGAGCCACCCGGCAGGGTCGCCGCTAGCACGGAGGAGCATACCTGGAGTGCCTGCCACTCCCTACAGGGCTCCGCGCTGCTCTGACAGACACCCCACCCACAGCAGCTTAGGGGACTAACGCGGTGACTGCTCCAGGAGTGCAGGTAACCATCACAGGCAGTGGAGAATGGCAAGGTATCCAGCAAGCAGGAAAGGACTTTCTTCCCCCAGCTGACACACCTGCAACCTGCCTACAGCCACTGCTATCACCATGAAAAGGCAAAAAAATTTCGTCCAGTCCAAGATAGTTCAAACAACACCTGAGAAAGGATCTGCAGAGGCAGACCTAACCAGTCTCCCTGAAAAAGAATTAAAAATAAAAATCATAAACATGCTGACAGAGCTACAGAGAAATATGCAAGAGCTAGGGGATGAGGTCCGGAGGGAGATTACAGACATCTGGAGGAAGATTACAGAAGTGAAACAAACTCTGGAAGGATTTATAAGCAGAATAGATGAGATGCAAGAGGCCATTGATGGAAACGAATGCAGAGAACAGGAATGCATAGAAGCTGATGCAGAGAGAGATAAAAGGATCTCCAGGAATGAAACAATATAAAGAGAAATGTGTGACCAATCCAAAAGGAACAATATCCGCATTATAGGGGTACCAGAGGAAGAAGAGAGAGAAAAAGGGATAGAAAGTGTCTTTGAAGAAATAATTCTGAGAATTTCACAAACTGGGGGAGGAAATAGTTGCTCAGACTACAGAGGCACACAGAACTCCTGAGAGATGGGACCCAAAGAGGACAACACCAAGCCACATAACAATTAAAATGACAAAGATCAAGGACAAGGACAGAGTATTATAGGCAGCCAGAGAGAGAAAAAAGGTCACCTACAAAGGAAAACCCATCAGGCTATCATCAGACTTCTCAACAGAAACCTTACAGGCCAGAAGAGAATGGCATGATATATTTAATGCCATGAAACAGAAGGCCTTGAACCAAGGATACTGTTTCCAGCACAATTATTACTTAAATATGAAGGAGGGATTAAACAATTCCCAGACAAGCAAAAGTTGAGGGAATTTGCCTCCCACAAACCACCTCTACAGGGCATCTTAGAGGGACTGATCTAGAAGAGAGAACTCCAAAAAGAGCACAGAACAAAACACCCAACAAATGAAGAATGGAGGAGGAGGAAAAAGAAGGGAAAGAAAAAATCATCAGACTGTGTTTATAAAAGCTCAATAAGCGAGTGAGGTCAGACAGTAAGATAGTAAACAAGCCAACCTTGAACGTTTGGTAACCACAAACCTAAAGCCTGCAATGGCAATAAGTACATACCTTTCAATAATCACCCTAAATGTAAATGGACTGAATGAAGCAATCAAAAGACACAGGGTAACAGAATGGATAAAAAAGCAAGACCCATCCATATGCTGCTTACAAGAGACTCACCTCAAACCCAAAGACATGCACAGATTAAAAGTCAAGGGATGGAGAAAGATATTTCATGCAAACAACAGACAGAAAAAAGCAGGTGTTGCAATACTAGTATCAGACAAAATAGACTTCAAAACAAAGAAAGTAACAAGAGATAAAGAAGGACACTACATAATGATAAAGGGCTCAGTCCAACAAGAGGATATAACCATTATAAACACATATGCACCCAATACAGGCACTGAACAACACACTAGAACAGATGGACCTAATAGACATCTACATAACTCTACATCCAAAAGCAACAGGATACACATTCTTCTCAAGCACACATGAAATATTCTCCAGAATAGACCACATACTAGGCCACAAAAAGAGCCTCAGTAAATTCCAAAAGATTGAAATCCTACCAACCAACTTTTCAGACCACAAAGGTATAAAACTAGAAATAAATTGTACAAAGAAAGCAAAAAGGTTCACAAACACATGGAGGCTTAACAACATGCTCCTAAATAATCAATGGATCAACGACCAAATTAAAATGTAGATCCAGCAATATATGGAAAGAAATGACAACAACAACACAAAGCCCCAACTTCTGTGGGACGCGGCAAAAGCAGTCTTAAGAGGAAAGTATATAGCAATCCAGGCATATTTAAAGAAGGAAGAACAATCCCAAATGAGTAGTCTAATATCACAATTATCGAAATTGGAAAAAGAAGAACAAATGAGGCCTAAGGTCAGCAGACAGAAGGACATAATAAAGATCAGAGAAGAAATAAATAAAATTGAGAAGAACAAAACAATAGAAAAAAATCAATGAAACCAAGAGCTGGTTGTTTGAGAAAATAAACAAAATAGATATGCCTCTAGCCAGACTTATTAAGAGAAAAAGAGAGTCAACACACAACAACAGAATCAGAAATGAGAAAGGAAAAATCACGACGGACCCACAGAAATGCAAAGAATTATTAGAGAATACTATGAAACCTATATGCTAACAAGCTGGAAAACCTAGGAGAAATGGACAACTTCCTAGAAAAATACAACCTTCCAAGACTGACCCAGAAATAAACAGAAAATCTAAACAGACCAACTACCAGCAACGAAATTGAATCAGTAATCAAAAAACTACCCAAGAACAAAACCCCCGGGCCAGATGGATTTACCTCAGAATTTTATCAGACATACAGAGAAGACATAACACCCATTCTCCTTAAAGTTTTGATAAAAAATAGAAGAGGAGGGAATACTCCCAAACTCATTCTATGAAGCCAACATCACCCTAATACCAAAACCAGGCAAAGACTTCACCAAAAAAGAAAACTACAGACCAATATCCCTGATGAACGTAGATGCAAAAATACTCAACAAAATATTAGCAAATCGAATTCAAAAATACATCAAGAGGATCATACACCATGACCAAGTGGAATTCATCCCAGGGATGCAAGGATGGTACAACATTTGAAAATCCATCAACATCATCTACCACATCAACACAAACAAGGACAAAACCCGCATGATCATCTCCATAGATGCTGAAAAAGCATTCGACAAAATTCAACATCCATTCATGATAAAAACTCTCAACAAAATGGGCATAGAGGGCAAGTACCTCAACATAATAAAGGCCAGATGTGATAAACCCACAGCTAACATCATACTGAATAGCAAGAGGCTGAAAGCTTTTCCTCTGAGATCAGGTACAAGACAGGGATGCCCACTCTCCCCACTGTTATTCAACGTGGTACTGGAGAAGCCACGGCAATTAGACAAAACAAAGAAATACAAGGAATCCAGATTGGTAAAGAAGAAGTCAAACTGTCACTATTTTCAGATGACATGATATTGTACATAAAAAACCCTAAAGACTCCACTGCAAAACTACTAGAACTAATATCGGAATTCAGCAAAGTTGCAGGATACAAAATTAACACACAGAAATCTGTAGCTTTCCTACACTAACTATGAACTAATAGAAAGAGAAATCAGGAAAACAATTCCATTCACAATAGCATCCAAAAGAATGAAATACCTAGGAATAAATCTGACCAAGGAAGTGAAAGACCTATACCCTGAAAACTACAAGACACTTTTAAGAGAAATTAAAGAGGTCACTAACAAATGGAAACTCATCCCATGCTCCTGGCTAGGAAGAATTAATATTGTCAAAATGGCCATCCTTCCCAAAGCAATTTACAGATTCCATGCAATCCCTATCAAATTACCAACAGCATTCTTCAATTAACTGAAACAAATAGTTCAAAAATTCATATGGAACCGTCGAAGACCCAGAATAGCCAAAGCAATCCTGAGAAGGAAGAATAAAGTCGGGGGGATCTCGCTCCCCAACTTCAAGCTCTACTACAAAGCCATAGTCATCAAGACAATTTGGTAGTGGCACAAGAACAGAGCCACAGACCAGTGGAAAAGAATAGAGACTCCAGACAGTAACCCAAACATATATGGCCAATTAATATACGATGAAGGATCTATGGTCATACAATAGGAAAATGACAGTCTCTTCAACAGATGGTGCTGGCAAAACTGGACAGCTACATCTAAGAGAATGAAACTGGATCACTGTCTAACCCCGTATACAAAAGTAAACTCCAAATGGATCAAAGACCTGAATGTAACTCATGAAACCATAAAAATCTTACAAAAAAACATAGGCAAAAATCTGATGGACATAAACATGAGTGACCTCTTCATGAACATATCTCCCCGGGCAAAGGATACAAAGGCCAAAATGAACAAGTGGGACTATATCAAGCTAAAAAGCTTCTGTACAGCAAAGGAACACCAACAATAGAACACAAAGGTATCCTACAGGATGGGAGAATATATTCATAAATGACAGATCTGATAAAGGATTGATATCCAAAACATATAAAGAGCTCACATGCCTCAACAAAAAGCAAATAATCCAATTTAAAAATGGGCAGAGGACCTGAATAGACAGTTCACTAAAGATGAAATCCAGATGGCCAACAGGCACATAAAAAGATGCTCCACATCGCTAATCATCAGAGAAATGCAAATTAAAACCACAATGAGATATCACCTCACACCAGTAAGGATCACCATCATCGAAAAGACAGACAACAACAAATGTTGGTGAGGTTGTGGAGAAAGGGGAACCCTCCTACACTGCTGTTGGGAATATAAATTAGTTCAACCATTGTGGAAAGCAGCATGGAGGTTCCTCAGAATGCTCAAAATAGAAATACCATTTGACCCAGGAATTCCACTTCTAGGAATTTCCCCTAAGAATGCAGCACTCCAGTTTGAAAAAGACAGATGCACCCCTATGTTTATCGCTACACTATTTACAATAGCCAAGATATGGAAGCAACCTAAATGTCCATCCGTAGATGAATGGATAAAGAAGATGTAGTACATATACACAATGGAATATTACTCGGCCAGAAGAAAAAAACAGATCATACCATTTGCAACAACATGAATGGTGCTAGAGGGTATTATGCTCAGTGAAATAAGCCAGGCAGAGAAAGACAAGTACCAAATGATTTCACTCATATGTGGAGTATAAGAACAAAGGAAAACTGAAGGAACAAAACAGCAGCAGAATCACAGAACTCAAGAATGGACTAATAGTTACCAAAGGGAAAGGGACTGGGGATGATGGGAGGGAATGGAGGGGTAAGGTGGGGAAAAAGAAAGAGGGCATTACGATTAGCATCTATAGTGCGTGGGGGGTACGGGAGGGCTGTGCAACACAAAGAAGACAAGTAGTGATTTTACAGCATCTTACTATGCAGATGGACTGTGACTGTGAAGGGGTATGTGGGGGCGGGGGGACTTGGTGAAGGGGGTGCCTGGTAAACATAATGTTCTTCATGTAATTGTAGATTAATGATACCAAAAAAAAATGTCATTCATTCATGAAGATAGGAATTTTTCTTACAGTATATTCTTTTTTCTTGAGAGGGCGTCTCTCATATTTATTGATCAAATGGTTATTAACAACAATAAAATTCTGTATAGGGGACTCAATGCACAATCATTAATCAACTCCAAGCCTAATTCTCAACAGTCTCCAATCTTCTCTTACAGTATATTCTTGAAAGGAAAATATAATTATACTTCGGAATAAAAATGATTTATAGTATATATTGTCAATCCAGTTAGAATTGCTAATACAGGAAAGAAGGAACAAATGATCTGAATTATCTAGTTTTCAGTGACATAATTTTTTCTTAGCCAAAGATTTACTTGTTTTAATGACATATAGAGTTATACACTAAAATGCTAATGTATTTTTTCATTGGATCATAAAAGAGGGTGCTAGGCTGAATTGAAATGAGAGACAAAATGCAAAGAATGCTTCATGAACCTGTATCTAGTAGAATGTGGAGACTAGACTACAGTCTAGTCTACCCTCTAAGCTGAGAGAGGAGGCTAGCCTAAAACTGGAGATGTGAAACCAATGTGAATTATTTTCTGAGTCTTGTGTAGCCACAAGCTGGGAAACCAGAAGATATTTGAACTATTGAGTACAAGGAAGTAGGAAAAGTACACAGCATGATTCAGTACCCAAAACTAAACAAGAATTAGAAGGCAGGACTTGGCGAGACCCTCTGGATGGAAGTAGTAGGTGTACCATTCAAGTTCACAGAGATGTAAAAGGTACAAAACTCATCATGCTCCTCTCCACTGCCAAGAATGAATGGGCCTGAGGTTTTCCCAAATCACCTAAGGTGGTATTCTCCACCCAGGAGGAACACTGAATCACTGAGGAGCTTAACAAAATTAATACTAATATCTGTTTAATCCAAGACCAATTTAGTTAGAATCTCTAAGGGTTCAAATGCCAGCCAGCATTGAGAACTACCAATTAAATGGAAGCAATTACCCAACTCAGGGAAATGCTGATGGTCAAATGTGGGTTCTTACAAGGAATCTCTGCATCCAAACATTTCTGGGGAACTTTGTAAAGAGCTGACAAGGTCATAGGGCTTGTATGGTCACCAGCAGTCACTGGGGAGGAAGCCAGCAAGGCACTCAATCATTTCAGAGGACATACTCAGCATCCTACAGCTGAAAAGAGTAACTATGTCCATAGTAAAGTATATTCGAAAATGGGTTATTACAAATGGTTATGACTTAACACCCTTTGTAATTGTCCATTAAAAGAAAACAATGAGGGATGCCCCAAGTTCTTTCCAGCTTCAGTCCCAGGCATAAGAAAATATCCATATTTCCTTTTGTCTAAAATTCATTAAAAAGGTCCTAATTTCTAAAATCTTTTGTCCCAAATGTTCAGAAGCTCATGCAAAAAGAAAACAAAACAAAATCTCTTAAGAAGCTGATCCTTATAGCTGCACTATTTTTCCATCCTGAAAAGCAGCATATTTTGTGTTTTTCTAGATGTTTTCTGCTAAAATGTGCACCTGGCAACCAAATGAGATGCGATTCTCTGTCTGAGTCAGAAAAGGGGCTTCCAGCCTTTGCCCTGAGGTGAGAGCCCTTTTGGAATGTGTCCATCATTAAAACAGTGCTTGAGGGAATTTACCTGCTCATATTTTAATTATTGTATTATGTTATTTATGTTAACCCTATCGAAGTCAACCTCAGATCCACTTTCTAGCAATTATTTACCATGCTTCTTAAGACAATCTGCTTTTTAAGTTCATCATATTCATTGTTTTATAGTGAAATCAATCCCTTTACACATCTGGGGCTGGAAGACAAGATAAACGTGCCACATAAACTAACATTCTAGCCTGAATCAGCATAATAATTGTTATATTTTTAGAGAATTCTGCTGTTCTGATTAGCATTCATCAGAATACAAATCAACTTCAGTGTTAGAACCAAAGCTTTTCTCCAAATCTGGGTACAAAGATTGGATCTGGTGTGTCCGAGTCTAAGGTTCAAGAAGATAAAAGACTACTAGATGATTTGTTGAAATGTTAAGGAAGACAGGACCTCACTCTCTTAAGAGGCTCCTTGAGGATAGAGATTAATTCTTGGAAGTCCTTGAAATTCAGTACTTTTTTCTTTAAGAGTATATGCTCTCTAAAAGGAAAATCTTCCTTCCTCTAGACTCCACCCTTTCTATTCTCTTATCCTACAATTTAGCAAATACCATTTTTATTTACCTGCGGTTAATAATTATTTCTTTTATGTTGTAAGGTTCCAGAGGACAAAAATCACATCTGAATTGATTTTTGTCTTCCTCATGGTGCCTAATACTCAATATGTTTCTAACCATTCATTATTTGTTTTGTTTTAGAAAGGTAGCAAGGTGTCTGAAAAATTTACTCAGAGCATTTCAAGTGAAAGACATGAATGGAAGTTCTTATACCAGCAGGTGTCACCTCCCAGATTTGGCATGTGCAAGTAAGGACCATGCTTATCATGTAAAGCAAATACACGTTGACATATATAAGGTCAAACTGCATATCCAAATAGGTAATGAGTCTTATAAACAAAATCAGTTTTTCAAAAGTGTGAATAATAATTGCTTAAATGGTAAGGTCTATGACTTGGAGTCATTAATTCTAAAAAACATTTGGGTCAAGACTCTTATTTTTTTCAGCCTTTCAGCTCTCTCACACATCCTGTTTCATGCCTGAAGATAACCCTATGGATTATCATTCCTGCTTTATTATCTTCACTGTGTGAAGCTAAGATGTCAGGAACTCAAAGACCACCTAATTCAGAGACTGAATATATTTTAGTCAACATAATTAAAATAATAACTATTACCTTGCTTAGATCATATTTTTTTTCCTTCATGTAGACATTCTTGGTGTCTAGCATTTAAAATTCTTAGCTCAACAATCCATACATTTTGTTGTATCTATTAAATAGAAATGTGTGAAGAGAGAATGCAAAGCATGGTTAAAGTAATCAATGCTCAAATGCACCAAATGTGTTTATGTGCCTATAAAACATTCTACACATTATAACTGACAGGCACTTAGCAGTGGAAGGATAAAAACTAAAAATTCATTTTTACAAGCATGTACTAAATTCTTTAGAATTTATTCAGCACACGAATAAATGCAAAAGCAAGTAAGACATGAAGATTTACATGGAATTGCTCATTTTCATTCTTGGTCTCAGGAGATGATGAGACCACTATGGTAAAATAAAGAATGGTGATATTAACCTATTCAACAACAACAAAAAAAGATTACTTCATGTCAAAGAAAAAAGTAGGTTCAACGAATTGTTCATTTAGGATGTCATTGTTTATGTTACAAGTGAAAATCATGCTACTGCTGACTTTTCAGGCATCAGAAAAGCTCCAACATTAGAAGTCAAACTTTTCTAATATGTATCTATGTTAATGGCTCACAGTCCACCATCTCCCCGGCCCTCCCTCCTGCAGAGGGCCCTGAACATTTATTGATGATCGTGGTTTGGCAGTAACAATAAGGAGGAATGTTTCTCTTATTAATAACTGATCCATACAAACCATCTATAAAAGGCATCAATACTGAAATGAATAGCCACAGATTACAGTAATAACTCACATCTGAAATTTTTGGAGCCAAATATTTCATAGAGTGTAATTTGTAGTCTAACTATTTTTCCTGAATCAATCACTTCACTGTTTCCTTCAAGTGTTACGTCAAAGCTGTAAGCTATAAGTACTACTAAATGATTAACTATCTAATTCTCTTTATGTGACTTTCTCATTTGTTTGCAAAGTTATGTGAAATATGCTTCTGGGGAAATGGTATATTAATGCGCATTTGTAGTAATTCATTGTGTTGAGTTATGTGAAGTAATAAAATGCCATTTACCCTAATTTATTGGAGAAGGTTCTCATCAGGAACTGAGAGAAATGATATTTTTATAAGAAATGTGCACTTCCATTGAGGCTAACAGTCAACAGGAGGCAATATGGATACAGTTTCAGGGTTTTTTTATATATGTCATCATTACTTTTACTAACTCAACTTGAAGCACTTTACCTATTACCAATTTATTACAGGACAAAAATGAATTGACTGCAACGATAAAAAATGAAATAGGTTAAGTTCAGACATGAGCTACAGGGGAATCCTGTTGACACTTGGTTGTAGCTACAGCACGGAGCTTGTGATACAGGTTATATGGTTAATTTTTTGAATGGTGTAATGTAGTAAAACTTACAGACTATGTGCTGATGGACAGTGACTGTAATGGGGTGTGTGGTGGGGACTTGATAATGGGGGGAATCTAGTAACCACAATGTTGTTCATATAATTGTATATTAATGATACCATAATAAAAAAAATACAGACTATGAAATTATCTGGACTGGGAAATCCAGATCTAACCAATTACCGAACCAAATTTTCCATTATATGTTAAGTGTCTTTTAAACACATTAGTTTATTCACTCCCAGATTAATATGCTATTTACTGCACAATAAAAATATTTTCAAGTATAGGTGTCAAGTGTTCTAAAATCAGTTATCACAAATTATGTAAAAAATATCATAATTAAGTGTGCTTTACATTTTGCATCTTCAATAATGCATTGTGCTTTCTGCAGGAAAATTTTCAGATCAATGCTCATGAGCAAGCATTTGACTTGGAGAAACTACCCACAATTCAAATTACACCATTTTAAAGGCATCAGAGAATGGCTGTAGACTTGAGAGGCCATGATCCCAGAGAGAAGGGAAGTACACAGATTAGAACATGACATTCATTACTCCTTTTCTCCTTAAATCATTTGCTAGTCCACATCAAAAGGTGGCTGAATAACCCAACTGAGTTTCTTTTGGGGATGGGGAGGCCAAATTGGAGTTGAGAGGCATCAATGAGAAGGAGTCCTGTTAAATATTCCAGTTGGGACCCTTTTATATTGATAACAATTTTACATAGTCAAACAAGATCATATGTCAAGTGTTTATATTTACATTTTCATGTGTATGCTATTAGGAGGGCTCACAGGATTCAGCATATAGTTTGCATTCACAACTATGATTCATGTAACAGAAAGGTACAAAGCAAAAACAGCAAAGAGAAAAGCTGCATGAAGCAAAAGCCAGTGGAAGCCAGGTATTCAATTCCAAAAGTCCTCTCTGTGGAGTCACACAGACATTCCCCCTGCCCCACTACCACCACTTCAGTATAGAAAAGTGCTGTTTACCAAGGAAGCTCGTTAGAGATTCAGTGCCCACAGTTTATAACTGGGGGTTGATTACATAGGTACTCTGCATCACCAATGGCAAAACTCTAGACTCACAGAAGAAAAACAGGTGTTCAGCAGAAATAAAATCATTTACACAGTCTCAGCAGAGTGAGCCATTCTTTCCCTTTTGCTAGTTTTATATCATTAGAGTGAATCATTTACTATTCAAGCTCCTAGATTCCATTCAAGGGTCAACCTTGCAAGTAGGCCTTTCTTTTCTGCCCTGATAGCCTAGCACGTAAAATTTATTCAGTAAGTGTAAACTGGATTAAATGAGTTAAGCCATCCAATGAAACAATGTCAACAATAGTGAGTAAAATAAACCTAACTCTCAAAATCTCATATAACTTACAATGCAACTATAATACCAGGTAATCATGTACAAATTCACATAAAACATTTTTCTGGGCACTTACCTGTACTATGCACTGTATTCTTATTGCACATTCAAGGATCCATAAAACATGATCTCTCTTACTAAGGGGATTTATTCAGGTAGGGAAGTCAGATGTACGAAGAAATACTTAGAACTAGCTATACCCAGTGTGAAATATATTATAGCAATATTGATAGTGATTAATATTCCTTTTTCATTTTATAGAAATATTTCAGTATTCTTGGCAGTCTGATAATTAAGTGCTTTAATTAACAATATAGCACTTTTTGAAAAATAGTCCCAAAACTTTATTTGTAGTTCTGCTTATGATAATATGTTGGTAAGGTACTCTGAAGAGTCTTACTGCTACAGAATAACTGAAACATAACTATAAAATATGCTATTAAAATTTTGTTGGTTTTTCAGAAATTAAAGGGAAAAAATGAAAGCTTCTCCACAAAAACAAGCAAACAAATAAAATCCTGAAACCAGGGCAGAAAGCTATGAGTTGAAAACAAGTATGAAAGCTGGGTTTGGCCTGGGGGCTAATCCCAGTAGCAACACTGGTACTGGACCTATCCCTTGTGCCCACCCATAAAGTAGGCAAGCTGAGTGGAAGCCGGTAGAGGGCTAGAGGAGGGAATGGTAAATAGGGAAGGTGGGAGAGAGAGAGAAAAATCCATAACTTCCACCAGATTCCCACTGGAGTCTGCTTTCAAAACAAATTAAGACCCACTGAACTATATGGTCTATTTAAAGAGACTTATTTTAAGAATCCAGGGTTTAGATGCTAATCAAAAAGCAGAAGGGAACTGGAGGAGGTATCATTCCAAGTTCCAAAAGAAAAAAATCACTCTACATTTCAAAGAGATTAGTAGTAGATTCAGCACCAGGAACTGCAAAGAAATAATTGCTTTAGAAAGAAATGACAAGTTTATTTGTGTGAATATAGTAAAATATACTTTCTCATCCTGCTTCAATTAGCTTCCTAGAAAATAATGAATAATTTTGAGCAATCACATGTGATTTAATAACCTCCTCACTCCCACTCTTACCAGGCTTTATAAAAAATTAGGCTCTTTGAAGTTCATCTTCTTTGAAAGTATTAAATATTGGGATAAAGAAAATTGGAATGTAGAAAATTATTCCTGATTTGCTGAAGATGATCTGGAAAAAATGTAGCTAAATTTTGAATAGCACCTTGTGTACAAAAAAAAGATGACAAACTCAATATCCACATGAGAGAAATGTAATTTATATAATAAGTATGAAGAAAATGTGGTATTGTGAGAAGCAGATCTGGTATTTAATATTTTCTATAAAGATGCCCTTTTCAATCTTACCCATTTTTAAAAGCATAGAATTAAAAAGACATCATCAGTATATAGGAATCTAAATAAATTTGGTCTCCAAAAGTATTTTCTTAAATGTACTTTGTCCTAAACGATGCATCACAATTTCTCCATGTATAGTCAATTTAAGATTTAATCAACAAACACAAAACTTTAATTAAATAGATCACAAAACTTCTCTCAGGGTACTCAGTATGCCCTATTCGGTGCACATTCAACTCCACTCCATCTACCTTTACAGATTAGATTGTATGTGATTCTATATATATGACTTTTATGATTATTTTTAAGTGTTTCTATTCATGCTTGGAGTAGGGAAAAAATATTCAAATTATATCTTAGATGCTATATTTATACAGTATAGAATATTTGGATTAATATGGCTTTACATGATTTAATAATTAATTAAGATTGCCCTAATATAACCCCTGCATATTTTTTCATTTTAATTTTTTTTTTTGAGAGGGCATCTCTCATATTTATTGATCAAAAGGTTAACAACAATAAAATTCTGTGTAGGGGAGTCAATGCTCAATGCACAATCATTAATCCACCCCAAGCCTAATTCTTGTCAGTCTCCAATCTTCTGAAGCATAACGAACAAGTTCTTAGATGGTGAACAAATTCTTACATAGTGAATATATTCTTACATGGTGAACAGTACAAGGGCAGTCATCAGAGAAAGTTTCGGTTTTGATCATGCATTATGAACTATAAACAATCAGGTCAAATATGAATATTTGTTTGATTTTTATACTTGATTTATATGTGGATCCCACATTTCTCCCTTTATTATTATTATTATTTTTATTTTTAATAAAATGCTGAAGTGGTAGGTAGATGCAAGATAAAGGTAGAAAACATAGTTTAGTGTTGTAAGAGAGCAAATGTAGATGATCAGGTGTGTGCCTGTAGACTATGTGTTAATCCAAGCTAGACAAGGGCATTAAAACATCCACAGATGCAGAAGATTTCTCTCAAAACAGGGGGGATGAAGTTGTAAGCCTCACCACTGTGATCCCCAATTACTCACCTGATGACCCCCTGCGACTGTGCCTGTCTTAGGTTGTTCCTCCCTTGAGGAATCTTACCTGTCTCTGGCTAACCAGTCATCTTCTGGGGCCATACAAGGAGATGTAAAGTTGGTAAGTGAGAGAGAAGCCATATTGTTTGAAAAGGTTAGCTTTTTACTTCTTTGCAGATTTATGCCCTGTGGCTTCTATGCCCAGCATTTGTCTTGAGGTATCTTTACCACTTGGAAGAATTATGATACTCGGTAAATTCGATATGAGGCACGAATTCTGTTCAAGGGTTGTAATTAGAAAGGAAGAAGAAAAGCTATAGAGATAGCAGACGGAAGAAAACATGGGAGGATTGATTATTTCTTTGACATATCTTCTTGTAGAGTAACTTAAGCATGTATAGGTTTAAAACTACTAATTAAATTGCGCACACACATTAACATAATAGGAATAAAGTTACATAACCAAAGCAGATCTATAATTACCAGCCATCTCCAGTGAAGCCAAGAAAACCAGTTAGGCACCCTAGGCATTTGAGAAAATTTGTCTATGATATGATGGGTATTGTCCAACTGTACTTGAACAGTCTGAGAGAAATCAGACAAATTAAAACAACCCATTCCTGGGAACTGTTCACATCCCATATGTTCTTTTAACAGTAGATAGTCTGTAGTTGTAAGATTTTGGAGCGCTACAACTTGCACTTCTCCTAATTCTTGGTTGAGTTCCAACAGTATAGATCCAGTCAAATTTGTTGTTTTACTGAAAGCAAAGGTCAGCTTAGATATCTCCTTCTTCATTCCAATGGCAAGTCCAGGAACCGGTGGGATGGATGCAACTACAACTGCAGCATCGCCTGGATCTTTGTTGAGGTTTTTTGATGATCATCTTCTGGTATGACTCTTCCAGAGAGCACTGATGTTGGAAGTTCTTCTTCATATCGTATCTTAGTTCATTTTCTGCGTAGCCAAATTAGGCTTTGATCCTCTGTATAAACACAAACAGACCCTTTGCTCACACTTCGTTATGCCCTTTATACCACTGTGTAGAACTCATTGGAGGTCACTGCACAGGAACTGCTTTTTTTTTTTAAGAGAAAGGAATATTATCAGAAAAGTGTACCTCCATAGCCGATCATCTGACACCGTTTAAGTGATGAAAATTAAGGATATTTAAAGCATGCATTAATCATTGATTTACAGTTAGTTTTATCCTATAAAGGAGTAATCCCCCTTTTCATTCTTTCTTTCTTTCTTTTATCTTTAATCTACACTTACATGAAGAATATTATGTTTACTAGGCTCTCCCCTATATCAGGTCCCCCCTATAAACCACTTTACAGTCACTGTCCATCAGCATACCAATGTTGTAGAATCACTACTTGTCTTCTCTGTGTTGTACAGCCCTCCCATTTCTCCCTCCCCACCATGCATGCTAATCCTAATACCCCCTTTCTTCTTACCCCCCCTATCACTCGCTAACCACCCATCCCTCCCAGTCCCTTTCCCTTTGGTACCTGTTAGTCCATTCTTGGGTTCTGTGATTCTGCTGCTGTTTTGTAAATTCAGTTTGTCCTTTGTTCTTATACTCCACAGGTGAGTGAAATCATTTGGTACTTCTCTTTCTCCATTTGGCTTATTTCACTGAGCATAATACCCTCCAGCTCCATCCATGTTGCTGCAAATGGTAGGATTTGCCCTCTTCTTATGGCTGAGTAGTATTCCATTGTGTATATGTACCACATCTTCTTTATCCATTCATCTACTGATGTACATTTAGGTTGCTTCCAATTCTTCGCTATCGTAAATAGTACTGCGATAAACATAGGGGTGCATCTGTCTTTCTCAAACTTGATTGCTGCATTCTTAGGGTAAATTGAAAGGAGTGGAATTCCTGGGTCAAATGGTAGGTCTGTTTTGAGCATTTTGAGGAACCTCCATACTGCTTTCCACAATGGTTGAACTAATTTGCATTCCCACCAGCAGTGTAGGAGGGTTCCCCTTTCTCCACAACCTTGATAACATTTGTTGTTGTTTGTCTTTTGGATGGCAGCCATCCTTACTGGTGTGAGGTGATATCTCATTGTATTTAATTGCATTTCTCTGATAATTAGGATGTGGAGCATCTTTTCATGTGTCTGTTGGCCATCTGTATGTCTTTTTTGGAGAACTGTCTGTTCAGTTCCTCTGCCCATTTTTTAATTGGATTATTTTTTTTATGTTTGTTGAGGCGTGTGAGCTCTTTATATATTTTGGATGTCAAGCCTTTATCGGATCTGTCATTTACAAATATATTCTCCCATACTGTAGGGTTCCTTTTTGTTCTATTGATGGTATCTTTCGCTGTGCAGAAGCTTTTCAGCTTAATGTAGTCCCACTTGCTCATTTTTGCTGTTGTTTTCCTTGCCCGGGGAGATATCTTCAAGAAGAGGTCACTCATGTTTATGTCTAAGAGGTTTTTGCCTATGTTTTTGTCCAAGAGTTTAATGGTTTCATGACTTACATTCAGGTCTTTGATCCATTTTGAATTTACTTTTGTGTATGGGGTTAGACAAAGTTCCAGTTTCATTCTCCTACATGCAGCTGTCCAGTTTTGCCAGCACCATCTGTTGAAGAGACTGTCATTTTGCCATTGTATGTCCATGGCTCCTTTATCAAATATTACTTGACCATATATGTTTGGGTTAATGTCTGGAGTCTCTAATCTGTTCCACTGATCTGTGGCTCTGTTCTTGTGCCAGTACCAAATTGTCTTGATTCCTATGGCTTTATAGTAGAGCTTGAAGTTGGGGAGTGAGATCTCCCCTACTTTATTCTTCTTTCTCAGGATTGCTTTGGCTATTCGGGGTCTTTGGTGTTTCCATATGAATTTTTGAATTATTTGTTCCAGTTCATTGAAGAATGTTGCTGGTAGTTTCATAGGGATTGCATCAAATCTGTATATTGCTTTGGGCAGGATGACCATTTTGATGATATTAATTCTTCCTAGCCACAAGCATGGGATGAGTTTCCATTTGTTAGTGTCCCCTTTAATTTCTCTTAAGAGTGACTTGTAGTTTTCAGGGTATAGGTCTTTCACTTCTTTGGTTAGGTTTATTCCTAGGTATTTTATTCTTTTGGATGCAATTGTGAATGGAATTGTTTTCCTGATTTCTCTTTCTATTGGTTCATTGTTAGTGTATAGGAAAGCTACAGATTTCTGTGTGTTAATTTTATATCCTGCAACTTTGCTGTATTCCAATATCAGTTCCAGTAGTTTTGGAGTGGAGTCTTTAGGGTTTTTTATGTACAATATCATATCATCTGCAAATAGTGACAGTTTAACTTCTTCTTTACCAATCTGGATTCCTTGTATTTCTTTGTTTTGTCTGATTGCCGTGGCTAGGACCTCTAGTACGATGTTAAATAACAGTGGGGAGAGTGGGCATCCCTGTCTAGCTCCCGATCTCAGAGGAAAAGCTTTCAGCTTCTCGCTGTTCAGTACAATGTTGGCTGTGGGTTTATCATATATGCCCTTTATTATGTTGAGGTAGTTGCCCTCTATTCCCATTTTGCTGAGGGTTTTTATCAGCATCTATGGAGATGATCATGTGGGTTTTTTCTTTCTTTTTGTTGATGTGGTGGATGATGTTGATGGATTTTCAAATGTTGTACCATCCTTGCATCCCTGGGATGAATCCCACTTGGTCATGGTATATGATCCTTTTGATATGCTGTTGAATTCTGTTTGCTAATATTTTATTGAGTATTTTTGAATCTATACTCATCAGGGATATTGGTCTGTAATCTTTTTTGGTGGAGTCTTTGCCTCATTTTGGTATTAGGGTGATGATGGCTTCATAGAATGAGTTTGGGAATACTCCCTCCTCTTCTATTTTTTGGAAAAATTTAAGGAGAATTGGTATTATGTCTTCTCTGTGTGTCTGATAAAATTCTGAGCCCTATATCATTATGTAGTGTCCTTCTTTATCTCTTGTTACTTTCTTTGTTTTGAAGTCTATTTTGTCTGATATTAGTACTGCAACCCCTGCTTTCTTCTCACTGTTGTTTGCCTGAAATATGTTTTTCCATCCCTTGACTTTTAGTCTGTGCATGTCTTTAGATTTGAGGTGAGTCTCTTGTAAGCAGCATATAGATGGTTCTTGCTTTTTTATCCATTCTATTATTCTGTGTCTTTTGATTGGTGCATTCAGTCCATTTACATTTAGGGTGACTATTGAGAGATATGTACTTATTGCCATTGCAGGCTTTAAATTCGTGGTTATCAAAGGTTCAAGGTTAGCCTCTTTGGTATCTTACTGTCTAACTTAGCTCACTTATTGAGCTGTTATATACACTGTCTGGAGATTCTTTTCTTCTCTCCCTTCTTATTCCTCCTCCTCCATTCTTTATGTTGGGTGTTTTGTCCTCTGCTCTTTTTAGGAGTGCTCCCATCTAGAGGAGTCCCTGTAAGATTCCCTGTAGAGGTGGTATGTGGGAAGCAAATTCCCTCAGCTTTTGCTTGTCTAGGAATTGTTTAATTCTGCCATCATATTTAAATGATAGTCATGCTGGATACAGTATCCTTGGTTCAAGGCCCTTCTGTTTCATTGCATTAAATATATCATGCCATTCTCTCCTGCCTGTAGGGGTTCTGTCATGATGTCTGATGATAGCCTGATGGGTTTTTCTTTATAGCTGCCTTTTTCTCTCTAGCTGCCTTGAAAACTCTTTCCTTGTCCTTGATATTTGCCATTTTAATTATTATGTGTCTTGGTGTTGTCCTCCCTGGATCCTTTCTGTTGGGGGTTCTGTGTATTTCCGTGGTCTGTTCGATTATTTCCTCCCCCAGTTTGGGGAACTTTTCAGCAATTATTTCTTCAAAGATACTTTCTATCCCTTTTCCTCTCTCTTCTTCTTCTGGTACCCCTATAATACAGATATTGTTCCTTTGGATTGGTCACACAGATCTCTTAATATTGTTTCATTCCTGGAGATCCTTTTATCTCTCCCTATGTCAGTTTCTATGCATTCCTGTTCTCTGGTTTCTATTCCATCAATGGCCTCTTGCATCTTATCCATTCTGCTTACAAATCCTTCCAGGGTTTGTTTCACTTCTGATATCTCCTTCCTGACATCTGTGATCTCCCTCCAGACTTCATCCCATTGCTCTTGCATTTTTCTCTGCATCTCCGTCAGCATGTTCATGATTTTTATTTTAAATTATTTTTCAGGAAGACTGGTTAGGTCTGTCTCCTTCTCAGGTGTTGACTGTGATCTTTATCTTCCTGTAGTTTTGTCTTTTCATGGTGATAGAGATAGTTTGCAGAGCTGGTATGAGTTACAGCTAGAAGAGCTTTCCTTCTTGTTGGTTTGTGGTCTTCCTCTCCTGGGAGAATAGCGACCTCTAGTGGCTTGTGCTGGGCAGCTGTGCGCAGACAGGTCTTCTGCTTCCTGCCCAGCTGCTATGGAGTTTATCTCCGCTGTTGCTGTGGGCATGGCCTGGCTCGGGCTGCTGCTCGAAAATGGTGGAGCCATGTTGGAGGGGGAGAAGCCGGGAGGCTATTTATCTCCATAAGGGGCCTCCGTGCTCCCTGCTGCCCAGGGAGTTAGAGTGCCCAGAGATTCCCAGATTCCCTGCCTCTGGACTAAGTGTCCTGTCCTGCCCCTTTAAGACTTCCAAAAGGCACTCTCCAAACCAAAACAACAACAGCAACAACAAAAAATAATAATTAATTAATTAATTAATTAATTTAAAAAAAGAAAGAAAGAAAAATGCATGATTTTCTTTTTCCTCAGGAGCCAGTCTCAGGCACCCACTCCCCGGTCTTGCTGCCCTGTTTCCCTAGTATTGGAGTCCCTGTCCTTTTAAGACTTCCAAAAAGCACTCGCCAAAAAAGAAAAAAAAAGAAAGAGGAAAAAAAAAATGGCTGCTCCCGTTTCTTTGTTCTTCAGCATCGGCCTTAGGCACCCGCTCACTGATCCTGCCACTCTGTTTCCCTAGTATCCAGGACCCCGCACATGCACTGTGTCTGCGCTCTGGTCCAGATGGCTGGGGCTGGGTGTTCAGCAGTCCTGGGCTCGTTCTCCCTCCCGCTCAGATCTCTCTCTTCCTGCTGGGAGCTGCGGGGAGGGCTGCTCGGGACCCACCAGGCCGGGGTTTGTATCTTAACCCCTTTGCAAGGCGCTGGGTTCTCACAGGTGTGGATGTGGTCTGGATGTTGTCTTGTGTTCTCTGGTTTCTATTTTAGGAAGAGTTGTCTTTCTTATATTTTCATAGATATATGTGGTTTTGGGAGGAGATTTCTGCTGCTCTACTCACTCCGCCATCTTGGCTCAGCCTCTATTTTAATTATTTTATTTTTGTATCATTAATCTACAATTACATGAAGAACATTATGTTTACTAGGCTCCCCCCTTCACCAAGGCCCCCACACACACTCTTCACAGTCACTGTCCATCAGCATAGTAAGATGCTGTAAAATCACTACTTGTCTTCTCTGTGTTGCACAGCCCTCCCCGTGCACCACCCACACTACACATGCACCCTTTCTTTTTCCCCAACCTTGTCCCTCCCTTCCCACACATCATCCCCAGTCCCTTTCCCTTTGGTAACTATTAGTCCATTCTTGAGTTCTGTGATTCTGCTGCTGTTTTGTGCCTTCAGTTTTCCTTTGTTCTTATACTCCACATATGAGTGAAATCATTTGGTACTTGTCTTTCTCCGCCTGGCTTATTTCACTGAGCATAATACCCTCTAGCTCCATCCATGTTGTTGCAAATGGTACGTTCTGTTTTTTTCTTCTGGCCGAGTAATATTCCATTGTGTTTATGTACCACATCTTCTTTATCCATTCATCTAGTGATGGACATTTAGGTTGCTTCCATATCTTGGCTATTGTAAATAGTGTAGCAATAAACATAGGGGTGCATCTGTCTTTTTCAAATTGAGTGCTGCATTCTTAGGGTAAATTCCTAGAAGGGGAATTCCTGGGTCAAATGGTATTTCTATTTTGTGCATTCTGAGGAACCTCCATGCTGCGTTCCACAATGGTTGAACTAATTTACATTCCCACCAGCAGTGTAGGAGGGTTCCCCTTTCTCCACAACCTTGCCAACATTTGTTGTTGTTTATCTTTTCGATGATGGCAGCCATCCTTAGTGGTGTGAGGTGATATCTCATTGTGGTACTATGTTAAATAACAGTGGGGAGAGTGGGCATCCCTGTCTAGTTCCCAATCTCAAGGGAAACGCTTTCAGCTTCTCGCTGTTCAGTATAATGTTGGCTGTGGGTTTATCATAAATGGCCTTTATTATGTTGAGGTACTTGCCCTCTATTCCCATTTTGCTGAGAGTTTTTATCATGAATGGATGTTGAATTTTGTCAAATGCTTTTTCAGCATCTATGGAGATGATCATGTAGTTTTTGTCTTTCTTTTTGTTGATGTGGTGGATGATGTTGATGGATTTTCGAATGTTGTACCATCCTTGCATCCCTGAGATGAATCCCACTTGGTCATGGTGTACGATCCTTTTGATGTATTTTTGAATTTGGTTTGCTAATTTTTTCTTGAGTATTTTTGCATCTATGTTCATCAGGGATATTGGTCTGTAGTTTTCTTTTTTGGTGGGGTCTTTGCCTGGTTTTGGTATTAGGGTGATGTTGGCTTTGTAGAATGAGTTTGGGAGTATTCCCTCCTCTTCTACTTTTTGGAAGACTTTAAGGAGAGTGGGTATTATGTCTTCTCTGTATGTCTGATAAAATTCTGAGGTAAATCCATCTGGCCTGGGGGTTTTGTTCTTGGGTAGTTTTTTGATTACTGCTTCAATTTCGTTGCTGGTAGTTGGTCTGTTTAGATTTTCTGTTTGTTTCTGGGTCAGTCTTGGAAGGTTGTATTTTTCTAGGAAGTTGTCCATTTCTCCTAGGTTTTTCAGCTTGTTAGCATATAGGTTTTCATAGTATTCTCTAATAATTCTTTGTATTTCTGTGGGGTCCGTCGTGAGTTTTCCTTTCTCATTTCTGATTCTGTTGTTGCGTGTTGACTCTCTTTTTCTCTTAATAAGTCTGGCTAGAGGCTTATCTATTTTGTTTATTTTCTTGAAGAACCAGCTCTTGGTTTCACTGATTTTTTCTATTGTTTTTTATTCTTCTCAATTTTATTCATTTCTTCTTTGTTCCTTATTATGTCCCTCAGTCTGCTGACCTTAGGCCTCATTTGTTCTTCTTTTTCCAATTTCGATAATTGTGACTTTAGACTATTCATTTGGGATTGTTCTTCCTTCTTTAAATATGCCTGGATTGCTATATACTTTCCTCTTAAGACTGCTTTTTGCTGCACCCCACAGAAGTTGGGGCTTTGTGTTGTTGTTGTCATTTGTTTCCATATATTGCTGGATCTCCATTTTAATTTGGTTGTTGATCCATTGATTATTTAGGAGCATGTTGTTAAGCCTCCATGTGTTTGTGAGCCTTTTTGCTTTCTTTGTACAATTTATTTCTAGTTTTATACCTTTGTGGTCTGAAAAGTTGGTTGGTAGGATTTCAATCTTTTGGAATTTACTGAGGCTCTTTTTGTGGCCTAGTATGTGGTCTATTCTGGAGAATATTCCATGTGCACTTGAGAAGAATGTATATCCTGTTGCTTTTGGGTGTAGAGTTCTATAGATGTCTATTAGGTCCATTTGTTCTAGTGTGTTGTTCAGTGCCTCTGTGTCCTTATTTTTTTTCTGTCTGGTGGATCTGTCCTTTGGAGTGAGTGGTGTGTTGAAGTCTCCCTAAATGAATGCACTGCATTCTATTTCCTCCTTTAATTCTGTTAGTATTTGTTTCACATATATTGGTGCTCCTGTATTGGGTGCATATGTGTTTATAATGGTTATATCCTCTTGATGGACTGAGCCCTTTATCATTATGTAATATCCTTCTTTATCTCTTGTTACTTTCTTTGTTTTGAAGTCTATTTTGTCTGATACTAGTATTGCAACACCTGCTTTTTTCTGTCTGTTGTTTGCATCAAATATCTTTCTCCATCCCTTGACTTTTAATCTGTGCATGTCTTTGGGTTTGAGGTGAGTCTCTTGTAAGCAGCATATGGATGGGTCTTGCTTTTTTATCCATTCTGTTACTCTGTGTCTTTTGATTGCTGCATTCAGTCCATTTACATTTAGGGTGATTATTGAAAGGTATGTACTTATTGCCATTGCAGGCTTTAGGTTTGTGGTTACCAAAAGTTCAAGGTTGGCTTGTTTACTATCTTACTGTCTGACCTCACTCACTTATTGAGCTGTTATAAACACAGTCTGATGATTTTTTCTTTCCCTTCTTATTCCTCCTCCTCCCTTCTTCATATGTTGGGTGTTTTGTTCTGTGCTCTTTTTAGGAGTGCTCTCATCTAGATCAGTCCCTCTAAGATGCCCTGTAGAGGTGGTTTGTGGGAGGCAAATTCCCTCAACTTTTGCTTGTCTGGGAATTGTTTAATCCCTCCTTCATATTTAAATTATAATCGTGCTGGATACAGTATCCTTGGTTCAAGGCCCTTCTGTTTCATGGCATTAAATATATCATGCCATTCTCTTCTGGCCTGTAAGGTTTCTGTTGAGAAGTCTGATGATAGCCTGATGGGTTTCCTTTGTAGGTGACCTTTTCTTTTCTCTCTGGCTGCCTTTAATACTCTGTCCTTGTCCTTGATCTTTGCCATTTTAATTATTATGTGTCTTGGTGTTGTCCTCTTTTTGTCTCGTCTGTTGGAATTTTGAACCCTTGTGTTTGTTTTCAATTTTCTCCAGTGTTTCTGATTTCCTCTTTGATTTCTTCATTGACCCATTGGTTGTGTAATAGTTTGTTCTTTAATCTCCATGTTTGTGCTTTTCCCAGGTTTTCTTTCCTTGTAATTGATTTCCTGTTTCATTCTGTTGTGATTGGAAAAGCTGCCTGATATGATTTCAGTCTTTTTAAATGTGAGATTAATTTCATAGCTGAGAAGTGATCTACTCTAGAGAATATTCCATGTGCTTTGAAAAGAATGTGTATTCTGCTATTTTTGTATGGAATGTTCTATATCTATCTGTTATGCCCACCTAGTCAAAGCCACTGTTTCTGTATTGATTTTCTGTCTGATCCATCATGTCAGTGGTGTGTTAAAGCCCCCTACTATTATTATATTCCTGTCAGTTTCTCCCATTAAGTCTGTTAATATTTGCTTCATGTGTTTAGGTGCTCCTATTTTATGTGCATATTTTCAGCTCTTATATCCTCATGATGGATTGACCCTTTTTCACATGTAATTCCCTTGTCTTTTGTTACAGTCTTTGTTTTGAAGTCTATTTTGTCCAAGTACTGCTACCCCAGCTTTTATTCACTTCCACTTCCATGTTATATCTTTTTCCATCCCTTTACTTTTCAATCTGTATGTATCTTTAGGTCTGCAGTAAATCTTTTGTGGACAGCATATGGATGAATCTTGTCTTTTCATCCATTCAGTCACCCTGTATCTTTTGATTGGATACAGTCCATTTAGAGTAATTATTGATGGGTATGTACTTACTGCCATTTTGTTAATGGTGTTCTGGGGGTTTTTGTAGTTCTTCTGTTTTTTCTTTTGTTCTCTTTCCTTGTGCTTTGATGACATTTTTTAGTGTCATGCCTGGATTCCTTTCTCTTTTTTGTGTTTGTATATTTACAGGCTTTTGGTTTGTGGTTATCATGAGGTTCATATATAGGGTCCCGTGTATATAGCAGTCTATATTAGGGTGATGGTTGCTTAAGTTCCAACACATTCTAAAAGCGCTACTTTATTCCCCCTTCCGTGTTTTATGTTATTAAGGTCACAAGACTCTATTCTATTCAATGTTTTATCAAAGACTAAATATCCTATATAAAAGCAGTCCTGAAATGCGTGATGACAAAGAGCATAGAAAAAGCATAAGGAGAAGCTAGCATCATGTATATTAATTATTCAGCAATAATTTGGGAGCTAACATTTGTGATTTATTTCACTTTTAACTCTCTATCATATCACTATTCCTAGCCTATTTCCTCAAAGAGTTCTGAATTAGCTTCTACTCATTCAAATTTCAAAGATTTGTTCCCAAGGAAGTAATCTGGTCATCTGAGACCTTGATTCATGCCAATATTCAAACATCCTATCTATGGAAAGTATCAGAGAAATGTAGCACAAGGCTAATGAAGTATAACACATGAAACTCTTCCAAAGTCCAAACAGAAATATGAAACTTCATAGAAATATGTCCACATGATCATACAGTTTTGTAAAAATTTCTATAGGTTAGATATTTTAGCCATTTTCAATTAATCTGACTGGCTCTTTTTACTTTGCTTCTATTGTCACTCCTCCCCGTATTTTGGTGCTACTGTATTGGCTACAAAATGTTTTTTGATATTCACCTAAGGGACAATCAATTTGGGAACAAATTTGGCAAAACATGTGAACTATAGTCATTTATTTACATTATATATTCTATAATTATATAATATTTACATTATATATAATATAAAAGCAATTAAATTATGTAATTATTCATTACTTGGGCATAGGAAAATGACTTTAAAGCACACTCCTAAAGACCATTCGGCCAATGACTCTTTCATGAAAGTGAAGGGCCAGAGATTGTAAAACATTCTGAATGTTCCCTGCAGAGCCTTGCATCAAAAGTATGTGAGTATTAGACGAGAAACATGCTTAAATGTAGCTAGACTCTGGTCATTGGAAAATAACTCCTGCATTTATAACTACATATAAAATACAACTTCAGAGAGGTTATCTCAACTCTGACAATCCTAAAAGTTCACATGACATTACCAATGAAAAGTTGTGAGGCTGAAACTTTTCTGTACTATCAACTTAAAATAAAAATTCAAACATACTAGAGGAAAGACTTTCTGATATTTTATTCTTTTTACAGAAAATGATACAAAATTGTCATCATATGAAGGTTAGAGTATGTAGCCAAATCATAGGGGAATATGGAGGTGTTTTAGGTGATTAATTAACACATTAAGTTATTTTTCAGAATATTGCAATGGCCATGGTATTTGCCAGCTTTTAAAGATTTAAGACTTGATTTCTTTTCTCAGTCTAAGTAATCATCACATATGTAAATCTCTATTTGTGATTTTACACTTCTTTTCCTAAAGAGAGCTCCCAAAATTGCTTTTCACAAAACTGGATTCCCTGCCCCCGGATCATGACCTCCACCACCACCGTCATCTTTACCTTCACCATCATCATGTATACTACAGTCAAGACAGAACTAATGAAGAATGACAATTTTCTAACTCCGGCCCCAAATCTCCTACTCCTTTTAGAATGTATCATATTTGAGCCGTCAGAATTATGTAGGTATGTATGCATATTTCATAAGAAGGTCTAATTATCCCTCTCTGTTCTGTTCTTCCAAGAGAGTGGAGGAGGCTATGGCAGATGGTTTATCATCTCCCTCACTTCCCTGCTGTCAGTCCAGCAAAAAACACAGATACTGGGCACATCATTGAGGACTCTCAATTTGTTTCCTCATGGGTAAAATTAGCAAGTTGGACTAGATAAGCTCAAAGTCCTTCTGGCCTTTAATTTGTATAATGATATTAATCAACCCAGTTTAAGATAGTCAACAGGCAATGTAAGAATTACATTTAAGTTATATGAATCCTAGAAATAATGAATAAATTAAATTGCCATCCAATTTTATACTATTGAAGGAAAAATATAAATGCTCACCTTAATAGAGCACAAAATGAATCAGGGAAAGAAAAATGTCTCCTTGCTTTTTCAACCAACTTAGATCACTCAAGTAGCTTAATACTAAGAGGTTCTTTTGTTTGGGGCTTTTGTTTTTTGCCTTTTACTACAAACAGCTTTTAGTTGAAAGCAGAATGTTAAATCATTTCTTATAATGCTCAGTATTAGGAATGAAAATAAGCTATATAGAAATTCAGACAGAAATAAGAACATAAAACACCTTGAAGCTATTGAAACTAAATCCCAGTCACTGGTCTCACAGTGATTTAAAGAAACTATCATTACTGTATCAGAATTCTGTGAGACTGATATTATTTAGACCTCATAAATGCATGTCTACCTTCTTACTTTCTGAATAGTTGCAACTGAATGGGTGCTTCTCTCCCTGCCCCCATCCCCCTCTTCCCCACCCCTTCTCTACCCCTTTCTCGCCTTCCCTTTCCTCATGTCTTTTTCTCTAAGTGTTATGTAAAAAAATGAGAAAACACCTTTTCATTTTTCTATAGTCAGATGTATTCATATTTAAAACTCAAATATTTCAAATTTGGTTAACTAAATGTATAATAATGAAATCTACTACTACTTGTGTGTATAAGAACTTTTTTGATTAATAAAAGAGTAGATAAAACTGTACTATTTTAGAGGAAAACAGTAAGGGCTTTCTAAATAAGAAAATTTGGTCATGAGAAATAGGTAAATTAATTTTCCAGGAGTGATCAAAATTCTCTACCTCTTCAAATGGAGCAATGCATACTAGTAAAGAGCCCCATTGTAAGGCACTATCTTATTATTCTGCATTTTAAAATTATAATTGGCAGTAAAAACAAGTTTTTATGTACTTTAGATATTTCTTAAATAATATCAAATCCAATAGCCACAACTTGTGATATCAACTTTATCTAAAGAAAATGTATTACAGATATTCCTGTGAATGGGGAAATCTGTGTAAATTATACTCTAGCATAGTTCACATAAAAAAATGATAGATCTTTGAAACACCAAAAATAATATGGAGGGCATTTAGTTTGTTATTTTTCAACCTAGCACCTGAGAGTACATTCATGTTTACTTGTCCCCAACTCCAGTTTTGAATGTTTTTTAGAGGAGGTGGGGAAGAAAGATTTTGGTGAGAAAGGGGGAAGCAGAGGAACGGAGAAAATCTTAGTCTCAAGTCATGATCTGAGTTTGAAGTATGGAAATTTTGTTCTTAGTAACTTTACTTCTGAGAGTTAAACATGGCTAAGAAGGTATACTGGGTAAGAGAAAATACATTCAGGCTACAAATCTATTCATTTGTTAAATACTTTTATTGAGTATCTACTATATGCTGCTCTAGAAAAAGGCAGGAAACATAACATCTGCTCTCAAGTAGTTCACTGTTTACAAGATGGTCAGAAAATGTATCATTAAGTATATTATAGTCAAAGTTCAGAGGCAAAAGAGTCAGCAACTTGGAGGAAAGGAAAAATTATTCAATGTAGAGAGAATATAAATACACAGAGGCAAGGAAGAGCATTTAACTGCAAATACTTTGATATATTTGGAATATAGGACTGTGAGCAAATGTGAGGAAATATGACTGAAAGTAAGCAGGGCCTTTACTGCTGTTAAAGTTAGGTATTATAATCAAAACAATGAAATGCCATTGAAGGATTTTTTTTCATATAGTATGAACACATCAGATTTTTATATTTTTTATATTTTTATATCTAATTCTAGATAAAAAAACAAAAAACTTAAAATATAATTCTAATTTCTAAAGAAAATCAACATGTTCAATTCATTTCTATCATAAACAGAAAACAATGACTCCTTTTTTTGTAACATGGCCACAATGTCAACAGCACAGTGGAAAAAATATATATATCAAGAATTCCTTAATGACTAAAATATCCTCTTGGTGCTATACAAAAAATTTGAAATAAGAAAATGATATGACTATATTTGCTCTGGCAGTGGTAGGCAGGGGAAAGTTGAGGTGGAATGGGAGCCAAATTAGAAGACAGTAATATGACTAATTAGAAGCTTACTGCAATAATCCTAGATAAACAGGTATGCCAAGAAGATACTTGGCTTCTACTTCAGAGAGCTCCCATGTGAGAGTCTACATTTATTTGACTGCATCCATTCATACAAACATAGTAACTAGTTATATTTACACTGATGATAATTAATTTTGGCAAAACTCTAGTCAGAAATAAATGATTAGGCTTTCCTAGGGGGACTCAATGAAACTCAAATATTAGAGAAAATTCTTAACTCTTGGTTCCCTATATTCAAATAAGCAAAATTGTAACAACTAACCCTTAATTATAATTATTTAATCATTTTATATAGGAGTCTATTAGCTATAAGGCCTTGAAGCAATGACAAAATCATTAAAAGCTAATTCCTGGTCTGAAAGCTCTGAAAGAAGTTTTTCTAAGAGTTATGATGCAGAGATTGAGACATGGAGAAGGAATTAAGGATTCAAGTTCAAAAACCACAGACACATAAACATTCTTAATACTGCCGTATCCAAAGTTGGATATGTTCCTGAATAACCCTGGAGCATCCTTATTCAACATATGGGGCCTTCTGAAGAATAAAATACAATCTCCTTTTGTAACTAAATCTAAAGTAATTTGGGAAATTGGGAAATTTCTTTGGATATTAATTTGGAAAGTCTGGGAAATTTAGGAAAGGACACTTTTTATTATTCATGAAAAACAAGACTAACCTGTGACCTGACATGGACCAATAAACTTGAATTTATTAAGCAGTTATTATATTCCCATTATCATGTTAGGAATTTAAGGAAAGGAAAACCCGCAGGATCATAGGAAGTTTAATCTCTGGGTATCACCTTATAATGCATATGAATAAAAACTTATTTCCAGGGATAACCCTGGAAATCAAAAGGGAAAACATAGTGAGAACAGTTAATGGGCAAAGAGAAATATTGTCCAATTCACTCTGCATTAGTGAGGATGATTCTGTTGCCTATGTTGTTTTCGCAAGTTGTTTAGATCTGTGCTCCTCAGAGTGAAGTCGGTAGTTCAGTGCTGGTCTGTGAACTATTTACCAGCCTGCGGGAGTACAGAAAGTGATAGTACTATTTGACATTGCCTTAACACGCAAGTGCATGATTAGTGTTAGCAAATGCTGTTTGGAGTTTTTTTAAGTTTGTATGGGAATATTTATACAGGAATAGGAGCATATTCCAAAAGAAAAATGCAATGACAGAAAAATATTCTGGAGCAGTTACGCAGATTAAACAGTTTATACCAGAATGTAAATTATACATTGCTTCCATCATTGAAAAAAGAAATATTGCAATAAAAGGGACAGTATACTTAGTCATTGGTGAAAATGGAAATCATATAATTCATATATTATGTGTTAAGTTCAAGAGTTTCTCTTTATCATGTGATAGCATGGAAGGTGATCATCAACAACTAATATTGTACATCCAGGTAAAATGGTTATTGTAGGGAAAGTTCTCTTGCAAATGTTTAGAGTATGTGACAAATACTTAGCTTTTCTTAAAGGTAAGAAATATTTGGTGTCAAACTTGTAAAGATTAAAATTGGACACCTGGACTTGTTACAATTTGTCTTATTTTCAGTATTTTTAATGATCTTAATATGTCTACGCAGTTAAGGAACACATTATTTTCAATGGCAGAGAACATCTAAAGAAAGAAATAAGTGTAGGATAGTTTATACAGATGGGTATGACAAGATCCATAACAATCTAGAAATGATAAATGAAGTAGGTGATTATCTTGACCCTTTCTACAAAAGGAACACTTCACAATTTGACAAAAATTATTCATTTTATTTTCAATCAAAAAATCCATGCATAGGACATTAATAGATCTATAATCAATTTCTTAAATCAAAGGACAATTTAAACTCTGCTATATCCTTACTGGGTAAATTGACTGAAGTAGCTACTGATGAAGGACTGAAAATCATTTTTTAAAATACAGCATCACATGCTTCATTTGTGGATAAAAGTTAAAAAGGGATATTCTGAACTTGCTAAAATTGCTTTGAATTGTCTTTTCCTACTCCATCCCATAGGTATATGATACTCATTTCTCTATGAGTATCACTGCAATTTGGAAACAATACAGAACATTACCCCTTGAGAGTAGTAATTCCATAAATCCAGTCTTGTTTAAACTAGTTCACAAGAAGCAAACACATTCATCACATAGATATAGAGACCATTCAAAGTATGCACCTAGATGTTGACTATAAGGAGTCCTTATTTCCCTCATAACTTGTTAGTTACAACTGCACAACAGTTATGCAATAGTGAGTTTCTATACTAATCCCCAATACCTCATTTTTAATACATAACACCATAGTTTCATAATGACCTTTTCTCCTGTTATATTTGTTCTGATCATATTTATTGAAATGTAATTTTAGGTCTATTGAATCAAACATTAAGAAATTGAATTAAAGTCTAGCTTGTTTTATATCTCATATTTCTAGTAATCCATTTTTAGTGTGTCCTATAAAAGTACTGGTCCAGGAGTGATTGCAAAAAAATCATTCATCACCTGTGAGAATTACAAACCATTGGTTTTTGTAGAACATCTATTTTCCACCCCACCTCCATACATCTCCTCCTCATGCACCCAAGTAAATGTTAAGTTGCTAGGAGCCAAAAAAAAACCAGAATTGTCATTTCCTCATATGATATACAAATGATACGGTATCACATATTTGACTGTATTCTTCGAGATATTTTTATTTTGCCTCTGCTTTTTACTTTCATTGTACACTCCAAGAAGAGACTGAGGCCCTTAGTATTTACTTATCTCGGGGCATAAAGTGCAAGTTATTTCAAGTCAAGGTTTTTCCCTTTGTGGCACAAGTTTAAACTAAAAAAATATTAGCCTAGGTGTGTTTAGTAATAGAAAAGAGAGAGTGCCTTCAAGTGGAGTAAAAAGACCACCACCTAGGCAATGCAGGTTAGGAGAAGAGAATCGAGGGTGTAGTCAAGTAAAATAAAAAGTAGCATCCTGACTGGGTACAAATAGCGCACGGCATTCTATGGTCTGTTCACAGGTAAGGGGGCTGCTGACTAGTAGAGAATATTAGTTTGACCTTTTCTGAAGGTCTAACATAGCCGGATACAGCAACATCACATGACTCATCCTATTAATTTAAATTTTAATAAAAAACAGTAATGTTTTCATTTTTCTCAACATGTATAGTTGATATCTCAGGATTTCCTCATGCTGTAGTAAAGATAATTTTGGTACAGAGTGTATCTGGGCATACCATACTTGACAGTCAGGAGCACAGAGAAAAATTATTTAAAAAATACTTCAAACTCTAAGTCTCAAATACAAACACACATACCTGGGATGATACAGACTGCCCTGGAGAGGGGCAGAAGAGTGCATTTTTTATCAAATGCCATTTCAAAACATTGAAGTACTTCTCCATTTTGCAATCTCCATCCAACTCCCCACTCACAGAATAAGCCAATCACATCATAAGGGGGCTTTTGGTCCTTGATTCCAATGCCAAATTCTCTAGTATTATACATATATAATACAGTTGGTTAAATTCTTAATATCCTCATTTTAAAAGATGAAAATTGGAGATAAGAATATATTTAATGAGCCCCTTTATGTGCCAGACATTGTACAAGACATTTTACATATTTTATTTTATTCAATGAGCAGATGGCTGAAAGTTTAGCCATTGGAATAATTTGATGGCAGTAAAAGTGTGGTAGAGAATTAAGGATGGAAGTTTCAAATATCAAGTAATATAAGGAACTGCATGTTCTTCATTCACCTCTTAAATTAATTCAGTTTATGTTGTGGTACCTAACTAATATGCATATAATGACTTGGTTTTGGTCAATGTAATGACTAATTTGTCTGAGAAATTAGCATTGATTCATGGAGAGCTATGATCAATATTTTTTAAATGTGTAACATTATTGACCATTTATGTTAAAACTTATGAAATGCATATTAGGAAAAAATATATTTGAAGAGAAACCTTTCATCTTTTTCACGCTGTAATATAGGATAAGTAACTGTCAACATAATTACTTCAAAGACAGTTTTTAAATAATACCTGGATTTTACAACCTTACACTGAGTTTTCTCCTCAAGCTTTCTCTATAGTGTGGGCACTGGAGGGAAGGCTGCAGGGCTGACTGGAGAGAACTAGGAAACCATATTTCACCTTGTCCCTCACTATGACACTGCATGTGACAATCTCCCTGTCATCTGCATATCTAGATTTGCAAGAAGAGCAAACCAGGAGAAGAGGAAAACCTAAGCAGCAAAGAAGGTAGAATGCTGGAATGGAAGCAAGTATTCAGAATAACTTGCTCCAAAATCAAAGAAGGTTATTTAAGCTATCAAGAGATCAAGAGCACTAGCTGCCAGCCATAGATTCTGGACCTGCACAGAAGCTCCTTAGTGCAGGGATTCTCATAAAGGCTCCTCTGTGAGAGGCAAGGGAGGTTAACCACCAGCTCCAGAACCCCACCAGGAAGTTGATGTGTTATTTCTTTTTTGGAATCAGTTCTTTATGAAATAGGGTGTGTGTTTACTGAGGACCATTATTTTTCCTACGGTATAGATTTAAATATTCTGATCAGCCAAGGACGTTTCTGAACTTTTCTCCACGTGGTGTGAAGTGAAACAATACCACTAAAATATCTTGTAAGTCCTAGTGTCCTGTGTTTGATTATTTTTTTTTTAAGTTTCTCGAGCCAGTATGCCAAGGTCTGTAATCACAGGAAAGAAGTTCACTAAACTTTCATTTATTCCTTATGTGAAAATATTGAGAATGGTACGATTCTTGTTACTGCTAGACAAAGATTAGGATTTGGCATGTTTTCCTTTAACTATCTTTATTTTACAAATACTAAAACACATATATTTGCTGAGTGCTTTCCATGTTTCAGGCACTGAGAAGCCCTTTATGTACATTAACTCATTTAATCCTCATCTTTACCCTATGAGGTATGTGCAATTATTTTTTATACAGGTAAGAAAACTAAATCACAGTTTATGAAACTTCCCCAGTGTAACCCAGCTAAGAAGTGACAAAAAGGGGTTCAAATTCTCTCAGCTTGGCTTGATTTAGTTTTACGCTCTTGGCCACTATGTCACACCACACTTGAGTTTTCCTTCTGTTGGCTGGTGTTTTCCAGGTTATCAGTTGCCAGAAGGCAAACAATTTTAAACAGACAGAGTCTATGGACTGAATTAAGCATAAGGGGAAAAGACTGATGGAATTGTAGGAGAAAGTATGTACTGGCACAAATCTGTGACTTTCCAAAAATAGGATTAACTAGGCCAGCCTCTCAAAATGCCAACTGAATTTTTCAGAAGCATTCTCTTAATGTCCACAAGGCTAGTAGCAAATAGGAGATATTATTAGATACTGCCAATTAAGGAACAGTTAAAATGTATTCATTTTTATGTAAATAATTTAACAAAAATTGGCAATTCAGAGAACCGGATGAATTACAAACTATGAATCCTTGATTAAGATTTGCAGAACTGTCTGTTTTTAATGAGTCAATTTTGGAAGTACTTTCTGTAGAAGAGTAACTCAAAGAGAAAATAGCAGTGCATAAAATAAACACCCAACATGAAGCACAAGTTGGAGAAAAGTAGGTCATGCTTTCATACTTAGCAATCTAAGAAAAACAGAATAGAAAACTTATAAGTTATATGTACATAAACAACTTTTAACTAATTTCTTATGCTATTTCATAGGAGAGTACTGTCTTGGGGAGTCAGATAGCTCTCAAGTCCCTACCCTTTTTCTTATTTTAATTTAAAATCCCATGATCCATTCCCCTAATATGTAAAGTATTTAAAATTGTTAAGTATATCATATTTGCATTTGATTTATATGCATGACACACATATGGGTCTTCTGTTGTTTCAGTATTTGTTGGTCTGGTAGTTTTGTTTTATTTTCTTGCCATATACTTAAAGGCTCTCAATTAGATAGCATCCAGATAGGAAATATGACATTGAAGGGTCTGGGAATGTACTCCTTGGATGACATTTTGGTATAAAAAGGAGAAAACAGAGGGATTCTTGATCAACTTATAAATATTTCAAGAAAAGAAATATACACTCTGAGTCGCATCTGCTACAAGATGTTAAATTGGGCTCCTGAAGTAGGTTCTAGACAAGGATTTATAATGGAGGCCAAAAATCAGTGAGGTGACTCCTAAATCCCTCAGTCACATTGAATAAAGGTTTAAAGTAGAGTACTTTACAAGAATGGAGGGATGGGAAGCACTATCTCCCAACTTGAAGTCAATGAAGAGGAGCTATGGGTAGGGAAGAAGATTCACCGGAAAGGTTTTGACCTTAATTTGGAAAAACAAAGATGATGAGCAACTGGCTACCTTTCTAATAGAAGTCACAAAGGAGGGGTAATCCCATATGGGATCAACTGGTACTTGGAGTTTAAGGCACAGAATCTGTCAGGATTTTCCACAGACCAGATGCAGGCCACGTGAGGCAAGGAGCAGTATGGAGCCATCTAAACTCCTTCCCAGAAGGCCACTGGAAGAGGTGTAAAGACCTCAGCCAAAGAAGGAGTAAGTGACTAGTCAAGGGAATTGCTAAGTAAGGCTATACATTCTATGATTCCAACCATATGACATCCTGGAAAAGAAAAAACCTGTAGAGATGGTAAAAATAGCAATGATTGTCAGGGATAGGGGAGGTAGAGGGATGAAGGAGCAGAGCACAGATTTTTAGGACAGTGAAACTATTCTGCATAATACTGTAATTGCCAATATATGACATTATGCATTTGTAAAACCCATAAAAGTTACAACAGAGTGAACCCTAAGGTAAAGTCTGAGACTTAGTAAGCATATCAACATTCATTTGACAATTGTAACAAATGTACCATACGAATGCAAGATGTTAACAGGGAAACTTATATCAGGGAATAGAAGAAGGATATATGGGAATCTCTCTGTACATTCTACTCAGTTTTTTTTTTGTAAATCTAAACTCATCAAAAAATAAAGTCTATTAGTATTTTAAAGATATCTTGAAAAGAAAGCAGCTGGAAGTTGCTCAAAAAGATGGTACCAATCATTAAGGAGGAGGAGGTGGAGAGGACTGGAGAAAAAGCGAATCAATAGTATTTGAAGGTATGAGAGTGAGTAAAATCATTTGAAACATGGTTGGCATGCACAGGGAGATGAGTGCTTTGGAGATGTGTTTCACCCACCTGGCCAGTGGCAGAGTTCCAAGTGGCTAAGAAGCTTCCATGAGTGTCACTCTTGATCCTTCGTGAAGTCACAGATTGACTTAAAGGAAACTTTCCCTATACCTCTAGCTAAAATATTGACAGGGATCTCTCATTATCATAATATTCATTTTCCAAATCCCTGAATTTATACAACAGATTAGAAAACAAAACATCATTAACCCAAATATTCATAAGTGATTTGATGACCTATAAAACCCATTACCACTCTAATTTCCTCATTTAATATATTATCCACATTTGTTGCTCAACCTCTTTAATGTTCAGGCCCTCACTGATTGTCAACTGGAGTGTTGAAATGCTGTGCAAATGAAATTTAAATCAACTACAAAGTAAACCAGAAAACACAGCAAACTACCAAAAGTGATGTTGGAAAGTAGGTGGGCAAAGATAAATGGTGACACGTCAGAGTCAAATTAAAAACTGAGAGAATAATCTACCAAATGACGCTTCAGAAAAGAACAATTTGAATATCAAGACATTAATAAAGACCTTTAGCAAAAGAGGTAGTACTGATATCATATGTTTTTAAAAGGGATTTTCGTACTGACTGTGCTGTAGGACTCAGATATAGAGTGGAAGGCTCAGGCCTTACTTAATCCTATCAATCTGTTTGGGCAAAACAGTAGTATGAAAATACCCCAAGCTATTGTAAACTAGAGAAAATAAGTATTTGCATAAGTTTTTATTTTATTTTTAAGATGGTATTTTACTAAAGTCTGCTCTACCCCAGTACATACTATGACATTTTGATACTTATTTTTTTAAATATATTTATAGTAGTCCCTTTCTGATACAATTAGGTTTTGATAATAAGATCGCCACAATTACCCCGTACTTGTGAACACTTGCACTGTTCACAAATTTCTAGGAAATGTGGCAAAGAAGAGAACAAACCAAGCGCCTTGCTCTGGTGCTGGTGCTCTCCCGCCTGTAAGTCTCTCACCTCCTCTTCTCACTGCTCCTTACTCTCAGACAGCTTCAGCTCAGAGTCTGGCTAGCTTACGACCACATCTGATCAACTCAGCATTCTCGCTGATACCCGGCACCATTTTTGAAATGTTAGTTTTACACATTGATAAAAATTTAGACACTCTATGAAGGGTTTGTGAATTCAGTCCTACAGCATGGCAGGAGTACAATTTAATAAAATAGGTAGTCATTACTTCTGTAATTACAGTATAGTATTTTAACATAATAAAATGTTGCCACTGATTGATCCTCATCTCTCTTTCCAATCTGTGACTGTCACTATTATTGGCCCTGAAACGAACACAGAACTAGGGTGTGGCATCCATGCCTCAGGGAATTGCATTCTGGAGTTAGGTTTTCATGATTTACAATTATAAAAAAGTATTCATAGTTAATAATAATGTATTAAATTATTTTTTTAATTAACAATCACAATTTAGTGTAAAGGATGAGGGCTTCAGAAAAAATTAAGGACATTACAGAATAGTCAGAACTTATCTGACCCTTTAAAGATATTTTTATTAAAATACATACAACATAATACACAATCTTAATGTACAACTCGGTGAATTTTGACATGTCCATACAGATAACCATCATCCTCATCAAGATATTGAACATTCTTACTAATTTTTTCTCCCTTCACCTATTTCACCCATCTCCCTATCCCCACCCCCCACTGCAGCTACCTGTAAGAG
Source organism: Manis javanica (assembly GCF_040802235.1). NCBI lineage: Eukaryota > Metazoa > Chordata > Mammalia > Pholidota > Manidae > Manis > Manis javanica. Next base: position 61,972,981 of record NC_133161.1, on the reverse strand, counting down.
ATGTTTAAATAGTCAGAAAATTATGGAAACAAGCTAAGTGTCTATCAGCAGATAAAAAGATCAGTAAGATGTGATACACACACATACAAACACACAGCACACAAATGGACTATTACTCAGCCATGAGAAAGAAGGAAATCCTGCCATTTGCAACAGCACTGATGGACTTTCAAAGCATTATGCTAAGTGGAATAAGCCAGATGCAGAAAAGCAAATACAGCATATCACTTAAATGTGAAATCTAAACAAAAAGCCAAATTCATAGAAACAATAAAAAATGGGTGTCAAGAGCTGGAAGGAAAAGGAAGATGTTTGTAAAAGGATATAAATTTTCAGCTCTAAGATTAATAAGATCTTGTGATCTAATGTATAACATGACACCTACTAGTTGGTAACACTGTATAAATAACTGAAATTTGTGAAAAGAGAAGAACTTAAATGTTCTCACACACAAAGATAAATATGATAGGTAATGGATGTGTTAACTAGATGGACAGAATCCTTTAACAATGTATATGTATATAATATCACCATAACAAATACTTCAAATATCTTACAATTTATCTGTCAATCACATCAAAAAAAAAAAAGTGGGAAGAAAAAAGAGAACCATTTAAAAAGGAAAGTTATAATTTGTAAATAGAGGTACTTAATAAAATAGCCAGAAAAGAGAGTAGAGGATGTTTCAAATAATATTAACATAAGTATAAAGAATTAACATTAAAAAGTATAAAGAATTTTTAAAAGTATGGAAGAATTAATACAAAAATTATAAAGAAGACTGGCAGTTTCTAAGAGCAATAGGGCAATGGCCTGACAGAGATGGTATTTCATTAGGAAATAGGGAATACAAAGGGACAAAGGGAATATACAGTAAGTGGAGAGTTTTCATTACTTTTTTAATTAACTTATTATTGATATACACTCTTATGATGGTTTCACATGAAAAACAATGTGGTTACTACATTCACCTGTATTATCGAGTCCCCTCCATACCCCATTGCAGTCACTGTCCATCGTGTAGTAAGATGCCAGAGTCACTACTTGTCTTCTCTGTGCTACACTGTCTTCCCCACAATACTCACCACACCATGTGTACCAATCATAATATCCCAGCTCTTACTTCTTTACTACATCTGTAGTATGAAACAATGCTATTACAAAAATGATTTTCAAATTAGCAAGGTGTAAGGATCTGTTCAAAGAAGTACAATTAATGTTTCTCTGCCCCTGAAATAGTTCATTTCTGTGTCTTCTATAATTTGAATATAGAATCTTTTCTAACTCTTAAAAAATATAGTTTTAGAAAGTTATTTTTCTGTAAGAGATAAATACCTTATACACTATTTTCATCTCTATCTAATCTCAGAATTTGAATTTTGTATTTTGCCCCTCTGTCCTTAAAAATAAAAATCTTTGTCTCATTTTCTAGTCTATACAATTCCCAGCTTACAGATACCCATCTGCCAGAAGATTACTCCTTTCCTATTCCTACTCCTGTTCCTTCTCCAAATGCAGAAAAAGAAAGGCAGCTTGGACACGTCTATGATAGGTATGAATTTTTTTTATTGGTTTTCCCCATTTCCACCCAGCTCACATTTTTTAAGAGTCTCCTCTCCTGCCCAAATACCACTCCCCTTGACTTTCTTGGTACACTGTAGTTTAAAATGTACATACAATAACTTAACTGTCTTTATAGCTCCCTAGACATCTGCAGTTATTATAAACATCCTTATATTTTGCTCCTTTAGCAAGGTGATACCTTACAAAGCATCTCTAAAGGGTTTTGTATTCCTAAGAGAACATAACATTTTATAAAGCCTTTAACATTTATGTTGTATTTAACTTAAATTTAAGGGTTTTGTGATCATTATGTCACAGCTACAAGTAGGGTCCATAAGTAAATCATTTCCAAACAGTAACACCAATTCTAATAAATGCTTGATTTCATAATATCCTCTACCTTGTTTGAAAGGGCTTTTGGGCAACTTAGTTTATTCCTAAAAGAAGATTTGTAACTATTCAATATGTTCCATAGATGTTGCTCTGTTACTCAGAACTCAACACACTCCCTAGATATTCCACGAGTGTTGAGTGACAGCATGAGCCTCTAACCCTGCAGCTGTCCCTAGTCCCAATGATGAAAGCCTTAATAATTGCTCATTCAGAATTCTTCAATTCTAGCTAACATTTCCTTTCATTTTATGTAACTCTATTATGTTTTGTTCTGAAACGAATAAAATGTGGACTTGCATATTTGGAGAATAAAACTTATCAACCTTTGCTTTAAAGAATTTTTCTGGGTATGGGTTTGATTTCGGGGGCTCATTTGCTGAGATAAACTTTAAGGGTACATGTCTTTGAAATAATCATATCCTTTTATTTTTCCCACATTAATACATTTTCTAAGGTCTCAACGTTTGTTAAAACTGTCACTGGGGAACTCACAAATTGTTTTATCCAATAATTAAAAAGTGACTGGTCTTTTGTTTAGATGTGGCCAGACACAGTATGAAGTCTATCTGGAAGTGAGACTTTTAAGGCTGTTTCTACAACCAAAGCAAACTCGACAACTAAGGAACCTCTCGTTTGCACTCATTAGGAAATAAGATTCTGTAGAAAATTGAAAAACTATTTTATGTGTCCATTATTTAATGTCAAATAATATATCAAAAACTATTTCAGGTGTGGGATACAGTCTACCTTTACACGTTGACATAATTTTTCATGTTTCCAAATTAAAATGAAGACAGTTGTTCATATGTAAAGATGATATACTGGTCCTCTACCAGAGGTATTCTTGGAGAATGCTTCATTTAGGAGGAAATTACTGGGGTGCGCTCAGCTCCCTTTGTAAAAAAAGGCAAACATTTCTGACAGACAGTAAGGGTTAAGTGTAGAACAACTACAACCACATTTCTCATTCTTTACTCTTTGTCATCTCCTATTTTAATCATTATTTGAACTGTGAGAAACATATAAATTTATGAATTAATGTATGTACATAATAAATACTTAACTTTCAAACCATTTTAAAGAGGGAGTGCCAGTTAAGTAACATTTAAAATCATAGAGCTAGTAAATAGTAAAGGCAGGAATCTTAATCTTCAGTCAACAATCTTAACCACTATATTAGCAGCCTCCCCCACTTAATTTTTAGAATCCTTTGGGGGAAAAAAATTCTTTGACTATCATGTTCTGGTTCATAGCCCTGTCATCATTAAAGGAATCTTCAAAGGAGATTGGTAACAGGTGACCTAATGTACGCACTAACAGATATGCATGCTCTGTGTCAGTCCCTGATTAACACTTGAAAACATTATTGAGTTTAAGTGCGTATGTAGAACAGTCTACACAATTGCTTCTATTAAGATGGTTCTTTAGGGAAAAGAGAAACTCTATAAAGACTTGTCACATACCTTCCGCCAAAATATTACACTCTCGTACACACAGTTCTATATATGTTTATCCATATAACCAGGTACACACGATTTAGTCTTACAGTAGTTAGTCATTCATGTCTGTAGGGTTTGTAGAAGAAACAGAAGGAGCAAGAGGTCAGTAGTAAAATGTAAGTTGAAAAGTGCAAGGGTAGGACAGAAAGGAGAAAACTAGCTGGTAGCTACCATTTGTTAATAATTCCTGAGTGCTAGGCAATATTCTAAGTGCTTTATATATCCTCACAGTGATGCTTTGAAGAATGTATAAATATTCTGTTACTTTACAAATAAAGAAACTGAGCCTCAGGGATGATAACTTGTAGGTCCAAAATCACATGGTTAGGAATTGGTGAAGCCACAGTTCACATGCAGTATGTCACTTCACAGTCCAAATTGTTCACCCTTAAAGGGCTTGTTTCCTTTGCTTTTTTTTTTTACCAAAAGTGCAGCATCCTCCCTACATGTGACAGTATAAAATTTCCAGTATGGGACTCAAGGTGCTATCATGTTGATATTGATTTATGCTAGCAAGAACGTTACCTTTGTTTTGTAGGATAAATAATAATCACACATTAATGACAATGTAATTTTAAAAGAACGGAATGCAGCTCTGGATTCCTGAACAGCTACCAGAAGGTAAGTTCAATCATACCTTACATATATTATCACACATTAGCAACAATGTTTAAGATATTCATAGATGTCCCAGACACCTGTACTTAATATCTTATTTGGATCACCTAATTAAGTACTTAAGTCCCACAACTTCAGTCTGTTAGTTTCATGATGCATAATATCAAAGGGACCTAGAGACAAAATAGCAAATAGGAGAAATTTATTTTATGATGCATTTTACAGCCAATTTCAGGAACTGACATGGATGAACCACACATCTATCCTTTACTTAATGACCCAAATCTCCCTTCACATACTCCCAGTGATTTTAACATCACTACACATTAAAGATGAAAATTCCTGTGAAATTACTGATGGCATTTTTGTATTTGTCTCTAACAGCTTTCACTGTTACTTAGGCAGTTTCACATCAAGTCTGTAGCATGGTTGGTGAAATTAAGGGGAATTTTTACTGAAAAGATGTTTTACTTTAAATCATGGTGATTGAAGAAAGAGAAGCTTAATGAAAAGAGCTTAAAGAGTAGATGAATACTTATAAAATTTCTGGTTCTTATAGAAACTTTCAGAAGCTTCTAAGGAAAATGGAATGGTTATTTTATTCACTGCTTTATATCACAAAGGTACTATTTTCAGTAACACAAGTGTTAACAAGCATTTGGCTTATAAATCATTAAGCTCATTTTGTAAGTTAACAAATTTAATATCCTCTTTAGTTTAAATGTAGCCTAATTCAAACTGAAATATTTTTTCTTATAATATTTTAATTCATCCACAATCTGTTCAACTACTTTTAAACTGATTTCCAGTGTTGCCATTATCACTTATTAAACAAAGAATTTATTTGCTATTCATAAAAATTCTCAAAGGTTAGATTTTTACAGGTAAATGAATTTCTATGCATATATAGTTTGTACCAATTATAAATAAATTAAGTTATTTTTAGTATATAATCCAGTAAACTCCTATAATGCTATTTAATAAAAATGGTATACCAAGAAGTTAGTAAATTTGACCAGTACCATATGACTCAAAACTACTTGAGTTTATCAGAATTTGAACATTCAAGTACATATACCACATAACAGACTATTTAAGATATCAAGCCCTGAAATTAAAGTTATAAGTGAACATTATTAACAAATAACTGAAGAATGCTGGCTCAAATTCCTTAAAAACTGTTTTTCCCACTCAACAAAAGTCAAATCCAAAAAATGTTGAAGCATATTGAGAGTTTTATAAAAGACTGCCATATTCCACTAAAGTAAAGAACTGTTAATAATAATTTAAAAATCCTATGGCTTTTCCCCCAGGTGATTAACAAATGTTCTTACATTTTGAAGTAGAGTTTTATAGCTCTAAATAAACTAATTTACCTAAACGATTTAAAAATATTTCCAGAAATGATTTTAAAATTTTTCCTACACCTTCATGAAATAAGTTTACTATTTTAAATTAAGCTATTACACCAAGCCACTCATGGAAAATTGACCAAAATCAAACATCTTAACAATACAAACAAAAGGAAAGACATTGCCACAGAGTCTTAACTTTTCTGGGTTTCTTTTCACCATGAAGAATAAAAATGTATACTTAGGTTTTAGCTTCCAGTCCTGGCCTGACCTCAACCTTAGATTCATCTATAAAATGAGGGAGTAGGACTATGTGACCTATGAGTATACTTTAACTCAAAATTATATCCCAAGCTTGTTTTAAGCACTTGCTTTCAAAAGACAAGGTGGTACAGGAAAGATACAGGTTTAAAAAATATAGAATCCTATACATTTATAACATTTCCATTAAAACTCTTTTTCCTGCCCTTCAAAACTTGGCTTTTTTTTAACAAACAAATAGCTTATACTTTGAAAAGATAATGATAATGTATATCCCAATATGAGAACAGTTGAAAATATAAAAAAGATTCTTCCAAGTTTGTACTGATCCTCTGACTCCCATGCTTCGCAATTTTTTTTTTTAGTCTCTGCAGTTTAAGAGCTAAGAAGTTGTGGAGGGAAAATGAACACAGATTTGCACGAAGTTGTTTTGTCAGATCCTAGTGGTTACATATTTGTAGAGAAATAAGTATCTCTGAAACTATATTTAGAAGGCTAGCAGAAACAAGAAGATCAAAGTGCTAGGTACCTTTTTTCTTCTTAAAGAACAGAAAAATGCACTACGGATATTCCCTGTTTATCTATTACAGCTCAATTTGTGTGGCTAAACAAGTCATTGTGTGGTACTTGTGAGCTAGGTGCTGCCTTCTTTGGGTGCTCTACTGAGGGCATTTTGCCTGGTGTGCAGACACCTGTTTTTGTAACTTTATAAAAGGTTAACAGGAAGCACCAAACTTTTGTGCTTATGAGGTTATCATAGCCCATCTACACATGTTTAGCACCTTCCAAAACACATATCACTCCTCTGGAATTTATTATTTGTCTCTTGTTTCCCAATACTTTGGTGTATTTGCCTCCTCAGAGCACCAAAAATTACAAAGCCAAATAAAACAAAACTGCTATTACTTCTTATATGGTCACCATTTGAGGATGAACCTGCCTGATGTTCAAAGCCAAAGGAATGCTTCTGAGATTTCAAATGTTGACCCACCACCGCAAGCACCTTTGGTATTGGCTTACTTGCAAATCATTCTCTGGCATTTGGATTTGGACTTCCATGTCATCTGACCTAGAAATGTTGGCTTTGCCTTCTTTTCAGCAATTACACTCCCTATTTAACTTCATCAGAATCTTTTTTTTTCCTAAAACTAATTTTATAAAAATGGCCAACAGAGTCCCTGATTTGTGACACAATTTTTATTACTACACATTTAGCTGTACCTTTAAGAAGCTGTTGTATTATGTTTACTATTGAAGGAGTCAGAAAAGATTGGTTAGGGAAGTTGCAGCTTCCTTCCCCTATACTGGGAGCAATAGCCTGAATCAAGGGGTCCGCAATTAGACAAGCTTATACTTTTGGTCACTGCTGTCTTCTAGCCCAAGCTCAGAAATCAGTTGATTTCTGTTGCCTCAGCAAGTCATTCTGGTAATTCAGCTTAACAGATATGGAATTAGTACCTACTTGAGTCCACCACTGAACTAGGAACCATGACATCTGTGTAAAAATAAATGACATTAATAGATCATTTTTGCTTACATCATGTCAGGCACTATTAATACTTATCTATTTCTCACAATAAGATTTCAAATAGATACTAATATTGTGCTCAGGTACTCAGAGAGAAACCAAAGCTTTGGACAGATTAAGCATGTTGGCCAAGATCCCACAACTGAGGGGAGTCCAAGGAATTCTCATGGAATAACCATTTTATTTACAAAGTTGGAATCTTTAGTGCACATAAAGCACTTTCTCCCACTTTCTGTCAACCTCCTTCTGTGGGCTAGATCTTTTTCACTGCTCCTAGATAAGACCTCAGGAAGTATCCACAGTTTTATAGTTTCTTTCACTCAAAAGAATAATCTCATTCCACTAGTTAAAATGTCCACTTACTATAATAATCAAAACCTGAAACTTCACAGAAAAGTAAAACATCTGCTTTTCCCATTTTGAGCCATTTCAGGTTGAGAAGCCTGGAGTGGTAATGAGGGTAGGTGCTTTCTCCTCCTCCTCCTTGCCCCCTTCCTAAACTGTGTGACTCAGTAGGAATTGATCAGGGGAGAGGAAAGGGGCAGGTGCCATGGTTATGTGGAAGCAGGGGCCTCTGGGTAACAGCAGGACAAGTCCTGACTCAGGGAAGAGGAACACATTTGTCGATTTCTCAAAGGTCCAACCACTGTGACTGCTGAACTTCCTCTGACATGGAATATTTCTTTCTCTGCTGGTGGATTCCACTTGCCTCTCTGCCCCTCCAGGGGTCTGCCGTTGGTCCTCTTGGGTGTGACACTTCTCAAATGGCTTCAAGTCAACTCCTCCCCAAGACTCAACAATCAAACTTACACATTCTTCCCCCACCATATATATCACTGCCGTTTACCCCTAATGCAGCATTCTAGCTCTGTGGCCAGGCAGAGGCATCTCCATCTCATCTTTTCAGGCACATGTGAGTATTAATCTCTAAAACTCCAAGAAACACTATCAGGCCCTGCAAATGGATGCTCTGAAGCATCTCCACCTTGATTTCAGGTGAGGGAGAACATTTCTCCTCCTTCATAAAACACTCCCTACCATTCCTCCATGGGAAAGGGGTGGAAGCTCTGATCATTTGGCCCAAACAAGCCTTCTCCATAGGTCTCAACATCCTCATCAAACCTCTAGCTTTCCTCAATATATCCTCCTAGTAACTGATAAGATCAAAATTGAAAAGTATATTTTCACTACCTTCTTTCCTAGTCCCACGTGGGTGTTATAGATCAGACTTGGAATGTACCCGATCCACTGGCACAATTCTTGTTTTCCTTAGTTGAAATTCTCCAATCTAATTCCCGGTAATGATACCTTAGAAAGAGGTTAAAGGCAGAATTTCCCCAACTGTAACCTTGAAAAACAGCTGAAGAACATGTTTATAGAATCCAATCTGCAGACTATCCAGATTTAAGCAATCCCAAACAATATGTCATCAAGGGCTGAGAAATCTTGACCAAATTATTAATATTAACCAGAAAAAGGGATTACCCCAGTCCTTCAAAGTCCCACAAATATATGTATATTCATCCTCTAATCAAACAGAACAAATTTAATATTTTTGTCAACTTCACATAAATTTACATATGTATATTACAGCAATCCATATAAATACTATGTAAGAATTTGTAACTATGGCCTACTAATAATAAAATACCTTAATTAAATGATCAAAATTATTCATAGATACAAATGATTCAAGGTAAATGTCAGTGAAATAAGGAAAAATAGTTCACATTTTAAGGCTGAGAAGGGGCTCAGGAGAGCCCAATTTAAATGGAACAGCTCATTCAGGCAGCCTGAGACATGTAAACCAAATTAAAGTTAAATGCTTAATTAACTTATAAAGTTATTTCCATGTAGCCCAGTTAGACTTTGATTTTTATAAATCTAGGCCTGCACACAGTGAACTTAGTACATGTGTGTCATGCTCATGTGCAGACAAAAATATTTCATCTGAATGACATTCCAAATACAGCTTAAAGGTATTCACCACCAAACTTAAAAGTAATTTTTACTACTTTTGTGCTAAAGAAAAAATACGACTAATGGAAAACCTCTAGCAGAAAAAATTTTAAAAACCCTCAGGAGTTTATTAAGTTAAATGATAACTTACCCAGTCTCCAGTCCAGAAGGATTTGAGGATTTTCTGTTTGGGAGGAAATAAAGAAAACTTATCAGAACCACCTGGAAAATACCTTACCTTCATCTCCATCCAGTCTACCTTAAGCTGTTGGGAATGGAGAAGCCAATTATGACTGTACAGTGTGAAAATATAGCTATACAGCACATGCCCACCAATCAAACCACGTCTTTTAATTCTAAACCTACTTGTCTAGCCAGTGGATTTCAGCCCCAGGCAAGTTCACTCTTGATTCGGTGCCACCAAAAATTGACAATGAAAGTTTTTGGGGTGAAAGGGCTTATACCCAACTTAATTCCCAGGGTGTCAGGTCAAGCATTAGAATCCTGTCCACCTCAGCTCGAGTCTGTATGCAGCAAACGGGTCTCCGTCTCCAGGCCTCTCTGCCCCTGCAGCCGTCCTCATCTCTCTCCTAGGCGCTGCCACCGCTCCGGCCTCTGGTCTCCTGCAGCCTGCAGCCCAGAGCACTGGCAGAGCTTTTTATATAGTCAGTAATAATACATGCCAGCAGGTACGCAGTGAGCAAGCAGACCAGAGTCAGGTGAGAATCGTGGCCGTAGCATCTTTCATTTTCTCAATAGCACCCCAAACTGTTAAGTGAATTGTTTTAGACCAGTTAGTAAGCAATGCTCCAAAGATTTTTTCATATAATAGTCAACTTTATTTCTAGATATATGCAAGAAATAGAAGGAACTTATTTTAAGTTATTGAACGACTTACCCTGCTGTCCTTGTTTATAAGCCCTGTTTCACCTGAGCACCATTCTTCCGTTAACTATGCGTGCTTATCTAATGAGAACTCCCTAAATTTTACTCTGGACATGAGCATCATTTTTCACTGAGTCTAACTTCAGGTCCTATTTGCTCAAGGGAATAAAAGGTGACAGCTTGGATTGATAAAACAATACCATATACGCACTAATTTAAAGTATTACTGTTTCCATCGCGTCCAAATCTCCCCGCAGCCTATTCCATTGCTCCCCCACCAAGGGGGGTGGGACGAGGAACTGTTTTGGAACTTTCAGTTCTCGGCATATTGTCTAACTAAACAGACAAAACTTAGGAGCAACAGTGTGCACTGTGGGTTCTAGGTAAAAACACAGAACAAAAAAACTGGGCGGAAAGCTGAGATCCTGCTAGGCAGTCGCGACCGGGCGCAGTGGGGCTCCCGGAGGCGCCCTCAAGCAAAGGAGGGGTGGGCCAAGCTGCTCAGTCTATGATGCTGAGGGCGTGAGGTGGCGGGGCCGAGGGGTGCAGCCTGGTTCCTGGAGCCAGCAGGGCTCCGCACTCACCACAAGTGCTCGCGCAGAGCGCACCTGCTGGCTGCTCTCCCCGAGCGGCGCCAGGCGTCGGCACCCCGCGCACCTGCCGTCGCGGGCCGGGCCGCGTCCGCGCTGCTCCAACGGCGAGGCAGCCTCGCGGACCCTGTGCGCCGATCTCCGCGCGGCCTCTCGGGTCCGGCCCCGGCCCCAGCCCCTTTCTGTGCACGCTCGTCAATGCCCCAACACCCACTTCCCTTCGCAAGGGTCCCATGAGGGCCAGTGGCCAGGCTCGCAACCCAAGCCCCATGTCCCAGAGCCCTCCTGGGTCCTGGGACCAGCGCCCACTGTACCGTCTAAGGGCACATGCGCCCCTGAGCGCCTGAATTTATCCAGAGTCAAAGCCACATCGTCCCCAACTCCTTCCGACCCCCACCCCCGCCACCCAAATAAGGTACACAGAACAATCCTACATAGAATACACACCCTTGTATTCCTGTTTCCTTCCCATGCTTACCTTTTTAGATTTTCTTTTTTACTTTAATTTTCCCTATTTTTTTTTCTTCCTGACTGTCCTTAGTGATCTACAAAGGCCAAAAGCCACCACCAGTCTGATCCCCCAATACCCTTGATAGAATATGTTTCAGATCTAATTTCTTAAGAGCTACACAGGTTGTTCTACTTTTGAAAGTGGCAGGTGAAACTGATGTGAGTGCATCACTTGAGAGCCACACGCTGAACCCTTGGCTTTCTTTAACCCTTATTTCAATCTGCCTCAGTGAAATTTCTCCTTCTCTATCTTCAGCCCTCAGTGAATAGGCTCTTTTTAGGTAACCTTGAAATTATCACCCATTGAACCTAAGCCAGGGTTTCTCAAGCTCATCACTGCTGACACTTTGAGCAAGATAATTTTTTGTTGTGGGGCCTGTCCTGAGCATGGCGAGATGTTTTTGCCCTTTAATGACCAGATACCCAAGTGAAGGTTAGGTTTATGGTGATAAACCTGAATTCAGTCTTCAGACTACAGCTAATGCATTCTGTGACTGTGGGTGCCTCTGGAAGCTCAATCGTCTCATACCAACCCCTACTTTGAGGATCAAAAGAAGATACACGGAGAAGCTCCTCTGCTGATGGACTTGAAAGATACCTCATCAAATGTACCCCCAAAATATTAAGAATATAGAAAATTTCACTTTCTTAATTAGGAATATGAGATTTTAAAAATAGTTCTTTTAATATGCTTTTTATGGAAGTATGTGGTTAGCAGAAGTAGACAGAGATAAATGAACAAACAAGGGAAGCCTATTTGTTGCAAGGAAGGAGAAAAGAAGGAAGTTGAAATTCAGGGTTTCTCCCAGTAGAAAAATTCAAAGGACTTATTGAGACTATGGACACCTGGCAGTTCCTCACTAAGAACTTTTTCTTCATTTCTCTTCAGGCAACGGGAAAAGGATAGACAGGGGCAGAAAATAGGGGGTAAAATATATTTTACATTAAAATGACTAGATAGATGGTAGGTAAGCTTCAGAACTAATCAAAAGAGTTAAGTAAGAAAATTAATAACTTCAATGTTTATAGCACCCTGCCTCAAATTCCAACATCTTTTGGAATAGTGAATCTCAACCCTGGCTACATATAGATACCACTTATATAGTTTTAAAAATAAGAGTTCCAGGGTTCCAACCCCAGAGATTCTAATTTGGAGGGTGAGGCCTGGAATTTGTTGTAAAAGCTCCCCAGGGATTCCAGTGTACTGCCAAGATTGCAAACAATGGTTTTAGGATTATGGCCTTAAAAAATAAGGAAAAAAAAAAGAACAAGAAAAATCAGATTAAAAATAAGCAAGAGTAGAAATTTGGAAGGGTAGAGTTACTTATATGCTTTAATTTATACACTTAAAATTTTAATTTTAATTTGTAAAATAATATTGTATTTTTGCTTCCATTTTAGCAAAGACAGTCTATATAAAAAATGTAAACACTAAACAAATCCAAAAGTGTGTTCAAAAGAGAACACAATATGATCAAATATGATTGACATTATCAACACATATAAAGTTTAACATCAAAAGATATATATCTTATGGATCAAGAAGAATTGCAAGATTATGTCTATATATGGAGAAAAGGAATTTTGAAAAGTATCAACAAACTGGGAAATTTGTCAGTTTCTATTAATTAAACATACACCTACTCTATGACCCCAAAATCCTGCAATTAGCATATACCCAAGTATATGTACCAAAGGAAAAACAACACAAATCTTTGTACAAGAATATCCAGAGCAGCTTTATTCATAGTAGCTCCAGGTATATGCTGGAGTCAGATTGCAGATGCTCACAGGAAATTTTGCAAGCTTATTGTTAAGCCATGCAGTTTGAAATTGGTCATAGCCAAAGTATTTATACCAGGGGAATTGCCAAATAGTACAGATTAGTGTGTTCTCCCTACCCCAGCCCACTTCACCCCCAACCCCAGCCAGTGTACCAGCATACCATTGAATAGCTCCAAACTTGAAACTATCCAAATGTCAACTGACAGGAAATGAGATAAACAAAAAGTGGTATATCATAAAATGGAGTACAAAAGACAATAAAAAGAACAAATTACTGGTGCAATAACATGATTGAATCTTAGAAACATTATGTTGATTGAAGGAAGTCAGGCCAAGGGAATACATAACCTATTATTATGGAATTCAGAACACTGATTACCTCTAGAGGTGAAGTGTATAAGGGGGCATGGAGAGATTTGATAATGGTGGAAATATTCTACATTTTGACGTAGGTGGGAGTGACATGGTTATATACACATATAAACATTCATTGAATTGGATACTGTATATAAATTATACCTTAATAAATGAAGATTAGGGTTTAAAATATGTTTATTAAAGAGCTAAGGCGTTTTTGAAAAAGTTGGCCAAAAAAATCAGATACATGTCCTGTTGGGTATTAAGATATAAATACAAGAGTAAAAGCTTATGGAATAAGCACAATAGAGAAATAACACAATGGAAAGAATACAGAGCCCAGAAAGATATAAACATTGTTTTGATACATGATAAATAAGCCTTTACAAAGCAAAGAGAATGTTAAATAGATTATGGAGAAAAAACCAGATGTGATTACACAGAGGAAAATAAGACTGAATCATCAACTGACACCGTAAGTAATGGCCAGAGTGTCTTTGTGACCTCAACCTGGGAATGTACTTATTAAAGTAGACCCTGCCACTAAAAATCATGTCAAAAATCGATGTGTTCAGGTAGATCAAAAGTGAAGACACATGAAAACAAACAGAAAAAGGAAGCAGGCAGATAACAGCCAAGAAGATGGCAATTGGAGAATATAACTCTTCCCGGGACTAATGTCTGGAACTGTGTTCTTTAGCACAGTAGCCACTAGACACATGTAACTATTAAATGTAAATTAGTTGGAATTAAGTAAAATGAAAAATTCACTTCCTCAGTGCCACTAGCCTCATTCTAAGTGCTCAATAGTATTAGCACAGATATAGAAAGAACACTTCCATCACTGCAGAAACTTCTAGTGTGCAAGGCAACTGTAAAATGTAAAACAAGTTTAGAATATAGAAGCTTCTGCAACTAAACTGGAAAAGGATAGCAAACATAACAGAAAAACTGGCAAAACAATTAAAAGACAAGATACAGAAGGAGAAACTCATGCAGTTTATATGTAAATGAGTTGCTCAAATTTACTAGTAATTTGAGAAATGCAAATTGTGAAGATATACTTTTACATCTGTTGAACTGGTATAATACCAAGTATTTTCAAGGATGGAAAGAACTAGGAATCCTCACGCACAGTTGGTTAGAATATAAATTTTTCTGGTTTTACTGAGAAGTAGTTGGTCAGCATGTAGTCAACTGAGTAGGTATATAAATTCTGCTCTAATGGCCTCACCTTAAAGAAATGCAGAGTTTCACAAAGGTATTTATACAATGGTATGCACTACCGTGTTGTATGTAGTTCCAGAAAGTTGAAGGCATATACATAATAAATCTATTCTTCTGGGAATGGATAAGCAAAATGTAGTGGATGCTCACTGTCAGATACTCTGAAGGAATTACCCACAATTCACTAGGTAAATCTACATAAAGAAACATGAGTATGTAAGTATATTTTTGAATATGCTATCAATATATATTATAAAAAGTATCAAGTAGAATAGACTATTTACAAAAGTATTCATGTAAATTAAAACATATATACTAAGTATATAATATGTATATAAAAATATGTATAAATGTATACATGAATGTACATGTTGAACATACACATATAATAACAAGCCTGTATCAGGGGAAAGAAAATTAGAGTGGAGACAGGACAAAGGGGAAAACAAACCAAAGAACAACTTAGAAAAGAAATGCATAGATCAATGGAAAAGAGTATCCAGACTCCAGAAATTCGACCATGCATATATAGGCAATTAATATTCAACAAAGATGCAAAGTGAATTCAATGGAAGATAATAGTCTTTCAACAAATGGTGCTGGAACTAATGCATACCTCTGTGCATTAAGAAAAAAAAAGGAAAGGAAAGAAATAAAAACTCTAAACCCATACCTTGTACACATATAAAAATAATTCAAAACAGATCAGAAACTTAAATGTAGAAACCTAAAACTATGAAATATCTACAATAAGAGAGCAGAAAAATCTTTGAGACCTTGAGTTAAACAAAAATATTTTCAATATATAACCAAAAGCATAATCCATAAAATAAAAAATAAAGTGATAAATTAGATTTTCTTAAATTAGGAAATTGTGCCTTTTGAAGATACCATACCACAAATGAAAAGGTCTACTTCAGAGTGGGAGAAAATATTTGGAAAACATCTGACAAAGGACTTGTATCTGGGCTATATAAAGAACTGTTAAAACTCAATAGTAAGAAAACCCAATAGAAAATGGGCTAAAACAGTTTAAACAGACACCTCACTAAAAAAGGTATATAGATGGAAAATTAACACCAAAAAGAGGTTCAACACAATGTCATTAGGGAAATGAGAATTAAGGCCACAGTGGATTGTGATTAAGCAAATATTACAATGGTGGCAATTAAAAGACCAAAAGGCCAAACTGTTAGTGGGATGGGGACACTTGCACAAAGCTAGTGAGATTGTAAAATGGTGTACATCCATTCTTTAAAACTGTTTGACATTCTCTTTAAAATGTAAACATCCACCTGCCATATGACCCAGCCATACCACACCTAGGTGTTTATAAGAAGAAATGAAACATTTGTCCACCCAAAGACATACATGATTGTTCATGATAACTTTATTTGTAGTAGACAAAAACTGAAAATGACCCAAATGTCCATTAATAAATGAACTGATAAACAAATTTTATACACTGGACTACTACTCAGCAATAAAAGGTACTACTGATACTATACACTACATACAACATGGGTGAATCTCAAAATAGTTATGTTACAACATGGATGAATCTCAAAATAGTTATGTTTCATGAAAGAAGCCACACACAAATGAAAGCACACTGTATAATTCCATTTATTTAAAAAACCTCTAGAAATTGCTTACTAATTTTTGGAGACAAACAAAACAAAACAGATCTGTGCAGAGAAGTGACCAGTGTTTACCAATAAATAATACAAGTTGGTCAGGGGAATAGTAGTAAAGCATGAAGAATATAGCCAATGGTTCTGTAACATCTCCTATGTTCACAGATAGTAACTGCCCTGGTAGGGAATGAGGATTTAATAATACTGGGAACTGTTGAACCATTGTGTTGTATACTTGAAATCAATATAAGATTGTATATCAATTATGCTTCAATTAAAAAAAACAGATCTGGGGGTGGAGCCAAGATGACAGCATGAGTAGAGCAGTGGAAATCTCCTCCCAAAACCACATATATCTATGAAAATATAACAAAGATAACTCTTCCTAGAATAAAGACCAGAGGACACAGGACAACATCCAGATCACATCCACACCTGCGAGAACCCAATGCCTTGCAAAGGGGGTAAGATACAAGCCCCGGCCAGGCGGGAACTGAGCGCCCCTCCCCCCAGCTCCCTGCGGGAGGAGAAGAGTCGGAGCAAAGAGGGAGAGGGAGCCAAGGACTGCTGAACACCCAGCCCCAGCCATCCGGACCAGATCGCACAGTGCATGCATGGGGTCCTGGATACTAGGGAAACAGGACAGCAAGACCGGTGAGTGGGTACCGGAGGCTGGCACTGGAGAACAAAAGGAAAGCAAGCGGCCATTTTTTTTTTAAATTTTTTGTTGTGTTTTGTTATGGTGAGAGCTTTTTGGAAGTCTTAAAGGAACAGGGACCCCAATACTAGGGAAACAGGGCAGCAAGACCAGTGAGCAGGTACCGGAGGCTGGCGCCGGGTACCAGAGGCCAGCACCGGAGAACAAAATAAAAGCAGGCAGCCATTTTTTGTTGTTGTTGTTGTTGTTGTTGTTGTTTTGTTTTGGCGAGTGCATTTTGGAAGTCTTAAAGGGGCAGGGCGGGCCACATAGTCCAGAGGTAGGGAACCCAGGGATCCCTGGGCACTCTAACCCCCTGGGCAGCATGGAGCATGGAGGCAACTTATGGAGATAAATAGCCTCCCGGCTACTCCACCTCCAACACAACGCCACCATTTTGGAGCAGCAGCCCGAGCCAGGCCATGCCCACAGCAAAAGCGGAGATAAACTCCATAGCAGCAAGGCAGGAAGCAGAAGCCCTGTCTGCATGCAGCTACCCAGCACAGGTCACTAGAGGTCGCTGTTCTCCCAGGAGAGGAAGGCCACAAACCAACAAGAAGGGAAGTCCTTCCAGCCATCACTGGTCCCAGCTCTGCAAACTATTCCTATCACCATGAAAAGGCAAAATTACAGGCAAACCAAGATCATAGAGGCAACACCAGAGAAGGAGAGAGCCTTAACCAGTCTTCCTGAAAAATAATTCAAAATAAAAATCATAAACATGCTGACAGAGATGGAGAGAAAAATGCAAGAGCAATGGGATGAAGTCCGGAGGGAGATCAGAGATGCCAGGAAGGAGATTACAAAAGTGGAACAAACTCTGGAAGGATTTATAAGCAGAATGGATAAGATGCAAGAGGCCATTGATGGAATAGAAACCAGAGAACAGGAACACATAGAAGCTGACATAGAGAGAGATAAAAGGATCTCCGGGCATGAAACAATATTAAGAGAACTGTGTGACCAATGCAAAAGGAACAATATCCATATTACAGGGGTACCAGAAGAAGAAGAGAGAGGAAAAGGGATAGAAAGTCTCTTTGAAGAAATAATTGCTGAAAACTTCACCAAACTGGGGGAGGAAATAATCGAACAGACCATGGAAATACACAGAAACCCCAACAGAAAGGATCCAAGGAGGACAACACCAAGACACATAATAATTAAAATGAATTAAAATGGCAAAGATCAAGGACAAGGAAAGAGTTTTCAAGGCAGCTAGAGAGAAAAAGGTGACCTATAAAGGAAAACCCATCAGGTTATCATCAGACGTCTCGACAGACACCCTACGGGCCAGAAGAGAATGGCATGATATATTTAATGCAATGAAACAGAAGGGCCTTGAACCAAGGATACTGTATCCAGCATGACTATCATTTAAATATGATGGTGGGATTAAACAATTCTCAGACAAGCAGAAGTGGAGGGAATTTGCTTCCCACAAACCACCTCTACAGGGCACCCTCCAGATGGGAGCACTCCTAAAAAGAGCAGAGGAAAAAACACCCAACATATGAAGAATGGAGGAGGAGGAATAGGAAGGGAGAGAAGAAAAGAATCTCCAGACAGTGTATATAACAGCTCAATAAGCGAGCTAAGTTAGGCAATAAGATACCAAAGAGGCTAACCTTGAACCTTTGATAACCATGAATTTAAAGCCTGCAATGGCAATAAGTACATATCTTTCAATAGTCACCCTAAATGTAAATGGACTGAATGCAGCAATCAAGACACAGAGTAACACAATGGATAAAAAAGCAAGACCCATCCATATGCTGCTTACAAGAAACTGACCTCAAACCCAAAGACATGCACAGACTAAAAGTCAAGGGATGGAAAAACATGTTTCAGGCAAAAAACAGCAAGAAGAAGGCAGTGTTGCAGTACTAATATCAGACAAAATAGACTTCAAAACAAAGAAAGTAACAAGAGATAAAGAAGGCCACTACATGATGATAAAGGGCTCCGTCCAACAAGAGGATATAACCATTCTAAATACATATGCATCCAACACAGGAGCACCAGCATTTGTAAAACAAATACTAACAGAACTAAAGAGGGAAATAGACTGCAATGCATTCATTTTAGGAGACTTCAACACACCACTCACCCCAAAGGATAGATCCACCAGGCAGAAAATAAGTGAGGACACACAGGCACTGAACAACACACTAGAACAGATGGACCTAATAGACATCTATAGAACTCTACATCCAAAAGCAACAGGATATAAATTCTTCTCAAGTGCACATGGAACATTCTCCACAATAGACCACATACTAGCTCACAAAAAGAGCCTCAGTAAATTCCAAAATATTGAAATTCTACCAACCAATTTTTCAAACCACAAAGGTATAAAACTAGAAATAAATTCTACAAAGAAAGCAAAAAGGCTCACAAACACATGGAGGCTTAACAACATGCTCCTAAATAATCAATGGATCAATGACCAAATCAAAATGGAGATCCAGCAATATATGGAAACAAATGACAACAACAACACAAAGCCCCAACTACTGTGGGATACAGCAAAAGCAGTCTTAAGAGGAAAGTATATAGCAATCCAGGCATATTTAAAGAAGGAAGAACAATCCCAAATGAATGGTCTAATGTCACAATTATCAAAATTGGAAAAAGAAGAACAAATGAGGCCTAAAGTCAGCAGAAGGAGGGACATAATAAAGATCAGAGAAGAAATAAACAAAATTGAGAAGAATGAAACAATAGCAAAAATCAATGAAACCAAGAGCTGGTTCTTTGAGAAAATAAACAAAATAGATAAGCCTCTAACCAAACTTATTAAGAGAAAAAGAGAATCAACACAAATCAATGGAATCAGAAATGAGGATGGAAAAATCATGACAGACTCCACAGAAATACAAAGAATTATTAAAGACTACTATGAAAACCTATATGCCAACAAGCTGGAAAACCTAGAAGAAATGGACAACTTCCTAGAAAAATACAACCTTCCACGACTGACCAAGGAAGAAACACAAAACTTAAACAAACCAATTACGAGCAAAGAAATTGAAATGGCAATCAAAAAACTACCCAAGAACAAAACCCCGGGGCTGGACAGATTTACCTCGGAATTTTATCAGACACACAGAGAAGACATAATGCCCATTCTCCTTAAAGTATTCCAAAAAATAGAAGAGGAGGGAATACTCCCAAACTCATTCTATGAAGCCAACATCACCCTAATATCAAAACCAGTCAAAGACCCTACCAAAAAAGAAAACTACAGACCAATATACCTGATGAATGTAGATGCAAAAATACTCAATAAAATATTAGCAAAACAAATTCAAAAGTATATCAAAAGGATCATACACCATGACCAAGTGGGGTTCATCCCAGGGATGCAAGGATGGTACAACATTCGAAAATCCATCAACATCATCCACCACATGAACAAAAAGAAAGACAAAAACCACATGATCATCTCCATAGATGCTGAAAAAGCATTTGACAAAATTCAACATCCATTCATAATAAAAACTCTCAGCAAAATGGGAATAAAGGGCAAGTACCTCAACATAATAAAGGCCATATATCATAAACCCACAGCCAACATTATACTGAACAGCGAGAAGCTGAAAGCTTTTCCTCTGAGATTGGGAACCATACAGGGATGCCCACTCTCCCCACTGTTATTTAACATAGTACTGGAGGTCCTAGCCACGGCAATCAGACAAAACAAAGAAATACATGGAATCCAGATTGGTAAAGAAGAAGTTAAACTGTCACTATTTGCAGATGACATGATATTGTACATAAAAACCCTAAAGACTCCACCCCAAAACTACTAGAACTGATATCAGAATACAGCAAAGTTGCAGGATACAAAATTAACACACAGAAATCTGTAGCCTTCCTATACACTAACAATGAACCAATGGAAAGAGAAATCAGGAAAACAATTCCATTCACAATTGCATCAAAAAGAATAAAATACCTAGGAATAAACCTAACCAAAGAAGTGAAAGACCTATACTCTGAAAACTACAAGTTACTCTTAAGAGAAATTAAAGAGAACACTAACAAATGGAAACTCATCCCCTGCTTGTGGCTAGGAAGAATTAATATCATCAAAATGGCCATCCTGCCCAAAGCAATATACAGATTTGATGCAATCCCTATCAAATTACCAGCAACATTCTTCAAAGAGCTGGAAAAAATAATTCAAAAATTCATATGGAAACACCAAGACCCCGAATAGCCAAAGCAATCCTGAAAAAGAGGAATAAAGTAGGGGGGATCTCACTCCCCAACTTCAAGCTCTACTACAAAGCCATAGTAATCAAGACAATTTGGTACTGGCACAAGAACAGAGCCACAGATCAGTGGAACAGATTAGAGACTCCAGAAATTAACCCAAACATATATGGTCAAGTAATATTTGATAAAGGAGCCATGGACATACAATGGGAAAATGACAGTCTCTTCAACAGATGGTGCTGGCAAAACTGGACACCTACATGTAGGAGAATGAAACTGGACCATTGTCTAACCCCATGTACAAAAGTAAATTCAAAATGGATCAAAGACCTGAATGTAAGTCATGAAACCATTAAACTCTTGGACAAAAACAT
Organism: Manis javanica; assembly: GCF_040802235.1. Taxonomy (NCBI): domain Eukaryota; kingdom Metazoa; phylum Chordata; class Mammalia; order Pholidota; family Manidae; genus Manis; species Manis javanica. Next base: position 61,951,522 of record NC_133161.1, on the reverse strand, counting down.
AGGCAAAAACCTCTTAGACATAAACATGAGTGACCTCTTCTTGAAGATATCTCCCCGGGCAAGGAAAACAACAGCAAAAATGATCAAGTGGGACTATATTAAGCTGAAAAGCTTCTGTACAGCAAAAGACACCATCAATAGAACAGAAAGAAACCCTACAGTATGGGAGAATATATTTGTTAGTGACAGATCCGATAAAGGCTTGATGTCCAAAATATATAAAGAGCCCACATGCCTCAACAAACAAAAAACAAATTATCCAATTAAAAAATGGGCAGAGGAACTGAACAGACTGTTCTCCAAAAAAGAAATACAGACAGCCAACAGACACATGAAAAGATGCTCCACATCACTAATTATCAGAGAAATGCAAATTAAAACTACAATGAGATATCACCTCACACCAGTAAGGATGGCTACCATCCAAAAGACAGACAACAAAAAATGTTGGTGAGGCTGTGGAGAAAGGGGAACCCTCCTACACTGCTGGTGGGAATGCAAATTAGTTCAACCATTGTGGAAAGCAGTATGGAGGTTCATCAAAATGTTCAAAACAGACCTACCATTTGACCCAGAAATTCCACTCTTAGGAATTTACCCTAAGAATGCAGCAATCATTTTTGAAAAAGACAGATGCACCCCTATGTTTATCGCAGCATTATTTACAATAGCCAAGAATTGAACGCAACCTAAATGTCCATCAGTAGATGAATGGATAAAGAAGATGTGGTACACATACACAATGGAATACTACTCAGCCATAAGAAGAGGGCAAATCCTACCATTTGCAGTAACATGGATGGAGCTGGAGGGTACTTTCGCTCAGTGAAATAAGCCAAGTGGAGAAAGAGAAGTACCAAATGATTTCACTCATCTGTGGAGTATAAGAACAAAGGAAAAACTGAAGGAACTAAACAGCAGCAGAATCACAGAACCCAAGAATGGACTAACAGGTACCAAAGGGAAAGGGACTGGGGAGGATGGGTGGGTAGGGCGGGATAAGGGGGGGGAAGAAGAAGGGGGTATTAAGATTAGCATACATAATGGGGGAGTGGGAGAATGGGGATGGCTGTACAACACAGAGAATACAAGTAGTGATTCTACAACATTTTGCTATGCTGATGGACAGTGACTGTAAAGGGGTTTATAGGGGGACCTAGTATAGGGGACAGCCTAGCAAACATAATATTCTTCATGTAAGTGTAGATTAATGATACCAAAAAAAAAAAAAAGAGAGAGAAAGAAAGGGGGATTACTCCCTGATAGGATAAAACTAACTGTAAATCAACGATTAATGCATGCTTGCATGCTTTAAATATCCTTAATTTTGATCACTTAAAGGGTGTCAGATGATTGGCTATGGAGGTACATTTTTCTGATAATATTCTTTCTCTTAAAAAAAAAACAAAAAAACCCAGCAGTTCCTGTGTGGTGACCTCCACTGAGTTCTACACAATGGTATAAAGGGCAATTCATAGTGTGGGCAAAGGGTCTGTTTGTGTTTATGCAGAGGATCAAAGCCTAATTTGGCTACCCAGAAAATGAACTAAGATATGATATGAAGAAGAATTTCCAACATCAGCAGTCTCTGGAAGAGTCTTACCAGAAGATGATCATCAAAAAACCTCAACAAAGATCCAGGTGCTGCTGCAGTTGTAGCTGCATTTATCCCACCGGTTCCTGGACTTGCCATTGGAATGAATAAGGAGATATCTAAGCTGGCCTGTGCATACAGTAAAACAACAAATTTGACTGGATCTATACTGTTGGAACTCAACCAAGAATTAGGCAAAGTGCAAGTTGTAGTGCTCCAAAATCTTACGACTACAGACTATCTACTGTTAAAAGAATATATGGGATGTGAACAGTTCCTAGGAATGGGTTGTTTTAATTTGTCTGATTTCTCTCAGACTGTTCAAGTTCAGTTGGACAATATCCATCATATCATAGATAAGTTTTCACAAATGCTTAGGGTGCCTAACTGGTTTTCTTGGTTTCACTGGAGATGGCTGGTAATTATAGGTCTGCCTTGGTTATGTAACTATATTCCTATTATGTTAATGTGTGTATGCAATTTAATTAGTAGTTTAAAACCTATACATGCTTAAATTACTCTACAAGAAGATATGTCAAAGAAATAATCAGTCTTCCCATGTTTTCTTCCATCTGCTACTTCTACAGCTTTTCTTCTTCCTTCCTAATTACAACCCTTAAATAGAATTCGTCCCTCATATGGAATTTACCGAGTATCATAATTCTTCCAAGTGGTAAAGATACCTCAAGACAAATGCTGGGCATAGAAGCCACAGGGCATAAATCTGCAAAGAAGTAAAAAACTAACCTTTTCAAACAATATTGCTTCTCTCTCACTTACCAACTTTACATTCCCCTGTATGGCCCCAGAAGATGACTGGTTAGCCAGAGGCAGGTAAGATTCCTCAAGGGAGGAAAAACCTAAGACAGGCGCAGTCACAGGGAGGTCATCAGGTGAGAAACTGGGGATCGACAGAGGTGAGGCTTAGAACCTCACCCCACCCCACCCCCGTTTTGAGAGAAATCTCCTGCATCCGTGGATGTTTTATTGCCCTTGTCTAGCTTGGATTAACACTTAGTCTACAGGCACACACCTGATCATCTACATTTGCTCTCTTACAGCACTAAACTATGTTTTCTACTTTTATCTTGCACCTACCTACCATTTCAGCATTTTATTAAAAATAATAATAATAATAATAATAATAATGGAGAAATGTGGGATTCACATATAAATCAAGTATAAAAATCAAACGAATATTCATATTTGACCTGATTGTCTATAGTTCATAATGCGTGATCAAAACCGAAAGTTTATGTGATGACTGCCCTTGTACTGTTCACCATGTAAGAATTTATTCACTATGTAAGAATTTGTTCACCATGTAAGAACTTGTTCATTATGCTTCAGAAGATTGGAGACTGTTGAGAATTAGGATTGGGGTGGATTAATGATTGAGCATTGAGTCCCCTATACAGAATTTTATTGTTGTTAACAACAATTTGATCAATAAATATGAGAGACGCCCACTCAAAAAAAAAAAAAAAAGGGAGATGGGTTCAAGAAAAGAAGGAAAAAGGCATCCTGTCATTCGTCAGACTCAGATACAGGAAGCTCCGATAATGCAGAATAGCCTGAGAGAACTAGTCGGGGAAAAGTGAAAGTAAGCAAGGAAAAGCTCAGAAATAGTGATGAGCCTATGAAAAGATCATTTAAGGAAAGGCCCACGGAGAATATGCCTCCTCCTAGATACACCTCTCAGATTTTGCCCTCCGCGTCGCCCTTTGATCCGCGAGAGGATTTAATTGAGTCCTTAAAAGCTCAAGTCATTGCCTCCCAGGAGCAGATCCAGCAACTCACTAATCTGCTCAGAAAAGGGTGTAGAGTAACATGGGAGCCAGAAACAGCTGAGTCCTATTTGCACAGATACTTAAGTATATGCTGCAGACACGCGGCTCAAAAGTAGGACAACAACAACTAACAAAATTTTTAGAATTTATAGAACAAGTATGTCCTTGGTTCCCCGAAGAAGGTATCCCATTTAAAAGATGCTGTTTTTCGCAGTTTAGGAGGTAGTCCTGCAACTAACACGGTGTAAATAGAACCTGCAAAGTAATCAAGCCACACCCTCAAATCAACATGTAAATAGCTCTATTCTATTAACTCCTTTCCTTAGAGGCAGTCGTCCTAAAGCTAGGCATTTCCTTGTCTGCAGCCCCAAGGAAGGGAAACAAGTTTGTAACCCGAATCAAGGTTTTAGCAGTGAGAAGTCACACAGTCCCTACACTTATCAGACAGGCAAGGGGCTCTCAAGAAATGACTAAAGCTCAGGCAGAAAAAATTAGGAAAACTGAGAGTAATTCAGTCCCTAAACTCAAAGAAGTGTATTACCTTCTGCACACAAACCTGGCCTCAATACAAACCCCCTGATTAGAGAGGCTTAGCCCCTGACAGAGATATGCAATATAATGTTATTCAACTAAATATATTTGCCACAAAGAAAATAGTCAAAAGTCCCGTGAACTACTACAATATGGAACTAGTTTTCTAAATTCTTTCAGTGAAAATCTATTCTACTTACTAAGTTCATCATTATCTTTGAAAATTGGAAAGTTTTAAACGAGCCCCTGAGATAGAAGAAATTTAACTTTTGCAATACAGCCTGCCTTTAAATAACTCGTGTTAGAATTGTACATGCATTTTATTTCCAGCCCCCTGGACTGGGGCTGTCTAAACCTTAACCCAGTAATGTAAACTGCTTGCCCTTAGAGTGTATTCTTGAAAACTTAAGCACTTTTAATCAAATAAACTAAGAAGAAAGAAAAAACAACAGATCTGTGGTTGGGAGAATAGCAGAGAGAGTATCAAGAAGCATAAGGAGACTTTGGTGGCTAATGGATATGCTCATTATCGTGATTGTAGTGATGGTTTCATAGGTGTATTCATATGTCAACACACATCAAATTATACTTTAAATACATGTAGTCTGTTTTATGTAATTATACCATGATAAAGCTGTAAAAAAAATCAGTTGAAGAAAGAATGAAAACAAGAGAGGAGCTTTGCCTAGAATAATATTGACTGACAAAGTGCCCTGAGTTGAGACATATGAGTTTTATTCATCTTTTACTACAACCAGAGCTGATCTATTCCACTAGTCATGTAGTGCTAGCTAGGCTTACTATGGTCATAGGAGAAATAATCTGCCTTTGATATACAAACAAAACTATTCAGAACTACTAAGTTGTTAAATTATTAAAACTACCAACCTAAAAAAAAAATAGAAGCAAGCATTGGTGTCATGAACAGCTAAAGTCTAGAGAATACCTTAAGAGTGCTTTACGAACAAGTTGTGGACTAGGCAAATGAGGATTTTGATAGTTTATCTACTGTGAACAAGCTGAATAACACTGTCAAAGTTAGTCCTTGCATCAATCCTTCTGTCTCCTTCTTGTCTACTTTAAAGGATGCTTACACTAAGATATCAAGATAGTTTACTCTTCCTTGGAGTTTAAAAAGAAAAAAATCATCTCTTACACCAGGCTCATTAAGTATGGAATTGTCTGTTGTAAGTTCATGTCTAAAGGAACCATATTTGCTTTAAGGACGTTCACCGATGAATGATATTTAGGCACAGACACCCTTAATGGGTGCATCATATTGGAAGATTCTCCTAACATCTTAAGATGGGACAGACTCTGGAAGATAGAAAATTCATGAACAAAGATTGTCTATTTCCAGTGTTTTCATTAAACTCAAAGTTAAAATATGACAACCAAGGTAAATCAAGCCTAAAGGAAACACTGGAAAAGAAAGTAGCTGAATTACCCTGCACATATTGAATGAAGCATGTTCAGCCTGGATTCTTAAAGAATAAAAGGGGGATATACAGCTCAATTTATGGTGGTACACAAAATTACTAGGAAAAGCTCTTCTGAAACCCTCTTTGAAACAGAAGGTTATTAATATCAAGGTAACACTAAGTCTGGGTCAAACGGAAAAATGTCACTATGTAACAGAATATCCTCCTAGAATGTTTTAAGTGATCATAGAAAGCCTAAACTCTTTACAGAGAAGCAAAGCATATCTTGCTGACTGGGGAGCATGTATGAAGGCAGTTTTCCTCCCCAAGTGAAAACAATGATCCATTGCTCTCATTCTGATACCTTATAAATACTGGAATTTCCAAGAGAATTACTTTTCATTTCAACTTTGCTATTAACTTTTTTATACACAACTATGCTTAAATTTCAGTCCTTCTGTATCTCTGGCTTTTTATAAAGCTGCAGATGTCCATCTTTGAAGATCAGTGTAAATTATAAGCTATTTTTCACAAAATATGATAAAAGTATTTTAAGGTTATAAGAAAGGAATTTGGTCACTATATACCTAGAGATGTGACTCTTCAGAGGAGAAATATTTAAATAAGGTATTTTCAATACTCTTTTGATTGGAGGGTGTTTGAAATCAGTAGCTTGATATAATAAAGTCATCTTGAGTCTCTGCAGCCTTACACTGGTTGACATGTCAAAAACTCCATTGAGAAAAGCCCTGTATGGTTGTTATCAAAAGACTGCACAGTGACATGATTTTCAAAGATGAGATCAAGCATAGTGGTATTTTATGTGTATTATACACTATGCATTATATTATGTGGCATTACAGCATCAATTTCTGAAGTGCCATGTGAAAAATACCATGGCTTTAAGTAAGAGTAATCCAAATTTTCTATACAGTTCTAAATATAACTGGATATTACCAAACAGCAATCCAAATTATGTGATAGTTATTCTATAAGGAAAAAAAATGATTAATTTTACAACAGGCCTTTTTAATTTACAGTTAGCTGACTGAAGTGCATGCAAATGGAAATAAAACTGCAGCCCTGGGACATTCTAAAACATGATACATGAGGTTGCCAAGGTAACCCACCAGGAGGCTGTCTTGGCATCTTCTGGAACAAAATGGGAAGAAAACATTATAGTGAGCAGATGGGGGATGGTGATTTTCTGGGCCTAGTTATATAATAAAAGCATTGCAAAAAACTACAGCTCCATGAAATTGATTCCAAACAAAAAAGGAAAAAGTATCTTGCACTGTCAATGTTCAACTGGGCTGGATTTACAATGCACAAGAGTGGAATTTAAAACAGATTATTTTAACTATTATTTAAATTGTATAATTTCTTTAAAGCCACCATGCAATAACATTTATCACTTTTATTCTTACAAAAAATTCAACAGGAGTACACAGCTGATATTTAAGGTGCAAAGGCGGTGCTAACTTTTAATAGTTTACTGTTTGGGTGGATCTTGGAAGACAGTAGAAATTGCCTAAGAAAATATACTCAAGATATAACATTCCAAGAGAACAATGAAAGAGAAAGCATAGATAACACTAAGAATCATTTCACTTTTGCTCATTGTTGATTTTACATTTATCCCTCGTAAAATTGTAAAAGACATTCTTTTACAATTGCAAAGTATCCCTTTGATTTAGGAGTTGTTTCCTTGTATTTCACAATGCTGCTCTTCCTATTAAACCCACAGAAAAAGCTGTAGTTCCCCCTCTTTGAAGAGCTGATTCTCTGACCTAAGGTTGTTCTATAAATAGTCAGTGGAGCTCCTTGGACTGTCCTTGGGCTTTTCCCGTTTCTCCTGTGCCTGCAGACCGAGTGAGAACTCTGAGCTGATGAAGGACAAACACGGAGAGGGGCCCCTTTGGTGCCGTGTGCAGCCCTCGTGGGAGTTCTATATAAAAGCAAAATATTCCAGTATGTAAGAGAAGAATTTAAAAATTACATTTTATTTCAGATGTTTATAAACTGAGTAACTGTTTTTTTATTTTTACTTTACATAAAAATACAGAATTTAGATCATTTAGAATACTGCCCACAGCAAAATAACTGTAATCTTTGATTGTATGTCCTTTGTAGCAATAATCCAATCAACTCAACTTATAAAAGCAAAGGTGATTATTTTACATTGTATATCATTGGTCATAACCAGTGTTATGTTGCTGTTTCAGTGCAGTGAAGCTATTAAGGCATACTCCTCCTTTTAAGAAATTACTTTCCTTTTTAGTACATAAGCAGATAGAGAACTCCACCTGGTCATATCACCACTTTCTTCAAAATCTTTCAATGTTTCTCCTCACCTACAGGCTAATTATCTCCTTACTATAATACACAGGCCCCATCTCAGGTAAGCCCCTAGATTCCTGCTTACACGTGGAAGGCTCCAGTCACCAGAACTTCTCATTCTCTCTGAACATACAGGGTTATTTATCATTCTCTCTACAGTCAGCCTCTCTGAAAATTTGCTTCAACCTAGTTCACAAGTCATATCCTCTGTGATATGTACCCTCTTCTCTCCTAAGGGAGGTAGGCTTTTTTGTTGCTGTTATTCCTATTGTACTTTGCATCTATCTAATGCACTATGTATCACTATATTATTACATTATGCTTAGAATTCTCTCCCCCACCTGTGATAAACTTCCTGAAGACAGAGATATGTCTTGTTCCTTTTGGATAACTGGTACCTAACAGAGTCTCCACCTCACAATAAGTGATCAATAAATGTCTGCTAAATATTGAATGAACATCTTCAATTATAGAGTGAAACAGTGCCAACTAACTGACTCCTAAAGTTTGTATTAGATCAGAGTCACCATGTGAAGTAGGTCTAGATTTGGACAAAGGCATCTGCTTTTTAAATAAGCTTTGCAAGTGATTCTGACACCAAAGTTTGGGAATTGAGACACAGGATAAGTTCATAAACTTATCATCTCAACTAGGAAGCATGCTCCATCTTCTCAATATTAGAAGAGCATCCATAATGCTATCACTGTGGCATCCAAACATGTCGGACCAAGGAACCCTAGAGTTCCAGCAGGGAGAATCTTAGTATTCTTTGTATTTGAGAGAAACCAGAGAAGAGTTTACAAAATGAGTGTCAGACATAAAAAACCACTGCAAAGCTCATATCATGGCCTGAAGTCACTGCTGCTTAGGAAATAAACAGCAGGTACCACTGGGCACAACTACTGGCTGTATTTCAAATTTTGAAATTAATTAAACCAAGCTTGTTTGAAGAGCTAGAAAATTGATGCTTATATAGTTTGCTGATCTTCTCCTAAAATTACTCATTTTGCTAATGTGTTCCAAGGGTCCCTAAAAATCCCATGGAAGGATGGAAATGAGTAGAGTAGAGATGTTGAGCGTCTCCCTACCTACCATTATACAGAGACTGTAACAGCACATGGTGCCGAGCCCTGTATACTCACAGTCTATCCCAACTTCTCAGCAGCAACGAGCTGATACTGCAAATTTGTGATTTCAATCCCATTGTATATTTTGAATACCAGCCATCAAACAGGGAAGGAACATCTCCCTGAATCACACGTTCTTTGCTTGGCTCTGTTGCCCTGTCTTGCCTTAACTTTTGCTATCACCTTAAAAATGCTAAACAGCACTGCCTGCATACCTCCATTCCAACCCCAATCACAGGCCAGAATTCTTTCATAGTGTGCAGATCACCTGGACCGGGATGCCACCAAATCTCACATTGTGCCAGTTAGACTTCTCATATTGCTGAACCCAAGTAAAGCACGGCACTCTATCATTTAACCACAGTTGCCATACCTATGGCTTGTCCAAGTCATTCAGATAATAGGCAGAGAAAGATACAGCTCTGTAGCTATAATCATATCCTAACCCCTATCAAGCTACGTCTTTACTTCATTTTTTTCATCAGCCTGATATATTATGGCCTCAGCATATCTCTTAAGCACGCATGTGCAAAGCCAAGATTAAATTCTGATTAAGTCATGAATTCACTGGGAAAGTAATACATTATCTGTTACTGAGAGTCTAAAAGTCCTAACTCTTGCTGAGAAATAAACAATCACATCATTTAAGCACAGAAACATTGAAGACAAAGAGAGTTGCCTTTGTTGATCTCCTGGTAGGCACATTTCCTTTTAAAGGCAGTCTTTGCCTGTACATTAAAAACATTCATTCCCCTCTTTTTCAGAAATTCATATATTTCTTTACCAAAAAAGTAACATAGAAATGATACTTTCTCACATGGGAAGAAGCTTTCTAAGAGAAAACACACCTAGGAATTGATAGAATACAAAAAGGGGAATTGCTTTTATTTTGGTTGATTTTGGTTGGTTATGGTTGTTTTATACTTTTTAAAATTTTTATTCCTTCCTCATGGTTCCTTTTAGTTGAACTAGTTGGTTAAAATAAATTGTAATATTATCACACTAAATTTGACACAAGAAGAATGAGTGGAGAAGAGAAATGTCAGACATGGAAGAGAGACAAGAAACAATGTCATAAGTAAAAAATAAATTTCTAACAACATTCTCCAAAAGTCTTTAAAATCTGAAAAATAAGGGAGCTTAGGGTCAGAGGACCCCCAGATACTCAAAAGTGTGATGTTTCTCTCTTTTATGGAGTTTACAAAGTCATGGGAGAAAAGCAGCCCTAAAAAAAGGCAGACAAAGCAACTTTATTTGCTTTCCTTCTTTGCCTCTACTTCTATGATGGTCCTCTGAAGGCTAATAATGCAAAATGCTATAACCTCCCCATCTGCTTTGCTTTCTAGAGCTATAGCATTAAAGGATAAGTGATAATATAAATTGACACTATAGAAGATCAATTTCTATTTGTAAATTTCAGTAGAATTTGGTAATTTGCTAAAGAAAGGAAAAAAGATGTTCGGCAACTTTGCCAGAGAGAAGACTTAGACTTAAATCCAGTGCTATAAAATAAACATTGTTTTGATATCATAACTAGATAATGTCTCCATCATAGCTACTTGAATATATCTAAGTATTCACTTAGTGATGGAAATATAAACAAAGAAAAATGAAGTATTTCCAGTTCTTGATTAGAAAGCAATGTAAAAATCACTTCCAAATGTGATACTAAGAGAAATATATAAAGGTGTGTGTGTTCAGTGACAATTGTACTAGTACTGGTAATAATAGGAGTAGCTAGCCAGTGACTAAAGTTACAGATATCATGTCCCAAACAGAATCTGGTCAGATAAAACCTCAATCTTTTACTGATATTATTAAAATATCAATCTGTTACCCTGAACTTAATAATTGTTAACTGATACTTACCAGTCACTGTGAGCCATGTCTTTTGCTAAGCCTTGTAATTACAGTATTTCAGTCAGTCATCATAAAATTCTATGACATAGACACTGGAAAGGAAAAATTAATAGCTGTTATCGTGGGTTTTTCCCCAAGCTTAGGAATTCCTGATGATTTGATGCTTGGTTAATTCTCCTAGCAATGTATTTCACAATATTTATAGAAAAGTAAGATACTAGGTAGAATATAAATGAGAATCCAGCCAAGAACTATGTATTGAACCAAGCACTTGCTTTACTGTCTAAAGTGAGTAATGAATGATCTATATTGATAAAAAGCAACTTTTCTGAAGATGGGACTAATTATAAGCATTTGAGGTAACTGTGTGCCTAATTAAAGAAAAAAGTTAAAGGGATTGCAATGCTAAACCCAGGTTGTCTAGTATTTTATCTTATGATCATTGTTCCAAGTATGGAATGACTAGGATGATGAAAGTAGTGCATATTAGTCATGCAAGATACATAGCCTCTGTCATGTTTTTGCTATGTGTGCTGTGTGATTTTCTTCCTGTCTTTCCTTAAAGCTCAAAAGTTTAGTTCTGGTTAAAAGATACTGTCTCTCCTAAACTTGATAGTCAATCCAAACATGGACCATTACTGTTAGTATGACAGAGTGGGTTTGCAAAGACTATTTACTATCTCTCTGTTGCAGATAAGAAAATATAGGATTCGAGATTAATTTATGTTACATGGTCAAGCAAGTACTGGAGGTGTCTGACATCTAAGAATGTGCTTTTACATAATATCAGATGTTTTGTCCACATTGCTCCCTGCCACCTTAGTTATGGGACTTTGAATTGTTGGTTACTAATGACTTCTTCATATTAGTGCATTTTGGTAGTCGATATATAATCTAATCACATTCTAAGTGGATGAAACTCACCATTGCACTATGGGGAATCTATTGGATACAAGAGTATCTAACTCCCAGCTCTCTCTGGTTTATTTCCCTTTACTATTTGAACTATCACTGAAGTCACATATTTTCCTTGAATTTCTCCTCAGGAATATAGGAGAGGATAACAACTTTTTTTTCCTGAACTTATTTATATATGCATCTATAACTATTTTGCTGATTTCTCCCAAAACATATCAAAATCTCAGTCTATTTTATTTTAATATTGGCATTATTTACTGTCCCAAATATTCTTTATGTGATTGTTCTAACCCATGTTATCATAAGACTATGACTACCTTAAGGGTAGGGTCTGTGTCTGTCAACATCTTCCTTTGTGTGCCCATGTATCATAGTGGTTTAATAGTGATAATTATTATAGTAAAAGATCATTAATGCACATACGTGGCATACAAAGCTTTTTTATATAAATAAATAATATCTACTAAATTCAACTTAGATTACCATTTTTACAGAACACCCAAACAAAAAAGTCAAAATTTATGAACCTGGATTTATGTTAGAGGGTGCATGAAAGAGAAATTTCATCTAAGTTGCAATTTCGTATTAGCCTTAGGTGTAGAAAGCTTTATTCCCTTTTGCTGTTACTTTTAAAGAAGGAATAAATTTTACTACAAAACCTACACAGACTTAATCATGAGAAGAAAAGGAGTTAGTTTCTTTTCTAACCTAACCTTGAAATAAAAACTGAATGACCTGGCTCTGCTTTTTATAAAGTCCTATAGGAAAGAGTCCCACTTGTCATTTTTGTGGGCCCAATTGATAACTGGCCTTTTTTGCATTTTACTCTGTTAACCTTTTAGAGTTCTTCTACCTTCCAAATTCCAGAAGCACAATTATCCATTTAACATCTCAATAGGTCAAATTTGGTTTTTATAGAGTACAAAAGCATGGAGTCAGTGATGACAAGATCTTTCTGGAAATACAAATATAGAAAATTTTCAAAGGATATTTATTATGAATGAGAAATATTTTCTTCTAACACAAATTATTTTTATTCTAAAAATATAAGGCAGTATAGATTCACTAATATTATATATTGTAATCACTAGCTTATCCAATAATTCTATGAGCTTAAAATTCTATTGTCTTTCTCTAGTTTATTGTACCATTGTTCCTTTTACATACCTAACTGAAGGTACATATTTTTATTTTTATAAAAATATATATATATATTTACACCCATATATATATTTTTTTAATCTATGACAAGTATCCTATTCTTTTTGGACTGCTATAAACACCATAGACCAGATGACTTAAACAATAAAGATTTATTTTTCAGAGTTCTGGAGGCTGGGAAATCCAAGATCAATATGCCGGAAGATTTGGTATCTAATGAAACGCTGTTTTCTAGTTCATAGACATACATTTTGCTGTGTCCTCACATGGTGGAATGAGCAGGGAACTGGAGGGCTCCACCATTAAGACTTAATCACCCCCCAAAGCCACACCTCCAGATATCATCACCTTGGAGACTGGGTTTCAACATATGAATTTGGGAGGGACACAAATGTTCAATATGTAGCAGTAAATTTTTGAAGTATAATTATTTTTAAAGTGTTAGAAGTTTTAATACATGGTCAATATAATCTTCTTACAAGTTTTACAAGGAATCTATTTTAATTACACTCTCTCAGAGGATAAAAGTGTGACTCAGAAAAATAAAATTAGTGAATACCAGACCAGGTTAGATTTAAACCAAATCTATGTGATTTTAGAACTTATTATACTTTATTTACAAAGCTTAATTTTTAAGTGGTGATTATAAAATACACATTCTTGTAAAAATAATTAATGTCAATAAAAGTATACAGATAATACATATTTAGACATATACACACATATATATATGTGTGTGTGTATATGTCTTGAATATATAATTATGATACCTAACTGATATATTTTTCTATTTATATATATATATGTATATATATATACACAAAGGCAGATGTGTTACTGTCACATATATTTTTTAAGGTTTTTTGTATATCCAGTATTATTTCCACTTTTCAATTTACAAGTTGGTGAGCTTTTTCATATATCATTAAACATTCTTTTCTCACATCACTTTTGTTTGTAATACTACCTTGTAATAATTTACAATGTAACTATAGTATTAACTTATAACTTGCAACCTGTGTTGTCAAGTATTCAGATTATCCAACAACATGAAGTTGGCCAAATAAATTTGTTTTTGAGATTGGTTATGTTCACCATCCTTTCACTACTACCAGCCCTCATTCATCCCTCAATTCTGAGCAATTTGAATTTTGTTCTCTACCAGTCAACTGAAACTGCTCTTGCCAGAGCAACTTATAACATTCTTGTTACTTAACCTAATGACAATGTGTCTTTGTTCTTAACTGACTGATCAGCAGGGGGTAACACCATGAACAACTTCCTTCTTTTCTTCTGTTGGCTTAAACGGCCATATTGACTTTTTTCACCTAGTAATTTTTTCGTTTTATCTTTCAAATCTCAACTTAAAAGCCTCCTCCCCAAAGTGATGCATCCAAAACATCTTCTATAAACAAGTTTCCTAAAGTTTTACATCCTGAGCACTGTTCATTCAGACTTTGTACTGTTCTTTAAAAAAAAAAAAAAACCTGTTTGTTTAGTCAACAGATGAAAAACAACAAAAAGCAAGAAACCTTTCTATTTTATTTAGCAATGTAAACCTATCATACATCACAATGCCTGACTCTATGTACTCTGCTGAGTAGTGAATGAACTTTCTTTTCTCTCATTCTTCATGGGGGAGAAGGACTTTATTTGGAACCTTATCACTGAAGGGTACAGAAGTACTCTCTGACTCAAAGCAATGCTGTAAGCTTTGTATAGTTCACCAAAATATATTTTAAGGTGGTAGCAACAAAAAGGAAAGAATGTGTTTCTTAAAGGAAAATAAATTATCCCTTCTTACACTCATGAAGTCCTTGTTAGTGAAACCCACTAAAACTCTGTCACTAACTGTGTGACATGATCATGAGCTATTTAATCAACTTGCTCCACACAGATTTTGATCCGTAATTAAAGATATTTCACCTAGACAAGTAGTGCAAGACTCTTCATTGAAAAAATAAAAACGATGCTAAGGAAATGTCATGAATTCATGTGGTTCTTTGTTTTCACCTTTAAAAGTAGATGATTCTATGATTCTTGAAGACTCAATTAAAGATCTCTAATAGGACAATTGCTATTGCAACACTCTTACTCTTGAAGATTAATTACCTTCCTCTAGTTTTCTCCTTCAGTTAAGTGTTTCCTGAAGCAGACATGTACTAGAGATTTCGTTGTCAGCATTTTTAAACTTCTATCTTAATTATATATAAACTTCTGCATAACTTCTTTTCAAGCTATTGTATTAAAAAGATACTAAATAAATACTTCTATGAGTTCTTGCTTTAGATGTCCCTATTTAGGTGTGCTTCTATGAGCTCACCTTTCAGTTTTATCTCCTGATAAGAAAACATGCTTGACTTTTCTCTTAATTACAGAGAATTGATTGAAGCTAACATCTTGGTTTAAAATATAGTTCAAACTACATTTTTTTCAATGTTGAGTGGCTCCCTGTGGTGCAAATGGGAATTTCTGATCCCGCTTGGCCTAAATGATACCCAATGTATATATACATAAGAGCCTGTTTGCACATGTATAGGACAGTTACTGGGGTCAGAGTGGCTGGTCAGTCATGGGAGTACCAGCCCAGGGGAGGAGTGGAGAGGAAACATCCATTCTCTCCTCCCCTCAGTTCCTGGTATGTAATCGGTCAGGCATCCGCCTGTCACCAGAGACCTATCCACAGAGTTCCTCTGGGTGCTAGGGGCAGGGAAGTAGGGAGAGTGATGCCAGGGGAGCAGGGAGAGAGCTGTGGAGCCCCAGTGCTCCTGGAGGATTAAGCCTCAGTGTGGGAGCAGGGAGCTTGGAGAGCAGAGGAGGGAAGCCTGACGAGAGAGAACTAGGTGAGAATGGATGAGGTGAAGAGAAACTGGGGCAGACGAGAGACTGAGACCTACTGCTGACATAATAAAACCTCTTTAAACCCCCAACTCTTGCCCTTGCCTTTCTTTATTTGATCTCATCAAATTCACAAAGAATTTGCCCTATGCGGGGAACCCCCTCCTGCTGGAGCAACACTCCCACAGAAAAAAAGCAAGTTCTGTGCAACCCATAATTAATCCAGCTCCTTTCCAGATCTCTATTTTCTCAAGTCCACATCGTCAGAAGTGTAGATTGTACTACAAACACAAACCAACCTCTTTGTTAAAGTCATCACTTGGCAGCCCCGCACAGATAGAAGCAGTCCCAGACCATGTTTACTTAACCAAAGTTCCTTCTTTTTTAATGATGCTTTTATGTCCCTTTCAAAGATAGTAGTAATTCTCAAAATCACTAATATTCCCAAGATATTTTTACCACATGTAGATAGCCTTAATCTTAAACATATTGCTATCAGGCATGGGTTTCTTTGTGAAGATAAGTAGATTGCAGCTGCAATAGGTTTCTTCATTATTTTTTATCAGAATGCATAGTCATTTACATTGTCCAAAATACATTTGGTTAGTAACAGTATGACTTGTAAAAAAATCTTGTTAATCAGTAAATAAGGGAAAAAAGTTAATCCATGATTACAACTCAGTGAAAAGAGCTGTTATATCCTGACAAGAAACCAATTCATATTTGGCATCAGAAATGATATCCTCTATGCATGAAGTTTTGTGGTGATTACTAAAGAATTACAAGTCACAGTACTTATTAAGATTTTAACAATTTATATAGAGAGTCAAACTAAAAACACAAGCATTTTTAAAAGTGTGAATCTTATTTTTTTAGTAACAGTAAAAGCTACTTCCAGTGGAGATTTATGTGGGTCATTCATTCATTCAACAAACATATGTTGAGCCCCACCAATGAGACAAACTATTTTAGGTACTGGGAATAAGATGATCTAGGCACATTAAGAGTATGCTCTCATGGAACTTGAATTTTACTGTAGAGAACATAGGAGCTAACCAGCAATAACCAATGCAAACCAGAAGAAAATGTCACCAGTTACTGGTTCCAAGTGTACAATAGAAACCAGGTTATATATACTCAATGATGAGTGGTAAAACTCAAGATTGAGTAGCCAGAGAAAGCTTTTCTGAGAAAATGACATTTACTTTGAGATGGCATTGATTAGAAGATAAGTGGGGAGAGGGAATAACCACTTTAAAAGACTACATTGAGAACAAATTTAGGGTATGTATGAGGTACAGAGGCGAGGGGGAAAATCATAGGAAATGTTTAACAGGAGCCAGTGCACATTGTCCTATAGACGTTGGTGACAAGTTTGGCCTTCATTTCAAATGTCTTGGGAAATTATCAGAATGTTATAAGCAGCAGCAGAAGGGGTTCATTTGGAGACCATGGATCAGATTACACTTTTAAAAGATCATTCTCTGAAATATAATAGATTATCAATCTCAACAGGATTACTTACCAGATCTTTACTTTTGATCAAGAACTTCATAAATGTATGTGTGGAGGACATACTCTTAAGGTGGCCTCCTGAATCATATCCTTGTATAATCCCCTCCTTTTGAGCATAAGCCGAACCTGTGACTTGCTTCCAATCAATAAAAACCAATAGAATGTGGCCGAGGTGATGGGATGTCATTCCCATGATTACCTTAGTTTATATGACTGGATCACATTTGCCCACAGATGGGAGAAATGCTCTTCTGATGGCCTCAAGTAAACAAACTGCTATGTTATGAATTGCCCAATATCATGGCAGGGAATTGCAGGTGGTCACTAGAATCTGAGAGCAATTTCTGGCCAATGGTCAATAAGAAACTGGAGTGCTCAGTCATGCAGCCACAAGGAAATGGATCCCACCTACAACCTGAATAATCTTGGAAATGGAGTCTTCCTAGTCAAGCCTCCAAAAAAGAATGTAGCCCAACCAATTCCGTGATTGGTTGAGCCTGAGCAGAGCAACCAGTTGATTCATTCCTGAACTCCTGGCCATGGGAGCTGAGAGATAACAAGTATGTATTGCTTTCAGCCACTGAGTTTGTGGTAATTCAGTATGCAGGAATATTAGAAAACCAATACATAGGAAAAAGTCCTTGCAGAGCCATAATGAGGTCTTGGAGAAAATAGGCAGTTGTACAACTATCAAATCTGAACAGATCCAACAATTCAGGATCATAATGCACAGGAAGAGAAAAAAAGTCCTAACCCAAAACAAATTTTTCTGTTTTGCTTTTGGTTTTATTTCTGTACTTTAACATACTATTTCAAAAAGTGATTTTTTTTTCACTGTAACTATTTTTTTGTGCTGATTTCTGATTTCAAGGAATTCTGGTATTCTACAACTTGACTATTCAATATGGCCAAACTGCACTTTTAGAAAATACAGCCATAAAAATGTATCAATATGTAAAAATGATATTCTGCTGAGTACTAAACAGTAAAAGAGGACAAGGAATTGAGGAACTGGAGGACAAGGTCTTAGATCAGTAGTTGAGAACAAATTTGCCCTCTAGGGAGAGGTGTAACTGGTATCGAGTGGCAGAGGCCAGCAATAAACATCCAACAATGTACAGGAGAGCACCCCACAGCAAAGAATTGTCCAGCCACAAATGTCAACAGCACTGGGGTTTAGATACTTTGTATTAGCTCTCCCATCGAATACTTTGAAACTTGGTAAGCATGTCGCTTAAAATCACAGGAAATGTTTTCTATTCTGTTAAGAAAAACAATGACTTAAAATGAATCTTTAGACTGTTTTTATTGTTAAAACTGTGAATCTATAATTCTGAGCATTATTTGATCTTCTTACTAGTGCAAAACATAGTGGTAGATGTTTGAGGAAATACAAAAGTAAAGAAAAATCACATTCCTAAAATGCAGTTGTGTAAGAGAGAAACATCCACAACACCACTGAGTAACAAAATAAGACAGTATAGTATTTAGTGGTAAAATGAGGATAACATGAGTTCACAGAAGAGGTAAACTGGATTATTTTAGTAAAAGTCCACTGACAATGTAGTTACCTAAGCACTGACTCCCTTCTTTGTGCTGCCATCATAATTTGTTCACAGTCATCATACAGCTCTCATCACCTGACACTGTTCCTTTGAGCAAATACGTCTGCTTTCCCATATACTGTGAGCTGTCCAAGATCAGGCGCTGTGTATTACTCACTTCTGCATCAGTAGTGCACAACATGAATCACTGCCTATAGACTAAGCTCATCAGATATTTATGAATCTGAATCAAAGGTGAAGCAGATGGGATATTAATATTAAGTAGGGTAAAAACATCATGAAAAGAAGGACAGAAATGAATGAGCGTGTTGCATTTATAGGGAAATAGGGTGACTAGAGGGAGGATATATGAGCAGGTTGCTGGTGACAATAACCCAGCTCAAACTAACTTAAGCAAAAAGGAAGAATGTACTGAAAGACCTTACATAAATGGAGGAAGAACAGAAATGATTAAGCATTGGGAATATACAGAGTGGTATAGTTTCAGGGGCCATAGCAACTGCAATCAAGAACTCTCTTCTGTTCCTCTTCTCAACTTCTCCCTCTATGTTGGTTTAATTAATTCTTAGTGAAAACCAGTTTCCTATATCTAGTTAGGGAGAAACTATCACACTCTAGGCTAATCATCATATCGTCATCACCTGAGTGCAGTTTTTTAATTAGTTCCAGTTCTAAAAATATTCAGTGGATCTAGTCCTGGGTCCCGTTTGGTTCACATGCCTATTCTCTGGACCAAATGCTATGCTACAGCAGGTGGTGACAGTGAGGGGGTATAAAATTCAGTTTTGTGGATGATGCCTTACCTAACACTGGAGATCTTAAAAGCTAGTCAGGTAAACATTAAAAGATTTTTAATAGGGAGTCACATATATAAAATAATGTTGTAAAAGGATCATAGGACATGGTTTGAAAGAGATTCTTTTTTTTTTTTTTTTGGTAATGTACCTTTTTTTTTTATTGAAGGGTAGTTGACACACATGAAAGAGATTCTTTAGTCTGTGGTGATAAGTATTTGAGAACATCGTGTATTTATTACATTTGCAATTTCAGTTTGCATGTGCCTATTAAGTCTCTAAATCTTTATTCTTCCTCCAGACAAACTATTCAATCCATCTGCCATGCTGCAACTAAAGAAGCCTTTCTAAAATCTTTTCATTACTTTTTCTCCTTCAATGGCCCTTTCAAGCTGAACAATATACTTTCAAACCCTTTGCCTTAGCATACAAGTCCCTCCACAAGACGTCCCTCCTCATGTTCTAGATTCATCCCTCATAATTCTCTTATGCTCCTGCCATACTTAACTATTCTTAATATTTAGCATGTGAAACATTTTTTCATATCCAGACCTTTACAAGAGCTAATTTCTCAGTCTGGAGCATCTTGGACTCACAACTTTTTTTTTTATCCCTGTTCACAGAGGACCACACACCCTCCCCAAAGAGATGACATCCAAATTTCCCATTAGCTTCTACTTAAGTATGATCTGCCTTATTCAGCATCCTCTGATGCTCCAGGCTGAGGAAAACATGCTTAAGCTTCATACACCTTGAACATCATTTTACTTACTGTATACACATTCACCTTGTCTATTCTAAATAGTAAGCTCCTTGAGGATAGGAATTGTTTATTTTATAAGTAAAGGTGAAGGTTAAGAGCATAGTAATTACTAACAGCTCATTTCTGCATAGGCATCAATTTCATTCAGTCACCTCCATCTGAGTTTGAGTGCATTTTGCTTTGCGACAAATTTCAATTTATTTCTACCCACCAAAAATCATGTTTAAACTCAGACATACTTGTCAATAATAGAAATAAATGATAAAGCATACTTTTCTTCATGTTTGCTTGTTTAATATTTGTCTGTCTCCCTTCTTCATTAAAATAAGAACAAGTAACCACATCATGTGTAGGTAAAGGGAAATATAGATGTCAATAAGTAAGTATAAGTTATTTTTAACAAAGCTAAATATAGATTTGACCAAGGTTTAATGGGAACATATCAGGTATTATAACTCATCATAAATTAATGTTTTGCATTTTTAATGTTTTTATCCTGTCATCTAAAAGCAGTTATAATTATATGTATATTAGTCTGTTAATACTACTTTTACAACAAAAGCTTCCAAAAAAGGATTTGTCATATAGGAAGCTTTGGCATCATAGCTAATTTACTGCAGTGCATTTTTTTATATACTTTTATACTAGGTAGACTTTTATACTATCTTTAAGTAGGTTTCCCATAAAAAGATAATAAGAGTAATGTGAATATCTATAATTTAACACCTCAGGTTACTTAATTTACATGAAATAGCAAACTGACTAATAGTGTGATATTATTTCTTTTACAATAGCCCAGTACTTCACATGCTCTAATTCCAACTGTGCTTAATCAGTACATTGCAAAAAATATGAACACTATAATTAGTAAAGCAAAAGAAACTCTAAAAATGAATATTAAAGTAAAAATATTTCTTGATCATTTAAAAGTCACTTTCTTCTATTATATTTATTTCCTATCATGCCAGAGTCATAGTATCTCTATTTTTATTTAGCACCAGGAATCATTTTAAAGCACAATGTATTTTCTATTTTCATAAATTAGAGGAGTTAGATAATATCAAATATCAAATTCTCTTTATCCTTAAAATAAGGAGGAAATAAAGGGCAGTAGAAAGAGTATTTATTGAGCATCTTCTTTATAAAAGACCATGCACTGTAAGTATAAATACTATTTTCATTATCTTGCTCTAATTCTTACTACTCTCCATGTTCTCTGTAACATATCTGAGATGACTAGGTCCTCTACATCCTTTCCAATTGGTGGTGTCATCCTACGTTCACTGTCCTCCCTACATAGCTCAGATCCCATTATCTATTATGTCAATACTCTCATCAGTATCCTTCCCTGCCATCTCCTTTGGCTT
Source organism: Manis javanica (assembly GCF_040802235.1). Lineage (NCBI taxonomy): Eukaryota > Metazoa > Chordata > Mammalia > Pholidota > Manidae > Manis > Manis javanica. The sequence goes on along the minus strand of NC_133161.1, from coordinate 61,929,938 downwards.
TTCCTCCCACCCATCTGCCAAAATCCCAACAAGTATCTACTATCTCTGAGCCTGCTTCTAGGTTGCTGAAGTCGGCTAGAAAAAAGTAACCAACAAGAGAGAGGCAGATTGTAACTTTGCAATTTCACTGATTTCAATAATGCCTAACAAATTTCTGAATGTAAAACAAATTTTAAAATTGGTGGGAGGTGGTGTATAGGAAAAGAAAAAAAAACTAAGCTCCTACAGAGTATATTTAACTCTATGGAAGTTATCAGACTGTCAAATCTTAGAAAATAAAATTTACTTTTATTGTGAAAAGTTGATGTGCTTACTGGAGCTGTGGAAATCAACCTATCAAGTGGCAAGATAATGATAAGCATGGATAAACTTTATGATGACTCACTCTCTGAAATAATCATTTGCAAAGATTGCTCTTAAGCGACCTTCAACTTTATTGGTATGTATGTTTTTTCCTTATGAACCAAAACAATATGCCAAAACAAAATCTACAATTTCTCTTGCTGTTTTTTATTTAACTCAAGGGTACCTAATTGCCATCATTCTGGCCCTACACATGTTATGTGGTTGAAGGTAAGAACCTGCCAATTTAGTCTCATTAGCCACTTCCTGTTCATTCACCTTTTTCTTATTTGTAAAGCAGTGATAAAAGATTTAGCTCATCTGTCACCTCACACAATAATTCTTTCCTAGCCATATGTAAGAAAACTGGAATTTAAGAAATTTATCCTTTCATAATTATAATGAATCCCTAAGCTTTTCAACAACTGTATATAAACTTAAACTTTTAAGTTCATGTTTTTATCTAAAACAATTCTTATTTTGAAGTCTATACTTAAAGGAACTTATTCCATTTTCAATACATGTTTTAAAATCTATTTAATGTGTAGTCCACCAGACAGAAAATAAAAGGATATATTTTTATCAGCATAGAACAAATTACCGGTATGAAAATTAGTCTTCTTCCTGTCATATCCGTTGGATGCTTGCAGGAAAAACATACAGAACCTGATTGATTATTGACTTTTCTTTCTGATACTCTTAGGCAGAAAAACAGACATGAGTGGGTGGAGGGAGAATAAGGTCAGTTGAATCCACTAAAAGGGACTCAGAGAGTTAACCAGATAAAACCAGAGAGCCAGAAAGGACTCAGAGAGCTAATCAGTTAATCAGCTGAAGTTCCAAAGGCCAGGAGCAACTTGGAATGTCCGGATATTCCCTAGATAAAGAGAAGTCTCAGAGCACAGCCCGTGTCTTCATTGTACCAATTAGATCACACCGTTGTAAAATCTACTTAGCCTGCAAAAAAAGGGCCCACCTTATTCTTTAACTTAACCTATATGCCCTTCTTCCTCTTCTTCCAGCCTCTTAATCAAGTAACTTTGTAACCAGGGCAGGAGGCAGGCCTCCAAAGTGTAAATAATCCTATGTGACAAAGAATGTTGAAGTCTGAACAAAAACACTGTCATCTGAAAAATCCTATTCTTAAGACAAAACTTCAAAGGAATTATCATTCACCTGTATACATGATGCCATATGCCAACCCTTACCCAAAAAGGCCGTATAAAACCCCAGACCCTAAATCCTTAAGTGCACCTCCTCTCTGATGTTGCCCATGCTCCCCTTTCTCCGAGGGTGTCACTCTCTCTGTTCTACTCCAGATAAGTAGGAAAGGGCTGCTGAGAGCTCTGATTTGGGCTTGCAAGTTCCCATCACCTGGGTGACCCAGAGGGAACTGCAGCTGTATGATCATGCTCTTCAGTAGCCTGTCTGAAAATCTCTTTTCGTTGCTTTGGGAAGTTCTCAGAACATTATCTCACTCCATCCAGGGCTCTGCAGATCCCCCAAATCCTGGGGTGGTATGAGCTTAGTTCCCATGCTGAGTAGACTCAAACACCCGCTGGACGCTAGATTACCCTGGCTTTAGGAGTTGGCAAGGAATTTGCCTAGTGCCAAGCAGGAGCTCAATGAGCTTCCTTTTCCTCCTTCTGGTTTTCCTTGCTCTCTGCTTTATTCAAGTAAACCTGTCTCTGTATATCTTGACTCTGGCCCACTCCTTTCTTGGAGCATATTCAAATAATCTTTCACTCTCTTCACTACTGTGTCTTTGCCCTTCAAATCTTTATTGCTGCAGGGACAAGAACCAGGGAGAATAAATTCAACCCATAATGATACTTTAACACAAGTTATTTAGAAATTCAGTTCTATCTATCTAATTGTCAAACTCAAAGTTAAGAATTTAATATCTCTTCTCCTGCTCATTCCTGCTGATTATTTTCCTCTGAATTCACATTTCCATTCTCCTTGTTCTCTTCTTCTAATTCAAGTTACGTATTCTATATTCTTTGCCTCCTCTTCTCTCTTCCTCTGCCCTACCCCCTCATCCTTCTAGAACACCAATAATGCATATATTGGCTGCTAAATGGTAACCCTTAAGTCCCTTAAGTCTTCACTTTTCTACATCCCATTTTTGCTCCTCTGACTCAAAAGTTTCAAATTACCTCCACTGCATTCACTGATTTTTTCCTTCTGCTTTATTAAATCTGCTCTTAAACCCCTCTATTGAATTTTCCAATTCAGTTACAATATTCTTCAGCTTCCAAATTTTTGTTTGATTCTGCTTTATACTTTCTGTCTCTGTTGATATTCTCATTTTGTAAATGCATTTTTCTGATTTTGTTTAGTTGTCTGTATGTGTTTTCCTATAGATTATTGACCTCCTTTAAGAAAATTATTTTGAATTCTTTGTCAGATAATTCATAGATCTACATTTATTTAATTTTTTTACTTTGGTTGGACCATGTTTCTCTGCTTCTTCGTGTCCGTGATTTTTTTTTTTTTGGCTGAGTTTTTGCATTTGGAAAAACTGCACTTCTCCAAGTACTTATGGGGTGACTTTGTACAGGGAAAGATCTTCACCAATTAAACCAGCTAGAGATTCTTTGGCCTCTGCAATCTTTTTCTGGTGGATTAACTTCTCTGGGTTTATACATGTTATTTCCCTTTTAGAGAGATTTTCTAGTTTCTTATAGGTGCTTATAATCTCTTGCTCCCTCTGGTGTCTGTCTGCAATACTGAAGGTTCATTGGGGCACCAGCAAACTGTCTGGTTCCCCTTTGTTCTCAGTGGCCCCCAGGCATCCAAATCACCTTGATTCCCTGTAAGGTCTCCAAGTCAGGCCAAACAGAAAACAGTGCCTCAGGGAAGCCAGATGAATGCTCCACTCTTCTTCCCTCCTAGAAACCCATTAGTTGGGTGCATTCTCCTAAAAGCACCAAGACACATTGGCCTCTGTCTGTGGTTCTACAAATTGGTGCAAAAGCAAACCACCCCCATTCTGTCTTTCTTTCAGAAGCACCTAAACTATGCTGGTACCACCTATGCCAGTACTCAAAGTCAGATATAAAAGAAACAAGTTCCCCAGGCAGCCTTCTGAATAGCTTAGCTTGCACACTGGACACATGTTCTACTCTTCCCCTCAGGAAGAAGCTCTGAGCTGGAGTTGTCTTGCAATGCACTGAGTTGTGCTGGCTTGCAGGTGGGGCGATGGAGGTAAAGTAAAATCGTTTTTCTCATTCATTTACATTCAGCTGTTTTTAACTTTTCATCTTCTTAGATTATTTCAATTTCTTAATTGGTTTACAGAGTTTCCATAAAAAATATTTTGGTCCATATATTGTTATGTCAGTGTCTCTGTGTGGGGACAAGCTCCAGGCCTTCCTGTTCTGCCATCTTGCTCTTATGCTCACTGATTTCTGCTATGATCATGATTATTTTTCTTTCCCACTTAGTTGGTTTTCTTTTGCTCTTCTTTTTCTTGTTTCTTATGATGAACACTGAGGTCACTTATTTGAGACCTTTCTTTTTTCCTAGTATAGGTTTCTGGTACTATAAATTTCCCCCTTAATACAACTTCAGTAGCACAATTCTGATACATTGCATTTTTATTTTCATTCAATTCAGAACACTTTCTAATTTTTCCTTTAATTTTTTTTCTTTGGCCCATGTTACTTAATTTCTAAATTTCCAGAGAGTATTTGGTTAATGATTTCTAACTTAATTATATTGTGGTCTGTAACATACATTGAATGACTTGAATCCCTTTAAATTTATTGAGGTTTGTTTTACGGGCCAATGCAGTCTATTGTGGTAAATGTTTTGTGTGTAATCAAAGGAATGTTTGTTTTCTGGTGGAGTATTTTATGTCAATTAGGTCATCCACTGATAGGGTTATTCAAAACTTATTTTTCTTGACTAATTTTTCTTTCTCTTGTTCTATCCATTATTGAGAGAGGGTTATTAAAATCTCCGACTATAATTATGAATTACTTTATACCTTCTTATAGTCCTGGCAGTACTTGCCTCATATATTTTCAGTCTCTGTTATTAGGGGCATAAATCTTGATAAACTGTCCCCTTTATCACTATAAAATAAACCTATTTATCCCTGGGCAATATTTGTCCTAAAGGCTACTTTGTCTAATAATACAACACATAGATTTTGTTTTATAAAGCATTAAGACAGTATAAATTCTTCCATCCTTTTACTTCACCTTCATTGTATCAATTTGAAATTGTTTATTATAGGTAGCATATAGGTAGTTATTGATTTATATCCAATCTGACAATTTCTGTATTTTAACTAGAGTTTCTATACCACTTAAATTTTATATTATTTATATGGTTAGCTCCAAGTCTATCAGGTTGCCATTGTTTTTTTTGTTTTTGTTTTTTTTGAGAGGGCATCGCTCATATTTATTGATGAAATAGTTGTTAAAAACAATAAAATTCTGTATAGGTCAATGCTCAATGCACAATCATTAATCCTCCATCTCAAGCCTAATTCCCATCAGTCTCCAATCTTCTGAAGCATAACAAACAAGTTCTTACATGGTGAACGAATTCTTACATAGTGAATAAGTTCTTACATGGTGAACAGTACAAGGGCAGTCATCACAGAAAATTTCGGTTTTGATCACGCATTATGAACTATAAACAATCAAGTCAAATATGAATATTTGTTTGATTTTTATACTTGATTTATATGTGTATCCCACATCTCTCCCTTTATTATTATTATTATTTTTATTTTTAATAAAATGCTGAAGTGGTAGGTAGATGCAAGATAAAGGTAGAAAACATAGTTTAGTGTTGTAAGAGAGCAATTGTAGATGATCATGTGTGTGCCTGTAGACTATGTGCTAATCTGAGCTAGACAAGGGCAATAAAACATCCATGGATGCAGAAGCTTTCTCTCAACACAGGGGGGGATGTGAGTTTCTAAGCTTCACCACTGCTGTTCCCCGATTTCTCACCTGATGGCCCCCCTGCGACTGTGCCTGTCTTAGGTTGTTCCTCCCTTGAGGAATCTTACCCATCTCTGGCTAACCAGTCATCTTCCGGGGCCATACAGGGAAATGTAAAGTTGGTAAGTGAGAGAGAGGAGCCATATTGTTTGAAAAGGTTAGCTTTTTACTTCTTTGCAGATTTATGCCCTGTGGCTTCTATGCCCAGCACTTGTCTCGAGGTATCTTTACAACCTGGAGGAATTATGATGCTTGGTAAATTCGATATGAGGCACGAATTCTATTTAAGGGTTGTAGTTAGGAAGGAAGAAGAAAAGCTATAGAGGTAGCATATGGAGGAAAACATGGGAGGATTGATTATTTCTTTGACATATCTTCTTGTAGAGTACCTTAAGCATGTATAGGTTTTAAACTACTAACTAACTTGCACACACATATTAACATATTAGGAATATGGTGACATAAACATAGCAAATCTATAATTACCAGCCATCTCCAGTGAAGCCAAGAAAACCAGTTAGGCACCCTAGGCATTTGTGAAAATTTTTCTATGATATGATGGATATTGTCCAACTGTACTTGAACAGTCTGAGAGAAATCAGACAAATTAAAGCAACCCATTTCTGGGATCTGTTCACATCCCATATGTTCTTTTAACCGTAGATAGTCTATAGTCGTAAGATTTTGGAGCACTACAACTTGCACCCCTCCCAACTCCTGGTTGAGTTCCAACAATACAGATCCAGTCAAATTCATTCTCTCACTGTATGCACATGCCAGCCTAGACATCTCCCTCCTCCTTCCAATGGCAAGTCCAGGAAACGGTGGGATGGATGCAGCCACAACCGCAGCATTGCCCGGATCCCTGTGGAGGCTTTTTGATGATCATCCCCCCGGCACGAGTCCTCCAGAGAGTGCTGATGCTGGAAGCTCCTCCTTACATCGTATCTTAGTTCATTTTCTGGGTAGCCAAGTTAGGCCTTGATCTTCTGCATAAAAACAAACAGACCCTTTGCCCACACTTTGACCTGCCCTCTATACCACTGTGTAGAACTCTTTGGAGGTCAGCACACAGGAACTGCTTTTTTTTTTTTATTAAGAGAAAGGAATATTATCAGAAAAGAGTACCTCCATAGCCGATCATCTGACACCCTTTAAGTGATCAAAATTAAGGATATTTAAAGCATGCGTTAATCTTTGATTAACCAAGAGTTTTATCCTATCAAGGAATAACCCCCTTTTCTTTCTTTCTTTCTTTTTTTTTTTAATCTTTAATCTACACTTACATGAAGAATACTATGTTTACTATACTCTCCCCTATACCATTTCCCCCCTAAAAACCACATTACAGTCACTCTCAAACAGCATAGCAAAATGTTGTAGAAACACTACTTGTCCTCTCTGTGTTGTACAGCCCTCCCCTTTCTCCCAACCCCCCTAGGCATGCTATTCTTAATACGCCCTTTCTTCTTCCCCCCCCTTATCCCTCCCTGCCCACCCATCCTCCCCAGTCCCTTTCCCTTTGGTACCTGTTAGTCCATTTTTGGATTCTGTAATTCCGCTGCTGTTTTGTTCCTTCAGTTTTTCCTTTGTTCTTATACTCCTCAGATGAGTGAAATCATTTGGTATTTGTCTTTCTCCACTTGGCTTATTTCACTGAGCATAATACCCTCTAGGTCCATCCATGTTGCTGCAAATGGTAGGATTTGTTTTCTTCTTATGGCTGAGTAGTATTCCATTGTGTATATGTACCACATCTTCTTTATCCAATCATCTACCGATGGACATTTAGGTTGCTTCCAATTCTTGGCTATTGTAAATAGTGCTGCGATAAACATAGGGGTGCATCTGTCTTCTCAAACTTGATTGCTGCATTCTTAGGGTAAATTCCTAGGAGTGGAATTCCTGGGTCAAATGGTAGGTCTGTTTTGAGCATTTTGATGAACCTTCATACTGCTTTCCACAATGATTGAACTAGCTTACATTCCCACCAGCAGTGTAGGAGGGTTCCCCTTTCTCCACAGCCTCGCCAACATTTGTTGTTGTTTGTCTTTTGGATGGCAGCCATCCTTACTGGTGTGAGGTGATACCTCATTGTAGTTTTAATTTGCATTTCTCTCATAATTAGCAATGTGGAGCATCTTTTCATGTGTCTCTTGGCCATCTGTATTTCTTTTTTAGAGAACTGTCTGTTCAGTTCCTCTGCCCATTTTTTAATCGGGTTATTTGTTTTTTGTTTGTTGAGACATGTGAGCTCTTTATATATTCTGGACGCCAAGCACTTATCAGATCTGTCATTTTCAAATATATTCTCCCATACTGTAGGGTTCCTTTTTGCTCTATTAATGGTGTCTTTCGCTGTACAGAAGCTTTTCAGCTTAATGCAGTCCCACTTGCTCATTTTTGCTGTTGTTTTCCTTGCCCGGGGAGATATGTTCAAGAAGAGGTCACTCATGTTTATGTCTAAGAGGTTTTTGCCTATGTTTTTGTCCAAGAGTTTAATGGTTTCATGACTTACATTCAGGTCTTTGATCCATTTTGAGTTTACCTTTGTATATGGGGTTAGACAATGGTCCAGTTTCATTCTCCTACATGTAGGTGTCCAGTTTTGCCAGCACCATCTGTTGAAGAGACTGTCATTTTGCCATTGTATGTCCATGGCTCCTTTATCAAATATTAATTGACCATATATGTTTGGGTTAATTTCTGGGGTCTCTAGTCTGTTCCACTGGTCTGTGGCTCTGATCTTGTGCCAGTACCAAATTGTCTTGATTACTATGGCTTTGTAGTAGAGCTTGAAGTTGGGGAGTGAGATCCCCCCTACTTTATTCTTCTTTTTCAGGATTGCTTTGGCTATCTGTGGTCTTTGGTGTTTCCATATGAATTTTTGAATTATTTGTTCCAATTCATTGAAGAATGTTGCTGGTAATTTGATAGGGATTGCATCAAATCTGTATATTGCTTTGGGCAGGATGGCAATTTTGACCATATTAACTCTTTCTAGCCATGAGCAGGGGATGAGTTTCCATTTGTTAGTGTCCCCTTTAATTTCTCTTAAGAGTGACTTCTAGTTTTCAGGGTATAGGTCTTCCACTTCTTCAGTTAGGTTTATTCCTAGGTATTTTATTCTTTTTGATGCAATTGTGAATGGAATTGTTTTCCTGATTTCTCTTTCTATTGGTTCATTGTTAGTGTATAGGAAAGCCACAGATTTCTGTGTGTTAATTTTGTATTCTGCAACTTTGCTGTATTCTGATATCAGTTCTAGTAGTTTTGGAGTGGAATCTTTAGGGTTTTTTATGTACAGTATTATATCATCTGCAAATAGTGACAGTTTAACTTCTTCTTTACCAATCTGGATTCCTTGTATTTCTTTGTTTCCTCTAATTTCCGTGGCTAGGACCTCCAGTACTATGTTAAATAACACTGGGGAGAGTGGGCATCCCTGTCTGGTTCCCGAACTCAGAGAAAAAGCTTTCAGCTGCTCGCTGTTCAGTATAATGTTGGCTGTGGGTTTATCATATATGGCCTTTATTATGTTGAGGTACTTGCCCTCTTTTCCCATTTTGCTGAGAGTTTTTATCATGAATGGATGTTGAATTTTGTCAAATGCTTTTTCAGCATCTATGGAGATGATCATGTGGTTTTTGTCTTTCTTTTTGTTGATGTGGTGGATGATGTTGATGGATTTTCGAATGTTGTAACATCCTTGCATCCCTGGGATGAATCCCACTTGGTCATGGTGTATGATCCTTTTGATATACTGTTGAATTCTGTTTGCTAATATTTTATTGAGTATTTTTGCATCTACATTCATCAGGGATATTGGTCTGTAATTTTCTTTTTTGGTGGGGTCTTTGCCTGTTTTGGGTATTAGGGTGATGTTGGCTTCATAGAATGAGTGTGGGAGTATTCCTTCCTCTTCTATTTTTTGTAACACTTTAAAGAGAATGGGTATTATATCTTCTCTGTGTGTCTGATAAAATTCCAAGGTAAATCTGTCCGGCCCCGGGGTTTTGTTCTTGGTAGTTTTTTGATTACCGTTTCAATTTCTTTGCTTGTAATTGGTTTCTTTAACTTTTGTGTTTCTTCCTTGGTCAGTCTTGGAAGGTTGTATTTTTCTAGGAAGTTGTCCATTTCTTCTAGGTTTTCCAGCTTGTTGGCATATAGGTTTTCATAGTAGTGTTTAATAATTCTTTGTAGGAGTCTGTCATGATTTTTCCATTCTCATTTCTGATTCCATTGATTTGTGTTGATTCTCTTTTTCTCTTAATAAGTTTGGTAGAGGCTTATCTATTTTGTTTATTTTCTCAAAGAACCAGCTCTTAGTTTCGTTGATTTTTGCTATTGTTTTATTCTTCTCAATTTTGTTTATTTCTTCTCTGATCTTTATTATGTTCCTCCTTCTACTGACTTTAGGCCTCATTTGTTCTTCTTTTTCCAGTTTCGATAATTGTGATGTTAGACTATTCATTTGGGATTGTTCTTGCTTCTTCAGGTGTGCCTGGATCGCTATATACTTTCCTCTTAAGACTGCTTTCGCTGCATCCCACAGAAGTTGGGCCTTTGTGTTGTTGTTGTCATTTGTTTCTATATATTCCTTGATCTCTATTTTGATTTGTTCATTTGTTCATTGATTATTTAGAAGCATGTTGTTAATCCTCCATGTGCTTGTGAGCCTTTTTGTTTTTTTTGTAGAATTTATTTCTAGTTTATACCTTTGTGTTCTGAAAAATTGGTTGGTAGAATTTCAGTATTTTGGAATTTACTGAGGCTCTTTTTGAGAGCTAGTATGTGGTCTGTTCTGGAGAATGCTGCATGTGCACTTGAGAAGAATGTATATACTGTTGCTTTTGGATGTAGAGTTCTATAGATGTCTATTAGGTCCATCTGTTCTAGTGTGTTGTTCAGTGCTTGTGTGTCCTTACTTATTTTCTGCCTGGTGGATCTATCCTTTGGGGTGAGTGGTGTGTTGAAGTCTCCTAAAATGAATGCATTGCAGTCTATTTCCCTCTTTAGTTCTGTTAGTATTTATTTCACAAATGCTGGTGCTCCTGTGTTTGGTGCGTATATATTTAGAATGGTTATATCCTCTTGTTGGAGTGAGCCCTTTATCATTATGTAGTGTCCTTCTTTATCTCTTGTTACTTTCTTTGTTTTGAAGTCTATTTTGTCTTATATTAGTACTGCAACCCCTGCTTTCTTCTCACTGTTGTTTCCCTGAAATATGGTTTTCCATCCCTTGACTTTTAGACTGTGCATGTCTTTGGGTTTGAGGTCAGTTTCTTGTAAGCAGCATATAGATAGGTCTTGCTTTTTTATCCATTCTATTACTCTGTGTCTTTTGATTGGTGCAGTAAGTCCATTTACATTTAGGGTGACTATTGAGAGATACGTACTTATTGCCATTGCAGGCTTTAGATTCGTGGTTACCAAAGGTTCAAGGTTAGCCTCTTTGGTATCTTACTGCCTAACTTAGCTCGCTTATTGAGCTGTTATATACACTGTCTAGAGATTCTTTTCTTCTCTCCCTTCTTATTCCTCCTCCTCCATTCTTCATATGTTGTGTGTTTTGTTCTGTGCTCTTTTTAGGAGTTCTCCCATCTAGAGCCGTCCCTGTAAGATGCCCTGTGGACGTGGTTTGTGGGAAGAAAATTCCCTCAGCTTTTGCTTGTCTGGGAATTGTTTAGTCCCGCCATCATATTTAAATGATAGTCGTGCTGGATACAGTATCCTTGGTTCAAGGCCCTTCTGTTTCATTGTATTAAATATATCATGCCATTCTCTTCTGGCCTGTAGGGTTTCTGTCGAGAAGTCTGATGTTAGCCTGATGGGTTTTCCTTTATAGGTGACCTTTTTCTCTCTAGCTGCCTTTAAAACTCTTTCCTTGTCCTTGATCCTTACCATTTTAATTATTATGTGTCTTGGTGTTGTCCTCCTTGGATCCTTTCTGTTGGGGGTTCTGTGTATTTCCGTGGTCTGTTCGATTATTTCATCCCCCAGTTTGGGGAACTTTTCAGCAATTATTTCTTCAAAGAGACTTTCTATCCCTTTTCCTCTTTCTTCTTCTTCTGGTACCCCTATAATACGAATATTATTCCTTTTGGATTGGTAACATAGTTCTCTTAGTGTTGTTTCGTGCCTGGAGATCCTTTTATCTCTCTGTGTCAGCTTCTATATGTTCCTGTTCTCTGGTTTCTATTCCTTCAATGGCCTCTTGCATCTTATCCATTCTGCTTATAAATCCTTCCAGGGTTTGTTTCACTTCTGTAATCTCCTTCCTGAGATCTGTGATCTCCCTCTGGACTTCATCCCATTGCTCTTGCATTTTTCTCTGCATCTCTGTCAGCATGTTCATGATTTTTATTTTGAATTCTTTGTCAGGAGGACTGGTTAGGTCTGTCTCCTTCTTAGGTGTTGTCTCTGTGATCTTTGTCTGCCTGTAGTTTTGCCTTTTCATGGTGATAGAGATAGTTTGCAGAGCTGGTACAAGTGACAGCTGGGAGAGCTTTCCTTCTTGTTGGTTTGTGGCCTTCCTCTCCTGGGAGAATAGTGACCTCTAGTGGCTTATGCTTGGTAGCTCTGTGCAGACAGGGCTTCTGCTTCCTGCCCGGTTGCTATGGGGTTTATCTCCGCTCCTGCTATGGGCGTGTCCTGGCTGGGGCTGCTCCTCCAAAATGGTGGATCCCCGTTGGAGGGGGAGCGGTCGGGAGGCTATTTATCTCTGTAAGGGGCCTCTGTGCTCCCTGTTGCCCAGGGGGTTAGAGTGCCCAGAGATCCCCAGATTCCTTGCCTCTGGGCTAAGTGTCCTGTCCTGCCCCTTTAAGACTTCCAAAAAGCACTCTCCAAACCAAAACAACAACAGCAACAACGAAAGACAAAAAAAAAATTAATTAATTAAATAATTTTTTTAAAAAAGGGGAAAAACACGCGATTTTCTTTTTCCTCAGGCGCCAGTCTCAGGCACCTGCTCACCAGTCTTGCTGCCCTGTTTCCCTAGTATTGGGGTCCCTGTCCTTCTAAGGCTTCCAAAAAGCACTCGCCAAAAAAAAAAAAAAAATTCACTCCTGTTTCTTTGTTCTCTGGCGTCGGCCTCAGGCACCCGCTCACCAGTCCTGCCGCCCTGTTTTCCTAGTATCCAGGACCCCACGCATGCACTTTGTCTGTGCTCTGGTCCAGATGGCTGGGGCTGGGTGTTCAGCAGTCCTGTGCTCATTCTCCCTCCCACTCAGACCTCTGTCCTCCTGCCAGGAGTCGGGGGGAGGGGCGCTCGTTTCCCGCTGGGTCGGGGCCTGTATCTTACCCCCTTCACAAGGCGCTGGGTTCTCGCAGGTGTGGATGTGGTCTGGATGTTGTCCTGTGTCCTCTGGTCTCTATTTTAGGAAGATTTGTCTTTGTTATATTTTCATAGATATATGTGGTTTTGGGAGGAGATTTCCGCTGCTCTACTCACGCCGCCATCCTGGCTCCGCCTTCTATTTTTTTTTATTTGTCCCATTTTTCCTTGTTTCTCTTTTCCTCATATTAATTTCTAATTTATGTGTTGATAATAAATATGAAGTAAATATGTTGCATGGAAATCTTTCTGAACTGTTAAACTTTGTCTTGCACATGAATTCTTTCAAAAAAATTTGTACAAAGAAATTATTTTCCTGACACTTCTCTTGCTTTGCTCACAAATACATTTACTTACCTGTAAGAAATAAATGCCCAAATCCAAAATCTAGTAATGGGCTTTCTTTTTAAAAATTGATATCATAATTCAATTAATAACTATCAAGTATACGATTGAATGACTTCAGACTATCCTGTATCCTAATATTTTAATATGCACAATATTATTTTTCAGAACTTTGGCTTGCTAGTGTGTACACAATTATATAATATGGATTATTTAAGTACATATTAAAATTCTGCAGATGCACACTGGGACAATTGCCTGGATTCACAATACTATCTCATTCTGTGCTACACTATTTTCTTATTACCAGGGATGAGCAGGAAATGCAAGCAAGATTCAATCATAATGCAGCCACTCCCTAGCATGTCAGGCCATGGATATGAAATTAATCTAAGTTAAGTTAATGAGAATCTCATCCCAAGATTTGGAAAAAGATTTGTGCCCTTCTTTTTTGAAAAACTGCAAGGATGCAAGAAAGGTGCCATCATGTACCATGGCTTCAGTTTTGTGAAGAATGAAACATTTGAGAAACAAAGTAATATCAGAAGGTAAATTGAAAGAATGTCCTGGTGCTCATCACAGCTTCCATCTGATGAACGTGTTCAGATATACCCATTCCCTTAGTTCAATGATAGTAGCCAATGATTCTCCTTTTATGCTGTGGAGAGTTTGAGCTGGGTGTCTATCACAGTCAAAAATTAGCCTTAAATGGTGATATTAAAATATTGAAATGTATTTTTAGAAGAATATCCAAGTAGAATTTTTAAGAATTCTCTTTATTTCATTTTAATGATGGGTAATAACAAAATAAAATATATGACTACAGATATCAGCTTATTTACCTATGAGACACTAAAATGGATTATCAATTAATAATCAAATCACATTTAATAAATAATTCTAATATTTTATCATGAAAATATTTTTTTGGTAATATTTAGATAAGGAAAATGACTCACATTTTCTTTCATTATTTTCCACATTCATGTACTGAAAAGAAAAATGTTTACATGTGCTCTATATTCAAATAAAGTTGCTTGACTCAAGATGAGTGTAACTACACAGTAAAATTTTAGGTTGTAATTGAAATCTTCGTGGTCTTTTTCAAGGACTTTTTCTTGGATAAAATCGAAAAACATGATGCAAAAGGAATGGAAAGATGGGATATAATAACATAACTGAGGCTTGAAATCAAACATGGAATGTCAATGAGACTGTGAGAAATCCAGTTAATTCTGGATTTAATACTATATTGGGAGTTCAAAACATCTTTATAAAGTGAAAAAATAATTTTTTTACATTTTATTTTTTCTTCCCTAAGTTAACCAGTAATTAATACAATATTGTGCCTATCTGTTACACATTTTTTCACTTTCTCATATAATATAATCATCATCTTTTTGTGAGTAAATTGAAAGCACATCAATCTATAGATAATCATTTAAGGCACTGTGGAAGGTACTGCAGGCAGCATTGAATGGGCCAGTGATTTCAACACTCTCATTTACTTTTAAAGTGTTTATACTATACATATGACTTAAAATTTTCTATCCTCTAATTGGCAGAATTTTTTAAAAACAAACTAACCAGTTAGGAAAAAGGAAGTGTGGAGAGTTGAGGAAAAAAGACTTGTATTCTCAATATAGCCCACATCCACCTCCAAATACTTTCCATATATGAAACCCCTACATTATACTGTAACCCTTCTCTCTGGAGTGTTGACCTACAATCTGAGAAATACTGGCATTGATATATGAAATACACAGATAATGCAAAAAACTCATTTTACCAGATAGTTTCACCTTCTGCCCCCATCAATCATATTACAAAATCTGTCAACAGGAAGCAAATTGCCTGGCTTAAATTTCACCCCACTCCCTTCACATGGTCACTTTAGAGGAAGTGTTAATGACCAATATAAATGCCAAAAGTGAGCAGAAATAAAGATCTGGAGATACCATTCTAATTAATTAGCCTCAAAATAGCAATACTAAAGTATATCACAAAGCTTGTATTGAAAGAAAAAAATGAAAAAGCCTCCTGGGATCATGTTTTATTATGTCTTGAAGAAGACAATATTATTCTCCAGTACCTGTGTTTCTGCATCCTCTTTGCCTCTCCTTCTATAGCAATTCAGCTATTCTTCTCATCCAACTTCCCTTCTTTACTTCATCTACTGCCTGACAAAGGTCAACATGGCAAGGGATACAAAGACACTTGAAAGAACATATTTTAGGTATATAAAATTACACAGTAAATTCTAAATTACTCTGTTTGTCAGTTAGATAATGAATATTTATTGTGTGCCTGCTACCTACCAGACAGTCATGTATTCAGATGATAGACATGGTTAACAAAACAGTTCCTTTTCTCATGGACATGATACCCAACAATTAACAGAGAAGGAAAATTATTGTACCAGTATTTATTAGTATTGAGAAACTTTTGTGCAAAATGTTAGGTATAGTATAAACATTAATAACTTGTTCCTAAGCAGTACTATACAGATATAAAAGAACATAAAACAGACTTAGAAGAGGGAATAACCTTTTTAAGTTCTTAGACCTATTGCTAAAATTACATGTAAACTATCTGGACCATAGGTGATTGATTCAATATGTATTTAAATATAAATTAATGTCTACTGTTGCTCAAAATTATGTATCTTCATTTTAATGTTACAGCTAAACTTTGTGATCAATATTTGTAGCTTATTGCTTATAGCATCTCTTCTAGATTATTGTTGTGGTAATAGAATTAATTTCTCTTTGAGTCTATGTTCTCTCATGTAGAATCATCATAAGGGAATAAAAAAGAAATGTATTTCAGTAATGTATAGGAATCTGGGGTAAGTTTAATTAAAAATAAGTTGAATATAATGTGGTTAGTCTGCATGAAGCAGTAAACATGAGGACATCAATTTCAATTATGTAATCTGAATTCGACGTCAGCACAAATCTTTCAAAATATGATTTTAAATGTATGACTTCTTACATATGTTATGGATTGAATTGTGTACCCTCAAAAAGATACATTGAAATCTTAAGCCCCAGCAGCTCCAAATCTAAGCTTATTTGAAAACAAGATCTTTATGAAGTAAGTGAGTTTAAATGAGGTCATGCTCAACCTTAGCCCATTATGACTGGCATCCTTGTAAAAAGGGAACATTTGGGCATGGAGATAGACAAAAACAGAGGGAAGATGATTCAGGGGAAGATCCTGGCCTACCACCTTCAGAGGACGCATGGCCTTGCCAACACCTTGATCTCAGACTTCTGCTCTCCAGAACTAACTGTGAGACAAATATTTGCTTTTTTTTTTCAACCATCCAGTTCATGGTACCTTGTTACATAAATTCTAGGTATACATGACTTTCTACTAGAAGTCCTGTTACTTTTCTGATGTCTAGTTACCTATCTTCCATAATCTTAATTCTAGTTCATTCAAACTGAAACTGTTTTGTAAGGATAGCACATTCCTATATAGAAACAATATTGAATTTGTGAAGGTGTATACCACAGGCATATGCCAGATTCTTTTTATCAGTAGATATTACTGTGTTCTCTTACTTTCTGAGAAATGTGTATTTCATTTATGCAGAAAAATTGGATTAGGGTTTTCCATAGAAACAGCTAATGTAAATTTCAGAGATTTTTTTTTACTAGAATAATTTCTTTTCTCTTTGATTGGCTTTTAGTGAGAAAAAGGATTTTCTGTGTTCTTGTACACCTTGATTTGGATATACAATAGAAACACATCTTAATGCTAATATTGGGTCAAGGAAAAAATGCTTAAAGAGAAAGAGATATACTAAACCACATATTACATATAATTTGAACCACAGTAAATGAGTGCATTGTATAATATGTATTAGTTATAACTATCCACCAGGAGCTAAGAATGAAACAAAAAAGAATCAACTAAAATTTCTATTATAAATTATTCCATTATACTTGAGAAACATATTTTGTATCATGCTTTTGAATATTTGAGAAAGTAAATTCATTCTTTAAGCCATAATTCCTAGATTATTCTTATATATAATGTATATAATCTATTTGCATAATTGTAAGAATGATGAACATGTTTACTTCTCTCCTCCTCCTCAAAAATACCTTCCTTCTTCCTCTTTCTTTAGGTTCAAACTGAGATTTTTCTCTGATTCCTTGACTTAATTCAGTTTTGAATTCCTCAGACAGGTTAATCAGAAGACTGAAATTTGTAAAAGAGTATGCCTATTACACAATGCTAAAGCAATTGCGGCCTGCAAAGACAT
This sequence comes from Manis javanica, assembly GCF_040802235.1. NCBI lineage: Eukaryota > Metazoa > Chordata > Mammalia > Pholidota > Manidae > Manis > Manis javanica. The sequence continues at coordinate 61,912,675 of NC_133161.1, read as the reverse complement.
AGGTTGACAGCTCCCAAGGAAAGGCGAAAGTACATTAATGTTACCTGGATGGAAAACAAAACAAAACAAATCAAGAAGAATGCAAACCCATGGAGGCATAAAGAATATCAATCAATGATCAGAAGCAGAAACCTGGAATCCAGGACCTAGGCAAGTTGAACACAAAGGGAAGCACTATGAAGGATGTGGATAAGTGTGTAGATTATGGAGTTACACCACATTCACTGGCTGTATCTCTTAGTAGCTCTGTGATATTGAGCATTTGTTTTCTCATAAATTGAAAAAAAGTAATATTATTTATCTCATTAGTTTCTTAAAAAGTGAGATGACCTTTTTAAAGCTCTTAGCACACTCTAAGCATCTGATAATAGTCACAAATTAGCTAAGAGTAGTAGCCAGGTTAGCAGACAAAAATGGACCCATTACATAGTGAAACTGATCTTAGAATTATTTTCTGCATTTTTCTTCTAATCTAGCTTACTGGAATATTTTCTCAGTATATCCATTGGAACACAACACCTGTCATTTCCAAGTCATTATTGATTATATTTTCACCCAGACCCAGGGTTTTAAGATATCAATAACTTGATAACTCTAAAATTTGTATCTCCAGCTCTGTGTTCCATCTGGAATGTAGATTCAGTTTCCGACTCAGTTTATTCACATGATGTCTATAGGTTTCAGGTGGTCCCCAGGATCCTTAAAGCCTGGCCTCATTCCCTTGTAGAATGCCCTCCCCTTGAGTGTAGGCAAGACCTGAGACTTGAACATGGCAAAAATTATGGGATGACACTCTAGTGATTATGTAACATTATACATAATGTTACATAAGGCTCCATCCTGCTAACTGACTTGGTCTGAATCTTGCTCTCCTTAATGATTTAAAAGAAGCAAGATACCATAAATCCTAAGGCAACAAGGAAAGGAAGTCTGTCAATAATCTGAGTGAGTTTATAAGCAGATCCTTCCCCCATCAGGCTATGAAATAAGAACCCAGCTGTCTGACACCTTATTTGCAGGCTTGCAGAGAACCCAACTAAGCAATGTCCAGACTCCACTTGAACCCAAATATGTTTACCTCCATAGTAACTTAACATGCTGCACAAAAGCCTTCATCACCTTGCAAGAATTATTAACCTTATCCTTTGTCCTTTTCCCTAAAGCTAATTCTGGGACGGGGTTGGGGGAGAATGCTGGTTGCCTGATGGCATTTAGTTTGAAGAGCTGCTGTAGACATGGAGCCAACATGAAACACACCTGGACCCCTGGTGGCACCAAGAAATGCAATTAGCATATAATTCCAAGAAGTTTTGAGGCCCCTCCAATTTCTGCCCTACCCCCCACATTTCTTTGCCAATAGTATCTAACCCATCCTTGGCTCGATTGGGCAAGACAGATTTGGGAAAGGTCCCATGCCTTCTTATTGTGCTGCCCTTCTGATAATAAAGCTTTCTCTGCTTCCAACCCAGTGACTCAGAGATTGGCTTACTGTGCATTGGGCACGTGAATCTGGATTTGGAGGTTCAATAACACAGTGCCACAGAAACTGTGAAATAATAAATTTGTGTTGTTTTAAGTCACAGAGTTTGTGGTGATTTCTTATGCAGCACAGAAAATAAATACTGAGCCCTAACAGGCATCTTCTCATAAATGTATCCCGTCTGAAAGAGAATACTGACTTCCCTGCCACTCAAATCTGCATCTCTTCTAACATTGTCTAAGTTACTGGCCCCACCATTCACTCAGCTGATCAGGTAAAACATTTTGGGACATTCTAGATGGCTTTGTTCCTCTTGCAATCAAAAGTCCTATCAGTCTTATATATTTTGTCCAGAAGAGGAATACTTCTTATAAGCAATTGGTTCCATCCACCACGAATTCTTCCCTGGGCTAATTTAATAGCCCTTTTCTTCAATTCTTGACACTCTAGATGATAGACACAACAGCCAGAAGATTTCTTAACAGATAAATCATTTATCAGTTCTCTGCTCTCAAGCCTTCCAAACATTCCCATGACACCTGGAACAAATTCCAAAGTATTTATATGCCTTAGGCTCCAAATGATCTGACCCATGATTAACTCATCTTATATCCTACTTCTTCCCTTCTTTATTTCTCCAGTCACACTGATCCTCTCGCCATTCTTGAACATTCCAGCTTACTTTGGTCCTTTAATTTGTTGTCCTTTCTGCCTGAAATTACTTTTCCTTAAATATTCTCACGACTTGCTTTCTTTTTTATTCAAGCTTCTGCTCACATGTTATCTCCTCATACAGGCCTCTTATGAATGACCTATCTAAAGTAGAAAACTGCATGAGTCCCATTTCACTTATCTTAGGTTTTACTTTTTTTACAGTACTTGTCAAAATTATCAGGATAATTCCTCATTTATATTTTGTCTTCTCAGTAGAATACAAGTTAAATAATGCTACATAACTTACTGGCTTTGTTAATTTCTATATTCTAGAACATTCCATGACACAAAGTAAGTAGTTGATCTATTTGGCACAAAATTGTAGTTGAACCCCAAATAAGCCAAACTGAAGGGACAAAACAGCAGCAGACTCACAGGCACCAAGAAGGGACTAGTGGTTACCAAAGGGGAGGGGTGGCGAGGGCATGTGGGGAGAGAGGGAGAAGGGGATTAAGGAGCCCTCTAATTAGCAATCATAATATAGGTAGGTCACAGGGAAGGCAGTACAGCATGGAGAAGACAAGTAGTGACTCTATAGCATCTTACTATACTGATAGACAGTGACTGCAATGCAGGGTGGGGGTATTTGATAATATGGGTGAATGTTGAAACCACAATGCTGTTCATGTGAAATCTTTGTAAGACTGTATTTCAATGATACTTCCAAAAAAAATTGTAGTTGAAACCATTTTGGAATCCTTCCAAAATAGATATTCTGCAACAGTGCTTTTAGAAGTTCAAATTACCTCAGAGAAGGCATAAGAGTACATTTGAAACTTTTATTGTATATTTAATTTAAACTAATCAAGAGACTGTATTATGCTTTCATTTTTTATATTCTATCTTGAGAAATTATTTAAGTGAGTTATTCTCATGAACTAATGAATGTCGCAAATTGCAACTCTTAACTTTTCTGCCAGCATCTCAACAATCATATTTTACTCTCTATTGTCCATTTGTTGCCAGGAAGCTGCATCTGGGGAGGTTTCTCCCTGTGCACTAGGACTAGGTGCTGAAAGGGGTGTGCTCTTGATTCAGACTGGGAAAGAATTCTTGATCAAGTTGAACAAGTGTCAGCAAGAAAGAAATTCATTAAACAAGTGTAGAGCAAATATCAGCAGCCATGCAGGCAATAGAGAGCAAGGAAGAACAGAGGGAGAAAAGGAAGTCCATTAGGAACTGCTCAGCATAGGGCAAATCCCTTGCCAACTCCTAAAGCCAGGGTCACCAGGCATTCAGTGTCTGCTTCATCTGCACAGTACGGAAATTATATCCCTACCACCCAGAATTTGGGGAAGCTGCGGAGCACTGGATGGAGTGAGATTATGTTCTGAAAAACTTCTGCTTCCCTACTCACCTGAAATAAAACAGGGAGAGAGATAAAGGATTGTGTTAAGACTAGAAAGCTTAATGAAATAACAAAGAGACAAAGACACTTTCCACTGGAGGTGGAGTTCAGTGAGCTCTTGTCTTCATTATGAAAAAGAGTTCAGAGATGAACTGCGATAGGTTTATGCAGCAAAAAAGTTTATCTAATAAGACAGTACACACTCAGACAGGAGTGCAGGCAACCTCAGAGAGGAGGAGTACTTACGCATTTAGGGTTTGGGGTTTTCTAGGGCTTTTTGAGTAGGGGTCAGCATAAGGCATGATGCACGAAGGTGATTCATAATTCCTTTGACGTCTTAAGAATAGGGTTATTTAGGTGTCTGTGTTTATGCAGATCTTGGAATTCTTTACCCATGTTGGTTCATTTACACTCCAGAGGTCTGCCTCTTGTCCTGGTTACTTAACTGATTAAGGGACTGGAAGAAGAGGAAGAGCAAACAGATCAAGGTAAAAATTAAGATGGGCCTTTTTCTCAGGCTAAGTAGATTTTATAATGGCATGACCCTTGCACCATTTCCCTACTCTATCTTACAATTTAATGCAAAGAAACAAAAAATAGTGTGGCAGAAGAGTAAATAACTGATTCCTCAAGTATGTTAACAATGAGTATAGAAGTCAGGTCTGTAATGTTATTTGACAGAGGCCAGAGACTGTTCACAAGAGATCTGCTTGGGGTGACACAATCCATCATACTGCCATTGTTTGACAGTCTCAGACAAGGGAAAATACCTAGGAACTGCAAACAAATTTTCTCACTAACAAGACATTGCAATTTTTAGAATGCTGCATTTAGCATATTTTATTCACATATGCTCCATACGTCATAATAAAAAAAAGGAAGCCACTTTTTATACTGTTCATATTTTATTCAGATCATATTTGCCAACATAGTGGTATAATATGTTAATAAATTGAATCAAATGATTTTCCCCTCTCTTGGGTGAGCCAGTGCTTCACTGTTGGAGGAATGAGTTGCTTATATGATTGATAACAGAATCCACAACATTTCACCTCCGTGTCACCAGTTTGAACCCAACGTAGTTGAGCAACGAGACATTTGTTTTCATAGGCAGCTGTCAGAGTCTTGCAGGAAATGAATGGATAGTCTCTATTTGCTTACTGGACCTGAAATAATAGTTACTTGCAACCAGAAATAAGTTCTGCCATGAGTAAAGGCCTAGATTATCATTATACTAATATTACTTTTTTAAGCCATAAAGTTAATATATGCTTTTGGTTGGTATTCAGTTTCAACTAGAATTTTACTCTCATGAAAATTTATATTCAGTGTTTTCAATGTTCTCTACATAAAATAAGTATTATTTTAGATTTTTAATAATTAAAACTTAAATGTGGTACAGTACTGAAGGGGAGTAGAATGTGCCACACCAAAATATCTCTTTGACATGGAAGGGAACAAATTTTGCCATCCAAAAATAAGCCTCTTCGGCATATGGATTATTTCAAGCTGATTATTTTTAAGAAACTGCAAACACAGAAGAGAAGTTCTGAAAACCTAGTAGAACTTATCCTTTGTTAAGAGATATTTACATGTGTAAAGATATCTCCATTTGTAAGGGTGTCCCTCCAGCTATACTAGGAAGAGGGGATGAATCAATTTCTAGAAAATCTTATCAATAGAAAAGATTACTTAAATCTGCATAACATGTTACTTTTGTTTAATGTGTTTTTCCTGGTAACCTCCCATAAATGATTGCCCATCCCCAGCATCTTTTGTTGTTTTGGTGTAAAATGATATTTAAGGTGAGAGCTTCAGCCATTTCAGGGAGTTATTTAGTATTCCTGGGCCTTTGCCATGCGTACATGAGGTATATGTATCATTAAACTTTGATTTTTTCCTGTTAATCTGTCTCATATCAATTTGATTTCCTAGACCAGTAGAAGAAACTTAAAGGGTATAAGGAAAATTTATCTTCCTCAATAGGCATAAAGATTATTTTAGGCTGATTAGTTTTAAGAAATTGCAAACATAGGCAAAGCTCAATAACCAAGTAGAAGGCATACCTCTGTAAGAGACATTTACATTCATAAGGGAAATGTTCACTTATAAGAATGTCTCTCCCAGTACCAGGAAGAGAAAGATGACCACACCTTTAGAAATTCTTTTTTATGGAGAAGCACCGAGTTAGATGTGCATATCAACCATATAGCTGGTGACTATGCTTCTCCTGGTCACCTTTCATAACTGGCCATCCCCACTCAATATCCTACTTTCATTTTTTAGCTGAAGATTATATTTCAGGTGGTGACTTGGGCTATTTGGGGGGAATTACTCAGTTTTCCTGAGTATTTTCCATGCACACAGAAGATATACATGTTATTAAACTTTTGCTTTTCTCCTTTTAATCTGTCTTTTATTTAGGAGTGGGGGATACTTAGCAAAGAACCTAGAAAGGTGGGAGGAAAATTATGTTATCTCCCCAAAAGTAATGAACCAAATATGCATGTGTTGGGTAGGAAAATAGACATGAGCAGCCAGAAAAGGGAAGATTAAGACTCAAAGAGAAAGACCCCCAGATAAGGTTCAAAGAAAAAGCTACCCAAACTCTGCCCAGGTAAGGGGTCTGTGGGTAAAACTGCAAAATTTCCAGAATCTCTCACCTGGCTTTATAGAGCATCTCCATATCAATAGGTGTTTCCAAGGGGTGGAGAGAAGTAGTCTCTATACCATCTCTATATCAAAGGTAATGCCATGGGTGAGTGAGGGTTTATCTGGACCTGAGAAGCTGGGTGAAGCTCTTGTCTTCTTCTGCAGCTGGATTGAGAGAGACATAGGACAACTGCTTGTAAAAAATAAATGGGTTTCTCCCACTTTATTTCTCCCTTTGACTGATTTCATTTTCAAAGGCAGTTTGCCCTGGGATTTCTCCTCCCTGGATTTACATCTGGCAGTAGTTGGCAGGACCTCTGAACCTGAAATCTGTCTACATGGGTGAGACCCTTGGGTGGGCTGCCCTAGAGATAGTGGGGAGATGCCTGGAACCACCCCCTGTGGATAGTTGGGAGGCCCCGGTGACTGCAGCGGCAGAGAGTGCAGCTTCACATGGGAGTCTCCTATCTGTGTAGCTTCCAATTTGGGAGCCCCTAGTGGGGAACTGGTCTAGGGTAAATCACCTCCAAGAGGGGTGGGAATTTCCCCATAACTAGGGAAGGGTGAAGACACCAGAAGCTGCAGAATTAGCTCTCCATGAGATAGAAGACTGCTTAGAGGCCCTGAACGGCCACGTAGCAGCTGGCATTATAGGGTCTCTTTTCCTCGAGACAGTGGAAAATGTTATCGAGGAGACAGGGGTATATAGGAGAGAGAGAAGACTATTGAGGAGAAAGAGAGGGTTACTGAGAGGGTCATCAAGGAGATGGAGGGACTTCAGCAGGAGGGAGACACACTTTGGCATCGCTTGGACGAGCTGGGTGATGACCTATGGGATGCCCTTAAGTAAGAGAGACAGTTACTGAGAAAATGGATCATGCTCCTGGAAGATTCCTTAGCAGTGGTGAGGGGGAAGCGGCAGCAAAAGCTGCATTGCAGGAGACTGTGGGGGAGGGGGAGGCAAGAGCAGTGCCTTCAGCCTCAGAGATGGTGGAGACTGGCAGAGATGAGGAGGCGGGGCCATGGGCCGATCTGCTGCCAGGCCACCGCCTGAGGCACCAGCCTCTCCTGTTTTAAAGGCCAGCCTGGCTATAATTTAAAAAAATATAAATAATCGTGGGCTCCTCGGGGGGTGGGAGGCAGAGACCCCTCCCCAGGATGTGGAGCACTCCATCCTCCGTCCCATGCCCAGAATGAACTGGTGGGCATGAGCGTCCAGTATAGGCAGAAGCTGTCAGAATCTCTGCCTACACAGCTTTTATGTCTCTGGGATATGGGTGTGGAAAACATTGTTATGTCAGGTACTGAGATGAGTAGTCTGGCTTCCCTGATGACTCACCCTACCCCCTGGCAGCAGTTGCAAAAGGCCTGTCATGCCTCAGGGAATCAGACACTTCTGGAATGGCTCACAGCTGTCATCAGGGCAGTTTGGTCTAATCAGGGTGCTTTACCATATTTACCCACTCGCTGGAAAACATATGTAGAGCTCCAACGGGTATTGCAGGAATTGGGCATGAAAAATATCATTTATAATATGGACCCCTGGGGCCTGGATGAGGAGTTGTTCACAATAGGAAGAAGAAATCTGGTTCTGCATACAGCTCCCATATCTCTCTTTGTACTTCTAGTGACTACTCTTGCCCCCCACATAGCGCAACCCATAAGTGAGGCCACTCATACTTTAGCAGATTTGGGGAGGTTGAAACAATAAGGGTGCAGAAGGAAATATGGGCTATGACCGAAAGAAGTGCAAAAGGCCTTGTGAAGGTCTCAAGGACCCAGAAGTGGGTTGATTTAATAGAGTCCAGGATAGCAAAAGAAAATCTTGATGGGCAGCCCAATAGGATCTTGTTAGAACTGTGACACCAATTAAAGCCAGAGCAGCAGTTCCAGCCCCTGAGGTCTAAGACACGGAAACCAGAATCAAAGCCTCATGCCTAGCCTGTGTCCCTGCTAAACTTGCTGGGAGACAGTACTCAGGATTCACCTGGGCCCTCACCCACACAGGAGGATGATTGGCTATCGTGGTTCAACTGAGTGGGGGGGGGGTGAGGGTCCCTACCTTGGGGGTTGTTGTGGGCACCAGAGGCCACATGTAGAATTACCAATTCATTGGACCCCTGTGAATAAATAACATGTCCTGGTGCTGGTGGACACAGAAGCTGAGCATTCTCTGATTTGTGGCAACCCTGAGCATTTTCTCAGGACCCCTCCATGATAGATGGCTATGGGGGTAAGGCAATTAGAGTGAAGAAAGCCCAAATCCCACTGGGGAGAGGGCGTTTACTGCCAAAGGAGTATACTGTGTACATTTCTCCCATCCTGGAATATATTTTGGGGGTAGATATCCTGCTGGCCATGTGTTTAGAGAACACTGCAGGTGAGTTCCGACTGAGGGTACGTGTGATAAAGGCAGTTCTGAGGGGACATGCTAAGCACCCACCTGTAGCTCTGTCTGTACTTCATGGGTGACAAATACTAAGCAGTATAAATTGCTTAGGGAGTACAAGGAAATTGGAGAAACTCTACAGGAGTTGGAGAAGGTGGGCATCATAAGGCCCACTCAATAGCCCTTTTAATTCCTCAGTGTGGCCAATGAAAAAGCCAGATGGCTCCTGGCATATGACCAAGGACTACACACAGGGAATTGAATAAAGTCACACCCCATTTGCATGCTGCTATCCCCTCTCTAGCAGCCATTATGGACACACTCAGTCATGAACTGGGAATGTATTGTTATGTTTTAGACCTTGCTAATGCTTTCTTCTCTATTGACATAGCACAGGAAAGTCAGGAACAGTGTGCCTTCATGTGGGAAGGCTGACAGCAGACATCCACTGTCCTTCCATGGGGATACCTCCACAGTCCCACTGTTTGTCATGGACTTGTACCCCAGGACTTGGCCAAATGCAAGAAAAAACAAAAGGTGTGGTTGTAACACTACATTGATGATATTATGCTCACATCTGATTCTCTTTCAGATTTAGAACGGGGCAGTTCCTAGACTGCTGCAACGTCTATAGGAGAAAGGATGGGCTGTGAATGGCACCAAGGTTCAGGGACCTGGTTTGTCTGTAAAATTCTTGGGGGTTCTCTGGTCGGATAAAACTAAAGTTATCCCAGAAGCAGTCATACACAAGGTTCAGGCTTTCCCCACCCCTACCCCTGTGGCAGTATTACAAGAGTTTTGGGGTCTTTTGGTCTCCTGGAGAGTGTTTATCCTGCACTTGGCACAAATTCTGAAGCCCTTATACTGGTTGGTATGAAAAAGCATCAGGTGGGACTGGAATGAGACATGTGCAGCTCCTTTTACTGCTGCCAGGCGGGAAGTCAAGGCTGTCTACCCCTTGAGTGTAATGGACTCATCAGGACCCTGTGAGCTAGATGTTCATGTAATCAAGGATAGTTATGAATGGGGTCTTTGGGAGCAGCTTGAACAGACACACCAATCTACTGGATTCTGGTCACAACTAAGGAAAGGAGCAGAGGTCCGGTACTCCTTGATAGAGAAGCAACTGGCTGCTGTGTAACACACCTTGCTGGCTACAGAGCCCATCACTGGAACAGCTCCAACCAAGTAATAACCATCTATCCCATCATGAGTGGTGGGGGCAAGACTAGACTCAAAGGGCACAGAGGGCATTGCACAGACACCTACACTGGCCAAATGGGGCACATATTTACAGCAGTGCAGTGCCCTTTCTATTGGCCCCTTAAGTGGAGAACTCCAATGCTTACTGGGGCCAGTGTCCTATACCGGTGGAAAGCAGGAAGAACTTGCATTTGAGCCACTGGTAGCCGAGAGTCCTTATCATGAGGGAAAAGCCCCTATACCTGAAGATACTTGGTATACATATGGCCCCAGTCATGGGCAGCCCCCAAAGTGGAAAGCTGTAGTTTTCTATCCTAAGACTGAGAAGATATTGATGGAGGATAGAGAGGGGAAGAGCAACCAATGGGCTGAGTTGTGGGCAGTATGGCTCCTGATCACCCAGGACCCCTCCCCTATAGTTTGCAGCACTGACAGCTGGGCCGTCTATTGGAGCTTGATGCTGTGGCTACAGACATGGTACCATGCCACCTGGGTGGTCGGTCACTGGCCCCTTTTGGGGCAAGAGTTGTGGCAAGACCTATGGGCCTCTGGTCAGACTAAGACTCTTACCATATATCATGAGTGGCCATTTGCCTTTGGCATCTGCAGGGAATGGTGAAGCAGACACATTGGTCCAGGTGCGCTGGTTAGAAGGAAAGCCTGCCTCTGATGTGGCCCAATTGTTACATCAGCATTTGTTGCACTCGGGGCAAAAGACAATGTGGGTTGTAGCCTGTTGGTGGAGTTTGCCATTGACCCTTGAAGAAGTCAGCAGAGTCCAGAAGGAGTGTCTTCTGTGCTTTAAGGGGAACTTAACACCAAGTCCCGCAACAACATGGGACAATGGTAAAGGGGCTGATACCCCTTGTCAGGTGGCAGATAGACTATATTGGGCCTCTGCCTGTACCAGAAGGTATCAGTATGCCATGACTTGTGGGGACATGGCTACTGAACTATTGGTTGCTTTTTCTGCACATCATGCAGATCAGCAAACCACCAAGAGGGGCTTAGGGTGTCCCTTTGTAGCCTATTGCCGGCCTCAGGTGATTGAGCACAATAAAGGCACCCTCTTTACTGGACATGCATTACAAGAATGGGTGCACACTTTTTATAATAGCCAAGATATGGAAGCAACCTAAGTGTCCATCAGTAAATGAATGGATAAAGATGTGGTACATATACACAACGGAATACTATTCAGCCATAAGAAAGAAAGAAATCCTACCATTTGCAACAACATGGATGGAGCTGGAGGACATTATGCTCAGTGAAATAAGCCAGGCAGAGAAAGACAAGTGCCAAATGATTTCCCTCATTTGTGGAGTATAACAATGAAGCAAAACTGAAGGAACAAAATGGCAGCAGACTCAGAGACTCCAAGAATGAACTAGTGGTTATGAAAGGGGAGGGGTGTGGGAGGGTGGGTGGGGAGGGCGGGAGAAGGGGACTGAGGGGTATTATGTTTAGTACACATCATATGGGAGATCACGGGGAGAACAGTGTAGCCCAGAGAAGGCACATAGTGGATCTGTGGCATCTTGCTGCATTGATGGACAGTGACTGTATTGGGGTATGGGTGGGGACTTGATAATATGGGTAAATGTACTAACCACATTGTTTTTTCATGTGAAACCTTCATAAGAGTGTATAGCAATCATACCTTAATAAAAAAATTTAAAAAAAAAAGAATGGGTGCACAATTAGGAATAAAGTGGAAGTTCCATGTACCATATAACCTTACCAGGGCAGGCATGACAGAGAGGTACAGTGGTTTGTTGTAATCTGGCCTGAAGTTGGACACCAATAGTCTATGGGGCTGGTCAGTTCAACTATGGACAGTGCTATGGTATTTGAATGAGAAGCCCCAAAAAGAGGCCTTGAGCTCTGTGGATATGCTAACACACATTGCTCTCCTATACAACTTCATGTGCAAACCAAAGAGCAGTTATTGAAGCCAGGATATGGCCAGCAGAGCAACATCCTGCTGCCAGCACCTACTGCATTAAACCCTGGAGATAGTGTTGAATGGACTTGGCCCTGGACATTTCGACACATGGACCAGTGATGGCTGGCTCTTCTGGCACCTTGGGGAAAAGGCCTGGAAGCTGGCCTCATGTATATTCCTGGAGTAACAGCAGAGTGACCCCCAAAGATCATGGTAGTGTATGCAAAACATCCAGAAGGTAAGAGCATATTCCGGGGAAGTTTTGTTTTATCTTTATGGCCAGTGCATGTACTTGCTGTAGCCCTGTATGTTGACCCATCCATAACACCCACAGGGAGGGAGCTGAAAGTCTGGTATACTAGACCAGGATGAGATCCCATTCCTGCCACTGTTTTATCACAGGACCACTCTCTTGCATGTATCCTAGCTGGTGTCATTAAGACATGTATCTTGTGAGGATACAGAGAAAGGGGAACCCTGCTGGTGGGAATGTAAATTAGTTGAACCATTATGGAAAGCAATATGGAGGTTCCCTCAAAAAACTAGAAATATCGCTGGACCCAGGAATTCCACTCCTGGGAATTTACCCAAGGAAAACAATATCCCAGATTCAAAAGACATATGCACCCCTATGTTTATTGAAGCACTATTTACAATAACCATGATATGGAAGCAACCTAAGCATCCATCAGTAGATAAATGGATAAAGAAGATGTGGTACATACACATAATGAAATATTATTTGGCCATAAGAAGAAAATAAACCCTACCATTTGCAGTAACATGGATGGAGCTACAGAGTATTATGCTCAGTAAAATAAGCCAGGCAGGAAAGACAAGTACCAAATGATTTCCCTCATTTGTGGAGTATAACAACAGAGTAATACTGAAGGAACAAAACAGCAGCAGACTCACAGACTCCAAGAAGGGACTAGTGGTTACCAAAGGGGAGGGGTGGGGAAGGGAGGGTGGGGAAGGAAGGAGAAGGGGATTGAGGGGCATTATAATTGGCACACATGGTGTATGTGGGATCACAAGAAACTAGCACAGAGAAGACAAATAGTGACTCTATAGCATCTTACTAAGCTGATGGACAGTGACTACCATGGGGTGTGGGGGGTACTTGATAATAAGGGTGAATGTAGTAACCACAATGTTTTTCATGTGAAAAACCTTCATAAAAGTGTATATTAATGATACCTTAATAATTTAAAAAAAGCATTTATCTTGTCACCCTTAAGGTTATTTTCTTCTATAGTTCTTGTGGCCGGTATGTGGCCCCTGGCTGCCGCTGCCAGGTGATGATTGCTCTGAACCCTCTACCTCTTCAGCTACTGCCTGCCTGTGGAATGCACGAGCTATGGACTTAAACTGCACAGGACTTTGAACCCAGCTGAATCCTCCTGCTTGAGGATTATCATGATTTTATTGCTTTTTGCTATTGTCTGTCATTAGTCTGGTTACAATGCTCCAGTTTTCTCACCCAGGGACCATTGTAGAAGATGGGGAACAAGTAGATGGTAAGGTGAGATTTTTGGAGGGGTGGCCTGTGGGTAAAATTGCAGTATTTCCAGAATCTCTCTTCTGGTTTTAGTGCATCTCCATATCAACAGGTGTTTCCAAGAGGTGGAGAGAAGTCGTCCATCTCCATATCAATGGGTAATGATGTGGGCAAGCCAGGGCTTATCTGAACCTTAGAGGTTGGAGGGAGTATTTGCTTGCTTCTGCTGCAGCAGGAGAGATGCGGGCTGATTCCTTGTAAGCAATATACAGGTTTTAAACTTTATTTCTGCCTTTGACTGATTTCAGTTTCAAAAGCATTTTCCCCAAGGATTTCCCCTCCCCGGATTTACAGGGTCCCATGTGAAGACAACAAAAGCTTTGCAGGGATATAACTTTCTTTCCAGCCAGATCTCAAGGAGGCCACAATTGAACAGAACTAAGAACTTCCCAAATCACCCCTCAGGATGGGGAAAAGACATGCTCACTGAGAGGAATGGCTATAATGAAAGTCCTGCAAATCAAGTAACCCCTCCTTGTCAATCAAAGAGGTGCCTCCTGATCAGAATGCAATATATAGACTGAGGCCTTTGTGTATCTTGATTCTGGCCTGTTCCTGCCTTGGAGTGTAACCAAATAAAACTTCCACTCTGCTTCGCCATTGCATCTACCACCCAATTCTTTGTTGTAGTGGGACAAGAGAACAAACTCAGCCTGTAACACATGTATTAATTAAGGTTTTGCCTTAGATTTATTTTCATTTCTCAGAGGTTGGGATGTCACTTTTTGGAAAATTTAAGTAGGTTTTATCATATTTTAAATTAATTTAATAATTAAGTAATGTAAAAAACTCAGAAGAATGTTTTCTAAAGAGATTTCAAGATGAGAGAAATTACATCTTCCTCTATTAGACTGACACGTGATACAATGGGTGTGTTAGTCAAAGTGAGTCAGGTAAATTGGGCCCCCCTTTTCCCTAGAGGCTATCAAAATATATGTAATGGAAAAAAAGTTATTTTTCATAGATAATTTAAAAATATATGTTATTTGTAAGAGCCTCCCGTGTTTTTGCTATTAATGGTGGAGGCTGTCATTATGTTAGAGTAGGTATAGCCAGACATGAGCAGGGATGGGGAAAATGGCCTACTGTTTACATTCTTTACAATCCATGTAAGCTATTCTTGTGGGGTGTGTGGAATGAGGGGATAGATATCAGACCAGCAGAAACCAGCCTGTTCCAATATAGAGAAGAAGTTGACTCACACTTCACCCTGAAATACATTATATAATTTTTAACATGGACAAATCATGCCTCTTTACCATTAAAATAATAAAAAACACACATCTCTGCACCATGACAGTTTCAATGAGAATCAAAAATAGCCAAAAATTTCCCCAAACAGGTTGGAGGTGGAGCAAGCCCAAACTCCAAGAAGCCCCCACCTGTTCCCTTGGAAACCTATCTCCACTTAGTCAACAGGCATCTTCCTTTACATAAAAAGGCTCCCTACTCTTTCCTCAGGTGACTCCTGCAGGCATCTAACCACACTCAGCTCTCAGGTATGTACTTTCTCTTTTCTTTTAATTCTTGTTTTCCAATAAACTTAAAGCTCAACCATTTTTATATCCATCCTTGAATTCTTTCTTATAACAAAACTAAGAACCCATTGCTGGAAACAATAAGAGCTTTTTAAAAATATTCCATTTGTCTTTCCTGGCACAGAGTAGGGTGTTACAACTTCTGCCCCTTTTGAAGTTAGGTGTGGACATGTCATTTGCTTTTTGTGCTTTTTGGATATGTGAGTGGGAATGACATGTGTCACCTTTCCTGCTGTTGCCATGATTATGGAAGCACGAATCCACCTAGTGCAAACCTCTCCTACTAACTTGCAGTGAGCATGTACAATGAGCAGGAATTTTTTTTTTTAATATTAAGCACTTGAGATTTAGGGGCCATTCATTACCAGGTAATAACATAGACTATCCTGACTGACACAAAGCTATTTCACAGACATGACATTGATATCAAATTTTGTCTGTGGGGATGTAAAAGTAGAGAAGCCTGAGGGCTAAAATATACAGCATAATAACGGACTAAGCTGAAGCAAAAGATGAGAGAATTAGAGGAAGAGCTCTGAAGAGGATATCACATAAATTATTAGGAGGGAGGCGGAACAGGACCTCACTGTCAGGCAACTGAGACAAAAGACATAGGAACTGATTCCCCAGGGAGATTTTTAAAGAAGTGAAAATGAAAATATTATGTGGTATATAGTGGGTGACCCATGCCCCTTTAAAGGTCTTTGGTAAAATCTTTTTTGCTCACTGCTCCTCTGTGGAGTGTATTTTCTTTGGAGGACTAGGGGAAAAAGTTTCGAGGTTACCACAGGAAGAAATGAGAAGCTACCAATGGGAGGCAATCAACACAATTTCTTTCCCAAAGTGTAAACCAAAGGAATACTTTATGTGGCTAGAAATCTATAGACTTTTGTTTTGATTGATTCATTTTAGGTATCCATAAATACTGCAAATACTAAATATTGATTCAACTACAAATTGTGCATACGTGTATTGGGACTATAGGAATGGGGAAAGTGTGTGATAGGAGGGGAGGAGCCAAAGAGAAGAAATAAAACCTCATGCAAGCAATTCAATAAATATCTGTAACTGGAAATATCAGTTATGTACATGTAATTTGAATATGGACTAACACGCTAGAATAAGCAATTAAATGAGATGAAAGAGCTTGTGTCTGGGTACTGGGACTTGGGAATGAGTAAGAGTGAGAAATGTATGGAAGAATCAATCAATCCTTCAAAAAGTTATACTCATTATTTGACAAAAATTAAATGGAAAAGTAAAATTAAATAACAAATGTTATTTAATTAAATAACAAAAGTAAAATTAAATAACCATCTCATTTTTAATCATCTAAATTTGTTTTGATGTCTTTGACTTTTTTAATACTTAATATTATTGTGACTATCAAAGAAAATATGTGCTCATTTTACAAAAATGCAGAAAATTATCATTCTAACTTGGCTGCACTTCCCTAACCAATGTGCAGAGCTATTCCACCTCACACAGGAAACGATGATCTCAAATGAAATAAGGAACCACTCAACAAAACATCAGTGTTTTGCTTGAATACTGAGGCTATCTTTCATATCAGTATCCACAGGGCATAAAGAACCAGCTTAATACATAAATACAAATAGAAAATTTCCAACTGACAGTTGAATGTGAGAAGAGTCAGTGCAGATCATCAGAGCACAGAGCAATGCATTCTATTCAGAAAAGACTTGAAATGATAAAAAAATTCATTACTTGTGGCATTTACACAATTATCGTGAGAAACACAAGAATACTCAACTAATTTATCTCACTGAAGACTTTTTGATTCAAGTAAAAAAACAAAGGAAGGAAACAGACAATGGTAGACATTTTTTCCCTTCCTTTTTACCCCTTGCTTCCTTCCTTCCTCCTTCTCTCCTTCTCTCTTCCCTTTTTTCTTCCTTCCTTCTGTTTTTGTAAAAAGCAGTGAAGGAAAGGTAATTCTTCGTAAGTAAAAATGTTCCTCTTCAGGAAACAGTTGTTTCAGGCTCAGGATTCAGCATCCATCAATCTCAGCTGAGGAGCAGAGGGGAGGGAAACAGGATTTACCAGGCACTTTTTTGGTGGCTGTGACCTCCAGGGCTTACCATTCTTGTTGATGTTGTTTTTTGACTTGTAGTTTTCTAATGTTTCCCACTAAATCGATTATTGCCTTTAGAAGTAATTTCATGGCTTTTGAAGTACTATAGCTTTATCTTTCTAACCTTCATGGTGCTGTGAAAGATTGGTCTCATTTCTTGTTAATTCTGATTCTTCTTTGAGGTTATTCTTTCACTCTCCAAGGGAATCATCAGGTATCTTTTTATTAGTCTTACACATCATGCCACCTCTGGGGAACTTGTACTATCCAATTCATCTTTTCTGACAATTGCCAAAATAAATGGTAGCCAGAGCACTTGTTTTATTTCTGTGAACTTATTTTATTGCTTGCCACCTTTCACAGCAGTGAGCAGTAATAAAGAACAAATAGACAAGGATTACCTTTTTCCAATACTATATATAATGGTCAGTTTTAAATCATTTTAGTGGTAAAACTTTTGAAAGAATAGTTTAATTCTACATTTTTATCTGACATATTCATTTCTTCTTATATGTGGCAGCAAAGGGTAATGGAAGAAATAACTCACTAGTATTGGAGTCTAGATTCTGGTCCCAGCCCTAAATATGAGCTCACACAATTACTGAAGTCCTCCAAACTTCGGTTATATAATCCTTTGGTTATATAATCTATAAAATATAGGAACTGACCTCTGGGAAGCTGGCTGGTTTTAATAGATTGCATTTCCAGTAAGAAAATACATCCCCATTTGCCAAGTCTTTAAACACCAACATGTTCACTCAAGAGTATATTTTACTATTAAAATGTATCCAAAAGATAATGTTATGTTCAAATGTCTCTATTTTTAGAGACATGTTTTATTATAAAATGTATTTTTCATATGTACAATTAAGAGTAGACTAACAGATGCCAGGATCAGAAAAGGCAGCAAAATTTGGAACAAGGTCAAGTTAGTAGAGTAATAGACATTTTTTATTTTGCCTCCAAAATCCAGTCTTCAGAGATTAAACTTTTCAGAAAAAGTTTTCCAATCCTTGGAGTTAAAGAAACAAATAGGGAAATAGGGGGGAAGGAACTATGGGGAAGCAGAGAACATTACCTCAAAATGTGCCACTTTGGCTTGTATTAGTTTTGAGCTGAAGGCAATTGGAACCTGCTAAAATCAGGAAAGCTGGTTTTGTTGTTGTTTGTCTCTCTTAACTGCCTAAAATAATTTAGATAGAGGACCTGTGCCAAGAAGACAGCCATATCAGAGATAACTTTTCATATCAGAAAGATTTATTCTGTAGGGCTTGGCAAATATTTGCTGTTCTCATCTTGTGAATTACCTTCTTCCCCTCTGAAATTCCAGAGTCTAATTCCCTTCTTAGCTCAGAATGGCAATAAGCCTCCATTGCCTGTCTTTGAGCCTCTCATATTTTTTGGGCTCCTGTACATATTAAATTAAATTTGGTTTTCTCCTGTTAATGTCTTAAGTGAATTAAATTATTATACCAGCCAAAGAACCTGGAAGAGAGCAGGAAAAGTTTTCTGCCTCTATAGGACAAATCTTCCTTACAGAAGAATTCCAAAGATTAAATATGAAAGAAGTATGAGAAACAGAAAATCACTATTAGAACACAACAGTAAAAACCACCGTAGGCAAGATTCATTGATGACTGGTAAAATTAGTGGCAAAACTTTAAGGAAAAACAGGATAGTTGCAGAGCAAAGAAGTATCTCCCATACAAATATGTATTAATTATTATGGTCAATATAACACACAACATTTTTTATATTATTGCAGAAAACTGAGCTCAATTCTGTTATTCTTTGTGTGGGCTGGCTTTAATGACTCACTTGTAAAGAAGAGAATACGCAAAAGGAAAAATAGTGACTTTGCTGTGGAGAACCTGGCAGATGCAATGTCAAATAAGAGATCAAGGTTAAGTTCAACAGTGGTAATGCACATTGGTAGTATGTGCCTCTGATAGTATGCAATGAGAAGGGCATTTTATCTATATGGTATTCTTCCCCAAGACCCAGAGTCTCAGTGTAATCATGAGAAAACATCACTTATGCCCAAATTGAGGGGTATTTCACGAAACAGCTAACCAGTAATTGTTACAACTTGCAAGGTCTTGAAAAACAAGAAAATACTAAGGAAACTGGAGGAAACTAAGAGACATGATGCCTCTTTTGAATGGCCCTGAATTATTGAGGCCATTCATGGTCATCTTACTGTTTATGACCATGAAAACATTTATTTAGTGGCTGAAGGGCACAGACATGAGACTTTGTCTGGATAGTATTACAGGACTGGGAAAGGGTCAGGTTATAATGTGTGCCTGAGATGGACACTGCATGCTGAAGCCTTGAGATAATTATCAGCATGCTCTGTGGATAGCATATAATTGGCAAGGGATGGTTTATATATCAGACAGCATAGTGTCATTCAAAGGAGACTGGAACAAAACTCTATCCAAGTTCTGAATGAAAGTTAAGTAATCTGGTAAATGACTTAAGAGGAGGAGCTGAGTAAAAGCTTGCTTTGCCATGGCCCACTTCCTCTTATTCTAAAGTTCTCTGTATAGGGTTAATGATAATACTGACCCTACTGTGTAACCATGAATCTACACACTGGATGAAATAATTGCAGGCAGGGATAATCTCTAAAAATATTTAAGATTTTTAATAATATCTGTTGTACAAAAGGGATATATATAGTAGTAATATATAATAAAATGTTAATATATATTAACATATGATAAAGATATGACTATTCCTTTTAAAATATGACATAAATTCTGAGTATTAAGTAAAAAGAAACACTGAATTGAGTTCCACCATGTAAAGGAGAGACTGTAAAGAATGAAACTTTATTTCTAATTTCCTGTTTTTTCTTTTAAAAACATATATTGTAAGGAAATGAAAGACAAAGTGTGAATAAAATGTTATGTAATAATATGCATTTACATGTTATAATTCTTGAGAGTGATGATGTACCTATATTCTAAAAAAATCCTGCAAAGTCCAAAAATAAACTCTTGAAATATCCATGTTTAATCATAATTGCATCTATTAGTAAAATAATTTTTTGTAAGTGCAGAATGTGAGGTGCCTTTCTGTTCACTATTCTTATAGAGAAAGTAGCCCAAACATTACTAAAACATATTCAGAGTTGTGCTGATAATTTCTTATTGAATCTGAATCATATAAGAACAAAGGACACCTTGTGCTCTGGACAAAGATAATTAGGTGTAAACTGTTCATTCACACTTCAACAGATAAAAGAAGCCTCTGGTTTCTAGGGCAAATTCAGTCTTTTTTAGAAAGTTTACCCCAAAGCCCCTAATCAAAAAGCTATAAAAACTGTCTGACTGCCCTCATACCAGTATGCTTGCTTTGTTCACCAAATTACATGTTTGTCAATGACTACCGCTGAAATTCAGCAAGAACTCAGTGACTTCAGTGAGACTACTACTAATTGTTGCCTCCTCCATTGTGCACCCTCCTTGAGTATAGGACACTTGAGTACAGGACCCCTCTACTGCAGATGCCTAGCATAACGCCTAGTTCATTTCCTTTCTTTCTTCTTCTTTTTTTAAATGAGAACGTTTATGGTCTACTGTCTTAGCAAATTTCAACCATGTAATACAGGGTTATCAACTATAGTCTCCATGTCTTACATTAGGTCCTCAGACTTTATTCACCTTATGCTGAAAGTCTGTACCCTTTTACCAACCTTCCCCTATTTCTTCCACTCCCAGAACCTGGCAACCAATTTTCTACACTGTTTCTATCAGTTCGACTTAACGGGTTTTTGTTTTTTGTTTTTAGATTCCACATATAAGTGATACCACACAGTATTTGCCTTTCTCTGTTTGACTTATTTTACTCAGCACTATGCTCTCAAAGTCATCCATGTTGTCACAAATGGCAGGATTTCCTTTTCTCTTGTGGCTGAGTAATACTCATACATATATAATCATCAGGGAAATGCAAATCAAAAACCACAATGAGCTATTACCTCACATCTGCTAGAATAGCTATCATCTAACAGACAAGAGATAAGTGTTGGTGAGAATGTGGAGAAAAGGGAGCCCTTGTTGGGGAATGTAGACTGGTTCAGCCATCACGGAAAACAGTATGGGGGGTTTCTCAAAAAATTAAAAACAAAAGTACCATATGATCTAGCAATTCCACTCCTGGGTATTTAGGTGGAAAATTTGAAAATACTAACTCAAAAAAGATACATGTAACCCTATGTTTACTGCAGCATTATTTACAATAGCTAAGATATGGAAACAACCTAAGTGTCCATCAATGGATGGATAAAGAACATGTGGTGTATGTATATAATATATATATACCATACAATCTGACTTCTATATGGGATCTAAAAACCAAACCAAAACAAAAAAATCAACTCAAAAATACAGAGAAAAGATTGGCGGTTGCCAGAGGGGGAGGGGGTGTGCAGCAAAATGGGTGAAGAGAATCAAAAGGAACAAACTTCCAGTTATAAAATTGTTGGGTAAGTTACAGAATTTCCAGAATCTCCTGCCTGGCCTTAGTTCATTTACATATCAATAGGTGTTTACCACTGCAGCTTCCCGAAGCCTCCCGGGCAAGGCGCAAGGCGCAGAGAGACAACACCATTCTAACCTCCCCTCCATTCCTGGTATCTAACTGGTCTGACATCTGCCAGTCACCAAGGACCCGCCAACGGGGTTCCTCCTGGAAGGAACTAAGTAAGTAGAGACCGCAAGGAAGTAGAGAAGTAAGCAAGAAGTGGAGACCGTGCCATGGCTCCAGAGTGAGAGCGTCAGGTGGAGGAGACAGACGGTGCTGGTAGTCTAGCTAGCAAATCTGATCAAGCTGTGAGCAATAAAAAGCCTTTCTCCCAATTCACTCTTTCCCTAGACTGTTTTCAGTTTCACTGGTTTATTCACCCTAGTCCAGGAACACCCTTTCCCCTGGAGCTACAAAAATAAATTAGTTATGGGAAATGTATTAATGTACAGCATGGCAACTATAGCTAAAATACTGTATTACATATTTGAAAGTTGCTAAGAGAGTCAATGTAAAAATTTCTTATCACAAGAAAAATAATCCTGTAACTATGCATAGTGACAATGTTAACTAGACTTTATTGTGGTGATTGTTTCACAATATATACAAATACTGCATCATTATTTTGTATATCTGAAATTAATGTCAGTTATACCTCAATAAAAAAGCAAAAAAATAAATATGAAAATATTATATAAATATACCATTTTTAAGCATAAAGGTTCAAAAACATGTATACTTCAAAAGCAAAAACGAGCCTACTTCAGTACATCAAATGATAAACTAGTGTAAATTTAGCATTGAGTATTTTAAAATTTTAGTCCAGACAAGGAAGAAAATTTTAATGCCACAGTGACAGTTTTGACTTTGTGTTGCTTCTTAATAAATAATCCTTAATTCAGAAAATAAAGAAAAAGAAAACACAACCCTTGTCAAAAAATACTAGAAAAGAACAGTGAACCTCATTCACAACAACAAAGCAGAACAGATGACAGGAAGGCCAAAGGCAGCTCAGGTCAAACTGAATGCAGGAGAATGTGGGGAAAGAGTGCCCCCAGCTGCACATCCCTGACAGTGCTGCTCGAATACACTTCTCCAAGTAAGTGTCTCATTCTGAGATACCGAACCAAAAAGCATTTGTTTACAATAAGGGAGAAAGAGTAAGAGGGCAGGCAGTGAGAGCCTTCATATATTTCATTCGGTAGAAGGCAAGGATAAATGGAAAAAATAAAACACAGATACGTCATTTTTGAACATTGCTTCTATTCCTGGATGTTTGTTACTCAAATATTCATTTGTGATCGTTGATTGTATATTTATGTTTGGTGCATTTTTCTGATGATATACCCCAATAAAAATAATTGGTAAGGGAGACTGACTTCTATAACCTGAAGAAAGAAACTGCACCTTCTGCTCCAGTTATTATGATAACGTAATGAATTACTCTAAATAACTCTTTGTATTTCATCTTCTTCTGTGAGAAGGACCCAAATCTGGGGGCAGGTATAATCTGAAGACATGTTCACTGTTGGCAGTTGATGCTGGTTCATAACCAGTTAGAAGATACTTTACAGACACTTCAATTACAAGAGCAACAGGAGAACACAAAAGAAAGAGGAATGTGAAAGATACCTATGAAAGTTTTAAAGCTCTACTGTGGACATACATCAATAGAAAATACAAACTACATTTGTGAGTTTCTGAGTTTAAAAAAAAAATACTGAAAAATACAGATGTTAATTTTTCCTTTGTCAATTTACAATTTTAATGTGATTCAAATAAAATAAACACAGCTTTTTTTTTCCTAGTAAAGAAATCTGATTCTAAGGCAAATTACATTGCTCTTCCACAAATTTTTATTGGATTCAGATCACCTTTGCCACCTCCACAGCTGGCCCAACCTCATCATTATCTCTCATCTGGGCTACCGGAATAGCCTACCTGTACTGCTTGCTTCCACTCTTGCTCTCCTCTCCCACATTCCCATCCCATCTGTTAACCTATTCCCTAAAATAGTGTTCCTTTGAAAGCATCAGTTAGCTCCCCTCCCATCATTCACCTGCTCCAATGGCTTTCCTACATACTTAGAGTATAATCCAAAATTATTTACGTATTCTGCAAGGCATTCTAGAACCTGGATCTCTCTCTGACTACATTTCCTACCAAATTGCCCTAATTATTCACTTTTCTATTTTAATTAATTTTTTCTTTTGCTCCAATCATGTTCTTCAAATATGTATTTCAAGCTCCTGCCTATCAGCCTTTGCACTCATTCTTTCATCTCCCAGCAATGGTGTTCTTACTCTGGAATCACATTCATTCCACTCTAATCTCAAATGTCACCTCCTCAGAGAGAAATTGTCATTGGAAATACTATATAAAATATTGGTATTTATTTATACTGCTTTATTTTCTTCATATCATAGATTGATTTTCTGGGGGTTTGTCTTTCTTCTCCACAAGGGAATAATTTCCATGAAGACAGAAACTCTTTTTCCTGAACACTTAGAATATCTGACATATAGCAAATGCTCAATACATATTGAAATGAATGAGCCAAGTCAGAATCATTCCAAGAATTAGCATATCATAAAAACAACAATATAACCCTATGATATGATAACATAAAGGGTTCAAACAATGGAATATACTAGAAGGACCATAAATTTATCAAATACAAACGCAATTTAGTATAAAAGAGAGGACACATTTCAAATTAGTTGAAGGGTTGGTTCATAATTATTGGTGTTTCAACAACTGAACAACCACTGAAAAATGAAAATAAATCTTTACCTTACCCCTTAAAGCAAAATTAACTCTGAATGAATTAAGTATTTAAATATTAAAAAGGAAACCTGGAAAAACCAGAAAACCCATGGTAGGATTTTTGAAGTTTCCTTAGAAATGGGATAAGTTATAAATATGACACAAAGCTCAGAAACCATTTTTTTAAATGTTGAAAAATTTGACTATAAACAGTTTTAAAAACCTCTTTATTTTAAAAATCACTTTTAAAAGATCAAAGGAGGCAAAAACATTTGCAATTCATATCAAACATGAATTACAAATTTTGTCAATATGAGTTCCTAAAAATAGCTAAGAAAACAACCCAGTACAAAAATGAGCAAGGTACGTGACTAGAGATCACAACTGAATTCTTAAATATGTGATTCTTAAAATAATACACTGAGAAAATGCAATTCAATTAACAATGACATGTTATTTGCCTATTTCATGGGCAAGCATTTAAAAAAAAAATGATACCACACTGTGTTAGAGAGGATAGGTCTAGACTATCAGGCATTCTTACACATACTGTAATGACTTCTATGAAGAATGCATTAGTTATCCAATGCTACATAACAAATTACTCCAAAACTTAGAGGCTTAAAACAACAATAAACATTTATCTTTTCTGACAGTCTCTCTGTATCAGAAATTTGGGAGCAACTTAGGCTGGGCAGTTCTGGCTCGGGGTCCCTTCTGAGGCTACAACCAGGATGTTAGGGCTGCAGTCATTTTAAGTCTTGACTAGGGCTGGATGATCCACTTTTAAAAGTGGCTCACACCTGGTTAGCAAGTTGATGCTTGTTGTTGGTAGGAATCCTCAGTTCCTCCACATGTAAGCATCTCCCAGAGCTGCTTGAGTACCCTCATGACATGACAGCTGGATTCCCCTAGAGCCAGAGATCCCAAAGTAAGCAAGGTGGAAGCTGTTATGTCTCTTCTGACCTAGCTCTGTAATCATTTTCTCAATATCCTATTGGTCACATAGGTCAACACTGTTCAGTGCAGGAGGGGGCTACACTGGAGCATATATCTCAGGAGACAAGGATAATTAGGGGTCATCTTGGAGGCTGGCTACCACAGGGGACAGACAATTTGGAAAATATTTTTCCAAGTGAAAATTTCACATAGATTCCAAAACTGAAATTCCACTTGTAGTTATCCTTCAGATATATAAAAGAAATATTCATGCATTTTTAGCAATTGCAGAAAATTGAAGTAATCTAAATGTTTATCAATAGGCCTCATTAAATAAATTATAATGCATCCATACAATGTAATATATGTAGGAACAGGATACCTCAGGTAGGATCCACAAGAAAATAGAAGTATTATTGCCTTGGGGAAAAGGAAGTGGTGATCAGCAATGGAAGAAGGAGAAATCTATTTTTCAATGAGTACTGTACCCTTTCTGTACCCTCTGTATTTTGCAACCATGTAAAGAATTATCTCCTTTGAGAAAGTAGATAAAAATACTTAACTGCTGTAAGATTTGCAAAACTACTTATTCCCAAAGGAAAGGTGAATTGGGATCCACTGAACCTTTATGGTCTTTTATTTTGTCTGTTATATATTAATCAGTTTACTACAGGAGCATCATTATTTGGACTCCCAACTCAATTCTTCTCTAAGATGTCAAACTTCATGAATATACTGATTACATAGCTCATTTTGTATCCCCAAATATTGCTAAGCACAATATTAAGCAACAGAAAGTACTCAATGCATATTTGTTTAAATCAGGGTTTCTTAACCTCAGCACTATTATTAATTTGGGCCAAATAATTTTTTCTTATGAGGGGCTGCCCTGTGCATTCTAAGATATTTAGCAGCATGCCTGGACTCTTCCTACTAGATGCCAGTAGCACTTTATGTCATGACTAATATAAATGTCTCCAGCCATTGCCAAATAGTGCTTGAAGGGGAGAAATCACCCTCAGTTGAGAACCACTGGTTTAAAGTAATAACATCCAATCTTGAGGAGTGGCTACAGAATTTAAAATACATTTTAAGCAAGATTTAGTATACATTTTCTACTACAATATAATAATTTGGTATGTACTACTGTAAGTGTATAAACAGTTAGAATATATGTTATATACCATAAACAAAGACTAATCTTTAATACTTTTGTCATTATTTATTATTCTTAATTGTTCTTTGT
This sequence comes from Manis javanica, assembly GCF_040802235.1. Classification (NCBI taxonomy): domain Eukaryota; kingdom Metazoa; phylum Chordata; class Mammalia; order Pholidota; family Manidae; genus Manis; species Manis javanica. Next base: position 61,886,266 of record NC_133161.1, on the reverse strand, counting down.
TATTTTATATCCAGAATTGACCTCGCATAGGAAGGTGAAAAATTCAGAATCCCTCATTTGGGGGATGGTCTATATGTGAGATACATCATTTTCTTCCCTCTTCTTTTCTTGATGACTATAATGATAGTAAAAATTGATTATCAGTACACTAAGGGTTATGATTTGGAATTAATATTACAATCTTTAATGCAGATCACTTCATCAGATAGGGATTAAACTATATAAAGATTAATTACACTAGCCAAAGAGTTAATTCTGGATGATTTCTTTCAATTGATAACCAATGGTTTACAAACAAGAAACTATCATCTGTGAAACTGGATAAAAGCCTTACAGTGAGAATGATAGTAACACCAAGAATATCTAAGATAGATCATTATCTTATCTCACAAACAATACTGGGAAGAGAAGAATTTCATAACATATGGGTATAGGAATTAACAAATCTCTCCCTTCCCTTAAGATTGTCATTTTGTCATTGAAAGTCTGTAGTATTAAGAGCATTTCCCATCTTTTCTTCTCAATTCATTTTCCCCTTTTGTGTTTATTTCACCAAAAGGAGGAGGAAGAAAAGAAAAAAGGCAGGAAGGGGCAATGCGAGGAGGGAAGGACTGAGGAAAGAGAAAGGGAGTAAAGGAGGAATGAAGGAAGTTTCTCTGTGACAGAATAAAAGTGCCACAGATTTCTAGTCTATGAGATTAAAAAAAAACTAGTGGCCAAATTTTACCTCTTCTTTTCCTTTAATTCCACCAAAATACAATGTAGCCAACACCTATAAAGCCCATCTTGAAAAATACTTGAGAAATTTAGTTAAAACTACATGTTCATTCATTTCCATATTGTAATCTTTTAAATGTGAAAAAAATATAAAGAACCACTATAGACAGACTTCCTGGTGTTGTGCAGCCTAACTTGCAATGATATTTTTATCAAAACTAAAAATTCCTGATTCAATTGTAAAACATTTGTTTGCATTGTTTTCTCTTATCTGTCTTAATACTTAAATATCTGCCACCGAATTCCAATGGTTTTATACATCTACCAAGAACTCTAGGTAGGTAAAAGAGAGCTAAAGGTACTTATTCAAATTTAAAATTTATGTATTTATCTCAATCCTAATCTGGCTAGGGTATAAGATAGAAGCATTGGATATGGTTTTTCATACTGACTGCATTTTGTTGGCAGCATCACTATATAACAGTCCACCCAGTTAAAACAACACATAAACAAAGAGTGAGGTATCAAGTTATTCCTTGTTTTATATTCATGGAGAATATGATTATAGCATCTTGTTATATATTATTTATTTATTTAGAAAGCTACCAATTTTACAGCTAGGCTGTTTATAAAACAAGATGCCATTATGGAATCATTCTTTGAAGGTAGGTCTCTTGTATAATAACTAGAAATTATAACTTCTGAAATCCACAGTTCAGAAGTACAAATGACTGCTCATTCATCAGGATTAAAGACAAAATAATTAATCAAGAACTAACATGCTTTGTGTTTGTGTGCTTTCAGGCAGAAATATTACATCTTTGCAAGACAAATGTTATTTCACAATAAATAATAATATCTATAACATGACTACCCTCAGATGAATTGCTCTTAGAATTCTGACAAAGCTAAGCATACTATTGATGAAGCAAATCTAAGGTTTGTATGCCAATTTATCTTTTTTCCAAGGAAAAAAACTGGCATATAGTATTATTCATGGTCTCTTCAAGGAAAATACCCAGTATGTTAAACATTTATTTTCCATTTTAATTTCTTATGTTGAGCAAAACAAAAGAAACTGAAATTTCATATGGTTCAACCTAATTGTATGAGCAAGAAAAACTAACTAACTGAAATAAGAGACAGAAAGAAAATATAAAGGAGAATCCTGGTTCAGCAAAGATAGACAATTCTCTTTAGTTATATTACATTCAAATTACTTTAAAAACAACTTGTAAAAATCCCAAAAAAATTAATGTCCCAGTGCTCTGTACTTACATAAAGTAATATAAGGCTTAAACAATCAATGCACATGTGACCGGTAAATTTTGCACTTTAACGTCGTGTCATAATCATGAATCTAATGGATGAGAGATTAACAAATTAAAACATTCTACTCAACACTGAATAAATATAATGAATGCATAATTCTGATTGTAATTTACAGAAATTAACAATATATTATCACAAGAAGAAATTCCTTATTTTCCTTTAAAAGTTGACAATGTCAGGTCTTTATCACCCTTTCTTGACTTAGCTTTTAAAATCATATTGTAGGGACTAAATGATGGTCTGTGTCTGGCTACAAACCTTGTAGGGAGCTATTTGGCATAAGCTATTAAGAATGTGAATGTCTATAATGGTTTCTAAATTATGAATCAACTATAAAACTGATATATTTTGAAGGATATAAAGGTCAATTACTTAAGGTGATTTAGAACTAATACTGATCTGAGAAGAACAAAAATGATGAAAACACCATTGATCTCAGCTTCCTTTTGATAACATAAAATTGGCACTATTTCCAGACCAAGTGAAATATAATCAGGCAACTTCAGAAATATTGTCTAGGTTAAGACACTTACAGTACAGAACTTCGAAGTATTCAAAACCCTTAGTGTTGAGTGTAAGACATTATTCAATACAAACATCACTGACAACACTTTCTATTTGAGTACTGAATTCTGGGTACTCCTTTAAGGTGCAGAATTATCTGGTAATTTAGGTTGAGAGAATAACTCAGAGGTTTCTTGCTCTGGCAAGTAGTATCACATTTTAGTTGCCACGTAATACAGTGCTGTTAATTATACTGTATCCTAGATCCCCAGAACATATTCATCTCATATCTGGAAGTCTGTATCCTTTGACCAACATCCTCACAAACCCTCCGTCCTTTCAGCCCCTTGCAAATACCATTCTATCCTCTATTTCTGTTTTGGCTGTTTTCCACATATAAGGGAGACATCTTCCCAAAACCTCCTCCCCTCCAGCCCCAACAAACACCATTCTACTTTTTTTTTCTAGGAGTTCAGCTTTTTTGGATTCACATGTGAGAACATACAGTATTTTTCTTTCTCTCTTTTTTAATTTCAAGTAGCATAATACCCAGAAGGTCCATCCATGTCGCCACATTTTCTTTATCCATTCATTCATCAATGCACACTTAGGTTATTTCTGTTTTGGCTACCATGAATAAATCGGTCAATGAACATGGGACTGCAGAAAGCTGTTTGATATCCTGGAGCTGGCAGTCACTGGGGGGAGTCAAGGACCTGGAATCCTCACCCGGTCTACTTAGCTCTTGTGAAGATATTTCCAGTTATGGTGAGTTATTCAAATTGCTGTTTCTGGGAGAAGGGTACTTGAAATTCCTACACTGCCCTTGCTGACATCCCTCCCTGGTTCAGGAATGTTTCAAACTAAAGCTTATATTATATTTCTAATTATAAGACTTCCATTTTCATTTCAAGAATTTCAAAATTTTGGTAAAGTAAAATGAAGAATTATAAAGGCACCAGAAATCTCACTACTTTTGTTTCTAGGTTTTTAGGTTGAATTACCAGATACTGTCTTTAGTGTTTAAAATGAAAATTCAAGTTAATTGGTTAGAATTTCACACACAAAAAAGAAACTTTTCATGAAAATGAATTAATGTACTGTTTCCACTTCAAATAATTTCTAGGTAGACAAAGTTTGAGACAATCCTCCTAGTTCATTAAATGTAACATCTTTATTCCAAAGGAACTAAAAGAATATGAACTGTTAGTTTGGGTATATGACAGTTTATAATAAGAATTTTTTTTTTAGATCTTTATTTCAAAAAATGAAGAAGGATTAGTCTACCAACCCATACATCCTCTGCCACTCTCTTTGGCCAAAAGTTGTTCCCTTTCTTGAGATAAGTTGCTTTGATCTCTGCTTCACACCACCATCTGCCTTCTCCATAGACCAGTGTCCTCTCTTTCATCATCCAATTCTGCGAGGTTGCCCTGAAAGGATGACCTCAGCGCCTGTTCCTTATAACATCCCACCTTGGCACCCACAACTAAGGAAATCAACTGTTACTGCTTATGCCAAGTCTAAAGCCTTCCACCACTCCCTGTCTGAAGAGAAAATTGAGATGATCCAACTAGAATCACATATTTACTTCTGGGCCATATCAGTGAGGGCAGCAGGAAAAGCCTTCTTGGTCATGTCCACCTGCCCTTTCCTGTACTGTGCGCAAGGGGAAAATTCTCATAGAAGATGTGGGCACAGACCAATCACATCACTAGTAGAACTTCATAGCATCACAGTGATCCTCAAAGAGATGGGGCCGTGATATTAGCCAAGTCTTCCTGCTAAGTAGATTATCTATTCTTTAACCCCTTCAGAAGATCAGACTGTTACCGTGTTTTGCTAGTATTCACCATTCTGGATGATCTAGTGTATTTTATTAAAGGAAACTGATCATTTTGTTTATGGGTTAAGGAGGAAAAAATATAGCCATCTCCCTACCTGGTATGTACACATTATTCTTACACTTAAGGAAGATAAAAAATAGCATGACAGAGAACATCAGTTTCCTCACACAGATTTTAAAAACTTTAATGAAAAGTCTGTCCAGATGTGTAGTGTACAATGACAAATGTGATGTTTTATGAACTTGACATTCTTAAAAAATATGCCTTGTAGCAGAAAACTGACATCCAGTACTTTGGTGTAAGTGAATTAGCCAAAAAATTTAAAAATGAAAAAGTATCTTTCTACATTCTTTCAGGTGCATAGCAGACAAATGTGAGGGTGTTTGCCAAGCCTATGGCTTTCTTCCCAGGTCACTACACTACCATTCCCTCCACCCACATAGAAGTGGGTCTTGCCAGTATGATTATTACTCTACTTACCCTGACTTCTTCCTGGCTACATTTATTTAGTTCACAGGCAGACATTTCACCTAAGCTTGCAATATTTCCAGAATCTCACCTGGCCTTAGTTCATCTCCATCTCAACACGTGTTCCCAAGGGGTGGAGAGAAGTAGCCATCTCCCTATCAATAGGTGTTTATAAGGGGGTGTGCATAGCAAGTGAGTACACACCTGGGCTGGAGAGGTTTGGTGGGACCTACACAACTGGGCTGCAAGAGACACTGGTGAGCAGGAGTAGATGACTGCTTGTAAGCAGTAAACGAGTTTCTCCCACTTTATTTCTCCCTTTGACTGATATGCCCTCACTCCCTCTTGTAATTACCTATTGATATGGAGATGGACTACTTCTCTACACCCCTTGGAAACACCTATTGAAATGGAGATGAACTAAGGCCAGGTAAGAGAATCTGAAGGTACTGTAATTTTACCCACAGTGTCATTAAACAAATGGAATTCAGGGGCATAATTTGGTTTCCAAAGATCTACAAAATAATTTGAGGTACCTTTTAAGATAAAACAAAAAACCTGTAAAAACAGCAGAAACTGTAAAGATAATTTAAGACAGATGTTACCAGAAATAAAGACTAAAATATTAATATTTCTATTTTTGTCAATGTCTAAGATATTATATTAAAACATATTCACCTTTGTTCTCATCATTAATTCCTAAACATGTTAGCAACAAATTGATCAATAGCATTCAAAGTATGGTCACTACTTGATAGTTAATTCTAGAAAAAAGTGGTCATTTATCACTTGTACATGATACTGTTATCTAAGTAAGGCTTAATTTAAGATAAATCATATTAGAGACAATCTCCCTTTGCATGCATGCTCTATACTTTCTGGTGCATATGAAAATTAATAATATAGGGTCAATAATCTTAAAATAAATATTTTACTAGAGGGTATTATGCTCAGTGAAATAAGCCAGGCAGAGAAAGACAAGTACCAAATGATTTCACTCATCTGTGGAGTATAAGAACAAAGAAAAACTGAAGGAACAAAACAGCAGCAGAATCACAGAACCCAAGAATGGACTAACAGTTACCAAAGGGAAAGGGACTGGGGATGATGGGTGGGAAGGGAGGGATAAGGGTGGGAAAAAAGAAAGGGGGCATTATGATTAGCATGTATAGTGTTGTGTGGGGGTATGGGGAGGGCTGTACAACACAGAGAAGACAGGTGGTGATTATACAGCATCTTGCTACGTTGATGGACAGTGACTGTAGTTGGGTGTGGGGGGAGGGACTTGGTGAGGGAGAGAGCCTGGTAAACATAGTGTTCGTCATGTAATTGTAGATTAATGATAGCAAAAATAAAAAAAATAATTTTAAAAACCACACACACATAAATAAATAAATGAATGAATAAATAAATATTTTGATTGATTAATGACCATAAATATATGACTTTCTACTAAATCTAGTCATCATTAACTAATTAGCAAGCTAGTTCTCTAATAATTCTTGGAATTTTAATTTTTTGTTTTAATTTTGGTTTTTCAGAAGATTTACCTCAGCCCTTGAACTATAAAAGTTAGCAGAGAAATTATTAGGCCAGTTACATCTATGTTTTCACATGTCAGACAAAAACATATCTCAGATTCTCAGTTGTATACTAGATGAGTAAGCCATCCCTTAAACATTCTACAAACACCCAGGAATTGAGTTTATATATAAAGAGGTTGTTCTACACTGATATGAACAGATAATTCTGGATAAATAAGGACTTTAAAAGCAGAGGAAATATCCAAAAATACAGAAAAGTAAATTTCTTTAACATGTATTTCACTTGAAATACATGAGTTTAAGAACTTATATCATCTTTCCAAGTGACAATAAAATTCCTCAATATTAGACGAGGTATTTTTATAATTTATATAAATGCATGAATTGCATTTTCAAAAATTTAAAATAATATTCTAAAATTTTATCTATCTTCAGTTTATAAGTTACCTCTTTCCCTCTTACAAAGAATTCTGTGGAGTGTAGCTTGCCTTCAGATAAAAAATGTGGCATTTCAGTTGCATATTTCACTGTTCTTTAATTTCAGCCTTAGATTTTTAATACTGGATGATAAGGCAAGAAAGAGTTAACTAAAATTTTAAACTGATGAGTGCATTATTATTTAACATAATTAATATTTTTAGGTAAGAAACCAAATTCTATTCTATACTCAAATAATTATAAGGAAAATCGAAAGTTATGAATATATATAATAAAAATTATCATGTAAAAACTATCATACCATTATGCTGACTTAACAAATTTTATGTGGTTTCCTTAAACTTGAACATGCAAACAAATAATTTAAGGAATGTGTTGAAATATACATTCTGACTCAGTAGGTCTAGTCTGACATTGTAATAAGTTGCAATTCTAACAAGTTCTAGTGATGCTATTCCTATAAGACCATGAAACACACTGAGTAGCAAGGGAAGATTTTAGGAAATTCCTGACACACTATATTTTAACTATTGCATTTTCCTTTTATGGACCATACTAACTTTCTCAATATTATTCTAAATTAGTATTTGTGCTGGACACAAGTTGGAGTGACTACCCAACTCACACTGATCCTTCCAGTGGCTTTAGTACTAATATAACTTCCCATCCATTTCTATCCCTGTCACAAGATATTGATTCAGTTAGAGACACACTGGATCCATGAAAACAACCAGATTCTTTCTGGATGATTATTAAAGCTTAGTCATTATAATGGCAGTCCCTCAAAATAATCTCAATCTCCTAATACTGAGTCTTTGGAAAAGACTTTCTGAAGTTCAGTTAATCAAATCATATTTTAATCCATGAGTAACTTCAGTACCCTTCCAATAAATCCTCCTCTTAATTTAAGTTAGTCAAAGCTGACTTGTGTTCCTTGCAACCCAAAGAACCTCAATAACACAATTTACCAGAGTAAGAGTCAAAATGTGACTATTACAAACCTTCCCTCTACTGAACACCACAAAAAAGAATCAGCACTGCCAGGCTGTCCAATTGGTCAGTCACTAAGCACATGTGACTATTTCAATAAATTAAAATTAAAGATTTAAAATTCGGTTCTACTGCCTCACTAGACACATTTTAAGGGTTCTATACTCATGTGCAGATAATAGCTGTTCTATTAGATGGTGCAGATCAATGACCTTTCCATTACTGCAGAAAGTTCTATGGGGAAGCACTGTCTAGGGACTTGGGCATCAGATAAATTAACTGGGGCTTAGGGGTCTAGCAAAGTCTGGAAAAAGATTACTCAAACATGTTAAGAAATTTCCCTATTGGCCATTGTACTAAAAACAAATTTATAAACTCTAACTCTAGGTTGTAATTCATCTTTTCAGAAGGAAACTATTCATAAACTGCCTAATCCTCCAGGAATGCTATTATATTCTTGACTCTCTTTCTGGTCAGTATGCTGATCTAATCCTTATACTCATTAGTAAACCATACAGAGTTATTATTTGATAAAGCAAATTTTCATTAATATGATAAAATTAAGCCTAAAATGGGAATTTAAATGAGCAAAAGAGAAGAGCATTAAAGTATTGGACCACAAATACTAATTAATTCAGCACTCATATGCATACTAAGTAAAATATGCTAAAATATTCATAAGTGAAATAGGCTAAAATGAGGCCATTCTCAAAGACATCAAAGCAAACCAGCCTCAAAGATTCATTGCAGACTGATGAGAGGCTCCGAGGCCATTCACCTTCTATTGATTGGACAATGATGTCTTTCACTGACAGTACAAGATATTATCTTGGTATTTTATTTTACTTAAAGCTATGTCATAATATATTTCTACATTACTTGCACAGAAAAAGTAAGATACCCAATGTTTATGTTAGAGACTAAATATCCACCATACCATCCCCCTAACAGGCACAAGCTCATTAACGTACAACAAATACCAACCTTATAAAGAGGGAGACTTTCCAGCCCCACAAACCTGGACACAGACTCATTATCTGAATTTTCAGGCCTATGCCTTCCAGTCACACTGTTTTCTCACTATATAAGAAGATTTAAGCATGGAAATAGCCATTTCTTTGGTTTTTCTTGTTATCAAGGTATACTGAATCTAAGAGGCAATAATTAATTCTAAAAAAATATTTTAAATAAAATAACCAAGTTATAATCTATACCCATATATAAACATGCCATTGTAAGAAAATCCGCAAGATTCTGAACTAAACTGACATTGATATGTTTATAGGCTGATGTGTTCTCTAATAACTTATAAGGCAATTCCTTTTCTATGTAACATTTCAAATGCAACATGGTTAATTCGTTAATATCGGTCTTTTTCATTCTTCTTAAATACCTTTTTCATACCTCTCAAGATTGTGTTTGTGCATCTGTGTGTATGTGTACTGTGTGTGTGTGTGTGTGTGTGTGTGTGTGTGTGTGTGTGTGTGTGTGAGACAGAGAGAGAGAGAGAGAGAGAGAGAGAGAATGACAGAGAAAGAAAAAGAGAGACACTGAATTCATGTAAATGATTCCTATATCAGGAAGACTACTATGAATACCTGTGCTACTGACACTGGATCAATAGTATTCTATTTGAAAATGACATTTAACCATGTTGCTTGTTAACTAAGTTACAACATCCTTTAAATCTGGAGTCTAACATGGTCTCCATTATATAATATGCAATTCTATAACTGATAAAAAAATTTTGGTGGGTCTTTCCGGCAGATTTACCAGTACTGTTTCCAGGTATTAAACCAATCTATTCAATAGACTGTGGTTCAATTCCATGTAATTGGCCTATGCTCTCTTAACTCAAAATACAGCACTCATGAAACTGTAATACATCTTACCGCCGCTTTACGTAACAAACACATACATCTAAGCCCTAGAGCAGCTGTGATGAAACAAAACCTCTTCCCTTTTGAATACCATTAGAAAACAAAACTGCTAAGTGAATCAAATTCATGCGGGAAGCTCAGATAGAACAGGAAAACAATACAGAGGGTGCTCCTCTGCAGAATTATGATCCTGGTCAAAGCAATTTCTCTCTAGAACTGTCATTAATGATCCTACACTTGTTCTAGAATACCTATATTGTTTGACAAATGGAAAGGGTATCTGTCTCGAGTATGCAATGTCATATTAAAAGACTCTGATGCTTTACCATTGCTCAGATGTCCCATTTCTCTCCTCGAAGTGAAAACATACATGTCATGATGTTATCATTAGTATTTCATGTTTATACTTTGCATTTTCCTAATAAAATTATTTAACATTGTATATGTTTTTATTTAACACTGTATAAAGTTTTTATTTACCACAGACACAAATTTTATTTCATATTGATGTTAATATGAGTAAGGAAATATTATTTTGCTATATTATCATTACTATTGATTATAGTGCTTGCAAATATCCAAGGTAATTCAGTGCAAGGACACTTTCAAGGAATTTCTACTGCACCAAAATGTTGTGTTTTGTTAAAGTAAATCTTTAATTTTTTAATGTAAATTAACATGTGAATGCAAGTTTAATTTTTTAGTAAAACAGTTCTATCTATATAAACACGCTGATTTATAGGAAGTGAGCTGTAGAACAAAAAGATGAGGCTTTAGAGAGAAGAGGCTTGCTGGGTGGAGGTACATGGATGAGGAGAGTGGTAGAAAACTAAGATACATAAAATGGTTATATGAATTTTTAATCTTAAAAGTTATTGTTCTTGTAATAAACAGTCATTTTCCACTGGGAAATGGATGAAATGGAAGAGGAAAAATGTTTACCAGATGCTGGCTGTTCCAAATAAGGAGAGGAAAGAGTACTCCTTCTCCCGACCTCTTACTGTACAAGTGCTATCTGACAATACAGCACTATAGTCAGACCATACAGTCCACTTTTGCAAGTGTCCTCCTGAGTGGTTATAATTAGCATGTTATTATATAATAAGTCATATCATTCCATAGTTTATCATTGGCTTCTTACTTCATTTTTTAGAGTATCTTTAAAGAGTCTTACGAAGTTCAAATGCTTTCAATACCTCAAGGCAGTAAATTTTTTTGTTGGGGGTGGGGGTGGGGGACAATGAATTGATATTGGTGGGGAGGAAGTAAACAATAAGTGAGCCAACATAAATAGGAATAGTAAGTAGTAATGACAGATGAAATAATGATGATGAGTAGAACCAGTTGATTAGTTTCTATATCTCAGGCTTTAGCACCATTTAACTGGATAAAATATATATGATTCAAATGAGTAAGATATTCTCCTCTCCTTGATATTCATTTATTCATTCAACAACTATTTCTTGTTCACTTATGATATTTCTGGCAATGTGGTCTGGGATAAAAATACTTTTTAAGTTTCCTGATACACATGAATTTTAGCTCCCCTGTTTTTGCACTTATACAAGATAGGTACCTTCTGACTTGAACTTGTGACAAACTTTTAAAAAGTGAATGAAAGACATATGCACCCCTGTGTTTGTTGCAGCACTATTTACAATAGCCAAGAAATGGAAACAACCTAAATGTCCATCAGTAGATGAATGGATAAATAAGAGGTAGTACATATACACAATGGAATATTATTCAGCCATAAGAAGAAAACAAATCCACCATTTGCAACAACATGGATGGAGCTAGAGGGTATTATGCTCAGTGAAATAAGCCAGGCAGAGAAAGATAAGTATCAAATGATTTCACTCATCTGTGGAGTATAAGAACAAAGAAATAACTGAAGGAACAAAACAGCAGCAGATTCACAGAACCCAAGAATGGACTAACAATTACCAAAGGGAAAGGGACTGGGGAGGATGGGTGGGAAGGGAGGGATAAGGGCGAAAAAGGGTCATTATGATTAGCACACATAATGTAGCTGGGGGGGGCACGGAAAAGACAGTACATACAGAGAAGACAAGAATGATTCTATAGCATCTTACTACGCTGATGGTCAGTGACTGTAATGAGGTATGTGGGAGGGGACTTGATAATAGGGGAGTCTAGTAACCATAATGTTGTTCAAGTAATTGTACATTAATGATACCAAAATAAAATAAATAAAAAAGTGAATGAAAGAAAAATAAAATAACACATTCACATAATTGAAAAATATGTAAAAAAATCTTGAATTCAAATATTTTACTTTGGGAAACAGGCAGAGAAGTATTCTTACAAGGCTATATTTTCACTTTGAAAGAACAAATGGTCTGCCCATTTGCTACACCTGAGAGATTTCTAAGCTACTTATATATTTTGTTAACAATTTCTTAGATCTACACCCACCATGGTGATCAAAAATCCTTTTCCTGAGGTATTTTGTCAAGATAAAATTAACTTTTACTATTATGTAATTAATATTAATTTTGGGTATAGCTGAAAGTATTGTAATTTCTCATCTAGGTTCTGTGTGAGGTTCCAATAAAGAAAACAGATCACTGGAATTTGGGAAAAAAATCACCTTCACTGTAAAAATTATATAATTAAATATGCAGACATTTATTATAAATGATATCATCTGTTGGCACCTGGTCTTAATGTATAGGAAGAAACCTATCAGTACTTTTAAAATTTAAGAGTATATTTAAGCCACCTGTTTTCAGACACAGTGAACAAAACTTTTGAGGTTTGATAGTCTCTATCATTATGTTTAGAATTATTTGTAGATAATCTAAGTTTTATCAGCATAAAATAGCTTACAAATAATACTTGAGGGGCTATTTGTGGCATCACACAAAATGTATCATGGTTAATATTATTTCCACTTTTTTCAGTTTGGATTCTTTCTTTCAAAATCAGTAGAATTATGTACCCCACCATGAGTAAACCACTTAGGCAGTTACCCAGAGAACACAGAACATCCATAAAAGAAAAAGAGAGGTAAACACCTTTTCTCTAAGAAGAAAAATAAGCTACATCTGGAAACATAAAGCATTTTTATAAATATAAGAAAGATGTCAATGTTTAAAAAAACACAACTAATTAAGACAATGCTTTAAACAAACATTGAATATGTGGAGTAAAAATTAGAAAAACGTGTAAACTAACAGGGGACATAGCATCGAGAGACATAGCAGAATACCTAACATATTTGGAAATTACAAGAAATGAACCCAGACTTGATTAAAAAGAAAGAAACATCCTGACATACACTAGGGAAAATTTCATTGCAATTTCATAATGAAAAAAGGAATATAGAAACTCACTGTCCACTGCACATAATCATGATCCCAGTTGACTGCATAGTATTATTTATATAGTTCTCATTCTATAGTGAGTTCAGTGATTCTAAACATGAAGTCTTTGTAGACTCTTAATAAAAGAATCACCCCAGGCATATTTGCAACAATGACCTCTATGTAATTTCTCTAGCCAAGTTCTGATGCCAAGAGTCTGAAAAACAAAATTAAGAGCCTTCTCACAGATGATTGTTTTCAACAAGGCTTACCTTTGTTTGGGTGTTCTACTTTTTACATATGCATGTGTGCTCTCTTGTGAAACTAAAACAGTAGGAATGTCAAGGTTAGAAGTGAGGCTCTATAATTTTCCATTAGTCATCAGGTACTAGATTCAAACAGCAGATTGTGTCTTTCAGATGGTTTACTTAGCTGGTGCCAAAGCCTGTTCAAATGTTCCCTGTATGTTGTTTGCTTTTGTATTTGTGGCTCAAAGTATTGCTGCCAAGTATTCTATGAGCTCTCCAAAATATTTCAATGAAATAGGTTGGCAAATGTCATCGAATGATTATAATAAGGAAAAAGTTCACGTAAATCTGCAAGCACTAGGGCAGAAAATGAGACAGAGACCGTGGGATTAGGCAGATTAGGGTGAGGGCCTCCAGAGAAAAAGCAGAGCAAGATAATTACAGTCAGAACAATGTAGCAATGTGCAAAGAAGTCCCTATTGAAATTCTCTGATAAGCATCATGCAAAGTCAGAGTCACACTAATTCTCTAGGGTAAAGATACCAGACTAGGAATATAGACATCTTCAGTGAGATCAGTTAAAACTCAAAAGGCCAGTAGCAACTTAGCCTGGAATGTCTGAGTGTTCTGCAGATAAAGAAAAGTGTCTCAGCATAACCTGTGACTTCACTGTAAAATTTACCTTAGCCTGCTAAAAGGCCCAGCTTATTTTAACCGTACCTTTGTGCTATATTTCCTTCTCTGATCCTAACCAAGTAATCTGCAACCTAGGAAAAAGACTAATTTAGTAAGCAAGCCCAAGTATAAACAGACCAAGAAGTTAAGAAGTAAGATTCTTAACTTACTTCAGCAAACAGGCAAAAACCCAGCCCACCTTGGGGGCAGGGTAGGCAGTCTTAACTGACATGCTCCCAGAGGGAAACTGCTATCTTGAGAAAGAATCTAGAGCTGAAAATCTCCTCTGTTACTCACCAAGAATGAGCATTCTGGGACCACTCAACAAGTCTACACCCCTAACCCTTTACCCTCATTCCTGAAAATCCTCAACCACGCATAAAACCTCTAGACAATGAGCCAACAACAGACTCTCTTGTCCCCTCCTGGCATGAGCCAGGAGCTCTGTCCTCTCACTTTATCTCTAAATAAAAGCCTGTACCTTGCTCCTCCTACCCTGAGTGTTTGTGAAGCTCATTCTTCGGCTTCGTGAACAAGAACCCCGGCATCAAAAACACTTCCATGTAGATCATTAATTCTTAATAATGAGGATAATAAAGGTAAGGCACTGATAATATACTACGTGTTTAACATTAACTGGGAAATAATGATTAAGCAGTAAAAACATATAAAACTGTAACTGGAAAGTGATGAGCACGTTCCAAGCAGAAAGCAGAGCAGGAATGAAACCAGTGGCAGGGAGAGTAAGACAAGAAGGGCAGAAGAGCAAGGACTGCACAGACCTGGCAGAATGTTTGTACTTGGAGTCCTTTGCAGGAGACATCAATGTCCTGTTAAATAGACATCTGAGGAAACACTGAAGCCAAATGCCCAGGCGCAGACACTGAGGGGCAAAAGCTGCAACAAGTGACCAGAACAAAAGGGCACACTTGTGTGGAATTAATGAGCCAGCTCTGAAGGATACGATTCTCATTTATTCCCCCTACTATCTGACAATATTCTCTAACTACTTCTCTAGGTTAAAGTGTAAATGGCATGTTGCTATTATCAACTGATAAATCAACTTGTTAAAGCTACTGTCAACTTTGTCTCTTAGTTTGCCATGGTTCAGTTGTATCTCTTACCTGTTTGAAAAATCTGAATATCACATGCCTGTTTTCTATCTCTTCTTAGTATCTTTGCCTAACCAGATTTTAAAAATAAATCAGAAAACAACTAATAGTAAATATGAAAATAAATCTGATACATAATTTACAATCATTTTCATGTTTGCTACACGTATGTATACCTCCCAAATTATTTACAATCAGATCAGGCCAGGCGTACAGGAAAAAACTATTCAAATATGGAATCAAAGCATCAAATCCCATTAGTCACCTCATTCTTTTAATTTACTTTTCATAACATAATTTCTTTCAAATTTGTATGATGCAATGCTAATATTTATTTCAAAACCAACATATCATTCCTCTATTTCATGAAGCAGCATTGTAGAGATAGCACTATGAATGAGAAAGATACATAGACACAAGAAGGAACTTCAAAGTTCCTGCACATACCTAAGTCAGTAGAGGTAATAGGTTTAAACTCCAGGAAAAGTTGGGCAACAGAGATAAGAAAATGGAACAGAAAGACTGGGCAACACAGGTCAGACAAAGGCAAGCCTTCTGTACAATAGGAATTTAGAGCCCAACTCTGAATATTAATGAGAATTATAGGATATCAAAATCAAATGAGGCCCCCAAATAATGAATTTATGACTTCATTTTTTTAGGAAAAAAAATATTATATTTATAATTAAGTTAGATTATTTTATCTGCATCAATCCTGGGATTCCACCACTTAATGAATGATCTTTTTTTAAACTTACAAACATTTAGGCTCATTCTTTGTGTAAAGTTCTATGGGTTTTGATAATGCATAGTGCCATAGGTCCATCATTGTAGTATTACACAGAATAGTGTCACCATCCTAAAAGATACCCCCTGTGCTTTACTGCTTCAACCCTTTTTCCCTCCCCCTGAAACTCTGGCAACCACTGATCTTTTTACTTCATGTAAAAGCTACCTCATGACTACCTTATGTACTTTTGCCTTTTCCAGAATGCTGTATAATTGGAATCACAGTACGTAGCTTTTGCCAACTGACTCCTTACTTTCCTGTATAAACATCCAGTTGTTTCAGCGCTATTTATTTAAAAGGCCATTTCTTTTACTACTAAGATGACTTTGTGAAAATTAACAGACCATATATGCATGGGTCTACTTCCAACTTCCCACAATATTCTATCTGATAGTATTTGTCTATTTTAATAGCAGTGATACACCGTCTTAATTACATTGGCTTTATAGCTTGAAACCTGAAATTAGAAGTCGTCCAATTTTGTTGTTCTTTGCCAAAAATATTTTTGCTCTTCTACATCCTTCCATTTTCATATAAATTACAGAATCTGATTGCTGACTTTATCAGAAAAGATTTCTGGGCCTTTGATGTGGGTTGAATTGAATCTGTAGATCAGCTTGAAGAGATAATATATTAACATTATTGAGACTTCTACTTTGTGAAAATGGTATCTTTCTTTTTATTTAGGTCTTCTTTCTGTTAAATATTTTATAGCTTTTAAGGTAGAGATGTTGCATGAGTTTAACTAGATTTATTTCTCTGTATTTAATATTTTTAGGTGCAATTGTAAATGGCATTTTTAGACTTTTATTTCCCAATTGTCATTATTAGCCTATTTAATTTATAATTGATTTTCGTATGTTTACCTGTGTCCTATGAACTTGCTAAAATAATTTAGTGCTTCTGGTATCCTTTTTTTTAAGATCCATAAGTTATTCTATATACAAAATCCTGTTCCTTTACATTTTTGCTTGTAAACTTTATGTGTTTCAAACTTTTTCATGCCTTACTGCACTAGCTAAGAATCATAGTAAAATGTTGATGTAAGTTGATGAGAATAGACATCTTGCTTTGTTCCTGATCTTTTTGGAAAGTCATGTACTAATTTACCATTGTGTATGATTCTATCCTAGTTTGTTGAAATCTTTTAAAATGAATGAATATTGAATATTGTCAACTAATTTTTTCTGCATTTATTCAGATGATCAAATGATTTTTTCTTCTATATTGTTATTTTGTGAATAACATAGATTGTTTTTCAATGTTAACCACTAGCATTATTCTTTTATGTATTCCTGCACTGAGTTTACTAACATTACCAAATTTTGCATCTATGATCATGAGGACTATTGGCTACTGTAATTTTCCTTTGGGGAACTATGTTTACCGGTTTTAATATCAGGGTTATGCTGTTTCATAAAATAAGTTGGGAGGTGTTTCCTCCTCTGTTTTTTAAAATAATTATTTATGAATAGTTTTACTTCTTCAGTTAATGTTGATATAATTCACTGGTAAAGCCATTCTGAGCTTTGAGATTTCTTTGGGAGGTTTTGACAACAATTTCAGTTTCCTTAATAGACACTAGACCACTCAGATTTTCCTATTCCTTTATGTGTCAATTTGGTAAGCTATATTTTTCAAGAAATTCATTCATTATTTAAGTTACTGAATTTATTAACACAAAGCAGAGCTTCTCAACTTCAACATTACAGGCATTTGAGGTTGGGGGTAGTTCTGTTACTGGAGGATGTTCTGTGTTTTGCAGGCTGCTTAGCAGAACCGTTGTTCTACACCCGTAAGATGCCAGTAGCACCTCTCCTGCTGAGGTTGTGAGAACCAAACTATTTCGTGATATCCCAAATTTCCCTTGAGGGCAATATTGTCCCCAGTTGAGAATTCAGTGCCATAAAAGTTATTCATAATATCCCTTTATTATGTCTTTAATGTTTGTAAGATCTGTGATGATGTCCCCTGTTTCTTAATGATATTAGTAATTTATATCTTCCTTTTTTCCTTTGTAAGAGTTTATCAAATTTAGTAGTCATTTCACAGAACTTTCAACTTTATCTTCTATTTCATTAATTTCTGCCTTTTTATGTGTTGTTTCCTTTCTACTTGAGTTTAATTTTGTCTTCTATTCCTTAATTGACTGTATTTTTCTTCCTTTCTGATGTAGACAATTAATGTTATAAATTTCTGTTTTACTCGTGTTTTGGGATGCATCCTACAAATTTTGATATACTTTGTTCCCATGATCAAAGAGTTCGAAATATTTCTCATTTTCCATTGTGATTCATAGGTAATTTAGAAGCAATTAATTTATAAATATTTTGGCATTTTCCAGATATTTTTCTAACCAGTTGTCACAAAATATATATACTCTACATTTCTGATCCTTGGAAGTTTATTGAGACTTTATGTGCTAGCATATGATTGATCTATCTTGCTGAATGTTCTTTGTGCAACTGAAAGGAATTTCTACTTTGAGTTGATGGGTATCTATCATATTCTATTACCTCCATTAGACCAAGTTAGCAGATAGTGTTATTCAAATCTTCTATATTTTTCCTGATTTTCTGTCTGTTGTTCTATCAATTAGTTTTTATAATTTGTCTATTCCTCCATTAAATTCCGTCAAATATTATTTTGTGGCTTTAATGCTCTGTTAGTAGTTGCATGCATACTGAGAATTGTTATACCTTCTTAAACAATGACTTTTACCAAAAAGAATATGTCTCTGTGTCTCTGGTAATAGTCTTTGTCTTGAAGTGTTATTTTTCTGATATTAATGTGGCTGAGTCCAACATTCTTATGCTTATTGTTTTCATGATATATTTTCCCCTGCTCTTTTTCTTATGTATCTTCAATTTTTAAAGTTTACCTTTAAACAATAAATTACTACTTAAAGAAAAATATAAGAACAGTACAATATCATAATTCAATTGACACTCCCTCCTATACTTTGTGCCCTGTTGGCATATAGTTTACTTCTTCATATATTATAAACCCAAAATACATTATTACAGTATTTACTTTGGTCAATAATCTTTTAAAGCTACATATAGCTGTACATATATATGTACAACATATGGGGTACATATAAAATAAAGATAATAGAAAACATTTTTATATGTTTACTCCTATATGAGGACTTCCATCTAATATAATTTCACATTAACCTGAAGAACTAGAATTTCTGTTGGAGATGTTCTGGAAATGAATTTACTTAGCTTTTGTCTGAAAATAGCTTTGTTTTGCCTCAAATATTTAAGATTCTTTTTTTCTGTCTTTCTAGGTACAGAATTTAAGTTGATACTAAGTTTTTATATTCTTAGAACCATTCAAAAAACCATTCAATTTTCTATGCCATTTATTGTTTCTGATATAAAAATCACAAGTGATTTTATTTAGCATTGTTCCCATATAGATATATGTGGATAAAGTGAAAGTTCCTATGGCCAGGATTCTCACCTGGCCCTGGTCGGCTTGCTACTACACATGTGTGGGCAATATGTTGCTATTGACTCTATGTAAAGAGCTCAGCCAAGTGCTCTGGGCGACATGGTGGTATGGCCGCATGGCTGCAGGGAGCAGAGACTGGCATGGTGGCAGCACTAAGGACAGACACTGAGACGGCTATGGGGGCGGAGAGGCCCAGAGGCAGAGACCAGCCTGCTGCATGCAGACTACCTCCGAGTGGACAGGATTCTAGTGATTGACCTGCCACTGTAGGAATAAAGTTGGGTATAACCCCTTTCACCCCAAGAACGTTCCATTGTCATTTTTCCATCTCACTAAATCCATAGTGAACTTGCCCTGGACTGAAACCCACTGGCAAGACAATATATAATGTGTATCTTTTCCCTATTACTGGTTTTAAGGTTTTTTTTGCTATGATTCCCTAGGTTTGGATTCCCTGAGCTTCTCGAATATATGGATTGAATATCTTTAGTCAGATTGAGAGATTCTTCAGTTTTTACCTCTTCAAATATTTCTTCTGCCCCCTTCTTTTATACCCTCCTTGGACTCCAAGTACATGTATGCTAGACCATTTGATATTGTCCTGCAGATATCAGACACTATCTCACGTCTGTCCCTTTCTTGCTCTTTATATTTGCTCAGAATTTCTACTGACCTGTCTCAAGTTTATGGATTCCTTCCTTGCTGTGTCCCATTTGCTGATAATCTTATCAAGTGGACTTTTTATGTCTTATACTTTATTTCTAGCATTTCCATTTGTTTTTTTAACAGTTCTAATGTCCATTTTTTTCTACAGTTCCTATAACATACTTAGCATTATTTTAAAGTCTTTTTCCAGTAACTTCAACATCTTGGCCATTTCTGTGTTTGCCTCTATTAACTGTTTCCTCTTTGGCCATGGCTCACATTTTCTTGAACCTTCACACCTCATATTTTTATTGTATGCTAGATATTGCATAGAAGAGAACAGGAAATAATATTTACCCTTAAAAATATCTTGCTACTTTTTTTAAATCAGGCTTCTTGTTTGGAAAGGTGAGTCTACTGAATCTTTAGATTTACTGAGCCTGGGCTTTGCTGAAAGCTTTAATGAGTTTCAGTAGACCATTTCCTTCAAATGTGCTTGGGTTCTTAGCACTGGCAAAACTCTTAGCACTGAAGATCCTCTGGTACCTGCTAGCCCATCTACTAAACTATCTGCTACTCTTTTAGCTCAAAATCCCAGCTTCCAGCATGTCCAGAGGATATTCTCTTTACTTCCCAGCACTACCTGTCTTTCTGTGTCTCAGTAGAACTCTCTCCATCCTGCTGCCTTGCACCCAGCCTTTTGGGCTGCTGCAGAGAGCTTAATGAAGGCCTAGAATCCTCAAAGCAATTGCACTGAGCAATTCTGCCTCACTCCCTGACTTTCACATACTACTTTTGAGCACTTAAGGCCTTTGGAAAAGAGTTAGAGGATGGATGCTGACTCCCTCTATGACTGGAGCTCCATGACATTGTAGTCAATCATTCCAGCCCACATACAGTCATTAAACAGCTGGTCTCTCTTGACCCCTGTTTATAGTACATTCATGTAATAAAAAGCTACCTGACGAATCATAAACTGTTGTATAAGAAATGGAAACAGCTGTGATTCTCTTTTCTCTTGGGAAGTTCTCATTACTTTTTGGATTTAAGGTCATTTGTGTTGTCAGCTCTAAGTTTTTTTTAACTGTCTAAAATCTCTGGGTTATACTTGTTAGCATTATTTTAAAGTCTTTTTCCAGTAACTTCAACATCTTGGCCATTCTGAAGAATCATAATTCTTTATGATTAATTTGCATTCTCAGTTTTCAGCCTAAGTTCATTTTCTATTTTATTCTCATTTGTAGACTTTGCTCCAATCATAGAGGTTTATGCTTTTAGTATTTTATAACTTGTAGGGAAAATGGAAGTTCCTAGGGCCAGGATCCTCACCTGACCCTAATCTACTTAAGGGTGTAATTGGCCTACTGCCTAGGCTATTTACACAGCCATTGGCACTGAGCTGTGTTGCTATAAAATGAGATCCATCCTGAGCCTAGGGCAGGGCAAAGCAGAGGCTGTAGATAAAGGCAGAACCTGGAGCAAAGGCAGAGCCCAAAGCAGAAGCAGAGCCTGGAGCAGAGCACAGAAGAGCCTAGAGAGGAGAGCAGAGGCCAGAAGAGACAGAACCTGGAGTGGAAGCAGACCAGGGGCTGTGAGGTGGCAGAGAAGCCCAGAGGCAGATTCCATACTTGATGGATGCAAACTGCCCTGGAGGTGGATGGGATTCTAGTGCTTGACCTGCCACCACAAGAATAAAAGCTTGGTGCTAAGACCTTTTACCCCAAAACGTTCCATTGTCATTTTTTGGTCTCATCTAGTCCATATTGAACTAGCCGAGGACTGAAACCCTCAGGAAAGACATAACTTTATAGATCCTGATTGGATTCAGTATTTTTCATATTTTATAACACTCTGAGAACACCTTCTCAAGGGTTTCTGGACCTAGTTCCCTTTTCAACAGTCGTATTGATCACTTACTAAAAGACTGAAAATATTTCGTCCTTTTCTCCATTAACTACTTAACTTTAGTCATGGTTCTCCCTTGCATTCATGGAGTAAAAAGCTACTTGATCCCCATTTGACTTTTACATCTGTCTTGTTTCATATTCTCCAAGTCTCTCACTCTAGTCATGTTTTCCTTCTTTACCTGAATAGTGGGATCTCCCTGAACTTTATGAACAATTTTAACCTTAGGCAAGAAATACAGAAATAAAAGTTACCACAAGGCCCTTGGTTTATTATTGAACTCCACTCTTAACTTAGTACCTACCACACATGTCTTGCTGATTTTGTTTGGTGAAAATATTTCACCAAACATACCATAAGGATGGCAAATAAGCACTTTAAAAGATTTGAAGATCAGTAACTATTAGGAAATTACAAATTAAAGCCATAAGAAAACACTACTCACTTGCATTATGTTGGCTTTCTATTCAGGGTTTTTCACACTGTTTGAAGAATAGGGTCTTCCTGAAACCTTTTATTTTTTTAAGACTAACCATCCTGTGTAACCCTGGAATCTGAAAGTACTACTTCTCAACTATTTCTTTTGTACTTGACTAATTGCCTAGTGAAACACAAAAAACTTGCCTACCAATCATTCTCTGACTTCATCTATAGTTACGGTCTCTGAAGAAAAAAAAATCTGTCATTTCCTCTTCCTTCAGTTACTAG
Organism: Manis javanica; assembly: GCF_040802235.1. Lineage (NCBI taxonomy): Eukaryota > Metazoa > Chordata > Mammalia > Pholidota > Manidae > Manis > Manis javanica. The sequence continues at coordinate 61,863,672 of NC_133161.1, read as the reverse complement.
AACTTCAACTTGAATAGTGCCATTGTCTTCCAAGTCATTTACTGGATATGTTGTTTCATCTGATTCTGCAGTTCTGATTATTTAATATATAATGTTAAAATACGAGTACAGGAAATACTAATTAAGACACTAATGCTAAGAGAATATATTATTTGAAGAGCAAATAAACTTCATTTTGTAAAACATGTGGGGATGTATTTTTAGTAGTGGGCTTCATCTATTCCTTGACTTGCAGTGGCTAGTACTAATCTAATGATCAGCTTGGTCTATCAGTCATCTCACTGATTCCACTCCACTCATTCATCAGGGAATAAAACATATAAAACAAATGATGAAATTTCTAATTATATAGCCCTACTCCTCAGCTACATCACTGACTTGTTCAAGCTTAAAAAATCATTTCTCCAAATTCCATATTTAACTCCTTCCACAATCTCTGAGGAAATATTCATTGAGAACCAAATCCTCCTGATTCTATTTCCCAATTATTCCTATCTATTTACCTGATCCCTGGCATCCTTACTTTTGTCCTGGATTCTTCCTCACACTTCTTACCTGGTCTCCCACCTTCCAATATTTCCCCCATCCATTCCCCATTCATTTTCACAATTCCCAAATGACCTTTTTAAAATGCATATATGACGATAATGATTAGTATTAAGTCATAACTCCTTAATTTAATGCATGGATTGCTTCATGATTAATTTGCACTCTCAGTTTTCAGCCTGTTTATTTTCTATTTTATTCTCATTTGTAGACTTTCTCCAATCATAGAGGTTTATGCTTAAATATACCATACTCTTTCACAGTATGAGGCCTGCTCACATTCTTTTCTTGCCTGCAACTCCATTTCCAGCTTTACTCAGCTAGCTCCTCCTCCAAAAATGAATCATTGATCCCTAAGTCTGAAACAAATGCCATTTGTTTTCTCTATGTCTCTTACGCAAATCCTTAAAATAGCACTTGTCACAGTATGTTTTAATTGCTGACTTACTTTAACTCTCTTCCCCACTAGGCTTTAAGTAGTGTTGATCAATTTGATTCCATCAAAATTGACAATTTCTGCCTTTCAGACTGGGAGAAAATTTTTGTACATCACATGTCTGATCCAGGATCCATGTTCATATCTAGAATATATGTAAAAAAACACTAACTCGGTAAAAATAAAAATAAAAAAATGAGTAAAACTCTAAAAAAATATTTCACCAAAGATACCATAAGGATGGCAAATAAGCACTTTAAAAGATTTGAAGATCAGTAACTATTAGGAAATTACAAATTAAAGCCATAAGAAACCACTACTCATTTATTAGAATAGCTACAATTTAAAAAGAATAGCAATATGAAGTGGTGGCAAAGGTGTGGATCAGCAGAAACTCTTAAGCAATACTAGGAAGGTAAAATGATACAATTACTTTGAAAAACAGTTCTACAGCTTCTTAAAACTTTGAACATACACCTACCATAGCCATTCTACTCCTAATTATATATTGCAAAGAAATGCAAGCAACATGTATTGGAAAGACTTGTACATGAATGTTCATAGCAGCTTTGCTTGTAACAGAAAGTTGAAATTTTAATCCAAATATCCATCAATAGGTAACCAAAGTATGGTATATGCTTATAAGGGAATGGATATTCCTCAGCAATAAAAAGGAAGGATTATTTATTAGTAGTTGCAACAAATTAGATGAATGTCAAAATAAGTAGACTGAATAAAAAAGCCATACAAAGAAGAGAACACAGTTTTGATATCATGTAAAATTCTAGAAGATGCAAGCTAATTTATAAGGACAGAAATTATACCAGTGAAGGAGTAACAAGAGTGGGATTACAAAAGACACAAGGAAACTTCTGTAGGTATGAATATGTTCATTATTTTGATTATAGTTATGGTTTTACAAGTATATCTATATGTTCAAACTTCTCTAATTGCACACTTTAAACATATATAGTTAATGATATGCCAATTATACACCAGTAAAATTTTAAAGAAATAAAAAATCTATACATTCCTGACCTTCTCCAGGGAATTTTCATCAATCCTTTAGTCTCAGCTAGACACCATTCTTCTATGCATACTTTTATCATTTATATACCTTATCATATTTCATTGCTTTTCTTAATTTACCTGTCTACCTCACAAGATATTAAACAATATGAAGGAAGATAAGTTATTTTTGAGATTTATTTCTCAGAGATAAAGATGCCTTCTCAGAAAATACACATTGCTTCTGTTCAAAGTAGAAAACTGACTTGAGTGGACATGTCCAGTACTGGTGGCCCAAAGCCCACTTCTATGTACTAATATTTGCTGTTTGTTTGAGGCCATACTTAGTAATTACTACAGTTTGAAATTTGAAGTCTGATCTGGGAGATCAGAACTGAACATCTTTTGAAAAGTTGGAATCAGAATGCCCAATATTATATATACTCTGACTCATCTCTTATAGGTATACCAGCTTCTACTTGACTCTTCTGCCTTAAATCTAAAACTAACCTGGTCACTCTATGCATTAATGTGGTTCATGAATATTCTCAAGAAACTCTGTTAGGGATCCCATGTTGGGAAATATAATAAATAATAATGCTAATATGTAAGACAATATCCAACCATCATAATTCAGAGTCATAGTGGGAAGGAGTTTTAGAAAACAGTGTTTAAGAAAATAAGTGTATGAAAATTAAGGACAGTTTGTGGTTAACACAAAAAAATCTCAACAGACATTTAAGATGAGATATAAATGGTATTCTTTCCTCCCTTACACTAAAACTTTTTATTCATTAATTTTTTTCCATTAAACTATTGCTGATATACAATCTTATATTAGTTTCAAATATACAATACAGTGATTCAAAAGTTACCCATATTACTAAATCCTCACCCCCACTGGTGCAGTTACTATCTGTCAGCATTGGAAGATTACACTAAAACTCTTTAGCTGTATGTAATAAAAAATTCCCAGGAGCTCTATTGTGTTTTGTCGTTTTATATGAATCTGTGTTGTCTAAAAGAATACATACTAGCCACATATGGCTACTGAACACTTGAAATGTGGCTACTCTGAAATGAATTGTGAAAATTTTTGACTTCATATGGAAAACAATGTAAAATAGCTCAGTAATTTTTTATCTTGATTATATGATGAAATAATGTCTTGGACATACTGGGTTATTAAAACTAATTTTACCAATATTTTTTCTGACTTGCCTACTAGAAAGTTAAGAATTACAGGATAGAATTGAAGGTGGAATAGGAAGGCAAGACCAAAACCTCCTCCCAAAAACACATAAAAGAGGAAAATACAGTATATGCAACTAGACCTGAAAATGACCCAAAGACTGCAGAACAGACCCCCTACACCTGAGGAAGAAGAGAGGGCCACACAGAAAAGGGTGAGGTGGCAAAGCCAAGATGGAGCAGGACCCAAACCCTCCCCCAACCCCAGCCTACAGGCGGGAAAAATAAAAAATGAGCTGGGAGGGCATAGGAGCCCACTGCACACCTGGTCCTGGAGATCTGCTCCAGGAGCACAAGGCCACATTACACTGGGTTCTGATGATTAGTGGGGCTGGACACCAGGGACAGGAGAAACACTCTCGAAGGCTGAGACTCCAGCCAGTGTGGAGGGCAGGCACACTCCACCAGTCCTGAGACCCAAAGCAGAGCGGCAGTTTGAAAGACTTGCCAGCAGTGGGAGGGGCACCATGGGGGTAAGGGTTGGATGGAAGTCTCTCTTTAGGAGAAGGGGCAGGTGGAGGATACCTCCTGAGTCCTTCCTTGGCCCAACAGATAGGGAACTCTCAGGAGCTCAAGACCCTCCACCCCCCTGCTAGCAATGCAGCCTTAAGGCTCTTCCCTGTGTGTGCTGCTGGGAACCAACACACTCAGTTCAGCAGCATCAGACTTTGCTGCCTGGCAGGCAGAGGGAGACTCTCCCAGCTTCCTTGGCTCCATTTCAGCCCAAATGGGGAGGTGCCTGCAGGATCCAGCCCCCAGAGCTCATTTTTCCCTGTGAGTGTCCAATCCTGGTGCTGTGGGTCCAGCCGGGGCAGAGCTGCACATTGGTCCACCTACCTCATTAACTCTGCAGCCCCACCCATAGTGAGCTCAACAGATTCTTGAACTGATCACAAAGACAGCAGTTCAAGCAAACTGCAGGCATAGATTGAGATGACTACAGATGCCAAACAGACAGGTGGCCCCACCCTCAGCATGCCCACAGCTGGAGCCTCTGTAAAACAGAACCAAGAATTAGAGACTAAAAATTCTTGAGCTTCTGGGCACCATGGCATGCCTTCTTCATAAAGCTATTACTCTATAGGCCAGGAAGCATAGCAGAACCATCTAATACAAAGGAAGAAACACTGAAACCCTGATAAAATGAGGAGGCAGAAGAATATGATCCAAACAAAACTACAAGACAGAACCCCAGAAAGAGGGCTAAATGAAATAGAGATCACCAATCTTCTTGATAAAGACTTCAAAATGAAAGTCAGAAACATACTCACAGATTTACAGAAAAGTATTCAAGATCTCAAGGAAAACTTCAACAGAGCTAGAAAACCTGAAAAAAAGCCACTCAGAACTGAATATAGTATCTGAAATGAAACATACAATGGAGGGATTTAAAAGTAGATTAGACCATGTAGAGAAGGTAAATGAATTAGAAATTAGAGAACAGGAAAACAAAGAAGCTGAGGAACAGAGAGAAAAAAGGATCTCTAGGAGTGAAAGACTGCTAAGAGAGCTCTGTGATCAATCCAAACAAAAAATATTTGCATAATAGGGGTACCAAAAGGAGAAGTGAAGAAAAAGGGATAGAAGGTCTTATTAAGGAAATAATTATTGAAAATTTCTCCAGTCAGATCATGGGAGTGCAGAGATCCCCTAACAAAAGGAACCCAAGGAAGACAACATCAATATATCTAATAATTAAAATGGCAAAGATCAAGGATAAGGAGAGAGTGCTGAAAGCAGCCAGGGAGAGAAAAAAGACTACTTATAAAGGACATCCCATCAGGCTCTCAGCAGACTTCTCAAAAGAATCTCTAAAGGCCAGAAGGCAATGGCATGATATATTTAATGTAGTGAAACAGAAGGACCTCCAACCAAGAATCCCCCACCCAGCAAGACTGGCATTTAAATTTGAAGCAGGTATAAACAATTTCCAGATAAACAAAAGTTGAAGGAATTCATCACCACTAAACCAGCCTTACAGGATGTAAAGGGACTGCGGTAGATGGAGATGACCTGAGGCTAAATAGCTTTCACCAGTGAAAATAAACCCACAGTAAAGGTAATAAACCAACTAAGTACCAAGCAAGTACAAAATTAAAACAAAACAAAAGAAGCAAAATCAACTATACACAAAATCATTCTAAGGATGCACAAAAAGTGCAGATTATGACATCTCATATGAAAAATGGGGAGGAAGAAGAAGGAGAAAAAAGTTCCTTTAGACTGTGTCTGAAACAGAGTAATCAGCAATTTAAGATATACTATTATATAGTAAGGAAGCTATCTTGAACCTTATAACCAAAAAACTAAAGCCCACAATAAATACAAAAAGAAAAAAGAAAAAAAAAAGAGAGTAATCCAATTACAACACTAAAGAAAACCATAAATAACAAGAGTATAAGAGAGGAAGAAAGGAACAGAGAGGAGCTATAAAAAGCAGCCAGAAAAACAATTAATAAAATGGCAGTAAGTTCATATCTATCAATAATCACCTTAACTGTAAATGGACTGAATGCACCAAACAAAAGATATAAGAGTTACAGAATGGATAAAAAAACAAGACCCATCTCTATACTGCCTACAAGAGACTTATTTCAGACTCAAAGACATACACAGATTAAAAGTGAAGGGATAGAAAAAGATATTCCATGCAAATAATAGGGAGAAAAAAAAGGATTAGCAGTACTTATATCAGACAAAATTGATTTCAAAACAAATAAAGCAACAAGAGACAAGGAAGAACATTACCTAACGATAAAGGGGTCAGTTCAGTAACAGGATATAACCATTATAAATATCTATGCACCCAACATAGAAGCATCTAAATATGTAAAAGAAATACTAACAGAATTAAAGGGGGAAATATGTTGCAATACATTCATTTTAGGAGACTAACACACAACTCACATCAATAGGGCAACCAGACAGAAAATAAATAAGGAAACAGAGGCACTGAAAAATACTTTAGATCAAGTGGACTTAACAGATACCTACAGATCATTCCACCCAAAGCAGCAAGACATATTTTTCTCAGGTGTACATGGAAGGTTCTCCAGAATAGATCACATACTAGGTCACAAGAACAGCCTCAATAAATTCAAAAAGACTGAAATTGTATCAAGCAGCTTCTCAGACCACAATGACATGAAACTAGAAATAAATTACACAAAGAAAATAGAAAGACCTAAAAATGTATGAAGGCTAAACAACATGCCACGAAATAATCAATGAATCAATGAACAAATTAAAACAAATCAAGACATAGAAAGAAATGAAAATAAAAACCGAACAATCCCAAGTCTGTGGGAGATGGCAAACACAGTTCTAAGAGGAAAGTACATAGCAATACAGGCTTACCTCAAGAACAAAGAACAATCCCAAATGAACAATCTAAAATCACAATTAAAGAAACTAGAAAAAAAAAACAATTGAAGCCCAAAGCTAGTAGAAGAAGGGACATTAGAGCAGAAATAAATTAGAGAAGAATAAAACAATAGAAAACAAATTAATGAAACCAGGAGTGGGCTCTTTGAGAAAATAAACAAAACAGACAAACCTCTAGCCAGACTTATCAAGAGAAAAAGAGAATGTACACATAAACAGAATCAGAAACAAAGAAGGAATAATCTCAATGGATACCATAGAAATACAAATAATTATTAAGAGAATACTATGAAAAATTACATGCCAATAAATTGGACAACCTAGAAGAAATGGTCAACTTCCTAGAAAAATACAACCTTCCAGGACTGACCCAGGAATAAATAGAAAATCTGAACAGACCAATTCCCAGAAATGAAATTGAACTGTGATCAAAAAACTCTCAAAAAAAACTTCCAAGTCCAGATGGTTTCACAGCTGAATTCTACTCTTACCAGCTAAGATGTTGTTTTTCCCAGGATCATGTTTTGGAGGACACAAAGAATGAATCCAGCAAACAAGAGTATGGCGCAACCAGCAAAGTTTTTACTGAGAAGAGAAAAGGAAAAAGAAAGATTCCCTCTAATTGGGAGGGGCTCTAAGAGGGGATGCCATTAGGGCTGCAGCGACTAGGGTTTATAAGCATAAAAATGGAGTAAATCATCCAGTGTCTGGGAGCTGTTGCTAGGGCCTGTTGCTATGGCCAGGCTAGAATCAAAGGAAAAGAAAAACTCCCTTTTTTCTCAGGCTGAATTTCCCAGATGTTCAGGATAAGGCTTCTTCTTTACTGCAAAGTCTTGACCCTGACTATAACTTACTACTGGGGCTTGAGTTCTATGAGCCTGTGTCCCACTAACACCTGCCTCACTACCAAACATATGATAGAATTCCCATACCTCTTAAAGTTTTCCATGGAAGAGGAGGGAACACTTCCAAACTCATCATATGAGGCCAGCATCACTCTAATACCAAAACCAGACAAAGACACCATAAAAAAAAAACTACAGACCAATATTCCTGATGAACTTGGATATAAAAATCCTCAACAAAATATTAGCAATGAATCCAAAACACATCAAAAGATCATCCATGATGACCAAGTGGGATTTATTCCAGGGATGCAAGGATAGTTCAATATTCATAAACTGATATCATACACCACATTAACAAAAAGAAGGATAAAAACCACATGATCATTTCAATAGATGCTGAAAAAGCATTTGACAAAATTCAACATCCATTCATGATAAAAACCATCAACAAAATGGGTATAGAGGGCACATAACTCAACATAATAAAGGCCATATATGACAAACCCATAGCCAACATCATACTTAATAGCAAAAGGCTGAAAACTTTTCCTCTAAGATCAGGAACAAGACAAGGATGCCCTCTCTCACCACTTTTACTGACATAGCATTGGAAGTCCCAGACATGGCAGTCAGACAACCAAAGAGATAAAAGGCATCCAAACTGGTAAGGAAGAAGTTTAACTGTCACTATTTGCAGATGACATGAAATCATACATATAAAAACTGTAAAGAATCCATCAAAAAACTACTAGAACTAATAACTAAATTCAGCAAAGTTGTAGGATACAAAATTAATACACAGAAATCTGTTGCATTCCTATATACTACCAACAAACTAGCAGAAAGAGAAATCAGGAAAACAATTCCATTTACAATTGCATCAACAAGAATAAAATACTTAGGAATAAACCTTACCAAGGAGGTGAAAGAACTATACTCTGAAACTACAAGACACTCGAGAGAAATTTAAGACAACACCAAAAAATTGAAATCTATCCAGTGCTCATGGATAGGAAGAATTAATATTGTCAAAATAGCCATCTTGTCCAAAGCAGTTTACAGATTCAATGCAATCCCTATCAAAATACCAACAGCATTCTTCAAAGAACTAAAATAGTTCTAAAATTCATATGGAACCACAAAAGACCCCAAATAGCCAGAGCAATCCTGAGAAAGAAGAACGAAGCTGGGGTGATTATATTTCCTGACTTGAAGTTTTACTATAAAGCTACAGTAATCAAACCAGAACAGACCCATGGATCAATGGAACAGAAGAGAGCCCAGATGTAAACCTATGCATATATGGTCAATATATGATAAAGCAGTGAATATACAATGGGGAAAAGACAGTCTCTTCATTATTGAAGAAAACTAACAGCTACATGCAAGACAATGATACAGGATTACTGCCTAACTCCATACACAAATGTAAACTTAAAATGGATCAAAGACCTGAATGTAAGTCATGAAATGATAAATTTCTTAGAAGATAACATACAAAAACCTCTTGAATATAAGCATGTGCAACTTTTTTCTGGATACATCTCCTCAGGCAAAGGAAACAAAATATAAAATGAACAAGTGGGACTACATCAAACTAAAAAGCTTCTGTACATCAAAGGACTCCATCAGGAGAACAAAAAGGCATCCTACAAGAAGGGAGAATATATTTGTAAACAATTCATATGATAAGGGGTTAACTTCCAAAATACATAAAGAATTCTTATATCTCAATGCCCAAAAAACAAATAACCCAATCAAAAAATGGGTGGAAGACCTGAACACACACTCCTCCAAAGAAGAAATACAAATGGCCAACAAGCAAATGAAAAGATGCTCCACATCATTAATCATCTGGGAAATGCAAATTAAAACCATAATGAGATATCACCTCACACTAGTTAGGATGGCCACTATCAAAATGACAAGAAACAAACGCTGGTGAGGATGAAGATAAAGAGGAATACTCCTACACTGTTGGTGGGAATGCAAATTGGTGCAACCCTGTGGAAAGGAGTATGGAGGTTCCTCAATAAAGTAAAAATAGAAATACCATTTGACCCAGTAATTCCACTTCTAGGAATTTACCCAAGGAAACCAAAATTCCTGATTCAAAAAGATATGTGCACCCCTATATTTATCATCGCACTGTTTGCAATAGCCAAGATACAGAAGCAGCCCAAGTGTCCATCAACAGATGACTAGACAAAGATGTGGTACATATATACTATGGAGTATTATTCAGCCATTAGAAGAAAAGAAATCCTGCCATTTGCAACAACATGGATGGATCTAGAGGGTATTATGCTCAGTGAAATAAGCCAGATTGGAGAAAGACAAATACTACACGATTTCACTTATTTGTGGAATATAGAAACAAAGCAAAATGGAAGGAACAAAACAGGAGTAGACTCATAGACATTGAGAAGTAACGAGTGGTTCCCAAGGGGCTGGAGCAGGTGGGGGTTAGGTGAGAGGGATAAAAGGGCAATCCCAATATCAGTTGATCACGGGGACTGTTCAACCACTGTGATGTACATTTGAAACCAACATAAAATTGTATATCAACAATACTTAAATTAAAAAAAAAGAATTAGATATATGACTTCCATTTGTTGCTCAATTATATTTTTATGGGACAGTACTGGTATAGATAATTAATACTTTCATCTAATGCCTGAACTGATAACTGGCATTTCAGAGGAAAAATTCCCATATTCATAGTTAGTCCTTTTATGTTCTAGTCATTCTATCTTTAATAGAGGAACAAAAGAAAGGATCCCCAAATTTTAATGGCAGTTGTTACTGCATTCTAAAAGGGTTCTGTGGATAGTGCTGTATTGGGGAACAATATTAGGGGGCACTTTAGTTAAAAAAGAGAAGTTTCTAAGATAGTCTTATGAGAGAGAGGTGAGGTTGGGATAAAAGTAGAGCCAAACTGACCTGTATGAGAGGAACTGTGCATTGTCCTCAGTAGCAGTGAAAAAGGGTGTCTGGGCCCAAGGTCTTAGAGAAAAACTTTGGGGAAAACTCCAGCATATGTACAGCCAGAGTGGACCCCTGGGGAACTGATGGTAGACTGGGCTTAGATAGAAGGGGAATCACTACAACACGACTCTTGGGAAAAATGTCTGATACTCAGTTTTATGTGTTTCCTTTTTTTGTACTTAATCCACTTTTTAATTTCTAAAAATATTTGGTGATAATGTGTTACAGATAGAGCTTTCTGTAACTGGTGACTTGTGATATGTTGTAAAGGAACTGTTATGTTTGAACATGCGGCAAAGGGATGTAAGAGAGAGAAAACAAGCAGTGATAAAACAATACAAAGTGATTGAGACTTGAGCAAGGAACAGAGTATATAAAATAATGAGAGTCAATTACTAGCAAAAAGTAGTAAGCCCCCCTTTTCATACATCTTTAGAAAAATTGGAAAAGTGTACTCCCTTGGAGAAGAGGGTTTAGGTTATTTTAATTGACTATTAATGAAAAGGGTAACTCTGGAAGACTTGAGAACTAGGGAGATACATTGGGTAATTATAGGTATGGAATTTCTGCTCTGTTTTTTTTTTATCAACTTCCCATTTCTATCTTAAAATTAATATACAATAAGGATAAATTTATTTAATTATAAGCTGTAACTAGATTTTTTAAAACATTTTGAGCTTGGGGGTTGCTAGGTCAGGATGGGATGAGCTCTATGTAAGAGCTCCCTTAAGATTTAAAACATTTACTTAATTTGATTTTTATTAATTTTAATACCTTAAATTTACACTCATTTTACTTTAAGTTCATTGGATTTATTGTATTTACAATAAATTAAACATTTATTTAAATTATATTTTAAATTTAATTTTACTTTAAATTTATTGTATTATATTTAGAAGATCACTTATATGATTAGAGCAGTGGTATGTTTTAAATGCAATCCATAAAATATTGAATCTACTTACATATCTTCCCACTGCTCCCCCTCCTTGGGCGGCCATTGAGGCAACTCAGAATAACCCATAGCTAGAATCAAGGGTGGCCCACTTCATAAACAAAAATTAAAACTCACTGCTTTACTGTTAAACTGGAATTTAAGTAATGACAATACTTTTTTTAACAGAGGAAACATGAAAATTGTACCAGAGGATACATCTGTTCAGGGTTTTTTGAAAAGAAATGCAGGGTCACCTAGTATTGACATACCACAACTGAATCTGCCTCTGTATCCCTAATCCCTAATCACTGTTTCCCAAAGCCACTTTTGAAAACATGGAGAAATAATGGCTAGCAAATATACCACCACTGTTGTGATGATTAAGGTCTAAATACAGCCATCTAAATCTAACTGGGTTTTCCATGACAATGGAATAATTTTCTTGCCACATTAATCCTTAGTTATTTTACAGCCAGGGTTTTTAATCTGACCTTCATGGACAGACTTCAAAAAAAAATCTGTGAGCCCCCTGAAAACATATTCATAATATTATTGTATGTCTCTTTTTCCCCCTTGAGAGAGGGAGGTCCCCATGATTCTGATTTGCTTTAGCCAAGTTATTTATTATGAAATTTCAAACAATGTTAGCAGAGGATGCTTCCCCTCTACACCCTCCACACACACACACACCTTTGGAAGATGGGCAAAATAAAGGAGGTGAAAATGATTTACCCAATGTGCCATTGGAAGACATGGGCTAAAAGAGGCTGAAACCATCCAATGCCCCGTTGTTGGACATTTAGGTTAAATGCACACACTTTGTACTGATAAGGAAAACATTCAACACAGCCGTCAAGGTCAGCAAACCACTTTTTTCGTCTGGTTGGCAAAGCACTCCCAGTTCCCTCCTCCCCTCTTCCAGGCTCCTCTTTTGCCCTGCTCATGCTTAAATGCCACATATCAAAATAATATAAATTGCTCCCCTTGCGTGTGCTCGGGGCTCAGACCTTGGAAGATTACTCCCCTCTGAGCCTGCTGTTGTAAAAATAAAACCTCAACACTCCAAGACCTCAGATTGCCCCTTGGTTCTTCCGTCAGCGATCCAGTCCAGGTTTTTCAGTATTTTCCATTAACAGTACAAAGATCTTTTTAGAATTCTGATTAGGTTTAGGATAAATTCCGAAGGGTGGGAATGCTGGGCTAAAGGACTGGAAAATTCAAATTTTTAATACTCTTCATACATATTGTTCCATTGCCTGTCAGAAAATTTAAAAGAATTCACATCTTCAGCAACATTGTGTGAGTTAAGCTCATTATTTCACACGTGGATACACTAGTTTTAAATATTGTTTAAAAGTTAGACTCTCTGCAATTTTAGTCTGTGCTTGACAGTTACTCCTTGTATCTCACTTAACCCTCAAAACAACTCTGTATTGTTACTCTTTTTCTAAATAAGATAACTTCGCCCAGTTAACTAACCACTGAGTGAAAGATGGGGTGGGGGAGACGGCCAAGTGCAAAAACAGAAACAAAATCAAAACAATTTTCCCGCCCACTTAGTTTCCTTCTGCTGGGTAAGAAGTTCTAAATTAACACAGATGGGACTTGTCGGCCACCAGACGTGCGTCTACCAACCAGTTTACCCCTCCCGCAGCATCGCGAGGGTCAGGGACAACTCGCAGAGCGTGGACGGGCAGGCTGCTCACCGGAGGGCTGCGGCAGATGGGGCATGTTTTTCCCCTTTGCAAAAGGAAATGACCAGATTGGGGCAAAAGGGAGGCAGTACTATTATTTTTACTTTTTCAGGGTCAGGACGGCCCATTTTTACCTTCAGGTCTGTGGAGACCACGGTAACGAATCTGCGAGCATGCGCAGCTGTGGTAGCCGCGCTTCCAGGCTTCCGGAAGGGGGGGGCCGAACGCACACGTCACGCAGGCTCTGGGTGCCTCGCCTCCTCCCGGCGCGCTCGGCGCAGGCGCGGGCGCCGCGAGCAGCCGCGCCTGCTGTTCGTTGATACTGTCGGCCTGCTGCCCCTCCCCCGACCCGACTCCGCAGCGACCTGGCCCTGCAGGCCAGCGGCTCCAGCCCGGCACCCGGGACTCTGGACTCCGTGACCCTGTCCTCCGCCTGTCTGCCCGGGAGCAGCCTCAGACCGCACAGCGCTGCGCGTGGCGGTAAGCGACCCCGCACGCGCAGCCCCCAGGTCCCCTTCCGGAGCGGGGCGAGCAGGGGCTCCACGGGAAGAGGCCATCCAGACGGGGAACTGCAGGAGGGGAGGCCATCGGGGAACCGGGGAGACCGCGAGGGACCTGGGGAGGCCTCTGGTGAGCGGGGCCCGCCAGGCGTCCAGGGAGGCGCTCAAGGCCGGGTGACGGAGGCTTGTGTCGCCTCCTCCTTTCGGGGCCCTGCCTTCTGCCAAAGGACTTACAGGCTTCAGCCCAAGCCCCTTGGACCGGCTTGATTGCAGACTCCCACCCACACTTTGTGCGGCCAGACGGGCCCTTGGTTTTGCTGTTCTTGAGTTTTCTTGCACGGTTACCAGGATCTTATCTCTAACCTATCCAGAGTAGTCTGTGTGCTGGTTTTGCTTCTGAAAGTGGTAGCTTTTGAAAGGTGCTGGCTTCCTCTCCCCATTACAACTCGATGGAGTGCTATGGTTCTTATCCTTGATTTTGAGCCTGATATTCCTGTTGTTTTCAGTAAATTAAGAGATTGTCATCAAAACATTGAGCACAGAGAAGAGGCCTAGCACCTGTTTATAAGCCAACAAGTCTTCAGGAATTTTTAAAGTGGTTAAATTGATCAGTGATCTGAGGTAAATCCAACTGAGAGGGCTGGGAAGCCTAGTACCCTTGATGAAACAAACACCTGTCAGAGGCCGACTCGTCAAGGCAACTGTTAGATAAACAAGCCAGACTGACAGCCACTTGGCCTTCTGTGTCTTTTCCCCTTAAGGCATTAGAGTAGACTGTACCTTACACTCCTTTTGTGTTAACAAAAGATCCCAGAAAGGCTGCCTCTGAGGCGGTGCTCCTGAGGCCCATTGACTCAGCTCATCTAGTATTCTACAGCCGCTCCAAGGTCACAGTGTGTGGGGACAGGGATACTAATTCACTCCTGAACCACCTGTGACTGGCAAATGTTGGTGTGGCTTGGATTTAATGTCACTGAGACAAAACAAGGAAAGATAATGCATTGTAAAAGTCATAAATAATTTATGTTTTTGCATTTGGACAATGTGTACATAGATTTTTTTAATGGTAAAACAGTGAAAATAAGTTTGTCATTCTATAGTTTTGCCTAATAACTATGTAGCTTTTGTATTCTGATGTTTACACTATGAATGACCCCAACGTGGATGGCATGGCAATTTCAAAAGAAAACTTTTCTTCATACTTACAGGATAAATTGAATTACTTTGGGTGTCAGTTTTCCTTGTATCAGTGAGAATTTTTGAAAGAAATACTATCTTTGTATGAATGTCTATGACAGTATGTTTTTAGGAATTGATAATTTGGAGAAGAAATGTTTTTTTTAAATTCTACTTTCTTCCTTCATTAATTTTCTCCTCAGAATATCAGCAGATTGGATAATATGACTTTGAAGTTATTTTCCTCCAGAAAATTGTATGACCTTAGCTGCAGTCTTATTGCATTATCTACCTGTGGAGGTTATTTTTGTATAGGTACTAGTACTACTTATTCTTACTAGGTTTTAAATTTATATTAGTTTTTTTCATGTTGTTTTTGATATTGGCATTCTAAAAATTTGAAATTAATGTTCTAAGTTTTGCTGCTCTGTATGGGTGAATTATGTTAATATTTTTTAGTATTAATTTTGTAACTTTAATTCTGCCAACTTTTGAATGAAAAAACCTGCAGGATTTGGTGTTTGAGTTTTGTTGCAAGTGTTAATATGTTTAAAGGAAGAAATGTGGGGATAAGGTTTGTGAATTGTATTTAACACAAAGGGGCACAATTTTTTTTTAAAGACTGAAAAATACTATTTTGAACTTACCTGGTAATACGTATAATACCTAGCTGTAACTTGCCCAAAGCAGCTTTTGCCTTCATTGCTAATTGGTTTAAAGACAGAATATTTTTGTTGTTTTATTCTAAGAAAATTGAAGCCAGCATGTTTAAGAGAACTCTAAGAAAATGTTTACTTTTGTCAATTTCCATTGTTGTTTGAAAACCCATTCTCATCTCAAGTCCTGTATATCATTTCATAATATTTTGTTAGATAGTAATTGGCCCTCTTATTTCAGATATTACTGAATATAAATAACCCCCCAAAATAGTTTGACCACTCCTTTGAAGTTTGATAAATTAATTAGATATAAATATCCCATAATGTTCTTGAGTGTACTTTTTTCCTGAAGCTTACTGTAAGATTTTTCTTTTTCTTTAGACATGGGAAAGTCATTTTCTCATTTACCTTTGCATTCAAATAAAGAAGATTCTTATGGTGGAGTCACATCAACTGAAAATATGAGGAATGGCTTGGTTAATGGTGAAGTCCATAATGAAGATGGAAGAAGTGGAGATGTCTCTCAGTTTCCATATGTGGAATTTACAGGAAGAGATAGTGTCACTTGCCCCACTTGTCAAGGAACAGGAAGAATTCCTAGGGGTATGTGTTACTGCATTGTTTTTCCTTTAAAGAATGATTCCAGGCATTTGTATAAATATTATAAAACCCGTGGGTCTAAGCACAACCTTCTGTGTTTTAAAGACTTTTATAATTGTAACTCCAGGGAGAGGAAATCCCAGAGCAAAATACCTCTAAAACCGGAATCCATCAAAGGGAGAAATAAAGTTTAAAACCCATTTATTGCTTACAAACTGCAGTCCAGGACCATCTCTTTCCTGCTCTGGCAGAAGCAAGCAAGACCTCCCCCTAACATCTCAGGTTCAGATAAGCCCCTGGTTGCCCAGGTAATTACACATTGGTTCATTTCTGTACCTGAGGAAGAACTGTTGGTATGGAGATGCACTAAAGCCAGGTGAGAGATTCTGGAAATACTGCAATTTTACCCATAGGCCACTTCTCCAGAAATCTCGCCTTACAATCTACTCATTCCCCCTCTTCTGCAATGGTCCCTGGGCGAGAAAACTGGACCATTGTGACCAGACTAATGACATACAATAGCAACAGCAATAAAATCATGATAATCCTCAGGCCAGAGGATTCAGCGAGGTTCAAAGTCTTACGCAGATTAAGTCTATAGCTCGCCCATTCCATAGGCAGGCAGTAGCTGAAGAGGTAGAGGGTTCAGAGCAATCATCACACAGCAGCTGTAGCCAGGGGGTGTATCAGGCCACAAGGACTGTAGGAGATAATAACCTTAAGGGTGACAAGGTACATGTTTTAATGACACTAGCATAAGCAAATCTTGTCCATTAGGTAGGATACATGCAAGAGAGTGGTCCTGTGATGAAACAGTGGAAGGAATGGAATCTCATCCTGGTCTAGTATAACAAACTTTCACTCCCCTCCCTGTGGAAGTTACAAATGGGTCAATATATAGGGCTATGGGAGGTACATGCATTGGCCCTAAAGATATAACAAAACTCCCCATAAGATGCTCTTACCTCCTGGATGTTTTGGGGGCACTAACATGATCTTTGGGGACCACTCTCCTGTTACTCCCAGAATACACACGAGTCCAGCTTGCAGGCCTTTTTCCCAAGGTGCCAGAAGGGCCAGCCATTGCTGGTCTATGTGTTGAAATGTCCAGGGCCATGTCCACTCAACAGTGTCACCAGGGTTTAATGCAGTAGTGGCTGGCAACAGGATGTTGCTCTGCTGGCCATATCCTGGCTTCAATAATTCTTCTTTGGTTTGCACATACAGTTGTATAGAAGAGGCAGCAAGGTGTGTTAGGATATCCACAAGGCTCAAAGCTCCTTTATGTGGCTTCTCATGCAAACACCGTAGCACTGTCCATAGGCAAACTGAACAGCCCCGAAGACTATTGGTGTCCGACTTCAGGCCAGATTTCAACAAACTGTTGTACCTCTCTATCATACCTGCCCCTGTAGGTTATAAGGTATATGAAATTTCCACTTTATTCCTAATTGCTGCACCCATCCTTGTAATGCATATCCAGTAAAGAGGGTGCCTTGATCGCTTTCAATTACCTGCAGCCTGCCATAGGCTGCAAAGAGATGCTCTAGGCCCCTCTTGGTGGTTTGCTGATCTGCGTGATATGCAGGAAAAGCAACCAATAGTCCAGTAGCCATGTCCACACAAGTCATGGCATACCGATACCCTTCTAATACAGGTAAAGGCCCAATATAGTCTACCTGCCACCTGACAAGGGGTATAAATCCCCCTAATATTGTCCCATGTTGCTGTGGGACTCGGTGTAAGTCCCTCTTAGAACATACAAGGCAGTCCTCATGGGCTCTGCTGACTTATTCAAAGGTCAAAGGCAAGCCCCACTGACGGACTACAACCCACATTGTCTTTTGCCCCACATGGAATACTGGTGTACCCATTGGGCTGCATCAGAGGCAGGCTTTCCTTCTAGCCAGCGCACCAGGGCCAGTGTGTCTGCTTCATCAATCCCTGGGGATGCCAAGGCAAATGGTCACTCACATGACATATGGTAAGAGTCTTAGTCTGACCAGAGGCCCATAGGTCTTGCCACAACTCTTGCCCCCAAAGGGGCCAGTGACTAACCATCCAGCTGGCATGGTAACATGTCAGTAGCCTTGACCTGCCCTGATAGCTGGGGAATGGAGGTCACATGTAATTAGCAATTCATTGGTCCTGCCTACATGGGTCAATCAATCCCTGATAGCTGGCCCAGCTGTCAGTGAAGACAGTTATAGGGGAGAGCTCCTGGGTGATCACAAGCCATACTACCCGCAACTCAGCCCATTGGCTGCTCTTCCTCTCTCCATCCTCCATCCATATTGTCTCAGTCTTAGGATAGAAAGCCACAGCCATCCACCTCGGGGGCTGCCCATGACTGGAGATGTCTATAAACCAAGCATCTTCAGGTATAGGGGCTTTTTCCTCCTGATCAGGACTCTTGGCTACCAATGGCTCAAAAGCAAGTTCTTCCTACTTTCCACTGGTATATGTCATTGGCCCCAGTGAGCATTAGAGTTCTCCACTTAAGGGGCTAGTAGAGAGGGCGCTGCGCTGCTGAAATATGCGGCGCATTTGGCCAGTGTAGGTGTCTGTGCAGCGCCACTCTGTGGCCTTGGGTTCAGTCTTACATCCACCCTGCAATGGGATAGGTAGTTATTACTTTGGTCGGAGCTGTTCCGGCAGTGGTCTCTAGCCACCAAGGCATGGTACACAACAGCCAGTTGCTTCTCTATCAAGGTGTACCAGCCCTCTGCTCCTTTCCATGGTTGTGACCAGAATCCAGTAGGTTAGTGTGTTCGTTCAAGCTGCTTCCAAAGACTCCATTCATAACCATCCTTGGTTACATGAACATCTAGCTCACAGGGTCCTGATGAGTCCACTACACTCAAGGGGTGGATGGCCTTGACTGCTTGCTTGGCAGCAGTGAAAGGAGCTGCACATGTCTCATCCCAGTCCCATCTGATGCCTTTTCATACCAACCAGTATAAGGGCTTCAGAATTTGTTTCCAAGTGCAGGATAGACACTGTCCAGAAACACAAAAGACCCAAAAACTCTTGTAATACTGCCACAGTGGTAGAGGTAGGGAAAGTCTGAACCTTGTCTATGACTGCTTCAGGAATAACTTTAGTTTTACCCAACCAGACAACCCCCAAGAATTTTACAGACAAATCAGGTTCCTGAACCTTGGTGCCATTCACAGCCCATCCTTTCTCCTGTAAATGTTGCATCAGTCTAGGAATTGCCCCTTCTAAATCTGAAAGAAAATCAGATGTGAACATGATACCATCAATGTAGTGATACAACTGCACCATTTGTGGTTTCTTCATATGGCCAAGTCTTGGGCTACAAGCCCATGACACATGGTGGGACTGTGGAGGTATCCCTGTGGAAGGACAGTGAATGTCCACCGCTGTCCTTCCCACATGAAGGCAAAGTGTTCCTGACTTACCTATGCTATGTCAATAGAGAAGAAAGCATTAGTAATGTCTACTGCTAAATGATACATTTACAGTTCATGGTTGAACATGTCCAGAATGGCTGCTATAGAGGGAACAGTAGCATGCAAAGGGGTGTAACTTTATTCAGTTCCCTGTAGTCCACGGTCATATGCCAGGAGCCATCTGGCTTTTTCACTGGCCACACTTGGGAATTAAAGGGACTATGAGTGGGCTTTATGCCTACCTTCTCCAACTCCTGTAGAGTTTCTCCAATTTCCTTGTGCCCCCTAGGCAATTTCTACCACTTAGTATTTGTCACCCACTGAGGTACAGGCAGAGCTACTGGTGGATGCTTAGCATGTCCCCTCAGAACTGCCTTTGCCACATGTATGCTCAGTGTGAACTGACCTGCAGTGGTCTGTAACCACAGATCTTGCCAGATATCTACCCCCAAAATATATTCAGGGCTGGGAGAAATGTACACAGTATACTTCTTTTGGGAGTAAACACTGTATTCCCAATGGGATTTGGGCTTTCTTCACTCTAAATGCCTTAGCCCTATAGCCATCTATTACACCAGTGTCCTGGAAAAATGCTCAGTGTTGCCGTAAATCAGAGAACACTCAGCTCCTGTGTCCACCAGTGTCAGGACACATTGTACATTCACAGAGGACCAGTGAATTGCTAATTACATGTGGCCTCCATTCTCCACCTTGGCCACCCCACCAGTTGAACCATGATGCCCAGATGTCCTCCTGTGGGGATGAGGTCTTGGGCAAATCCTGAGTACTGTCTTCCAGCAAGTTTTGCAGGTACACAGCCCAGGCATGAGGCTTTGACTCCATTTTCCATGTCCTGGATCTCAGCGGCTGGAACTGCTGCTCTGGCTTTAATTGGTGCCACAGTTCTAACAAGATTCTATTGGGCTGCCCATCAAGTTTTTCTTTCATTACCCTGGCCTTTATCAAATCAACCCAGATCTGGGTCTTTGAGACCTTCACGGGGCCTTTTGCACTTCTCCTTTCAACCGTGGCCCATACCTTCCCTCTGTGCCACTATTGTTTCAACCTTGTCCAGAATCTGCTTAAGTATGAGTAGCCTTGCTTATGGATTGCCCTATGTGGGGAACAAAAATAGTCACTAGGGACCCAAAGAGAGATATGGGAGTTGTATGCAGCACCAGATTTCTCATTTCTATGGTGAACACCTCCACATTGGGGCTCTGGGGGTCCCAATTATAGATTATATTTTTCATACCCAATTCCTGCAGTACCTGTTAGAACTCTGCATACGTTTTTCCAACTACTGGGTAAATATGGTAAATCACCCTGATTAGGCCAAACTACCCTGATGGCAGCTGTCAGCCTTTCCAGGACTGTCTGGTTCCTGGAGGCATGATGGGCATTTTGCAAACCCTGCTGGATGGAAGGGTGAGTTGTCAGGGAAACCATTCTGCTCATCTCAGTCCCCGACATAACAATGTTTTCCACACCCATATCCCGGAGATGTAAAAGCCGTGTAGGCAGAGATTCCGATGGCTTCTCCCTATACCGGACACTGTCCACCAGCTCATCCTGGGTATAAGGAACGAGCATGGAGTGCCACACAGTCTGCGGGGTGGCTCCTCCCTCTGAGGAGCCTGTGGTTGTTTCATTTTAATTTTTTTAGTTATAGCTGGGCAGGCCTTTAAAATAGGAGAGGATGGCACCTCAGGCGGTGGCCTCGGTAGCAGATCAGCTCATGGCCCCACCTCCTCCCACTTTCCCCCGAGGTTCTCCTCCATTCTGGAGCTGAAGGCATCACTCTTTCCTCCCCTCCCCTGCTACCTCCTGCACCGTGGCTTTTCCTGCCTCCTCCCCCCTCAGGGATGCTAAGGAATCTTCCTGGAGCGTGATCTGCCTTTTCAGTAACTGTTTCTCTTCCTTAACGGCATCCCGTAGGTTATTGCCCAGCTCCTCCAAGCGATGCTGAAGTGTGTCTCTCTCCCACCTAAGTCCCTCTCTCTCCTCACTAACACTCTCAATAATCTTCTCTTTCTCCTGTATAACATTTTTCACTATCTTGATGAAAAGAGACTCTACAATGCCAGCTGCTACATAGCCACCTAGGGTCTCCAAGCGGTCTTCCCACCCATGGAGGACTAATTCTGCACCTTTCAGTATTTCTGCCCTTCCCCATCCCTCTAGGAGGTACTTTACCCTCAACCAATTCCCCACTAGGGGTTCCCAGATTGGAAGCCCCACAGCTGGGGGGATAATAACAGGTGAAGCTGCACCCTCTGCCACTGCATCCACTGGGACCTCCCCACCATCCACAGGGGGGTTCCGGGCATCTCCCCACCATCAATAGGGGCAACCCTCCCATAGGTTGCACCCATTTTGACAGATTTTGGGTTCAGAGATCCTGCCAACTGCTGCCAGATGTAACTCCAGGGAGATGAAATCCTGGGGCAAAATACCTCCAAAACCGAAAGCAGTCAAAGGAAGAAATAAAGTTTAAAACCCATTTATTGCTTACAAACTGCAGTCCAGGGCCATCTCTTTCCTGCTCTGGCAGAAGCAAGCAAGATCTCCCCCTAACCTCTCAGGTTCAGATAAGCCCTCTGTTGCCCAGGCAATTACCCATTGATATGGAAATGAACTTTTTTCCATCCCTGAGGAACACCTGTTGGTATGCATATGCACTAGATCCAGGTGAGATATTCTGGAAATACTACAATTTTACCCACAATAATTAGAGATAAAATTTATCTTTTATATTCAATCAAAAGAATACAAGGAGACAAACAACAATTTCCTAAGACAGTAATGAAAACTGCCCTTCTACCTCCCAGTATTTTTTTTTTCCCACCTGTTGTAGCAGACATCTACTATTTTGACTGAAAACCTAAAAATCCTGTTATGGGTTGAGTTCATTCTCCTCAGTTTTTGTTCCTGCTGCAACAAAGAATTGAAAGGCAGAGACACAGTAGCGAAGCAGAATGAAAGTTTTATTTGAATTCTCAGCAAGGGAGAATTGTACCAGAGTTAAGGTCGACAAAGGCAGGTTTACTTAATTACACTCCAGGAGAGAAGCAGGCCAGCATCAAGGTAGACAAAGTCAGGCTGCTGACTGTGACACTTCTTTTATGGAGTTTTTAACAGGGCAGAGAAATCCTTGATTGACATTCTTTGGCGTAGGGGGCTTGATCTGATAAGAGGATTGAAGACATGGGCTGTAGTCTTGACTTTTTTTATTTGGGAAATTTTTGTTATCTGGGGAATGCCTGTACTCTGAGGCTTTTGTCTAGGGAGTGTCTGTGTCCTCAAGTCACTCTTAGTCCCTGTGACTTCATTTAATTTACTTTCTTGCTCTCTGGCTTTATCTGATTAACTCCCCAAGTTCTTGGTGGGCCCCACTCTCTTCATTCCGATCATACCTGTCTTTCTGCCTAACTGTTCTGTTGGGACATCAATAGAGGTCATATCCTAGTCCCTTTGCTATATTGGTGTTAGGAACAATGTAATTTGGTGACCAAATATTTTAATTCATTATCTAAAGAAGAATGATAAGCTGGCCATGCCCTTACTATTTTTAAGAGGAACTATGTTAGGAGGGATTTATATCAAGATGAGACTCAGAAAAAAGAAAATCAGTTTGTGGCCTATGACAGGGAAGTCAGAAGGAAATAATCCCCTGTGCTGTTTGTAGGCTACTTTAGTATCAGTGACAGCAATAGAAATAATAAAAGTACCTTGTGCTGTTCTCATTTTCTGCTTGGTTGAGCTTGATATGTGAGCCTGGGGAGACCCTGAGGGAAGGACAAAGTGACAGTATAAGGTATATCAGAGTCTCTTGAGAAATATCTTAGGTTGGGGAAGTTTATATTTGAGTTGGCCCTTTGAATGCATGATTTTATCTTTTCCGGGATAGTAAGCTGTTAATGAATGAAAGGATTATTATAGTTGAAAGAATTAATAAATCACCAGGCTTGCAGGGGGCAAGAGGGTGGGTGGAGATGGGGGGTTGGAGGGGCAGTTTAGCAACCTGGAAATGTTTTTGAGGTATGGTCAGCAGGTTTTATTGACAGCCTGGGAGTGGATTGTGACTACTAGTGTGAAAAAACAAAATTCAGCAATATATTTGAAGATCTAATTGGCCTTATTAAGCTCTCTATGAATCGGGCAGCATCCCATCTAACAAGTAGAGAGGTGATCTGAGCAATTGTACAAAATGGAAGGTTTTCATAGGAAGGGGGGAGAGGCAAGAAGTTACTGCAAAAGAAAAGAAAGGGTTGTTTCAGACAGATCACTCTCCCTTATGGGGAACAGCAAAGGGTCTTACACAGATAAACTCATCTTGTGGGGGGGCCCATGTGATGGACTACCTCATTGATGCTGACCAAAAAATTCCTATAAAAAGGTCACATTCCTGCAATAGGTTGAAACTGTAATTAAGTCTTGGTTTGAGGGGCAAATGACTCTATTTGGGCTTGTTGTTTCTTTTTTTAAGAATAGTTCTAAAAAGGGCCTGGAATTCATGTGCAAGACCTAGGCTGAAATCATTGGTGTATAGATGGTACTTAAAGCTAAGTTGAATGAAATCACCAAGCTTGTCAGTGTGAATAGACTTAGCAGTGAACCTTGGGGAACTGTAACTTTTCAATATCAGTGACATTAGAAAGAATTAGCAAAGACACTGAAAAAGTGCAGCTAGAGTTGTTGGAAGAAATCTCTGTTCTGTGGTGTCCTGGAAGATAAATGTAGAAAGTGTACTAAGGAGGTGAGAGTGATCAACTATGTTAGATGCTACTGATAGAACAGAGAAGTGAGGACTGAGAACTCACCCCTGGATTTGGTGTAGAGGCCTTTAAAAGAGCAGTTCTGGTAGCCTGCGTAAACACGTATAGCACATATAGAATGGGATCAAGAGAGCATAAGGGGAGCAAAGTTATATAATGAGAAAATAGGTTTTTTGAGGAGTTTTGCTATTTAGAAAAGGAGAGGAGAGATGGGAGCTGGAAGGGTTATGAGGTCAGGATAGATTTTATAGTATTTATATGCTGATACGAATGATCTGTAGAGAAAAGAAGGAGATTCTTTGATAATGCAGGAGAATTGCTAGATCTGGTGCACAAATGCAGAGGACTTCTCTTGCAGGAGCACCTGCAGTTTGCTCTTAGTGGTGGGAAGGAAGGTAGCGTGAGTAGACACAGAAGCAGGTAGGTGGGTGGGTGTGGTGGTGGGAGCTTGTGGACATTCTCTTCTGTCGTTGTCTCATGAGCTAAGCTTGAAGGTAGGGAAGGAGATACTGGTGATCTGAAGAGAGAGGTGAAGCTATGAAATCGTGATCTTGGCGAATTGGATTGAGAATGTGAATTAGGGAAACATAGTATGATTGTTGGCATCATGAAGGGCCACTGAGATTAGTCATCTACAGTGAGACCAGTGAGTGACTATGTTTTTCCATCCATATTTAGCCAAGTGGATTTGGGCATAATGGCTGAAGGGTTGCTTTTAACTAGGATTGTAGTTTAGCCATTTGAGTACCACCAAACAAGATGGGATGTGTATAAACACACACATAGATATATCTATATCATAAATATAAAATATTTATTTATGTGGGTATGGTAGTATAAAAGTACTATAAATGAGGTAGTACAAATGAGGAGAGAACTGTGGAGGGGACAGGGAGGAATAATGGAAGCATTATGGAAAGCTTTAAAAGAGAATTTGCTTATGGTGCTTTAATAGTTAATACCAAAAAGATAATTTGTGGTGCAGTTGGAAACTTGGCAGTTCAAGATCCATTTATCCACTAATTATATGGATATAGCTCAACCCAAGAAATAAGTGATGAGTTTTGAAGTTGCTTAACCTAGGGTTTGGCCTAAAAATTCTCAGAAGGCTTATTAATGGAGGCTTTTGAAGTGTGAGACCTGGAATGTGTCAGTTTGGGTTTTCAAGGGGGATAGTGTAGAAACCTCTGCAGTTACAGGGGTTTCAGGAGGTAGCGAAGTTTCTTCTGCTGTCATCCAGATAAGCAAATCAGAGTCTTAATGAAAAATTGAGTTTGAACGAAGGCCTGGTAAATTCAGATCTTCTGAAAGCTAGGGCTTTTCAGATTTTTTTTTTTCCCAGTAAAAGAATTATTCTTTCTCATTTCTTATATGATTCCAATTAGCTAAACATCTAGATATGAAAAAACACAATATTTGCTCAGAAACTCAACTTTTACTAGATAATTTTTGTAAGATTTTGAGACTAATTTACTAAAGGAATGAGATGAAAACTAGATAATATGCTGGTCTTTCTAAACCAGACTTTGAGGGGAAGCCACTATATTTTTAATTAGTCCTGTTAATAATTTCTAAACTACTTCTTTACTTTTAGGGCAAGAAAACCAACTGGTGGCATTGATTCCATATAGTGATCAGAGATTAAGGCCAAGAAGAACGTAAGTGATCATAAGAAAATGGCAAAAAAAAATTGTATATTTTTCGCTTCTCAAAGTATGTATAAATAATTAGTTAACACTATTAAAAGGAAAAGTGTTAATCCCAGTATTAAGTTATGCTATCATATGCTTTGTGTCATTTAAAAAAAAGAGATTTTATGGTTGGGGCAAAGTCTTCAAAACAGCATAGCATTTGAATCTTCTCAAATCTATTTATTAAAACAGACAAACGTAGAATAGTAGTAGGAAACACAGAGATGACATTTTCATCAAAAATGGGTGTAAGGCATTTCTACTCACACCAGAATAAATCAGTATTCCAGCCACGATGACAGCAAGGACACAGACATTCTTAACAGCTGCATGGAAGCTGCGAAGGGAAGCAAAACAAGAGCCTTGGTTCAAAAGTAGATGCTTTGCCCCAAAAGGAAAGGGCCTAACTCAGAGGACTTCCAGCAAATACCTCTGAGATAAGGTAACTTTTTAAAATGGGAGGACTATTCATGCTTTACCTGGGAGGGCACACAAAAAAGGCCACAGAGATCCGTGAAGAGGCCTTGAGAAGACCAGAGGACCTAGACCATCCTAAATCCTCAAAGACCTTAGAGAAACTCAACGGAAACTCTTGCAAAAGGACAGTCATATCCTAAGGAAGAACCTGCTGGTGATAGAATCCAGTTTGTATAGGGCAAGAATAAGGGTACAGGAAAGAAAGACTCAGAAGCTAAGAGAGAATCTCAGAACTATAGAAGTAGATATTCATATAGGCCATCTTTTTAAAAATATTTTGCATTACAACAGAGGATGGTGTCCTTAAACAGTGAAGCTAGGAAAGCAACCCTGGCCCATCCTCATCACCTAAAATGGAAACTTATGTTAAAAGTACAAAAACATCTCATTTAATTCTGTGCAACAGAAAAGGATTGCAGTCAGGTATCATAATCAAAGTCAATCACTTTAGGGAATCATATAATGGCAAACTCACAGGTAAAAATTCTGCTTCAGTGAATTCAGAAGGAAGAGGAGAGAGTCTTGAAATCTGTATTTTTATAGAGCTCCACAGCTTGATTCTTAATGTGTAGCCTCATTTGGGAATCACTGCAGTAAATGTTCTATCTGTAATAAGCCTGAAATCCCGGTCTCCAAAAAAAGTAATACATCTTTTAAGGAGAACAGTTTAACGCTTAATAGACTCAGACCCAACCCTACTCAATACTTTAATAATGTAAAAAGTTGGTAAAATTGTACATCTGTTTCTGCTAGTGTAATAGGTGAAAAAATCAAAGTTGAAAAAATCTCTAAATGTTGCATGTAATTTTTTATGCACACATATTTGAATACTCCATTTTCCTTTTCAGAAAGCTGTATGTGATGGCGTCAGTGTTTGTCTGTCTGCTCCTTTCTGGACTGGCTGTGTTTTTCCTTTTCCCTCGCTCCATCGATGTGAAATACATTGGCGTAAAGTCAGTATATGTCAGTTATGATGCTCAACAGCGTGCAATATATTTAAATATCACGGTAAGTACAAATTTACATTACAGATACTTGATTCATCTCTTGATGATATTAAGCAGCACATTTGTCCCTGTTGAGAGAATATTAAATGTGATGCTGGGTAACTGGTTTTGTGTATGTCTGCTGTATTAACCTTCTCCATCATTTCTGGTTCTGCTGAAAATGGAAAATAATAACTACTGGTGATTAGGTATAGAATCATTTAGCATTTAAAGATCTTTAACAGGGTAAAATATACTATTATTGGCAAAAAAGTTATTTACAATCTGTTCACTTTCCAACATTTGACTCTGAATAGACACAGTCGATCCAATAGTATTATAAATGTAACATTTTCATTTCTTTTTATTTTTGTGAAATACAGTTTTTAACATCTTTAACAGATCATTCTTTTGTTGTATTTGAAGATAAAATACAAGTAACTGATTTCTCCTGTAAAAATGTCCTCTGTGTTTCTGTGTTTCCCTGGACAGTAATTTTTAGTATTCCACAGCCTCCCCTGTTCTGATCACACAAAAAAACCTAAGAGAAAGTCTTCTACCTGTTTTAGATGTTAACATTTGCTTGAGAAAAGCATGGTTTGCAAACCACTGTATTAGTAAAGAGGAAGATATATACAGGTTATACAGGTTGTACCATTAACAGTCATTTATAAATGGCTTCAGGCCTCACAGTCTTTCTGTGTGGCAGTGACTTGTTGGGAACAGTGATGTCTGGTCTTCAGTCGGTTTTCCTTGCAGAGGTGGTTGGTATGCCTGAAGTTGAGGTAGAGATGGTAGTTGGGAGGAGGGTGGTTTGAAGGGACAGGAAAAAGGGAATGGTGTGTTAAAGTGGAGTTACCACTTAATACAGGGAAGTCGATCCATTTATTCTCATTGCTTACTGTCAAAAGTTGTCAATCTAAGGGCTTTCTTAAAAAACTATAAGGAAAAATATATATACATGCATAAAGCATAACAATGCTAATTGTAAGTTATTTCATATGACCAGAGACTGATTTTTAGAACTCCACAGCCTCCCTTGTTTAGCTAGGTGACAATTAGATAAAAGTCTGAAATTTCTGTAGGTTCTCTGGCAGTATTTTGAAAAGTGAAATTACATAGTATTAATTCTGTTTCTAGAATGAGTAGTGTATGTGAGTACTATTTACTCTTTTTTAAAAAGTAACAGTTGGGTATTTTTCTATAGCCATTTGGAACAAGGAGCATATTTTCCTTTTTTTGTTCTGTTTAAAATAATGGCCAAATTTTTTTGGCCAACCTCCCAAGTCTGTTTTAGTATTAAATAAATATGGTAAATTTATAATAAAAAATAATAAAAACCATGTGATGTTCCCTTTTAAATATCAGAAAATGTATTTAAATGTAAATGTCATATTTTAAATTATTCAGGAATTCTCTCATTTTGAAATACTAGCACTTAACTAAATTGGGAAAGACAACATTAAATAAATGACATTTTTATATAGATGAACATTAGGTTTTACTAGGTGACAATTAGATAAAAGTCTGAAATTTCTGTAGGTTCTCTGTCAGTATTTTGAAAAGTGAAATTACATAGTATTGGTTTTGTTTCTTAAAATGGGTAGTGTACATGAGTACTACTTACTCTTTTTGAGTACTACTTAAACTTTGTTTCCATTTCAGGTTATTTCTTTAAGATGAATTCCTGAGCTTAAATTAGCCAATAAAGATTGTACATAGTGTAGACCTTTGATAATAAGTTACCATTATTTAAAATTTATGATTATGGCCCTATATAAATTAAATGAATTCTTACTACTTTCAGCAGCATAATGTCTGATCTTTAGTACTAAGCTTTTTGTCTTTATGTGTCTTTTTTTATGTTTATCTTTGTGTTTTCTTTCTAACTCCTAATATATCTTTTTCTAATTCTTATAAGTACTTATAAGTAAGGATTCCAAGATTGCACTGCATCACATTCCTTGATCCTATAAGGAGGTCCACTGACTTCAAATTAACAGTTCATTTCCTATGGTGTCTAGAAATGAAATTGACAGGTTTAAGAGCCAAGTAGATGAAAATGTTTATTTACATAAAGGTTATGTATATTTCTACTATTTTAAGTAATTTTTAAACATTTCTCTATACATTTATAACTATAATAAATGAGTGTAAAATATGTGATCATACTGCTGATTGCTAGTACATTCTTTACCCTTTTTTAAAGACTGTTTTTTCTTCTTTCCACTTACTCCATTTTGCATCTTTCCATAGTTTTCTCCATATTCATATTAACTTACACACATGTTCAATTTTTCTTGTTATTTTTTAATACTATTTTATTCATACTTCTATGCATCTTTGTTTTACTCACTTGTTAATGCTTTATAGAAGTCTCTCCTAATTTTCTATCTCATAGTCTTATAGTTAATCTATTCTTTTTAATGGCTACATAATAGTCCAGGTAATGACCATATTTTTCAGTGTTATTTACCTTATTTACGGGTTGTTTTTTTTTTTTTCTTTTGGTGGTTGGTTTTTGGCTTTTCGCCACTAGAAAGAACACTTATTAAGATCCTAATGTCTTTATTTCTGTGGCATAAGTTCTCAAAAGTAGGATTGCTAGGTCAAAGGATATACATAATTTTTATTTTAATGGACATTTTGCTAGATTACTACCAAAGTGGCTGTAATGCTTCATGTATTATAAGTGAACCGGAGAATTTCAAATTTGAGAATTTTCTTGGCCATTTATATTTGTACTTTTTTGTTTATTCATATCCTTTCTTGCTTTGTTTTTTTTCCTATTAAGGCTTTGCCTTTTTCTTTTCAGTTTGTAAGGGCTCTTTGTATAGATGGTAACCATTTCTATGTACCTTTCAAATATTTCTTAAAGATTCATCATCTAGTGTCTACTATTTTGCTTATGGTTTCTTTTGATATGACTATTTTAGATGTCTTATTTATTTTTTGTTATTTCTCAATTTGATGTTTTCTAATTCTTATTTTCATTGACTGTTTTCTAAAGTAATTTGAGACAGCATTGTGAATTAGAATTGCAAAAGTTGGCCCCAGCTGTTAAGTACAAAAATAATGCAGCTGCATTTCTTTCCAACCAAACAGACTTGAATCTATCCCATTTCTTCTCCATAGTGACTTGGTAAAAATAAATACACATATATAAGTTAAAATACCAGTTTCTTTTAAATTAAAAAGTTTAAAGTTTAACATTTTAAATGATCATCTTTATAGTTAATAGAATAGGAAATAGTTTACTAATAGTCTGTGGAGACATGTCTATATTAACACTCAGTAAAAATTAAATGAAATTTTAAAATTATTTTTACTGAATTTTTGTTAAGGCCACAAATAGATTTTCTAACATCCACTCTTTCATATATGTGTGCTAATCATTTTCTGGACCTTTTTTTTTTAATTGTTTATTGTAGGCTTAACATATACTTAGTACTCATGCATAAGTCCAGCAGTTGGTGCATTTAATGCTTCTTAACATTTTTGTAATACTTTTTTTTCCTCCTCATAAATGAATTATGGCCACAGCTGAAGTCATTTTCTTTATTAATTTTGAATACATATTTGTTATGCTTACTTTTAAATAACTTTTACATTTTCTGCCTTCTTTCTTTTGCAGAACTTGCTAAATATAACGAATAATAACTATTATTCTGTTGAAGTTGAAAACATCACTGCACAAGTTCAGTTTTCAAAAACAGTTATTGGAAAGACACGCTTAAACAACATAACCACTATTGGTCCACTAGACATGAAACAAGTAAGCTTTAGTCATGAAATATTTTGGTGGAGTTAAATAAGTCTCAACCTTGGTATATCATACTAACTAGAGGAAGAAAAAGAATTTCCTCCAAAAATTGACTTTGAAATGTATCCCATGCATGCGTAAGAGAATGTCTTAGAATCAAACTCATAGAGAGATTTCTAAAGTTTGAAATTATGAAATGTATCCAAAATGCTTGATGTTTTGAGCCTGTTTTCTACTGGTATATTTTAATTTTTTTGCCTTTCAGATTGATTACACAGTACCTACTATCATAGCGGAGGAAGAGAGTTACATGTTGTAAGTGCAGATTATCAATAATTTTTTCCCATTCAATTATAAAGTGTGAAGAATAAAGTATATGTATGTTTTTAATTTCCCATAATCTTAGCAGTCAGCAGACCACATTTTGGAATACTCCTGACCTCTAATCATCTCTGTTTTTCTGCCTTTTAACATATATGACATTTATGTATATACACCTGTACATATAAAATTTGTTTTTTATTTTTTACTTCTAAAGAATTGGGATCCAACACACCATGTCACTTTTTATTTACTATATTACGAGAATCATATTCTCATGTATTTTAATATTTGTTGACGTTTTAATATAGGAGAACCAAAAATGTTCATAATGTATAATACTTTGCTATTGGTTTGAAGTTCTAAAGCTTTTAAATTGGGTATAAATGATTATTAATTCTTGTTAAGGAAAAGCAATGATAAATTGTTGTCATCTTTTGACGTTAGTCTGATGAGAATTACTGAATAACTTACTGGTTCCTAAAATTTTTAAACAGAAAGTAGAAGTAATTTATAGCCCTTGTTGACCAATTCTACAACTGCTATAGTTAAAGTATGTATATTTAGAATAAAAAGTCATAAAAATGTTAATCCTTGAGGATAGAAAATAAATGCTTATTTTATTATGTCGTCTTACTGGTATCTCTATTAGTTTTTAACATAGGAAGAGGAATCATAAACTTTTAAATTTATAATGTCATAGTTGTCATTTTTTTTTCTTTTTAACAGTGATTTCTGTACACTGGTATCCATCAAAGTGCATAACATAGTACTTATGATGCAGTAAGTATGAATTTTCTTTTAAAGAGGTATTTCTTTATTAAAATTCAAGATGTATAACATTGCCTTATAGCATATACAGAGTGTAACATTGCCTATAGCGTATACAGATGGCATTTACAAATGCATCTCACTTGGGTTTTAAGCTTTGTAAGAGTGCTATGAGATCAAGTACATATTATCACACTTCACAGATGAGGAAATGGGGGCTCAGAGAGTAGTGAAGAAGCACATGGCTGCTAAACAGTTAATCTGGACCTTGCAGGAGCTCAGGAAAATGGCAGGGGTTCAGGTAGAGAGGAGGACTGAGCTCAAGTTCCAATTCCTTGCTGCCTGTGGTAAATAATCATTAACAGTAAATGAGGAGAAGTACTATTATTGATTTGTAAATTGGGCATTATCCTTAGCCAGTAAAACATTGTAGGTTTTAGATTTGGTGTTTGGGTCATTAGCTGACATTAACACTTTTCCTATGATGAGAGAACTATAATGGTTATTTTTGAGAATGTAATGAACTTAAGTATTTTTAATAATGATAGGTACTTTGAAAATATTACATCATTGTATACAATTATTTTTATAGGGCTTGTTCAGTTAGCATTTATGTTTGTTGGAGAAATACTGTACAATATTAAGTTATCATTATTCAGATAATCTTGGGAGAGAATTTCGATGTACAAAAGTATTGTTATGTTAGAAAATTTTTTTATATATATCTATTCAATCTTTCTCCCCATTTGTTTTATTTTTAGAGTTACAGTGACAGCAGCATACTTTGGACACTCTGAACAGATATCCCAGGAGAGGTACCAGTATATTGACTGTGGAAGGAACACAACTTACCAGCTGAGGCAGTCTGAATATCTAAATGTACTTCAGCCACAACAGTAAAAACTGAAAGGCATGCATCTAGAGAATACCTACTGATTATTTTCTGAGCTCTTAAGGATGAGGTACTTACTTCCTCATAGGAGATCCTTAAACATAAACTGAATGAACAAACCTAAAGTTTACACTAAGAGTACAGTTAAAATTATGTGGACTTGCAGGTTATTGCAACTCTGTTATGTGTTGATGATATTTGTACCAGGATCTTTTACTCGAATCTAAATTTACTGATTGGTTTTCTTCTCCCTTTCTTCCTTTCTCCCTAAAGGGGAAGACTGAGACTCCCTTATAGGACAATAAATAAGTACTTAAAATTCACAGCTCCAGTTAATTAAAAACATAATTTTGGTGATGAACACACTTTGAGAAACTATTTCTGAATGTTTTATAAAATATTGCTGACAGCCTATTATTCATGAAAGACTTTTAAAGAATAATAATTTTTTCCCATTTTATAAATTCCCATTGCTACCTGGTAGTAATTCAACTATATATCTTTGCTTTTTAGCTGAACATTTATAGTTTTTCATTTGTTGAAATTCTACTCATTTGCAGTTTGTTACTCTTATTTCAAGCCAGGGCTTGCATAACACTTATAAACTGAAATAATTGTGGCAAAATTCTGTACGTAATATTTTTTAAAGCTCCTAAGTGTATTATTTCACACATGTCTTCCCATGTTACAGTTTTGCGAAGTTTTTGTGTAATCTTCAAATATAGTTAATGTACAATACTATAAATAAATTGTGCATGGCTTTTTTACAGCTTTAATAAATGTTAAGTAAAGTGGTACAGATTCAAATAAAGTTGCTCATAAAATAAATAAAACAGGAAAATAAAATTCAGAAGCTTATAGAATGTGAATATGGTTCCATTTACATATCAGATTGGGCATAAAGTAGATTTGAAATAACTATTTTGATGCTCCACTTTCTTTTAATGTTGCTTTTCCTACTAAAGAATCATGAGGACACTTAGTAGTTTTCACAGCTTAAGGTACCCAAGTCATCAATTATATGAATGTTTGAGAGGAGGAAATTATTTCTTTGGTAGAAATTATCCAAGAAATCCTGTCATTAAATGGTGGTAGCCATATCAAATAAAACCTGTATTACATTTTTAAAAATTTAATCACTTTGCACATCATGTGGATATGATGCCTCTAGCAGTTACATTTTTTATGTTTTCTACTTTAATTTTGGATTTTATTTAAAGTTATTTTCAAGTATAAATTACTCACTTAGTCACTTTGCTGTTTTATATTTTCAGCACCATTTTCCATTTGGACCTTTGCCTTTTCATTTACCAAGTTCTAAAAACCTGTTAAGTACATATCACTGAGTGTAGGGGCTGTGATACCAAAAAACTTAGGTGGCTTGAGATTAATTTCTTTCTATTCTCTAGTGACAGAAATCAGGTTCCCCCATTTCACATCCCCCAAAGTGCCTAACTTAGGTCTGAAACCTGCCTACTTATCAGTGTCTGACTCTCAGTCAGTTTCTATATGTCTAACCAGTCACCTATCTAGTTTCTCATTTAGCTAGGGACCTAGAGATAGCAGTATTTCAGTGACTGTGTGTGTAAATCAAAAAATGTTACAAGATTCTCTGTCATATTGTTTTGTTCTCATTTTGTCCTCATGTCCCAATAAGTTCAAAATCACCATTTATTTCTTCAAAATCATCCTTCATAAATGCCTCCTTCAAAAATCAGTTCAGATTTATTTTCTTTGTATCTCTTACCTTGAAAAATTGTATGATGTAAATTAATTTTTCTCTTGATCTGTGGTTCTAATATCCCTTTTAGAGTACATGCATAGTAACTGCTGAGGAGGCAGGAAAGTGAGGAAACACTTGCTTTTAGTGACTTAGTTTTGAATGTTTTTCTCCATTCTTTAAGAACTTTATTATACCCACTTTCTGTGTAGTTTTAAGTCAGAAAAAAACTAGAATTTTAAATATGTAAAAAACCAGTACAGAAATAATGATTATCTGTGACTTCTTTTAGAGAGGGTTAAGTAACTTGCCATGGTAAGCTTGGGGCCAAGCAGGCTGTAAATCAGTAAAACTACAAAAAAAAAAAAAAAAAACAGATTCAGGAGAAAAGAATCATAGCCTTTAAAAAAATCTGGAAAGAATGAAGGAGGCTTTAGCTGTTCTTAGGTCATGTCCAATGCAGTTTCTTAAATGGTGATAAGATAGATACTGATACATTTTTCAAACTGCTCTCAAACCTTGTCCAAAGGGCATGGTAAAGATGCTGCAGTTTTTTCTAATACTTCCAAGAGTAACTTGCTCTTAAATTACACCTTTAATGGACTGGCCATTCTAACCAAATCTCATACTATAACAAGTCTCTGTGTGTTGATAGTACATGTATATAGCACTATGCCCTTTTCAGAGCTCTTTCATGTGTTTTTCTTACATTATTTCCCATATTCCTATGAGTCAGACAAAGGAGTGGGGTAAGATCCTCATTTTTTAGAAGTGAACAGGGAGGCATGGAGAAGTTGAAGGACTTGATGAGATCACATATTTAGTAAATAGTTTATAATTGGGACCAGATCTACTTTTCCTGTATCACATATTTGTGCTCTGTCATTTAAAATGGAGTTCATTGGAAAGCCCTTGTTGATTCAGGTTACTGTGATTAAAACTTAAAAACATTCACACAGTTAATAATGAAAGTCAAAATAATACTGATGGGCTAAGATTTGGGTACCTTTAAGTGTGGTACCTGAAATATTTTAAATGGGAAATGAACAGGTGTAAATATTTTGGAGCATAATCTGTAGCTTAATTTTTATTAAAAATTAGTACTCCTGGATCATGCCAATAAAGATATGGCTGATATGTTGTCAGAATAGACTGTTATAAATAATAGAGATTAGTGTATTTGAGATTTGAAATAACAGTATGAAAATATTAGACACCTGATAAATTGCTAAATAATCATCTTTCTTGTAGTACATTTTATATATATATATATATATATGTATATATATATGTATATATATGTATATATATATATATATATATATATGACTATGGTTTTGTCTGCAGTTTTCTATGCTTTTTTGTTTGTTTTGGCCAATGGGATAATTATTTTCTCTAAAAATTGATGACAAAATTTTACTTCAGATCTTCTGAAGTGTAATTTGGAAATGACACAGTGCAATGTTAAAATATATAGGAAGTGACTGCCAAAACTCAGTAAAAGTAGCTAAGGAGAATTCAACATTAGGCAAAGAATCCTTTCTGGTTCTTAACCTTATCATTATTGCAATATAATTCTGGATGTTTCATTGGAGGGCATGTCCCCAGTTCTCTTACATGCTATTTTATTCGTTTCTTTTAAGTTCTTAATTCTTTTTTTTTATTTTTTTTATTTTTTTATTGAAGGGTAGTTGACACACAGTATTACATTAGTTTCAGGTGTACAACACAGTGATTCAACATTTATATACATGATAATTCTAGCTACCAGCTATCACCATACAAAGTTGTTACAATATTTTGACTATATTCCTTATGTTATACATTACATCCTGGTTACTTGTTTATTTTACAATTGGAAGTCTGTACTTTTTTTTTTTTTTTAGAGGGCATCTCTCATATTTATTGATCAAATGGTTGTTAACAATAAAATTCTGTATAGGGGACTCAATGCTCAATGCACAATCATTAATCCACCCCAAGCCTAATTTTCGTCAGTCTCCAATCTTCTGAAGCATAACATAAGTTCTTAATTCTTTATATAATGATTATGTTATTTATGAGAATAGCTTGTTAGGTGCTTGTCCCCGAAGGTCAAGTCATGCTCAGTATAGTTGTATTTATTGGTTACTTACTGTGTCACATACTGTAGGAGTGGTTTATGTGCACTGTCACCTTATTCCTCAGAAGAGACTGCCAAGGCAGATGCTGTCATGTTACTGCCCCCGTGTTACATCTGAGGAAAATGAGTTTTGCAGAAGTTAAAATATGAGTAAACTTGAAAGTGGCAGGTTTGAGATTCAAAACAGGTGTGTTTGACTCAGGCATCACTGCTCTTACAATTAACATTTTTTTCCGGCCTCTGAACATGTCTTATTTGTAAAAATATGTTGCTTTTTGTACTTGACATAAGACTTTGAGATTTTTTATAGTATTTTAAAAAAATACTATTAGGATACTTTATTCTCTGTAGATTTTTGGTATAATAGAAATGTTCATCATTAATTTTTAAAATAATCATACTTATCTGTTAGGAAGTTTTTTCTTTTGAAAAGAAATACAATTTTAAATTTACACTCTTCTTTGGTAAGCAGTATGAATTGGATTTCGAGTTATTAGGTTGTCAGCCAGAGGTTACTTACCATGATGTCATGATCTGTTGTTCATAACATCTGGAAGCAGCAACTACTTGGCTCAAAGGCATCTAAGAATAATTACTTTTATTTCTCTCTCTTTTTTATAACATCAGATTTTAAAAGAGATGTTTATCATAGACTATTTTACTTTAAGGAAAAACTGTGTATTTGAGAAGGAGTAAAGAGACTTAAACATTATTTCTTTAAAAAAAACTTATTTTTACATGAAAACAAAATATATTTGCGATGTGCTTTGATCAAAACTTTCACTTCTGTATCCCAGAGCTACTTATTTCAAAGTTAAAAATTTTCACTTGTCAACTGATACTTGTGTATTTTTGTGCTTATAATGTAAATTTCACAGTGGATTTTGAAACTTATCCTTAATTTGGATAAAAGCAAGTGATATATTTATAAAGTTGCTGTAGGGATAAAAATGGTAATTTCCATTTTATAAAAAAACTACTGATGTGATTATGTTTGTAGTTCTTTTTACATCTGTTTAGCACAGGTTCTAAATTTAAAAATACAGTATGGTCTGTATTGACCCTAAAAATATTCCATAAATTAATTTAACAAATATATGGCAAGTTTTTCATAGCTAAATCTAACTCTTCTAGAAGGAAAGGGTTGTCTTCTGTTTAATTACATTAATTGAAATGTGTTTAAGAGAAATGTTTTCAACATATTTTGTATACTAAAAAATAAAAAGAATTAGTATTGAGCCAATGGCCAATAGGTACTATTACTACCATGTAGACTATTACTGTTCAAATTGTCCCACTTCCCCCAGGATTTTAGAAACTAGAAGTCTGGGAGATTCTGTATCAGCTGTAGTCGAGTGATTCTAAGTATGTAAATACTATTCATCTTTCAATTACTGTATGAAATGGAACAAATGCCACGTTGCAAAAATGCATAATTTTATTATGGTTTATTTTTAGGCATAAAATATCAACAAGCCATGACTTGTGTGTTTTGTCTCATATTTACTCGTAGAACTACATTAAATGTGATCTTGGAATGTGATTTGAAATGCTTGCCGCCTTCATCTGCTTGGTCAGATATTTTACTGATGGCATTACTCAGTAGATTCTAACCTGTGATAACTGTGGAATAAAGAATAATATAAAATGTGAGACTATGTTTGGGCTCTTACTCTTTGTTTATATTATGTATTATGACATCGTAACAAACTTAACGAATTTCCAAATTGAGCAGTTCTGTAATTGTAACCATTGGAGCTTTTCATGTAGCAAAACATGCTTATGATAAGTGAATAGAAGTTCTCCAAAATGCTTTTTTTTTAATTCACTTGTAACTGTTACTCTTGTAATTGTGTATGACAAAATAAAATTTGTAAATGTTTTAGCATGAGAAATAAAATTTGTATCAGTCAAGTAAGTATCTTGGTTATGCTTTTGAGATTCTCTTGACATAAATCAGATGTTGAAAGTGCTGTAACCTAAAGCTCCTAAGTCCTTACAGCCCTTCCCTGAACTCCACTTTAGCATCACTTTTCATTACTTTTTCTTTCATCTATTTAGCTTCCAATCAGTTGCCAAATTCTATCTGGTTTACCTCTTTAACATCTCTGGAATCTCTCATAATTGAAGTCTGTTTTATTACTCCCTGATATTTTATAGAAAAACACCCAAGGCCTTACTGTGGTATGGAGAACCTTTCATTATTTGGTGACAAGGTAAATTCACAATCTTACTTCCTATCGTTGTCCTTCACCTACATCCCAGCCAAGATGAGATGTTTGCCATTCCTTGGAAATAGTTCTTTTCTTTACCCATACTTTTCTCATTCTGCTCATTTTTTCCTAGAAAATTATTTGACCGTTTCTTTAATCCCCTAATCTTACGTATTTTTTCAACACACAGCTCTAACTCCTTTCTCCCTCAAACTCACTAAAAAATTTGGTGACATTTTTCCAAAAGTTTACTTTCAAAAGAATTGCTCAATCACAAAGAAGATGCTGTTTTTGTCTTGAAATTAACTTAAAACTTGTTTTAAACTTTTGTTTTAATCGGCATTTACTCACACATTTTGCCAGCTCAGAGCTAGTGTTTTAATTATGGTTTTAAAAATCTTGTATCAAGTAGCATGATCTAAAGTTGGATGAAATGTGATAAAAAAATATCTTGGTAGAATAATAGTAAAAAAAAAAAAGATTTATTACCTGGGGGTGCTCTATCTAGCCAATTTCTCAGGAAAGAATGAATTACCATTAGCAAATTCATGAGGGCTTTTGGTCAGGATGTTTTTTTAAGTTGTGAAATCTATTTTTTAAACAACATCTTACATTGAATATGTGACAAGACATAGTAGCTTTGATTTAATTGGGAGCAGGCAGCCTGCAGTCCCTGGATACTCACCTTCCAAATGGCCCTGAAACCATTGCCTCGGGTGTGGTGTGCAACCACTTCTTGAATGCTAACAGTGCGATTTAACGAAACTGGTTTGGTTTATAACCAACGTATTTCACAACCAGGCAAATGCAAGCTTAAATTTGTAGTTTAAGTTTATATTTTATAAATAGCTTTGGAAATGACCATGGAAAAATATATAATTCCTAACTTTCTAATTAGTAATGCTCCATTTTTACATATATTTCAAATGATTAGTCTTCAAAAGGAACTTTAGAAAAAAATTTGAGACATTGGGCAATGTATATCACCTTAAAGTGATTTTATAATGAAGATTCCAACATTTATTTTCATTTAGTGAATTCCAGATTCATGAAGAGAATATATTCATAATAGCATTCTTTAAAAATTACTCAGACTGGAACTACAAAGAATTCAAATCCCAAATCTGCTTCAGGTATTTAATTCTTAAATTTTAAAGAATACACTTCCTAAACAAACAACTAACTATTCTGCCTGGTCGGTAATTTGTGAACATTTATTTCTACTGGTTAGAATACACATGGAGATACCAGTTGTATCTGTAGTAGCCCATGTAAAGTTAAGAATAAGGTTAAAGTCAGATTTTTATTATAGGGAGTTCTTTACTCAAATGTAAATTTTCATGTAACAAAAATTTTCTAATTTGAGTAAAAAATCTTATCCCAAAACTTATTTGTTCACATACAAATTGTAATTTCTTAAAGTTAAACCCTTACTTGCTTATATGTTAATTTTAATAGTGTCCTTACCAGATAACTTGTGTTTTTCAAGTTAAGCAATACGGAATTTCCTAAAGGTGCATTCTTTGAATATTCATACTATTCAGCACACTTACTTTAAAAGCATCACCTTCAACCAATACCTTATTTTCCTTCCTAAAATACTGTTTTATAAGCCTGTGCCTGGTTAGGAAAGGATAAGGATGCTTTCAACAACCCTGAACCGTGGAATTCCCATCCTTTCTGTACCTTTTATTTTTTCCCTAGCACCTATCACTATTAGAGAATAGGGATTCTTGTCTATTAACTGCTGCAACACTCATCACCCAAATATTCATCAATGAAAGCATATCTTCAAATAACAGATTTTTACAGAATCTAAAAAAAGTTTGTATTTTCAAGGTCTTTTCATTTGTATACTCAATATAAAAACATTGTTTAGATATATAGTGGGTGTTTCATCATTACCATTATTGATTTTAAGAGTGACATCGGTGACATTCAAAGAGAGGAGACCAAAACTTTTCTGTTGTGCTAAAAAAGGCAGCTCATTCTTTATGTGTTCTTATACTGTAGGTCCAACTGACATTTTAATGTATAAAGAAAACTGTATGAAAGACCACACTGATTCATTTAAACAGTCTTTTTATACTATTTAAATTTTAAAAGAGAGCTTATGTTTCTTGTGGAAAGAGAAATCACAATGGGAAAAGTACAAGTACATTGTGCTATTTACTTAAAATGGAGGAAATTGTTCAGCTCATACATAAAGCCATGCATTCACATACTTAAAAAAAACTTCGTGGTACTCTATAATCTTTCATTTCATTGAGTACTTGTAAAGAAATATAAACGTCATTAAAAAGGCTTCAAAAAGTTACTTCAGAAGTCAATTTGTTTAATATAGTAAAGTTGGTCAAAATAGCTAAAATGTTAAGAGCTATTTCTATGTCAGGATCTATAATAAGCATTTTTTATGTGTTATTTCATGTAATCTTTATAGGGTTTTAACTTTAGTCTGCTTTTATCATTTTAAGATATACTAAAGGCAAATGTGTAAACAGTATCATACTCCCTCTTAAGAAAAATATTATATTTAAAAGCATATCTAAAGATTTAATTATCACACTTAGAATTGCAAGATTAAAAATGATGTAGTGGGTACCCAAAGTTTCAGTCTAGTAAACTTTGAGCAACAGTTGTAAACAAGGCACTGTATTTGTTACTAGAGGGGATACAAAGATAAACAAAATACACTCCCAACAGCAAAAAACAGTTTACTGGCTATGAATAAAGTGGTCTCCCACCCTTAAATCTTGGGCACTTTACCCTCCTCTCCTCTTCAGTGTCCATTTCAGTACTGTAGTGGAATAGAGCTGGAGTTCAGCTATGGCATCTTGGGGGCCTGGGAGAATGAGAAGCAGGGTAAGGAAGATCACGGGCAGTCTAAGCTGAGCTTCCCAGTCAGTGGACTGCCAATGGACTACAGGGTGCCTGTCCTGCCCTCTGGCCACCGGAGAGCTACTGCAGGGGCTACCGGTGATCACAAGCTGTGGACAACTGCACTGGTTTGTTCTAATGGCCTGAACATACATTTTCTATGCATGCCATGGAGGGAAAGTATTGGGATCTCCTGTACTTTAAGGAGATAATGAACAAACTAATCTCTCCATTAATCCTAGTAACTCTATTAGGAAGTGGCGTATTTCCTAAACTTTCATTAGAATAGAGTGTAGTATCATAAATATTTTCCCTTATCAACTCAGGGTTTTAACTTAGGTCTAGTTTTATCATTTTATGACTTATTAAAGGCAAAGAAATACATATAATACACACACACACACATATATAAATGTGTATATCATCTTAATTCTAAGCATTAGTAAGATTAAAAACTGACTTCTGAGGACAATTATATCCCAGTTTTGGGTTTATTACACATATTGCTTACAAGGAGGTCAAAATGACTATATATAATGAGTCACTTAAAATACTTTTTTTGAAGCAACATGATTTTAAGTGCTGGTGCCTTTGTTCAAATCCTCTTTTCGCTTTTCAATTATAGAAATACAGTATTCAAAGACATTTGCTGTCAGTGGTAAGCATTTTTATTTCATTTATCTAGAGCTGTAGGCCAAATCCTGGAAGTAAGCTGCCCCTTTGAACTGTTTTCCAAACTACCTTCTTAAATTTTGGACAGTTACTCTAATAGGATTCCAGTGGAGCTGCAGATACTTAGCCAGGCCACCTGCCTGCATCTAGAATTAACTGCAACTCTAACTAGTGCAATATAACAAATGTATTCATCTGTATTTATTTTTCAAGGTTAAGTTATTTTGTGGCTGAAAAGTTGGAACATAACAGCACCCTTATAACCATGTCTGTTTATTTTAGCTATGAGCATTACTTTCTACTTCACGTCACAGGTAAAGTAATGACCTGATTATTTGGGCTTGATTTTTAGCCCACCTGTCCGTTTATGATTTTATGCTTAAATAAAAAAAGATGAGGCTAATATAAGTCCATCCTATCAAATCCATTTGTTTCAGATATAATTCCAATCCAAGTATCTGAGTTGGAACTTACAACTTGAACTCAAAAATAGATGAAAATAAAATGGGATTTTTTTTCCTTTCAGATGGAAAATACTAAAAATATTTATATTAACCGTTTGTGAAAACGTGTGAAAATTGTCTTCACTGTGCACTCTTTTTGGCAGGACTGTACACATAGCCTTATTGAGGAGCCATTTAGCATTCTCTCTCAATGTAGATGTACATTCACCTGAACACAAAAATTCTGCTTTCAGTTTTTTCTTTCTGGAATATTTATAAGTAAATAAATCATAGCTATGAATTTCAAGTTTTAACATGTTAGGTATTGTATGTAGTATATTCATGCTAACCCAGACTTTCTTAAAGGAAAAGAAATAGCTTTTTTCTTTCAGAAAAATAGACAGGATCATATTAAAGGGAGAACATAGTCCATGTAATAATACCATTCAAAAAGATGGGAGCAGTTGGCTAAATGCCTGTAGGCAGAAATTGGAGCAGGAGAGAGCCAAAGGGAAACTTACAGTATGATCATCTTGGAATAAAACAGTGGGAGTTATACCAAATAAAACAACCTAAAATACAAAAAGCAAAAAGTTTCTGCAACTAGTCATGTGTTACCACCTCCTACCACCATTCCAGCTGCCCTTTCACTCAGTAAGCTCCTCAGGTTCTTTAATGGCTTCTTTACTTGTTGGAGTGACTCAAACCTTCTTTCTTGAAGGATCTGGGCCATCGCAGCCCTGCCTGAATTGGGTTGTAGTTCTCATTGACTTTATTTGCAGGCTGTAGTAATTCTAAGAGACCCCCTAAGAGATCTCCTGTACTCTATAGACAGATGTCTCCTTTCCTCTTTTGTTTAGTAGCCATCCTGTCCCCCTCAGTTATCAGGACCATCTCACCAGCCAGCACAGTAACCCCTTTCTTTGCCTGCTGATTCAGAGGCATAAAGACCTGTTGGGGCAGAATTGGGAATCATGGATGATTATTCCCAGGTTTTAAAACCTAATGGAATTAGTCCAGCTGGATTTCAAAAGTGCTTTGGACTTGTGGCCCCTTT
The DNA here is from genome assembly GCF_040802235.1 of Manis javanica. NCBI lineage: Eukaryota > Metazoa > Chordata > Mammalia > Pholidota > Manidae > Manis > Manis javanica. The sequence continues at coordinate 61,819,446 of NC_133161.1, read as the reverse complement.
TGACCTTCCATTTTCCCTCTTGGAGCTGAAGTGTAACTCTTATCCTCTGACTGTCCCCGCATCTTATATTGGGAGTGTTGGGGAGAAGATAATTGATCCCTTTAGTCTCACAGGTCCACCATCGAGAGCAATTCTGTCCCAGAAGTTATGCAGAAAAGCCTCATCTGCACCTGCTTCAGACAATTTAGATGAGATTATGCATTTTGAGCAGATGAGACTCGGATGTAGATTGAGGATTGGAAAGAGTAGTCCTGGTCATTTTTGAGTCTCTGGCTTCAACATATTCTGATACCAGCTCTAAGTCGGCTTCCCCTTCCTTGTTTTTGAGTTGGTTTCTGTTGCTTGTAACCAAAAGATGCCTTCCTGTTATGCATCAGGTGTTAAAGAACATGAAATAATAATAAAACTTGAGGAAAAAAATGGGCAATGTATGTGACAAAGGGTCATATCCTTAAAAAGTTAATAAACGTTGAGAAAAAAATCACTTTTTAAGAATAGTCTTATTTTAACATATAAAAGTTCATTTGGATTTAAATCAAAATTCCAATCTCATTCTGAATTCAAAATTGATCCCCAATCCCAGATCAGGCTTCATCATTTGGGTTAGAATTAAGCAGAAGAGAGAGGGAGGGATGATCTCTTCCTTCACATTCTTGATCTACTTCTTCCTTTTCCATTTTCTGGGTTTGGGGATGTAAAGATGTAGAGAAGCATAATTAGAAAAGAAGGGGCAATGATCTTACTTATCTGGTCATGTTTACAGTTTCCTTTGGAAAAGTGACATAGACTGAACATCATGCCTTCCACTGTGGCAGACAAATACGTGTTAGCTTCTTTGTGGAGTCCTTTGTGGGGTCTTGGTGCAGTTTTAGGACTCTGCCTTAGGGACCTACCTGCTGCACTCTTCCCTGGTCCATCATCACACAGCCTTTCTTCTGGAGTTCCCTTTTACCAGCTGGCAGCCTCTTATATGGGTTATATGACAGATGTGATCATAGTCATATGAACTAGAGGAAGTTTGCAGAAATAGTTGAGTCACTGTGGGCTGTCACACCAGAATTCAGAAGGATGTATACACAGTAACAATGAAATCTCAAGTAGTGAGATTCTGTATGGTTTTACTTTTCTTCTATTTTTACTATTTATAATTTCTATTTTTTACTATACTAAACTGGCGTCAGTTGTATAATTAAAGCAAGAAATATACTCACATAGTACCAGACCGAATTGTTCCAGAGAAAGATATCTAAGGGAGCTAAAAAAATTTGTTTAAAGATGTCATTTCAATCATACATCTTTTAGTATCAGTGTGGGCAATGTAGTTACTAAAACTTAACTTTCTAATTGATAGTGATTACTTTGATAAGAAATCCAAATGTACAGTATAGACAGTCTCTTTTGAACAGAGATATTTAGTATGTCACTTAAACTTAGGTTTTACAATCCATTTTATTTTGTTCAGTGCAATATAGTAAATAGACATTCCTATTGTAAAATCTATTTTTTAAATGAAGACAATTTAATGTTTTGTTTTCCATATTAGTAACAGATTTTCATGATGCAAGAATCTTTATAGACAACTGAAGATTATGGAAATCAAGTTGATATTGCTTAGTCAATCTTTACATGAAGTATGCTTGCTGAATCATGTCATTTATGAGTTATATACAAACAATGTAAAATAGGTGAATTGTGCTGACACTGTAGAGGTGATTATAGTATTTAGATTTATGTGAGCTCAAAGAATAAAGCAGCTAAAGGACTAATAAATCAATTGCCCTTTGTGTGAATGGCTTCTTTATGCATTAGTCATCTATCTGTTGGGACTCTTATGATTCTAATGGCCTAGTTCCTCACAAGGATAATGTTACTCCTTCCTCTGCTGGAGCCTTCTAGATGTCTCACAACATCCATTCTCTTTTTTCTCTCAGAACTCTGAATTTTTGGTGGGCCCTTTGCCAACAAATAAAAGACTACTTTTACCAGCCTGTTTTGTGGCTAGATGTGGCACATGACTAAATCTAGATCAATTAATATGTAAGTGGAAACACTCTATATGGGATTCATGAGTAGTCTTTGAAGGAAAATGGTGTGCTTTTCTCTCCCAACCTCTTCTGTTGCCTGGAACCTAGACTTAATGACAGGAGCTCTAGCAGCTCTTCCAGACTATGAAGTTACCATAAATTTGGCAAACAATGCCAAAGGATGAGCCAGAAATATACTTTCTCAGACAAAATGAATGTTGTGGGAATTTGTTGTCAGTAGACCTAACTTGCCAGAAATGTCAAAAGAATTCCTTCAGAGAGAAGATACAGGTTAGAAACTCAGACCAACATAAAGAAAGGAAGAGCATTAGAGATGGAATCAGTGAAACAAAGGCCATTTAACCCTGCCTTGTGGTGTGATGGTCCCTTGGGAGCTCTTCTGTGAATCCCCCAGCCCTGGCACCCTGTGCTGCAGACCTTCTGCAAGGTTTTTTCTGAGAAGTAAACACTAAAACCTGGAATAGGGCATGTTGGGGCTCACAGCCTGCCAGAGCAGTGTTCATCTTCCAGGCAATGCCAGTTTTTTATCATTACCCACTTCACTTTTGGCATTACTGTAATTTCATTAGAAAAGGAAAATTGTTACACAAATCTTTAAAACAGAAAATAAACAGAAAGTAGAACTAGAATCGTCACACTCTTCTTATCTGTATACTCTTAAATACACCCCTTCTTCACACTACAACACACAATTAATTCAAAGTCTGTGAAATGGTATTGTGGAGCAAACGGAAATTTCTGACCAGGATTCCTGCCTAGCCTTAATAGCACCCACTGTATATATATATATACATAAGAACCTGTTTGCACATCTATGAGATGTTTACTGGGGAAAGAGTGCTGGTCAATCATGGGAGTACCAGCCTAGGGGAGGGGTAGAAGGGTAGTGAGGAAATACCCATTCTCTCCTCCCCTCAGTTCCTGGTATGTAATTGGTCAGGTATTTGCTAGTAACCAGAGAACTTCCCACGAGCTCCTCCTGGTTCTGGAGGGGTGGGGGAGGGTGCTCCTGGAGAATTAAGCCCAAGCAAGCATGGGAGCAGAGAGCTTGGAGAGCAGAGGAGGGAAGTCTGGCAGGAGAGAACTAGGAGAGAATGGATAAGACAGAGGAAAGCTGGGGCAGATGAGAGACTGAGACCTACTGCCATGAGAAGAAACCCCTCTTTAAGGCCCCAACTTCTTGCCCTTGCCTTTATTCAGTCTCATCAAATTCATAGAGAACTTGCCCTAGGCAAGAAACACCCTCCTCCTTGAGCAAGAGATATACAGTAGGTTAACCAAACTGTAGGCATTAATGCACTACCTTCATTATTGTTATCATTTCCACTTACCCCAACCACAGAGTCTATGTACTTTAGCCTCCTGAGCAATAGTTTTCATTATATCCTAGTTTGATGGTAAAATCATATTATTTTTGAAGGATGTAATCATTAAAATATATTCATTAAAAATATATTCATACAGAGAAAAATAAAGCCCTGTTGCCTCTGGTAGCAAAGATATCACAACACATTGGGAAACTCACGGGTGGGGCTTAGCGTATTGGGTTAGGAGTCTAAAGACCAGAGTTCCAGGATTGGCTCTACCACCTATGGAGCCGTGCTTTTGCAAAGTATCTAACCTTTCAAAGTCTTAGTTTCCTTCCTCTGGAAAGCATTTAGCACAATCCAGGTACATAGTATAGTTTTCACTAAATGTTAGCAAATATACCAATAATTTTCATGTCATCCATTGTAATATTGTCACTTGTAATAAGAAATGTGTATTTGGTCTTCATCACATTTCTGGCAGAGGTCCTAAAACCTTTGAAATTTCCTAAGTGCAAAGAGCGACACAAGTACCTTTTGTTATTCATAACCAGTCCCTTTCAACCACACCTGGGTTTATGTTAATGAGGTGCTTTTCAGAAAGACCCTAAAGATGGAGGCTGGTTGCCAGGGGAACCAACTGAAGGATTAGAGGATTGGAACTTTCAACCAAGCACCGAAGGGATAGGGGTTGGAGATTTGAATCCAATCACCAGTTGGCCAAGGATTGGATCAATTGTGTCCATGTAATGAAGCCTCCATAAAAAACAAAAATGACTGGCTTTGGAGAGCTTCCAGGTTGGTGAATGTATCCATGTACTGAGAGGGAGACAAACCTCAGTTCATTGCATGAACACACAAGCTCCTGCACTCAGATCCTCTGGACCTCACCCAAGGTACCAACTTCTCAGGCTGTTCATCTGTATCTTTTGTAATAGCCTCTGTAATAAACTGGTAAACAATTAATGTTCTCTGCACTCTGTGAGCTATGCTAGCAAATTATTGAATTCAATAATTCACGGGAGCCTTGGTTTTAGTATCAGAAATGAGTTAAATTTGTAGAATGCCCAGTCAGTGTTTGCTAAGAATTGCAGAATTGATTGGTAGTGTTGGAAAGCAAACCCCCCACCGATTACTTTTCATTCCTCAAGTATTTTCCCTCTTCTCCATAACTGTGGAAGGATTCAAAATGGCCTTTCAACTATAAGGCTTTCTACAAGCTGGGTGAGCTCTGTTTCTGCTATGCTATCTGAAGCAGGTGACAGCCAGTAATACACAAGAGACAGTCATGAAAAATGAGCTGATTTTATAAACCTGAAATGTGATTCTCAGATACAGAACACGAAAAAGCCAACACTTTCTGCACGAGCCATTCAGCCGTCCAGGGGAAACTTTATTTGTCTGAATAATAAGCTATAATGATAATACCCCAGTGCATCTCACAGGAGTACTAAGTTTTAATGACTCAATATTTGTGGAACCCTTTGAGCACTTCCAAAGTTATGTAAGCATAAATGAATAAGTAGGGACACCATATACCAATTGTTATTTCTACATTAAATCTCTCCTGATAATTTCTTATAAGATAGGTACTGCATGAGACTAATATATGAACAAAGTTATGGAAGAAATAAAGTATAAAAATAATATATAGCAGCAATTTCCAATGAAATAATTATGCCTTCATATTAGTGAAAGAATGGAGTCATTAATTGCACCTCTAAAAAGTCATTCCTAGGTTATAAAATAGGAAAATGAAAATGTAGACACTTAAGATAAAAATGTCTGTAAAGAGTATGAAAAAACACTTGCTTTTTTTTTTTTTCTTAAGGAGACAGCTAAGATTTTGGTTGCTTTTTTGCGCTGAAGGACCGTATAGGATATCTGTGATGGTTTTGTTTTTTTATTTTTTATTTGTCTTTTATTGAAGTATAGTTGACATACAGTACTATATTAGTTTCAGGAGTAAAACATACATGAGGAATGCTTGCCATGATAGGTTTAGTTACCATCTGAACAAAAAGTCCCCTGAGAGGATTCTGTTCAGGAGACTGTTCTCACCCTTGCTGTTTACCATTTGCCTAGCTGACATCATTGTCCTCAAGACAAAGGGAGTTTCTACGAGTGAAAAGGAAAGGAAAAGTTGTTAAGTTCCCCTATTCATGAGGACAGTAATTCTGCGTGGGATAACTCCATACCAGGTTTTGAGCAGGTTCTTCATCGGGAGTGAGAGAGAGGGCAGAGGGGACATAGGAGGTGAGAGGACCTAAGGACAAAACCCATGTGCTTTATGTTCTGTCTAGGACCAGGTGGGACTGCCAGTAACCATGGGAGCCACAGGCTTCTGGTCATATTTTCCATTCACTGAATATTCTTGCCAGTGTTCTGCTTTTTATTTATAGTTTTGATGTTTTGAACAGTTAACTCTATTTTATATGTTGAGCATACTAAATCTTGTCACTCCAGTTGCACTGTGATCAGTACAACCCTTACACTTGGACAATAGGGCCTGCACCCCAGCAGGTGTTGGAGCCACCCTTCACCATGTCAGTCTCCACAGGGCCAAGGGCATGTGGCCACTTTCTAAACCCTGCAATGGGTACCTGGGGTTCTGGATCATCTGTCCCTTAAGCCCTAAGCCTGCTTTTCAGCCCTATGGGTCTCTCCTCGAGTCGCCCTTCCTGCCGGCTTGCTCGCAGCAAGCGTCCTCACTCCTGGATCCTGGGGTGGTCAGGAGACAGCAGTAAGGAGAGATGCCCGTGGCTCTGGGGCGGGAGGTGGGCATCCGAGCTGCTGGAAGGGACAGGGGAAGGAATGGTGGTGGGGTAGAGCTAGCTGGAGGCGGAGAAGGGATCACATTCAGGTGTAGAACAAAGACAGTTCTGAAAGTCTCGAATAGAACCCGGCCTTCAGCATCAGGCCTATCCCAGATTTATTTAAAGAGCTTCAGAGGTGGGGCTTGGGGTCATCAAGTGGGCTGATGATTGCAGGCACAGGCCAGTGGGGTAAAGAAAAACCTTAGAGATGCCAAGCTTACTCCTTTCCTGCATAGGCTGCCTTGCCACACAATATTTCTGGCAAAAAAAATATTAATTTTAAAATTCTGCTATCCATTTTACTGTTCCTTTACCCTCATTAAAAAAATGTTGTAAAACTGTACTTGTTTTTCTAAAGGTAGGAAGTATTTTATTTAGCAGCTCGTTGCCTTGCTAATTGTATCTTTTACGTTTGGACAGGCCAGACCTGATTATGTGACACGGCACTCATGGCTTTCCTGGGTGCAGTTTGTGGTGTATGACTGAGGGGAAATTACTGATTCAATGAGTATTCTTGTAATATTTTCATGTCACAATGTAAAAAGGGGAGAAAGAATGGAGGTTTCTTATGCATGCTAAAAATTTTTCTTAAAATTGTACTGCCACATCTATCAAAATGGCTGTTTTTCTCATAGCTGGCAAAGCTCTGATGTATATTAAAATGGAAAAATGATGAAATTCTTGTAAGTCTGCATATTTAAGTGACTATCATAGAAAGTCATAATATAGTATATTAAAAGTTATTGTGGAACTTTTTATTAGGCAGTAGAATGGAAGAACTTTAGAAATATCCTTCATCTTATATGTATAAGGAAGTTGGAATCCAGAGCTTCAGCCAAGTCTCCCTAATTAAACAGTGTTGATGCCAGATTTCTAGTATAAGGAGCTTTCTGCTATATTACCTCCCCAATGGCTGATCCATCATTAATACAAAATGCCCCAAAAGCTACTTAGTATTACATATGGATGAAATTTCTGTTAAACTAGTGTGAACATCCTCTGGTTTCACCTCTCTAGATTCATGGTTTGTCATATTAATGCTTAATAGTTTAACTGGAATTGACTGAGTGTTACTAAGCAAATATTTTACAAACCCAGGGAAAACTATAAAGAAAGGGTTAACTGGATAGTTATGGTCCTTAGTTCTTAATTTAAAGACTCCTCACCAGACAATGAAGCAACCAGTGAATGAGACATTTTCATTGAGGGCAGTATCTAAAACAAACTTTCAACCCTAAAAATATGGTTGCTTTAGATCTTTGATTAGTATCACACTCCCACTTCTCAATATTTGACAAAAACATTATGAGTAGATGGTTCTGTATATACTTGGCAACAGACTGATTCAGTTTTTTATAATGTGCATAGTTAGCAAGCTCAACATTATTATTATGAAAAATACATTAGCAATTAAATTTGAAAGGAAAATATGTACTGTTTTGGTCTGCAGCAAAACTAAAAATTGACTGCGTGAGGAAAGATTTCAACCTTCTACGGACTTCATTTGCATGGGAAAAGAGAATGTGACTTCAAAAAATAAGATAAAACTTACACAAAATAAAGTGTTCAAGCCATAAATATATGGCTTGATAAATTTTTACATGTTGATTCACTCATGTAACCACTACTCTCATCGAGATATAGAACATTCCAGACCTCCCTGCAGATCCTCCTTCCCATACAATAGCCCCCACACCCACCACCACACACACACCACTATTCTGACTTTGATCACCACCATGTTAGTTTTGTTTCTTTTTGAACCTTCCGTAAAGAGAGTCACACATCACGTAACTCTTTTGTGTCTGGTTAATTTTTCTTCAGCATTAAATCTGTCAAATCCATGCATGTTGTGTGTATCAGAAATAGGTTATTTTTCATTACTGTGAAGAAATTGGTAGGTCAAGGAGTCTAAGTATGTTGAGCATTTGCAGGGAAAGGTAAATATTTTTCCAAATTTGTGATAGTAGTAAAAGTGCCACTGTGCCACATCCACATCACCCTCACCCAGTCTTTTGGTCTTTTTCATTTCAGCTATTCTGGCGGATATGGTGTGGTTTTAACTTGCACTTTTCCAATAACTAATATTTTGAGGATCTTTTTATATATTTATTGCCCATTTTGATATTCCCTCTTAGGAAGTGTTGTTGAAATCTTACCTATTAATAACTAAATGTTATTTTTGTCATTTAATACTAGGAGTTTCTGGATATGACCTGTTGATACATAGGTATTGAGAATATTTTCTGTCAATTTTGGCTTACCTGTAATTCTCTTAATAATTTGTTTTAATTAAAAGAGGTTCTTAATTTTAACAAATAATACTTTTATAGTTACTGCATAGATATATTTACTTTGTACTCTTGTGGAGGCTTGATTGGTTTTAGCATTTTCATTTCTATGAGCAATCTCAAAGTAATTTTGTATGTGGTGTAAACTAAGAGTCCTGGTTCTTTTTTAAAAAAAACTATGTGTAATCCAACTGACCCAGTGTTGAGAAGACTGTCATCTCTCTCCCAAACTGTGGTTGAGACACATGCAAGAACCAAGTACAAGTACAGATATAGCATTTCCTTTGGAAGTGGTGGAACCTGTCAAAAAAAAAAAAAAAAAAAAAGAGGAAAGAAGGAAGGGAGGGAAGGAAGAAGAGAGATAATAAAAAGGAAAAGGGACATTCTCAAAAATGTCTCTATTTGATATTAGGGCACATTTAAATTTTGGATTAATATATAAATTCTGAAAATGTATCTAAATATTATAAAATAAGAAGATTTAAAAAATGAATGCAGACTTCCAGTTTCAACTCTGACATGTAAGTAACTTAGAAATCATCACTCTGATACTTAAAAGAAGAAAAATGCTGGAAAAAAACCCCTGAAAATCAGTGACTTATCTTGGGCTTATGAGAGAACTGATGTTTCACAACAAACTGCCATGCAAAATACAGAGAATCACAGATGAAACCAGCATACCTGAGAGGAAGCTGCTGTAGACACAAACTGGTAGGATATTTTAATGTTGCTTTGATGAATTGCAGGGGACAGTGAACTAGTGTAAGGATGAGAAACTTCTGGGGACTGTAGTCTTAGAAAAAGTCCTTGCACTTTTTCTGGGTTTTATCTACAGATTTTATTTCCACATTTTCTAATTTTGTCTTCTCTGTTCAGTATGCTTTTAAAACAATTTGGTAAGTTATTAATATCAGATACTATATTTTGCTGTTTTATTGTCCTAAAATGTCCATTAAATTCTTTTGATTCTAAAGCTCTGTAGAAATTATTCATTTTCCATTCATTTCCTCATTTTTCTAATTTCTAATATACTAATCACAGTAATTTTGAAATCTTTTTCTGCAACTCCATTTCCTTTAATCACCCCTGGTTCTGAATCTATCTGAGTATTTTGTATCTTGAGTATCAACGACGACCTGTTTTGTTTTGTTTTGTTTTGTTTTGCTTGTTCAGTAATTTTTAATTTTGTGTTAATCATTGTGAATTCTTTTACGTGGGGACTCTTGATTATATTATGTTCTTCTAGATGTTGTCATGTTTTGCTCTGGTTAGCAGTGAACTACTTTGAAAGGTCTGATTTAAAGATTAAGTGTTGCTGGTCTTTGTTAGCTATCCTCTTGCTCCTTGTTTATTGTTCTTATTTGTAAGGCCGACCTTTCTGAGTTTTTAAGTGAAAGCCCTGATTATGAAGGATTCTCTATTCTGATGGTACAAAGCTCAGTCTCTGTTTTCACAGTACTATGCAGCTTCTAGAATCTCTACTCAACCCTTCAGCATGCCAATAGCTATTCTCTGCCACACTTCCTAGGGCTTCACATTAATCACACAAAACTTATGAGTTGGTCAGAAACCAGAAGGGAATTTTTATGCAGCTTTTGGGGCTTATTGTGTTGGCCGCCTTCTGTTAGTATTCTGATCCTCAAATCCCAAGTGATTGTGTAATTACGAACTCTGACCTTTGTTTTCTCCACCCAGTGAAACTGAAGTCTGGGGCTGGGCTCTATTTTCCTGGGTTGCTGTTTGGAAAATGGCTCAGTGAGAAACCAGTGAACGTGAGGCTCTCCTTATCTTCTTCCTTCTCTCAAGAATCATAGGCAGCCTTATGGGATAGCTTTCCAGTGCCTACAAATTGTTTTTTACATTTTAGAAGTTTTTCCTAGTTTTTATTGTATCCGCAATAGGAGTTTAAATCTATTCCTAGCTACTCTGTAGTAGTCAGCACCAGTCATTACATCTTGGAAACTCATTTCTTAGAAGAGAAAAAATTGTTTTATTTTAGTATGTATTTTCAGTTAGACAATAGGATATTTTAGCTATTTTTTGAATTTTGTGGTTTATTCTACAAACTTTTTCCTTAAAAATAAAGACTATAAGATACAACGGAATCGAGAACAAGGGCCCAAATTTTTAGTGATAGTGCACAGTGTCTGTTTCCTCTGAAATACAAATCAATTACAGTAAAAAGCATTTTAACACTAGGTCTTCTTATAAAAGACTATTTGTATATGCTAAACCCTTGGCCCCAAGCCATGAAAGCTCTTGATAAGATAAATGATTGAGCTAGTCAGGGGCCTATCAGGAAAAAAAAAAAAGATACATTTGAATTAGATAATTTGAGTAGCGTTGTTTTTTAAAAGTGTGTGGGTAAAATCCAGGGAAAACACAAGAAATAGTGCTACACATTGAGACTAGTCAATCATGACTCCAACATACTGCCCTTAGGACGGAAGGGGCCAAGGGCTGTTTGACAAGAATTCCTGACAGGAGCTATCTTTAGTCAAGGGTCTCTGCCAACTCATGTTACTCCACAGGAAGGAAGCCAGGGAGAAAAAACACATTTAGACCTCATTTTCTTCTCATCTAATCTGTTGCTAGGGTTTACCCATTTGAACAGGATTACAGAGGACAATGGAGTTAATTGATATAATCCACACAAGTTCACTTTTCAGAATACAGAGTAGAGAAAGTAGGGTGGAGATAAATAGTGTTTCTAGTTGGGCAAACAAAAATTGTCAAGCGCAGCACTGACAGAGTTTGTTTTGCCCTTAATAATAATGATTGCAGCTTAGACTTATTTTTTCCTCAAATGAAATAATAAATTCACAACACATTCATACAATGTGGATATATTTTACATATATATTTAAAAATAATTATTTGTTGCACCTCAGTTAAGTAATTTCCAAAAGTGAAGTTTAATTTGAGAATAATTAATTAATTGGGAACGTGTTAATAACCATGGCATTAAAAAATTTATAAACTGACAATGGAAATTGCTACTTACCTTATCTTGATTTTCTAGCTGACTCAAAGGCAAAGTTGTAAGGAAAGTTAAACTCTTTTCTCCTTACTTTTGAGCAATTTCCACTTTTCCATTTTATTGTATTCTCAGAGGTTCGAGGCGTGAGCACAGTCTCCTTTCATGACTACCTCAGGAGAAGGCTTCCTATCCTATGATGTCACTTAAGATATAGGGTTACTTTCACAGTGCAAGTAATTTATACAAGATATTTTGTATTTAAGATTTCACAAATCCTTAACATTCAAGGAAGAACCCACTTCGGTAAAAATTCTTCTCAAAGATGATAATTTCAGTGTAGAGACATGGCATTAAAAAACAAATCACTTGGTGATCAATCCTTTTGATTATATAAGGGAAAAGGTCCCATTTTTTAGTAGCTTTTATTGATCTTGCAAACATTTTCTGATTTCCTCCTTTAAATAAGTAGAGAGCATTCCACAAAGTCAAAGTCGTCAAGGCCAAAGCAATGACCAACTGAAATCATTCATTAATAAAGTCATTTTGTTCTCCTTGTGTTAATTTTATGTTGTTAAAAGCAAGTGTTAACCTGTTTAATATGTATTGAAATGGTATCTTTTCTTTATTATACAAACTTAAACAAAATGAATTACCTTTAAAAAGGTATTAAAATAATATAGGCAGATAAATGGATATATCTATAGATATGGGAAAACTTATCGAGCTGATAAGGAATGACCAAGGTTTCAGGAAAATGGACAAGGTCTTTGTTTTTGTTCTCCGTTGGATTCTCAAGTCTTTGAACAAGTTGTGCTGCATAGTAGAAATCAACAAATACTTGTTTTGTGACTGAATCTCTAATTGGAATTTAAGACAGAATAATAAGTGGGGGGTGTCTGAATACACTCTCAAGCTATATCATGTAAGCCGAAATTCCTATTTTGTCTACCCAAGAGGCTGATCCTATTTTTATAGAATGTTATCTTTCAAATTCTGTCTCATTATATTACTAAAATTTTATTGAAATACATCAATTTTGAAATCTAGCTATGCTAAGGACTTCTTGAATACTTTCTAAAATTTAACAAGTCATGACTTAATTGACTAGCTGTTTATTCAGAGTAATAAAGTACAAATTAAATTTAAAAATAATAATCATTTGATTATTTACAAGATAAATTACTACATATTTTCATCACATCTAAGCTTTTATTACTAAACTACAACAATCAGCAGACTGTTGACTACAAAATCTAATTTCATTTCTTATAGTCATAAAATGGTATAAAAATTCACCACATGATAGTTATTTTATTTTTAATTAGGCATAAAACATGTTTAAACTAGGAAAACAAATGCCTTTATAGGTCATTAAAGAACAAAGAATTTTCAGGGCTTTATACAGATTTACTAAAAGGATTTTTTTTTAAGAAAAACCAAATGGCAAAAATATGTTTTACTAGGGATGTTGTCAATGGAAGAGTGGTTATAGTAAATCTGTCTTTCCTTTCATTCCCTTAGTTGATACAGCTAACATTTACAAGTTGACTCTTATTAGTAAATGATATTAAACATGAGCTATTTCTTGCAGCATGCATGAGAAATTAACTTTTGATTGCATTAGGCTACTGAGATTTGACTGTGGTTTATATCTACAGTATTATCAAGTCTATTTTGACTAATACAGCATATGTAATATAATCTAACATATTATAACAGTGGTAGTAAAAGGCTTTGACCTAAAGAAATTCCATACTCATTAGCAGTCACTCCGATTCTCACCCCCCTTTGGCTACTGGCAACCAGTAATCTACTTTCTGCTCTATGGATTTTCCTATTCTGGACATTTTCTATAAACTGAATCATTCAATGCATGTCCTTATTGTATGGAATGGCTTATTTCATGAAGAATAATGTTTTCAAGGTTCATCCATGTAGTACTTCATTCCTACTATGGCTCAATAATATTCCATTGCATGGATATGATATAGGTTGTTTCTACTTTTTGACTACTATGAATAATGCTATTATTATAAAGTTGTGTGCACAGTTTTTGCACAAACATACATTTCAATTCTCTTGGGTCTATTCCAAGAAGTGGAATTATTGGGTAATATGGTAACTCCAGGTTTAACTTTTGAAAAAATAACATACTGTTTCCAAACTTACTGCACCATTTTACATTTTCACCAGCAATATATATAGATTCCAGTATTTCCATATTGTCATTAACACTTGTTACTGTCCATCCTTTTGAATATAGCAATCTTAGTTAATATGAAGTGGTGTCTTATTGTGGTTTTGATTTTCATTCTCCTAATAACTAGTGATGTAACTTATCTTTTCATGTGCTTATTGGCCACTTTTATATTAGCCAATAAGAAATGTCACTTCAAGTCATATGTCCATGTTTTTATTTTTTTTAAATTTTTTTTTAATTTTTTTTAAATTTTTTTTTTGTTTGTTTTTTATATTTATTTCATATGAAACAAAAATCACATGAAAAATAAAAATCAGTACAGGTAGTGAAAGCCATGCAGGGAACCAATCTAGACCCCTCCCCAGACTTAGCTAATTTTTTTTTTTTTTTTTTGAGAGGGCATCTCTCATATTTATTGATCAAATGGTTGTTAACGACAATAAAATTCAGTATAGGGGGGTCAACGCTCAATCTACAATCCTTAATCCATCTCAAGCCTAATTCTCGTCAGTCTCCAATCTTCTGAAGCATAACGAACAAGTTCTTACATGGTGAACGAATTCTTACATAGTGAATAAATTCTTACATGGTGAACAGTACAAGGGCAGTCATCACAGAAACTTTCGGTTTTGATCATGCAATATGACCTATAAACAATCAGGTCAAATATGAATATTCGTTTGATTTTTGTACTTGATTTATATGTTGATCCCACATTTCTCCCTTTATTATTATTATTTTTATTTTTAATAAAATGCTGAAGTGGTAGGTAGATGCAAGATAAAGGTAGAAAACATAGTTTAGTGCTCTAAGAGGGCAAATGTAGATGATCAGATGATCAGGTGTGTGCCTATGGACTAAGTATTAATCCAGGCTAGACAAGGGCAGCAAGACATCCACGGATGCAGAAGATTTCTCTCAAAGCAGGGGGGGGTGAGGTTCTGAGCCTCACCTCTGTTGATCCCCAAATTCTCACCTGATGGCCCCCCTGCGACTGTGCCTGTCTTAGGTTGTTCCTCCCTTGAGGAATCTTACCCGTCTCTGGCTAACCAGTCATCTTCCGGGGCCATACAGGGAAATGTAAAGTTGGTAAGTGAGAGAGAGGAGCCATATTGTTTGCAAAGGTTAGCTTTTTACTTCTTTGCAGATTTATGCCCTGTGGCTTCTATGCCCAGCACTTGTCTCGAGGTATCTTTACCACCTGGAGGAATTATGATACTCGGTAAATTCGATATGAGGCACGAATTCTATTTAAGGGTTGTAATTAGGAAGGAAGAAGAAAAGCTATAGATGTAGCATATGAAGGAAACATGGGAGGATTGATTATTTCTTTGACATATCTTCTTGTAGAGTACCTTAAGTATGTATAGGTTTTAAACTACTGGCTAATTTGCACACACATATTAACATAATAGGAATACGGTGACATAAACAAAGCAAATCTATAATTACCATCCATCTCCAGTGAAGCCAAGAAAACCATTTAGGCACCCTAGGCATTTGTGAAAATTTATCTATGATATGATGGATATTGTCCAACTGTACTTGAACCATCAGACAAATTAAAGCAGCCCATTTCTGGGATCTGTTCACATCCCATATGTTCTTTTAACCATAGATAGTCTATAGTCATGAGATTTTGGAGTGCTACAACTTGCACCCCTCCCAACTCCTGGTTGAGTTCCAACAGTACAGATCCGGTCAAATTCGTTGTCTCACTGTATGCACATGCCAGCCTAGACATCTCCCTCCTCATTCCAATGGCAAGTCCAGGAGACGGTGGGCTGGATGCAGCCACAACCGCAGCATCGTCCGGATCCCTGTGGAGGCTTTTTGATGATCATCCCCGGCACAAGTCCTCCGGAGAGTGCTGATGCCGGAAGCTCCTCCTCATATCGTAACTTAGTTCATTTTCTGGGTATCCAAGCTAGGCCTTGATCTTCTGCGTAGAAACAAACAGACCCTTTGCCCACACTTTGACATGCCCTCTATACCACTGTGCAGAACTCATTGGAGGTCAGCACACAGTAACTACTTTTTTTTTTTTTTTAATTGAGAGAAAGGAATATTATCAGAAAAGAGTACCTCCATAGCTGATCATCTGACACCCTTTAAGTGATCAACATTAAGGATATTAAAAGCATGCGCTGATCTTTGATTTACCAATAGTTTTATCCTGTTAAGGAGTAATCCCCCTTTTCTTTCTTTCTTTCTTTCTTTTTTTTGTTTTTTTTTAATTTTTAATCTACACTTACATGAAGAATACTATGTTTACTATGCTCTCCCCTATATCAGGTCCCCCCTAACAACCACATTACGGTTACTGTCCATCAGCTTAGCAAAATGTTGTAGAGTCACTACTAGTCCTCTCTGTGTTGTGCAGCCCACCCTCCCCTTTCTCCCTCCCCCCCATGCATGCTAATCTTAATACCCCCCTTCTTCTTCCCCCCCCTTATCCCTCCCTGCCCACCCATCCTCCCCAGTTCCTTTCCCTTTGGTACCTGTTAGTCCATTTTTGGGTTCTGTAATTCCACTGCTGTTTTGTTCCTTCAGATTTTCCTTTGTTCCTATACTCCTCAGATGAGTGAAATCATTTGGTATTTCTCTTTCTCCGCTTGGCTTATTTCGCTGAGCATAATACTCTCCAGCTCCATCCATGTTGCTGCAAATGGTTGGATTTTTCCACTTCTTATGGCTGAGTAGTATTTCATTGTGTATATGTACCAAATCTTCTTTATCCATTCATCTACCGATGGACATTTAGGTTGCTTCCAATTCTTGGCTATTGTAAATAGTGCTGCGATAAACATAGGGGTGCATCTGTCTTTCTCAAACTTGATTGCTGCGTTCTTAGGGTAAATTCCTAGGAGTGGAATTCCTGGGTCAAATGGTAGGTCTGTTTTGAGCATTTTGATGCACCTCCATACTGCTTTCCACAATGGTTGAACTAATTTACATTCCCACCAGCAGTGTAGGAGGGTTCCCCTTTCTCCACAGCCTCGCCAACATTTGTTGTTGTTTGTCTTTTGGATGGCAGCTATCCTTACTGGTGTGAGGTGATACCTCATTGTAGTTTTAATTTGCATTTCTCTGATAATTAGCGATGTGGAGCATCTTTTCATGTGTCTCTTGGCCATCTGTATTTCTTTTTTGGAGAATTGTCTGTTCAGTTCCTCTGCCCATTTTTTAATTGGTTTATTTGTTTTTTGTTTGTTGAGGCGTGTGAGCTCTTTATATATTCTGGACGTCAAGCCTTTATCGGATCTGTCATTTTCAAATATATTCTCCCATACTATAGGGTTCCCTTTTGTTCTATTGATGGTGTCTTTCGCTGTACAGAAGCTTTTCAGCTTAATGTAGTCCCACTTGCTCATTTTTGCTGTTGTTTTCCTTGCCCGGGGAGATATGTTCAAGAAGAGATCACTCATGTTTATGTCTAAGAGGTTTTTGCCTATGTTTTTTTCCAAGAGTTTAATGGTTTCATGCCTTACATTCAGGTCTTTGATCCATTTTGAGTTTACCTTTGTATATGGGGTTAGACAATGGTCCAGTTTCATTCTCCTACATGTAGCTGTCCATTTTTGCCAGCACCATCTGTTGAAGAGACTGTCATTTTACCATTGTATGTCCATGGCTCCTTTATCAAATATTAATTGACCATAAATGTTTGGGTTAATTTCTGGGGTCTCTAATCTGTTCCACTGGTCTGTGGCTCTGTTCTTGTGCCAGTACCAAATTGCCTTGATTACTATGGCTTTGTAGTAGAGCTTGAAGTTGGGGAGTGAGATCCCCCCTACTTTATTCTTCTTTTTCAGGATTGCTTTGGCTATTCGGGGTCTTTGGTGTTTCCATATGAATTTTTGAATTATTTGTTCCAATTCATTGAAGAATGTTGCTGGTAATTTGAGAGGGATTGCATCAAATCTGTATATTGCTTTGGGCAGGATGGCCATTTTGATGATATTAATTCTTCCTAGCCATGAGCATGGGATGAGTTTCCATTTATTAATGTCCCCTTTAATTTCTCTTAAGAGTGACTTGTAGTTTTCAGAGTATAAGTCTTTCACTTCTTTGGTTAGGTTTATTCCTAGGTATTTTATTCTTTTTGATGCAATGGTGAATGGAATTGTTTTCCTGATTTCTCTTTCTATTGATTCGTTGTTAGTGTATAGGAAAGCTACAGATTTCTGTGTGTTAATTTTGTATCCTGCAACTTTGCTGTATTCCGATATCAGTTCTAGTAGTTTTGGAGTGGAGTCTTTAGGGTTTTTTATGTACAGTATCATATCATCTGCAAATAGTGACAGTTTAACTTCTTCTTTACCAATCTGGATTCCTTGTATTTCTTTGTTTTGTCTGATTGCAGTGGCTAGGACCTCCAGTACTATGTTAAATAACAGTGGGGAGAGTGGGAATCCCTGTCTGGTTCCCGATCTCAGGGGAAATGCTTTCAGCTTCTCGCTGTTCAGTATAATGCTGGCTGTGGGTTTATCATATATGGCCTTTATTATGTTGAGGTACTTGCCCTCTATTCCCATTTTGCTGAGAGTTTTTATCATGAATGGATGTTGAATTTTGTCAAATGCTTTTTCAGCATCTATGGAGATGATCATGTGGTTTTTGTCTTTCTTTTTGTTGATGTGGTGGATGATGTTGATGGATTTTCGAATGTTGTACCATCCTTGCATCCCTGGGATGAATCCCACTTGGTCATGGTGTATGATCCTTTTGATATACTGTTAAATTCTGTTTGCTAATATTTTATTGAGTATTTTTGCATCTACATTCATCAGGGATATTGGTCTGTAATTTTCTTTTTTGGTGGGGTCTTTGCCTGGTTTTGGTATTAGGGTGATGTTGGCCTCATAGAATGAGTTTGGGAGTATTCCCTCTTCTTCTATTTTGTGGAACACTTTAAGGAGAATGGGTATTATGTCTTCTCTGTGTGTCTGATAAAATTCTGAGTTAAATCCGTCCGGCCCCGGGGTTTTGTTCTTGGGTAGTTTTTTGATTACTGTTTCAATTTCTTTGCTTGTAATTTGTTTGTTTAACTTTTATGTTTCTTCCTTGGTCAGTCTTGGGAGGTTGTATTTTTCTAGGAAGTTGTCGATTTCTTCTAGGTTTTCCAGCTTGTTGGCATATAGGTTTTCATAGTAGTCTTTAATAATTCTTTGTATTTCTGTGGAGTCTGTCGTGATTTTTCCATTCTCATTTCTGATTATGTTGATTTGTGTTGACTCTCTTTTTCTCTTAATAAGTTGGGCTAGAGGCTTATCTATTTTGTTTATTTTCTCAAAGAACCAGCTCTTGGTTTCGTTGATTTTTGCTATTGTTTTATTCTTCTCAATTTTGTTTATTTCTTCTCTGATCTTTATTATGTCCCTCCTTCTGCTGACTTTAGGCCTCTTTTGTTCTTCTTTTTCCAGTTTTAATAATTGTGATGTTAGACTATTCATTTGGGATTGTTCTTCCTTCTTCAAGTGTGCCTGGATTGCTATATACTTTCCTCTTAAGACTGCTTTCGCTGCATCCCACAGAAGTTGGGGCTTAGTGTTGTTGTTGTCATTTGTTTCTATATATTCCTTGATCTCTATTTTGATTTGTTCATTGATCCATTGATTATTTAGTAGCATGTTGTTAAGCCTCCATGTGTTTGTGAGCCTTTTTGTTTTCTTTGTAGAATTTATTTCTACTTTCATACCTTTGTGGTCTGAAAAATTGGTTGGTAGAATTTCAATATTTTGGAATTTACTGAGGCTCTTTTTGTGAGCTAGTATGTGGTCTCTTCTGGAGAATGTTCCATGTGCACTTGAGAAGAATGTATATCCTGTTGCTTTTGGATGTAGAGTTCTATAGATGTCTATTAGGTCCATCTGTTCTAGTGTGTTGTTCAGTGCCTGTGTGTCTTTACTTATTTTCTGCCCGGTGGATCTATCCTTTGGGGTGAGTGGTGTGTTGAAGTCTCCTACAATGAATGCATTGCAGTCTATTTCCCTCTTTAGTTCTGTTAGTATTTGCTTCACATATGCTGGTGTTCCTGTATTGGGTGCATATATATTTAGAATGGTTATATCCTCTTGTTGGACTGAGCCCTTTATCATTATGTAGTGTCCTTCTTTATCCCTTGTTACTTTCTTTGTTTTGAAGTCTATTTTGTCTGATATTAGTACTGCAACCCCTGCTTTCTTCTCACTGTTGTTTGCCTGTAATATGTTTTTCCATCCCTTGACTTTTAGTCTATGCTTATCTTTGGGTTTAAGGTGAGTTTCTTGTAAGCAGCATATAGATGGGTCTTGCTTTTTTATCCATTCTATTACTCTATGTCTTTTGATTGGTGCATTAAGTCCATTTACATTTAGGGTGACTATTGAGAGATATGTACTTATTGCCATTGCAGGCTTTAGATTCGTGGTTACCAAAGGTTCAAGGTTAGCTTCTTTAGTATCTTACTGCCTAACTTAGCTCGCTTATTGAGCTGTTATATACACTGTCTGGAGATTCTTTTCTTCTCTCCCTTCTTATTCCTCCTCCTCCCTTCTTCATATGTTGTGTGTTTTGTTCTATGCTCTTTTTAGGGGTGCTCCCATCTAGAGCAGTCCCTGTAGGATGCCCTGTAGAGGTGGTTTGTGGGAAGCAAATTCCCTCAGCTTTTGCTTGTCTGGGAATTGTTTAATCCCACCATCATATTTAAATGATAGTCGTGCTGGATACTGTATCCTTGGTTCAAGGCCCTTCTGTATCATTGCATTAAGTATATCATGCCATTCTCTTCTGGCCTGTAGGGTTTCTATTGAGAAGTCTGATGTTAGCCTGATGGGTTTTCCTTTATAGGTGACCTTTTTCTCTCTAGCTGCCTTTAAAACTCTTTCCTTGTCCTTGATCCTTGCCATTTTAATTACTATGTGTCTTGGTATTGTCCTCCTTGGATCCTTTCTGTTGGGGGTTCTGTGTAATTCCATGGTCTGTTCGATTATTTCCTCCCCCAGTTTGGGGAAGTTTTCAGCAATTATTTCTTCAAAGAGACTTTCTATCCCTTTTCCTCTTTCTTCTTCTTCTGGTACCCCTATAATATGAATATTATTCCTTTTGTATTGGTCACATATTTCTCTTAGTGTTGTTTCATTCCTGGAGATCCTTTTATCTCTCTCTATGTCAGCTTCTATATGTTCCTGTTCTCTGGCTTCTGTTCCTTCAATGGCCTCTTGCATCTTATCCATTCTGCTTATAAATCCTTCCAGGGATTGTTTCACTTCTGTGATCTCTTTCCTGACATCTGTGATCTCCTTCCAGACTTCATCCCACTGTTCTTGCATTTTTCTCTGCATCTCATCCCACTGCTCTTGCATTTTTCTCTGCATCTCATCCCATTGCTCTTGCATTTTTCTCTGCATCTCTGTCAGCATGTTCATGATTTTCATTTTGAATTCTTTTTCAGGAGGACTAGTTAGGTCTGTCTCCTTCTCAGTTGTTGTCTCTGTGATCTTTGTCTGCCTGTAGTTTTGCCTTTTCATAGTGATAGAGATAGTTTGCAGAGCTGGTACAAATGACCGCTGGAAGAGCTTCCCTTCTTGTTGGTTTGTAGCCTTTTCCTGGGAGAATAGCGACCTCTAGTGGCTTGTGCTGGGCAGCTGTGCGCAGACAGGGCTTCTGCTTCCTGCCCAGTTGATTTGGGGTTTATCTCCGCTGTTGCTGTGGGCTTGGCCTGGCTGGGGCTGTTCCTCCAAAATGGTGGAGCCCCGTTGGAGGGGGAGTGGCCGGGAGGCTATTTATCTCCGTAAGGGGCCTCTGTGCTCCCTGCTGCCCAGGGGGTTAGAGTGCCCAGAGATCCCCAGATTCCCTGCCTCTGGTCTAAGTGACATGTCCTGCCCCTTTAAGACTTCCAAAAAGCACTCTCCAAACCAAAACAACAACAGCAACAATGAGAGAGGGAACAGAAAGAAAAAAAAAAAGGAAAAAACACGCGATTTTTTTTTTTTTTTTTTGTCCCCAGGCGCACCCTGACTGGTCCTGCTGCCCTGTCTCCCTAGCACCAGTGTCCCTGTCCTTTCAAGGCTTCCAAAAAGCACCCACCCACCGGTCCCGCAGGGAAGGAACACTCGATATTCTTTGTCCTCAGGCGCTGGTCCCAGGCACCCGCTCACCAGTCCCGCCACCCTGCCTCCCCTAGCACCAGAAAAGAGAAAAAAGAAAGGGTAAAAACGCGTGATTTCCTCTGTCCTCAAGTGGGTCCCTGTCCCTTTCAGGCGCTGGTCCCAGGCACCCGCTCACCAGTCCCGCCACCCTGCCTCCCTAGCACCGGGGTCCCTGTCCCTTTAAGGCTTCCAAAAAGCACTCGCCAAAAAGAGAAAAAAAAAGGGGAAAAACGCGCTATTTCCTCCGTCCTCAGGCGCCGGTCTCAGGCACCCGCTCGCTGGTCCCGCAGGGAGAAACGCGGGATATTCTTTGTCCTCAGGCGCTGGTCCCAGGCACCTGCTCACCGGTCCCACCACCCTGCCTCCCTAGCAATGGGGGCCTGTCCCTTTAAGGCTTCCCAAAAGCACTCGCCAAAAAAAGAAAACCGCTCCAGTTTCTTTCCACCCGCCAGGAGCCAGGCGGAGGGGCGCTCGGGTCCCGCCGGGCCGGGGCTTGTATCTTACCCCCTTCGCAAGGCGCTGGGTTCTTGCAGGTGTGGATGTGGTCTGGATGTTGTCCTGTGTCCTGTGGTCTCTATTTTAGGAAGATTTTTCTTTGTTATATTTTCATAGCTCTATGTGTTTTTGGGAGGAGATTTCCACTGCTCTACTCACGCCGCCATCCTGGTTCCGCCCCCCCCCAT
The DNA here is from genome assembly GCF_040802235.1 of Manis javanica. Lineage (NCBI taxonomy): Eukaryota > Metazoa > Chordata > Mammalia > Pholidota > Manidae > Manis > Manis javanica. The sequence goes on along the minus strand of NC_133161.1, from coordinate 61,796,992 downwards.
ATGTCCATGTTTTAAGTGGGTCATTTGTCTTCTAGTTGTTGAGTTGTAATTGGTTTTATATATTTTGAATACTTGTCCCTTATCATACATATCATGTACAAATATTCTCTCCCTATAATTGGATTTTTATTATAGAAAAATTATTCAGAAAAAAGTGTGGGTGGTAAGTTGGGAGAGTTGAGGAACAATTATGAGTTTACTGGGGTAATTCAAGAGACAAATGATGAGGCAGTAGTGATGGAAGTGGGAAAGAAATGGGGAAATTTAAAAAGTTGTTTTCTATATGATTTGATAATAACATAGAACAGATGAAAGAGCTGGGCTTTACTGGAAGACAGTCTAAGCTTTAACTCTTGCTCCTCCTACCAGCTGCATGACCAAATATTGGTGCTTCTAAAACATGGGTTCTGTACACAATTTTTATTAAAGAGTGGTCCATAAATATTATTTTTTCATCCAAATTTGTTCAAATAGGTTTGAGGGATGTTTTAGAAGGAAATTTTTCTCAGGACCTACAAGGAAATTTTAATGAAATTTATATTTGTGGGAATTTTGGAAAACTGTATTGCACCTGTGTTGACCTCTGACTAGCTGTGTACTCTTGGGCAAGTTATTAAGCATCATGGAAAATCATTTCTCTCACTTGTGGCACTGGGATAACAGTTTTATATGGTGTTAGGAAAAGAACGTGATAGTTAATAGCATGGTTTTTTAACTCAAACTACCTGCATTCAAGTCATGCCAGCTGTGATCTGTATAACTCTGGAAAATTATATAACTTACTGTGCTTCAGAATCATCTGGAAGAGTATAGATAATTAACAAAATGATATTATGAAGACTGATCTAATACAAATTAAACTCACATGGTGTCTGGTAAGTAAAATTTCCTAATAAAATAATAGCTATTATTATAAATGTTACATAAAATAGTTTATGTAGAACATTGATTTTAGAGCCTGATATAAAGGGTAATTAATACATACTTAGTGCTATTATTACAATAACCATTGTTACTTGAAGTCAAGGAAAAATAATGAGAAGTTGAAGATGAACACAGGTTCTGGTATGATAAGGATGATGTCACCATTTATTATACAATAAAAGTAGCAAACTAAATGGAGATACAGACTTAATATGAGCATATTAAATCTGAGATGGTTATTTGATAACTTGGTAGAAATGTCTAGTATACAACTGATTATATTCATTTGGTCATTTGTTAAAGGTAGGACTTGAAGACTACTGAGGATTTTTCCAAACTGAAAATGTGTTATTCTAGGCTTTAGTTGGAGAGAGGGCTGAAGAAATAGGAAAATACAGTGTAGATTCTTGGTTCACTTGGAGGAAGCAGAAAATGAGAGGAGAGAAGCATAAGAGAAGAGCTCAAGGTAAACTAATCATGAGATTGATTTAAGAAAATAGGAAAAAAGGTGTTAAATTTGTAAAGAACTTCAGTCATCTGTCTTGGATTTACAAGTAAAGGGGTGTGTGTCTCAGGAAATTAAGTGTAGCATTCATAAGTCATTATTTCTAAAGCAATTATTGGCTTTTATAACTTTTCTACCTTTTTGTTGTACAGAACAGAAAAATACTTGTGTAATTACATTAGTCAGGGTCCTTGTAAGAAATGTATGTGCAGTCAAGCTTGGTCATGAAACTGTTTAAACACAAATAAACAAAAAAACAGAAAAACCCTTTAAAATGGTGAGAGCATGAGTTAGGAAAGCATCGAAGGGTGACACACTATGACTGTGCAAATAACAACAAAGTGCCTTCACTAGCCCTTGGCTGATAAGGCCAGGGGAGGTAGCAATGATCAGATGCTTGAGAAGAGAGCTCTGTGGAGAAGGTGGCCTGTCAGCAGACAACCACAGATAATGTCACATGGGGGAATATAAAAGAATAAATATCCTGACATTACTCTCCCTATCTCCCCAGTCTCTGGCTTTGTCCCATTGGCTGAAGCCCAAGCCTGTATATGGGCAAGGGAATCATTCGTGTATCCTGGGTTCAGCCACCTGAGGCACAGAACAGGGCAGGAAAAGATGGAGACGGCATCTGCAGGGACATGCAGAAGGTGGTCAGCCTAGCAATGGAAGCCAAACATAAATGAGTGTCTCAAAAAAATTAACACCTCAAGGGACAATTTAGTTAAATGTGTTAAAATAAAATATAAAATAGTGGTTTAAATGAGGTTTCAACTTAGGCTTACATTACTGTCTCATACATCTCTGATGTGTCCCACAGCTTTTAAAATAAATTCATGCAAAGGTTTAATCAGAAATATGAAAATTACTTTTAAAAGAATCAGTCTTCTTAATAACTACAAAATAAGCAAATGGACTTTAGAATGTTGCTACCCGATAACCAGCTTACCATGACTGTCCAGGCCCTGTGGGATTCAATTTAAATGCTGTGAACTGGAATGAAAGGATATAGTGAACAGAGTTTCTCAATTGATTTTAATAATCTTTGAAATTAGAAATAGATGTTCTCTAACAAATGACTTGACCTTCTCAATTTTCAGTTAAAGTCTTATTACACTGTAGCTTTTCAAACAAGTTCTGGTATCAAAGAAAAGTGGATTTTGCATGTACAATTTAATTTCTTTTTAATTGTACATTATTCATTATCTGTTTTCTAATTTTAAAAATCATTCTATAACAATAAATACTGAATAATAATGGATAATGGATACTGAAAAATACTAAAGATGATTAAGTTTCTTTAAATTTCAACTGAATTTAGAAACTTATTTTTTTCTCAGTATCTTAAAATTCTTTCTATCAATCCAACATCGCAGTGCTAAATTTTTTCCTTATCAATGTGATAGCTGACAATTAATACCAAAAGTAAATCCTTGGGCTACGATAATGGAACTGGACATCTCACCGGCTAAATGTCAACAGGGTTTTGCTGTTTCCAATTGTGATGCTGGAAAATAGGATGTGATAATTGCTGAATATCTGTAGCATCACTGAGACCTTCACCTGTGGTGAATTAGGATGATTTACAGGGGAAAGTGACACATAGGCTTATATAATGTCACTAGCACTTGAGAAACAGAGTATAGGACTGGAAGGCTTGTAGGGTTTCCTTGGTGTTAATTGACATTAAGGTATGGAAAGAAGAAAATAAAGAACTAGGTCATCCAATTCTCAAATCAGTGCACAGTAGAAAAGCCCAGAAGTATTCAAAGAGAACTTCAACTCCTGTAAATCCACTGTGTTCCATCTCTTCCCATCTTGGCATTGGAAAAGCTCTAAAAAATACCAGTAGATGACCACACTAAAACATAAAAGCTATGATAATATACACAAGCCAGCATGTTTGAAAGAAATGATCACATGTCAGTAAATACGGCTGTGATAACACTCTTAATTCTATATCGTATATTTATGAAGATATAAAACAATTATTTTCTCTCTAAATACAGACTCAACTTTGTTGAAAACCTTTGTAGATCACTTTTGCAATTGCCCACTCCTGGGCAACTCAGAACCTAGAAGCAAAGTTCAGTTTCTTCTGATTGATGGTTAACACTTTGTATTTAAAAACTGTTGGAATTTAAACTATGTCCCCTCTGAGAAATATTTCCAAGTCACAGGGAGAACACAATTCTTGTAAAGTGACTTGTAATTTGGCCTCAGAGCCTCTTTATGACAAAAATACTACACTCTTGTTAAATTTCATTATGGTGAAAACTGAAGACCTGACAGTTTGCTCTGGGTAACTGAGGATCCTGCCTCTTTTAAAAATTTATAACAGTACTTGAATCAGTAAAGATTAATATTGGAATCACTTATACATACTCTTTCTTATAAAAATTATAGCTAGTTTTTATAAGTTTCAAAATGTCTTCTGAAAAAGAACATGATCCCATTAAGGGAGGGCATCAATTTACCATAGTAACCAAATGTGTATTAACCAAGGTTAATTTAATTTTCCAAATCTTGTGTCAATTTATACTTTAAATAGAACTAAAATGCTCTTTTGATTCCTTCATGAATCCACCAGGCATTTTCTGATCAATTCCTATACACAAGTCATGATGATTAGTGCTAGGAGCTTATAAGAAAGTATGACAGCAGAGACAGTTAAAATATGCACAAGGTTGGGAATGTAGATATTCAAGCTGCCAAGAGTAACCAGGAAATTACTATTAAGGAAATAAAACATGAGACAGAGCTAAAAAGGTTACTAAATCCGATTTGTGGATTTTCAGTAGTTAAACTGCTAGTAGGTTAGTCTGGAGGCATAAGTGAAGAGAGATAAACCTGGAGAGGAAAGAGGCCCCTCTGGCTGCTGGAAGAAGTCTGAAGGATGGCATGCTATGGTAGGGTGGCTGGGCTATTGGGGAGTCTTCAGTATTCCCTTGTTCTCACTGACCCTGTACAGTCTTTTCTGCCATGACAGGAGTCTGGGAATTAACCTTCCTTCAACTTCTAAGGCTTACCTGAAGATGTTTCCTTTCCCCTACGTTTGGATATTGAGACATGGGTGAAAGGGCTTCTGTAACTTCCTTACTTTGATCTCAATGTTGTTCAAAAACTGGTCTTGTTGTCTGGCAGCTGTGCCTAGGGAGGTCTCTCCCGCACACTAGGTGAAAGCTCAACCCAGACAGGGGAGGACTCTGGACTCTGAAAGAATTCACAAACAGGTTGAACAAGTGCCAGCAAGAAAGAAATTCATTAAAGCAACACAGAAGCAAATGTCAGCTGCTATGCAAACAGTAGAGAGTAAGGAAGAACAGAAGGAGAAAAGGGAAGTTCAATGAACTCCTGCTTAGCATAGGGCAAATCCCTTGCCAACTCCTGGAGCCAGGGTCCCCTGACACCCAGTGTCTACTTGATTTGCACAGCATGGAAATTATATCCCTACCAATCCAGAATTGGGGGTGCTGTGGAGCACTGGACTAGAATGAATTTATGTTTTGAGAACTTAAATAAAACAGGGAGAAAGCAAAAGATGGTGTTAAGACTAGAAAGCTGAATGAAATAGCAAAGTGACAAAGACATTTACCTAAACATAAAAGCTATGATAATATACACAAGCCAGCATAATTTGAAAGAAAAGATCACATGTTAATAAATATGGCTGTGATAACACTCTTAATTCTATCTAGTCTATTTATGAAGGTATAAAACAATTATTTTCCCTCCAAATACAGACTCAACTTTGTTGAAAACCTGAGGTCGGAGAGTTCTTGTCTTTATCATGGAGAAGAGTTCAGAGACAAGTGTGATAGGCTTTTGCAAAAAAGAAAGTCAATCTGACTAAAGACAGTGCACAGAGTGCGGGAGGCCTCAGAGAGTAGATGCACTTAAGGGTTTAGGGGTTGTGGTTTTATAGGGCCTTTTGGGTGGGGGTCAGTATAAGGCATGATGTTGAGACAGGGAAAGAGGAGGTGGGGAAGGTAGGGGACAGCCTGTCTAGTTAGAGCAGGATAAGGGCCTCGGGAAGGGAAAAACAGCTGCAGTGAAACATCTTTGGTTTTTTTTGCTAGCAGTTAGAGTCCCATGGGCATGCCAAATTTAGAAATATAGACAACTTTCAATAAGATTAGTTGAAACAATGAACAGCATACCAGCGGGAACCAATAGAAATTAGACAACTCAGCTAAGCAACTCTGCTAAGTTTGAGATACAGACCCCTAGACAAAGCCCAGACACTCATACCCTCCCAGCAAATGCTGGGAGTTCTGTACTTTTTGCTTTCTCTGAATAAAAAGGCTTTTTCTCTACCTTGAGCATTTGCAAAGTTCATTCTCCGACTCTGCGAATTCGAACCCATTATCAGTGTATATAGATAATTCATAATTCCTTTGAAGTTTTGCCTTAAGAATAGGGTTATTCAGGTGACTGTGTTTATCTGGATCTCAGCATTCTTTATCCACATAGGTTCATTTACACTTCAAAATCTCTCTTGTCCTGGTTACAGAGTTGCTTAATTGATTAAGGGGTTGGAGGAAGAGGAAGAACAGCGTATAGGTTAAATAATTAAAGAATAAACTAGGCCTTTTTCACTTCCCTGCTTCGTATCAGTCTGAGAAATTCTTTCCTAATACCCTCTGTGTTGCAAGCCACTTGTGGAGAAGACCTGCTTTCTCTTCTACCTATGCAATGATTTTGCAAACATTTTTCACTCAAATGAAAAAATGGATTTGTGAGTAACTCTGTGTCATGTTGTTACAGATATATGCACAGTAGGGAGAACATTTAATCCCATCAGTCCCTGATCAAATCCTTACTAGGAAGGGATTACCACTGCTAAGAAAAAGACCTTGTTAAGGTATTTGGGGTAGGAAGTAATATTCTGCAGAAGTGAAGTCAATAAAAGTAGTAAAACTAGTAGTAAAAATAGTATTATAGGAAAACAGTAGTAAATATCCTATAATCAGTGTGCTAGTATTTATTTCACCCCATAAATCTGATGCATAAAATATCTTATTTTTTTTATCTGTGACTAGAACTGCTCCTGTATTCTACTAAATACCCAAATAGAGGTAAATTTTAAATAATTTTGAACCTGGTTGCATTCATAGAGATTGAGCTCCTTCATACTAAATATGTATCATGTGTAAAAGAAATTGCTCTCAGTTTAATATCTTTATTCCCCTTTCTCCCATTTATCTTTATTACTTTTACATTTATTACATATATAGTATATATATACATATGATAACATTATATTTACTATACATTACATTTTAAAGTACATATACTATAGATTACATTTATCTTTATTAATCTATGTTTATTTCATTCAAGGAATCCCTCTTTTATTTGGTTTCTCAATATAGTTGTGATTCAAATTATCAAAGCAGTTAATTTTTTAATTTAATTTTAGTTTGTTATTGAGTTATAATTGACATGTAACAGTTTCAGGTGTACAAATATTCCATATTTGTATATATTGTGAAATGATCACCACAATAAAGCAGTTTATTGATACATCAATTTAAGGCTTAAGTTTATTTGAAATTTAAAAGCCTATTTTGAGGCATCATAAAAGGACCTTGGAAGTATTTTCTTTTCAAATTTAGTCCATTAATGTTTCTTAATCTGTGAATTTAGCTTTATATCTGAAGTTTTTGACATTTTTGGTATAAACCCACAAGTATTTCTTGACAGACTGCTTTGCATCTATTTGAGACGTTCTTACATATTGCCTTTAAGGGAACATTCAGAAGATAGAGAATATTGATAAAATTGGCTTTTTCTTATGACCAATATGAACATAGGTCCAAAATATATCAGGTGTGACAAATTGTACTTTTTGGTTTTATTCTTGTTTTGACCACTTTGATAAATACATTGATCCATTGATTCGATTTAACTTAGCACTATTATTCAGTGAATATTTTTATTAAAATTGCTTTTAGTTATGATGTTGAAAGGCTGGGTTTTATTTTTCCCTCTTTATAAATGTGTATTCAGCATTTCCTCAGCTCACTGTGACATTTAATTATATATGGTTTTCTGTGTCTATCAATTCAACATCATTACAAAGACATTGTTAAAACTTCCATCCATAATAATAGTCAATGGAGACAAAAAGTAAAAAATAAAGCTACTAATGCATTTCAAAGCTGAATAGTTAGGTTATAATTTTGAACATGAAGATGTTCATTTGAAATGTGAAATTTAGCTGATTGGTAAAATGCAAGAAAACTTTCAAAGCTTAATAAAACAAAGAAGTCAACAAAAGTTTTTTTTCAAATTAGAAAGTAAAATGCAGATTGAAAGAAAAGAAGTCCTAAGTTTCTGAAAACTTTACTAGGACTTAGAAACCTAACTCATCAGATGGGGCTTAAAAATACAGAACTTTGTATGGCAAGTAGAAATTGTTCCTGTAAATGGAAGGAACATCTGGGCAGAGTCAGATGAAAACAGAATGCCACAATCAGCTTATAATACAAGCCAATTCAAAGGGAAAGAAACGATTCTCAAAAAAGAAAACCCATTTTGAGAATAAAGGAACATACTCAAAACCTACAATTTATTCTTAATGATGCTTCATTTTTCATTTGCTTTATAGCAGCCTTCTTCCCAAGGGGCAAAGATTGACAGACTATGCCTTAGTCCCTTAATTTTAGCTGTCCCTTTAACTATGAATCTGGAGCTGGAATGCACAAACAGGACAATAAATCAGAAGGAACAAAGAACCTTTACAACTAGACAGCAAAGGGGAGAAGGAAAGTGTGCTGGGAAATTCCCTTTGCATGCATCCTTAATAATTGATAAAAAGTATCTAGTTTGCTGGGTCCAGTTATATATTTTTCAAGACAGAGATACAGTTGTTCATTGTTTTCCCTGTTGAACTTTAAACAGCACAAAGAGTGCTGTTTCACATTTCCTCATGGAGTTTACAAGATTAAAAATAATAAATTTTACTCATCAATTTATTAAAAATTAGAATAACTTGTGTTTGGTTTTAGAAATAGTCATACTTGCCATGCCTTCAGAACTTTCAAAACACACAATACACACTTTAGTTGGTTAGAAACAACTTCATTTAAATGTCATCTTTTTAAAAGAAGTATGTTGTTGATTTAGTCAATAACACTCTGACTTTAGGGTTTCTCTCCAGATAAATCCAATGCTTCTGCGACAGTCAGCTCTGTAACACAAATTCCAGTATTTTTTAGCCTCTTGAATTGTTATTGACCAGATCCATTAGATTTTTTTCTTTCCTGATTTAAATATTTTACACTTTAATAGTTGAACTATGTTTTGTATGTGCTAAGGTACTGTAGATAATTTTCTTTCATAAGTACTAAGACATCTTTGATCTAACAACTAGAAGCATGCATATCAAGGTAAACAGTAGTTACACTGACATTCATTACTATTTTATTTCTGTCATTATAGATGGTTAAAAGCAGTTAGGTCAGAAGGAAAGCTCAAGAATAGGGGCTGGTATGAAGTACTTTGGAGCAGCAAATTGACCTAGTTATTTCTCATATCAGGGACCCAGGTGAGACTATGACAGTTTAGGATTAGTAAAATGATCATTGGGCAGAACGGGGGAGTTGGTTAAGCCTTCATGCTAGTAAGTCATAGTATGATGGGATAGTGAGAAAAGAATTCTGCAAATGATGCACACATGCTTCAGTTCCATGGAACTTTGCAGGGAAACAAAAAAAAGGGTCTGGACTATGGAAGTGCCCATTCTCATGCTGACTAAATTTAGGTAGTCAGGGAACATTTGTAAAATATAAAACATATGGATGGGGTGAAGAAGTTTTGTGCCAATGCAGCAGGTTTCCTTTACATTATATAATTAGTTTCTTCATTTTTAAAATTCTGGTCTTCCTTTTTAAGTTTAGAGGTTAACTTACAATCTTTCATGTGTTATTAATATTGCAGTGATTGCATATAAATAAGTAATAAAACTATATAGAAACATAGCAACGCATTTTTATGCTTAACATTCATCTTTTATGTCAGCAAGAAAAAAATGTTAACTCATAAATTCACTTTTCATCAGTCTTTATTTTTTCCTTTTCTTAAAGCTTTTGATCACATTATGCCAAATCTCTCACCATTTTTTTTTGTAGTCAGATTCCCCATCTTCATTCAACAATTCCCCATTCTGTAACCAGATGTGCTGCATATAAAGAGAATTTGCTCTGCCTCTCTTATGTCGAGTGGAAAAGGATTTGCTTATCCTTAATATTCTTGAAGCAATTCCACATAAAAACTCATTGGTGATGGGCACGGCCATATTCTGGTGAAGTAAAAATTATTTGTTTTTCCTGGTTTATTTGGGAACTGTTCATTATTCTAAAGAATTCAATTCTGTCTTAAAGAAAAATATCCCTTTGTTTTTGTGTCTTTCATATACTAAAGAATAATCCCAGCTTCACAAAGAAGAAAATGAACTCTATTAAAATGCAGCAGAGAGAGACAAGGATTTGGAAAATGGGCAAGTTTGGTTGATTGATGTAAAGATTGGAATTGACAAGTGTTTCATGTTTCTAATAGGCACCTTGTAGTCAAACTCTAGAACACCAAATAAAGAGAAAAGAATAGAAAAGGAGCCAGAATAAAAGACAATAAAAAGTAGATCAATAACAGAAATTTTAAGAAGAGTGGAATAAAAGCTTCAATGTATATAGAGAAAGTAGCTATAAACCTAGAATTAGATATCTAGCAAAACTGTTCTCATGTATGAGAGAATTGTAGTAATACTTTATGATAAAACCAATGTTTACATCAACAGACTTACACTAAAGGACCTTCAAAATCAATGCACTTTAGGATGAAGAAAATTTATTCCAAAAAAGAACATCAAGTGACAAGAGAGAATGCTGAGCAAATTGATAAACATTTTGACCAAATTTAAGCAAATAGTATCTTTAAAAAGTAATAGTAATAATTTCTAATTTAGGGTATAAAAGAGGATACAATTAAAATACAACAATAGCATGTAACTTGGAAGGAGGTGACAGAAGTTAAAACTATGGAAAAAGTCATATTTTTTGAAATGAGAATGAAGAGTGATTTATATTTTGTTCATTAAATATTTGTTCAATTGAGAATTTCAAAGACAATAATAAAAAGGATCAAAATATAATATATATTACTCCCAAGCCACTTAAAGAGAAAAAGATGAACCACAAATCAGACAAATATAACATCTCAATCTACCCAAAAGAAAGCAAGAAAGGAGGGAAAAATAGTGAAAGTTGGACAACTAGCAAAAAACAGAATGATAGAAATGAAGTCAAAATATTTGTAATGACAAAACATTATCTTCTTTCCAGTTGAAAGATAGAATGACTTAACTGCACTTAAAAAAAGAAATTCCGCTCTATATTGAATTCAAGAGGTACTCATAAAACCTAAGGAGACAGAAAGGTTAAAAGTATAGTACAAAAGATTAACCAGGAAAATACTTAATTTCAGGAAATATTGTATTTTAAGTTGATGGAGTAGCTATCAAAATATGCTCTAAGTAACCTCATTAATCTTTAAGCAAAAAGCATTATTAGAGCTAAAGTCAGATACACATGATTACCAATAGCTGTATGTCAACTACTATTGTGGGCTTGAGAGTATTAATTTATTTAAACCTCATTTCAATCTCATCAGACAGGCATTATTTCTATTTCTATTTTTCAGGTGAGGAAATCAAGAAGGTAAATAATTTCCTCAAGGTCACACATCTATTAAGGAATAAGTTTAGGAATCAAATCCAGAAGACAATCTGTCCCAAATTCTTACATTTGAACACTGTGTTATGCTGCCTGATAAAAGGTTTAGTATAATAGAAATATGTAGGCATCTAATTTAATGGCCCCAAGAATATAGAGTAAAAGTTGTTAAAACTACAGGGCCAATAGATAAACACAAAAGTGATAAAAAGAGATTTCATTATCTTTCTAAATTACTAGATTAAGCAGATGAAAAATTTGCACGATGAAGAATGAAAACAATTTAAAAGTCTGACTCAACTTTTTATTGATTTCAGTCTGAAATCAATATACTCTGTGCTTTTTATCAAAATTTTATAAAAGACATGGATAATATATTTGTTGTCTATAAACAAACAAATTACTCCTAATACAGGGACTCAAAGTAACATGCATTCATTCTATCCCATTTTCCATGGGTCAGGAATTCAGGCATGGTTTCACTGAATGCCTCTGGCTTTTGGTCTCCTGGTTTCAGGCAGGATGATGCCTGGGGATGTGGTCTAAGGTCAAAGCCTGACCTGGGGACTATCCACTCCAAAATCACTCCTGTGGTTGTCAAGATTCAGTTCTTCTTGGGTTGTAGGACTGAGGGCCTCAGTTCTTCCTGGCTCTTGGCTGGAGGCATCCTCAGTTCCTTGCTATCTGGTCCTTTACATAGGGAAACTGACAGCATGGCAATTGGCTTTTCTCAGAGCAAGTGTGAGAGAGAAGAGAGAGGAGAAAGAAAAGCTACTACATGACCTAATTTCAGAAGTGACAGCTATTGCTTCTGTCACATTCTCTTTGTTAGAAGTGAATTGCTAAATGCAAAGGAAGGGGATTACATAAGGGTGTGAATACCAGAAATTGGTAGTCACTGGGGACCATTTTAGAGGTTGCCTGGCACAGGTAAGAAACACCAAATTCAGGATGGTAGTTTGGGTGGGGAGAAGCAGGATTATAAAAGGAGCATAGAAGAAGGTACAAGCGCCTTGGCGTTAGCATGTATCTGAATTAGATGATTGAATTATGAGTTCATTTTGGTATGCTTTTTAGCTTTAGAGATATAGTACAATGTCCTTTTGTATGTATAAAATAACACATATTTTTTTTCAAAAAGAGAGCGGCCACTTTCTGAAACAAATCTTTACCTGTTCAAGACTGATCCTTGATAACTAGTTTCTACTGAAAGTTAACTACTGCATCTCATCTGATGCATTACATATATATACACAATGCATATATATATGTATATATATATATGAACAGTAAATTTTAATTTTATATTTAAAATAAAAGTTCACTAATACATTTTTAAGAATCATAAATTCAGTCCTTTAAAGGTTCCAAGATTTTCACAAAAAAGGCACTCCACAAATTTATAAGTACAAAAATTATTTTGTGGTATATTTGCTCCCATAAATTTAGGCCAATGTGAGCCTTTTGCTTGGATTATTCAGGTAATAAAGTCAACTCTGCTGTAAATGAGGCCTCTAAATATTAGAACTAATGAGAACAAAAGAACTTGGTTCCATGATTTTGATATGTAGTCTATTTCTATTTCTCTCCTGCTCATCTCCTTCCTTAGTATTATTAGAAATACAGTTTGGTAACAGGAATCAAACTAATAACATTAGCCCATGACTGACCTGTTCAATTTGGCCTCATGTGAAAATTCTGAGCAATTAATTTTAATCCTATGATGATACTCATGGGATTGTAAACCATTCTCTTTAATTTAAATACAGCAGTTTCCAACTTAAATATATATGCAATAATGAGTTAGCAAAATCTTTTACTGAAAAGAGTATAATTATAATACCATAGCTAAAATTGAATACTAATAACATTAAAATTTTTAATTTTTTATTACACCTTCTCAGTTAAGAAAAACTATGCAGTGATTTTCTTATTTTCTACTCATATTATTCTGTATGTCTTCTAATTGGTATTTCAAGAAAGCTGCATTGCTTAAAGCTACTTAGAGATTTTGTAAAAATATAAATTACAATAATAATTTAAGATCACTATAAAAACTGCCATAGAGATTCAAGATGGTGGCATGAGAGGTGAGACAGAGAATTCCTCCCAAAACCACATTGAGTACAAAAATATAGTTAATACAACTAACCCTAAAACAGCAACAGGAGGGAAGGCTGCACCAGACTGCACACAGACCTCATGAACAGAGCAGACCTCACAAACATGGTAACTTATGAAAGCCTTGATCAGTGGGACCCAAGCCCTTCCCCTACCCCAGCTCACCAGCAGGAGGAAGAGAAACGGAGATGGGAGGGGATGGAAGCCTAAGACTGCTGAACACCTAGCCCTGGAAGTCTGCTTTGTGAGCAGAAACCTACATTGTGTAGTGCTCTGGAGGTTGGGGAGCTGGGACAGGCTGAGTGCTTGAGAGATCTGGGTATTTGTGGAGGACGGGATCCACATCTGGCTGCTCCAGGACAAAGGAAAGGCAGGGGGTCTGAGAGGCTTCCTAGCAGCGAGAGTGCTGCTGAAGGGGCAGGGTTTGCACAGAGCTTGCTGCATGGGAGAAGGGAGAAGTGGACAAGGTTGTCTGGGCACACTCTGCCCAGCAGGTTGGGAAATTTTAGGAGCTTCAGATACTCCAATCCTCTGGCTGGCTACTCAGCTCCAAGGACCCCCACTGTGATACACAGCCTGCTGCAACTTCCTCCTGGCCTGCTGGCACTGGCTCCCAAACCCACCATCACTGTGCTGGCATCAGGCCAGTCAGAGGGAGGCTCTGCCTACAACAGCAGGAGACACAGAGCACAGAGGCTTACACCTGCCTGCTCGGCCCACTGGCTCTGGTGCTAGAGACAGGCACTGTAGCCAGAAAGCAGGAAACAATGCTTTCCTCCCCTGAGGCACCAGCACCGCTCCCCTATGACCCCTAACCTCACCCTAGGGGCTGAGAAGCTCCAGAAACTGGAGACAGCTCCAGAGCCTGTTCTATAATCGATAAACCTCACCAATCCTCGTTAATACAGCCTATATACCACCATCTTCAGCAAACCCAGAAACTGGAGCTTTTAGGCACTAGAGGGGACTACATAGAAATATGAAACATCAAAAGAACATGGTTCAGACCAAAATCTCATAAACCCCAGAAAAAGGGCCAAATGAAACTGAACTCACCAATCTTCCTGAAACAGAGTTCAAAATAAAAATCATGGACATATAGAAAATATTCAAGAACTCAGGAATGAATTTAAGATGGAGATTCAATCATTAAGAAATTCCATATCTGAAATGAAACATACAATTGAGGGATTTAAAAGTAGATTAGATGTAGTAGAAGAGACAGTTAATGTAATAGAAATTGGAGAAGAGGAATACAAAGAAGCTGAGGCACAGAGAGAAAAAAGAATCTCTAAGAATGAAAGAATATTGAGAGAACTGTGTGATGAATCCAAATGGAACAATATTTGCATTATATGGGTACCAGAAGAAGAAGAAGAGAGAGAAAAAGGGATAGAAAATGTCATTGAGGAAATAATTGCTGTAAACTTCCCCAATCTGGTAAAGGAGATAGTCTCTCAAGCCATTGAGATGCACAGATCTCCCAACGCAAGGGACTCAAAGAAGACAACATCAATACACATAATAATTAAAATGGCAAAGATCAAGGATAAAGACAGACTTTTTAAAAGCAACTAGAGAGAGAAAAAAGATCACATACAAAGGAAAACCCATCAGGCTATCATCAGATTCCCAACAGAAAACTTACAGGGAAGAAGGGAATGCCATGAAAAATTTAATGCAATGAAGCAGAAGGGCCTTGAACCAAGAATACTCCACCTGGCAAGATTGTCATTTAAATTTGAAGGAGGGATTAAACAATTTTCAGATAAGCAAAAGCTGAGAGAATTTACCTCCCACAAACCACTGCTGCAGTGCATTTTTGAGGGAGTTCTATAGATGGAAGTATTCCTAAGGCTAAATAGATGTCACCCAAGGGATAGACAAAGAGTATAGAATATGATTCATAAAACAAAGAATGGGGAAGGAAGAAAAAGGAGGGGAAAAAAACCCTTTAGGTTGTGTTTATAATAGCATACAAAGTGAGCGAAATTAGACTGTTACATAGTAAGGGAATTACCCTTGAACCTTTGGTAACCACAAATCTAAAGCCTGCAGTGGCAATAAGTACATACCTATCAATAATTATCCTAAATGTAAATGGTCTGAAGTCACCAATTAAAAGACATAGAGTCACTGAATGGATAAAAAAACAAGACCCACCTATATGCTGCCTACAAGAGACACACTTCAAACCCAGACATACACAGACTGAAAGTAAAGGGATAGAAAAATATATATTTCATGCAAATAATAGGGAGAAAAAAGCATGAGTTGCAGTACTTGTATCAGAAAAAATAGACTTCAAAACAAAGAAAGTAACAAGAGACACAGAAGGACATTACATAATGATGAAGGGGTCAGTCCAACAAGAGGATATAACCATTATAAATATCTATGCACCCAACAAAGGATCACCTACATATGTGAAACAAATACTAACAGAATTAAAGGGGGAAATACAATGCAGTGCATTCATTTTAGGAGACTTCAAAGAACAGAAAACAAGTAAAGAAACAGAGGCACTGAACAATGAATTAGAGCAGATGGACTTAAAGGACATCTTCAGAACACTTCATCCAAAAGTAACAGGATACACATTCTCCTAAAGTGCACATGGAACATTTTCAAGAATAGATTACATACTAGACCACAAAAAGAACCTCAGTAAATTCAAAAAGATAGAAATTGTACCAACCAGCTTCTCAGATCACAAAGGTATGAAACTAGAAATAAATTACACAAATAAAATGAAATGGCCAACAAACACATGGAGGCTTAATAACATGCTCCTAAATAATCAATGGGTCAATGATCAAATAAAAACAGAGATCAAGCAATATATGGTTACAAATGACAACAATAATTCAACAACACAAAAATCTGTGGGATGCAGTAAAGGCCATGCCAAGAGGGAAATATATTGCAGTGCAGGCATACCTTAAGAAAGAACAACAAGCCCAAATGAACAGTCTGAACTCACAATTAATGAAACTAGAAAAGGAAGAAGAAATGAGTCCCAAAGTCAGTAGAAGGAGGGACATAATAAAGATTAAAGCAGAAATAAATAAAATTGAGAAGAATAAAACAACAGAAACAATCCATGAAAGCAGGAGCTGTTTCTTCAAGAAAATAAACAAAATAGATAAACCCTTATCCAGACTTACCAAGAAAAAAAGAGAGTCTATACACATAAACAGAATCAGAAATGAAAAATGAAAAATCATTATGGACAACACAGAAATACAAAGAATTATGAGAGAATACTATGAAGAATTATATGCTAACAAATTGGATAACCTAAAAGAAATGGACAACTTTCTAGAAAAGTACAACCTTCCAAGGCTGACCCAGGAAGAAACAGAAAATATGAATAGACCAATTACTGGCAAATAAATTGAATTAGTAATCAAAAAACTACCTAGGAACAAAACTCCTGGACCAGATGGTTTCCCTGCTGAATTTTATCAAACATTTAGTGAAGACCTAATACCCATCCTCCTTAAAGTTTTCCAAAAAGTAGAAGAGGAGGGAATACTCCCAAACTCATTCTATGAGGCCAACATCACTCGATACCAAAACCAGGCAAAGACACCACAAGAAAAGAAAATTATAGACTAACATCCCTAATGAACATAGATGCAAAAATAATCAACAAAATAATAGCAAACCGAATTCAAAAACACATAAAAAAAATCACCCATCATGATCAAGTGGGATTCATCCCAGGGATGCAAGGATGGTACAACATTCGAAAATCCATCAACATATCCATATCAACAAAAGGAAGGACAAAAACCACATGATAATCTCCAAAAATGCTGAAGAAGCATTCAAAAAAAAAAAGCATCTATTCATGATAAAAAGTCTCAACAAAATGGGTATAAAGGGCAAGTACCTCAACATAATAAAGGCCATATATGACAAACCCACAGCCCACATTATACTTAAGAGTGAGAAGTTGAATGCTTTTCCTTTAAGATCAGGAACAAGACAAGGGTGTTCTTCACCCTTTTTTCCCCATTTTTATTCAACGTAATTCTGGAGGTCCTAGCCATGGCAATCACACAACACAAAGAAATAAAAGGCATCCAGATTGGCAAGGAAGAAGTCAAACTGTCCCTTTTTGCAGATGACATGATACTGTACATAAAAACCCTAAAGAATTCATCCCAAAACTACTTGATCTAATATCAGAATTCATCAAAGTTGCAGGATACAAAATTAATACGCAGAAATCTGTTGCAATCCTATACACTAACGATGAACTAGCAGAAAGAGAAATTGGGAAAACAATTCCATTCACAACTGCACCAAAAAGAATAAAATACCTAGGAATAAACCTAACCAAGGAAGTGAAAGACTATACTCTGAAAACTACAAGATACTCAGGAGAGAAATTAAAGAAGAAACCAGTAAATGGAAACACATCCCATGCTCATGGATAGGATAATTCATATTGTCAAAATGGCCATCTTGACTAAAGCAATTTACAGATTCACTGCAATCCGTATCAAAATACCAACAGCATTCTTCAAGGAACTAGAGCAAATAGTTCTAAAATTCATATGGAACCACAAAAGACCCTGAATAGCCAAAGCAATCCTGAGAAGGAAGAATAAGACGGGGGAATTACGTTCCCTGACTTCAAGCTCTACTACAAGGCCACAGTAATCAAGACAACTTGGTACTGGCACAAGAACAGACCTATAGACCAATGGAACAGACTAGAAAGCCCAGACATAAATAAACTCAAGCGTATATGGTCAATTAATATACAATAAAGGAACCATGGACATACAATGGGGAAATGACAGCCTCTTCAACAGTTGGTGTTGGCAAAACTGGACAACTATGTGTAAGAGAATGAAAGTGGATTATTGTCTAACCCTGTACACAAAAGTAAACTCAAAATGGATCAAAGACCTGAATGTAAGTCATGAAACCATAAAACTCTTAGAAAAAGACATAGGCAAAAATCTCTGGGACATAAACATGAGCAACTTCTTCATGAACATATCTCCCCAGCAAGGGAAACAAAAGGAAAAATGAACAAGTGGGACTATATCAAACTAAAAAGACCTGTACAGAAAAGGACACCATCAGTAGAACAAAATGACATCCTATTGTATGGGAGAATATATTAATAAATGACATATCTGATAAGTGGTTGACATCCAAATTATATAAAGAGCTCATACACCTCAATAAACAAAAAGCAAATAAGCCGATTAAAAATTAGGCAGAGGAGATGAACAGACACTTCTCCAAAGAAGAAATTCAGACAACAGGCATATGAAAAGATGTTCCACATCCCTAATCATCAGAGAAATGCAAATTAAAACCACAATGAGATATCACTGCACACCAGTCATGATGACCAACATCCAAAAGACAAACAACAGCAAATGTTGGAGAGTATGTGGAGAAAGGGGAGCCCTCCTACACTGCTGGTGGGAATGTACATCAGTTCAACCATTGTGGAAAGCAGTATGGAGGTTCCTCAAAAAATTAAAAATAGAAATAACATTTGACCCAGGAATTCCACTCTTAAGAATTTACCCTAAGAATGCAGCAGCCCAGTTTGAAAAAGACATATGGACCCTTATGTTTATAGCAGCACTATTTACAACAGCCAAGAAATGGAAGCAACCTAAGTGTCCATCAGTAGATGAATGGATAAAGAAGATATGGTACATATACACAATGGAATATTATTCAGCCATAAGAAGAAAACAAATCCTACCATTTGCAACAACATGGATGGAGCTAGAGGGTATTATGCTCAGTGAAATAAGCCAGGTGGAGAAAGACAAGTATCAAATGATTTCACTCATCTGTGGAGCCTAAGAACAACAACAAAAAAAAAAACTGAAGGAACAAAACAGCAGCAGACTCACAGAACCCAAGAATGGACTAACAGTTACCAAAGGAAAAGGGACTGGGAAGGATGGGTGGAAAGGGAGGGATAAGGGGGAAAAAGGGACATTACAATTAGCACACATAATGTAGCTGGGGGGTGGATACGGGAAAGGCAGTATAACACAGGGAAGAGAAGTAATGATTCTATAGCATCTCATTCGCTGATGGACAGTGACTGTAATGGGGTATGTGGTGGGGACTTGATAATAGGGGGAGTCTAGTAGGCATGATGTTGTTCAAGTAATTGTACATTAATGATACAAAAAAAAAGATCACTCTAAAAATTTTAAATACTTATATGAAATAACAATTTGAATCTACTTAAATCACCCTCAGCTCTTAATCCCACTTCCCTGGGGCTACCAATTAAAAAATTTCAAAACTTTTTAGAAATTTTCTGTTATTAAAAATATGTGTTTACACATATGCAAACACATACACATTTTAAAACAAGAGTATACTATAATTATTGTCTGGAAATTTATCTTTTCACCCTTTTATTTAATATTGCCTAGTCATCTTTACAAGATACAAGATTTTTTTGCTATTTATGAATGAACCATTGTTTTATTAGCTGTATAGAAATTCCATACCTGGATATATAATAATTTAACAATTTTCCTTTCTTTATTGTTGAAAACTGCCACAATAAACATTTGGGCAGTGGAATTATTATTCTTATAAGTAAAATAAAATATAAGAAGAGTAATATATCAGTGGATACTATTTAAATATTTGATGTACTCTCTTAAATGGCCATATTTTTCAAAATTTCCACTGACAGGTCCCATTTCATAGCACTGCTCTTAAGAGTGGATGGTATAATTCTTAAATTTGTGCCTCAGTGGAAGTTTACAAATCTTGATCTTGATGTTCATTTGTTAATTAATTCAATTATTATTACATATTAGCTAAAGTATTCATAATAGTATGCCAAATTCAACTCAGATGTACAGTTTAAAAATAACAGTTAGTCTTAAATATTTTATCTACTTCAGCATAAAACCTGTAATATGGTAGTGTAAGAATGTTTACTCTTCTCTGATAGTTTTGTACATATAATAAAGAATTTACTTGCTTTAAAAAAAATAATGAGTAGCAATCATCTTAATTGCCATGCAGCTTTTACAAAGAGCTTTGGGCCTAATTAGTTAAAATCTCAAATGTGTATTTTCAGCATGAGTATTCTATCAGAAGCTCCAAACAGTGTATTCATTTTGGTTTCCAGAAATGCTTCTCATTTCAGTGTTCCCTGAGGGGTGGGAACCTAACAACTCTTTCTAGGAAGTTGTCTCACTGGTGCTTAGTATTATGGACTGGCAGAGCTTGTCATCTACCTGTCTGTGTGGGTTGGTAAAGAATTCCTGTGTTTTAGTAGAAACTCAGTATTTACTCACTAGGGAGACTGTAATGATATCCAAAACAATTACAAGAATTCTCTTAACTGTTTTGTTTAACAGGGATTGGAAGGTTCGGTCATCTAAGTAGAGCTGGCAGGTAGTGCGCTGTCTGGGATCTCTCATTTCAGGGCAAAACCTCTATTCCTTGGCAGCCTCCTCCTTTTCCAATCTAAGATTGGAAGCTTTTTAGGATGTTTTTGCATCAGGACTTAATCATTAACCACAAACTGCCTTCTGTCTGCTCTAGTTCGTTGCCCTTCTTGATTCAACCATATGGCTCTAGAAAAATCCCACTCTTGCTCTGCAGAGCCAGGCACAAAGCCATATGTCTACCCTCAAAGCGAGTAATTCAGGTTTTATGTTTTGGTAATGCAAATTTACATTTCCTACAGCTATTTCTTCTTTTATGGAAAAAGAAAACTTAAATATTTTTTCAAAATATTTGTCTGTGACTCATGTGAGACATGATGAATTTTCTCCGTGATGGTGCCCATATTTTTCACCAAGGTCTGTTACTGTCTTGTGATTTTTTTCCTGAATTGAACCATTCCACTTTTCTGTGTAGGCCACTGTGTGGAAAATGAAATGGTCAGCATAGCTAATGCTCTATTTCTTTCACTTGTAATACTGCAGCAGGTTATGTGTATGACATTACACTGGAAGTGGTTTGGCTCTTTAACATGGGGAGATTGGTTTCAGGTTAGCTCCAAAGAAAGAACTGACTATTATCACAAGAAGGAATTTGGAAAAAAAAAAAATCTTGTCCATTCTCAGAGTTCTTGGAAATTGTCAATCATCAATGAGATTGCATCAGCAGAGAACACTGCCATGGGCAAAGAGCAGCCAGAGTCAGGAGTGAGGCAAGCTGCAGCTGCCATATCCATTAACCAGTGTAAGCAGTCAGGTCTTCTCTAGAAATAATTGACCAGTTTTGGTGACTGAAAACACAGCCTGGGGCCATGGAATAAGCAAAGCCTAAGTATTTCCTTCGATTCATAATCAGAGCCCTCAACTAGGAGAGGAATATCTCAGCTCAGACAGCACTAAAATGCTGGTGGAAGGAGCAAAGGAAATGCGGGTGGAGATCCTAAGATCCTAGAATGAGAATCCAAACTAGACCAAAGCAATATTTCCCGATCACATTAGCAAGGATTACTACCAATTCCTCTCTATCTGAGGGAATTGGAACATAAGATAAATTGGGATTATTCTCATTATAATGTTTGTGTCCAGTAAGTCTTATTACTTTGCTCAAGTCCACAGTGTCAACTTGACACTCCAGGTAATGTAACAAGACTATACCTTGGGGGGCCCTACTTACTTCAGACAAAATTATGGTGCCAAGAAGGAGCATAGTCAGGAAAGCATGATCTTTTATGAAGACCTTTTTCTCTCAGAGTGTGCTCCATATTGATTTATGATCATTTGTCAATGATAGGGAAAAGAAGGTATAATTTTGATATACCTGAAAGTACTGAATTTTCCAAGTTCAATGTGTATATGAGAAAAGGTTTTCTGCTTACCCTCGTACTAGTCACAACAATTTTAATCTAATATTGATTAAGTCACCAAATTCTCAAATGAAAGTAATAACCTTGCTAGCACAATGGGAATTGTTAACTGCACTCAGCCAAGTGGCTGTAATTATTGATTAATCACCAGGTGTAACAAAGACTTCAAGGCTTACAGGAAAGACTGATGTTGTGTTTATGAGTAATTTTATTTTTGAGAAATGCTGTGTTTGTATTAAATATTTAATAGCTCTCTTGCCAAAGTGGTCATTTTCTATTTCTGGTGTGTTGTCTGGGAACTGGGGATCTAGCACCATCTGCAGGCAAAATTCTGCTAATTTCATCCAGTAGTAGAGAGAGCTGTCCTTACAATAAAAATATGCACTGAAATGCCATCTAGTTTGTCTTCCCTTTCTGTTATTCTCTCAGAGCATCGCAGTGGCTGTTCAAGGAGTATACTATGGTCTACAACTTGGTGCGTCTCGGGCTAGCACACTGTCCAGCAGGCAGGGGCCCCTTTCTGGTCAGGCACAGGAAGCAGAGTGACTTGGGTCCACAGCACTTGGAAAAGCTCATGAAAAATATTTGATTTCTCTTAAAATCAGAATTAAAAAATAAACTTTCAGGTCAAAGAAAAAATTTTAATATATGGTATTCATATTCTGGCCTTTCAACCAACCTAGATGTAGAATAACATTTCCAATATTTTTAAGTGGAGAAAGAAGCCTGGGAAGAAAAAAGAGCCTAGGCCCATGAAGGTTTTACTGGCAGGCTGACCGCTCAACACTGACGGACTAGGGAGGGTACCTGACAGGTGAGGGAGGGGCATGATCAATGTGCCCCTTGTGAATCACTTACAGCAAAGCCTGGAGCATATGAAACTAGCAAATTTTACTCAATATGTTACGGGTTGAGTTTGTTCTCCTGGGTTCTTGTCCCCAAAAAAGAGTTGAAAGGCAGAGAGACACAGCACAGAAGCAGAGTGAAGTTTTATTTGAATAAACTCCACGGGAGGAGGGGCCAGAGTCACGGTAGACAAAGACCCCAAATAGTTAGTGGAGGGTCTGTTTATCATGACCTATCCGGAAGGCTCTTCTTTAATGGACAGGATGAGGTCACTTGATTGACACTTTTAGTAATACACCAATTCCTCTTGGTGCGCATGTCTTTCCCCAAAATGCACACAGAAAAGTCCATGGGTGGTGGAGGGTGCAAAACCGCAATTTTATTTTAATGAGATTATGACAAGGTGCCATTTGGGCAGTTCTTGGTTTAGTTTGATTGTGCCTGTTTTGGGACCTTGTTGGGACCGGTTCGGCCTGGTACCCATAGGCAAGAGGTTTTCTCCCTGAAAAGCCTTTGTTCTTCACTGGGACCCCCTACCTGGGCAGACTGGGCAGTTTTTTCCCTTGAACCCTAATCTGGGTTGCTGCTGCTTTGAACTTTATCTTCCCCTTCCCGGGCTGCTCATCTCTTTCTACCAAACAATTATATGTCTGCTGCTTTTAGCTTTTTTAGTCTGGGTCCTAATAGCTATATGCCAATTAATTGATTTAAAATTTACATTCATTTATTTTATCTTATTTTTAACTCACATACTGTTTAAACAATGCTTTTAACAAGTAAAATCTTTAATCAGGGAATAAAAAGCATCAAGGGGGCAGAGCCAGGATGGCGGCGTGAGTAGAGCAGTGGAAATCTCCTCCCAAAAACACATAGAGCTATGAAAATATAACAAAGAAAAATCTTCCTAAAATAAAGACCACAGGACACAGGACAACATCCAGACCACATCCACACCTGCAAGAACCCAGCGCCTTGCGAAGGGGGTAAGATACAAGCCCCGGCCCGGCGGGACCCGAGCACCCCTCCCCTCGGCTCCTGGCGGGTGGAAAGAAACCGGAGCAGTTTTTTTTTTTTGGCGAGTGCTTTTTGGAAGCCTTAAAGGGACAGGGACCCGTTGCTAGGGAGGCAGGGTGGCGGGACCGGTGAGCGGGTGCCTGGGACCGTCGCCTGAGGACAAAGAATATCGCGCGTTTTTCCCTATGGGACGGGTGGGCGGGTGCCTGAGAATGGCGCCTGAGGACGGAGGAAATCGCGCATTTTTCCCCTTTTTTTTCTCTCTTTTTGGCAAGTGCTTTTTGGAAACCTTAAAGGGACAGGGACCCTGGTGCTAGGGAGGCAGAGCAGCAGGACGGGTGAGTGGGTGCCTGGGACCGGCGCCTGAGGACAAAGAATATCGCGCGTTTTTCCCTGTGGGACCGGTGGATGGGTGCCTGAGACCGGCACCTGAGGACGGAGGAAATCGCGCATTTTTCCCCTGTTTTTTTCTTTTTGGCGAGTGCTTTTTGGAAGCCTTAAAGGGACAGGGACCCCTGGTGCTAGGGAGGCAGGGTGGTAGGACTGGTGAGTGGGTGCCTGGAACCGGCGCCTGAGGACAAAGAATATCCCGTGTTTTTCCCTGCGGGACCAGTGGGCAGGTGCCTGGGACCGGCGCCTGATGACTAAAAAAAAAATCGCGTGTTTTTTCCTATTTTTTTTTTCTATTCCCTCTCTCATTGTTGCTGTTGTTGTTTTGGTTTGGAGAGTGCTTTTTGGAAGTCTTAAAGGGGCAGGACAGGTCACTTAGACCAGAGGCAGGGAATCTGGGGATCTCTGGGCACTCTAACACCCTGGGCAGCAGGGAGCACAGAGGCCCCTTACAGAGATAAATAGCTTCCCGGCCGCTCCCCCTCCAATGGGGCTCCAAAACTTTGGAGACGCAGCCCCAGCCAGGCCAGGCCCACAGCAACAGCGGAGATAAACCCCATAGCAAGCAGGCAGGAAGCAGAAGCCCTGTCTGAGCACAGCTGCACAGCACAAGCCATTAGAGGTCGCTATTCTCCCAGGAGAGGAAGGCGACAAACCAACAAGAAGGGAAGCTCTTCTAGCGGTCACTTGTACCAGCTCTGCAAACTATCTCTATCACCATGAAAAGGCAAAACTACAAGCAGACAAAGATCACAGAGACAACACCTGAGAAGGAGACAGACCTAACCAGTCCTCCTGAAAAAGAATTCAAAATAAAAATCATGAACATGCTGACAGAGATGCAGAGAAAAATGCAAGAGCAATGGGATGAGATGCACAGAAAAATGGAAGAGCAATGCGATGAAGTCCGGAGGGAGATCACAGATGTCAGGAAGGAGATCACAGAAGTGAAACAATCCCTGGAAGGATTTATAAGCAGACTGGATAAGATGCAAGAGGCCATTGAAGGAATAGAAGCCAGAGAACAGGAACGTATAGAAGCTGACATAGAGAGAGATAAAAGGATCTCCAGGAATGAAACAACACTAAGAGAAATATGTGACCAATACAAAAGGAATAATATTCGTATTATAGGGATACCAGAAGAGGAAGAAAGAAGAAAAGGGATAGAAAGTCTCTTTGAAGAAATAATTGCTGAAAACTTTCCCAAACTGGGGGAGGAAATAATCGAACAGACCACGGAATTACACAGAACTCCCAACAGAAAGGATCCAAGGAGGACAACACCAAGACACATAATAATTAAAATGGCAAGGATCAAGGACAAGGAAAGAGTTTTAAAGGCAGCTAGAGAGAAAAAGGTAACCTATAAAGGAAAACCCATCAGGCTAACATCAGACTTCTCGACAGAAACCCTACAGGCCAGAAGAGAATGGCATGATATACTTAATGCAATGATACAGAAGGGCCTTGAACCAGGGATACAGTATCCAGCACGACTATCATTTAAATATGATGGCGGGATTAAACAATTCCCAGACAAGCAAAAGCTGAGGGAATTTGCTTCCCACAAACCACCACTACAGGGCATCCTACAGGGACTGCTCTAGATGGGAGCACCCCTAAAAAGAGCACAGAACAAAACACACAACATATGAAGAAGGGAGGAGGAGGAATAAGAAGGGAGAGAAGAAAAGAATCTCCAGACAGTGTATATAACAGCTCAATAAGCGAGCTAAGTTAGGCAGTAAGATACTAAAGAAGCTAACCTTGAACCTTTGGTAACCACGAATCTAAAGCCTGCAATGGCAATAAGTACATATCTCTCAATAGTCACCCTAAATGTAAATGGACTTAATGCACCAATCAAAAGACATAGAGTAATAGAATGGATAAAAAAGCAAGACCCATCTATATGCTGCTTACAAGAAACTCACCTCAAACCCAAAGACAAGCATAGACTAAAAGGCAAGGGATGGAAAAACATATTACAGGCAAACAACAGTGAGAAGAAAGCAGGGGTTGCAGTACTAATATCAGACAAAATAGACTTCAAAACAAGGAAAGTAATAAGAGATAAAGAAGTATATTACATAATGATAAAGGGCTCAGTCCAACAAGAGGATATAACCGTTCTAAATATATATGCACCCAATACAGGAGCACCAGCATATGTGAAGCAAATACTAACAGAACTAAAGAGGGAAATAGACTGCAATTCATTCATTTTAGGAGACATCAACACACCACTCACCCCAAAGGATAGATCCACCGGGCAGAAAATAAGTAAAGACACACAGGCACTGAACAACACACTAGAACAGATGGACCTAATAGACATCTATAGAACTCTACATCCAAAAGCAACAGGATATACATTCTTCTCAAGTGCACATGGAACATTCTCCAGAATAGACCACATACTAGCTCACAAAAAGAGCCTCAGTAAATTCCAAAATATTGAAATTCTACCAACCAATTTTTCAGACCACAAAGGTATGAAAGTAGAAATAAATTCTACAAAGAAAACAAAAAGGCTCACAAACACATGGAGGCTTAACAACATGCTACTAAATAATCAATGGATCAATGAACAAATCAAAATAGAGATCAAGGAATATATAGAAACAAATGACAACAACAACACTAAGCCCCAACTTCTGTGGGACGCAGCGAAACCAGTCTTAGGAGGAAAGTATATAGCAATCCAGGCACACTTGAAGAAGGAAGAACAATCCCAAATGAATAGTCTAATATCACAATTATCAAAACTGGAAAAAGAAGAACAAATGAGGCCTAAAGTCAGCAGAAGGAGGGACATAATAAAGATCAGAGAAGAAATAAACAAAATTGAGAAGCATAAAATAATAGCAAAAATCAACGAAACCAAGAGCTGCTTCTTTGAGAAAATAAACAAAATAGATAAGCCTCTAGCCCAACTTATTAAGAGAAAAAGAGAGTCAACACAAATCAACATAATCAGAAATGAGAATGGAAAAATCACGACAGACTCCACAGAAATACAAAGAATTATTAAAGACCACTATGAAAACCTATATGCCAAGAACCTGGAAAACCTAGAAGAAATGGACAACTTCCTAGAAAAATACAACCTCCCAAGACTGACCAAGGAAGAAACACAAAAGTTAAACAAAACAATTACGAGCAAAGAAATTGAAACGGTAATCAAAAACTACCCAAGAACAAAACCCCAGGGCCGGACGGATTTACCTTGGAATTTTATCAGACACACAGAGAAGACATAATACCCATTCTCCTTAAAGTGTTCCACAAAATAGAAAAAGAGGGAATACTCCCAAACTCATTCTATGAAGCCAACATCACCTTAATACCAAAACCAGGCAAAGACCCCACCAAAAAAGACAATTACAGACCAATATCAGTGATGAATGTAGATGCAAAAATACTCAATAAAATATTAGCAAACAGAATTCAACAGTATATCAAAAGGATCATACACCATGACCAAGTGGGGTTCATCCCAGGGATGCAAGAATGGTACAACATTTGAAAATCCATCAACATCATCCACCACATCAACAAAAAGAAAGACAAAAACCACATGATCATCTCCATAGATGCTGAAAAAGCATTTGACAAAATTCAACATC
Source organism: Manis javanica (assembly GCF_040802235.1). Taxonomy (NCBI): domain Eukaryota; kingdom Metazoa; phylum Chordata; class Mammalia; order Pholidota; family Manidae; genus Manis; species Manis javanica. Next base: position 61,768,993 of record NC_133161.1, on the reverse strand, counting down.
CATTCATGATAAAAACTCTCAGCAAAATGGGAATAGAGGGCAGGTACCTCAACATAATAAAGGCCATATATGATAAACCCACAGCCAGCATTATACTGAACAGCGAGAAGCTGAAAGCATTTCCTCTGAGATCAGGAACCAGACAGGGATGCCCACTCTCCCCACTGTTATTTAACATAGTACTGGAGTTCCTAGCCACGGCAATCAGACAAAACAAAGAAATACAAGGAATCCAGATTGGCAAAGAAGAAGTTAAACTGTCACTATTTGCAGATGATATGATACTGTACATAAAAAATCCTAAAGACTCCACTCCAAAACTACTAGAACTGATATCGGAATACAGCAAAGTTGCAGGATACAAAATTAACACACAGAAATCTGTAGCTTTCCTATACACTAACAATGAATCAATAGAAAGAGAAATCAGGAAAACAATTCCATTCACCATTGCATCAAAAAGAATAAAATACCTAGGAATAAACCTAATTAAAGAAGTGAAAGACTTATACTCTGAAAAATACAAGTCACTCTTAAGAGAAATTAAAGGGGACACTAATAAATGGAAACTCATCCCATGCTCATGGCTAGGAAGAATTAATATCGTCAAAATGGCCATCCTGCCCAAAGCAATACACAGATTTGATGCAATCCCTCTCAAATTACCAGCAACATTCTTCAATGAATTGGAACAAATAATTCAAAAATTCATATGGAAACACCAAAGACCCCGAATAGCCAAAGCAATCCTGAAAAAGAAGAATAAAGTAGGGGGGATCTCACTCCCCAACTTCAAGCTCTACTACAAAGCCATAGTAATCAAGACAATTTGGTACTGGCACAAGAACAGAGCCACAGAACAGTGGAACAGATTAGAGACTCCAGAAATTAACCCAAACATATATGGTCAATTAATATTTGATAAAGGAGCCATGGACATACAATGGCAAAATGACAGTCTCTTCAACAGATGGTGCTGGCAAAACTGGACAGCTACATGTAGGAGAATGAAACTGGAGCATTGTCTAATCCCATATACAAAGGTAAACTCAAAATGGATCAAAGACCTGAATGTAAATCATGAAACCATTAAACTCTTGGAAAAAAACATAGGCAAAAACCTCAGACATAAACATGAGTGACCTCTTCTTGAACATATCTCCCCTGGCAAGGAAAACAACAGCAAAAATGAGCAAGTGGGACTACATTAAGCTGTAAAGCTTCTGTACAGCGAAAGACACCATTAATAGAACAAAAAGGAACCCTACAGTATGGGAGAATATATTTGAAAATGACAGATCCGATAAAGGCTTGACGTCCAGAATATATAAAGAGCTCACATGCCTCAACAAACAAAAAACAAATAACCCAATTAAAAAATGGGCAGAGGAACTGAACAGACAGTTCTCTAAAAAAGAAATACAGATGGCCAAGAGACACATGAAAAGATGCTCCACATCACTAATTATCAGAGAAATGCAAATTAAAACTACAATGAGGTATCACCTCACACCAGTAAGGATAGCTGCCATCCAAAAGACAAACAACAACAAATGTTGGCGAGGCTGTGGAGAAAGGGGAACCCTCCTACACTGCTGGTGGGAATGTAAATTAGTTCAACCATTGTGGAAAGCAGTATGGAGGTGCATCAAAATGCTCAAAACAGACCTACCATTTGACCCAGGAATTCCACTCCTAGGAATTTACCCTAAGAACGCAGCAATCAAGTTTGAGAAAGACAGATGCACCCCTATGTTTATCGCAGCACTATTTACAATAGCCAAGAATTGGAAGCAACCTAAATGTCCATCGGTAGATGAATGGATAAAGAAGATTTGGTACATATACACAATGGAATACTACTCAGCCATAAGAAGTGGAAAAATCCAACCATTTGCAGCAACATGGATGGAGCTGGAGAGTATTATGCTCAGTGAAATAAGCCAAGCGGAGAAAGAGAAATACCAAATGATTTCACTCATCTGAGGAGTATAAGAACAAAGGAAAAACTGAAGGAGCAAAACAGCAGCGGAATTAAAGAACCCAAAAATGGACTAACAGGTACCAGAGGGAAAGGAACTGGGGAGGATGGGTGGGCAGGGAGGGATAAGGGAGGGGCGTAGAAGGGGGGTATTAAGATTAGCATGCATGGGGGGGAGGGAGAAAGGGGAGGGTGGGCTGCACAACACAGAGAGGACAAGTAGTGACTCTACAACATTTTGCTAAGCTGATGGACAGTAACCATAATGTGGTTGTTAGGGGGGACCTGATATAGGGGAGAGCATAGTAAACATAGTATTCTTCATGTAAGTGTAGATTAAAAATTAAAAAAAAAAAAGTAAGAAAGAAAGAAAGAAAGAAAAGGGGGATTACTCCTTGATAGGATAAAACTATTGGTAAATCAAAGATCAACGCATGCTTTAAATATCCTTAATGTTGATCACTTAAAGGGTCTCAGATGATCAGCTATGGAGGTACTCTTTTCTGATAATATTCCTTTCTCTTAATAAAAAAAAAAAAAAAGCAGTTACTGTGTGCTGACCTCCAATGAGTTCTGCGCAGTGGTATAGAGGGCATGTCAAAGTGTGGGCAAAGGGTCTTTTTGTTTCTAAGCAGAAGATCAAGGCCTAGCTTGGATACCCAGAAAATGAACTAAGATACGATATGAGGAGGAGCTTCCGGCATCAGCACTCTCTGGAGGACTTGTGCTGTGGGATGATCATCAAAATGCCTCCACAGGGATCCGGACGATGCTGCGGTTGTGGCTGCATCCAGCCCACCATCTCCTGGACTTGCCATAGGAATGAGGAGGGAGCTGTCTAGGCTGGCATGTGCATACAGTGAGACAACGAATTTGACTGGATCTGTACTGTTGGAACTCAACCAGGAGTTGGGAGGGGTGCAAGTTGTAGCACTCCAAAATCTTATGACTATAGACTTTCTACGGTTAAAAGAACATATGGGATGTGAACAGATCCCAGAAATGGGCTGCTTTAATTTGTCTGATTGTTCAAGTACAGTTGGACAATATCCATCATATCATAGATAAATTTTCGCAAATGCCTAGGGTGCCTAAATGGTTTTCTTGGCTTCACTGGAGATGGATGGTAATTATAGATTTGCTTTGTTTATGTCACCGTATTCGTATTATGTTAATATGTGTATGAAAATTAGTCAGTACTTTAAAACCTATACATACTTAAGGTACTCTACAAGAAGATATGTCAAAGAAATAATCAATCCTCCTATGTTTCCTTCATATGCTACCTCTATAGCTTTTCTTCTTCCTTCCTAATTACAACCCTTAAATAGAATTCGTGCCTCATATCGAATATACCGAGTATCATAATTCCTCCAGGTGGTAAAGATACCTCGAGACAAGTGCTGGGCATAGAAGCCACAGGGCATAAATCTGCAAAGAAGTAAAAAGCTAACCTTTTCAAACAATATGGCTTCTCTCTCACTTACCAACTTTACATTTCCCTGTATGGCCCCGGAAGATGGCTGGTTAGCCAGAGACGGGTAAGATTCCTCAAGGGAGGAACAACCTAAGACAGGCACAGTCGCATGGGGGCCATCAGGTGAGAATTTGGGGATCAACAGAGGTGAGGCTCAGAACCTCACCCCCCCTGCTTTGAGAGAAATCTTCTGCATCCGTGGATGTCTTGCTGCCCTTGTCTAGCCTGGATTAATACTTAGTCCATAGGCACACACCTGATCATCTGATCATCTACATTTGCCTTCTTACAGCACTAAACTATGTTTTCTACCTTTATCTTGCATCTACCTACCACTTCAGCATTTTATTAAAAATAAAAATAATAATAATAATAGAGGGAGAAATGTGGGATCAACATATAAATCAAGTACAAAAATCAAATGAATATTCATATTTGACCTGATTGTTTATGGGTCATAATGCATGATCAAAACCGAATGTTTCTGTGATGAATGCCCTTGTACTCTTCACCATGTAAGAATTTATTCACTCTGTAAGAATTCGTTCACCATGTAAGAACTTGTTCGTTATGCTTCAGAAGATTGGAGACTGACGAGAATTAGGCTTGAGATGGATTAATGATTGTACATTGAGCATTGACCCCCCTATACTGAATTTTATTGTTGTTAACAACCATTTGATCAATAAATATGAGAGATGCCCTCTCAAAAAAAAAAAAAAAGCATCAATATGGAGCAATCACTGGAAAACCTAAAATCTCAATAGGGGAGTCTACCTGTTACCATTTCCTCAGTCAGATCCACTGATTTACTTTTAGAACAAAAAACATAAAACAAAACCCATATATTGGGCATTAATTAGATGACAGTTATTGAGAAATATTATTTATAGTAATCTCATTTTAAATTTAAAATTACCAAGTTATACTTGTACTAAGTATTATTATCCTTACCTTTCAAATAAAGGAATTAAATAGAGAGAAAGGTGACACTCTGTACAAGTCTACATACCTGGGAAGAGGTGCAGCGAGGATTTGGGGTCCCCCTACTCTAAGGTTTCAGCACATGTCATTCTCTCCTGCCTTCAGTTCCATTTCTGTATGGTGCTCCTTCTTAGCAGATGTCTCTAGATACAGATGTATATTCCCCCAGCTAAAATAAAACAGACTGCTAATTCGGTCTACTTGGGATATGTTTCTTTCAAAATATTTTTGCCGGACATGTTAACGCATTAAAATCTCTTATTTTAGTATGCATAGTTTTCTTCTATATTCAGTTTTCTTCTTTCCACCTATATGTGGGTTGAAAAGATATGGGAGTAGAGATTCTCAAGTAGTATTCTTATTGACATTATCAAGTGTTGTTGAGCCATTAAAAGCAATGGAAAATTCTTGGCTTTTATTTTTTTTTAATTAAGGATACCATGCAGTTGAAATAAATAATAGGCTTTGGTGTCAGATGTGCATTCAAATGCAATCCCTGCAATATATAAGCAACAAAATATTAAATAATTGGAATTTTATGGGCCTTGGTGTCTTCATCTGTAAAGTGATAATTTCTCCTATGTCTCAGTAACTATGATCTAAGTAGCTATTAGTTAACATCCTTAGCATCATGCTCAGTACACTGTAGCTTTCTTTCCTCAAATTAAGCTGATAACTTGATAATCATATAATTGATATACTTCTAATTAAGAAAGCACTTCTGATTCTCATAGTGTGCTACTGAATGATTTAGGAAAATAAGTAGGGCTAGCATCAGACCTCAAACTGTGGTTTAACAGACATATTCACATGAGTTTTAGTTTACCTGCCTTAAGTAAATACATTTTTTAAATCTGACAATATAAAAATCCTCCCTTGACAACCATGGTTTGTCTAGAATTATAATTTCTCAAGAATAGGGGCCCATTCTGGCCTGATTATTTATCTCACTTCATTTCAGCATCACAAAGGTCAAGCTTTGGAAACCACGGTAAACTGAACTTCGTGAATAGCAGGCCTGCTGTACCCATGCCCAATGCAGGACATGAACTTCCCGCTAGCCTAACAGAGGCAGCTCTACCCACCAGAGGACTCTGTTGGCTCTGATCACAGCGGATGGCTCAGGGGTGGACACTGGCTCAAGCAGACCCAGTCTACCGACCAATCATTAACCTTGTGATTTCTCTCACTCAAGAATTTTGAACTAAACAACAGGTTTTCATGTTTTCTAGTCACTGAGTGGCAGCTATAGCAACTGAAAGATTATAATATAGATCAGGTGGCCGCAAAGGACGTTGAGGGAGATCAGTAACAGACAGCAGTGGGCAGAGAGAACTAGAGAGAAGCCAAGAGATAATCTATGCAGTTCCAGAGAGAGAAAAGAATAGGCCTCTTTTATTGATTGTTTCTTGGTTCCCATTAAGCCCAGCTTCACATCTTGCCCTTGAGCTCTGTGGGATTTCTTTGTATCCTTTTAATAACCATCAGTCTCATTGAAGTGAATCAGAATTAAACTTGATGGCTCCCAGCTGAGAGAACGAGGTAGTCTTTCCCAAAGTGAGACTGAGGATAGAAAATGAAGGAAACAGAGCAGCCACCCTCTCGCTCTTCAGTACCAGGGATAGGGAGTATTCCAGCACGCGTGTCCACGGCAAACTCCAAGACACTGCAGGTCATCGTGAAGAAGGTGATTAGAGGCTGTAGAGTGTCAAGGAATTTGCCTGTCATATTTTCAACGTGAAGAGGTATATGAGGAGGCCCCTGTGAAGCAAACTGAAAACTGGGGGAAAGCCTGATGACCAATCAACAGGAAAGCAAAATGACATTTAATTTGATAATATGAATAACGCAGGGTTTAAACCCTAGCACATAAAATTTTTTTTAAACCCTTTCATTGTTATGATGGTGTTTATAAAACAGATATAATGCATATAATATGCATATGTTTCCATTATGGGCTCCAAATATTCTCAGTTCTAACGTGACATTTAAAATTCTATTATATATGATGCAATTTGGGTAAGTTTCATAATTTGTGAATGTAAGAATATAGTAATTTATCCTCCATTTGCCCCATGGTCCCAAGCACATAAGCCGGTGAGAATTATACCTGGGCTTGCCTGGGGCTTGACTGGGTTTACCCCGCCTTATCTCAAACATCCCGACCCTCCCCCAAAGCAGCAGGCCGAGCCGATTGGCCACAATAAAAGGCACCACACTGCTGACCCCCACCTCTCTCTGCCTGTCTCTCTGCTGCCCTCTCTCTTTCTTTGTCTCTGTCTCTCTGTCCCCCTGCTCTCCCTGCTCTCTCTCTCTCTCTCTGTCCCGCTGTTCTCTCTGCTGCTCTCTCTCTCTCCCCACCCTTCTCTGGGGCAGCCACTTTCTCCTTCAGATAATAAAATCTCTTGCATGGGCCCGTGTCTCCTGAGTCATTCTGGGGAAGGAGGGTTGCAGTGAGATACCCTTTCATTGGTGCCGTGACTTCAGATGAGGCTCTTCCATTTACTTTGCTCTTCCTCCGGGACCTGAGCTGCTTTGGGAACCTTCACTGCCTGATCCTCCTCCACGGGCTCACTGTCCATTTCCCCAGTTGCTCGTCTTCTCGCCCAACACCGGCCTTCAATTTGGTGAGTCTCCCCTTCCTGGTTGACTTAAATGTCCCTTTGGAACCTGGGAAGTGACCGTTGAGTGTCCGGCACCCCCAAGGGCTCCTCTGGGACAGGGCACCCCCAACCATGACTTTCAGAGTCACAGTTGATCCCCATAGTCGACCCTTCTCTGCCTCCCCATGGTGAGAATCTTCATCCACTGAGGCCCAGTCTCCCTTTATCTACTTATCTACTTGACTCAAAAACTCCTGGTACCAGGTACCGAGCCTCCCCGGCGTTTTCGCCTTGACCTCAGTGACTTCTGAACAGTCTCGTTCTCACCATGGGATCTGGCCCCTCTGTTCCCGCAGATTCACCACTAGGGTGCTTACTCAATAATCTAAAGCCCCTCCACCTCACTCCAGACCTCAAACCTGTTCGCTCTTGTAATGAGATCTGGCCACAATATCCTTTGGACAATCAGTCTAAATGGCCCCCAAATGGCTCTTTAGATCCTAAAATTCTCCGTTACTTATACAACTTCTGTGAGCATGCAGGCAAATGGAAAGAGACCCCATATATCCAGGCTTTCTCCTACCTCTGAACCAAGCTCTCTGTCTCCCCTGCAATCCTTAACACCTACTACTTGCCTTAAAGTCCACACCCCTAAGCTTTTTCACATTCCCAAATATCCTCAACTGCCTATAAAACCCCTAGACAGTGCACCACCACGGGCTCTCTTGTCCCCTCCTGGCTCATGCCAGGAGCTCTGTCTGTCCTCTCAATGTATCATTATGTCTCAATCTGTATGTTTGTGTCTAAGTGTGTAAATGAAAAATATTTTTCTACCTCCAGATGGTATTCATAAAAATTGATTTAAAGACAAGCGCTTGTAAAAATTGGGCATTCTAAAACTTCCAAAAAATTCTAATAGAAGATATTAAGCATTAATGCTAATTCAAGTTGAACTGAAATAGACATGTTCTTATGGTTATCAGCTGCCTAAGTTTACCTAAAGTCATTTAAGTTGATAGTATCTGTTAAATCTTTCAAAGAAAAATGCTTAAAGTGAAGTGTAGTTTTGTCTAATGTGAGTAACTATTTAAGCAAGTGCCTTAAAACTTTTAACAGCTTCCCAAAATCAAATTCAAAAAGGTGCTTTTTACCTCTATTTCACTGATATTTTCCAGAGGGCCCCTGGAACATGTCAGAGGAATTTTTTCTCATTGGAGAAAGTATTTGGTTAATTTGGCTTATTTACCTGCTTAATTACCTGGAAGGCACTATCACAGAGAATGATGCTAAACTTTGTTACTGAATGTTTTGTGTTACAGAAATATCCAAATTTCCCTATGATAACTGTCTTACAGTAAGCTCTCATCAGATCTTTAACCATTGTCGTTTGTAAGTCTTTTGTCATCTATACTCACTGTTTTATTACTCCTAAACTAGTAAAAAACTAGATTTCAGCAGAACAGGTATTAGTTACAAAGGATTAAGTAAAGTAAACTAAGGAAGATGATTTGGTGGCTTTTTGTTTCAAATGTTGTTGATAAAGTGTTTTAAGCTTTTCTCTTAAGCTGACAACAGTTTAGTAAATGACTGCCTTTATAAGCAGAATTGAAACTTTATCTTTCTCTCTACCTGATCCCTCCAGAATTTAAAAACTCTCAGTGACTATTTTTATATTTCATGGCAGTATGTTTATTTGCATAAGTTCAATAAGAATCTGCTTTCCTTGTAAGAGGACCAATTAAAAACACTGATTATGTTACCAAGGCTTTGACTGGAACATCATACCTGAGAGACGTGTGTAAACTCAGATATGAACAGACAGCTTTAAGGAACTAAGATTGACTTTATAAAGCCAACAAAGCCCCTTAGAAGAACTGGCCTAGTACCTTGCTTACAGAGTTCCCAGCAGCCTTACCAGGTGAGTAAGGAAGGTCACTTCCTGGCAGGTGCAGGAACCTCAGGAATGTCTTGGGAACCTGAACAAGAGAGGAATTCACCCAAATCTACAGGTACTGCAGGCACAACCCGATGGCAAGTCTGGCTTGGCTTTCTGGCCTCAAGAAGCCCTTAAAAGTTCAATCTGAAATTCCTTACAAAAAGTTCCAGCAAAGCACATTTAAAAGATCCCATGTAGTCAATTGCTCTTCTTGCTGCACTTGTGCTAATAATCAAGCCAACTGTTAATTATTTTCTTAATCTGGCTACTTCTAATAAAAATGAGGGTGATTTTAGAGAAAAGTATTGTTTCAATAATGCAGTCTTATCTATACTAAATCCTAATACTAGTCATTGAGATGTAAACTCGATCCAGAATTCTAGTTTCCCCATGATACCTGGCTATGATTCTCAATTAGACTCTTCATATTTCTAGTTCTCATATTCAGCCATGCATTCTTAACCTCATCAAGTTTGTCCTTCCAGAATGGAAAATCCAACTCCAGATGTTGCTACTTAACCTAATAACAATTTGTTTTATCTTGCCTAAAAGTCACAAAACTGCAAATAGTAATAGAAATGAAACCCAGAATAGAAGCGCCAACCTTCCGAGGCCCTCTCAACTGACCAGTAATGGAGACCTAGCTGCACCCTTTACTGAACCCCCTTCTCAGCTCGAACCAGCCAGAGCAGTCATCGCCCCTTTTCCCTAGCAACAGCTAGGGTCTCCATCTGTAGAGGGGAGAATGAGACAGGGACCATAGGCTTAGACAGAATAAGGTGAGAGCCTCTGGAGAAAGCAAGGCAGGATATTTGCAGTCAGAGCAATGTAAAACTACATGCTAGGAACCCCACCCCCTACTAAAACTATGTTGAACATTAAGCTCTAGAATCATTCTTCAGTGAGATCAGTTAATGTTCCCCAGATAAAGAAGAGTAGCACGTTTTATTATGCTAATCATTTGTAATCATGTATAAGATTCACTTTAGCATACTAAAAGGCCCAGGCCTATGTGCTGCCTTTCCTCCTTCAGATCTGATGAGGTAATTTTGCAAACTGAGCAACTAACTGCAGACCCAGCTGTATATGGCATAGTAAAAGACAAGATTCTTTAGCCAATAGACTATACCTCAGCCCACCTTGGGGGCTGGGCAGGCAGCCTTTTGATATGCTCCCAGACCAAGATGCCAGTATCCCAGAGAAAAATCAAGGCAGGAAATTCCTTACTTTAATTTTTAATATTCAGAGAACACTTCACAAGTCCTTTCCCAAGGCTTTAAAGATAGTCCCCACCTTTTTGGACAGGCTCTAGCCCAAGACCTCAAATTCCTCACTCTCTCGAGCTCCACCCTCCTTCAATATGTAAATGATCTCCTGTGCAATCCCTCCCTACAAACCTATCAACAGGATATACTATTCTCCTTTTAAACTTTCTCTCAGAACACAGCTATCCGGTCTCACCCTCCAAAGTTCAGCCGCCTGCCACTCAGGTCACATACCTGGGAATTCAGCTCTCCCTGCGCTACAAGGCCATTACCACAGACAGGAAAAACTTCTCCAAACCATGCCCCATTCCAAACACCAAGCAACACCATCCCTAACTACCAAACGGCAAGGACCATACACAGTAATTCTTTCCACGCCAACTGCAGTTAAACTCCAGGGTCTTCCCCACTAGATACACAACTCCCACTGTAAACCGTTTTTCTCAGTTTATTCCCCTCCCACCAAATCTCCCACAGGTTCCTACTCCACCCTGACGGGACCTCTTAGTCTCCGCATTTCGCACTGCTCATCTCCGCTTCCACTCATCCCTGAAGAAGTTTCTGCCAGTACAGAGTCCTAAGAACTCCCTTACAACTGCCATGCGTCATGCTTCAGGATTATTAACCCTGGTCTCAACACTTACTCTCTCGCCAGACCTATCTTCCCAACACCAGCCCTTTCTTCTCTTTCTGCCTACACATATGTCCCCAAAGAATGCTATAATTCATTCAGCCAGCCTATGTAAACATTGCAATCAGCCCAAATGCAAAAAATTTCTAACCAAACCTTTAACCAGTTTATATTACAGGATTACCAACCCCTCTCCAAAGACGATGATCCTTATTGAACCTAGAAAATGCCATCGCCACTGCAGACCAAGGGCTCATCTGAGGACTGCCCCCCATCAATAGAAAAATGAACTTTATCACCCCTAATCAGCAGGAAGCAGTTACTGAAGACTAACCTTCATCCCTTCCCAAATCCTCTACCACTTATAAAACAGAAAAGGGAGGAATGTAAGAATATAGTAATTTATGCTCCATTTGCCCCATGGTCCCAAGCACATAAACTGGTGAGAATTATGTCTGGGCTTGCCTGGGGCTTGACTGGGTTTACCCCGCCTTATCTCTAAACATCCTGACCCTCCCCCATGGCAACAGGTCGAGCGGATCCACCACAATAAAAGGCACTACACTGCTGCCCTCTCTCTCACGGTCTCTGTCTCTCTCTGTCGCTCTCTCTGTCTCTGTGTGTCTGTCTGGCTGGCTGCTCTCTTTGTCTCTGTCTCTCTGTCCCCCTGCTCTCTTCCCCCGCCTCTCTCTGTCTGCTCTCTCTGTCCCACTGCTCTCTCTGCTGCTCTCTCTCTCTCTCTCCCCTCCACTCCCTCTGGGGCAGCCACTCTCTCTTTCAGATAATAAAATCTCTTGCGTGGGCCGGTGTCTCCTGAGTCGTTCTTGGTAAGGAGGGTCGCGGCGAGATACCCTTTCAGTGAATAGGAAACATAAGATCCACTTATAATTGTATCAAAAAGATTATGATACTTAATATTTTAGAATAAGAGTGACTTGGCATATCTTAAAGTTTAGAGAAGTGCTACTGTATTTTAAACAAGGTCAAAGAAAGGATAAGACCTATTTGACAACTCAAACATTTCATTTAAATCTGAACATGAATAAACACAAATAGCCAAGTATTTTAAACAAGGCCTATGATCTGCATTTTTTTTTGAAAATGATATATTAGGTAGACATTGGAAGTTCCACAGTTTAAAGTAGTTTTGCTTAAATTCTCAAATACTTGTTATCTTCAATGTATTTTTCAAGTAGATTTTGGATAAAAAATTTAAGTTAATGTATGTAAAAATATCACCAAGAAATAAGAAAAAATTAAATTTATTCTCCATAAATTTATCAAATTACTTGCTTTTCTAAACATATTATATTTCCAAACCATTACTTTCATTTGCATGAGCCATTAGCTTTCATTAGGAGTGCTTTTATATAAAATCTGCAAACTAGCATTTCTTCATTATTAGCATAATAGAGATCCATTAAATCTATTAAAAATGAATAGTCTACTGATTAATATTTTAATTGTAGCCTAAGATTCTTGCTGTGGATCTAGAAAATATGAAGGATTTAAGTATTGTTTAGACCCTTCAGAATAAATTGGGAAGCAATGATAACTTTTTAATTATAAAAAGTATATACTGGAAATCAATTTAATAAGGCTACTAATAAAACTATGTGTATACTGAGCAAAGTTAGTAGAGACAGCTATAAAAACTATCATATCTATTTTCATAGGTACTTCAACTTCAGTTATTAACAAAAAGGTGTTCATTTTTATCTAGAGTATTTTTTCTCTTTCTAGTGCTCATATTTTCATAAGAGCTTAAAAATTTAAGTACACACTAGCTGTCAAAGGTTTATTTTGTATTTATATTTCTGTATTTTTGTCAACAAAATAAAACATAGTAAAACATTATATTCTCTTATTCTACTTAAGAGAACAAAACAAATTTTGTAAATTCATGTATTTGAAATAGGTATGTTAAAATGTTTTTTGAAAAAGACCTGAAAGTTTGAGGTCATATATGAGGTAGTAAAGAATATAATAATATCTAACCAACATTATTTGCATTTCTGAAACTAATCTGTCAAATTATATGTATATTCCCTGTTGACATTACCCACTTCCCTAACAATTCACATCATTTAACTTTGCTTTTATTAACCTTCCACTTACGGTATTTGTAGGAAGATTTAATTTTGTGATAGTTTCTCTCTTGCTTCTACAGCAAAATAGTTCATAGTACTGAAAGAATGGAAAGATGAAACATTTTTATGTTTTTTTAACCCATAAACAAATGATTAATTCTTTTAAAACCAAAAATTTCATTCTTTTTTTCCCTTTGTCTAGAAATGGTACAGGTCAGTAGTAGAAGGACTAGAGGGGAAAAACAGACAAAACTAAACATAGTGTATTTATCACTTTAAAGTGAAGCTTTAACTCTGAGATGTACATTCAAAGGAAGAAGATATAGAACTTCAGTGTATCTTGTTTAGCTCACCTTGGCACTGTCACTTCCTTCTAAGGCTTGGAACTACATTTTCCAGAATCCCCTTCCCTTTGTGGTTCCAGGTTAGAGTTTCTCAACGAGAAAAGCTTTCTGGAGAGTCAGAAGATGGAAATTAATAGAAAGTCATCATCTTTCCAAAGCTGTTTGAAGCTAGATACTTGGATAGATGAAAGATTCACAATGCCTTTCCAGCAAACTTTTTATAACGACTATGGGGTAAATGGAAGTTTTCACCCAGAATTACCAGAATTTCCAGACTGGCCTTAGACTATTTACATACCAATGGATGTTTACCATAGCAGAGCCTCTGGTTGATCTGGGGCAAGGTTGGATAGAAAACAGCCATTCTCTCCCCCCATCCATTCCCAGTACCTAATTGGTTTGGTTCCCATCAGTCACCTCCCACCTGCCCAGGAGTGCCTACCAGAAGGAGTGGGCTGGGGAAGCAAAGTGCACGCGCTGAAGCTGGAGGGAATGGATGGTGTGGAGCCTGGCTAGCGAACCTGAGCAAGTTGTTAGAAATAAAACCCTTTAACCCAACCTGGACTTCCCCCTGTCTTACTTCGGTTTCACCAGATTCATAGAGAACTTGTCCCAGGAGGGGAACTGCATTACTCCTGGAGCTACAATGACCTACTTTGCTTGAGATGGGTGGTGGTAGTTTGAAGATACTCAAGTATTGTAGCAGCTCCAGGAAAGCTTCTGAGAAGCACTGTTTGGTGCTTTAGATTGACATCTTCAATATCAATTTCTCTGACCTTCAGCAGCTGCTTTCCTGACCTCTACCCTACCCTCTCACCACCCTAGCCCCAGCTCTTCCAAAAGTACTGAAAGTTCCTAATTCTGCATTAAACGCTTGACATCTGGATACATCAAGTGGATTCTGTTATGCTCACTGACCCCTGATGATAAAGACACCTTCACAGTAGGAATTGGGAAAATATTTGGTTTATTATATATCATGTATGTCTGGAATATCAGATACATCATCTCAATATGTAAATATCAAATCACATTGCAAACTCAAATTTAGATTACCTGGATTTCTTCTTTGCTTTTCTCTAATAATGACAACTAAGACCATTATATAGTTTATTAGTTTCTTCAGTCCTCAAAATATGATGTCCAAATCAACTTCAAGTAATCATCTTCAACTTTTTCTGAACTAAAATTTTCATCCTTAAGACATAGGCTTTAATTACTGCACTTGGTATATATAATTCAATGGCATTTTATCTGTAAATGGAAGGGGGAAATCAAGTTTCAATGAAAATTGTTAAACCATTTAACCCTCATTCATTATTTGCTTTCTCCTTCCCTCTGACTTGATACATAAAGCCCTTCTGGTTCTGTGTCTGCCACTAGAGGTTTAGTACTGCTTTCATAAAGTTGAGATCTGATAAGATCATGTTTAAATATCAAAACAGTTGTGAATGAATGGAGTTTGGATACTATGTGACTTGTGACTCATCTTGGCAAAGGATTACATTCAAGAAATATGCATGCTCAATAAAACCAAATAAATTATTTTCTGATATCCTTCAGGGGAAGGATATCACTGTTTCAGTGCATTGCAACATTTCTGTTAAGTCTTTCCCCATCCTTTGCCTTCTCTCTCTCTCTCTATTCCTCCATTCAATGTAGTAACTAATAACAAACTTATATAGAGTCCTGTATATATCAGGCAGTTGTAACAATTCTATAATGAGGTGTGATCATTAGCCCCATATTACAGATGAAAAAACTGAGACCCAGAGGGGTTCAACACCTTGCCCAGAGCGAACAAGTGGCAGGGCCAGTGGGACATGCATTGAGCAGCTAGGCAGCAAGTTATGAAGCCTCACAAAGCTTTTAGCAACCCATCTGCTTTAGCACCTTCCTGATCATTTCCCCTTTCTCTGTGTCTTTTGTTTCTAGCCAGTAATTCTTTTTCACTGAAATTCTAGCAGTCCAATCAGTATCTCCCATTTCTTTTTTTTTTTTTAACCCATTACCTCATGGGGCTTGAAGAAGGACCAGGAGGTGACTTAGTCAATAAAGAGGGAAGCCAGGGAGGAGTTAAGGAGGGCTCAGCGACTACCCATAAATAGTAGTTGTTTTTTTTTCCTCCTGAAGAGAAATTTGATTTTTACCCGATAGTTAGGTGTCAAAGAAATAAAAGTAAATGAAAACAGTGACACCAGTGAACAATAGGATAAGGCTAAAGTGAGAACTGAAGAACTTGAGAGAATAAGTTACAGTAAAGCAGGCCATGCAGTCCTTGAGCTAGTCTTTTGCTTTTGTTTTCCTTTTCCTTTTCCTTCCCCAGGACCTTCTGTTCTTTCTTTCCTTAATATAGTTCTAGAGCCTCTGAGGCAACATGAGTGGGGATAGAGATGATCTGCATTCTAGATGGTAAAGAAATGCATAAAAATAGAGAAGAAGCCTGGTTTAGTGTATCAAGGTGGAGTTGAAAACACTTGAGATCATTTTCTGTGCCATTAAAATCTCAAATGAAATAATGTATATTTAAGTTGCTTTCAAACCCAGGAAATTCAAGCTTTTATATTTGTTTTTCTCAACAATAGCTGATCAAATAGGTACTTATTAACTTTGTTTTCTGGTTTTGAAACCATAGTACTATCATGATCTTGCTTTTTTCAAAATGGGGGCCATTTCCTCTCAGGATGAACACCAATGCTAGGAGAAAAAAATACACCCATCCACTTTGCCTCTCAACCAGACTGATCAAGGTTCATACTTCAAGAAGAAAAGGTTCCTTATCATTTTTCAAATTATAATGCTCCAGCATACTTTGATGCTCATGACCCTTGTACTTCTTGAAGTGGTAAATAGCATATAATTAATTTCTAAATTAAAACTAATACAGATTAACTTTAAGACATTTTTGAGAGTTCTGCTGGGTTTTTTTTTTTTTTTTTTTTGTGTGTGTGTGTGTGATTAAAATCACCCTGCTATGTGAAGGAATTAGAATGGAAAATATCTTGGCTGTTGCTACTTAGAAATATAAGATTGGATTCCAAAAAAAAAAAAAAAAAACAATTTAAACTTACAAGCACAACATAAAATTAAAATAAATGTTTATATAGTACTGGCCTCACAAGTAAGGGTGGGGCAATTTCAGAAACTCAAAGAAAGCTTCCACTCTTCCTTAATCTAAATTTGAATAAACCCTAATTCTAAAGATGTGAAGCATTTTTTTTATTGCTATCCTTGAAATGGATTTTAATAGGAAGCAAATGAAGACAAAGAACTATTGTTAGAGAAAAGAATGAGGATAGATAGGGCTTTAGTGGCACATAAACCACTGAAAATGTTTAGGGCCATCACCAAATCAATGAAGTAGTGATTCATTGATTTAAAAGTGGTGATTTTTTTTTTTGAGAGGGGAGAAAGTGGTCTTTTCATCTAGTACTCTTTCAACAAAATATGAATTAATGGTGTCTTAAATCCATATTGTGAAATGTTTGCTCTCTTTCTGCTACAGTGCTATGAAATAACTGCATTACATTTGGCAGTTTTATCTACAGGTTGAAATTCCTTAAGTACACATTAGAATTTGGAATAATAAGAACACTATAACGACACAAAAATGATACTATTTTTAATTTTAGAGGCAAATAAATCCTTTTTTTAATTTTGGAAATTAACAGATAGGTGTCAATTACTAAGTAGAATGTCTGAGTAGATAGCAGATGTCAATATCTAATATTTATTTCTGTTTAAAATTTAAAACACCTCTATTTTCTTTTTTACATTTGACTCCAGAATATCCAGTGTGGCAAGAAAACACATTGGGAAGTACAGATCTGCCTCCATAAAGACCCTTTTGATAGCAAATGAAGGGCCTCCACCAGTAAGACGGCAAACTTCCGGCTTCTCTTCAGGGTCCTCAGTTCCCGCCGGCGACACCTGAAGCCCAATCACCTCTCACTCCCCTCCCAATCCCAGCACCTAGCCAACAGCCACCAGCCCCATAGAAGTGACGCCTCAATCAATTCATGCCCCTTCCTATATAACCCAGCACCTTTCCCTAATAAAGCGAAACTCTCTGGTGAGTTGCTGCTGTGTGTCACTCCTTTCCTTTCATTGGTGCTGAAACCCAGGAGATGGGACACCCCAACTGGGCCCCGTCTTCCCCCCGACACCAGCAGCAGCTTGCTCTCGTCCTCTTTTTCCGGCGCTGGCTCATCACATCACCACTCCTCTCTGGCCTTTAGGTAAGTTTTCCCCCCGGAGTGGGCTACTCTTCCCCGAGCTATTGCAGTGCCATTGACCGTGATCGTCCGGCAAGGCCCTGACGCTCGGGGATGAGGAGGGAACTCTCCCCGCCTCAGGCCTTCACGGCTGCGGCGGACCCTCAGGCCCCTCCTCTGACAGCCATAAATCCCTGCCTCAGGCCTTCACGGCTGCGGCAGACTCTCAGGCCCCCCCCTCCAACAGCCATAAACGAGGTGACTCCTTTGCGGATGAGAACGCTCCCTTTCCCCGCCCCCTCCTCCTTCTGTTCCATCCGCCGAAATCTGTTCTGTTTGCCGAAAACGCCTAGCGCTAGGTACCTCGTGACTCCAGCACTCTGCCTTCTTAGGGAAGTCTGGGTGACGACCCACACTTCCTAAGAAATTCCGACTCGTATACGAATTTCCGCAGACCACCAAGGATCATCGGGGACGCCCTTTGTCTCCTTGTGGTCTGCCTCCAGTCCGAGGATCTCCGTTCGTCTTCCCCTGTTTGTCTCCTTCTCTGTCCTTCAGCCATGGAAGCCTCCTCATCCCTCCCTTAAAGTTCACCTCTTGAATGCCTGCTTAAGCATCTGGCTACCCTCTCCCTGATGCCTGATATCAAACCAAAACTTCTCCGTAAATATTGCTCCCAAGATTGGCCGACATACCCCCTAGACAATAACAACCAATGGCCTGCAGGGGGAACTCTTGATCCTAACATCACTCGCGATCTTTTAACTACTGCCAGCACCTGAAAAAATGGAAGGAGATTCCCTATATGGAAGCTTTCCTC
Organism: Manis javanica; assembly: GCF_040802235.1. Taxonomy (NCBI): domain Eukaryota; kingdom Metazoa; phylum Chordata; class Mammalia; order Pholidota; family Manidae; genus Manis; species Manis javanica. The sequence goes on along the minus strand of NC_133161.1, from coordinate 61,750,648 downwards.
CTCCTCCTCCCCCCGCCCCCTCCCAAGTTCTCCTAGCCTGCAAGCCGCCGCCCCCCCTGCAGTAGCCTCCCGTTCACTCCCTTCCCCTTCTTCTCCTACAACAGCCCTTCGCCCTTCCTTCCCCACCATCTCCTCCCCCATCTCACCTCCTCTGCCTTCGTTCCCCGCAAATTAAGCCTGAGCCTTTCAGCCCCCCCTTTAACTAGGTCCCAGGGGCCTCCTCCATCTTTGCCCTCATCACCTATTTCTCCCCTGTTAGGGACCGCCTTTGTCTTCTCACATGTTTGTAGGGAGAATGGGAAAGCACCTTCCCCCATGTCTGAATGCAGCATGGGAAAGCACAAGCTAGAGAACAACCGGTGCAGTCCTTGGAAGTTATCTGTCCACAAAAACATATCTTGTCCTCGAAGATGAGCCAAGACTCTTCACTCTGAAAATAGGGAGACCTTGAAGATGTGTAGAAACACCACCCCTGCTTCTAGCTATGCCCTTCCCCCACTTGCTGATGTGGCAGGAATGGAGAACAAAGAACATTCTGTTTACGCATTTCATAAGCAATTAACTGGAGCCCTGCTGTAGCTCAGTTAGTAGAGCATGGGACTCTTAACCTCAGTCATGAGTTCAAGCCTAACTAAAGCAGCAGAGGCAAGCAGCTGGGCTGCTAGTTGGCAACACGTGGGTCCGATTCTATCTTTCTTTATTTTCTTTGCCCGCCTTCCGCACTTCAGGACCTGCTCGACTAGGCGCGGCTAGACCACGTCACTCCCCCACAGACTGAGCCAGAACCCTTCAGTCCCCCTCAGACTCAGTCCCAAGAGCCTCCCAAAATTATCGCCCCCCTTCCGGGAGGTAGCAGAATCCGAAGGCATCATGCGCATTCACATCCCTTTCTCCTTAGGAGATTTAGCCCAACTAGAGAAACGCCTAAGTTCCTTTTCCACTGATCCCACGACATACATCAGGGAGTTTCAATGGACCCTCCAGTCTTACAGCCTCACACATCATGACATTTTCATGCTCCTGGCCAATACTCTCCTCCCTGAAGAGCATAGACGAGTTTGGGACTTCGCCCAAACGCACGCTACCGAAACCCACAGGACTGACCCCACCTATCCCCCTAGCCCCACTGCTGTCCCCGAACAAGACCCACACTGGAATTATAACACCGCCGTAGGTCTCCGCTCGTGAGATATTTTTGCCTCCTGCTTAATAGCAGGTCTGAAAAAGGCAGCTCATAAAGTAGTCAATTTTCAAAAACTCCAAGACATAATTCAAAAGAGAGATGAAACCCCCTCCGAGTTCTTAGACAGACTCACTCAAGCCCTATTACAGCATACCAGCCTGGACCCAGAAACACCTGAAGGAAGACATGTCCTTATGACATACTTCCTAGCTCAAAGCTACCCCGACATTAAAGCTAAACTCAAAAAGTTAGAACAGGGCTCCACTACCCCACAGACTGAGATCCTAACAGTGGCCTTTAAAGTCTTCCATAACCGGGAGGAGGAGAAAGAACGCCGTAAACAAAAGGCTGATCAGGCCAATTTCCAGATGTTGGCCCAGCTGATAAAACCACAACCTGGGCGCCCCTCTACAAACAAGCCCCCCCAAGGAGCTTGTTTCAAGTGTGGAAAAGAGGGACATTGGTCAAGGGCATGCCCCTCCCCCAGATCTCCTACCACCCCATGCCCCAGATGCCACAAAAAGGGTTACTGGGGGTCTGATTGCCCAACCACCCGAAGGGGAGGCTGGACGAACAACCCCCATCCTAAGCCCGCCATAGTGGGGCTGGCAGAAGAAGATTGATGGGGCCCGGGGGCGTCTCGCCCGACCATTTCCATCACCAAACAGGAGCCCAGGGTTACTTTAACAGTAGACGGTCGCCCTATCTCCTTCCTCCTAGATACAAGAGCCACCTTCTCAGTCTTGCGAGAATACCGGGGCCCTACCACGCCAGCCATTACTCCTATAGTCGGGGTAGGAGGTAAACAGATTTTCCCATTCAAACCCCCCCTTTTTTATGCACAATCCTAGACAATCCCATACCTTTCTCCCACTCCTTCCTGGTTATGCCCCAGTGTCCCATCCTTTTACTAGGACAAGACATCCTTACCCTCCTCCATGTTTCCATAACTATATCCACTCCCACAGCCCCCAGTACTCCCTTTCTGATGGCCCTCATAGCTGACGACCCCCCTCTACCCAATGAAAACTCCGGTTCCGCCCTCATACACCCTGTAAATCCCAAAGTTTGGGACATTACAAGCCCCTCCATGGCCCTATGTCCCCCTGCCTCTATCAAATTACGTGACCCCTCTCAGTATATCTGTCAGGCCCAATACCCCCTAACCACTTCAGCCCTCATAGGCCTCCAACCCATCATTCAAGATCTCTTAAACAAAAATTACCTCAGACCCACTCACTCCCCATTTAATACCCCCATATTAGCTGTTAAAAAAACCAACGGATCTTTCCGCCTTGTCCAAGACCTTCGCCTCATCAACATAGCCATTGTCCCTATCCATCCCTTAGTTCCAAATCCATACAGCCTCAGCATCCCACTTCTCAGTCCTAGATCTCAAAGACCCATTTTTCTATCCTTCTAGACTCCTGCTCCCAAGATTTTTTCATCTTCACCTGGACGGACCCATACACAAGACATTCTGAACAACTCACTTAGACAGTTTTGCCACAAAGCTTCCGAGATAGTCCCCATATTTTTAGACAGGTCCTAGCTCAGGACCTCAAATAGTTTCATCATGATCACTCCAAGTCCACCTTATTATAATACATAGACAATCTTCTACTCTGCAGTCTCTCGTGGGGACAGTCTCAACTTGACACTGCTTCCCTACTTAACCTTCTAGCTTCCAGAAGTTACCGAGTATCCCCCGTCAAAGCTCAAATCTCTTCCCCTCCTGTCACTTACCTCAGATTCCTTCTATCTCAACAAAAGTCCATTACCTTAGACAGAAAATAGCTCCTCTCTGTCCTGCCCATTCCCAAAACCAAGACAGAAATCCTTTCCTTTCTAGGCTGTTTCTAAGCCTGGCTAGATATTTTAGAACGTAAATCCCTAACTTCTCCCTGCTCCCTGTTGGCAAGACCCTTATACGACCTCAGCAAGAGCCCCCCCCCTAAAAAACCATTATCCTCCTCACCCCAACACTCCTTCATTAAGCTCCGTCAAGCCCTTGTGGAAGCCCCAGCTCTCCATCTTCCTGATTTGTCGAAGCCCTTCTCATTATACATTCATGAGAGGTCCAGTCAAGCTCTAGGAGTCCTAGGCCAATATTATGGCCCATCCTTTGCCCCAGTAGCTTATCTCTCCAAGCAATTAGACCCCACAGTTCGGGGATGGGCCCCCTGCCTACGAGCATTAGCCGCTAGACAGCTCTTGCAGAAAGAAGCTCATAAACTGACATTCAGGGCGCCCCTTACCATTCTGTCCCCACATCACCTAAAAGATCTCTTAACCTACAAAAGTTTATAGACTCTCCCTCCCTCCAGACTCCTGACCTTACTGTCCTCTTTCCTCCAAAATCCCATTCACCCCCTTTGCCATCCATACCCAAATCATGACTTTTTCCTCCTTTACTGCTCTCTCGCTTTTTTCCCTCATTCCTATTATCTTCCCCGCCACCCAGCCTCCTTTGTATGGCGATTCAAAGTCAGAGAGACTTACACACAGCATCAAACAAAAGTTACTGCCCTCATTGCCACACCAGACTGCCCTCTGAAAAGTTGCTCTGAGCCTTTATACCTCCACTTTCCTCCCTCCACTGAAGTGTTCACTAGCAGCTACCCTTATTCTCCCTACCTCTGCTTCCTCTATGACCAAAAACAAGCCTATTGCAGGCGATGGCCAGACACCTACAGGAGATGTCCCTACTAGTCTTGCGCCATTCACTACATGGGTAACTTCCAGTACCCACAGTATTACTCCTCCAACCGTTTCATGAAATATCCCAACGGCTCATTCTCCTTATCAATCCCAGATCCCTGGGACTCTCGATGGGCTGCCAGATTCACAGCCTCAGTTTACTACGGGGGGTCCTCGACCCCCCACGGCACCCTTCATATCTCTCAAAAGTATGTTCCCTCTCATTCCCAGATCTCTCAAGTTGCGTCAGATAGCAGACATTCCGAAAAAGTCATTATCCAAACTCTTGACGGCGCCTCTTCATCTTCTTATCCCCGCCCCTCTTCTCATTTCTCCTACTCTTCGTTACAGTTCATTCAGGACACCACCATCTTTCTCAACCACACCCTTAACACAGCCAATTGTTTCTTGTGTGCATCACTACAGCGTCCACTGCTGGCTGCCGTGCCCCTTAATATTTCCAACTACTCCTTCCATGCAGAAAGACAACCCCTCTGCCCTCTGGCAGGCATACCCCTATGGGAATCAGAATACGCAGATAATCTCACCATCCACCACTGTGTAGGCCCAACTCCACCCCCCTCCAGCGCACTTCACTGCCTCTCTATCTACACCCCTACCTCCAGCTCTAAGACTTTTACGCAACCGGGACACTTCTTTTAGTGTAATGGCAGTCTTTTCAACTCACTGCCTCTCAACTCCGATACACCCTGCATTCTCGTCACCCTAATCCCACAGTTAACACTTTACAGCATGGCAGAATTTCTTGAGCTCCAACCTCCCTTGCCCTCGCGCACAAAAAGAGCCGCTTTCCTTCCCATCATGGTCAGTAGCTCTTTGATCACCTCAGCCATTGGGGCAGGGTTTTCGAGAGAAGCCTTGGGTCACTCTCTATAGGCAGTTAGAGATCTCAACGCCAAACTTGAGGGAGCCCTGACATCCACTGCCGATTCCCTAGCCTCTCTCCAAAGACAGGTCACTTCACTAGCTAAAGTCACCCTTCAAAACCGGGGGGCCGAGAAGGGCGTCACCTGCGTCTTCCTCTGGGAATAGTGCTGCTATTACATCAACGAATCTGGCATTGTAGAAACTGACATTACCAAACTCACCGACCTTGCCTCCAGCCTCCACTCTGCTTCCAATTCCAACCCATTCTCTTCAATACTAACAAACCCCCTCCTCACCTGGCTCTAGCCCATTGCAGGCCCCATAATAATCATTCTTCTCGCCTGTCTCTTCTTACCCTGTATAATAAAGTTCATCAAATCCCAAGTCGGAAAAATCTCTAATCAAGCTTTCAACCAGCTTTTACTCAGGAACTACCAGCTTCTGGCCACAGAAGATCCCTCACCCTCATGTGACCTCCTCACCACATGCTGAGATGGACCCCTCTCTCCACTGGAAACTGTTCCTGGAAACAATGGCCGCAGACGCCTAGCTCCTGACACCCATATCCTCTTGGCCAACCTATAGTTACAAAGAACCTTCATTGATTTCCAAACCTGAAGAAGTCCACATCTACTCATCCTTACTGTGGAGAGTCCTATCAACCCTTTCCTCCCAGTCCTCAAGCCCTCACTCCCTTCTCCGCCCCTGTTCAGCAGGAAGCAGCCAGAGAGAAAGCAATGTTCACAACCCCATAGAGGAGAAAGGGGGGAATGAAGGGTCCCCACCAGTAAGATGGCAAACTTCCGGCTTCTTTTCCGGGTCCTTGGTTCCCGCCGGCGCCACCTGAAGCCCAATCACCTCTCGCCCCCCTCCCAATCCCAGCACCTAGCCAACAGCCACCAGCCCCGTAGAAGTGACACCTCAATCAATTCATGCCCCTTCCTATATAACCCAGCACCTTTCCCTAATAAAGCGGAACTCTCCGGTGAATTGCTGCTGTGTGTCGCTCCTTTCCTTTCAGCAAACCACTGCAATATACAAATTTTTACAATACCATTTTTAACACAAATGCTTGTGACATATTCTATTCCAGTGGTCTGAAGCCATTCAGCAATTTGACTCCAAAAATTAATAAGAAGAATAGTCATAATTTGCTTTTTAACGATTTAGCAAAGATTTAAAAGAAACAATTAAGTACTGGTCAGTGTATGGGAAAACAATTGCATATAATGTGATTGCAAGTTAAATGTGAAACAGCTTTATTAGAAACTTCCTAAAGATTTTGCACTGTCTGTATTAGAAATTTCTTCTTGAAATCTCTCCCAATGACATTTTAAAAATATATCTATCCCAATATCTATCTACCATCTATCTATATATGTCTATCAATCTACCTACCCATTTACACAGAGAAAATGTTTATAATAGTTAAAACCTGTATATAACTCAAATACCCAACATAAAGGGGAAAGCCAAGTGAATTATAGTATTTATATTATGGAACTTAATATAACATTTTAAAATTATTTTTTTTAAAGACATGGAAAATGCTTTTAAATAATATTGAGTGAAAATAAGCATATTTAAAATAATATACAATAGTTATTTTCATGGGAGAGACATCTGTTTCAGTAGCTCATATTGGAAGCTCCTGTCATTCAAGAACAATATTCTGTTTGTATAAATGCAACACTGAAAGGCTGTGCTTTCATCAGGGCTGTTGTGAATGGTTGGGCAGGTTGTGTAATGCACAAAGCAACATTCACATCAGTCATAGATTTGAATTGTTATTACAATAATTTTCCAGCAGATGGCAGTCAGATGTGTTTTCAAATAATGTCAGTATTTGGACAGTTTCTTGATGGTGGGAAATAAAGCATTTTGAGGTAGGGGACTTTGAAAAATTCATACAAAGGTGCTACAAGGTGCAAAAACAGGGTGAAAATCTTCAGCTTGTGCTCAGAGTACCTCAGCACACAAGTATTGGATCATTATTTCCACATTAATGTGATTTTAACATCTTATCATTCTCTCTCAAGGTCCACATAGACCTCTCTCCAAAATGAGCAGTTTTTTTCTAGCATTTTATCACATCAAACTTCCAATGAGAATAACTGATTTTTGATTACATATTTCCTATGTAAGTACTAACACTTCATGGCTTCTTTGATAATATTTTCCTAGGATGAGAAACATATAAATTAAATAGCAATTACTAATAAAATAAAATCTAAAAGTTCATGAGAATTATATACAGAATCTCTGATACATAGAAACAAGCATGGTTCAATAAGAAATTGAAGAGCAGGGCAGGTTTTTCTATTAAAAAGGCATGGTCATTTTGCAACTGTGTAATTTCAGTTTACAATATACTTGTGGGTAAAATTGTAATATTTCCAGAATATCTCGCCTGGCTTTAGTACATCTGCATATCAACAGGCGTTCAGAGGTGGAAAGAAGTATGGCTTTAGTGCATTTGCATCTTTCCTCAGGGGTGGAGAAGTTCATCTCTACATCAATGGGTGATTACCTGGGCAACAGAGGGCTTATCTGGACCTGAGAGGTGAGGGGGAGGGCCGGTGTGGTTGCTGCTTGAGCAGAAAAGAAAGACAGCCTGGGACTGCAGTTTGTGAGCAATAAAGGGGTTTTAAACTTTATTTCTCCCTTTGACTGATTTTGATTTTTAGAGGTATTTTGTCCCAGGATTTCCTTTCCCCGGACTTAACAATACTGGCATCACCAGTTTTGAAAATAAATCATTATGGATTATTTGAAAATATTTTGGGGGGATTTCCAGGTTTCCCCATTAAGTTAATATTTGTTAATACTTTAACATGTTATTTCAAGTTTTCACAAATTTCAAAATTGCAAAAAATTTGGTTTTCCTCTCTACCCTGAAAGCTCATCTATGAAAAAATAACTAAAACTGAGTGGACATATATTAAAATACTAAAATCCTAAGAGAAATTAGTTCTAGGTATAGAATTTGGAGTAATTAATTTTTAGAAACTTTTTCACATTTTCTATAATTTCCATGATAGATATATATGTGTCTTATAATTTGAAAAAATATTTAAATTGTGTATTAAAACATTTTTCAGCCCATCTGAGAGAATTTCATTGGCAACCCACAGAACATAATTTGGAACTATCTATGTAACACAAAATATTAATGTACCATACTTTCTTCTTTTAAAATGGGCATAAAAATGGATAAGATTTCCATATTTCTAAAAACACCTTTTTAATGAATCAGCATGCTAGTATTTTGTTCTCCCTGTGGATTTCTTCTAATGCTATACTTTTTTTTTAACAATTACAACAGATCCAGGTTCCGAACAGATAGTAGAGAACAAATTCTGCAGGCTTATGTATTTAACACGGCCCTCCTTCCCATGCAGCAGGACCATAACATACTGGGAGCACCATGTTCATCACCAGTTTTACATGTTGGAAAGCAGACAGATGCAAATAGAAGCATAAAGAAATAAAAAATTTAATATATTAGTTGAATTCCCTCATAAACCACACACTTTTTCACTAAAGGAACAAAGAGAAACAGTTAAAAGCCAGTACTTATGAAAAAGTCAATGATAGAAGGATCTTTTCTCTTAGCATTTTATCAAGAACTACTGATTGTTGGAAAATGTGATTTTAATGGTTGTGTAATGTTGCATTGATTGAATGCATTGTAATTTAACATTTCCCAATTGTTAGATAGTTATGTTGCTTCTCATTTTTAACTTTGACTGATTCATTATAATAGCTCCAAATTTTAAATAATACTTTATAAAAAGGAAAAAAAAGAAACATTTGAATGAGGAGAGCGGTCATCATCTCAAAAACTAGCCCTACTTGAAAGCAGTGGCCATCCACCTGGGGGAATTCTGAGCTGGTTGGTCTGAGCTGGGGCCAAGGAATCAGTTTTTTAAAACCTTCCCCTGATCCCTACTTAACACTAGGAGACCAAGATTTAAAGACTTTTCCGTTATCCTGGCCATGGTAGTGGACAGCCTGGAGAAGACATTATACTCTTTTCCTCTGCTAACCTGAAAGAATGAGTTCAGAGGATTTGGCATTTTACTCTATCTGCTTCAAAAAGATATGGTCTAATGTAGGAACAAATAAACAAATACAAAACCAAACAAACCAAAAATAAGGAAAATGCTCTTTGTCTTATATTTTGCTTTATTCATGATGGTGTGCACTTTAGCCTTTTAAGAGTATTCCTCTTATGTGTGTTGCATTGTTTCCCTTTCCAACCAGGAGGACAAGAGCAAATATTTGGTCGCACACATTTTCCTCCATTCACGCACATGGGATCACAGATACCTTAAGGTAGAATGATGAAATATCAGTCCTTACGTAACGGTAGTTCTGCTATTTAATGTGTTTGCTTTACCTGTAGTTGGCAAAAATATTCAGTGGTGTCTTATTTTTTTGGCATCTCCTACCAGAGTGCACTTCACAGGTGCATATGTTATTTCTTGTGCAGTGGCCACCATTGATACAGGGAGGGTGACAGGTATCTAAAAGAATGCATGGCAGCAATCTGTGAGTATTACATATTCAGTTATTATATATTACATATTGCCTTTGGTGTTTGTTATGTATGGGGCCATAAGGCAGAGAAATGTGCTATTAAAATGAAAGATTACAACAGCAAGTCATTAAAACTGTCTTTCTAAATCATAAAATACAATGTTGATAGATCTAAGCTGCTGGTGGGTTAGCACAATTTGAAATGCATTGGTGAAGTTCTCGTAACATATGGAGTCTTTGGTGTCACAGTGCATATGTTATCAACTTTATCTTACGTTTCACCATACTTTGAAGAATAATGTGAAATGATCTGGAAAATAAGTCAAAACCTAACTCAAAAAAAAGTATGCGTTCCTGTGGAAATCAGGAAAATCATAATAACTTGTCACATGATATTTAGAAAATACTTTTAAGTTAATTTTTGAATCCCTACTGAGGCCATAAAGGCAAAGCTTTATATGTGGCATATAAACCCTTGGCTTTGTTAGGAACACTTACTGGATAATCTTGGATATGCTGTACTAGTGTCTTCTAGGTATATGATTCTGTTTCATGGAATTCTGAAATTAATATTTATCATTTTTTATGAGGGGATTTTTATTGCTTCATGTTTCCTCCAGATATGACAATTAAATTATTTATTCAAAAATAATACATAGGTGAACCTGCCTGGAAACTTTAAAATTTAATTTTTCCCAAAATAACAATTAAATCAATGTTAGTTTTTATTCCAGAAACGAATGTCAAATTAACTGGTTTTGGTAACAGGGCTTTGTAGACTGATTCCCAGTCCGAATTTGACCCATCTTCAACAGTAATTTCTTTAATTTCAAACACTGTAAGGAAAATTCAACTGATTTCAAATGGATTTAAACATGGAAATAACGTAACACTTTATGTTTAAAAACAAAATAACAATGATCTTAGGGAATGGATAATTTCCATTATTTTAGACTGAGACCTTCCTGGTTAATGCTAAGTCTCCTTACTCTGCTATTTTATTGGTTCCTTTTATTATGGAAAAATGCTCTTACATTTTCTGCTTCCTAACCTTTATAGAACTTTAGATCATTTCTATTTATTAGGAAAGAAAATTATTTCCATTAGAAACACCACAGGAAACACCTATGGTTAGAAATTAAACAACAAAAAAAGACTTGTTTAAGAGGAGTAACCTTGCTATAATCAATACTCATCCACTACCACAAAACTTGAGTGTAGAGATAAATATTACATTTATACAAAAAGATATGTATAATTAAAGAAGTACAGAGAAAAATGACATTAAACAGGCTTGGTCATGCCCATCCCTAATCCCATTTCAGGAAAAGAAGCTTTAAGAATGAGATTGTCTAAACCTTAGACAGACCTTCCATTAAACTCCTAAATGAGCCCAGTAATCTGGCCTCATCCTCCCTCTGGAATGGGTTTACCACAGTCCAGGAGAAGAAAATTGAAAGATGTATTTAATCACCTCTCCAGCACACATTTTAAGTCTTGCCTATTAATAGGGAAGCTTAACTCTTTCATGACATTTCCAGCTCAATATCTACATTCCTATTTTGAAATCCTATAGAACACACAGTTCTATGATCCTCATATTTACTTTTAACCATGTTCTGCCTAATTTTACTGAATGGCCTTTGATATGTATACCATCTTGCCCTCACCATTTGGGCTCATATTAGCTCACAAGAGGATATGATCTAATAAGAACAAAGATCATGTTTTATTGCCTCTGCATCTTCTGCGGCATGTCTTAAAGACAATACTACTATAATTCATGGTAGCTGCCATGTGCTGACTGTATGCACAAGTGCTCTACTGTAGTCTCCCTTGTACCTCAAGGCAATCGTCTAGTTCAGGCTTGAAAGTCAAGAAGTCTGAGGCCTGGAGACTCTCAGTGAATTTCCCAAATCCATGCCAGCTAAGAAGTTGTGGTGACTAGCTAATTACAAAACCTGCTAACATGATATATGTTCAATAGATAATTTTTAGTTCCACCTAATAATTAGAGATTTCCCTCCTTTCTCAGTTGTATGGGTGGCATACAAATTCTAGAGAACTTCTCTTGCTGTACCTTACATCTACTACAAGCAGCAGGCAAGTCATAAGCTTTTTATTTCCCTCCTTACATTCTCTACTCAAAACTATCCTATAACTTGTAAACATGGGTTTAGGTATAGTCTCTTAGTTTTCAATATTTCCTTTAACTTACTTTACTTTGCTTCACAACCTGGTTCCTTAAAGGACATGAGAATTAGAGGAAGTCCTTTCCTATGCCCATATATCTGTTAGAATGATGGTTCCTTCTCTGCCTCAGCTGCAACCTAAGAATCCTAGTCAACCTCCAAATGAAAGAAATGGGATCAAATCAGGCATAACATGGCAAGGAAAGCATATATTTCAGGAATTAAGTTATGATGTAGTCTGACATTTTATTAAAAATCTGTATTTTGTATAAACACAAAAATATGAAGATGTGGAAAATATATTTTAAATTGTATTTAAATGACACTAATTCATGCCTACACTGTCAGGCTCAGGACACAACCATTATTCCGAAAAAATCTGTATCATTAACTATATCAGGGTGTTAAAATAGCAAGCCATGAAGGAGAAAAACAGTGCATCTTTATGTCCCCCTATCACCTTGCATAGTGCTGTGCATTGCTGGCTCTTCATAAATGTTTAATGAAACTAAAGTCAAGAGAGATCATGAGATACTCGTGAACATAAGTCAAATATTTTGCTGTGAAGGCAACAAAATGACACCATTTCATGTAATAGACTGTAAGAGAACTTTGCTTATTTGCTCCACACTTTGGTCCTACAAAACTGCACAGTCAAGAGTTGAAGTCATCAGCCTAACATATGGTGAATAAATATAAACATTTTACACAATAACATATATTTCTATGACTGGTCATTTGGTGACCAATACTGCTACCTCACAAAATATAAAGGAAGAAAATAGCATCTTCCCCTTTGAAATGTATCTTGTGTTTATTCAGATCTCTGTTTATGTCTAACTTACCCTTTGCCTTTTTATTTATAAAGAAAAAATAATTTCCATTCTAACATTGGGCACCAAGAATCCATATGGACAGAGGCAAGTATCTGGCTTATTACAGGAACCACCGTAGAGGCAACCGGGGTCACACAAAGCTAATGAACAGCAGGAGGGAGAGAGACCATAAAAGTTTATTATTTAAAAAATGAAAGCTGCACTGAAGTACAAAACAGCACATAATGAAATATTTTATTTTTACTGCAAGTAAAACCCATAACCTATAATTAATTAGACTTTGCCAAGCATAAGAGGAATGAAATAACTAGATAATAGCTTTGAAAGTCTGTTCATTAAGCTTACAAATAATACAAAGCTAAGAACGTGAAGGCTCTGATTAGAATTCAGAATGCCCTGGGTAAGCTGGAAAAGTGATTGAAAGTTAGGAGAAGACATTTCGACAGCTCTAAACAGGGTGGTCTGTGGGTGGTCTGTACTCTATTCAAATACATGTGGCCACATGCCTTTAAGTCTCTATAAGTCTCCCTCCCAAATCAAATAGGAACCCTATAGCAAGTCCTAGCACACTCAAAACATTCTTTGTCTTTGCTTCTTTACTTTTATTCCAGTTTGAAAGGCACCCGTAATTCTATCTTTCAATCAGATTTTACCCTTTCTCCAAAGTCTATCTCAAATATTGTATTCTTCCAAACTGCACTTGTCAGAATTAGCTTCTCTTTATCTGCTTCTAAGGAACTGTGTGTATTACATTACTTATTATAATCCAAATGTATCATAGTCTTTTTTATAATGTATCCTGGGTCTCCTCCACTACTGAGAGGCTACTAGAAATCAGGGCCAAAATCAAATTGATCTTTGTTTCAGCTTATGTCATGCTTCACACATAGTTGGCAAGCTATAAAGTTTGAATTAAATTTAAGTTGAAAAAAGTCATTAGATGACAGTGGATTAAACATAGATAAAATTGCAAATGTTGCTGTCAAACAAATAAGCCTGAGACTGTGAAAAATAAATGGAATAACATCATGCTATTTAACCCAGAATTGCTTAAATGTTTAACGAAGTGGGCTGTGTTATGATAAAAAAAAACTTGAAAGAGATCTAAAAGATGCAATACAGACAGTTTTTTCTCCACCGTAGATGGTAAGTAGATGAGGGAAATATAAAGGCAAAAAAGCATTGGCTGGACTGTATAACAGTAAAGCTGAAGTATACTCCATTGTCCAATACAAGAAGAAAAATAATCAAGATGGAAGACAGGGTTTTAATAATCTGTCTGAAATAAAAATTGCACACCTATCTTATCAAATTAGTTTTATGTTTCTGGGTGCAAGTCTTCAGAACACTGGCACATTTAAAATTTCTTTAACTGACATACTCATTGAAGATATTTCTGATTTTACCTGTGCTACAAGGTGGGTCCAAACCAAGTCAGGCTTGTACTGGCAAACATCTGGTGTAAGATATTCACCTACATTTTCACAAGGCTTGTTACAAACCACTAAGGAACCAGGATAAAAATAAAATAAAAGGAAATTAGGCTTGTAATTGATCAAATTATTGGCTATTATTACATAGCTAGCTCATAACTGCCAATCACATCCTCTAACGAATCTGGTGTGAAAGAAAGAGAAAGATAACGTATCTTTTGCCTTTATATGGCCTCCAATTCTCACATGCAAGTATGTTTTTGCTAATATAGACGGGAAAAGCAGAAAACCATTGAGCTGAATGGTGAACAAAGGTTGGTTATTTGGGAAGATTATTAGTTACTTATGAAAGTAATCATAGTCATAAATGAGGAAAATTTATATGCAAATCAAGAGTTTGGAGTTCTTGTTATCTTGAAGAAATGGTCATGGATAGGGTCAAGAAGAGAGCTGCTTCTAAGAACAAATTTTTTTTTTATTGTAGTGTCATTGATATACAATCTTATTTTGGTTGCAAATGTACAACACAGTGAGAACAAACTTCTTTATCTTAGCACTTAGCGTCAGGTGCTCCCAGTGGGAGGCAGATACATGTTGTTCACTTAGAGTTTGGGTTTATCTCAACATAAAGGCCATCAGCTATTCAAAGGAGCAATTTCATTATATTAGGTAGCAAGAGAGCTTCATTTACTTGTTTCACACCTTGGTCCTACAAAACCATAAGAACACGTGCACAGATTTCCAGCCAAGCAGGTGCCACCATGTTGACAAGGTGGGCTGTAAGGTTCTGCAGACACAGATTGTGTTATTAAATCAGCCATCAGTTAAGAAAAATCAGTTTACATTTCTGAATCACAGCTAAATAATACCTTCCTATAACATCAATGGTAATAAACTCAGTTTCGTTTGACCATGAAATTTACTTTTGTGGGATTGATTACATGAATTCACATACTAAAACACCCACCATTCATCAATATGTTTTGATTCATAAAAATTTTGGTTTGCTGGACAGAAATATCAGATCTCAGGTTTCTTCTGAAAAGTGAGACTTGGACTTGTGCAGTCCTGTCCTACAAATAGAACCTTTCTAAATTTCCATAATTATTTTCATATGCTATTGATACTGAATGTTTCTCTTAGTTCACTCTACATTTACTTTAATTTGTTGACTTGTACCTTGCCTTGTCATGAAGAATTTAATGTGTCTCTTAGTTTATTATATAATCATATATATCATGTACCAAAATATATCCTTCTAAAATATTATCTTAAAAATAACAGTAAACTTGTTTTATTTATTTAAAATACGTATTTTAAGAATGCCATTTCATAAAGTCTCCTCTTAAGAGTTCAGCCAAGGCAATACAATTACACAGCTATTGACATGCCTTAAAAAATTATTTTTTAGGTTTCTTCTTATTATCTTCTAATTATTTGATATTTAACACTTCCTTGGAACCATGTTTGGCAAGTCATTCAATAATCAGGTGTCCTTTGTCTGAAGCTAGAATATTTGTAGGGATATGGCACCTTACAACTGAATCCCCAAAAAATTATTTCCAAAGATAATTTTACCAAAGATGAAAAAGCTATTGCTCTTTGGATCTCTGATTTTAGAAATTTAAGCTTTTAAAATCTTCAAATAAAGTATTTTTAATAAACATTAAAAAAAACTCAGTCTCCCTCACCAGCATTAGTGGATGTAGATTAGTATATGCACAGTGAAACCGAATTATCTTTAAATCAGGTTTTAAAGAAAATATTGTTTTAATTTGACTATTTTTGATTATTAATTTGAATTATCACCTTCATCACAGGTTGCTCTACCATGTGTGGGGTACATTCATAAATGTTAGGCTTACTTACATTTTCCATGGTTTTTGCAATCAGGATGACATACAGCTGTATAAAATAAAGCTCATGGTTTAGAAATATCAATTATTATTGAATTCATTATGAAACTAATGAGTGCTATACCTACCAGTTTGGCAGTTAGAACCGGTGTAACCTGGTTCACATTTGCATATGTTTGGGGCAACACACTCCCTGCTTTTTCCACATGAGTGTCTACAAATTGCTGCAAAAATCAAGGGAAAAGGGTTCAATCGTTGATACAGTATATAATGTTACTGTAGATTTAGTCATAATGAAAGTAAAAGTCTATGAAATTTTAAAGTTTTGAAACTACTAAATAATCTGTATATTTACCCATCACATTATTTTTTTCTCTTTTGTTTTACTACTAGAATAACTGAAGACAATGATTAATAGAGTAAGAAAGAAGTACCATATGTGATAATTACTCTCTTAATAAAACCTGATTTTGGAGATTGCAGCTAACTATAAGTGGGATTACAGTCTTTTTTAGAGGGCAGTGAGTTTCAGGTGCTAATAAGGTAACTGTTGGTAAATGGCAGAAACAGTCATTCAAAGAGCAAAATGCCAGGAACACATCATAAGCTTATAGATTTGTATTCCTTAATCTTCTCTAACTATCTGATATATTCAAACTATTCAACATCTCATACTTCCTGAGGTAAATGAAATGCATGAGGTTGTTTTTATTTGCCAATAAGGAGTTTATGTTATAAAATATATTAAAGGTTATTATTATTATTCCTACAGAAGAAAAAGAAAACAAAACTCCTCGGTAATACTGAGAACAAAGGAATACTCTGGCAGCTCTATTGATTAAGTTGGTCTCAAACATATTAAAACACACACAGAAAAAAATTGCTTCTATTCTGTCAAAGGCAAAAATTTGATTTGCATCAGAGAAAACAATGCTGATAATTGTGAAAAGAAGTAAACACTGCTTTCATAATTAAAGTTATGCTCAACTTCTGTGTCAAGAGCTGGAAGAATTACAGAGAAACCTAGTTTATGCAAATGAGCAAATGTGCCAGAAGTAGTAACCTACAGTGCTATATGCCCACTGTGGCTGAAAAGAATACAGAACACAATGTTATTCACATCCTTATTTTATCTCTTTACTTGCTTCATGCCAGAGAAGCCAGTCAGCCTTCTAAGGTTCTAGTTTCTCATCATATAATGGGAAAAAGAGCAGCCAAAGGCAGTGGCCTTGTGAATTATATGACAATTGATACAGACTGTTTCTATAGACCCTAGAACACCATAGGTACTCAAAAAATATATTTATAATATGTATTTAGAATATTTTTTAATAATAACATCATAAAACAAAAATGTCAGAAACATCCATGCTAAGTTTTTTGAAATGAGAAGAGAATAATATACACAAATGATAAATTAAAAGAAATTAGTGAACTAAATGGAACAAAGTTAACAAATAGAAAAGCTTATCTTCTTAATTACTTAAACAGGAACTAGATAGTTTTCTTTGTATTTTCTGAAGAGTTTTCACACTACCTCTGCCATTGATACCATCTCCATAATAAACAATTGGGGGATTATAAGCTAGTTCAGCCACGTGGAAAGCAATATGGAAGTTTCTCAAAAAACTAAAATAGAAATACCATTTGACTGGGAATCCCATTCCTTGGAATTTACCTAAAGAATACAACTTCTCAGATTCAAAAAGACATATGCACCCCTATGTTCATCACAGCACTTTTTACAATAGCCAAGATATGGAAGCAACCTAAGTGTCCATCAGTAGATGAATGGATAAAGAAGATGTGGTACATATACATGATGGAATACTATTCGGCCATAAGAAAGAAACAAATCCTATCATTTGCAATAACATGGATGGAGCTGGAGGACATTATGCTCAGTGAAATAAGCCAGGCGGAGAAAGACAAATGCCAAGTGATTTCCCTCATGTGTGGAGTATAACAATGAAGCAAAACTGAAGAAACAAAATGGCAGCAGACTCAGAGACTCCAAGAACGAACTAGTGGTTACCAAAGGAGAGGGGTGTGGGAGGGCGGCTGGGGAGGGAGGGAGAAGGGGATTGAGGGGTATTATGTTTAGTACACGTGGTGTGGGGGATCACGGGGAGAACAGTGTAGCACAGAGAAGGCACATAGTGGATCTGTGGCATCTTACTACACTGATGGACAGTGACTGCACTGGGGTATGGGTGGGAACTTGATAATATGGGTAAATGTAGTAACCACATTGTTTTTTCATGTGAAACCTTCATAAGAGTGTATATAAATCATACCTTAATAAAAATAAATAAAAATAAAAAATAAAAAAATAACCAATTGGGTGGCATCCACATTGAAAGTGACTATCTTAAAAAAAAAAAAGTGACCATCTGTGGTTGGCACACAGGAAACATCGAGAAAGCAAAGTGATTCAGCACGAGTTGATATTTTGGTCAATCCAGGCTTTTCTGGCAAAAAAGTGCAGGCTCTAGTAACTGGTGGTGCAAAGCCATCCTCACACTGTGTGTAACCTTGGGCAGACCTGGTAATTTGAGAATTGTACCCTCCTGACTGTTTGGATGGTGCCCTGGCTAACATCCTTGAAAGCAGAAGTACATAAATATTATGATGTTGGTTGGGTTGGGTGGAGTTGAGAAGAGTTGGCTTGTAAGCAGGACACTGATCCACTATATTAATCAATGGATCCTGAAATCCTATTCTTAATCTGTCCTGCATGGGACATAACTCATGTAAAGGCAGCTCAACCACTTCAAGGTTTGGTAGATGAGTCTGAAAATGCTGACACGACCAAAATTGTAGATATCCATCTTTTTTTCCCCTATATGTATACTTGTTTTGCCTATGAAGAAATGAAAAAACAGAAAACTGAGATGACCTACAGAATTTCTGCCAGTTTTTACTTCTTTAAGCCTTGAATAAGTCACTTAATCTATAGGATTCCGAAGTATCTTTCTCTATAAAATGGGGATGGTTGCAATGAACATGACTTCTTTCTTACATCAATTAATAAGGCTTTTATGAATCCTAGTTCTATAACTTTCCAATGAACTGAGCTGTGTGTCATTTTCCACAGAAAATTCAATAACAATATTTATTGAATACTTACTATTAGGTTCTATTTACTTGCTGCCTTAGTCCCACAGCATCCAAATGGAATCAGTAGGCTAATAATACAGGGTCTCCATGGCTTCATCAATTTACTGATGTGCTCTTAAACAAATGGATTATGTTTAATTATTTCCTATTAATGTATATGGGGTAGGGGAAGGAATGTGGCTATTAAACCATGATTCTCTAGTTGACTTTACATGTGATCTCTAACAGCTTTTCTGAAGCAAAGTATTCCAAACTGAATATACCATAGTGTTCAGGTCAATAACGTGGACTCCACATGGAGGCAGACTACCTAAACTCAAATCCTTTTTTACACTATCCTGAAGCTTCAGGGTTTGAACTTCACTCTCATTAACAAATGAGAAAATTCATAGTTTTTCAATAAGAATTAAATGATAGTAAGTATGTGTAAAAATGCCTAGAATATATTTTAAGAATTATATAAATATTTCCTAATATTATGGTAAATTAACTGACATGTTATTATCAAATCCAAATATAACTAGCAAATTTCCTTAATTTCTATTATTTAAATTTGATGCCTATTTGTTTTTTTTTAAAGAATAAGTCCATGAATTCAATATAACAAATATGGAAATAATTTTGGTGGCTTGGATGTGAGCCTGATGCTCACCCTGTTTGGATTCTCCTTCACCCATCCTATACTTACATTATTCTAGAAACTTGGGGAAAGAACTCAGAGACTAAATTCAAAACTTTGCCTCCAAGCTCATAAGCCATACAAACAACATTTTGGAATGCTGAAATCAACCCAACATAAAAGAAAAACTACATTGAACATTAAAAGACATGAAGAGAGATATTTACCTGGCAGGGGAAATACCATGATCATGAAGGGGGATTTTCCCAGGGCGAGGCTTACCCATTGCACTCCGGACGTGCGGACCCCTGCGATTTCCCCAAATGTGGGAAACTCGACTGCATCATTTCTGGTAGTGGGGGACTGTTTTTGCGCTTTCCCCTAAAAAAAAGAAAAAGAAAAAAAAAAAACACATGAAGACCTAATGCATGGACTTTGAAACACTGCTTCTCTGGTGACTGGAGTCCCGTCTCGCAAGGAGACAGTGGCCCAACTGTTGCCAGGGTGTGAACAAGTCCTTTAAAACTGCTTCTTTTACTCCTATGATCATATAATGACAAGACAGATTGTAAGTGAAATTTTGTACCAGTGCTTCACAAAAGGCCAAAAAACATTTTGAGTGTTTTTCACAGAAATAAGCCAATCCAATGGATTGATTTGAACCAATAAAGAATTCAGTTTTTAGAACTGATTTTCTCTGCAAACTTCAAACCCAAGGCAAGGATAGTGGAAAAATTACAAACAAAAATGTTTTCAACTGGAAGAATAAAAACAGCTCTGATCTTTCTAGTGACCTGTAAAGCACCTACCCTAAGCATTGGAAAGTAGTAGCAATTCAATGTGCATGTGTAAAAAAAATTCAAACATTTACACAGTTATAAGCAATAAGAACCAAACAAGCTGATATCTGTGGATGGGAAACACCTGGTTATATTATCAATATTTAAAATTCATCCGAATTTTCGAAGCAATTTAGGAACATCATCTTAGAGTCAGGTGATTCTTACCATACTGTTCATAGTAAAGCAAAATAAACCAACAAAAAACTCCACTGGAGGTGTACTAGTTCTCAAGATTCATGTGATGTCTGGAAAATAAATAAATTGGAACTGATAAAATTAATTATAAATATTCGATGTCTCTTCGGAGGTATTGTTATTTCTTTTAAAATAAATAAATATTTTTTATGTAGAATGTTCAAAGATTGTTTAATTTAAAAATCAACTCTCTGAGGGGCGGAGCCAGGATGGCGGCGTGAGTAGAGCAGTGGAAATCTCCTCCCAAAAACACATACAGCTATGAAAATATACCAAAGAAAAATCTTCCTAAAATAGAGACCACAGGACACAGGACAACATCCAGAACACATCCACACCTGCAAGAACCCAGCGCCTTGCGAAGGGGGTAAGATACAAGCCCCGGCCCGGCGGGACCCGAGCGCCCCTCCCCCCGGCTCCAGGCGGGTGGAAAGAAACCGGAGCGGTTTTTTTTTGGCAAGTGCTTTTTGGAAGCCTTAAAGGGACGGGCCCCCGTTGCTAGGGAGGCAGGGTGGCGGGACCGGTGAGCAGGTGCCTGGGACCGGCGCCTGAGGACGAAGAATATCCCGCGTTTCTCCCTGCGGGACCGGTGGGCGGGTGCCTGAGACCGGCGCTTGAGGCGGAGGAAATCACGTGTTTTTCCCCTTTTTTTTTTCTCTTTTTGGCGAGCCCTTTTTGGAAGCCTTAAAGGGTCAGGGACTCCGGTGCTAGGGAGGCAGGGTGGCGGGACTGGTGAGCGGGTGCCTGGGACCGTCGCCTGAGGACAAAGAATATCCCACGTTTTTCCCTGCGGGACTGGGGGGCGGGTGCCTGAGACCGGCACTTGAGGACAGAGGAAAACGCTCGTTTTTCCCTTTTTCTTTCTCTTTTTTGTGAGTGCTTTTTGGAAGCCTAAAAGGGACAGGGACCCCAGTGCTAGGGAGGCAGGGAGGCGGGACTGGTGAGCGGGTGCCTGGGACCGGTGCCTGAGGACAAAGAATATCGCGCATTTTTCCCTGTGGGACTGGTGGGCGGGTGCCTGAGACCGGCACCTGAGGACGGAGGAAATCGCGCGTTTTTCCCCTTTTTTTCTCTCTTTTTGGCGAGTGCTTTTTGGAAACCTTAAAGGGACAGGGACCCCGGTGCTAGGGAGGCAGGGCGGCGGGACTGGTGAGCGGGTGCCTGGGATCAGCGCCTGAGGACAAAGAATATTGAGCGTTCCTTCCCTGAGGGACAGGTGGGTGGGTGCTTTTTGGAAGCCTTGAAAGGACAGGGACCCTGGTGCTAGGGAGACAGGGCAGCAGGACCAGTGAGCGGGTGCCTGGGACCGGCACCTGAGGACAAAAAAAAAAAAATCGCGTGTTTTTTCCTTTTTTTTTTCCTTTCTGTTCCCTCTCTCATTGCTGCTGTTGTTGTTTTGGTTTGGAGAGTGCTTTTTGGAAGTCTTAAAGGGGCAGGACAGGTCACTTAGACCAGAGGCAGGGAATCTGGGGATCTCTGGGCACTCTAACCCCCTGGGCAGCAGGGAGCACAGAGGCCCCTTACGGAGATAAATAGCCTCCCGGCCGCTCCCCCTCCAACGGGGCTCCACCATTTTGGAGGAACAGCCCCAGCCAGGCCAAGCCCACAGCAACAGTGGAGATAAACCCCAAAGCAACTGGGCAGGAAGCAGAAGCCCTGTCTGCACACAGCTGCCCAGCACAAGCCACTAGACGTCGCTATTCTCCCAGGAGAAGGCCACAAACCAACAAGAAGGGAAGCTCTTCCAGCGGTCACTTGTACCAGATCTGCAAACTATCTCTATCACCACGAAAAGGCAAAACTACAGGCAGATAAAGATCACAGAGACAACACCTGAGAGGGAGACAGACCTAACCAGTCCTCCTGAAAAAGAATTCAAAATAAAAGTCACGAACATGCTGACGGAGATGCAGAAAAAAATGCAAGAGCAATGGGATGAGATGCAGAGAAAAATGCAAGAGCAGTGGGATGAGATGCAGAGAAAAATGCAAGAGCAGTGGGATGAAGTCCGGAAGGAGATCACAGATGTCAGGAAGGAGATCACAGAAGTGAAACAATCCCTGGAAGGATTTATAAGCAGAATGGATAAGATGCAAGAGGCCATTGAAGGAATAGAAGCCAGAGAACAGGAACGTATAGAAGCTGACATAGAGAGAGATAAAAGGATCTCCAGGAATGAAACAACACTAAGAGAAATATGTGACCAATACAAAAGGAATAATATTCGTATTATAGGGATACCAGAAGAGGAAGAAAGAGGAAAAGGGATAGAAAGTCTCTTTGAAGAAATAATTGCTGAAAACTTTCCCAAACTGGGGGAGGAAATAATCGAACAGACCATGGAATTACACAGAACTCCCAACAGAAAGGATCCAAGGAGGACAACACCAAGACACATAGTAATTAAAATGGCAAGGATCAAGGACAAGGAAAGAGTTTTAAAGGCAGCTAGAGAGAAAAAGGTCACCTATAAAGGAAAACCCATCAGGCTAACATCAGACTTCTCGACAGAAACCCTACAGGCCAGAAGAGAATGGCATGATATACTTAATGCAATGAAACAGAAGGGCCTTGAAACAAGGATACTGTATTCAGCACGACTATCATTTAAATATGATGGCGGGATTAAACAATTCCCAGACAAGCAAAAGCTGAGGGAATTTGCTTCACAACCAAAAGCTGAGGGAATTTGCTTCCCACAAACCACCACTACAGGGCATCCTACAGGGACTGCTCTAGATGGGAGCACCCCTAAAAAGAGCACAGAACAAAACACACAACATATGAAGAAGGGAGGAGGAGGAATAAGAAGGGAGAGAAGAAAAGAATCTCCAGACAGTGTATATAACAGCTCAATAAGTGAGCTAAGTTAGGCAGTAAGATACTAAAGAAGCTAACCTTGAACCTTTGGTAACCACGAGTCTAAAGCCTGCAATGGCAATAAGTACATATCTCTCAATAGTCACCCTAAATGTAAATGGACTTAATGCACCAATCAAAAGACATAGAGTAATAGAATGGATAAAAAAGCAAGACCCATCTATATGCTGCTTACAAGAAACTCACCTCAAACCCAAAGATAAGCATAGACTAAAAGTCAAGGGATGGAAAAACATATTTCAGGCAAACAACAGTGAGAAGAAAGCAGGGGTTGCAGTACTAATATCAGACAAAATAGACTTCAAAACAAGGAAAGTAATAAGAGATAAAGAAGTATATTACATAATGATAAAGGGCTCAGTCCAACAAGAGGATATAACCGTTCTAAATATATATGCACCCAATACAGGAGCACCAGCATATGTGAAGCAAATACTAACAGAACTAAAGAGGGAAATAGACTGCAATTCATTCATTTTAGGAGACATCAACACACCACTCACCCCAAAGGATAGATCCACCGGGCAGAAAATAAGTAAAGACACACAGGCACTGAACAACACACTAGAACAGATGGACCTAATAGACATCTATAGAACTCTACATCCAAAAGCAACAGGATATACATTCTTCTCAAGTGCACATGGAACATTCTCCAGAATAGACCACATACTAGCTCACAAAAAGAGCCTCAGTAAATTCCAAAATATTGAAATTCTACCAACCAATTTTTCAGACCACAAAGGTATGAAAGTAGAAATAAATTCTACAAAGAAAACAAAAAGGCTCACAAACACATGGAGGCTTAACAACATGCTACTAAATAATCAATGGATCAATGAACAAATCAAAATAGAGATCAAGGAATATATAGAAACAAATGACAACAACAACACTAAGCCCCAACTTCTGTGGGATGCAGCGAAAGCAGTCTTAAGAGGAAAGTATATAGCAATCCAGGCACACTTGAAGAAGGAAGAACAATCCCAAATGAATAGTGTAACATCACAATTATTAAAACTGGAAAAAGAAGAACAAATTAGGCCTAAAGTCAGCAGAAGGAGGGACATAATAAAGATCAGAGAAGAAATAAACAAAATTGAGAAGAATAAAACAATAGCAAAAATCAACGAAACCAGGAGCTGGTTCTTTGAGAAAATAAACAAAATAGATAAGCCTCTAGCCCAACTTATTAAGAGAAAAAGAGAGTCAACACAAATCAACATAATCAGAAATGAGAATGGAAAAATCACGACAGACTCCACAGAAATACAAAGAATTATTAAAGACTACTATGAAAACCTATATGCCAAAAAGCTGGAAAACCTGGAAGAAATGGACAACTTCCTAGAAAAATACAACCTCCCAAGACTGACCAAGGAAGAAACACAAAAGTTAAACAAACCAATTACAAGCAAAGAAATTGAAACAGTAATCAAAAAACTACCCAAGAACAAAACCCCGGGGCCGGACGGATTTAACTCGGAATTTTATCAGACACACAGAGAAGACATAATACCCATTCTCCTTAAAGTGTTCCACAAAATAGAAGAAGAGGGAATACTCCCAAACTCATTCTATGAGGCCAACATAACCCTAATACCAAAACCAGGCAAAGACCCCACCAAAAAAGAAAATTACAGACCAATATCCCTGATGAATGTAGATGCAAAAATACTCAATAAAATATTAGCAAACAGAATTCAACAGTATATCAAAAGGATCATACACCATGACCAAGTGGGGTTCATCCCAGGGATGCAAGGATGGTACAACATTTGAAAATCCATCAACATCATCCACCACATGAACAAAAAGAAAGACAAAAACCACATGATCATCTCCATAGATGCTGAAAAAGCATTTGACAAAATTCAACATCCATTCATGATAAAAACTCTCAGCAAAATGGGAATAGAGGGCAAGTATCTCAACATAATAAAGGCCATATATGATAAACCCACAGCCAGCATTATACTGAACAGCGAGAAGCTGAAAGCATTTCCTCTGAGATCGGGAACCAGACAGGGATGCCCACTCTCCCCACTGTTATTTAACATAGTACTGGAGGTCCTAGCCACTGCAATCAGACAAAACAAAGAAATACAAGGAATCCAGATTGGTAAAGAAGAAGTTAAACTGTCACTATTTGCAGATGATATGATACTGTACATAAAAAACCCTAAAGACTCCACTCCAAAACTACTAGAACTGATATCGGAATACAGCAAAGTTGCAGGATACAAAATTAACACACAGAAATCTGTAGCTTTCTTATACACTAACAACGAATCAATAGAAAGAGAAATCAGGAAAACAATTCCATTCACCATTGCATCAAAAAGAATAAAATACCTAGGAATAAACCTAATTAAAGAAGTGAAAGACTTATACTCTGAAAACTACAAGTTACTCTTAAGAGAAATTAAAGGGGACACTAATAAATGGAAACTCATCCCATGCTCATGGCTAGGAAGAATTAATATCGTCAAAATGGCCATCCTGCCCAAAGCAATACACAGATTTGATGCAATCCCTCTCAAATTACCAGCAACATTCTTCAATGAATTGGAACAAATAATTCAAAAATTCATATGGAAACACCAAAGACCCCGAATAGCCAAAGCAATCCTGAAAAAGAAGAATAAAGTAGGGGGGATCTCACTCCCCAACTTCAAGCTCTACTACAAAGCCATAGTAATCAAGACAATTTGGTACTGGCACAAGAACAGAGCCACAGACCAGTGGAACAGATTAGAGACCCCAGAAATTAACCCAAACATATATGGTCAATTAATATTTGATAAAGGAGCCATGGACATACAATGGCAAAATGACAGTCTCTTCAACAGATGGTGCTGGCAAAACTGGACAGCTACATGTAGGAGAATGAAACTGGACCATTGTCTAACCCCATATACAAAGGTAAACTCAAAATGGATCAAAGACCTGAATGTAAGTCATGAAACCATTAAACTCTTGGAAAAAAACATAGGCAAAAACCTCTTAGACATAAACATGAGTGACCTCTTCTTGAACATATCTCCCCGGGCAAGGAAAACAATAGCAAAAAATGAGCAAGTGGGACTACATTAAACTGAAAAGCTTCTGTATAGCGAAAGACACCATCAATAGAACAAAAAGGAACCCTACAGTATGGGAGAATATATTTGAAAATGACAGATCCTATAAAGGCTTGACATCCAGAATATATAAAGAGCTCACACGCCTCAACAAACAAAAAACAAATAACCAAATTAAAAAATGGGCAGAGGAACGGAACAGACAGTTCTCCAAAAAAGAAATACAGATGGCCAAGAGACACATGAAAAGATGCTCCACATCGCTAATTATCAGAGAAATGCAAATTAAAACTATAATGAGGTATCACCTCACACCAGTAAGGATAGCTGCCATCCAAAAGACAAACAACAACAAATGTTGGCGAGGCTGTGGAGAAAGGGGAACCCTCCTACACTGCTGGTGGGAATGTAAATTAGTTCAACCATTGTGGAAAGCAGTATGGAGGTGCATCAAAATGCTCAAAACAGACCTACCATTTGACCCAGGAATTCCACTCGTAGGAATTTACCCTAAGAACGCAGCAATCAAGTTTGAGAAAGACAGATGCACCCCTATGTTTATCGCAGCACTATTTACAATAGCCAAGAATTGGAAGCAACCTAAATGTCCATCGGTAGATGAATGGATAAAGAAGATTTGGTACATATACACAATGGAATACTACTCAGCCATAAGAAGTGGAAAAATCCAACCATTTGCAGCAACATGGATGGAGCTGGAGAGTATTATGCTCAGTGAAATAAGCCAAGCGGAGAAAGAGAAATACCAAATGATTTCACTCATCTGAAGAGTATAAGAACAAAGGAAAAACTGAAGGAACAAAACAGCAGCGGAATTAAAGAACCCAAAAATGGACTAACAGGTACCAGAGGGAAAGGAACTGGGGAGGATGGGTGGGCAGGGAGGGATAAGGGGGGGGAAGAAGAAAGGGGGTATTAAGATTAGCATGCATGGGGGGAAGGGAGAAAGGGGAGAGTGGGCTGCACAACACAGAGAGGACAAGTAGTGACTCTACAACATTTTGCTAAGCTGATGGACAGTAACCGTAATGTGGTTGTTAGGGGGGACCTGATATAGGGGAGAGCATAGTAAACATAGTATTCTTCATGTAAGTGTAGATTAAAAATTAAAAAAAAAAAAAAAAAAAAAAAAGGAAAGAAAGAAAGAAAAGGGAGATTACTCCTTAACAGGATAAAACTATTGGTAAATCAAAGATCAACGCATGCTTTAAATATCCTTAATGTTGATCACTTAAAGGGTGTCAGATGATCAGCTATGGAGGTACTCTTTTCTGATAATATTCCTTTCTCTCAATTAAAAAAAAAAAGAAAAAGCAGTTATTGTGTTCTGACCTCCAATGAGTTCTGCACAGTGGTATAGAGGGCATGTCAAAGTGTGGGCAAAGGGTCTGTTTGTTTCTACGCAGAAGATCAAGGCCTAGCTTGGATACCCGGAAAATGAACTAAAATACGATATGAGGAGGAGCTTCCGTCATCAGCACTCTCTGGGGGACTTGTGCCGGGGATGATCATCAAAAAGCCTCCACAGGGATCCGGACGATGCTGCGGTTGTGGCTGCATCCAGCCCACCGTCTCCTGGACTTGCCATTGGAATGAGGAGGGAGATGTCTAGGCTGGCATGTGCATACAGTGAGACAACGAATTTGACTGGATCTGTACTGTTGGAACTCAACCAGGAGTTGGGAGGGGTGCAAGTTGTAGCACTCCAAAATCTCATGACTATAGACTATCTATGGTTAAAAGAATATATGGGATGTGAACAGATCCCAGAAATGGGCTGCTTTAATTTGTCTGATGGTTCAAGTACAGTTGGACAATATCCATCATATCATAGATAAATTTTCACAAATGCCTAGGGTGCCTAAATGGTTTTCTTGGCTTCACTGGAGATGGATGGTAATTATAGATTTGCTTTGTTTATGTCACCGTATTCCTATTATGTTAATATGTGTGTGCAAATTAGTCAGTAGTTTAAAACCTATACATACTTAAGGTACTCTACAAGAAGATATGTCAAAGAAATAATCAATCCTCCCATGTTTCCTTCATATGCTACATCTATAGCTTTTCTTCTTCCTTCCTAATTACAACCCTTAAACAGAATTCGTGCCTCATATCGAATTTACCGAGTATCATAATTCCTCCAGGTGGTAAAGATACCTCGAGACAAGTGCTGGGCATAGAAGCCACAGGGCATAAATCTGCAAAGAAGTAAAAAGCTAACCTTTTCAAACAATATGGCTTCTCTCTCACTTACCAACTTTACATTTCCCTGTATGGCCCCGGAAGATGGCTGGTTAGCCAGAGACGGGTAAGATTCCTCAAGGGAGGAACAACCTAAGACAGGCACAGTCGCAGGGGGGCCATCAGGTGAGAATTTGGGGATCAACAGAGGTGAGGCTCAGAACCTCACCCCCCCTGCTTTGAGAGAAATCTTCTGCATCCGTGGATGTCTTGCTGCCCTTGTCTAGCCTGGATTAATACTTGGTCCATAGGCACACACCTGATCATCTGATCATCTACATTTGCCCTCTTACAGTACTAAACTATGTTTTCTACCTTTATCTTGCATCTACCTACCACTTCAGCATTTTATTAAAAATAATAATAATAATAATAATAGGAGAAATGTGGGATCAACATATAAATCAAGTACAAAAATCAAACGAATATTCATATTTGACCTGATTGTTTATAGGTCATAATGCATGATCAAAACCGAAAGTTTCTGTGATGAATGCCCTTGTACTCTTCACCATGTAAGAATTTATTCACTGTGCAAGAATTTGTTCACCATGTAAGAACTTGTTTGTTATGCTTCAGAAGATTGGAGACTGACGAGAATTAGACTTGAGATGGATTAATGATTGTACATTGAGCATTGACCCCCCTATACTGAATTTTATTGTTGCTAACAACCATTTGATCAATAAATATGAGAGATGCCCTCTCAAAAAAAAAAAAAATCATCTCTCTCCA
This sequence comes from Manis javanica, assembly GCF_040802235.1. Classification (NCBI taxonomy): domain Eukaryota; kingdom Metazoa; phylum Chordata; class Mammalia; order Pholidota; family Manidae; genus Manis; species Manis javanica. The sequence goes on along the minus strand of NC_133161.1, from coordinate 61,721,279 downwards.
TGTTGCCACTGCCTTTCCCAGATCTCTAAACAAGCCTATGAATTATTAACTTCAACACTGTCTCACTCATCATTGACTTTTCCCAAATCCGAGAAAGAGCTCTTCACTCAAATTTTCTTTTCAAAATGGAATTCAATAAGGGCAAATGCAAAACAGTCCACGTTTGACAGGAAAAAAACAAATGCAAATACAAACCAGCTAAATTATGGCTGAATGTTAATTATACCTTTAAAATAGTTCTTGGAAAGTACAATCTTTCTCTTCAATTAAATGATGTAGTTAGAGAGCTAAATGAGGCTAGATTCCAGGATTTCAGAATGAAATAAGTTCTGGGTAAATTCAAATCTCACAGCAGAATCACATAACCCACAGGCCACACCACCAGCTGCACCTGTTTGAATGTGACAAATAGAGGTTGTTTGAAACTAACTGAGAAAAAATTTTGAAGTACTTGGATACTCAAAGGGGATAGGTTCCTGCTTACAAATTATGTACTTATCTAAGAAATTAGATTCAAAATAAATGCTTATAAAATTTTTGTATGATTTCACATTTTCTTGAGGCTTTATGCGTATATTGCATTCTAAGGTAGGATATACGCATTCGCAGGTAGACCCTATGAATATGCACATTTAAAAAAATTTTTAAATAAAATATACTTACAATTAATACTGGTGAAAAGAAATTAATCTTGATTACAATCGATTTTTCAATTTTCTTGTTAACAAGAGTTTCCTTATATTGGCCCATTTTTTATTACCCTAGTTTATAATGTGAAATTAAGAGAAAGGACTTTAGAAAAGGAATGATGGGGAATGAAGAAGATCATGCAGTTGTCGTCTTCCCAAATACTGGTTATCATGGTGAAGATATTTGAAACATAAAAAGCTTCTATTGCTGACTAGAATACAATGTATTTTAGGCATACTTATATATCTGTTCCATAATGCCTTGTAACAGTATAGGCAAAAAGAAGTTAACATCTATCATAATAAAAAGAAATTACCCCAATAGTAGGTATACATGCCAAGATTTTCACCCTAACAATACACAATTAATAATTTGTCATATAAATATCATACGACTGGTTGTATTTCCCTAATTGTTGTCTGTCATTTACTCAAGCATCTTTAATTCAACAAGCTCATTTAGTGAAACACTGTCATAACAAAATAATAATTAAAACAGATTTTTGTAAAATGGAAGACTATGATTGATTAAATACTTTATCATATAAGAACAAGATTCAGTGGAGGGCTACTGTAGTTGAAAACTCAATTACCAGATCTTTCAAAACGCAGTTATTCGACATACATAACACAGTCTCAGACAGGTAACTTAGGACACTAAGCTGTAAACTACAAATCCCATTTTTCCCCTTCACCCCAGGGTCATGATAATGGTCTAGAGTTTGGGATTAAGATGAACAGCCTCCTTCCTGAAGGCTATGGGGCAAAGCAAATACTATTCACTGGGTAAAGTCATGGTGTAATAGACAAGGAAGATGGCAATAAGGAAACCAAAGGAAAAATTGACGTATGGGTCAAGAGACCAGAACTTTAGAAGAGACAGAGATGAAATAAATCTTGCTACATTTCGATACCTTGGTGGATAGAAGATGGGTGGGGACGGTCATAAAGTTGGCAAGGGAACAGTACATAAATAGTTCTGACATTTGGTTTCACGAGCTGGGAGATATATGTTTTATCAATGACATTGTGATGCTTTAAACATGTCGGATGATGTGGACAGTGGATGGCAAATCCAGTTTTTTGCTTTTTATATTTTCAATTCCTTATCATTTTTTAATTAAAAATTTTTTTCAAATTATTTAAACTAAAAAAAAGAAGCACACCCACTTCTTCCTTTCCCACCTTCCACTTCTCACCTCTTGGAATCATCAGTTCTCTGTATATATATGTATGACCTTTTATTTTTTTTAGATTCCTCACATAAGAGAGATCACACAGTATTTGTCTTTTTCTGTCTGACTTATTTCACCTAGCATAATACCCTTGAAGTCCATCCATGTTGTCACAAACAGCAAGATTTCATTTTTTCTTTCTGCTGAATAATATTCTACATACAGAAACACACACACACACACACACACACACACACACACACACACACATACCACTATTTCTTTATCCATTCATCCATCAATGGACATTTAGGTTGCTTCCATATCTTGGCTATTGTAAATAATGCTGCAGTGAGCATGGGGTGCACATATCTTTTCAAGTTAGTGTTTTCATTTTTTTGGAATAAATACCCAGAAGTGGTATTGTTGGATCATATGGTAGTTCTATTTTTAATTTTTTAAGGAACCACTGTAGTGTTTTCATAGTACTTATAGTAATTTACATTCCAAACAATGCACAAGGATTCCCTTTTCTACACATCTTTGTCAATATTTGTTATTTCTTGTCTTTTTGATAATAACATTCTAACAGTTGAAGGGGTATGTCATTGTGTTTTTGATTTGCAGTTCCCTGATGATTTATGTGCTGAGTATCCATGCATGTACCTGTTGACCATTTGCAGGTCTTCTTTGGAATAATGTCTATTCAGATCCCCTGCCCAGTTTTTAATCAGATTGTTGGGGATTTTTGGCTATTGAGTTGTATGAGTTCTTTATATATTTTGGTATTAACTTATCAGATATATGCTTTGCAAATATTTTCTTCCATTCAGTGTACTGCTTTTTCATTATTTGATGGTTTTCTTTGCTGCACAGAAACTTTTTAGTTGGATGTAATCCCACTTTTTCATTTTAGCTTTTGTTGCCCAGTTGAGGAAACTGGTTAAAAAAAAATATTGCTAAGACCAATGTCAAATAACTTAATGCCTACCTTTTAATTTTATGGCTTTGGGTCCTAAATTTAAGTCTTTAATCCATTTTGAATTTATTTTTACAGATGGCATAAGAGAGTGACCCAGTTTTATTATTTTCCATGTGACTGTCCAATTTTCCAAAACTATTTATCAAAGAGACTGTCCTTTCTGCATTGTATACTTAGCTCCATTTTCGTAAGTTAATTGACTATATTTGAAAGGGTTTATTTCTGAGCTTTTTATTCTGTTCCATTAACCTATACACCTCTTTTATGGCAATACTGTTTTAATTACTATAGCTTTTTAATACAGTTTGAAATCAGGGAGTGTGATGTCTCAAGCTTTGTTCTTCTTTCTCAAGTTCGCTTCTGTTACTCGGGGTCTTTAGTGGCTGCCTATAAATTTTAGAATTCTTCTATTACTGTAAAAAATATCACTGTCATTTAGCTAGGGACTGTATTGAATCTGTAGATTGCTGTAGATATGGACTTTTTAACAGTGTTATTTTTTACTAATCCATGAGCATGGAGTATCTTTCCATGTTGTCTTCAATTTCTTTGATTAATGTCTTATAGCTTTCAATATTCAGGTCATTTACATCATTGGCTAAATTTATTCCTAGATATATACTCTTCTTGATGCAATTGTAAATGGGGTGGTTTTCTTAATCTCTCTTTCTAATAGTTTGTTATTAGTGTAAAGAAATGCAGATTTTCGTGTACTGATTTTGTAACCTGAAATTTATTGAACTGTTTATTAATTTTAACAATTTCTTGATAGTCTTTAAGGTTTTCTCTGTATAATATCATGTCATATGCAAATAGTAACAGTTCTACTTCTTCCTTTCTAATTTGGAAGCCTTTTCTTTCTTTTGCTTGACTAACTGTTCTGGTTAGCACTTCCAATACTATTTTGAATAAAAGTGGTGAGAGTGGATATTTCTGTCTTGTACCTCATCTTAGAGGAAAAGCTTTGAGCTTTTCACCATTGAGTATGATATTAACTATGGATTTGTCACATATGGCCTTTATTATGTTGAGGTATGCTCCCTGCTTTGTTGAGAGTTTTTATCATAAATGAATGTTGAATTTTGCCAAATACTTTTTCTGCATCTATTGAGAAGATAGTATGATTTTTATCCTTAATTTTGATAATATGGTGTATCACACTGACTGATTTATGGATGTTGAACCATCCTTGCATTCCTGGAATAAACCCTACTTGACCATGGTGTATAATTAATCCTTTTAATGTATTGCTGAATTTGATTTGCTAATATTTTATTGATGATTTTTGTATCTATGTTCATCGGGGGTATTGGCCTGTGATTTTTTTTTTTGTGGTATCTACCTAGTTTTGGTATCAATGTAATGCTGCAATAAAAAATGAGCTCGGAAGAGATCCCCTCTCTGTTTTTGGAAAATTTTGGGAATGAATGTTATTAATTACTTGAATGCCTGGTAGAATTTACCACTAAAACATCTGGTATTGGTCTCTTGTTTGTTGGGAGGTTTTTGATTACTGATACAATTGGATTGCTAGTAACTGGTCTGTTCAGATTTTCCATTTCATTATGATTCCTGATAGATTGTATGTTTCTAGAAATTTATCCATTTCTTCTAGGTTGTCCAATTTGTAGGTATATATTTGGTCATGGTAGTCTCTTATGGTCCTTTATATTTCTGTGGTATTAATTGTAACATTTCCTCTTTCAGTCTGATTTTACTTGAGTCCTCTCTCTTTTATTCATGAGTATAGCTAAACATTTGTCAATCTTATTTATATTTTCAAAGAATAAGCTTTTAGTTTCATCGATCTTTTCTGTTGTCTTTTTAGTCTCTACTTCATTTATTTCTGCTCTAATTTTTATTTCCTTCCTTCTTCTTTGGGCTTCATTTGTTCTTCTTTCTCTAGCTCCTTGAGGTATAAAGTTAGGTTGCTTATTTGAGACTTTTCTTGAGGTAGGCATTTATTGCTATGAACTTCCCTCTTAAATTGTTTTTATCTGCATCTTATAAATTTTCGTATGTTCCATTTTCATTTGCATTTGTCTTAAGGAATTTTCAAATTTCTCTTTTGATTTTCCTCTTTGACCCACTGGTTGGTCAGTAGCATGTTGTTTAATCTCCACATATTTGTGAATTCTTGTTTTCTTCATGTAATTTAGTTCTAGTTTCATATCATTGTGGTCAGAAAAGATGCTTGATATGATTTTAAACTTTTTAAATTTATTAAGACTTGTTTTGTGCCCTAACATATGTTCTATATTGGAAAATGTTGCATGTGCACTTGAGAAGAATGTGTATTCTATGCTTTAAGATGGAATGTTTTGTAAATATCTGTTAAGTCTAGCTATTCTAAGAAGTCATTCATGTAAGGCCAATGTTTTCTTATTGATATTCTGTCTGGATGATCCCCTGATGTAATGGGATATTAAAATCCCCTACTATTACTATATTGTGTCTATTTCTCCCTTTAGGTCTGTTAATATTTGATTTATATATTTAGGTGCTTTTATGTTGGGTGCATTAATATTTACAAATGATATATTCTATTGGTGGATTGACCCCTTTATCACTATGTAAAGTCCTTTTTTGTTTCTTATAGTCTTTGTTTTAAAGTCTATTTTGTCTGATATAAATATAGCTACTTCAAGTTTATTTGGTTCCCATTTGCATGGAATATCTTTTCCTATCACTTCACTTTCAGTCTGTATATATTCTTATATCTAAGTGTGTCTTTTGCATGAAACATATAGAGGGGTCTTATTTCTTATTGAAAGTACTTGAACTGTTTTGTCGAAAATTTTTCTCAACAAAACCATTATTTTCTTGCTGGGATAAGCATAACATGAAGACAGAGATTTAAGTGTTAATTGTTGTTAACATTTATTGCTTATTATGACCTAGCCAATGGGCTAAACAATTTGATCAAATATTTTATTTTTGAAGTGGTAATAATTTTTTTACATTTTATATATGATGTAACTAAAGTTAAGCAAGGTTATGTCAAAATGTGTAATAAGGAGGGAAGCTCATTTTACCACATAGGCAATTATGCCTTCCACTGGTAGCTACAAGTTTCTGTACTATTTACCTCTTGAAATGATGCTCTTTCAGCATGAGCATTAGATGATGCCAGCATGTGAATTAATTATGCATTATTTTTATCACTGTGGTTTGCTGGCCCTCAGGTAAGAATTCTACTATGAAGACTTTGAAAATATGAGAAATTATTTAGGGGAATGAAGAACTGTTATACAAAGTTAGATACCAGAAAATGATTTTCAAGCCTGGATAAGAAACTGCCTTTCATAGAGTTGTTGATGATGGTGGAGGTTATTAAAGTGTCTGAGAATTATTATCAGGAAAAAAGCGTACTGAGGAAAATGCCACATCTGAATTTGGATATTTGTGGCAATAATAAGAAATAGTTGTCTGTTCTGAGGGTGTGGCATTTGTCATTTGGAAAAAACAAAATACAAACAGGAAACAGTAACCTAAATAAAACCTATTTGTAATTAGGTTTTTGGCAAAGCTGAGTAGGAGAAATGAATAACATCAATATGACAATTTTTCCTAGAATATAATTGGAAAACCTAACCATCATTCAGATATTTAGATTTGCATTCCCAGTTTCATTTGAAGGGCACCAGATTCGAAAAGTAATCCCTCTGATTTTCATTCTTAGGGGAAAATTCTCATGTAAGACTCTGGTAATGATCCAGGAGTTGGCAGAAGATCAGACTTTTTAGTGCTGTATACTCCTATCTGCAAGATCATCTGAAGGAGGTATTTAACATCATCCAGAAGGAAAAGCTAAGATTTGTGATAAGACACATGGCTTCCTTCTTGTCAGCTATTCCTCATGTTTTCATCATGACTGCAGAATTTATCACAGGGATTACAGTAAATGGATTTCTTACAATCACCAACTGTAAGAAACTGATCAAAAGCAGAACGCTAACACCAGTGCAACTCATTTTTGTACGTATAGGGATGTCTAGGTTTGGTCTTCAGTTGGTGTTAATGGTACAAAGATTTTCTCTGTGTTCTTTCCACTCTTCTACAGAGAAAAAATTCATGGTGCAGTCATAATGTTCCTCTGGATGTTTTTTTAGCTCTGTCAGTCTCTGGTTTGCCACCTGCCTTTCTGTATTTTATAGCCTCAAGATACCAGGTTTCCTGTTTTTTTGGCTAAAATTCAGGATCTCAAAGCTAATGCCTTGGTTACCTCTGGGAAGCCTGCTCACCTCCATAAGCATTGCAGGTCTGTGTACTGAGGTGGATTATCTTGAAAACATGAATGACAATCTCCTCAGGAATGGCACGCTGAAAAGGACTAAACCCAAGATAAAGAAAATGAATGAAGTGCCTCTTGTCAACTTAGCATTAGTATAACCTCTAGCCATATTTATGATGTGAACTTTTAAGTTATCCATTTCTCTTTACAAGCACACTCATCAGATGCAAAACAGATTTCATGGTTTTAGAAATGCCAACACAGAAGCCCATATAAATGCATTAAAAACAGTGATAATATTCTTTTGCTCTTTCATTTCTTATTTTGCTGCCTTCATGGCAAATATGACATTCAATATTCCTTATGGAAGTCAGTGCTTCTTTGTGGTGAAGGACATAATGGCAGCATTTCCCTCTGGCCATTTGGTTATAATAATCTGAATAATTCCAAGTTCCAACAACCGTTCAGGAGACTTCTCTGCCTCAAAAAGACAGGAAGAGGAGGACCAGTGTAAAATATTTTATATTTGTTTGGCATGGATTCAACAGACTTGTGTTTTGCTTTTGTTCACTTATGTATTTTGTGTGCTCTCTGGCACTTTCCCACTCATCTTCCACCCCTAACACATGTGAAGCACTAATTTGGATGTTGGATGGATTAGCTCATGTACTTAAAAATATGACAGTGACCCATTTAAGTTACTTGTACTTGAGCTGGAGTGACAATTGTGTTAGAAATCAGAAAAAATTACTAAGACTTCTTTGGGTTGACTAATGTAGTTCTGTTATCTGTCTTCCCAGGTCACTGAGAATAATCCAGTTTAGATAGGCAAAATCACATTGATTTAGTCTAAGATCTGGAGCAATATGATAACTTCACTGTTTGGTTGCATATAACTATTTCTTTGAGTCATTGGTGCAATTATTGCTCAAATGCAAATTATATATTGAAAGTGCATGTATTCCATGACAATGGACCCAGACATACAGCTTAGAGTCTTGCTTTGGATTTCAGTTACTAGGTCAGGTTGGTAAATGATAAGGCGCAGAGAGATGGTATGCATGAGGATAAACACACACAATCCAGAATCTCTGTTTTTTAGAACAGTAAGAAATATTTTTCAACTGATTGCAGTGTTAAAATCATGCCTACAGAAAATGTGAGGGAGTTTTCTGACAATGCTCTTATAGGAAAACGTCCAACTGATGTTTTAACCCCTTAAATGGTGCCTTAACTCTCTCCAAACTAGGAATCTTGATTGGGGTATGGTAGCAGTAAACAACTTGAATATCTAAAGTAAAAAATTTGAATTCCGATGCTAGATTTGAATGGGTTTTTCATTTCAAGGATCTTGACTAGTTTTGTTTTGGGGAAGAAAAATATTTTTTGTAATACTTTATATCTCAAGAGATCTGCTTGAATCTGTGAAGCCCTTATTGGCTCTTAAACAAACAAATAAAAATATGTACAGGTATTTCAATTGTGAATAAATTGTAATTAAAGTGAATTAGAAGTTACAGAATGGGGAAAAATGTGTATGTGTGGTACGTATGTGTGAATTTTTTGATTTTACAAAACATTTTCACATAACAATTCTATTTCATTCTCAGGACACTGTAAAGTTGGCAGTAGAATTATCTCAATTTTACACTTCAAGAAGCAGGTTTGAGATGTCATTACATATTCCTAATGTCATTTAACTACACTCAGCAGCGTAACTGGAACTCAAATCTGGTTCTTTTATCTCCAAAGCCAGTACTCTCTCCGGTTTCCTTTCCATTAGTCTTTTTAGCAAGTTTAGATCATGAAAGTCATGATAACAAATGATGTCTATGTATATCTTCCCTCTATCATATTTTTTCATTGGAGCTTCTGCATACACATAACTTCTACTTCATCATAAATACAACTTATTCTACCATTCTGCATTGAATCTAGTGCATGATTTTTCTCTTGTTGTCTGCTATGTTTTAATTCCTATCAGTCTGTGTGATTTGCTGTATTTCCTTCAATTTAAATTGTTCTAGAGGGAATCTGATTATACAAGATTGTCAGGCCATGTAGTAGGACTGCTGCTGAGACTAGGTACTAGCTAACTTTGGATTAGGGGTTCAAGTCTGAACCAACTAAATTCAATCTGGAAGGTGAAGCCGCTTGTCTGCCTAGGGTTGTTCCTGCCCTTTCAGCTGGGCTGTGAGCAGGGAAATTTCTCTGAAAGCAACTTGGGGTAGCAGACACCATAATTATTATGAATCTGTATGTTTCTGTTATGTCTTATTTTTTCAGGACTCGGACAAAAGGAGGGATGCCCATAGATTCCATAAAGACGTTTTATGTCACTGGGAGCTTGAAATCCACAAATAAGAATTTGACTTATATTTCCTTTATAGTCTAGATAATTTTATGTCAAAGAAGACTTGTAATATATGTGGATAAGGTCTTTTACTATACAAGACTATATGTACAGTCTTGTATAGTAAAATATACAACTCAGAAAATAGGCAAATTCTTGGAGTAAATTATGTAGGCACATAGATTCCTCAAAAAACTAAAAATGGAAATACCATACGACTCAGTACTTCCACTTATAAGAATTTACCCAAAGAATACAAAATATCTGATTCAAAAACACATATGCACTCCTATGTTTATGGCTGAATTATTTACAATAGCCAATATATGGAAGGAACCTAAGTACCCATCAGTAGGTGAATGGAGGAAGAAGGTGTGGTACATATGCACAATAGAATATTATTTGGCCACAAAAAAGAAAGAAATCCTGCCATTTGCAACAACATGGATGGACCTAGAGGGTACTACACTAAGTGAAATAAACCAGGAAGAAAAAGACAAATACCATGTAATTTCACTTACATGTGGAATCTAAAAACAAAATAAAACAAAACAGCAGTTGACTCATAGACACTGAGAAATGACTGGTGGTTACTGTGAGAGAAGGGTTGGGATGTGTGGGTGAAATAAGGGGATTAAGAGGCATGAAATCTGAATCATAATATAATGAATCATGGGGATGAAAGCAGTGTAGAGAATATAGTCAATAACTACACCAGTAGGAATGAGGCTTTAAAATGTAGATAACTGTCAAATTAATGTGTTGTATACTTGATACCAATAAAATCGTGTATATCAACTATATTTCAATGAAAAAAGGACAAGAAAAAGAGAGGGGAAAAAATTATCTAGGCACAGTGAGAGTGAGATGTCCACGTGATTTTATGCCTATAGTTCTTGGGCACATCAGAGCAGATTCCAACCTGAAAATGAGTATGAGGACATATATATTTATTCTATTTCTTCTGGCTTCTTCCTCAGTAGACAAAGCCCTCTCTTACTCTTCTCAACACTAGACAATTTATATTTAATTAATCAATGAAGAGTTTTAGTTTTAGCTACTGGAGTTACTTGAGAGAAGACTTTTCAAGTGAAGCTTGAATCTTGTTAAGCTTAACCTCATCTGTGTGACACTATTTCAATACTGTATCTTTTGAAAATTAAAAGCTCCCTCCCCATGTACACATACATATATATCCACACTTTTAAAAAGAATAAAACTGCAAAATCTTATTAAGAACTCTTACCCTTTTATAAAGCAAGCTTCCTGTATTTTACTGAAGGGATAGATAGGGAAATGAACAATAATTTACATATAAGTAATTTCCAGAGTAACAGAGGTAAAACAAATTTCTCATAATTGGGTTTATGAATGAGCCATTCACACTTTTAGTGACACCAAATATTGATATGTTGTTATCAGAAGGAGGTACACTTGATAATAATAAGGATTAGCTTTGTATTAGTTACTTAGCCCCTGATTCCATGGAATGAAAGGAGGAGGTCAATTTCAATAAGGATGTAAACTCTGAAAAAATTAGCTTTCTGTGTGTTGGATTTGGATAGGACACATCTCAAGATGGGAGCCAGTAAGGGGAGGTAAAGAAAAGGGACAGTGGGAAATAATGGTATTTCATAAAAACTTTGCAATTTTTGTCCCAGATTCCTCGATACAGAGGCTACCTGACATATGAGAAATTATACCCAGATTCCATGGTTCAGGTTGAAAGGAATGAGGCATTAATGGGATTCTTATAACACTGTGCTATGAGCCCATGCTATATATAAAAAAAAAAAGAGAAAGAGAAAATATTTAAATATTATAATATGGGGAAATTATAACAATAGTTGTCTTACAATTCCCACTGAGCACAAAGGATTTCATGCTCAAAACACATAATTCAAGTTATATCAAAACTGCTCTTTCAATATCATGCCAAATAATTGTTCTTCAATTTCCCTGAGGGTATATATTTTCAGAGGTGGTAAAGACAATGGACATGGTACTCCATGGAAATTGATGGGAATTAGAAATAATGGGGCTTTATAGATCTAGTTTTCTATGTTACGATTCTTAACTTACAAACTTAAGTTTGCATTCTCAGAGACTCTTGGTTGTTGTGATATGTTTCACTAACTAATTTAAAAAGTTGCTAAGTCTATGCTTGCATCCTTTTTTAAAAAAATCTTACTTCCCCATTATGATATACTATAGTTTTTTCAATACTTAGTTTCACAGAAGTAAAATAAACCGGTCATTTTAAATTATCTCAAAATCATTAACAGATTTTGTTTTTGCTTTTCAAACATATACTAAGTTTTCCTAAGTATTCTACCAGTATTCGTGAGTGTTGTAACATACCATAGTAATATGTTAAAGCTTCTATAATAATCAATTATAAAATTACATAAAGAAAAAGCAATGCTTTGCTACCAGATACAATACATTTTAGAATCTACACTAGCATTTGCCTATTTTCTAATGTAGAGGTTCTCAAATTTAAATAGACAGCAGAACCAGCTAGAGGGCTTGTTAAAACACAAATTGCTGAGTTCTGACAGAGTTTCTGACAGTAAATTTTGGGTAGGGCTTAGAATCAGCATTTCTAACAAGTTCTCAAATGATACTCATGCTGGTGGTTTGGGGACCACAGTTTGAGAACCACTGATTTAGTCAGTGTGTTGTAGAAGCTAAGAATTTGGCCTCTGAGGCCAAATTGGATGGGTTTTCACCCTGGCCCAGATGCTTACTAGCTGTATAACCTTGGGCAAATCATTTGACTCTGTCAGCTTCCTTACCTGTCAAGTGAGATAATATAAGCACTTGGTCCCAAAGGTTGTTGTGAGACTGAGGATACTAACAAGTGTAAAGCACCTAGAACAGTGGCTAGCATATGGCAAAGATCAGTTAGGTCCAAACATTTTATTAAGACAAGAAAAAATTTCGATTGTCACTATGTGGAAGGCATGCAGATTATTTTTTTTATAAATTGAAATATAGTTGATATACAATCTTATACTGGTTTCATGTATACAACCCAGTGTTTCAACAGTTACCCATATTATTAAAGCCTGATCCCCACTAGTGCAGTTTACTATCTGTCAGCATAGGAAGATGTTACAGAGTCATTGGTTGTATTCTCCATGCTGTACTACATCCCTGTGACCAACTTATATTATGATTGAGAATTTTGTGCCTCTTTATCCCCCTCAGCCTCCCCACTCACCCACCTAAAACCCTCCCCCATGGTAACCACCAGTCACTTCCCAGTGTCTATGAGTCTACTGCTGTTTTGTTTATTTTGTTTTGCTTTGTTCTTATATTCCACTAATGAGTGAAATCATACAGTATTTGTCTTTCTCCACTCAGCTTATTTCACTTAGCATAATACATTCTAGGTCAATCCATGGTGTTGCAAATGGCAGGATTTCTTTTTTAGCATATTATTTCTGAAATAAATTTTTCTAACTCTTCTGAAACTGGACAAATAGAACTAAAAGTCTATATTGGTCATTTGAGAAAAGAGCAACAGTTTACTTCAGTTTACAATGAGCAGAAGGGTTGGCATTTTGATTCAGCATGAAAGTGAGTAGACAAGTATTTTTGAATACTATAAAAGGCAAGACACAGAATGAGGTGGTAAAACAAGGGAATGAAAAGACAATAGCACCTGTGCATGGGAGTGAAGGAAGGCACCAAACGGCTGAATGTTGTGGTAGAAAGACAGAGCTGAGTAGGCAGTGCTGGCCATCTTGCCTAGGTCCTTTGAAAAAAACCACTGATACCCTGATTTTAGTTGTGTGACACTGTGTGCCTTGTAGATGCTTGACTTTGCGAGTAAATATGGAATAAGATAAGCCCTTCTTTGAGACATCACACTCCATCCAGAGAGCATGTTTTCACTAGTACACAAGTCCCCAAGGTCCCCAGATGCTGAATAGCTGGCTTTCCCAGACATTCCTATAAGGAGCCGGCATCCAAATACAGTAAGGCTGGTGGTGCCTCGATAACTTGTTAGTCATTTTGTTCTGTGACCTAATCTGCACTGATAAAGTTGCTCAGATTTGCTCTGTTATAAAGGATAGAAACAAAAGGAAGAATTCTTCTCAACAAAAATGCTTACTCACTGTGTGTCCAACAGTGTGCCCAGGCCCTTGTCACCAACCTAGAGGATACGAGGGGGATCAGAAAATTCAAGTCCTCTTTTTCCCTGATATTCGTTGTACATTTGTTGCCCCAATAAAATCCATTTCCTAACCCACACTGCATGATGTGTCAGGGGGTAACTACAAAGAGGTCCATCTTGTACAATTGTGTCAAAGGTAACCTCAGTCATGTTTAATCTTCAGTATCCACCCTTCTACAACCTTATCCTCTCAACAAATTTTCAAAAGGTACCACTTCAATTCTGTTGGTTCTCTCACTGTTCTGACATGTAACTCGGGGTTTTGTGGACCTGCATTCATATAAATCACTATGTTATTTTATTATCTCTTCATCTCTCTCAAGCTTCAATTCTTTCCTTTTCATGTTTCTCATTTTTAGTATGGCAACTGTTCTCTTTGGTAAAGAAGGAGATAAAATAGAAGCTGAACTGTTTAGTTACATTATGTTATCAGTTAATATTATTCCTCTGCCCAAGAAACACCTTCAATCTAGTATCTTATTTTGAGCATAATTTAAAACCTACTTTACTTTCTTATTAATTTAGGGAGTATTTCAAGGTGAAGTTAGTGCTTATATGACAAGATTATCATTACAATGAATTTTAAGTTAATTCATTTTTATAAACATATGTCATTCAAGTAACTTTTTCAGAAGTGTATGTATTTCTTTGTACCTGGAAACATAAATATCAAGAGTGTTGAAGGTTTTATTGCCACAACATGTTATTTTCCCAAAATGTGGGAGCTAAGCAACAGATTCTTGCACATCCCACAGATATTCATATGGAGTAAAAACTTATTATACATGCAAAATTACCTACCAAAGAGCAGGTTTTTGTATGGTCCTACATATAACTTTAGTCACTTAACTATAAAATAATATAACTTTAGTCACTTAACTATAAAATAATATTTCCTTCTCAGAATATCCTGCAAAGGCACTCATGAAAGCATTAAAGATAATTCCAGTAGTTTTTATGATCTTCGCTCATCCAAATCACCTTCCCTTCCTCTCCTTTTAATTAAGAACTCTGCTGTTGTCAAGGATCAGAATTAATTTGAGTTGTTCTAAGAAATCTTCATTGATGTTTTCAAACTTCAAGATCTACCCTTCATTAATTCCTACAAGAGAAATTGTTAGGACTGACTGCTTGGCATTTAGTACCTTATTTTGTGATGTATTCTTATAGGTTTGTATCTTTTCTAGTCCATTATTTATTATTTTTTTAAATCTGGAGCCACATTATATGTATTTTGACATCCCAAACAACAAATATTAGTTAACTAAACATAGTGAACTAAATAGGCACTTGAACATATGCTTTTGATAAAGAATCATATGCATCTTTATGAAAAACAAGAGAGAAAACTAAAATCATATAGCGTAGAGATAGGTTAATTTTATTTCCCAAGCTCTAAGAAATTGAGTAAGCTCAACTTTACTGTTACTTCCATGAGGAAAAAAACAAAATACAATTGAACACTGGGGCAAACAGCACAGGCAAATTTATCTTTTCATCTCAGTTTATAAACTGGGATAAATTATAAATAATGCACTGCCACCCAGTGGCAAACTTTCACTTTAAATGTAATATTCTGAAGGTTTAAGATAGTCAAGACACCAACCATTAGGGATCCTTGCTCAGGAAATTTTATATGCCAATAGAAAAATTGATGAAAGAGAAATTTACACTCAGTTCAGGAAATTTTGGGCCAAATGAGAATAAATAACTAGCCCAAATTAAACAAACTTTAAAGAAGAAAGCAAAAACAAAACTATTCTGATACTTGTAAGGTAAGTGGAAACTTGAATTTTGCTGAATATTCAGTATCAATGAACCGATGTTCATATATCTAGATGTTATAGTGGTACTGTACTTCTGCTTTAAAAATAAAAGCATGTTTATTTTTTAGGGGAAACATTCCAAAGTGATTACTGATAAAATGATGTGATGCATCAAAATAATATGAGGAATACAGGGAGATAAGTTGGAGATTAATTCAAAGCAATTTGGTCTGTAAATTGATAGTTAAGCTGGATGATGGTTACATGAGATTCATTGTACAATTTTGTCTACTTTTGTATGTTTGAAATTTTCTGTAACCAGCAACTTAAAAAAATCTCATCAAATGATTTATTACCAGTGAGTGTACAATTTCATTAGTGAAAACAGAGTGCTTTCTCCATACATTACATGGCAGATAGGAGTAGGTTACACCATAGGCTAGGAAGAACTTGTAATCTTCATTTGCCTTATAACATGAACATGGAGGAAATTAACCTCAAACCTTCTGAAGCCCGAGGCAATAAAAGAATTGAAACTGCTTCTTAAATCAAGTTTATACCCAATATCAAACTCACATTGACTTATAAAAGGGATTACTAAACAAACACCTAAGGAGAATTGTTGAGACTTATTATTTAGTAAAACTGTACTGGACTGCAATTATTCTGCGCTCTCTCTCTCTCTCTCTCTCTCTCTCTCTCTCTCTCTCTCTCTCTCTCTCTCAATATTTACTACTGAGTAATGAACTTTCTAGTATGCTGCTTTTCTAAGCTTAAAAAAAGAGCACAGGAGTGACTGTTTTGTTGCTAGGTTTTAGGCAACAGTTGGAGGTCCTGCTTTCACTTTTTTTTCTACTATGACTTGAGCCTTTTAGAAAATTAATTCAGTTTCTTAGCAACCTAGATGAGTATAGCTAAAATACACTTTGGGTTCTTTTGTAAAGCAAAGGCTCAATGTTTCCTTTATAAACTGTGTAGTCCCACTTGGCTTTGCAGAAAAGATTTGCTGAGACACACTGCCATAGAAATTTTTATAATAAAGCTCTCTGTTTCAAATGGTGAGTGGTTACCAATTTTCTAAATGAATGTTCCTGCTTTTGTGTTTATTTTGAATTATTCTGGTTTGTCAATTTATCTAGCTCTTTGGAATCTAAACATTTTATAAGTTAAGGTATATGAGATAAATTCATTTATGAGAGAAATAATTGCTTTATATATAATATTGTAAGTGGGAAATGATAAAAAAAATACATTAACAAGGAGAAAGGCCAGCTGGAAGAAGGTGCTGAATTCTTTATACACTGTAATTGTGCAGGTTATTTGTGGCTTAAGGAGTTCACTTAATAGTTCACAGACTATTTTATAATGTTTGTTTCTTATGTTGACAGCACTTAAGTGTCAACATATATTGTCACTTAAGTGTCAACATATTGATATAATAAGTGATACTTATTATATCAATCAGTCAGTCAATCTGTTTATATATCTCCTCAATTCTTAATGCTATAAAATTAAATTCGGATATGGAAGCAAAAGCAGCTTCAATTTGCATACGTTTGCTAACCAAAGAAATGTATTTATTAGCAGATTATAAAAGCAGATAAAAATATTTTGTGGCTTTCCAGTAGAAAATACTTGAGGAAACAATTTATATGAAAGTTTGTTTTTTATATTGCCACCATTTTGAAGAGGCTTTTCATTATTTAGAAAAAAAGTATAATTAGATATTTGGGGCTTTAGATACAGCTTTTCAAAAAGGGAATATCTGTATATTTCAGAATTTGGCAAACAGAATTCCTATTATTCCTTTTATTGTTAAAGTGTAAAATTTTCATTTTTGTATGGTTGAAAATGGTAGAATAACAGCAATTTCACATAGTTCAACCTAAAACATGCAGAACCCTGTGTGGGGTTTTTAAAGATAAAAATATGGTCTCAATAATTTTATAACCTAATTTGGGGGCAGATTTTGTAAATAATTAAGTTTAGTACAAGGTACAAAGCAAAATATAGCTTCAGCTTCCATTGCTCTATTCAGAAAGAAGGATGAATTTTGACAGGGAGATCTGGGAATACTTTTATTTGAGATGGCATTTAAATTGCTTCTTAAGAAATAGGTAAAATTTCATAGATGGGGAATAATTGTGTTTGCTGAATGCAGATTAAGCCATTCTTTTATATATTTTTAAATATAACCATTTGCAATAAGACATTTTGGGCAAAATATAGCTTCTATAATATCAACATTTACCACTAAATCTTTGACTGAATGAGAATATTGGTAGTTTTTCTTAATTTCTCAACCACACTTCTTGTAACTTTGTATTTTTCTATGCCTTAGTTTTTTCTATGTAAAATAAGGATGGTGATGGGTTATCATCATCACAAGCTTGAGTCATTCCTCTAGATGTCCAGTTGATTTTTTTTCTGCTGAGTACCTACGGACTACAATGACACAGGCTAATGTATGATTCATACTCTACAGAATCTGAATTTTACATACACATTATGCAAAAGAATAATACATACACATTACACAAAAGAATAAAAAATTTATAACTGAATGACAAAATAAAGCATCATACAAAATTGAAAAGAATTTATTACCATTTTAAATGTGACACAGTAAAACTTTTTGGCAGCCAGGAAGTGTTGAGACATACAGACACAAACAGTGCCTCAGTGGCAACCAGGTGACTGATAAGCGTGTGTCTACTCCAGCTACTTAGTCAAAAAGAGGTCTGGATCAGCACTACAGTCTCCAACCACAGCCTTTTAGTTTGCCAGCTGTCTATTCTCTTACTGCTGTAATACTTGTTTTGTATATCAGTTACACTTCTGTGGTCTTGATCTATTCTTATTCTTCCAGTTTATCATCCTTTAGGCATCAATTTCTTTCCAGCTGTATGTCCTGGTTAAAAACATCACTGTCTCATTCACTGACATCCTCAACCTCGATGTCTTTTCATTGCAACAGGTTACAAAACTCTGACCATGAATCAGTCCACTCATATGCTTTCTCTACTCATGTAACCAGATTTCTGAGCCCCGTAGGCGATAGGTATATCCACAATTTTGGTCAAGGATGAGACTTTAGTGTTCCTCAGAAGTTTACAGATATGTTTCTACAGAAATGTGTAGGGTCTTGGGTGAGGCAAGAGTGTTATAAAAGAAGACAGAGTACCTGGCACAAATTAACTGACAGTCAAGGACTTGATTTTCATCAACTCCTAGTGAGTTGGGTGGGTCAGGGTGGAAGTTACATTAACCAGGTTCAGAAGAGTCCAGCAGGAAAACCAAACATGCAAATTTTTTCACTTACATGCAAAAGAAACCATACTAACTCATATTTTCTTTCTCACTCATTATCTTCCAGTAGATTACTGTACATGTGAAGCCAAATTATCATCTGAGGGTGATTTGGTGAAAATAAAATCAGAATAAGGAGAATTAATTATGTATTTTATACGTTATATGGCCTCAGCTTATGAGAAGTCATGTATCAATCCCCTGAGTATAGGCTGATATGATAAGGGAAATAAAAATCTCAAATATGTGTCAAGGTACTCTTCCCTCTCAAAGAACCTTTGAAGGGTGCTGCGAACCTTCAAACTTCCAGCCCACCATCCCTTCTTAAAAATATCTTTTACTTATAAACCCTTTTAAATTCTATGAAGACATTCCTACTGTTCACTGTATAACACAGAAACATTAAATTAAGATATTTTGTTATTTAAATTATTTCCCTTTATATTTTTAGCATTGCTTAGAGAATAGTAAACCTACATCCTTATTTCCACATTCTTTGTTAATTACTGTGGTATGTTAATGATTAAATTTAACTTATTTTATAGCAACTTTAAAGAGATTGTAAGTGGCTCCTTATTCATGGAATCTGTTTCATTTTTCAATCCATTATTTGGCAATAGAGGATAACATATTTTGAACACTTGGGGGCGTTTCTAAATTCCCCAATCAGAGATTAAGCATCAGTCATTGTTTTGGTTTCTATGTAGTGATTTTTTGTTATACTGTAGCATGAATACTTAACATGAGATTTACCATATTAACACATTTTTAAGTTCACAATACAGTATTATTAGTACAAGCACAATGTTGCTTAGAGATCCATACAGATTATTCATCTGTGTAACTGAAACTTTATACCCATTGAACAGCAACTTCCCTTTTCCCCCTTCCCCAGATCCTGGCAACCATCATTCTGCTCTCTGATTCCTGGAGTTTTACTATTTTAGATCCCTCAAATAAATGGGATCATGCAGCATTTGTCTCTCTGTGACTGGCTTCTTTCACTCAGCATAATGTTCTCCAAGGTCATCTATGTTGTTGCATATGGCAGAATTTCCTTCTTTTTTTAAAGCTAATTAATATTCCGCTTTGTGAATATAACACATTTTTTTAAATCCATTCATCTATCAATGGACATTTAGGTTGTTTCCATATTTTAACTACTGCGAATAATGCTGCAATGAACATGAGAGCACAGGTATTTCTTTGAGATCCTGATTTCAATTATTTTGGATAATATCCAAAAGTGTGATTACTGGATCATATGGCAGTTCCATTTTGAATTTTTTGAGGAAACTCCATACTGTTTTCCACAGTGGTTACACCAATTTATATTTCACTAATAGTGTACAAGTATTACAACGTGTATGAGATAACATTCACATAATTTCACTATTTACTCTTTTAAAGAGTAACATTTAAATAAAATAAAGTCTACATTTAGTGGTTTTTATCATACTCACAGTCTTGTGCAACTATCACCACTATCTAATTCCAGAACACGGCCACCACCACAAAAGGAAATCTTGTACCTCTTAGCAGTCAAGCCCAATTCTTTCTTAACCATATCCTTTGACAAAAATAAAGTAGTTTTTATTTTAAGCCACTGGGTATGTAAATAGTTTGTTATATAGCATTATTGCAGCAAAAGCTGACTTGGCCACAGGTCTCTATACTTCCAGTTATATGATGCATGTATATTTTGTTTAAAACTATTCATTATGATGATCTTTTCCAATAAACTGTTCTTCTTCTTGTATTTCTTATGCTGGTTAAGAAATTTTGCATCATCTTTTTGATTCATTAAAACTCCTTGGTATGACATAAAAGACCTTTGCTAATATAACCCCAACCGATTTTCTAGCTTTTATAGCATACCATTTCCACTGCTTCCTTACATACTAGGCTATGCTCCTGCCACACTGAGCTTCTTGCTTTTCTTTCATTTCTGAGCTTTTTTTTCTCCTTTATAAATCTTTCAAAGATTACCTTGGCCTGGAGAGAAAATGTTCAGTACACCATTGCTATAGTGCCATAGTCATTAAAAATGCATATTGTTATTAGAATTTGAAAAACAGTTCATCAGTTTACTTTACAAAATATGTATTATTAATTTTTCATGGTTGACATTTTCAGTGTATTTCCAAAGTAGTTTCTCTTCATTTACTACTGTAGCTTACTGCATTTATTTTTTTCACTGTAAGCAATGTATTTCTTAAATATTTAGCTTAAGAGTATATATACTTAGATTTTGAAATATATCACCTTTTAAAAAATAATTAAAAGGAATCCAGCTTTGCATTTCAGCTAGCTGTATAGGTTATTTATGAGATGAATTTGCAAAAGCATAGGCTTCCCAGTTTGAGAAGTGCCGCTAAAGAAAACCATGGTTATTATCACTGGTCTTTTGCTCTTTGAATCTCTTTAGAATATCCATATTTTTTTTTTTTTTTTTTTTTTTGATAAAATTTAGAATTTTAAAGATCCTCTATTTGATGTTTTTATCAAACAACACAACATTCTAGCACAGGTCATGGATATTCATCTTACTTCAGGTCTTTATTTCCCAGGAACCAGAACTATTATATTATTTCCACTTAGCCAAATATATTTTAGTTGGTAATAGCCCTCTTTCAAGGAGATTTCAAATTCATTGGCACCATCCAGTAACATACTGAAAAAGTCATTCAGTCTTAGAAACGTGCCAACAATTTTCTTGAGAATGACCAGGCAAAAAGCAAATCCATGAATCTTATCCACAGATCCCAGTAGCAGTCACTACAATGCACTTATCATGGTTTAGGTGGCCATAGCTATCCTAGAAACTGCTTACGGCAAATTTTACATACTTTCTCTGTCTTGGTACAATGTTTCCTTGCTTTATGACGTGGAATAATTCCATTTATACCTAAAGATCAGTCCAATTGACAACTTTCGGTTTAAGGTCACTTGTATTTCCACGTAGAGTTAGCTGACCACTCTCCTTGCTCCTCATAACACTACTGTGATATCCGTCACATTACAAAGGTTTTGTTTGTTGTCTCCATGTTTTTCTCCCAAGTAACCCCTCATCTATGTAAGGACATGAATTTTAAGCTAATCATTTTGAATTCTTAGCCCCCAGCACAGCTTCTGCTGTGACACTGGTGCTCCCGAAATACTTGGAACACCTGAGATACCCTCCTTCTCCTCCACACACACTGCCTGTCATTTCTGAGGGTTTTTTTCCTGCTTCATAAATTTTTCAATAATTACCCTGGCCTGGAGAGAAAATATTCAATACACCATTGCTATAGTGGCAAACCTCACCAATTTCCACATCTGTTGCAGGTTCCTACATGCGCAAACACCCTCCACCTAAGGTACCTTGAGTCCCAGAAAGGCCGAAGCAGGGACACGGCAAAAAGGTGGCAGTATCCCACCCAGGATTTCAGCTCCAAATGGGAAAAAAGTGTCCTGCAGCCTCCCCAACCTGAAATGAAAGTTGACACGAGGGCAATAAAGCCTCCTGATTTCAGTTATAAACTGTATACATCTTTGAGCTTTCCAGAAAAACCATCAAGGACTGTGAAGGAAGAACAAAGGAGGAAAAAAAAAAGCAATTTTCCAGAAACAATGTTTCACTTGCCTAGCATGAGCAATCACCCCAAGCAGGCCAGATCTCCTAAATTTATAACTACATTCCCACATCTGGATTCATATAAAGCAAAGCTATTGTATGTGGAGAGTGGAAAATATCCGAATGGCATATACCTCAATCCGAAACCACATGACTTTCGACAGGTACAGAAAGCATTTGATTCTAAATAACTTGAAGTAGATAAGGGGAAATATGTATTATTCTTATTCATTTATTTATTCTGGAAACTGTTACATGAGCAAAAGGTATGTAAATATAATATATATAAAGCTGCATCTTTGTTTCTCAATTCAGATCAGCAATAAATGACAGAGGAGAGAGGTAATACCCTGGTTAATGTTTCTTGTGGGGTTTTACCTGCCAGGGGGAATGGCCAACTCTGGGATGGCTTTTCTTAGTTTTGAGATGAGCAGTTGGATTTAGATGGGCTTGGAGAACAGACCAGTTGCCAGGAGTTTATGATCCAGTAGTAATTAAATCAATTCATAGACTGAATGGATGAATGAATGAAAATTGGTAAAGAGAGGTATTATATTACTTTTAATAATCTTTCTAATGGTTAATAATTTATATAATATATGGGAAAGAATTAGATTTATAGGTTAAAATAGTGGCGGGGAATATATATTAAAGGAGATACAAATGAAGTCAAAATATAATTCCTCTAGAGTATGAATATGTCCTATACTTAGGTCTATAATTTAACACAGAAATATGACTCTTGCTAGGCAAACAGAGAGGCACCAGGACTGATAAAACAAAAGCTAGAAAAAATTTATTGCAGTGGAAAATATAGGAAAGCAATTAAGAGCATGGCCTATAGATCAGATTAATCCTCTTCTCTCTTACTCTCTAACAATTTTAGACAAGTTATTAAGCCCCTTTCCTTACGTTTAACACGGGACGACAGTACTACCTATTTTATATAGTTATTTTAAGCAACAAAGAAGACAATTATTTACAAAGCACTTAAAACAGGGTCTGGAATATGTTGATATTCAGTGAATGCTACTTCTTAGGAGCTATTAGGATAAAAGTTTGGAAATTAAAGAAGCTTTGATCCATAACCCTCTTTACTTGTTCAAGGCATCTCAACACCTCTATTTGTAGTAAATGAAATATATTACCTTTTGGAGAGGAAGAGAGGTCAATTAAATAGCAGGTGTCATTGGTTTATTTAAATAATCACTAGTTATACTTAGAATTATGAGACTTAGGTAAGTAAAGTTCAAGGAATGGGGGACATTTTTATTTTAGTTGAATTAATTTGTTTTTATAAATAAAAGTGAATTGGAGGTAGAGTGATATAAATTATGTGACCACCAGATGTCAGTATTATTACAATTTAAAACTCAATTGACGAAGTACTGAGATTAGCTTGGCCTCGTATTGTATTTATGATTAAAGAGTGAAAAATCTTGTATTTTTCCAGAGTTTCCTTTGGGATTTCTAATATTTTCTTGTTTTCTTGTGGCAGAACTCCTAGAATCACTTCTCTAGAAGTGAACCCTAACTTCTGCTTTATACTCCAAGGTAATTCCTTGGTGCCATATTGATTCAACTTTCAAACAGAGCCATTGGCAATATTTTATTTGATTAGTTTCTGGAAGTGTACAAATTCAACTTCAGTTCATATTTGTTCATTTAAACCATCATAAAAAAAACTACCTAATTTTATAGTTTACTAAAAACAATCAACTGTTACTCTATTCCAGTCTTGGCAAATTATTTTAGCTTTGTTCAATATTTTATCTATGTTCTTGAAATAAATTCAGTTCAAGAAATAGAACATGAAACTCCATCTGCATTTAAAATTCAGTTGCCAAATTTTGAATGGATTCTGTTATTTTCATCCTGTTTAAAATATTATTTCTGATTTGTTCACATGAGGATAGTTGAAGTATTCTGACCCACCACGCGATGAATTGGTCATATAATACCTTGAATCCTAGATTAGTCTTTAAATTTTTCATATTTAAGTTTTAAAGGCTGTAACAAAATCCCCTAAATTGCACTTCGCCAGTGATATATTTAATATCTGGAAAAATCAAATTCCAAATACAATGTTCGAAATAAAAACAATACTTATTAGTAATAGTACTATATTCTCTTTACATATTCAGTACCAACCTAATTTACCAAACTTTGTGACAACTTGTGAAAGGGACCCTTTTGGATTAAAATTTAAGTCACAACACTTAAGTACAGGTAAGTCTTTATCATAAAGTTATGAATATGGCAAGAAATAATATTTCTGCATTATATCTAAGTATTAATACTTATAAAGACATATAACTAAAATATATTTTTATAACTTAGCATGTTTAATAATATAGTAAGTTTTTAAATGCCATTATTTATTGACAACAGTACATTTACTTTGTTATCCATAACTCTTAATATATTATTGAAGTTTGAATTATTAACTCAATGTGTTCTGTATGGAGAGCCAATAGTTAGTGCATAAGAGAATGGATTCTGGAAGCAAGCTGCATAACCATGAATCTTGGCATCACTGCCCCATATTGCCTAAACTGTCTGTCCCTTGTTTCCCCATCTGTAAATGGGAATGATAATAATTTAATTTATATCATAGAATTATTGTGAGCATTAAATCTGTTATACCATATGTAAATCAGTTAATGTATATGGAGCACATATCCAGCACATGGTAAACATGCAAACATCATTATTATTATCATTTATCATTATTATTATTATGGTGTCATTTGAATAGTGTTTGCCTAGAGTTAATCTGTATTATCCAGCATTCCTCCTTCTTTGGAAAAGAGTAACACATGCATGCTATATTTGCATATTATAATTAGATATAAATTATAAACAAAATAAAAAGATGTTAACACTGGTTGTCTCTGGGTAGTGGGAAAAGGGTTGAATTCTATTTTCTAAAAATGAGGAGTGGTTTTATAATTGTAAAATTAAGATAATTTATCTGCAGATATGTTCACATGTTAACTTTCCTTACATGCACTATGGGTAAATCACTATGGAAGAAAATGCCAAGGATACTGTATAAGACCCAGCCTCTAATTTGAAGAAATGTTTAAGTAAAATATGAAGCAGAATGCAAACTATGTCATTCAAGTCACAGAGCACTATTGAGAAGTTTTAAAAACAGTTTCCAGGGAAATAAATAAAGATGGGATTTGAACTGGAGTTTGAAGGACATGAATTTCAGCAAAATTGCCAGACAGGATAAACAAAATTGCATTTTAGATTTACATTTATAAATTTTTTACTCCTGGGTCTTGATCTCCAAAAAACAATAACCATATTCTGACAGGCATCATGAACAAAGAGCCCCATGTAGCTGCTAAGCTTCTCATTTGTCTTCTTATCTCTAGTACATAAGGACCAGTGGCTGAAGGATGATAAACAAAAGAACAATACAGAAAGATTCATCACCTACAAGCTTCGTGAATGCAAGTGGGATTCAAAGCTAATTTTACCAAAAGCACCATGGCCCATTAAATCTGCTTCCTATACGGTAAACTCGACTATACAGCTGTTGGGAAATGTTTCCAGCACTGTTGTTAACTATTGTTTTAAGGTGGGAGTTTTTCATTTGTTAATATATATAGTGAAAGACATTCCCATCTTTAAAGCATACATATCTCTGCTTTTTTTAAAAATGCAAATAGTGGATTATCTAGAATTTTGGATTTTCTTATTACAAAGATAATTGATATGGTGGACTAAGGCCTGAATACTGTGAGGGATTTTCCTCAAATTTGCTCCCACCTATCTGGAGTAGCCCATTTTGAATGAATTGCATTCTGGTAAGACCTTGTTATACTCTTATAAAAAGATACTGAGAAAATACACTTTTACCATCACTCTGTAGGGGTCAAGGAAGGCAGCTCCAAGTTGTGACATTTTGCTATGTAGATTATGTTGAGTTGAAAACAATCCAGGCCCAAAAGATTCATAAAGAAACATTGACCTTCCCCCACCAACAGTGTAAAAAGAGTTTAGATGGAGGGGCTGCTCTGGAAAGAGAGTTAGGGCTGTTGGTAACTACATTATAATACGAACTAGATGTTGTAGATGGGGAGGAATGTGGCAAAGTCTGTTGGTTAAAATTCTCTCTGTCCTGTTGTTTGTGTGGCCCAGTAAACATTCATCTACCAAGCATGTACTCTTTCACATTGCTGTGAACTACCTGCCTTCCTTTGAAATCCCAGGCCACCACCCACCTCTCCTTAATTCAGAATGACATGGGAACCTCATGGGCCCTGATTGTCTTTGGAATCTCATGTCTGTGGATTCCCCATACATACATAATTAAATTTTAGTTGTTTTTTTTTTTCTTCCTGTTAAGCTGTCTCATGTTTGATTCTTAGACCAACTAGAAGAGCCTTGAAGAATAGACGAAAATTCTCCCCAACAGCTCAAATTCTACCCTGGGCTGCTAGTAGGCCTGAATGTCCAACCAGAACAAGATGTGCATTTGACATATTTTTAAAGCAAAGCTTTTAAAGGGCAAGCTTTTAAAGCAAAGATGATTAAAGAGCAAGTAAAAAATGATAAACAACAATTAAAATCAATACGTTTGCTTTCACTAACACCCTTCGTATCATCTTCCTTAAGAGACATAGAAGGCAGCGAGATGTGTACAGTGCATTTATGGATCGTGTGGAAGAAAAGTTTACTAAGACATGTAAGAACAGGTGGGCAAACATTTTAAAGTCTGTTGTTGAACACTTCCATTAACTCTTTAAAATTATTACTCAAATGACTGTTTTCAATAATATGTACTTTATCCTATAGATGCTCTACTATCATAGGAAATAAAATAAAGTATTTGCATGGTATTTAAACCATTTGAACTGGAGTCTGAATGTACCCAGTCCCTTAATCAGATATTTATTCTTCTTCTTAGGTCTCAGGGAAATTGTGGAAAACTTCCTGTGGTGATGTCACAGTTCCAGGTTTCACACACTATCGTTGCCCCCTATATCTCTTCAGTCTTTCTCATTCCAGAATATTCCTGCCTAACTTCGTCCAGCCAGCAGCTGCATCTCTTTGCCTGAGGGCTCTCTCTGGCTGTTAAAGCTGCACACAGCAGGACACAAGGGCTGGGGTTTTAATGTCTCCCAGCAGCTGCTTTCAAGCAGTTACTAAGGAGATTGTTTCCCAACCTTCCCCAAGGGGGTTTGACTCCAGGTGCCCCAGTAGTTAACTTGCACTTTGTTGGTTTCTTTTTCCTGTCTCACTTGTCTGTATTCTTACATTTGGGGGTTTTGCTGTGGTTTCCCTAGAATCCTTGTTAAGTGCTTCTGGGGAAACATAAATCAAGACACCAGAAGGCAGTATCATGATCTCAGAAGACAGAAAGCCTGGCTTCAAATCCCAGCCTTGCCACGTACTAATGGGCAAATTACTAAACTATATTCTTTCTCATTCTTCACCTGTAAAATGAGAATAAGGTGTTCTATCCTTAGACAGACAAGGGGGTTCTGAATTACATTATGTCTTATAGCTTCTCTTACCATTTTTGATTCACTTGTCAATGTCATTACAAGAAGTGGGTGAAAGGGCAGATTAATATTGTGGGCAAAGTTTGGGCTTCAGGTTTGTGAAAAAGTATTCCAGTTCTAACCAAACCACCTATTAATTGTGTAATCTTGGATGATTTGCTTAAGTTTTCTGAACAAATCTTTCTCAGGTTTTAGAAGAATGAAATGAAATGGCATATATAAACCACTGTCATAATCCCTCACATCTTCTGAATTCAGTTATTATTGATTATCATTGTTAATAATAATACAGAGATACTGCTTTGCATCTAAGTTACTTAACTGTCTGTGGCTCAGTTTCCTTTTCTGCGTAATGACAATAATAATAGTACCAACTTCACAGAGTTTGTTATGAAAAGTCAAAAATTTGTATTTGTAAAACACTGAGGACATAGCATGTGACAGTAATTGCAATATAAGTATTTTATGAATAAAAATACAAAAACTATGCATTTTGTGTGTACAAAGTAAAATATATACAATGTCCAGGGACTAGCCAAGTCAAGAGTTGACTAAAAGATGAGAGAAAGAAAGGGAGGCAGTTCAAAAACTCAGAGTCCTCTTAGACTCTCTAGGAAGATTAATCTATGGACTTGCATAAATAGGAGAAATCCAGAGAAAGAACAGTCAGCAAACAGTTATCTCTAAGAGAACCAGATCACAGATGAATATATAAAAAGGAGATAGGTGAAAACTGTATTCAAATGGACAGAGTTCATTTTATATTTACAAGTAGGTATGAAGTCACCCTGAGGTAGTGTAGGGACATGGATAAGCATCATGATTAAATTTTCCTGCCTATGATGAAAAATGCCAAGATATAAATAGAATAGGAGGGACTCCACCTTAAGGCTAAGATTCCATTTTAAAAACCAGGGAGTTAGGAGATAAGATTCCTAACATATTTTATGGTAATTAGCCACCAACTGAACCTATCTCAAGGTAGGGCAAACAGTCATAAGTGATATGTCCTCACCCCTTTAGGGTAACCATTACACTGGAAAAGAATAGGATTAATATATTCCTTGTTGTAAATTTATCTTAAAATATATCTACAAGATTGACTATGGATGGTGACATAACGTCTCTCACCAAAGATAGACGTTGTGAGACAACATGTCAAACCTATGCTCCCCGGCCCTTTTTCCCATTTTTGAAATCCTTAAAAGACACAAATCCTAAGCCTTTAAGCATGCCTCCTCTCTGAAGCTGCCTGCACTCCCCTTCAAGTGTGTACTTTGCCTTAAGTAAAGCCTTTTTGCTGCTCAATTTACTGCATTTTGTGCCTGTGCTTTTACAAACCTCTTGGGAGATTAATAAGAAATGTCTTTTCCCAGTGGTATGTGTCTTTGTTACTTCGCTATTTCATTTCAATTTTCTCCACTGAAGCACACATCTTCACTCTCTCTGTTTCACTTCAGACAAGTAAGTAGAGAATGGCTACTAAGATATCTGAATTGGGCTTGCAAGTTCCTCTACCCTGGATGACCCAGCCGGGACTACAGCTGTAGATCATGCTCTTTAGTAGCATGCCAGAAAATCTCCTTTCTTTGCCTTGGGAAGTTCTCAGAACATGATCTCACTCCATCCAGTGCTCTGCAACTCCCCCAAATCCTGGGGTGGTAGGAGCTTAGTTCTGATGCCATGCAGATTCAAGCAGGTACTGGACACCAGGTGACCATGGCTTCAGGAGTTGGCAAGAGATCTGCCCCACCCAGAGCAGGAGTTCAGTGAGCTTCCCTTTCCTCCCTGTGCTCTTCCTTGCCCTCTACTGCCTAAGCAGCTGCTGCCATCCACTACTACTCTCGCTTTAATAAATTCCTTCCTTACCTACACTTGTCAGACCTGTTCATAAATTCCTTCTTGATAAGAGTCAAGTAATCTCCCCTATCCAGGTAGAGGTTTCATCTAGTGCAAAGGGAGAGATCTCCCCAGACACAGCTGCCCAGCTACAACCCCACCAATAACTCAGGCAGACTTATCTTTACAAAATTTACAGAGTGGTCATTTCAAATTGCAAGGATCTAGCTGTACATATGTAAAATAAGTGACTGTTGCAGAAATTACAGGGGCTTCTCCTCTGTAGGTGATATTTTACTTGAGCTTAGTAGCTGGGAGTTCAGTGCTAACTGCGATCTTTTTGCTGAACACAGGATCCATTCTCAAAGGAAATGACACAGCAGTCCATCACCAAGTTTTTTAAAGCAGTTACAGGACATCACAGACTACTGCTGGCTATAAGGCTATGAAATCGGGACTTCCAGGCTCAGCCAGAATCAAGGCCTTCCTAGCTGTCACTGGGAAGTATCTTCTATTAACTTTAAGAGCAAATCTATCTCAATATCACAGAAGCTCTCACAATAAAACTGCTTTCATCTGAAGTCACCGTATCTTCTTTTTTTTCTTTTAAAAAAGAATTTGATATACTTAGCAAATTGAACCCTGTGCAGGTTAAAACAAAATGGCTTTATTTTTCTCAAACTGTAACTTTATGCTGTGTTGGATCTCCCTCTCCTCAGCTTGAGAACATTTTTGACAGATCCTATAGATTTTCAATCACTTCAGTGGCATTCCTGTAATTTAAACTCACAGTGAGCCATGAAAAAGGTTAGGTCAGGAAAAAATTACATATGATATTTATCTGTCTCATGCATAAAGAAGTCAATTCATATGGATTTGTGATTCAAATGTTAAGGGAAAAAATTAAACTTCTAGAATAAATTTGGGAAAATGATGGTACCTTAAACAAGACCAGCCCCCCTCCCCAAAAAAAGCAGTATCCATATAAAAAAAATAAAAAATAAGAAACAGAAAACATTCTACTCAAGCATTAAAACTCCAAACTTCTATTTACCAAAAACACCAGGAAGGAGTGAAAAGGCAGCCACAGAACTAATGCAAATAAATATGAAAAAGACAAGCAAAACAAGAGAAAATAATGGGGATTTCACAAAAGAGGATGTCCAAATGGCAAAAGTTTTGATAATATGTGCTTATCTTCATAACTCATCAGAGAAATGCAGTCAGATACACAATGGAATACTACTATTAACCTACCAGAATAGTTAACATAAAAAAGAAAATAT
Organism: Manis javanica; assembly: GCF_040802235.1. Lineage (NCBI taxonomy): Eukaryota > Metazoa > Chordata > Mammalia > Pholidota > Manidae > Manis > Manis javanica. The sequence continues at coordinate 61,690,319 of NC_133161.1, read as the reverse complement.
GAAGTGCAGGTAAAGGTATGAATAACTAGAACTCCTTCACACTGCTTGAAGGAGCATAAATTGGGACAAGTGCTTTGGGAAACCATTTGGCTATATATTCTAAAGTTGTATGTGTATGTACATATAACTTAAGATACAAAATTTCATTCTTAGTTATACATAGAAAACCCTAAAGACTCCACCAAAAAAACTATTAGAACTAATAACTGAATTTAGCAAAGTTGCAGGATACAAAATAAATACACAGAGGGGCGGAGCCAGGATGGTGGCGTGAGTAGAGCAGTGGAAATCTCCTCCCAAAAACACATAGAGCTATGAAAATATAACAAAGAAAAATCTTCCTAAAATAGAGACCACAGGACACAGGACAACATCCAGACCACATCCACACCTGCAAGGAACCAGCGCCTTGCGAAGGGGGTAAGATACAAGCCCCGGCCCGGCGGGACCCGAGCGCCCCTCCCCCCGGCTCCGGCGGGTGGAGAGAAACCGGAGCGGTTTTTTTTTTTTTTATTTGGCGAGCACTTTTTGGAAGCCTTAGAGGGACGGGCCCCCGTTGCTGGGGAGGCAGGGTGGCGGGACCGGTGAGTAGGTGCCTGGGAACGGCGCCGGAGGACAAAGAATATCCCGCGTTTCTCCCTGCGGGACCGACGGGCGGGTGCCTGAGACCGGTGCCTGAGGACGGAGGAGGTCGCGCGTTTTTCCTTTTTTTTTTTTTTCTCTTTTTGGCGAGCGCTTTTTGGAAGCCTTGAAGGGACGGGGACCCCAGTGCTAGGGAGGCAGGGTGGCGGGACTGGTGAGCGGGTGCCTGGGACCGGCGCCTGAGGACAAAGAATATCCCACGTTTTTCCCTGCGGGACCGGTGGGCGGGTGCCTGAGGCCGGCACTTGAGGACAGAGGAAATCGCGCGTTTTTCCCCTTTTTTTTTTCTCTTTTCTGCGAGTGCTTTTTGGAAGCCTAAAAGGGACAGGGACCCCGGTGCTAGGGAGGCAGGGCGGCGGGACTGGTGAGCGGGTGCCTGGGACCAGCACCTGAGGACAAAGAATATCCGGCGTTTTTCCCTGTGGGACTGGTGGGTGGGTGCCTGAGACCGGCACGTGAGGACGGAAGAAATCGCGTGTTTTTCCCCTTTTTTTCTCTCTTTTTGGCGAGTGCTTTTTGGAAGCCTTGAAGGGACAGGGACCCCGGTGTTAGGGAGGCAGGGCGGCGGGACTGGTGAGCGGGTGCCTGGGACCAGTGCCTGAGGACAAAGAATATCGCGCGTTGCTTCCCTGCGGGACCGGTGGGTGGGTGCTTTTTGGAAACCTTGAAAGGACAGGGACCCTGGTGCTAGGGAGACAGGGCAGCAGGACCAGTGAGCGGGTGCCTGGGACCGGCACCTGAGGAAAAAAAAAAAAAAAAAAATCGCTTGTTTTTTCCTTTCTTTCTGTTCCCTCTCTCATTGTTGCTGTTGTTGTTTTGGTTTGGAGAGTGCTTTTTGGAAGTCTTAAAGGGGCAGGACAGGTCACTTAGACCAGAGGCAGGGAATCTGGGGATCTCTGGGCACTCTAACCCCCTGGGCAGCAGGGAGCACAGAGGCCCCTTACGGAGATAAATAGCCTCCTGGCCACTCCCCATCCAACGGGGCTCCACCATTTTGGAGGAACAGCCCCAGCCAGGCCAAGCCCACAGCAACAGCGGAGATAAACCCCAAAGCAACTGGGCGGGAAGCAGAAGCCCTGTCTGCGCACAGCTGTCCAGCACAAGCAACTAGAGGTCGCTATTCTCCCAGGAAAAGGCTACAAACTAACAAGAAGGGAAGCTCTTCCAGCGGTCACTTGTACCAGCTCTGCAAACTATCTCTATCACCACGAAAAGGCAAAACTACAGGCAGACAAAGATCACAGAGACAACACCTGAGAAGGAGACAGACCTAACTAGTCCTCCTGAAAAAGAATTCAAAATAAAAATCATGAACATGCTGACAGAGATGCAGAGAAAAATGCAAGAGCAATGGGATGAGATGCAGAGAAAAATGCAAGAGCAGTGGGATGAGATGCAGAGAAAAATGCAAGAGCAGTGGGATGAAGTCCGGAAGGAGATCACAGATGTCAGGAAAGAGATCACAGAAGTGAAACAATCCCTGGAAGGATTTATAAGCAGAATGGATAAGATGCAAGAGGCCATTGAAGGAATAGAAGCCAGAGAACAGGAACGTATAGAAGCTGACATAGAGAGAGATAAAAGGATCTCCAGGAATGAAACAACACTAAGAGAAATATGTGACCAATACAAAAGGAAAAACATTCGTATTATAGGGATACCAGAAGAGGAAGAAAGAGGAAAAGGGATAGAAAGTGTCTTTGAAGAAATAATTGCTGAAAACTTCCCCAAACTGGGGGAGGAAATAATCGAACAGACCATAGAATTACACAGAACCCCCAACAGAAAGGATCCAAGGAGGACAACACCAAGACACATAATAATTAAAATGGCAAGGATCAAGGACAAGGAAAGAGTTTTAAAGGCAGCTAGAGAGAAAAAGGTCACCTATAAAGGAAAACCAATCAGGCTAACATCAGACTTCTCAACAGAAACCCTACAGGCCAGAAGAGAATGGCATGATATACTTAATGCAATGAAACAGAAGGGCCTTGAACCAAGGATACTGTATCCAGCACGACTATCATTTAAATATGATGGTGGGATTAAACAATTCCCAGACAAGCAAAAGCTGAGGGAATTTGCTTCCCACAAACCACCTCTACAGGGCATCCTACAGGGACTGCTCTAGATGGGAGCACCCCTAAAAAGAGCACAGAACAAAACACACAACATATGAAGAATGGAGGAGGAGGAATAAGAAGGGAGAGAAGAAAAGAATCTCCAGACAGTGTATATAACAGCTCAATAAGCGAGCTAAGTTAGGCAGTAAGATACTAAAGAAGCTAACCTTGAACCTTTGGTAACCACGAATCTAAAGCCTGAAATGGCAATAAGTACATATCTCTCACTAGACACCCTAAATGTAAATGGACTTAATGCACCAATCAAAAGACATAGAGTAATAGAATGGATAAAAAAGCAAGACCCATCCATATGCTGCTTACAAGAAACTCACCTTAAACCCAAAGATAAGCATAGACTAAAAGTCAAGGGATGGAAAAACATATTTCAGGCAAACAACAGTGAGAAGAAAGCAGGGGTTGCAGTACTAATATCAGACAAAATAGACTTCAAAACAAACAAAGTAACAAGAGATAAAGAAGGACACTACATAATGATAAAGGGCTCAGTCCAACAAGAGGATATAACCATTCAAAATATATATGCACCCAATGCAGGAGCACCAGCATATGTGAAGCAAATACTAACAGAATTAAAGAGGGAAATAGACTGCAATGCATTCATTGTAGGAGACTTCAACACACCACTCACCCCAAAGGATAGATCCACCGGGCAGAAAATAAGTAAAGACACACAGGCACTGAACAACACACTAGAACAGATGGACCTAATAGACATCTATAGAACTCTACATTCAAAAGCAACAGGATATACATTCTTCCCAAGTGCACATGGAACATTCTCCAGAATAGACCACATACTAGCTCACAAAAAGAGCCTCAGTAAATTCCAAAATATTGAAATTCTACCAACCAATTTTTCAGACCACAAAGGTATGAAAGTAGAAATAAATTCTACAAAGAAAACAAAAAGGCTCACAAACACATGGAGGCTTAACAACATGCTACTAAATAATCAATGGATCAATGAAGAAATCAAAATAGAGATCAAGGAATATATAGAAACAAATGACAACAACAACACTAAGCCCCAACTTCTGTGGGATGCAGCGAAAGCAGTCTTAAGAGGAAAGTATATAGCAATCCAGGCACACTTGAAGAAGGAAGAACAATCCCAAATGAATAGTCTAACATCACAATTATTAAAACTGGAAAAAGAAGAACAAATGAGGCCTAAAGTCAGCAGAAAGAGGGACATAATAAAGATCAGAGAAGAAATAAACAAAATTGAGAAGAATAAAACAATAGCAAAAATCAACGAAACCAAGAGCTGGTTCTTTGAGAAAATAAACAAAATAGATAAGCCTCTAGCCCAACTTATTAAGAGAAAAAGAGAGTCAACACAAATCAACATAATCAGAAATGAGAATGGAAAAATCACGACAGACTCCACAGAAATACAAAGAATTATTAAAGACTACTATGAAAACCTATATGCCAACAAGCTGGAAAACCTGGAAGAAATGGACAACTTCCTAGAAAAATACAACCTCCCAAGACTGACCAAGGAAGAAACACAAAAGTTAAACAAACCAATTACAAGCAAAGAAATTGAAACAGTAATCAAAAAACTACCCAAGAACAAAACCCCAGGGACGGACGGATTTACCTCGGAATTTTATCAGACACACAGAGAAGACATAATACCCATTCTCCTTAAAGTGTTCCACAAAATAGAAGAAGAGGGAATACTCCCAAACTCATTCTATGAAGCCAACATCACCCTAATACCAAAACCAGGCAAAGACCCCACCAAAAAAGAAAATTACAGACCAATATCCCTGATGAATGTAGATGCAAAAATACTCAATAAAATATTAGCAAACAGAATTCAACAGTATATCAAAAGGATCATACACCATGACCAAGTGGGGTTCATCCCAGGGATGCAAGGATGGTACAACATTCGAAAATCCATCAACATCATCCACCACATCAACAAAAAGAAAGACAAAAACCACATGATCATCTCCATAGACGCTGAAAAAGCATTTGACAAAATTCAACATCCATTCATGATAAAAACTCTCAGCAAAATGGGAATAGAGGGCAAGTACCTCAACATAATAAAGGCCATATATGATAAACCCACAGCCAGCATTATACTGAGCAGCGAGAAGCTGAAAGCATTTCCACTGAGATCGGGAACCAGACAGGGATGCCCACTGTCCCCACTGTTATTTAACATAGTACTGGAGGTCCTAGCCACGGCAATCAGACAAAACAAAGAAATACAAGGAATCCAGATTGGTAAAGAAGAAGTTAAACTGTCACTATTTGCAGATGATATGATACTGTACATAAAAAACCCTAAAGACTCCACTCCAAAACTACTAGAACTGATATGGGAATACAGCAAAGTTGCAGGATACAAAATTAACACACAGAAATCTGTAGCTTTCCTATACACTAACAACGAATCAATAGAAAGAGAAATCAGGAAAACAATTCCATTCACCATTGCATCAAAAAGAATAAAATACCTAGGAATAAACCTAACCAAAGAAGTGAAAGACTTATACTCTGAAAACTACAAGTCACTCTTAAGAGAAATTAAAGGGGACACTAATAAATGGAAACTCATCCCATGCTCATGGCTAGGAAGAATTAATATCGTCAAAATGGCCATCCTGCCCAAAGCAATATACAGATTTGATGCAATCCCTCTCAAATTACCAGCAACATTCTTCAATGAATTGGAACAAATAATTCAAAAATTCATATGGAAACACCAAAGACCCCGAATAGCCAAAGCAATCCTGAAAAAGAAGAATAAAGTAGGGGGGATCTCACTCCCCAACTTCAAGCTCTACTACAAAGCCATAGTAATCAAGACAATTTGGTACTGGCACAAGAACAGAGCCACAGACCAGTGGAACAGATTAGAGACCCCAGAAATTAACCCAAACATATATGGTCAATTAATATTTGATAAAGGAGCCATGGACATACAATGGCAAAATGACAGTCTCTTCAACAGATGGTGCTGGCAAAACTGGACAGCTACATGTAGGAGAATGAAACTGGACCATTGTCTAACCCCATATACAAAGGTAAACTCAAAATGGATCAAAGACCTGAATGTAAGTCATGAAACCATTAAACTCTTGGAAAAAAACATAGGCAAAAACCTCTTAGACATAAACATGAGTGATCTCTTCTTGAACATATCTCCCCGGGCAAGGAAAACAACAGCAAAAATGAGCAAGTGGGACTACATTAAGCTGAAAAGCTTCTGTACAGCGAAAGACACCATCAATAGAACAAAAAGGAACCCTACAGTATGGGAGAATATATTTGAAAATGACAGATCCGATAAAGGCTTGACGTCCAGAATATATAAAGAGCTCACACGCCTCAAGAAACAAAAAACAAATAACCCAATTAAAAAATGGGCAGAGGAACTGAACAGACAGTTCTCCAAAAAAGAAATACAGATGGCCAAGAGACACATGAAAAGATGCTCCACATCGCTAATTATCAGAGAAATGCAAATTAAAACTACAATGAGGTATCACCTCACACCAGTAAGGATAGCTGCCATCCAAAAGACAAACAACAACAAATGTTGGCGAGGCTGTGGAGAAAGGGGAACCCTCCTACACTGCTGGTGGGAATGTAAATTAGTTCAACCATTGTGGAAAGCAGTATGGAGGTGCATCAAAATGCTCAAAACAGACCTACCATTTGACCCAGGAATTCCACTCCTAGGAATTTACCCTAAGAACGCAGCAATCAAGTTTGAGAAAGACAGATGCACTCCTATGTTTATCGCAGCACTATTTACAATAGCCAAGAATTGGAAGCAACCTAAATGTCCATCGGTAGATGAATGGATAAAGAAGATGTGGTACATATACACAATGGAATACTACTCAGCCATAAGAAGTGGAAAAATCCAACCATTTGCAGCAACATGGATGGAGCTGGAGAGTATTATGCTCAGTGAAATAAGCCAAGCGGAGAAAGAGAAATACCAAATGATGTCACTCATCTGAGGAGTATAGGAACAAAGGAAAAAGTGAAGGAACAAAACAGCAGTGGAATTACAGAACCCAAAAATGGACTAACAGGTACCAAAGGGAAAGGAACTGGGAGGATGGGTGGGCAGGGAGGGATAAGGGGGGGGAAGAAGAAGGGGGTATTAAGATTAGCATGCATGGGGGGGAGGGAGCAAGGGGAGGGTGGGCTGCACAACACAGAGAGGACAAGTAGTGACTCTACAACATTTTGCTAAGCTGATGGACAGTAACCGTAATGTGGTTGTTAGGGGGGACCTGATATAGGGGAGAGCATAGTTAACATAGTATTCTTCATGTAAGTGTAGATTAAAAATTTAAAAAAAAAAAAAAAAAGAAAGAAAGAAAGAAAGAAAGAAAAGGGGGATTACTCCTTAACAGGATAAAACTATTGGTAAATCAAAGATCAACGCATGCTTTAAATATCCTTAATGTTGATCACTTAAAGGGTGTCAGATGATCAGCTATGGAGGTACTCTTTTCTGATAATATTCCTTTCTCTTAATTAAAAAAAAAAAAAAAAAAAGCAGTTACTGTGTGCTGACATCCAATGAGTTCTACACAGTGGTATAGAGGGCATGTCAAAGTGTGGGCAAAGGGTCTCTTTGTTTCTATGCAGAAGATCAAGGCCTAGCTTGGATACCCAGAAAATGAACTAAGGTACGATATGAGGAGGAGCTTCCGGCATCAGCACTCTCTGGAGGACTTGTGCCGGGGGATGATCATCAAAAAGCCTCCACAGGGATCCGGACGATGCTGCGGTTGTGGCTGCATCCAGCCCACCGTCTCCTGGACTTGCCATAAGAATGAGGAGGGAGATGTCTAGGCTGGCATGTGCATACAGTGAGACAACGAATTTGACCGGATCTGTACTGTTGGAACTCAACCAGGAGTTGGGAGGGGTGCAAGTTGTAGCACTCCAAAATCTCATGACTATAGACTATCTATGGTTAAAAGAACATATGGGATGTGAACAGATCCCAGAAATGGGCTGCTTTAATTTGTCTGATGGTTCAAGTACAGTTGGACAATATCCATCATATCATAGATAAATTTTCACAAATGCCTAGGGTGCCTAAATGGTTTTCTTGGCTTCACTGGAGATGGATGGTAATTATAGATTTGCTTTGTTTATGTCACCGTATTCCTATTATGTTAATATGTGTGTGCAAATTAGTTAGTAGTTTAAAACCTATACATACTTAAGGTACTATACAAGAAGATATGTCAAAGAAATAATCAATCCTCCCAAGTTTCCTTCATATGCTACATCTATAGCTTTTCTTCTTCCTTCCTAATTACAACCCTTAAATAGAATTCGTGCCTCAGATCGAATTTACCGAGTATCATAATTCCTCCAGGTGGTAAAGATACCTCGAGACAAGTGCTGGGCATAGAAGCCACAGGGCATAAATCTGCAAAGAAGTAAAAAGCTAACCTTTGCAAACAATATGGCTTCTCTCTCACTTACCAACTTTACATTTCCCTGTATGGCCCCGGAAGATGACTGGTTAGCCAGAGACGGGTAAGATTCCTCAAGGGAGGAACAACCTAAGACAGGCACAGTCGCATGGGGGCCATCAGGTGAGAATTTGGGGATCAACAGAGGTGAGGCTCAGAACCTCACCCCCCCTGCTTTGAGAGAAATCTTCTGCATCCGTGGATGTCTTGCTGCCCTTGTCTAGCCTGGATTAATACTTAGTCCATAGGCACACACCTGATCATCTGATCATCTACATTTGCCTTCTTACAGCACTAAACTATGTTTTCTACCTTTATCTTGCATCTACTTACCACTTCAGCATTTTATTAAAAATAAAAATAATAATAATAATAGGAGAAATGTGGGATCAACATATAAATCAAGTACAAAAATCAAATGAATATTCATATTTGACCTGATTGTTTATAGGTCATATTGCATGATCAAAACCGAAAGTTTCTGTGATGACTGCCCTTGTACTGTTCACCATGTAAGAATTTATTCACTATGTAAGAATTCGTTCACCATGTAAGAACTTGTTCGTTATGCTTCAGAAGATTGGAGACTGACGAGAATTAGGCTTGAGATGGATTAATGATTGTACATTGAGCGTTGACCCCCCTATACTGAATTTTATTGTTGTTAACAACCATTTGATCAATAAATATGAGAGATGCCCTCTCAAAAAAAAAAAAAATTATACATGTATTTGTTCATTATTCACTCAGTGAATATTTATTAACACCTACTATGTGTAAACATAAATAAAACATGCTTTCAAAGGACATATACTCTCATGAAACATTTCTAACATGTTTCCCTACCTGAGTAATCTATATACTCATTAGCACCTCAAATCAGTAAGTCCAAAACCAAATTACCTCGTTTGTTTTATAATCTGATTCTGCTGTTGAGGAGTGAAGTTACTCCTGATAATGAAGGATATAAGGTGACTCCTCCTTTGAAAAATCTTGACCAAGCATTTCTTTGACCCCGACAACAAATTTTTCTGTTTAAACTTCTATGTGATCAAAATTGAAAAAAAAACTAATTATTTGTGATGCCACCCTTCTTTCAGCCACAAGCCTGATTTACTGATGTCACCTTTGGTCTTTCTACCTATCTTCAACTTTTAAACCAGTACCATATAACATAACTGTAACTTCTCTGATGCTGCATTTAATATACTTTCTCATTTCCAGCTGCACTCTTCTGTGCCTTCAGAATCTCTCTTTTCTGTAGATAGGTACATTTTATCAGGTGACCCTACCTTCAACCTCTCCTTATTCTAACGTATCCTCTGTGCAAATGTCAGATTAATCTTATAAAAGAATCTAACCATTTCTTAAAATAACCTTCAGTGGCTTCTCTTGAAGTCCAAATTGAACAGACTCCACCAGCCAAGAAAACATTAAATCCTAATCCTGGGTACCGTTCTTTAAAATTTTGAGTATACTTAGTTCATCATTTTATTCTGTAGATAAAGAAATTAATGCCTTAGCTATGGTGTCTTGTCTTGAGACACACAGTTACTAGCAGAACAAAGTTTTCAGGCTTCCTGACTGCATAACACAGGATTCTTGCAACTCTACTGTGCTGCTTTTCTCAACAATGGAAATGTTTCAACTATTGCCTACCATCATTGATGAGTCTCTTTCTACCTCCTCACCCCCATTTTTCCACTTTGTAAAACTATATAATAAAATTGTAAGTATACAGACTTCTGTACAATGAACATGGGAAAGCAGATACATCTTTGAGATCCTGAATTCAATTAATTTGAATAAATCCTACCCAGAAGTAGAATTGCTGGGTCATATAGTGATTCTATTTTTAATTTTTTGAGGAAGCTCCATATTTTTTCTGTGCTGTACCAATTGAAATTGCCACCAACAGTGTATTAAGTCTCCCTTTTCTCCACATCCTTGCCAATATTTGTTATTTTAGGTTTTTTTTTAAGGCTCTGTATCCTAAGAAGTATGAGGTGATATGTCATTGTGGATTTCCATTTTCTTGGAGATTTTTGATGTTCAGCACATTTTCATAACCTGTTGGTGGCCTATAGATAGCAATTCTGTATTTTATGCATAAAATTTGCTAAGAGGGTAGATATTATGCTATACACACACTCACAAAATAATAAAAGGGATGTCAGGAAACTTTGGGAGGTGATGGATATGTTTGGGCCTTGATGGTGATGGTTTCACTGTTGTATACTTGTCCCCAAACTTATCAAATTGTATACAGTAAATATATGCAGATTTTTATGTCAATCATACCTCAATAAAGAGGCTCAAGAAAAAAAGATTTCTATTCAAGTTCTACTGAATAAACTTGCTAAATTACCAGTAATATTTATTCCCTCTGAAAAACATACTGACCAATTCTACAAGCCAATTGGACACTCATAACTCATTCGCCAATTAGTAGGTCTTCATTGCCCCCAGTAAGGGAACTATATGCTATTTGTTTTTTCCCTATCAATATAATTATTATAATGGAAATTTTATATAGTGTTTTAAATATATTGTTTATGAAAGAAAGATAATATGGATTTCCAGGTTGTATAACTACATTAAAGATCCCAACTCTATATGAAACAATGATGAATACATTATATATAAAAGTTTTAGGTTGAAATAAAATGTTCAATATAGGTTAAAATTATTTTTATGACTCCTATATTTAACCAACATTAACACAACCATTAACCCAAAAAGAGTTGAAGAAAATGACTTCTGTTTTGCTTGTTTATATAATTCTCTTTTCTAGATTGTGAAATAGATCTTTAAAAATGAGGACTAAATTAATTTAATAAACATTATTGACCACTGAAAAAAAAAAAATAAAATAAAATAAAATAAATACACAGAAATCTGTCTCATTCCTATATACTAACAATGAACTAGCAGAAAGAGAAATCAGGAAAACAACTCCATTTGTAATTGCATCAAAAAGAATAAAATACCTAGAAATAAACCTAACCAAGGAGGTAAAAGACCTCACTCTGAAAACTATGGCACTCATGAGAGAAATTAAAGAAGATACCAATAAATGGAAATCTATCTCATGTTCATGGGCAGGAATAATTAATATTGTCAAAATGGCCATCCTGCCCAAAGCAATCTACAGATTCAATGCAATCCATATCAAAATACCAAGAGCAATCTTCAATGAACTAGAAAAAATAGTTCTAAAATTCATATGGAACCACAAAAGACCTTGAATAGCCAAAGCAATCCTGAGAAAGAAGAACAAAGCTTGGGAGATTACACTCCCTGACTTCAAGCCCTACTACAAAGCCACAGTAATGAAAACAATTTGGTACTGGCACAAGAACAGACCCATAGACCAATGAAACTGACTAGAGAGCCCAGATATAAACCCAACCATATATGGTTAAATACGATAAAGGAGCCATGGCTATACAATAGGGAAATAACAGCCTCTTCCACACCTGGTGTTGGCAAAACTGAACAGCTACATGTAAGAGAATGAAACTGGATCACTGTCTAACTCCATATACAAAAGTAAACTCAAAATGGATCAAAGACCTGAACGTAAGTCATGAAACCACAAAGCTCTTAGAAGATAACATAGGCAAAAATCTCTTGAATATAAGCATGAGCAACTTTTTCCTGGACACATCTTCATAAAACAAATAACCCAATTAAAAAATAAATAAATAAAATAAAATAATGGGCAGAGAACCTGAACAGACACCTCTCCAAAGAAGAAATACAAATGGCCAGGAGGCACATGAAAAGATGCTCCACTTTGCTAATCATCAGGGAAATGCAAATTAAAACTACAGTGAGATATCACCTCACACCAGTTAGGATGGCCAACATCCAAAGATAACAAACAACAAATGCTGATGAGGATGTGGAGAAAGGGGCACCCTCCTACACTGCTGGTGGGAATATAAATTAGTTCAACCATTTTGGAAAGCAGTATGGAGGTTTCTCAAAAAACTCAAACTAGAAATAACATTTGACCTGGGAATTCCACTCCTAGGAATTTACCCAAAGAAAACAAGATCCCAGATACAAAAAGACATATGCACATCTATGTTTTTTGCAGCACAATTTACAATAGCCAAGACATGGAAGCAACCTAAGTGTCCATCAACAGATGAATGGATAAAGAAGATGTGGTACATATAAATAATAGAATATTATTCAGCCATAAGAAGAAAACAAATTCTACTGTTTGCCACAACATGGATGGAGCTAGAGGGTATTATGCTCAGTGAAATAAGCTAGGTGGAGAAAGACAAGTTCCAAATGATTTCACTCATTTATGGAGTTTAGCAACAAAGCAAAACAGAAGGAACAAAATAGCAGTGGACTCATAGACACTGAGAAGGGACAAGTGGCTACCATGGCAGAGGGGCTGGGGTTGGTGGTGGGGAGGTGAAGGGGGTTAAGGGGCACAATAATTCACAATCACAATATAAGTTGGTAATGGGGACGATAGTACAGCATGGAGAATATAGTTAATGATTCTGTAACATTTTAGTACATTTATAGATAGTGACCTCACTAAGAGGGGGTAAGGATTTAATAGTATGGGTAACTGATGAACCACAGTGTTGTATATTTGAAACCAATGGAAGACTGTATATCAATGATACTTAAAAAAAAAAAAGGAAAAATATTTTATTCTTAGGTATATTTATCTCACACATATACACAGTATACACATGTGTACTTTTAGATGTACAGGGATATTCACAGCAAAATTGTTTGTGATAACCTTCAAACTAGAAAAAAGCCAAATGCCAATAATTGGAGAATGGATGAAAAGGTGTGTCATATTCACACAATGGATTAACATACAGCCAAGAAAATAAACTGTTGCTAGATCCAATATGCATGAGTCTCACAAAAATACCAAGTTAAAAAAAAATAAAGATGCAAAAAGTACATATATTTATATAATATTATTCCATTTAACAGAGATAAACACTTGTCTATGTGTAAGAAATCAGGAAGTTGGCTTCCTTTGGTCTGAAGGGAAGGAGTACAGTGAGGAGTTTCTGGGTTCTTAAATACAATTTCTGCCCTGGCTGGTGGTAACATTGATGCTTTCTCTTTGTGATACTTCTTAGAAATATTCATTTAAAATCTGTATACCATGCTGCATTTATGTAAAACTCTAATAACAAATTTTTAACGACCAGAAGTTTTCTTGTAATTGTCTTACATTTCATAAGTAATAAGTCCTCACCCATTCTAAATTAACATTTTCATCTCACAACTTCTTTTGTTGAGGCTGTCCTCAACAAAAGCCTGCCCAGTGGCTCAGGAATTTACAATGGCAAAGGGGACATCATCTCTTTTCTTTCTGCACCGTCTCCCCATCACATTCCATTTCTTCTTGGTCTTCCTTTTATCTCCAATGTGTTGGTGCCCAAAGAAGTAATGGGAGGAGCAAAACCCTTAGGTAAGAGGGATTGCAGTCATCAGTCACTGACATCACTTGGGTGGCAGATGTCCAATCAGTGACTGGCTTGTAGAGCACATTTTGTGCATTCTTCTCTGTCATGCACAGGGACCTAGTTCTGCATAGTCCTTTGATGAAGACTAATCTCCAGCAACTTGCTCTCATCTCTGCCTCAACAGCCTGTCCCTTTGTCTCTTATACATAGATCTGAGTTCCCTGCAGGCAGCCTTCTTGGTGGGGTTACACATGACAGCTGGAACCCATCTATCCACAGGGTTTATGGAACACTCCATACAGCCCACCAAATGGTGAGTGTGTACACAGCCTCATGTTTTCCCTTCTTTCTCTGACATTGTGAACCACCCATATTTTTTTGTATTAAAGTGTCATTGATATATACTCTTATGTTGGTTTCAAACACACATGAACCACCCCTATTTTAATCTCCAAGGAAAAAGCAGGCACTCATCTCTGTGCTCCAATGCACACCCTCACAAACCTGCTGGGAACATACACAAAACCACTTCTCCACAGGTCTCCCAAACTGCCTTGTGCTGAGGAGCACCCAAGGGGTGTCTGCATGTTCTGAGGCTCAGAGAGAATCCATTCAGAACCCGTGCAAGTTTCTTCCTATGGTAGGTACCCCCATAATGATAATTGTGCGCATTTCTGAATTGGCTTGAAGGGATCATTCTCTCCTTCCTCACAGGAACCAGAAAGGGGAATGCACAGTGCTTCCCCCCACGGCAGATGATGCCTACTTACAAAATGGAAAAAGCTGACTTCAGAGTTTTAATCATTTCTTTACTTAATTTGGAGAGAATAGAGGGCAAGATTAGCAGTTCTGGCACATCCATATTTTAGAAAGCCCTGTAGGAATGTGTCTTCTCTTGTGAACATAGCAGTACTTATCTCCCTGTGTTTTGTTTTGGAGCTTTTGTGCTGTTAACCCTTGTATCCCTTGCCTCAGGGAGCTCCCACCTCCCTCACCCAAGGATGAGGCTGGGTACACTCACTCTCTGCCCCTCATGCCTTCCACAATTTCCTGGGAGTCTTCCTTCCGACAGCCCTTATCTAGCCTTCCTTAAGCAATAAGGGCCCTCTTTGTCCTATTTGAATACCCCTCATCCATTCAGGTGCCAACATCACCCAGAGCATCCCTCTAGCACAGCTTTTATCACATGATTGCAGGTGATGTACCACCCCTTTCCCCAGCTAGGTAATAACTTCAGAACCATGGTCTTGCCTGATCTTATTTTGTAGGTGAGTGCCTGGAACATGGGAAATAAAAAAACTTTGTTTAAGGAATGAACACAAGAAACTGGTTGAGATTTTCTGTAATGCACTGACATAGATTACTCAGAATTGGACATAAAATAGTCCATTCCAACAAACTTTAGCACTCTGCCACTCCACTGTTGCTGATAGAGAAGATGTTTAACTGTGCACATCAGCATGTATGTAGGAGTCCTTGATGTTTGCATCCTTTAGTTGTTTTAAGCAAATCAAAGTCAGCAACATGAAATCATTTTCATTGGCACAATTTCATTCAATTCTCTTTAGATCATGCAGATTAGTTAGGTATCATCATCATCATTGTCATTATCACACTTGTTACAATTTTACAAACTAGGAACTTAAGTCCTCATTAGAAATTTAATATTCACAGCACTTATTCAAGATGATACTACAAAACACAATGAGCTGCAGATCCCTGTGACTTGTGCATATTTGCTGATAAATTGCTAAAAATATATTTGTCCAGTATCATGGTTGTAGGCATGCTCAACAATTCCTTTTTGTTATCATGCAATTATGAGTTTGAACATCTCTATAATGAGACAAGAGGACTGAACAGATAACATCTGGCATCTGGTCCTGAGATTGACATATAAGGTCAGCTTCACTCTTCAGGGAAGTTCATCCCAGAAATTATGGTTTCATATTTCTCTTTTGTTCATTTAGATAGCTGATGGACCAAATGAGCACAGGGCTTCCTGAAATCTCTCCAGCTTGTTCATCTTCTGTGCCTTTCCTTATGACAACATCAATGAATTTGGGCATCATACTGGATTCTACAGAAACAGGCACTCTGCCAGAGGCATGGGAAAGTTCTAAAACTACAAAGTTTTCAAACTAAAGTTGCCTAATTTGAAATTCCCTTGTATTTGGGAATGCAATATAGATGAGGACACCATCGTCAGATTTGTGATTTACTTTGTGAAAGTTAGTTCTTGCAAAGATGAGTGGAAAGGCTGATGAAATTTGTGCTTTCTGTTAATGCCCAAAGTTAAAGATATGTTCTAGTCTCAGGTTAAGCTAAGAGAAGGCAGAAAAATAAGAATAATGCATACTTATTTTTGACCACCAATCTTCTCCAAGGCAGGCATTGCAAATTTTGTTTTGTAGTAATGAGAAGAATTCCTTGTATGTAGCATATATTCTCTTTATGGATGAATATTATACCTTTTGGGGGGATGTAGTTGGTTAAAGGTCAAAAGTTCTGACCTTAAAAAAATAGGAAACAATGTAGCAACCAGAGTTGAAGTAGTTCACATACAAATAGGGCATGTTTCTAGTGGGATATTATCCAAAGAAAAAAAAATAGGAAAGTTTAATTTGTGGCACAATGATGTTTTTCTAAAGTTCAGGTCATTCCCAGAAGTAGATTTTATTACAGGAATCTTCGGATGACAGATGATCTGTGATAGCTATCTATTTCTCAAAAAAAAAACAACCTCAAGAGTTACATGTACAAACTTTGTGTTCATATTTACAAAGTGGCATGGATTGAAACAATCCAACATTTCTCTGTATGTTTATGGCATACTGAATCAAAATCTGAATCTTTATTTTTCAGTTTTTTTCAATACATATTCTTGAAGTTTATTTGAGACACTCAAATATATTAAGAGAGAGATCTCCAATTAACAGAGACAAATAATGTCTGTTTTAAAGATCATTGAGTCTGGAGAATTTATATTTCCAGAGAATAAAGTTTTACTTTTAACATATTGAAATAATTTTCTAAAACTTTGTCTAAAAATTTTGTGGAAAAGAAAACAAATGAATAGAAATTTCTTGTTTGTTTCTAAGATTTGATAATTATTTTAAATAGAAAAAAAGGTAGAATCTCATGTGACTGACATTTTTATCAAATGGTTTTCCTATCTCCTTTCCAACCTTTCTATGAAAACTAGTTGGAATAAAGTCAAATAAGGATTTAATAGCTCTGTTTACATAAGCAGCATTAAGTGGAAAGATGAGATAATGAGTTATATCATTTCCCTAAGGTTGTTTTGAATAATCCAAGTCCCTGTTATTTTAATAGGTGATCCATTTAAAAGAAATGTTTTCTTTAGAAAAATAAGTGTAGCGAGTACTGGATAAATACATCACAGGTGAATTTACTCAAGACAAGTGAGTAGAAAGATTAGAATGCTCCAGGACTCAGTACTTGGCCATCATGTCTTTCCTATCCATATACATGCCCTTGATGATCTAATCCATTCTTGTAGATTTAAATATAATCCACATGCCTATTAGTTTCTAATATACATCCCTAGCCTTGACATCTCTCCTGAACTCCAGATTCTTAGACTCTGATGTATGATAATCTATGCAACATTCCCATGGTGTCTAATAGTCCTCTCAAACTTGACATGTCCAAAACTTGGTCGGATATACTTCCCCAATTCTGTCTTAACTATCTCATCAAAGAACGACTCTATTCTTTCATTTGCTCAAACAAAAAATAAAATCGAGTCATCCATGTCTCTATTCTTTATTTCACAATCTGTATCAGCAGATCTTGTCCTTCCTACTTTACATTATTCATGACCCAACTATTTTGCACCTCTAGTAACTACACTGGTCCAAATCCCCATCATCTCCTGCCTGAATTGTTGCAATAGCCTCTTATCTTGAGTGCCCTGGAGGCCTACCCTCACTTCAGTTTATTTTCAACACAACAGCAGTGTTGTTTGACTCTTGTAAAATGCAATTCCTAGTATGTTTTTCTGCTCAAAAACTTCCAAGGTCTTTACATCTTATGCCAAATTTCTTTCAATATCCTGCATGGCCCTTTGCTCCAGCCACTAGGGACCCCACACTAACAGGAGGCCTCATACAGGTGGGGATTTTGTCAGTGTGATCACTGTTGTGCCCCAGTGCCAGATAGAATAGCTTATGCATTGTAGATGCTCACTAAACATTTGTTGACTTCACTGGAATAATCTGAGAGTTGTGTAAGTCATAGTTGACCTAGCTATTGATTCTCACTGTTAGGAGCCAATGAAGCTAAAGTTATCCACTAGCAGTTGAAGAGTACTGGGTTATGTTTGTATTCTACTTACCTCTTCTTTTCTAGCTTAACAATAGATGAAAATTAACTTGTACTTCTAATCAACAACTTTGTGAAGTAGTATGCCCTTACGCTGCTTTGCATCTGTCAGGAATGTTAAAATTTTAAGTTTCTTGCTCATTACACTTGAATGGAAATACCATCCCATAAAGTAAGAAACTAAAGTTTTCGAGAAAATGCTTGCACTTAAATGATTGCCAAGTCTTTTCATCAGTGCCAGGAAAACACAGGCCTAATGCTACAAGCTGCTGAGTACATTAATGATTAACTGCTGAAAGTTGCATGAGAGAAATGGTCTGATTAACATATACCTCTATATCTGTGTTCACATCATGGCAGACAATGGATAGAGTTATGCTTTAAACTTCTGGCTGTATTTTTCTCTTTGTGAGTTGTTTGTGAAGTGTGAATTGTACAGCAACTTTTAAAACAAAATTATGTCATAGCTGTGTTTTAAGAAACCTATCATGCAATCAGTTTATAGAAGTAAAAGCTAATACAAAGATTTTACAACATCGTAAGAACTTTTTCACATCAGAGTATAATTTTCAGAAAGTTAAAACCGACTTTCCTTCCTATATAGAAGAAATTATCTCTTCTAAACCATTTCTATTAAAACACTGGAGTAAACACATGACAAAGATTTACTAATTCATTAATGAAGGAGTCAAGAAGATGGCAAAGCAGGTTAAAGACCAATTTCATATCTGGGTATTTATAAATGTTTTAAAAACGTAAGATTTGTAGGTTATTTATAACACTGCTTTCTGCCTTCAGGACTATAAAGTCATAAACTGTGGGGTTATCTTTTCTACCAGAGGAAAGTTATTTGCATCCCTACCAAAACTATATCTACCAGTTAATATGTCATTTCACTAACTCTGGGTCTTAGTTAATACTAAACATTGAGTCACACAAGGCTATAGTCTCTACAGCAACATCATTCAGTAGAAAGAATATACCAGTCACACATGTATTTCAAAATTTTCCAGTAGGAACATTAAAAAAAATAAAAGTAATTTAATAACGAACCTTATTTAACCCAATATATCAACAATATTCTCAACTTAACATGTAATACAGCAAGTTATTAATGAGGTATTTTATATTTTTTCCATAGTAAGTCTTCAAAACCTAGTGTCTATTTTATACTTAGAGTGCACATGAATTTGGACTAGTCACATTTGTGTGCTCAGTAACCACACATGGGGGAGTGGCTTCCATAGGAAGGTATAGTTTTAGATGATTAAATCATTGGGTGGGCTTTTTAAATAATGCCTAGGGTGACAAAAGATGATGCTGTACTTTTTGGCCTTCTTTCCAAGCTTTGGATCATTTCACTTAACACTTCTTACTAGGAATGTAAGTCTTTTTTATTGGATCCCAGGATAATAAAGCATAGGAAATCGAGTTTTTTCACAGCATTACCTCATTTAGTATAATAAATTTGTTTTTCAAAAAGTTATTTTAAAGACATTTTTGCCCATCATATATATTTATGTTGCTTAAACTTCTGGTGAAAGATCCTTTAAATTATAATTGGACTATTCTGACAAAATCTATCACCGCACAGATAATAACTAAGATGTATAGAGGATTCCTATAAGTCAGCTACTCTAAATCTCTTGATTTTTGCTATCTAATTCTTACAAAAATTCCTTAAGATATTATGACCATTTTAGAGATGGGGAGGTAAGAGAGTTTATATAACTTGCCAAAGAATTCACAGCTTGTAAGGACAAGCTAGAGATAAAATCCAGGCTTCTTAACTGCAAAGCCTGGGTTTTTAATGAACATATTAGATGCAGAAATGACTTCCAAATTAACTCTTCCAACTCAGATGGATTAAATTGTTAATTATTTGCAATGTAAATTAAGATTAAGGATTTATCACTCTCTATTTACATTGTGAGAATTATTATTTTTTTTTCCAAAATGAGTAGGAAAAACCTATACCAAAAAAAAAAAATGTTTTTTGTGAATTACTAAAGGAATATCACTGGATAAAAAATTAATAAAGGAGAAAAGCTATTCATATTAAGTTTAGTGAAATTAAATTCAAGACTTTTGCTCTCTCTCATTCCTACTTTATAGGTTTGGTTTGTAAACTGCTCTTATTTGATAGGAAGAAAGCACCAGAGTTCAATTCCAATTCTCACTATCATAAAATACAATTTGGAAGATCTTTTAAATTGAAATGGAAATAAAAAATTGAAAGAGAAAAGTAGCTAGGAAAAAGCTCCTGGCTTAATGATTTTCGAAAGGCAAAAATCTGCTTGAGAAAATGCAGCCAAGGGAAATAAAATGTGGCCTTATGACAATAGTTTGGAATTTTTCCTCTTTTCCTATTTTTTGGTTCAGCTTCTATTAAATAAGGATTAATATTGTTCTTGAATACGTGGTAGGAATTACCTATAAATTTTTCCTTGTTTGGAGCTTCCTAAGAGAGAAAACTTTCAACTAGTAATGTGATATGTATTTAGTGGTTATTAGTGTATCCAAATTGTTCTTTCATCTTTCAATAATTTTACTTTACATTTTTATGTTGTTTGTCCATTTAATTTGTATTCTAATCTACTGTTAAATTATTATTTATAACATAATTTGATGCTTCAATGCGTCTTTTATCTCTTTAGCTATTTCACCTACTTTATTCTGTATTTCATTTGCATTCTCACTCTTACTGTCAGTCAATTTTTTCAAATGTATGTCTGACTTACTGATTCTTTTTTAAAAAGACAGCTTTCAGTTTTGTAGATCACATCTGCCTTCCATTTCATTTAATGCCATTTCATTACCTTTTTTATTCCTTTGTTTCACATTTTGTTGGTGTTTGTTTATTCTGCTAATCTTTTTCTATCTTCTTTATTTGAGGTTTAGATCATTAATATTCTTTTTCCTTTCTAAATAATATTCTCCAAACCATACATTAACCTCTATTCATGGCTGTATTAGTTTTGAATTATCTCCTAGAATGAGAAGTGCACATTCTGTAATGGTTCATTATGTTTTCTTAGCTCCACTTGCTGCATTGGTCTGGTATTCTTACTTTTTTTCAAATACTTGTCCCCTCACAAGGAAAATTTGCTCACTAACTTTAATTTCAAACATATATTTTCCATTTCATCCCAGATTCCTGTTGAGGCAAAATACTGTGTTTCCTTTCCAGAGTTGTGAACTTTTTTGACAATATGGCTATTGTACTTGCTAGGTTTCTCAAAGAGTAAGTAACAAAATATAAAGGTTAAGAATTGAGAAGTTTTAAAAATTAAAATTATGTGAAAAGGATAGATTCTCCTGAAGGGCAATCACACATTATAAATGAGCTGCCACTAGTTTTCCCAGATTTTAACATTAAATCTCATCATTTTCAACTTTTGTTTTAACAACAAAAGTAAATTTCAGAAATAAAAATCATGTTCAGTATGACATTAATTTTGCTCAAAAAACATTTATGTATACATATAAATATAAGAAAATATATATGAAAACATTTAAAATGATCATTTCAGAATAAAATTTTTCATATATTAATACATTTTCTAAGTTTTCTTCAATTTGTATGCATTGCTTTTGCAAGTAGAAAAGAAACAATGCCAAAAAGCAATGGTAGTAACAATTAAAACCAGGTGAAAATCATCCTTGTCAAAAATCCAGATATTCCCTTGAAAATTTTTGTCAAGTGTGCCAATATATATATATATTTTTGGAATCAAACTGCATGTATTCCTACCAGAGCCTGGTCTATAAAACTTGAGTATTTTCATGTTTGGTATAAATTTGTTTATAGAGGGAAGATTAAAGTTCATAAGTTACAAAAGAAGGAGTGAGATAAACCAGAAGTAGAAGAAACACTCTCAAGGATTGGAAAAAAATTTATTTTAAAAAAAAGTCTTAAAGGGGGGCGGAGCCAGGATGGCGGCGTGAGTAGAGCAGCGGAACTCTCCTCCCAAAACCACATAGAATTATGAAAATATAACAAAGACAACTCTTCCTAAAATAGAGACCAGAGGACACAGGACAACATCCAGACCACATCCACACCTGCGAGAACCCAGCGCCTCGCGAAGGGGGTAAGATACACGCCCCGGCCCGGCAGGACCCGAGCGGCCCTCTCCCCGGATCCCGGCGGGTGGAAAGAAACCGGAGTGGTTTTTTTTTCTTTTTTGGCGAGTGCTTTTTGGAAGCCTTAAAGGGACAGGGACCCCAATACCAGGGAAACAGGTCAGTAAGATTGGTGAGCAGGCACCTGAGACTGGCGCCTGAGGACAAAGAAAATCGTGCTTTTTGGAAGCCTTAAAAGGACAGGGACCCCAATACTAGGGAAACAGGGCAGCAAGACCAGTGAGTAGGTGCCTGAGACCGGCACCTGAAGACAAACAATATCGCACGTTTCTCCCATTTTTTTTTTTTGGAGAGTGCTTTTTGGAAGCCTTAAAGGGACAGGGACCCCCAAACCAGGGAAACAGGGCAGCAAGACCAGTGAGTGGGTGCCTGAGACAGGTGCCTGAGGACAAAGAAAATCGCACGTTTTTCCCTTTAATTTTTTTTGGCGAGTGCTTTTTGGAAGCCTTAAAGGGACAGGGACCCCAATACTAGGGAAACAAGGCAGCAAGACCAGTGAGCGGGTGCCTGAGACCGGCGCCTGAGGACAAACAATATCGCACGTTTCTCCCCCCCCCTTTTTTTTGGCGAGTGATTCTTGGAAGCCTTAAAGGGAAAGGGACCCCAATACCAGGGAAACAGGGCAGCAAGACCGGTGAGCGGGTGCCTGAGATGAGCGCCTGAGGACAAAGAAAATCACGCATTTTTTCCTTTTTTTTTTTTTTTCCTCATTCGTTGTTGTTGTTGTTGTTTCGGTTTGGAGAGTGCTTTTTGGAAGTATTAAAGGGGCAGGACAGGACACTTAGTCCAGAGGCAGGGAATCTGGGGATCTCTGGGCACTCTAACCCCCTGGACAACAGGGAGCACAGAGGCTCATTATGGAGATAAATAGCCTCCCGGCCACTCTCCCTCCAATGGGGCTCCACCATTTTGAAGGAGCAGCCCCAGCCAGGCCATGCCCACAGCAACAGCAGATATAAACTCCATAGCAACCGGGCAGGTAGCAGAAACCTGTCTGCGCACAGCTGCCAAGCATAAGCCACTAGAAGTCACCATTCTCCCAGGAGAGGAAGACCACAAACCAACAAGAAGGAAAGCTCTTCCAGCTGCCACTTGTACCAGCTCTGCAAACTATCTCTATCACCATGAAAAGGCAAAACTACAGGCAGACAAAGATCACAGAGACAACACCTGAGAAGGAGACAGACCAAACCAGTCCTCCTGAAAAAGAATTCAAAATAAAAATCATGAACATGCTGACAGAGATGCAGAGAAAAATGCAAGAGCAATGGGATGAAGTCTGGAGGGAGATCACAGACGTCAGGAAGGAGATCACAGAAGTGAAACAATCCCTGGAAGTATTTATAAGCAGACTGAATAAGATGCAAGAGGCCATTGAAGGAATAGAAACCAGAGAACAGGAACGTATAGAAGCTGACATAGAGAGAGATAAAAGGATCTCCAGGAATGAAACAACACTAAGAGAAATATGTGACCAATACAAAAGGAATAATATTCATATTATAGGGGTACGAGAAGAAGAAGAAAGAGGAAAAGGGATAGAAAGTCTCTTTGAAGAAATAATTGCTGAAAAGTTCCCCAAACTGGGGGAGGAAATAATCGAACAGACCACGGAAATACACAGAACCCCCAACAGAAAGGATCCAAGGAGGACAACACCAAGACACATAATAATTAAAATGGCAAGGATCAAGGACAAGGAAAGAGTTTTAAAGGCAGCTAGAGAGAAAAAGGTCACCTATAAAGGAAAACCCATCAGGCTAACATCAGACTTCTCGACAGAAACCCTACAGGCCAGAAGAGAATGGCATGATATACTTAATGCAATGAAACAGAAGGGCCTTGAACCAAGGATACTGTATCCAGCACGACTATCATTTAAATATGATGGCGGGATTAAACAATTACCAGACATGCAAAAGCTGAGGGAATTTGCATCCCACAAACCACCTCTACAGGGCATCTTACAGGGACTGCTCTAGATGGGAGCACTACTAAAAAGGGCACAGAACAAAACATACAACATATGAACAATGGAGGAGGAGGAATAAGAAGGGAGAGAAGAAAAGAATCTCCAGACAGTGTATACAACAGCTCAATAAGCGAGCTAAGTTGGGCAGTAAGATACTAAAGAAGCTAACCTTGAACCTTTGGTAACCATGAATCTAAAGCCTGCAATGGCAATGAGTACATGTCTCTCAATAGTCACCCTAAATGTAAATGGACTGAATGCACCAATCAAAAGACACAGAGTAATAGAATGGATAAAAAAGCAAGACCCTTCTATATGCTGCTTACAAGAAACTCACCTCAAACCCAAAGACAAGCACAGACTAAAAGTCAAAGGATGGAAAAACATATTTCAGGCAAACAACAGTGAGAAGAAAGCAGGGGTTGCAGTACTAATATCAGACAAAATAGACTTCAAAACAAAGAAAGTAACAAGAGATAAAGAAGGATACTACATAATGATAAAGGGCTCAGTCCAACAAGAGGATATAACCATTCTAAATATATATGCACCCAAAACAGGAGCACCAGCATTTGTGAAACAAATACTAACAGAACTAAAGAGGGAAATACACTGCAATGCATTCATCTTAGGAGACTTCAACACAGCACTCACCCCAAAGGATAGATCCACCGGGCAGAAAATAAGTAAGGACACACAGGCATTGAACAACACACTAGAACAGATGGACCTAACAGACATCTATAGAATTCTACATCCAAAAGCAACAGTATATACATTCTTCTCAAGTGCACATGGAACATTCTCCAGAATAGACCACATACTAGCTCACAAAAAGAGCTGCAGTAAATTCCAAAATATTGAAATTCTACCAACCAATTTTTCAGACCACAAAGGTATGAAACTAGAAATAAATTCTACAAAGAAAACAAAAAGGCTCACAAACACATGGAGGCTTAACAACATGCTACTAAATAATCAATGGATCAAGGAACAAATCAAAATAGAGATCAAGGAACATATAGAAACAAATGACAACAACACAAAGCCCCAACTTCTGTGGGATGCAGCGAAAGCAGTCTTAAGAGGAAAGTATATAGCGATGCAGGCACACCTGAAGAAGGAAGAACAATCCCAAATGAATAGTCTAACATCACATCTATCGAAACTGGAAAAAGAAGAACAAATGACGCCTAAAGTCAGCAGAAGGACGGACATAATAAAGATCAGAGAAGAAATAAACAAAATTGAGAAGAATAAAACAATAGCAAAAATCAACGAAACCAAGAGCTGGTTCTTTGAGAAAATAAACAAAATAGATAAGCCTCTAGCCCAACTTATTAAGAGAAAAAGAGAGTCAACACAAATCAACATAATCAGAAATGAGAATGAAAAAATCACGACAGACCCCATAGAAATACAAAGAATTATTAAAGACTACTATGAAAACCTATATGCCAACAAGCTGGAAAACCTAGAAGAAATGGACAACTTCCTAGAAAAATACAACCTCCCAAGACTGACCAAGGAAGAAACAAAAAAGTTAAACAAACCAATTACAAGCAAAGAAATTGAAATGGTAACCAAAAAACTACCCAAGAACAAAACCCCGGGGCTGGACAGATTTACCTCGGAATTTTATCAGACACACAGAGAAGACATAATACCTATTCTCCTTAAAGTGTTCCAAAAAATAGAAGAGGAGGGAATACTCCCAAACTCATTCTATTAAGCCAACATCACCCTAATACCAAAACCAGGCAAAGGCCCCACCAAAAAAGAAAATTACAGACCAATATCCCTGATGAATGTAGATGTAAAATTACTCAATAAAATATTAGCAAACAGAATTCAACAGTATTTCAAAAGGATCATACACCATGACCAAGTGGGGTTCATCCCAGGGATGCAAGGATGGTACAACATTCGAAAATCCATCAACATCATCCATCACATCAACAAAAAGAAAGACAAAAACCACACGATCATCTCCATAGATGCTGAAAAAGTATTTGACAAAATTCAACATCCATTCATGATAAAAACTCTCAGCAAAATGGGAATAGAGGGCAAGTATCTCAACATAATAAAGGCCATATATGATAAACCCACAGCCAGCATTATACTGAACAGCGAGAAGCTGAAAGCATTTCCTCTGAGATCAGGAACCAGACAGGGATGCCCACTCTCCCCACGGTTATTTAACATAGTACTGGAGGTCCTATCCACGGCAATCAGACAAAACAAAGAAATAGAAATACAAGGAATCCAGATTGCTAAAGAAGAAGTTAAACTGTCACTACTTGCAGATGATACGATACTGTACATAAAAACCCTAAAGACTCCACTCCAAAACTTCTAGAACTGATATCGGAATACAGCAAAGTTGCAGGATACAAAATTAACACACAGAAATCTGTAGCTTTCCTATATACTAACAATGAACCAATCGAAAGAGAAATCAGGAAAACAATTCCATTCACAATTGCATCAAAAAGAATAAAATACCTAGGAATAAACCTAACCAAAGAAGTGAAAGACTTATACTCTGAAAAATACAAGTCACTCTTAAGAGAAATTAAAGGGGACACTAACAAATGGAAACTCATCCCATGGTCATGGCTAGGAAGAATTAATATCGTCAAAATGACCATCCTGCCTAAAGCAATATACAGATTTGATGCAATCCCTATCAAATTACCAGCAACATTCTTCAATGAATTGGAACAAATAATTCAAAAATTCATATGGAAACACCAAAGACCCCAAATAGCCAAAGCAATCCTGAGAAAGAAGAATAAAGTAGGGAGGATCTCACTCCCCAACTTCAAGCTCTACTACAAAGCCATAGTAATCAAGACAATTTGGTGCTGGCACAAGAACAGAGCCACAGACCAGTGAAACAGACTAGAGTCTCCAGAAATTAACCCAAACATATATGGTCAATTAATATTTGATAAAGGAGCCATGGACATACAATGGCAAAATGACAGTCTCTTCAACAGATGGTGCTGGCAAAACTGGAAACCTACATGTAGGAGAATGAAACTGGACCTTTGTCTAACCCCATATACAAAGGTAAACTCAAAATGGATCAAAGACCTGAATGTAAGTCATGAAACCATCAAACTCTTGGAAAAAAACATAGGCAAAAACCTCTTAGACATAAACATGAGTGACCTCTTCTTGAACATATCTCCCCGGGCAAGGAAAACAACAGCAAAAATGAGCAAGTGGGACTACATTAAGCTGAAAAGCTTCTGTACAGCAAAAGATACCATCAATAGAACAAAAAGGAACCCTACAGTATGGGAGAATATATTTGAAAATGACAGATCCGATAAAGGCTTGACGTCGAGAATATATAAAGAGCTCACACGCCTCAACAAACAAAAAACAAATAACCCAATTAAAAAATGGGCAGAGGAACTGAACAGACAGTTCTCTAAAAAAGAAATACAGATGGCCAACAGACACATGAAAAGTTGCTCCACATCGCTAATTATCAGAGAAATGCAAATTAAAACTACAATGAGGTATCACCTCACACCAGTAAGGATAGCTGCCATCCAAAAGACAAACAACAAATGTTGGCGAGGCTGTGGAGAAAGGGGAACCCTCCTACACTGCTGGTGGGAATGTAAATTAGTTCAACCATTGTGGAAAGCAGTATGGAGGTGCATCAAAATGCTCAAAACAGACCTACCATTTGACCCAGGAATTCCACTCCTAGGAATTTACCCTAAGAACGCAGCAATCAAGTTTGAGAAAGACAGATGCACCCCTATGTTTATCGCAGCACTATTTACAATAGCCAAGAATTGGAGGCAACCTAAATGTCCATCGGTAGATGAATGGATAAAGAAGATTTGGTACATATACACAATGGAATACTACTCAGCCATAAGAAGAGGAAAAATCCTACCATTTGCAGCAACATGGATGGAGCTGGAGAGTATTATGCTCAGTGAAATAAGCCAAGCGGAGAAAGAGAAATACCAAATGATTTCACTCATCTGAGGAGTATAAGAACAAAGGAAAAACTGAAGGAACAAAACAGCAGCGGAATTACAGAACCCAAAAATGGACTAACAGGTACCAAAGGGAAAGGAACTGGGGAGGATGGGTGGGCAGGGGGGTTTAAGTGGGGGGAAGAAGAAGGGGGGTGTTAAGATTAGCAAGCATAGAGGGGGAGGGAGAAAGGAGAGAGAGGGCTCTACAACACAGAGAGGACAGGTAGTGATTCTACATTTTGCTATGCTGATGGACAGTGACCGTAAGGTGGTTTTTAGCGGGGACCTGATATAGGGGAGAGCATAGTAAACATAGTATTCTTCATGTAAGTGTAGATATAGGATTAAGAAAAAAAAAGAAAGAAAAGGGGGATTACTCCTTGATAGGATAAAACAATTGGTAAATCAAAGATTAACGCATGCTTTAAATATCCTTAATGTTGATCACTTAAAGGGTGTCTGATGATTAGCTATGGAGGTACTCTTTTCTGATAATATTCCTTTCTCTTAATAAAAATAAAAAAAATAAAATAAAAAGCAGTTCCTGTGTGCTGACATCCAATGAGTTCTACACAGTGGTATAGAGGGCATGTCAAAGTGTGGGCAAAGGGTCTGTTTGTTCTATGCAGAAGATCAAGGCCTAGCTTGGCTACCCAGAAAATGAACTAAGATATGATATGAGGAGGAGCTTCTGGCATCAGCACTCTCTGGAGGACTCGTGCCAGGGATGATCATCAAAAAGCCTCCACAGGGATCTGGGCAATGCTGCGGTTGTGGCTGCATCCACCCCACCATTTCCTGGACTTGCCATTGGAATGAAGAGGGAGATGTCTAGGCTGGCTTGTGCATATAGTGAGACAACGAATTTGACCGGATCTGTACTGTTGGAACTCAATCAGGAGTTGGGAGGGGTACAAGTTGTAGCGCTCCAAAACCTTACGACTATAGACTATCTACGGTTAAAAGAACATATGGGATGTGAACAGATCCCAGAAATGGGTTGCTTTAATTTGTTTGATTTCTCTCAGACTGTTCAAGTACAGTTGGACAATATCCATCATATCATAGACTAATTTTCACAAATGCCTAGGGTGCCTAAATGGTTTTCTTGGCTTCACTGGAGATGGATAGTAATTATAGATTTGCTTTGTTTATGTTACTGTATTCCTATTATGTTAATATGTGTGCACAAGTTAGTAGTTTAAAACCTATACATACTTAAGGTACTCTACAAGAAGAT
This sequence comes from Manis javanica, assembly GCF_040802235.1. Lineage (NCBI taxonomy): Eukaryota > Metazoa > Chordata > Mammalia > Pholidota > Manidae > Manis > Manis javanica. The sequence goes on along the minus strand of NC_133161.1, from coordinate 61,660,870 downwards.
ATGTCAAAGAAATAATCAATCCTTCCATGTTTTCTTCCATATGCTACCTCTATAGCTTTTCTTCTTCCTTCCTAATTACAACCCTTAAATAGAATTCGTGCCTCATATCGAATTTACCGAGTATCATAATTCCTCCAGGTGGTAAAGATACCTCGAGACAAGTGCTGGGCATAGAAGCCACAGGGCATAAATCTGCAAAGAAGTAAAAAGCTAACCTTTTCAAACAATATGGCTTCTCTCTCACTTACCAACTTTATATTTCCCTGTATGGCCCCGGAAGATGGCTGGTTTGCCAGAGACGGGTAAGATTCCTCAAGGGAGGAACAACCTAAGACAGGCACAGTCGCAGGGGGGCCATCAGGTGAGAATTTGGGGATCAACAGAGGTGAGGCTCAGAACCTCACCCCCCCTGCTTTGAGAGAAATCTTCTGCATCCGTGGATGTCTTGCTGCCCTTGTCTAGCCTGGATTAATACTTAGTCCATAGGCACACACCTGATCATCTGATCATCTACATTTGCCTTCTTACAGCACTAAACTATGTTTTCTACCTTTATCTTGCATCTACCTACCACTTCAGCATTTTATTAAAAATAAAAATAATAATAATAATAATAATAAAGGGAGAAATGTGGGATCCACATATAAATCAAGTATAAAAATCAAGCGAATATTCATATTTGACCTGATTGTTTATAGTCCATAATGCGTGATCAGAACCGAAAGTTTCTGTGATGAATGCCCTTGTACTGTTCACCATGTAAGAACTTATTCACTATGTAAGAATTCGTTCACCATGTAAGAACTTGTTCGTTATGCTTCAGAAGATTGGAGACTGATGAGAACTAGGCTTGAGATGGATTAATGATTGTGCATTGAGCATTTACCCCCCTATACAGAATTTTATTGTTGTTAACAACCATTTGATCAATAAATATGAGAGATGCCCTCTCAAAAAAAAAAGTCTTAAAGATCACTCCTATCTATCTATAATAATGGTGTAAAGACCTATGATTTCGGGAAAGGGTAAAAATATCTAGAAGAGGAAGCCAAACAGGAAAATAGTACCAGCTAAAATGCTTAATACAGACCCAGGTGACATGAAATTTCATAGTCAGAGACAACCTGGCTGAATGAAGCAATTTCAGACTGATCATCAAGCCTTCACATTCAGATAAAATTATGTTAAAAGCTGAGGTATTTGTTGTTTTTTTTTTGATAGGTGTTTGAATAGCAAGATGGGACTATACAGTATCTAATCTTTAAAGTCCCATCCACCTCTCAACTTTTATCTCTGATTTCACATTTATTTAATCAGGACTAAAGTTAGACACAACCATCAACAGACTGGGACAAAATATTTGTAACACATACATGAGACAAGGAGTTAATATTCCAAATACACATAATTAAAGAAAGAAAAGAAAACACACAATAGATAAATATGTAAATAATATGAACATAAAATCATAGAATACCTATAGATATCCCTAAAACCTAAGGAAATATGCTCGACTCCACCATTAGCAGAGAGACGCAAATTAAAGCCAAATGTGATATAATTTAATACCAATTAGATTTGCAATAATGAAACAGAACATTAAGTGCCAGCTAGGGTCTGTGGAAATGGATAGTCTAACATGGTTATTCGAACTATAAAATGATTATGATATACTTGGGGAATACTTTAGAAGTGTTTATCAAATTTTTAAAACAGGAATATAATTTGACCCATCAGTTACATTTCTAGTAATCTATTCTATGGAAAGAGTGATATTCACATGCAATGTTATACACAGAAACCTTAAGTATTATTTGTAAAGCAAAGAGCCTGAAAGAAAAACTATAGGTACATCTATATGGAAATAGTACATCAGTGTAATACACTAGCAGAAGGCAATTTTTAAAATGAGATCAATCTATATGTACTTATCTGAAAAGTAGTCCATGTTAAGTAAAAATTGCAAGATAAAATCAAAAAGCATATTTATATGAATGTGTATGCATGTGTGCATATTTGCATTTATATGTTTATGTCTACATATTAGTCTGTGCAATTATAATGATGATGATGATGACATAATATACTCAGCCCTTACCTTCACATGGATTGATCAACCAGTCTGCAAAACTACCCTCTGAGCTAGAGATTAGTATTCCCTTTTTAAAGAGACCACAATTTGCCCGAGTCACATAGTGAGTGATGGAGCTGGAGTTAATGCCAACAGTTGGTCTCCAGAACATGCATCTTTTAAACCTTTCATTAAAATTCTCTGAACAGGTCCAGTCTGAAACAGCATGGCAGACCACATGTTCTGGGTAGTGCCGGCAAGTTATCAGGATCCCAAGGATGCTAGACTCTTGCCGCTCAATCATTCATGAGCATTTTGAGAGTTCTTGTGCATTTTGTAAAGGCTTGGGGTCCTTTTCTTCTCCAACAATAGGTGGCTGAATTCTATTTTTGATCTCTCAATTAATACTTCTATGGAATAAAATGGAGGGTCAGTGAATTTAAAATATTAAGGTCCTGATATCTAAGAAGTAGCTTTTGGAGACAACACTACATTTCTATGATGAGAAGCTTTTTATTGGAGCCACAATAATATTGATCTGATTCTGAGGTTAATGAGAATATTAATAATTAAGAACTAAATGCAGTGAGGAGAAATTTTCTACATTTGCTTAGAGTTGTACAACAACGGTGAGCCAAGGAGAGGCCTCTTCACATTATTATGGTCAAACAATTGCATTAACAATTGGGAAAGGCCCAGGTACAACCTGCTGCTTATATTTCTCTGTGAAAGTTTTGGGCAATCAAGTGACTATCCAAAAAAATAAAAATAAAATTATGTCATCGTCAGGATTGTGTGAAGATTATCAAGCCTTTAGTTTAGGAAAAAAACAATGATTTCCAAGGCTAATTCAAACCAGATGCAGTCTGAAACTCACAGAAAGTAGTTTTCCAGTGAGAAAGCTCCATCTCAGGGAACTTCAGGACAACTTTCAGAATCATTCCACTGTGCAGATACATGTTGCACAGTTTTTTACCTCATTCTGTAATCAATCTCTAAGGCTTTTAAAAACAATTATTTTGCTAGTCATACATATTCATTTGCTATGTATTTTAAATTAAATGTAAATGCTATCCCAGAGCAAATAATAAATAAAGGTTGGTGAGCACATTCTATAAAGGTTCTAATAACTTGTTATGTACTTTTATGCACAATCTAATTTAACCTTTACAAAAAATGTGCATGTGTTTTCATATATATGTGTTCAGTACATATTCAACATCCCCTTTTACAAAGAGGCCACTAAATAAGCCAAAGGCCACACTACTTATAAATGGAGTGTCTGGAAAACAAACCCAGGTCAAAGTCTAGATCCTAATTACTATACTCAGTCCCTCTAAGAGTTATAAGCAGGCACAGGGCAAGACACAGGTTTCAAGTGTATTTTCATCTCTAATTTTATCACTGGAAAAACAACTCTGCTAAACTATATTCCTCAATTACTAAGTATTTGACATAATCTTTTGTCACAAAATTTGATGCACAAAAAGAAGGGTTTTTATTCTTCTTTTTGAGTTGAAGAATGCCTTTTCTATGTTTTCTAGGATACAAGAAAAAAGTTTAAAGCAAAAGTAACTGCCGTATTTTTTGATGACTCTAGAGGAACATTCGATTTCTTCACAGGTTGAAACACTAATTTAAAATATTCAAATTTCAAACTCTTTTCCTTTTATATGAGATAGAACTTTAAACTTTTTCCCATTTCAACTTCATCATAAAACTTTGAGAATTCCTTTGAAAGATGGGTTGAGCACTTTCTGTAGAAAAGATTCACTTTTAGTCTCATAATCCCAAGAGAGAAAGTTGAAGGCTGTGTGAATTAGAAATCTGCCCTGGTCATGCAAATGACAAAAGAAGTTAACCTCCCAACAACCTTCTGGAAGACGTCACCCTTCTCTTGAAAATGTACTAATTTTCTTGATATGACAAGGGAGAGAAGCCAGCTAGTTACACTGTAATATTAGAAAGCCTGCTGGGCAGAGGCCTCAGAGTAATTCTCATCAGCCTTGCAACATCCTCCTTCACATTTTACTACTCATTTATCCTGCACTTTTGAAATAAATGTTACTAAAAAGATAGTGTTTTAACATAGAAAATTCTCCCTAAAACAAATCACTCAGTTTAAACTATGTCAATAACATTAATCAAGTTTACTTACTAATCTTCTTTTGGACAATTGTTCTTTGTACTGTCTTATGGAAATTCCAAAGAAAGGTCTTTATCTTCCTTATAAAGTTACTTGATTATAATAACTATTCATTATTTAACAGTTTAATTTGGAAATTTCATGAAGAGAGGGAAAACAATGTCTGTAGATGGGACCTCAAACTCAGAGAGGAAGAAAACTTGCCAGTGATTAACACACGTATGGAAAAGCAACCCACATGTGCCAATTGATTTGTAAATGGAAGACATGAGTCAGTCCATTCCTCATCCTGAATGTAGATGGCTTCAGGACATCACAAACACTTCCAAATGTATCCAGCCATGAGGCTCTAATAGCTTTATTGGTTTCACAAATATTTCAGAAGGCAATTATGGCAAAATGACTTTTAAAACCACACAAAGCCCTGAACACATCTCCTCAGACAAGGGAAACAAAATAAAAAATGAACAAGTGGGACTATATCAAACTAAAAAGCTTCTGTACATCACAGGACACCATCCTGTATGTACCTACAGTATGCGAGAATAAATCTGTAAATGACTCATCTGATAAGGAGTTAACATCCAAAATACATAAGGAACTCATATGCCTCAACACCCAGAAAACAAATAACCCAGTTAAAAAATGGGCAGAGGACCTGAACAGCACTTCTCCAAAGAAGAAATACAGATGGCCAAAGGCACATGAAAAGATGCTCCACATCACTAATCATCAAGGAAATGCAAATCAAAACCACAATGAGATATCATCTCATACCACTCAGTATCCAAAAGACAAGAGATAACAAGTGTTGGCGAGGATGTGGAGATATAGGAACCCTCCTACACTGTTTGTGAGAATGTAAATTGGTGCAACTGCTGTGGAAAGCAGTATGGAGGTTCCTCAAAAAACTGGAAATAGAATTATCATTCTACCCAATAATTCCACTTCCAGGAATTTACCTGAAGGAAACAAAATCCCTGATTTGAAAGATCTATGTACCCCTATGTTTATTGCGCATTATTTACAATAGCCAAAATATGGAACCAACCTAAGTGTCCATCAATAGATGAATGGGTAAAAGAAGATGTGGTACATAAACACTTCCAAAAGTATCCAGCCATTGGAATATTAGTCAGCCATTAAAAAAATCCTGCCATTTGCAACAATATGGATGGACAGAGAATATTATGCTCAGTAAAATAAGCCAGGTGGAGAAAGACAAATACCACATGATTTCACTTATTTGTGGAATATAAAAACAAGGCAAAACAGAATGAACAAAACAGCAGTAGACCCATAGACACTGAGAAGTAATTGCTGGTTACCATGGAGAAGGTGTTGGGATGGATGGGTGGGGACAGTGAGGGGGCTAAAGGGGCACAAAAATTCTCAATCATAGTATAAACTGGTCACAAAGATGGTAGTGTATTATGAAGAATATAGTCAATGACTCTATAACATCTTTCTGTGTTGACAGATAGTAACCACACTAATGGAGGTGAGGATTTAATAATATGGGTAACTGTTGAACCACTGTTTTGTATATTTGAAACCAATATAAGATTGTATATCAGTGATACTTCAATTAAAAAAATACACAAAGCCCAAGTTAATTTTTTAATTAAGATTTTTTATAGTGTAGAATTTTAATCTTCTGCAGAAGTTGTATACTAAGAAAATCATGAACCTCTCCTTGTCCATTACTTAACATTAGTGGTTATTAACACTTTACCAGTTTCATCTATATCTCTCCAACTTTATTCCTGGAGTACTTCAAAGTAAACCTCAGACATTGTATCATTTTATTCATAAATATTTTACTATATATCTAAATGAGAATGAGATGCTTTCCTTTTTTTACCTCTTATCTTTAAGGAAAATATACATTGCATTGTTTTTCATTGCTTAAATAATTAAGTGTTGCAATCACATAATAAAGGCTATAAATGCAAGAGGATCATAATCAACATCATTGGAAAAGTTATAGCTGAAAGGCAAGGAATATTTTGCTGTTTTTCCCCCCTCTATGAAGGGCTCATCAAGTTGTTTTCTCTTTGCTTGTTTCCTTGATTCAATAAGTTAATATGTTTTCTGGGTCATTATAACCCTTACACAATATAAAGCATAGTATCCTTAACAATCATTTGAATGTTTTTGTAATGATAGTTTCTAGGGCTACAATATTTCAAGTCATAGACACAAGTATTTTCAACACATTCTTAAATGAGTCGGTAATAAAATGGTAAATTAGTAACCCAGGTTTCACAATTCATATAAAACACTTCCTGAATTAAAGATTTTTCTTTTTGTCACGTGGATAAAAAATATACAGGAAAAAATGGAATAAGAACCATTATCTTCATCCCCAGTAATTCTCTCTGTGCTATTCTTTGGGCTCCATGAATTTCTTTAAATTCCTACATAATTTTAATTGTAATAAGTTTTATGAAAGTTTTATATATTGATATGCTAACACTTTTTAAAAAGTTTATCAGATAAACTGTTAAATTTTTGTTGCTATTTTATTTCTGTTTTGTTTTGCTTTGGGACTTTGGCTCTCAGATACCCATAAGTGAATTGATTGTACTCCCTGGTTCATGGCAAAGTTTTATTCTCAGCCAATGCACCTTCTCTCCTTTATGTTTTATTTTATGACTTACCTGTTCATTCCTCCATCATCAATCCCCTTCCCATCCCCACCTGGCCCTGGCTCACATGCAGTTAATGTGGGCTCTTCCAATCCACAGTCCACATGCTTCTCTGCCATATGAAAATATGTGCATCCATGAAATTTATTATTCATATAGGTATATAGATACTATTGATATAGGTACTATTTAATGGTACAAAAGGCATCGCCTTCTGTTTCTCACCATTTTATTCATCTTTGTAGTTTTGAAATCTGCCTACACGGCTATGCCTTTCCATTGGCTCTGACACTGCCACTGCTCCACTCACAAATATCCACGTACCATGTTTTACTGTACGTTTGTCTATTTTTGAACCCTTGGGCTGCCTTCAAATTTGTTCTACCACAATATGCTTTGGTGGACATTGCTGTACATGTTTCCTTCTGCATCTGTGAAGAGCATCTCTGGACACACCCAAGAGGGGAATTCGCAGGGGGCACAAAGTACATGCCTACAACTTTCACTAAAAGCTGCCAGATTGATCTCCAAAAGGTGAAATCATGTTAGAGCTGCCCCTCTCAATATTACATGAGGTTTCTCATGTCCCCCCATCTTAGCCAGGCTTTGATATATTATCTTTCTGTATTTTGACAACCTGCTGGCCCTGCTTTGGTCATAAGCATTCTCTGGTACATAAACTCCAAAAATAAATGGTGATGTCTTCTCTCAGTAATCTTGCAGGGGTTTGCTACTTCCTATATAGTAGTAGTAATAAAAATTGATGATTTTTTAATCTGTAATAAAAATATTAAGAAGAAAGTGCTGTTTCAACATGATGTGGTAAGTAGGTTTACAAGAAATGAACAATTTTCACAACAGCAGACATTTAAGACCAATAAAACCTTAGTATTGAGCCATGATTATGCCTTTATATTTCTAATATTATGTGTAATTTTAAGCTACCTAGTGAAAGGGAAAGTCCTAGATCCTGGTTGAAGCTTTAAAAAAGATAAGCAAAAATTTTAGAAAGTCCTAGTTAATCTAAGGATAAGAAAGATGAATACACTTCCCTAGAGATAACTTTCACTTTCAATAATCACATAAGCTTTGATATGTACTGGGGTTAAGGGCCCCTGCTGATTATTAACCGAGTTTAATGACTGTTCTCAGGGCTCTGACACACATTATCTCCTTTAATCCTCACAACACCCAAGTCTTCTGACTCCAGGTTCCATGCTTATAGCTCAGATCATCTGGTAAATCAAACCTAAGTTATTACAATTTAGCAGGACTGCCAGTAAATGAAAATTTTAATTTTTAATTACATTTTTCCATTATTTATAATCAAAGGAAAATAAATAGATAGCATCTTTGAAGCATTTCCTTCTTCTGAAAAAAAAGTACACTTCCTGTCTTTTACATATATTTAATTTCAACAGTCACAAATACATTGATAGAAAGAAAATGCCTTTCAACTCTAAGATTCTATAACTTGAGAAATGAAGATTATTTGAAGCCAACTGTCTTTTTGTTTCTACCAACACATTCTAATGAATTGTACAATGTATCTATATTATTTAATATATTTCTTATTTATTTCAAGGATTAAGCTTGGGCACTAACATTCTAGACGAACACCTACCTTGAATTCAACCACAGGCTCCACACCTCAAGCCTCTTGACTCTTGGTAAGACACTTATTCACCTTGGCAGTTTCTACCTAGAAAGAGAGTGGATTAGTAAACTGATTAAAAAAAAAAAAGAACTTAACTTAAAATCAGCTATTCAAACACACCTATCCAGCATGTATTACCATAAATCCAGGGAAGAAAACAATGAGACAAAGTCTCAGAATGAGTCTACAGTCATGTGAGAGAAAACACACTTCCGAATGTGGTTAACTGCTACAATGTGAGAGCATATGAGGAGCACGGGGAGCATAGAGGATGCTGAAATGTAGACTTGGAGACATTGTTCTTGTAGGACTGGATTTGGAGAAGCGAATTAGCCACTCATCAATCTCAGTTGAGTTTACTGTCACTATATGCCAGGGGCTGTTTCAGCTTTTTATTTATTTACATATTTTATACTTGTGACAATTTTACACGGTGATTTCTATCCATATTACCATTCCACAGAAGAGAAAAATGAGCCACAATAATGTCAAGTAATTTGTCCAAACTCAATCAGTTGAAAAGTGTAGGAGCCAAGATTCAGGCCAAGGCCATACTGCAAATAGGCCACTCCAGTTCTCTGCATGCCTTTCCCAAGGATGGGAACAAAAGCAGTAGCCAGAAAGCAGGCAACTGGCAAGGATTTGAGAAACATTCGGGACTCCTTAGTTAATTGAATATGAAGATTAAATGAGCGTATTGAGTCAAAGTTAAATCATGTTGTTAAGGAAATTAGGAAGAATAGGAGAAGCATGTTTAGAGAGAAGATGAGATCCTTTTGATCACACTGAATTTCAAGAAGGCAGGACCAGTTAGCTGGCAATGCCCATCAGGAAGTTGCAAGTTTGAGTCTGGAGGTGGCATAGCCAGGACAGAACTAATGTGATGGGAGTGAGGCCCCTAATCTCTGGCACAAAATTTAAGGGAGATGGCAAACAAAAACCAGTAATCAAGATCAATAATATTTCAATGCAATACATTTTAAAATGTCAGCATTGAGAAAATGATGAACCAAACATAATTAAGTAAAGGAAGATCAGATCAGTATTCTTCCTTTGCCTCAGCCTCCAATATGGCCTGGTATAGCACTACTGACAATTCTGGCTTTATTTGACATTTTGCTATTTTTATCATGATTTTTTGCATTTAATTTTGATTTGTTAAAATAGTGCCTTAAAAGAGTGTTGATCTTAATTACTGAGCTTTTTCTAGTGCTCCTGTAAATTCTGCAGCCCAAGCAGGGGACTCATGTGCCTGACCCAAGTCCTGGCCTAAGCAATAAGAAATTTCACTTATCTTTACCACACTACAGTTCTTTTTTTATTTCTTCACTAAAAGGAAATTATTTCTTTTTATTTTCATTTCTTCACTAAAAACAATTCCTTTCCTAAAAAGGAAGGAATTATACCTCAAACTGAAATTGAACTTCAATGAAAACTCTTATTTTTAAGTGATCTTAAGTCCATATCACCAGTTATTATAAGTATTCCCCAGGGGAAGGAAAAAAATACATGATTTCCATTTTACAGATAAGGAAACTAAGACATACAATGGCTCAGTGACAAAGTAAAAGCTAAACTTCCTGGCATTACACAGGACACACTATATGAGAAACTTCTCTAGGGACAAACTGGAAGAAATGAAAATGTAAAGTACACTTAAGTAAACAAATTTTGGCAAAATAATTTGGATTGAAAGAGTAAGTTTTTGTAAAGAGCATGTGTTTTTTAGTTAGACACAGTGGGGTTCAATTCCTCTTTGGCCACTCACTAGCTGGGTGATCTTAAGTTTCAAAGCTTCAGTTTTCTCATTATAAAACAAGCCTTAGCATATCTTGCTTTCATTATTTTGGTTAGGAGGTAAAAAAAGAAAATGTGGTTATTATTATTTATCAATCAGGATATCAACCTGTAACAGATAACACTGATAAACTAGGAAAATTCCAGGGGATTTTTTTAAAAAATAGGCTATACATATATATATGTATATACATAGAGAGAGAGAGAGAGGGAGAAGTAGTAGGACAGAGAAACTAAAAAGGATATTGTGTTTGAGGGGACAGCTGCTGGATCCCAAAAAGGAGAGAAAAAGTTACATTGCGTAATTTGTCTTTAAAGGTACAGTGACATTTGGTGGAGGGAGCCAAGGAAATAAGTACTCAGGTCCTACCCTCCTTTCTCCCTCTGATTTCCAACCACACCCTAAGCTAGTGGGCATCAGAGACCAGTTCTTTAGTTGCAGATAGGCCTTAAGGAAGGCTGCAGGATACAGAAGGGTAGAGAAGAGATCTGGAGGAGCACAAGGAAGCTTACCATCACGCCATAATAGCCCATAATTATTGAGCATTTTCTATGTAATAGACACAAATGCTTTATTTGTGTCATCTCATTTAATCCAAGAAACAACCTTTACGTTGCAAACTATTATTTTCCCATTTTGTAGATGTGGGGCTTAAGGCAGTAGTTAAATTGCCCAAAGCCTCAGAACTAAGAGATGGAGGCAAGAATTGATGTGCTATAGCCCATCATTGCAGAAGAAAAATAAATGTTAGTTTAGTTTCATAATTATCATCACCATTATCAAAACCATTTAATTCCAACCCCTCTTGCAATCATATTTCTTAGAACTTAATTCACAGTTGTAATAATACATGTACATAATAAAGTATGTTAAAAAATGTTTACAACATTGTATTAGCAAAAGATTGACAAAATTTAAATGCCTATGAACTTAAACAGTAAATAAGTTATAGTACCTTCATAAAATAGAATACCATAGAGTAAGTAAAAGGCAGCTTTCTGAGTACTGTGTATTGATACATATTGATATGTTTTAGATTAGGCTATCATTTCTGTTAAAAAATAAAAAATAACCATGTCACCTATATTATTGTAGATAAAAATATCAAATCTATCCAGAAAAATACACAAGAAACTAGTAACTTAATTGCCTCTGGGTGGCAAGTGAAGTGAAGATATTTTTTTATTACACACCTTTGTACTTTTGAAGCTTTTACTGTCGTCATATAGTACCTATTTAAAAATATAAATTAAGGAAACAATCGAATTGTGCATAATTTACGACCTGCTGGGGACTCTTGTAATGTAGGAAACAGTGAAAGAAAATGTACATGAATATATATCAGCTTGCTTACTCTTTAGATCCCCCAGCGATCTGCCTTTTCAATAACAATAAAACCCTTTCCCATACCAGATTTAGTTAAATGACTGCAAGACCAAAAGCAAACTTCTATATGTACTTAACAGTGCTGCAAAACCCAAAACTGTAGGGAAAACAATGAGGAAATTAGCACTTTGAATCCAGGTAACAGGTTACTCACAGGCAGGCTAAGCATTTCATAGCCACAATCAGCCCAGCCTGAGGACTCCCCAGGAGGACGGCTCCGGGTTTTTTCAGAAACTTTCTTGGTTCAAAGGAGGCAGGTGGCAAAGAGCTTAACAACAGCTCCTGAACCCCTGGAGTTCACACAGCTCTGTCCCCGGGGTAGGACCGTCAGCCCTCCAGGTTTTCATCCTTTCCAGGAAACCCCACATGCTATTTTTCATGCCTCTTTCAAAGTGGGAAGATCAAGACACAAACTCTGGTCGTCAGGAATGAAGAGACTGGGCCACCGAAAATGATGCAGTTGCTGATTAGGATGTTTGTTACCTTGACAGCCAATTAAAAAAAAAAAAAGCCCCACCAAGCGCCATCTACTTTTTTTAGGCCCTCTATCTGTTGCCAGGGAAAATGTCCTTCCTTGGAGAAAGCGTTTCCTGGAGTTTCTGTAAGTTCTCTCCAGACCTCAAGATTTCTGAGATTCCGATTCCCCTCCAGCCACAGACGAGGGCGTTAGGAGGCCGGTCCCGGGCGCAGCGCGTCGCCAGGGCAGCGGTCGCCCACTCCCGAGAGACACGCCAGGGCGCTCAGCCCCTCCCGCCTCAGGGCCCCGCCTCCCCGCGGGCCAAACCCTATAAAGTCGGCGGCGACCCGGGTCCCTGCAGTCGGCCTCGGGCTGGCCCGGCTCCGTGGCCCGCGAGGTCCCGCCCCCTTCGCCGAGCATCGCGCGCCGGAGCCATGGCCCAGGAGCTGTACCACCCGGAGTTCGCCCGGGCGGGCCAGCAGGCGGGACTGCAGGTCTGGAGGATCGAGAAGCTGGAGCTGGTGCCGGTGCCCGAGAGGGCTCACGGCGACTTCTACGTCGGGGATGCCTACCTGGTGCTGCACACCGCCAAGGCGAGCCGGGGCTTCATTTACCGACTGCACTTCTGGCTCGGTAAGGGGCGGCAGGCCGCTAGACCCAGACGCGCCCAGGTCGGGGAGCGGCGAGGCCGAGAGAGGTTGAGAGTTGCGGGCAGCGAGAGGGTCGGGAGAGAGGCGGGGGTGCAAACTGGGCGGGCCTGCAGCGCCGCCGCGCCGCTGCGACCCCACCGGGGCAGCTCGTTTTGGGTTGGCCATCTTCTCTCGGCGAGTTCGCTTCTGCAAACGCGGTTGCAAGCAAAGGCGCCCCCAAGTCGGGAGCGGGCTTAATCCAGTGGCCTTGACCTTTGTCACGTCCATCTCCAGTGCTTTGGGGCTGGCTCGTCTAGCGTCTCCCCTTTTCAACTCCCGCCCCCAAGTCCCACTCGCTCCCTGGGCGGCTGCTCCGCGCTCCGCGCACCGCGCCTGGCCAAGTCCCGCTCACCTTCCGACAAGTTCAGTCCTGGTTTCCCTCTCGTGGTGATTAAGTCAAACAAGTTTGTGGGCATTCGCCGCAGCTGGCAAGAAGTACCTTTTTTTTTTTCTAATGAGTGTTTTGCCCATTCTAATTCTGTTTTTTGCCCTTGGGCACCAGCTTGTATTTACTTCTTGCGGCGATTAATGTTTGGGGTCGCTTTAAATCAGGATTCCGCCTGCACCTGGTTGCTTGCGGGTTTGACTAACAAAAATTCCTGTTTATTAGGATGTTGGCAACGTTAGATGGAAGCAGGAAAAAAGTAATACAGATATTGTCAGTATAAATAGCCCTGTATAGCATATTTATTTATTTAGATGAGTTGCTTTATTTATAGTTATTATTTTTAAATGTATTATTTATCTTTTTGAACAAGGACACAGTGTGGAACAAAACCTCTCCTTCGGCAGTGGTAATTATTTTGGGCTGCACTCGAGCCAGGCTGTCAGGACACTGGGCCTTGTGTGTTCTACTTTTTCCACCTTCTACTTTTACGGGTAAACATCCTGAATGTCCAACCTCTCTCTGTGAGAGGAGCTCCCCCTCTCCGTCCAGCGCCCATCTAACAACGTGCCACTTATTTGAGCCTAACTGCCTTCTTTTAAAAGTGGCTTGCCTAACCTGGACTTGTGTTTCTTTTAGTTTTGTTCATTAGTTTATGGGGAAAACACACTTTAAAGTCCCTGAAAGCCATCGTTGTTATTTCTGACATTTGAAGATTTTAGGAAGCAAAATGGTAGAAAACATTGAGAAGTTATGTTCTGGTTGTTAGGGAACACTCACCTGGAGTAGGCACTCCAAATGAGAAATACATAGAGGGAGAAAGGACTGTTTTTGTTATAACATTTGACATTAACATTTTGTGCTTGCTAGAGGAGGCTGAAGTTGAGTTTCGAACACATTGTCTTCCCTGTGTTATGTCACTATTCCTATTATAATAAATGGATTGAGGTCTATTTATATTTTATGCCAGAAAACTCTGAAACTTTAATATATAACCAAGTTTGTGAATGAATGTTGCCAGATAAAATAGTAATGTCCTCACTTAGGTCTTTGTTTCCAGAACTTGAATTAAAAGTGGCTGAAATGCCACATTTATCATTTTGGGGAATTAAAATGTGAAAGAACTTCATATCTTACTGTGGACAACAGGTAAGTCTGACTTTGAAGACTGTAAGAGCTTTGAACACAATTTTTTAATTCTGCAGGTCTTATCCAAATCATCTCTTTAAGCACTGTAATTTGTAGGGCTTACAGATTCAGGTTAACTGTTAATTATTCATTTAGTTCTCACCAATTTCAAAAAATGTAATAGAAAATGCTTTGGGTAGAAACACTGATGACCATAGAGATCGGCTAAAACTAAAGTTAATAGTGTGTTAATTAATAAGTTAATTCATTCAGTAATTATTCAATGTGCCCAGCATTGTGTAAGGCTTTGCAGATTTATGAATCTTCCCTGAAAGTTTGTAATCTCAAAAGGTGCAATAAGACAATAAGTGAGATACCTCAGGTACAATGTGATAAGCACTGTGGAAGAGACACATGTGTATGTGGTTATGGGGAAGCAGAGAATCCTTGATAGAAAAAAGGAAAATGAGGGTAACTGGGCAGGGGGCGGGGGAGGAGAGGGGGGAGTCTTGTGCCAAGAGTAAATCATGAGGAACGTGGAAAAGTTGGGCATGAAATAGTCATCAGGACCTTTAAATGAAATTGTTCAGCAGCTCTTCCTACTTTGGTTCCCTGGAGCAACCTGGATTTCATCCAAAATACTCTACTTTCAGACCTAAATTCGGATGAATTCATGAAGACTAATCAAAGAGACAGACCGATAGAAACTTCCAAGGAGAGCTGAAAGTTAATGGGAAAAGAAAGTTTGACTACAGGAAACCAGTTGGAAGGAAGATGAAAGAGAGTGAGGTTAAGATTAGACTGGAATGGAAAAGTTTTATGAAACAGGCCAAGTAAGAGGAGAAAAGGGGAAACAAGAAGCAGGACATAAAATAGGGGAATAGAGGAAGAGTCAGCTTTGCCTGATCTCTCCCTCAGTGTCCTTTCAGAATACCTTTACATATCTCATCTTTTTCAATTTCATTAAAAAATTTTTCCTTTTATTTACAAAGTAAGAATTTGTTGCATATAACATAAAAGTTGTTGCATTAGACCTACCTAAAAAACATTTCAGCAGTACTTAGTTTAAATACATCTACCTTCTGCTTGTAATTACTTAGTGCATCATGTCTATGGGCCAGGCTACACAATAAAGCTACCCTGTCACGGCCTGGACCTATGCCACAGACACCAACCCTCACCATTTCTCATTGCCAGTTTTAAACTTTACCTAAGTATATATGAACATAACAGACCTTTATGTAATAACTACTCTGTTTTTTGTAGATGCTATTTATCAAATTGAAGGTGTTCCCTTGCATTTGTAATGTGGTAAGAGTTTTTATCATGAATGGATGCTCAATGAACCTAGTTATTAAACCTCTCTCTTAATCTATGTTTTATAAAACCATCACACACCCCAAACCAATTTAGGAAGTTTACAGCATTTAAACAAATATAAAATAACACAAAACAACATAACATAATGTGAAAGATATGAGTAAATTCAGGCGAGGGAAAAATAAATGAAATCATAAACAATATTCATATAGAAAGTTCATATGTTTCTGAACAGTTGGTAGAATTTCATCATAGTACAAGTGATAATTTCTCCATTCAAGCGCTGGTATTGGCTTCATTCAGACCTTTCATCCTCTTTAGGGCAAGGATGCTGGTTTATACATACTGATATTCTCTGGTCTAGCACAGTACATCAGCAAATGCCAGCATAATTTAATTCACTTCTGGTTCAATTCATTAATTACATGCCTGTCCATTTACATCTACCTACAGAGACATGGATTTTTACTTGTACAACAAGTAAGAATGTTTATATCAAATACATTTTCCTTAACACCTAGCCTTGGTGTTTCCTGTTAAAGCATCTCTACAAATCTACATGTATGACTTTATTAATATTCTCATTTACAGATTGGAAAGTGGGCAGAAGAATGATACCAGAATGCTCTAGGTCTGCAAAATTGCATGTGTGATTTTTTTAGGTGTATTAAATTTCCTTTGACCACAAAAAGGTCAAGGTTACTATCATGTTAAATACTCTTCTAGCTACTGAATTTTTTTTTCCCCTGAGAACATAGTTTGCTATACAGGTCCCCTTTGAGAGTAAAGAAGGAATTGTAAAGAAATCCAATTCTTTCTTTAATTTAGCTGATTTTCTTTCTTTAATTTTGGTGAATGCTCTCAACTAGGGTTTCAAGATAAATATATATATATATATATATATGTGGTATTGTTATATATATTTATGTAAAAAAATACATATTATGTATGTGTGTCTGTATATATATATATATATATATATGTGGTATTGTTACAGTTTCTAAACTATGCATCAATTACCTATGGAATAAAATAACATACCCTGATTACCCCAAAATTTTACTGTTAATGGAGTCTTAGTATAAAAAAAATGTATCTACTAGTATTGTAGTTTTTAAAAGCCTGTGCTTCAGAATTACAGAAACCTGCCTCTGGGTCATGTTCTACCAAAGGTCAACATTTTGATCTCAGGGAAGTTACTGGGCCTCCCTAAGCCTGCATTTTCTCTGTTATAACATGGTAGAAAGATGTTCCTGCAGTTGCTTGAATATGAAATGAGGTTATCCATGTGAAACACTAGCAGAGTGGCCCATAGCAAGGGTACTATATAAATGCATAAATGTTAGTTATTTTTATTTCAAGAATAATTTATGATTTTCACACAGCTGAGATGTAATAAGGGCTTTGAAGTGTTTTTCATAAAATGTGAGTTCCCCTTAGGACTGTCCTCTCTCTGATCTTTGTGTACACTGGAGATACTGGTTCCTAAGAATTGGTATTTCAACCTCAGTAAGGTTGCCTGGAGAGGATCAGTGTTAGAAATGTGAAAATGTATGTGTGTTCAAACCCTGGGCTAATACTACATTTACTAACATTCAATAGACATTAGAATGCTAGTTATTTTACTCTCCCTTTTCCTTTAAATAATATTATCATACACTGGTAAGATAATGAAGTGGGGACACTGGGATTCAAAAACAGGGATAAGGTTAAATTACATTCATTTTCCCATTCTAAAAACCACTTGCTTTCCTGAAGTTATTTAGATTTGGCCTGTGATGTTCGTATGCTTTACAAATATAAACATATAAACATATTAGACACTTAAGTTTTGATGCTAAAGAAGGTTAAAATAATTGCAAAATGTTTTCATAGCTTGATTTTATTGACTTTATCAAATGAGTCTGAATCCTACTGGAACATATTGTTTTATCTTCCTCAGTATATTCAGACAGTATTGTTTCTTTAAAAAAAATGTAAGGTATTGGAAAATAAGAAAATAATTCTTTTAGTTATCAGCAAAATAATATTTTATATCACATGTTGATAAACAAGGTGCTGTCATTTGATATTTCAGGGAAGGAGTGTACTCAGGATGAAAGTACAGCAGCTGCCATCTTTACTGTTCAGATGGATGACTATTTGGGTGGCAAACCAGTGCAGAATAGAGAACTTCAAGGCTATGAATCTACTGATTTTGTGGGCTATTTCAAAGGAGGTCTTAAATACAAGGTATGTAGCGCCCTCAAATGAATTCTGTTATGACCCCCTTTCTCTTCCTATCCATCCACACCTCATGTCTTCATAGAATGAAAGTTCACTGAGGGCAGGGTTTTGTGTTTTGTTTTGTTTTTCATCTGTTTTGTTCATGAAATGTATCTCCATACCTGCTAACTACATAGTAGATGCTCAATAAATGTTTGTGGAATGTGTGGTGTAATATGTGAAATATTCTGGTGGTATCATTTCATAGGTTAATTTTTAACAATGTTAAGAGCTTTCAATTAAGTCATCATGAGAAAGCCCTTTAAAATTGTGTGAAGTTACTTCAATAATTAAATATTTGTAACTTGGATATTAACAGTTTCCATTTTTGCTGTTCTAAGTCTAAATTTGCTACAAATAATCCACAGTTTAGGAAAATAAATTCTTCTGGAATATCTTGAAATAGTATTTATAACAATTATAGCTTCAGTTAATACAAAGAACTATATACACATTTCCCAAATAGTGTGGTTTGATCTTAGAAATTATACTAATGAAACCTTTGAGTCGAACATGTATGTTGTTTGACCTCATGAACTCAAATGCAACTGGTGCACACACACATATATGCACAGTTTCTGTGTTTCGCCTAAAACACTAATTATCAAATGGCTTTATTTCTGAAAATAAAAACAAAAACAAATAGTTAAATAGTTCTGTCCCTTTAAGGTAACCTTCAGTGAAGGGTATAGCTTTTTTCTGGAATTCTCTCCTGACCCTTGCAGACCAGCCACCTTCACCACCCTCATTACCCCAAGAGTATTTGGTTAAAGTGTGAGGAATACCCTCCCCAGACAAACATTCCAGAAACAACCCTTTTCTTCAAAAACAAACATTCTGTAACAGGTGCGCTTCACCTAACGCTCAGGCTTATTAGCCTAATGCAGACCTAAAACCTCAAAGCTAGATTAGAATTCTTGATATGTACTAAATTTGTCTACTGCGGTACCAGGGTTTATTTCTAGCTTTAGCTGATCATCACCTTAGTTGAATATTTTGTAATGCCATTGAAATCAGTATGAAACATTTAAAGATTTCCTCTCTCGTTTGAAGTCCTTCTTTCACTCTAGGCTATGAACAGTGCTAAATATGAAGCCATTATCTCTCATTTTATTTAATTAACAAGAGTTACTACAATTTATGTCAAATGATCTGAAATTTCCTTTATATCACTGAACCCGACATTATGAATAAGCTGGGTCTCGTAGTTATTAGAAACATGTACAAAAAAAAGCATGTATTAGAAGCCATCATCCTGTTTATGAACCTATTTCTGCCACATGATTTGTTTGCCTCAGGGTAAGTGCATAAGCTTTCTGTGCTCAGTTTCCCCAAATATACAGTGGGTATAACAGCTTCTTCATATAGGTGTTTAAGGATTGAGGACTACATTGAGTAAGAAAATACCTATGTAGTACATATGTATTTGGTAGGACTTATTAATCCTTCTGGCTCTTAGGACTTCTGAAATCAGACTTCTGGATACATAATTAAAAGTGGACATGATAAAAGTAATTTAACTGTTATTGGATAATTACCTTCTAATTCTTTAAATTAAAACCAGCATTTTTTAGAAAGAATGTTTGTAAATAGAGGTCAAATTTTTCAGCAAAAAAATCAATTCAATGTCTTACCATTAGTAACATTGAGCAGATGACAAAGTGTGCAGTTGCAACAATGCTTGAAAGGAAATATGGAAGCAAAGGTAATTTACCACCTGAAATAGCCAAGACTATTATACTATACTTTATTTCATGCTTATAGGAATGTGCTAAGCACTTCACATATATTATCTCATTTAATCCAGACTACAGCCCTGTGGTGCAGTTCCCATCATTATTACCCTATTGAGATAAGTAAACAAAAGCTTAAAGAGACTATATAATTTACCAAAGTCTAATAAACCAAAGTCTAAAAGTCATTATCCTGGTTATGTACCTATTTCTGCCACATATGTGACTGGGTGGCCATCCAGCCCCAGTGCCTAAGCTGGTAATCATTATATTATGATTCTCTCAACATAAATAAATAGCTCAAATCAGGATGAAATTTTTATTTAATATTACTATAGGAAACGGGATATTGTGTCTATTTAGAACAGGCAAATCTTGGCCAAGCTACCCTTACCAAATCAGCAACAACTGTATTTAGTTGCCATATGTAGTGTAAAGGTTCAACTAGGAAACTTTAAGATCATCTTCTCATGTCATTTAACTGACTTGAGGTTTTTAATCTCTGAGGTCTTTTTAGGGGATTAGAGAGGGGTTATAGAGGACTATACTTAACACTGCTTCCTTATATTGAATGTCTGGTTAATCACACCTTTCCCAAAATGAAGATGCAGCCATAGGTCATGGTTGTAAATATTGCCCATGAGATATCTGTCAGTCAGCAAAACTGTACTTCCAGAGCCATTGATTGAGACATCATCCAGTTAGTCTTCATTTTACTGTATGAAAGTAGAGAGAGGCTGGGAATTTCTAAGGTTGATTCAAACAATATTCACAGAACTACTTACTGTCTAATACAGACAACAGTTTTTCCTTTGTGCCTTTTGGGCATCAAATATTAAAGACAAATTTAATTTTTAAAATACTGTTAATATTCACAGACTGTGTATTACTTTGATGGTTCCTTCTAAGAAATTAGCCTAAATGTAAAATATGAATCCTCAATCAAAATCTATTCTATATTTTGTCACTTTCTTTTCAGATCACAGAGTTCTTATACTATTTTTTATCAGATCACAAAGTACTTATTTTTTTTAAAGTGAAATGGATAAGAGCATTAATGTATAGATGAAAGCTTATATTTTTTATTAGGTAATACTTATTTGTTCAGTCAAGAAATATGGCAATCTTTGTAAAATTATGGACTAGGGAATCGTTATATATTCCTTAAAATTTGTGGTTATAAGTGTCCTGAACAAAGCCTTTTTGTTCATGAGGGCCTTTTCCTAGAAAATGGTGAGATTTTAAAGTCAATGGAAGTTTAAAGAATGTGCTAATGATTATATTTGCAATTTAACTTCTTTCTTTTATTTATTGTCTGTTTATATAATAAACTTGAAAGTTAGGTAAGTTTAGAGGTTTCTTAGACTACAATTTTTTTATCATTTATCATGGGAGACCTTGGAACAATAAATTACAGATTTGTTTGCACTGCATCTTTATTATGCACATACCTCATAATTGTGGCAATAAATAAAGATTATTGTTTCTAACATTTAATTATGAAAAAAACTGAAATGGTAAAAGCTGATTTCAAATAATTCAAGAAGATGTACTTGATATAGTTGATATTTTTTCTTCATCATTTAATTGAATGCAGTTCTGTATTTTGTTTGGTTTTGTTTGGGGATATGCGACCAAATTTAGAGTATAAATACTGCCATGTTTAGCAAACTCTTTTTGCCAAATAAATAAAGACAGTTGATTTTTAAAATGTAGCCACATGGACCATAAATAGGAGCAGCCCATAACCAGTAGCACTCAGCTCTCTGTCCTCACACCATGTTAGTGGAGTGTGAGGGCGCCTAGTTCTCTGGGCACTCCTCATCTGGATTTGTTATGTCTCTTCTCCAATCTCCCCATCACCTTCTTCCCTGAAATCATCGTCTGCCTTCTCACTCAAAGACTGAGAGTCATGAGCTCCCAAAGGACCAAGCTATGGCTTCTTGCTTGTAAGCAGCAGGTTTATTGTCTGAAGGCTCTCAGTAAATATTGGCAATATTACGCTGAGTGCTCAAACAGCAAGGACAAAGAACCTGAAAATGTAGAATATGAAAACCTGTTGATTTGCCAAGGAATTCTCTTCTGCACATTTAATTTTTCACATGCACTCAGGAGCTATTTTATCTTGTCCTAACAGGTGGGTTGGGCATAAACACCTGTGGTTTTTTGCACTTGCCATGTCTACTTAGAAGCCTCGTGTTTTGTTTTCTTTTCTGTCCCCTTCCCACTGTTCAGTCTGGAGGTGTGGCATCTGGACTAAATCATGTTCTCACAAATGACCTGACTGCCAAGAGGCTCCTGCATGTGAAGGGTCGGAGAGTGGTCAGGGCCACAGAAGTGCCCCTGAGCTGGGACAGTTTCAACAAGGGTGACTGCTTCATCATTGACCTTGGCACTGTAAGTATCATATACATGTAGTTTAAAGGAAAGTAAATCCATCAAATCAGACGGACATGTCATGGAAGATAATCACTTTTCTACACACTAGAAAGAGGTCATATTTATGAGGGAGGTAATCATATCATATGAGTAATTGGCAAACATTTAAATGACACATTAAGTGGGACTTCAGAATTTTTTGTTTTCTTTGACAGGTTTAGAATAGAGTGGTGATTTACTTCTTCCTGTCAGACAATAGTGTCTTGCCAATGGGTTTTAGCCCCGGGTAAGTTTGTTATGTATTCAATGTGACCAAAGAAATTGACAGCAGGACGTTCTTTGGGGTGAAAGGGTTTATTACCTGGCTTGTTATACTGGTGGTAGGTCGAGCACTAGCATCTCTGCCTCCAGGCGGAGCACCAGGCTAAGCTCTCTATATAGCACAATAATGGCTTATTGCCTAAAGGTGTGGAAGTGGTAGCCTAGCAACAGGCCAGTTACATCATCAGGTGGTTTAAGTTCAGTGAGGATCCTGGCCATAGGAACCCCAACTTCCCCACACTCCACCCCTCCAGGATTCTCGCCTTACAATCTACGTGCTTTCAATCTTCCACAATCGTCCCTGTGTGAGAAAGCAAGAGCACTGTAAATGGATTCCATAATAGCAACAGAGGATAACAACAACTTAGAGATAATAACAAAAATTATAATAATCCTCAAGCCAGAGGAGATTACTAATAACAAAAATTATAATAATCCTCAAGTCAGAGGAAGTTCCGAATCCACAAAGACTTTAGGGGCGATAAGGGAGTGACTCCCTAGGATCTGATGTGCATTTTGTAATCTCTGCCTCAAGGCAGGCTGCACTGTCAGGGAAGACAGCTTTCCCATCTCTGATTCCGACAGAACAATACCTTCCACCCCTCAGTCCCACAGATGCAGGAGCCAAGCTAATATTGACTCCAAGGCTTCTGCCTAAACCAGGAGCCCAAATCCACCAGCTCAGCCTGAGTATAGGGGTGGACCATAGAGTGCTCCACGACCTGGGTAGGGGGCTGCTCCTCTCCTTGGGGAACTTTCAGCTGCTGGGTCTTTATTTTCTTTACAACCACTGGGCGTGCTTTCAGTACAGGAGGTGCCAGTGCCTCTGGCACCACCCCTTCATCCTTCTCCAGCTCCTCCATTTCTGGGACTGATGGCACCTTTCTCTCCCTTTCCCTAGTTCCTCCTCTGCTACAACCTTTACCTTTTCTACTGTGCCTCGCAGCAATGCTACCTGTCTTCAGAAGGCCTCTTACCTTCAGCTCAATGCTTCGCAGCTGACGTTTTTGTGCCACCTCCACCTGTGCTTCCCTCAGGAGTTAGTCTTTATCCTTGATGGCCTCTTCCTCCTCCAGAACACCTGGCAGCTCTGCCCACTTGTCTCCAATGGCACCTTGCTGCCGGCACTCTCATGCTGCCTCCTCTCGTATCAATGCTATCTCTTCCTTCAGGGAATCCACAGAAGTTTGCAGCTCTCGTTCTTATGCCACCTCCTCTCGCATCAATGTCATTTCTCTCCTCAGGGAATCCACAGAAGTTTGCAGTTCATGTTCTCGTGCTGCCTCTTGCATCAATGCCATTTCCCACCTCAGGGAATCCACAGAAGCTAGCAGCTCATATTCTCATGCCGCCATTTCTTGGGTCTCCTCTGTAGACTTTTTCAAGACTGTAAGAAGCAGCCAACCCACAGTCCCCACTGCCTCACAGGCACTCTCCTTCTCAAAGGATCTGATTACTATACCAAGGGCCACCCCTACTGCCTCAGGTGTCACTTTCACTTGCCTCCAGTCCTGGGGTGGAGGGCCCAGTCCTCTAGGAGGCAAGCCACCTCAGACCACATACCCATTGGGAGATGATCCACTGTTTCCCCATTCACAGGGGCAGCCCATTGAAGCACTCCTCCCATAAAGGCTGCTTGTCTTTTTCCTTGGTCAACAATGAGCCCTCCTGACTTTTGCCAATTGTCTTGCCAATGGGTTTCTGCCCCGGGCAAGTTTGCTGTGTATTTAATGTGACCAAAGAAATTGACAGCACAGAGAAAGGAAACCTCAATTAAAGATGGCAGCATGAGAGGTGAGACAAAGGCTTCCTCCTAAAACTGCATATAATACAAAAATATAATTAATACAACTAACTCTGAGAGCAATAGGAGAGAGGACTGTGCCAGAATGCATACACCTGGAGAAAAGAGCAGACTTCATGAAACAGGTTAACATACCAAAGCTGTTACCCAGCGGGACCCAAGCCCCTCCCCCACCCCAACTCACTGGCTGGAGGAAGAGAAATGGAGCAGGGAGGGAGTTGAGGCCTGGAACTGCTGAATACCTAACTCAAGAGATCTGCGCTGGGAGTATAAACCTCCATTTCATGGTGATTTCATAATACCCTCATGATTATGGGGTTGGAAAGGCAGAGTTCCTGGGGAGACTGGGATTCCAGCTGCTTGTGGAAAGCAGGGATCCATATCCAGCTGCTCTGGGACAAAAGCTTATACCTGTGTGCTGGGCCCACTGGTTCAGGCAGTGGAGACAGGCATAGCAGCCTGGAAGCAGGGAACAGCTCTTTCCTCCCCTCCTCAGGCATCAATACTGCTCCCCTGCCACCCCAATATTGCTTCAGGGGCTGAGCAGCTCCAGAATAGAGCTTCTGGACACTAGAGGGTGCCATATACAAACACCAAAGGAACCTTGTCCAGAGTAAAATTATTAATACAACTCCTGAGAAAGATTTAAATGCCATGGACCTTGTGACTCTTCCTTAAAGTGGGTTCAAAATAAAAATCATTAACATGCTAATGGAGGTACAGAAAGATATCCAAAAACTCAGGAATTAATTCCAGTTGGAGATTCAATTGTTGAAGAACACAATGGAGGGTATTAAAAGCAGGTTGGATGCAGTGGAGGATATGATAAATGAAATAGAAATCAGAGAAGAGGAATACAAAGAAGCTGGGGCACACAGAGAAAAAACGATCTCCAAGAATGAAAGAATATTGAGAGAACTGTGTGACCAACCAAACGGAACAATATTCGCATTATAGGGATACCAGAAGAAGAAGAAGAAGAGAGAGAAAGGGATAGAAGGTGTCTTGGAGGAGGTAATTGCTGAAAACTTCCCCAATCTGGGGAAGGAGATAGTCTCTCAGGTCATAGAGCTCCACACATCTCCCAACACAAGGGACCCAAGGAAGACAACACCAAGACATATAGTAATTAAAATGGCAAAGATCAAGGATAAAGACAGACTATTAAAAGCAGTTAGAGAGAGAAATAAGATCACATACAAAGGAAAGTCCATCAGGCTAACATCAGACTTCTCAGCAGAAACCTTACAGGCCAGAAGGGAGTGGCATGATATATTTAATGCCATGAAGCAGAAGGGCCTGGAACCAAGATTACTTTATCCACAAGATTATCATTTAAATTTGAAGGAGGGATTGAACAATTTCCAGATAAGCAAAAGCTTAGAGAATTTACCTCCCACAAACCATCTCTACAGTCTATTTTGGAGGGACTGCTATAGATGGAAGTGTTCCTAAGGTTTAATAGCTGTCACCAGAGGAAATAAAACCACAGTAAAGAAAGTAGAACACCTAATTACTAAGCACATACAAAATTAACTATCCCCAAAGTCAATCAAGGGATAGACAAACAGTACAGAATATGATACCTAATATATAAAGAATGGAGGAGAAAGAAAAAGGAGGAGAAAAAGAAAAGAACCTTTAGATTGTGTTTGTAATAGCATATTAAGTGAGTTAAGTTAGACTCTTAGATAGTAAGGAAGTTAACCTTGAACTTTTGGTAACTACGAATCTAAAGCCTGCGATGCAGTAAGTACATACCTATTGACAATCACCCTAAATGTAAATGGACTGACATTTACATATATCAAAAGACAAAGAGTCACTGAATGGATAAAAAAACAAGACCCATCTATATGCTGCCTGTAAGAGACTCACTTCAAACCCAAAGACATACACAGACTAAAAGTCAAGGGATGGAAAAAGATATTTCATGCAACTAACAGAGAGAAAAAAGCAGGAGTTGCAGTACTTGTCTCAGACAAAGTAGACTTCAAAACAAAGAAAGTCACAAGAGACAAAGAAGGACATTACAAAATGATAAAGGGATCAATCCAACAAGAATATATAACCATTATAAATATCTATGCTCACAACAGAGGATCACCTACATATGTGAAACAAATACTAACAGAATTAAAAGGGGAAATAGAATGCAATGCATTCATTCTAGGACACTTCAACACTCCAGTCACTCTGAAGGACAGATTAACCAGACAGAAAATAAGTAAAGACACAGAGGTACTGAACAACACATTAGAACAGATGGACCTAACAGACATCTACAGAACACTGCAACCAAACCCAGCAGAATACACATTCTTCTCAAGTGCACATGGAACTTTTTCAAGAATAGATCATATACTAGGCCACAAAAAGAACCTCAGTAAACTCAAAAAGATTGAAATTATACCAACCAGTTTCTCAGACCACAAAGGTATGAAACTAGGAACAAATTACACTAAGAAAATGAAAAATCCCACAAACACCTGGAGGCTTCACAACATGCTCCTAAATAACCAGTGGATCAATGACCAAATAAAAACAAAGATCAAGCAATATATAGAGACAAACAACAATAATTCAACACCACAACATCTGTGGGACTCAGCCAAGGCCGTGCTAAGAGGAATGTATATCACAATACAGGCCTACCTCAGTAGAGAAGAACAATCCCATAAAAGCAGTCCGAACTCACAATTAATGAAACTAGAAAAAGAAGAACAATTGAGGGCCAAAGTCAGTAGAAGGAGGGACATAATAAAGATTAGAGCAGAAATAAATAAAATTGAGAAGAATAAAACAATAGAAAGAATCAATGAAAGCAAGAGCTGGTTCTTCAAGAAAATAAATAAAATAGATAACCCCCTAGCCAGACTTATCAAGAAAAAAAGAGAGACTACAGACATAAACAGAATCAGAAATGAGAAAGGAAAAATCACTAAGGACACCACAGAAATACAAAGAATTGTTAGAGAATACTATGAAAAATTATATGCTAGTGAACTGGATAACCTAGGAGAAGTGGACAGCTTTCTAGAAAAATACAGCCTTCCAAGACTGACAAAGGAAAAAACAGAAAATATGAACAGACCAATTATCAGCAACAAAATTGAACTGGTAATCAAAAAACTACCTAAGAACAAAAACCTGAACCAGATGGCTTCGCTGCTGAATTTTATCAAACATTTAGTGAAGACCTAATACCCATTCCTTAAAGTTTTCCAAAGAGTAGCAGAAAAGGGAATACTTCCAAACTCATTCTAAGAGGCCAGCATCACTCTAATACCAAAACCAGGTAAAGACACCACAAAAAAAGGAAATTACAGACCAATATCCCTGATGAACATAGATGCAAAAATACTCAACTAAATATTAGCAAACAGAATTAAAAAATACATCAAAAAGATCATCCATCATGATCAAATAGGACTTATTCCAGGCATGCAAGGATGGTGCAACATTCGAAAATCTATCAACATCATCCACCACATCAACAGAAAGGAGGACAAAAATCATATGAACATCTCCATACATGCTGAAAAAGCATTTGACAAAATTCAACACCCATTCATGATAAAAAGTCTCAACAAAATGGGTATAGAGGGCAAGTACCTCAACATAATAAAGGCCATATATGACAAACCCACAGCCAACATCATACTTAACAGCAAAAAGCTGAAAGCTTTTCCTTTAAGATCAGGAACAAGACAAGGATGCCCACTTTCCCCACTTCTATTCAACATAGTTCTGGAGGTCATAGCCACGGCAATCAGAGAACACAAAGAAATAAAAGGCATCCAGATTGGCAAGAAAGAATTTAAACTGACCTGTTTGCAGATGACATGATATTGTACATAGAAATCCCTAAAGAATCCACTCCAAAACTACTAGATCTAATAATTGAATTCGGCAAAGTTGCAGGATACAAAATTAATACACAGAAATCTGTGGCATTCCTATACACTAACAATGCACTAACAGAGAGAGAAATCAAGAAAAAAATTCCATTCACAATTGCATCAAAAAGAATAATATATCTAGGTATAAACCTAACGAAGGAAGTGAAAGATCTATATCCTGAAAACTACGAGACACTGTTAAGAGAAATTAAAGAAGATACCAATAAATAGAAACACATCCCATGCTCATGGATAGGAAGAATTAATATTGTCAAAATGGCCATCCTGCCTAAAGCAATCTATAGATTCAATGCAATTCCTATCAAAATACCAATAGCATTCTTCAATGAACTAGAGAAAATCATTCTAAAATTCATATGGAATCACAAAAGACCTCGAATAGCCAAAGCAATTCTGAGAAGGAAGAATAAAGCTGGGGGCATTACACTCCCCAACTTCAAGCTCTACTACAAAGCCACAGTAATCAAGACAATTTGGTACTGGCACAAGAACAGGCCCATAGAGCAATGGAACAGACTAGAGAGCCCTGAGATAAATCCAACCATATATGGTCAATTAATATATGATAAAGGAGCCATGGATATACAATGGGGAAATGACAGCCTCTTCAACAGCTGGTGTTGGCAAAACTGGACAGCTACATGCAAGAGAATGAAACTGGATAACTGTTTAACCCCATATACAAAAGTAAACTGAAAATAGATCAAAGAC
Organism: Manis javanica; assembly: GCF_040802235.1. Lineage (NCBI taxonomy): Eukaryota > Metazoa > Chordata > Mammalia > Pholidota > Manidae > Manis > Manis javanica. The sequence continues at coordinate 61,632,046 of NC_133161.1, read as the reverse complement.
TTGAATGTAAGTCATGAAACCATAAAACTCATAGAAGACAACGTAGGCAAACATCTGAATATAAGCATGAGCAACTTCTTCCTGAACACATCTCCTCGAGCAAGGTAAACAAAAGCAAAAATGAACTCATGGGACCACATCAAACTAAAAAGTTTCTGTACAGCCAAGGACACCATCAACAGAACAAAAAGGCTTCCTACAGTATGGGAGAATATATTTGTAAATGATATATCCAACAAGGGGTAAACATCCAAAATATATAAAATACTTACATGCTTCGACACCCAAAAAGCAAATAACCCAATTAAAAATTGGGCAGAGGATATGAAGAGACAGTTCTCCAAAGAAGAAATTCAGATGGCCAACAGACACATGAAAAGATGCTCCTCATCACTAATCATCAGGGAAATGCAAATTAAAACCACAATGAGATGCCACCTCACACCAGTGAGGATGGACAGCATCAAAAAGATTAAGAACAACAAATGCTGGGAGGATGCAGAGAAAGGGGAACCCTCCTACACTGCTGGTGGTAAGGTAAGTAGTTCAACCATTGTGGAAAGCAATGTGGAGGTTCCTCAAAAAACTAAAAATAGAAATACCATTTGACCCCGGAATCCCACTCCTTGGAATTTACCCAAAGAATACAACTTCTCAGATTCAAAAAGACATATGCACCCCTATATTTATTGCAGTACTATTTACAATAGACAAGATATGGAAGCAACGTAAGTGTCCGTCAGTAGATGAATGGATAAAGAAGAGGTGGTACATATATACAATGGAATTTTATTTGGCCATAAGAAAGAAGCAAATTCTACCATTTGCAACAACATGGATGGACCTGGAGGACATTATGCTCAGTGAAATAAGCCAGGCAGAGAAAGACAAATGCCAAATGATTTCCCTCATTTGTGGAGTATAACAATGAAGCAAAACTGAAGGAACAAAATAGCAGCAGACTTAGAGACCTCCAGGAATGAATTAGTGGTTACCAAAGGGGAGGGGCTTAGAAGGGTGGGTGGGGAGGGAGGGAGAAGGGGATTGAGGGGTAGTATGTTTAGTACACATGGTGTGGGGGATCATGGGGTGAACAGTGTAGCACAGAGAAGGCACATAGTGTATCTGTGCATCTTACTACACTGATGGTCAGTGACTGCATTGGGGTATGGGTGGGGGACTTGATAATATGGGTAAATGTAGTAACCACATTGTTTTTTCATGTGAAACCTTCATAAGATTGTATATCAATCGTACCTTAATAAAAATAAATAAAGGAAGATAGGGAGGGAGGACCCTCAAGATGACTTGGGCACTCAGAGAAGATGGTGGGATTTGTACTTATTCATCTTTGAAGGATGGGAAACATGAAGGCAAGGAGGATGGTATTCCAAGCTGGCAGAATGGTGTAAGCGAAAAGGTCTGCATGGGGGGCGGCAGGGTGGGGAACAGAATGTGAGGAGACCAGGCAACTTATAACAACAGGCTCATGCAGGACACGAGATTAGAAAGATGGTTCAAGGCCAAGAATCTGTTCGGCAATGGGGACTTAGTGATAGTTCCAAGTAATAGTTCTGATGCAAGAACACAGGGCTTCAGGAAGATCAGTTGGAGGGTGGCAGGTAGAAGACATTGCCAGGAAGGAAATGAGGTTGAGGGGTGGCTTCCCTATTACCACAGAGAGCTAAATGTCTGTTGCCAATATTGTGTATTTACTGGTTCCTTCTAAATGTGCTGTTTCTTTCTTTAAAAATAAACAACTATGTTGAGGAAAAAAAAAAAGAAATTGACAGCAGAACATTATTTGGGGTGAAAGGATTTATTACCCGGCTTGTTCTGTTGCAGTAGGTCGAGCACTAGCGTCTCTGCTTCTGCACAGAGAGCACTGGGCCGAGCTCTCTATATAGCGCAATAATAGCTTATTGCCTAAAGGTGTGGAAGCGGTAGCCTAGCAACAGGCCAGTTACATCATCAGGTGGTTTAAGTTCAGTGAGGATCCTGGCCATAGGAACCCCAACTTTCCCACAAACAGAAATTGTATAGTTTGTAATACATTTCCCCTTCTCCCTGAACAGAGCTTCCTCTATTTATTTTTGTCCCTGTGTGTGGGAAAACATTGCTTGAGGGGGAAATTGATTCCCCCAGAAAGCAAAGGCTCTAGATTCTAAAATGAACATAGGATCAGTCTCAATAGCCTGTCTTACAAGTTTGGGGAGAATATTTTAGCATATATACACACACATATACGAACACCATACTTTTTCACACTTCTTAATTGTCTTAGAGTTATTAGAAGAAAAGGCCCAAGTATAAGTATCAATTATCATCTTCATGGGATGGGCAATATTTGACTTATGTTTTCTTCTAGGAAAAGAGGCCCTTCTAATACCAGGTGTACTTACTAATCATTATTATCAAGACAAAGAAGCATTATTGCAAGATTTTGTGCTAGACTCTAGTAGATAGGATTTAAGTTTTGTCTTTAAAACTTTGTGAAGTTTTAAAAATAGAAAAAAGGGCATTCCTTACCACTGAAAACCCATAACAAAGGTACAGAAGCACATTCATGATGTCCTCCTCTTCCGTCTGCTTATTATTTGCATGACAATCCATATATCAGCATTCAAATCATTTTCCTAATATTTGTGGGCTGGACATTGCACAGAGACTTGATCTGACCTGTACTGCTTCAGTTAGCCCAAGGCTTGGAGTAGCTGTGGGACTTGCTCAAATTTAGGTAGCCTGCAAATAATGAAGCCAGGATTAGATGCTAGGTGTTTCTGATTCCCACCTAAGCATTTTGTTTTACTGCCTCTCCTTAAGCAGTACTTTGAGTGAAAGCATCAGATAGATGCCAAAAGATTTTGTTCCATATGTATCAAGAAGGGACAGTGAGGATTTTGAAAATGGAGCTACATAGTCAAAGTTCTATTTAAGCAATATTAATTTGGCAACAGCACAGAGATTAAATGTGCTCAGGTTATAAGCTTGTCTGCACAACTGAGATCATAATGTTAATGCCCAAAGTAGAATTCTCACTGTTACACTTAGTTGTCGGCCCCCAAAATGGCAGTACTCCTGCCTTGAATTGCACAATCAATTTTTTGGAAAAATCCTTTCAATTTTAAAAGCTAAACCATTCCCCTGAACAAGCTTTAGTCCTGACCTTCAGGTCTAGGCAGAAAACATACTATTCTCTCTCTGTTTCTTCAACCAGAATCACTATTTATATAAATAGATGCCCTCATATATCATCAAACCACACAGTTCCAAAACAGCTATAACATTCCATGTCTCTCAAAGTCTATGCACAATAATTAATTGTCTATCTTAGAACTCTATCTCAATAACTTACATTTTATAGCTTTATCCCTTTGTAATTTATGAAGTATTTTTACATGTAAGATAGTATTTCTTTCTTAGAAAAAGAGGACCTCAGTTTTCATCCAAGTTTACTTCAATTTCAGGTTCTCATTTATAAAAGTCAGGTATTTAGCTAGATCTCTAGGACCCCTAAGCAAGAGAGAAGACACTCCCATTGATAACTGCAATTTATCACTGCCATTACTTGAAAAGACTTCTTTTCTTAAAAAAATGTTTTTTATGGTAATGTAATTGCCCCACAAAATGAAATATCTATATCACTAGTAGCTTTCAATTCAGCTTTCCAACTATCTACTACTCTGTGATCTTGAGCAAGTTCTAACTAATCCAAGCCTAAACTTCCTCGTTTATTTTTTTCATTTTGACTCTGACTTATGATCTTATTTCTAACCTTAGCTGGCTGTGATTCAGTCTCATCTGACAGAGTCACATCTGAAAATGGCAGTAATCATCCCGGTTTCACAAGAGGGAAAAAAAGCCTTAGAAATTGTGAGGACATCACTTGCATTAATATAGGTTGAGTGGAACCTGGGAGAGGACCTAGGTGTTTCTATTCTTAGTTCACTACACTAAGCTAGCTTGGTGGTATTCAAGATGGCATGGCCCTGTAACAGTATGTTTTATAACAGTTTCAGAATCTACAGAGTTCAGAACCGATTATATCCTATCTGGCTTAGAATCTACTGCAAGTGGTATTAATAATGAAATCATTTATCATTTTGTTGAACAAATATTAATTGAGTTTTCACAATGGGAGAGAAATTTAGGTGCTGTGGTAGACAGATCGTAGTTCTGGTGACATACGCTCTCTTCCCATAGGTAATGTCTGTCCATGTGAATATGACCCACAAATCCAGGCTCGCTAAATAGGGACAGAGACTTTATTGTAAGGTTCAAGGACATTCATTCATTTAATAGTAAATTATCTTTGTTTTATATAGTTAATTATCTGTAATAGCTTTTAAGTTGTCTCCTGCTCTCATGCCTAATGAGAGACATTTGGCATGATTTTGTTGCAGGGTTACTTGGGTTTGATGATCTCTCATGTTGTGGAAGCTTCCTACAACCCAGAGGGATACCCTAAGTAGGAGTCAAACATTGGACTTCCCATGTATGGGACAAACACCCACATAATTTCTCTTTCTATTACCAACTCTCTACTGTAATATTTTAATAGCAGTTATTGAGTTAATTATTTCATGACAGCTTTCTGCATTAGAGCGCACAAACTGAAGCCAGTGCAGTTCCTTCCAGTTTGTTTTGTTAGTCAGGCATGAAAAAGGTGAGTTTGACATTGAAAGCTGCCATCCAGCTAAAGCCAGCTGGCCAACTGGTTATGGATATAACTTAACTCTGTATTTTGATTATGTTTGTGGGAAGTCAGCTTTTTGATAAATAATCACTATCATCACAGTCACATATCATATGATATGCCATACATCTTAGAAACATTTGCTACTACAGGGTTTTAGACTATAATAAATATCCGGGGAGCATGAGAATGTAACCTCCCTAACTAAGGCATCAGATTGTAAAATTACCCACTTAATCGCTTTGGAAGTTACAAAAGTCATACACATTTTAGGAGATGATTTTGATAGGTTCTCTTACATAAAGTGTATTTTCAGAAAGTAATTTGGAATGTGTCTAGATCTTCGCAATTTGTAATTCACTGAGTCTTTAGAAATTTCTTTTGGACTATACATTTGAAGGTTAATGAATTTATTAATTGTTATTTTTCCACAATTTTTAAAGATATGAGGTAGTTGTGGAAATGAATAGCATCACATCTAAATATACTGCAACAAAGCATTAGTAAATACAGAATGTGAATGATAATGAAAAACATTTGGCATGTGAAACTACCTCTTTTAGAAATCTACAGGGAGCAGCTGCCTGTGGAGAATGAGACCTCACAGAAGCAGGGATTTCTGTGCTGAGTCCTACTCGTGCTGCTCTGCGTGTTCTGTTTCCTTGTCAGCCCGTGGGGTCAGTTATGAGCTTTGCTGTGCTCACTTGGCTGTTTTTAGTCTATCCCCCCTCACTGTTCAGTCATGCTGCTCTGACAGAGCGGTCTACACTTCCTCATTCACCCTGCCGTCCTCAGCCCACATTTCCTGGCATTCATTCCCGCTGTTTCTCTGAAACTGTTCTTCCTTCAGGCATCAGTGCCTTCTGCTCAGTCCAGGGAACACTGAACCACGAGCTGCAGTTGACACTGGCAATTGCTCCTCTACTTCAGCCCTCTCCTCCCAGGGCTCCCTGAGTCTCCTCTCTTTCAAGCCACTCTTTCTCTTTCTCCTTCGCATGGTCTTCCTACCCACTCAGGTTTGTTTTCTTCTAAGGATTCTCTTTTGGATGATGGTCCCTTTTTTACATTCTTCCTGTGCACACTCATACTCACTCACCCAAAGCTTCAACTATTTCCCCTCCGATAAACCTCAGTTTGACAGGCTAGCTCAGACTGTTGTCTGAGCTCAAAGTCAGAATTTCAGACTGCCTCCCAGGTATTTCAGCTGGTGTGGATCATGAGAACCTCAAACTCGACAAGTGTAAAGATGGAACTCATCAACCTCACCCTCTCATTCCAAGATGACTTCTCTTGTCCTTATGTGTGGAGCCACCACTCTCTCAAGGCCCTTAAGCCCCAAATCCAGGAGTCACCCTGACAACTGCTCCAGGTGCTGAACCTTCAGTCAGTCACTGTGCTTAGTCTCTTCTACCTCCTAAGTGAATCTTTCCTGTCCTCATCACCAGGATACTGTCTCCCTACCCTGTGAGTGACACTTCCCCTCAAGTCACATGTGCATGTTTCCTTGGCCTAGAACTCTCTCCTCTTCTGCAACTCCTTTTTCAGACAAGCATCCAGTATCATCTCATCCTAAAATATCTGAGCTGGATACTGCCTCTTCGCGATGTGTTTCCTGAACTCTTTCCCCTCTTCTTTCCTTGTCCCACATTGCACACCTTAACTCACATTGTAGAGTTAAGTGATCTTTTAACTTAATTTCCAATCACCACACAGAGGCTTGCCTCTCAGCACTTTCTACACTCCCTATCCATTCACTTGTCCATTTGGTTACTCACCAAATATCTATCTGACCACAGAAAGCATACAGTCTCATGCAGTGTGTGTATAGAGTTGTTCTTTTATTTACCTATTTGTTTATCTATCTATCTATCTGTCTATCTATCTATCTATCTATCTATCTATAATTCAACCTGACTATTGTCAAGCTTCTGTTTCCACAGGAGGGTAAAATATAAAATCATCTTGCCCTATTAAGTGCATTTTGCTTATCATTAAAGCAAACCTACCCACCATCTCCTTTTCCAACCTACCCACCATCTCCTTTTCCTTCCCTCAGATGAGGGAGAGGGCTGAGAATGGAGCCTGCGTCTGGTTTGCCGTCCTCAGCCCTCACTCCTCTCTCACTTTCACTGGGGCATGGTCATTTCACTCCTGGAGTTTTGGCTTTGGCCTCTATCAAAGAGGACAGTGTCCATGACCTCACTTTGGTCTTCTGAAATGCCCCCATAACCACTGCAGGCCCTTTCTGGTTCTGCCCCTACTGCTGCCCCCATTCAGGAAGTTTTGTTTTATTTCCCATGCCCACTGTGGTTGTGAGGACAGTGTCCACATTGTACCAGTACCTATTGGTCCAGCTGCCCGGAAACTGCTCATAGTCATTTCTGCTCTGATGCTCAGGGTCATAGATGAATATAAGACAAATATGTGGAGGGGAAGTGTCCCAAATTCTTCTCAAAGATTCATTGCATCTGATCAAGTTTCCTAGTTCTCTTGTAATCACTTTTCACACTGCTGCCTGCTTCCTGATTCCTACAATATACTCCAGCCCCTAAGGCCAAGACTCTGGTTCTTGCTATGCAAAAACAATTTTCTAGACCGAATACTGACTCCTTTCACCAAAAATCTTTCCTCCAGCAAAATCAAAGGTTATTTTAAATGAAAACCATATTGGCTTTCAGACTTTTGTCTCTGTGATGACTTTAAAATGCTTATTTAAATCTAAACACTTAGCAAAATCTTCTTTCTTCTTGATTAATTTGTCCTTACCCCAAAGTAATGCATTCTACTGGATTTATAAGGGGGAGAGCCTTGAGGTAGTAAGAAAATGTATTGGAAAAAATAAATCTAATCTTAAATCCCTGCAATTTGTGCTACAATGAAAGCAGGGATGAATGGCACTTACTGTATGCTTATTGTGTGCTGGGTTTGTGGAGTAGAGGGATGAAAACCAGAAAGCCTTTAACCTCTAGGTGCTGCCTAATGGTGAGCAACAAAGACACTTGCACAAGTCAAGGTGTGTGATGAGGTAGGATGTGAGAAGTGCTGGAACAGAGGCACGAACACATTGTGATTGGAGAAAGGATGAGGGCACTGGGAAAGGTAACATGCAAGGTATTAGGATTTATCCTTTAATTCTCACTCATGATTTTACATTGGAAATATTGAAAGAAGTTTTAAAAATACTGATGCCTGTGATTTAACCCCTAAAGATTCTGATTTTAAAATTTTGGGATGGGATTTTGGTATAAGTATTTTAAGCCCCTCCCCCAAGTTACTATATTATATAGTGAACATTGACACCAATTTCAATATGGGGAATGTCTGCAGTGTTGGAAAATGCATGGTTATATGTCTGCAGAACAATAAATTAGGCAAAAATAGTTGAGTCAGCAGTTTATGTGGTTGGCAGAAATAGTGTTTGCTAAAATGTCACTATACAATTTCTTTGATTTGCTAAATACTTTGACTAGTTCAGAGAACATAATTTTACCTACTCTTACTGTCACTACAAAAAAAGAATGCTCCAAAAGCTGTCACCTGGGTGACAGGGTGAATGAGGAAGTGTAGACCGCTCTGTCAGAGCAGCATGACTGAACAGTGAGGGGGGATAGACTAAAAACAGCCAAGTGAGCACAGCAAAGCTCATAACTGACCCCACGGGCTGACAAGGAAACAACACGCAGAGCAGCACGAGTAGGACTCAGCACAGAAATCCCTGCTCCTGTGAGGTCTCGTCATTCCATTCATTTTCTATCCTTTTTTTTTCAGAGGTGTTTTTAAAACAGATGTGTATGTTGTTGGAAGATACTGAGTTGGCTTGGCTTTGAACTACAACAAATTAGGAAATTAACATTTGTTTATCCAAAAACTAAAAAAGTCATGTTTTAAAGTTTTAGAATAAAGGTATCTTTATTCCTGGAGTTATCTTAAGAGACAGTATCATATTTATGCTATGCTTAGAGAACCCCAGCCTAGGGGGATATCTGAATGAACTTTTACACTGGGTTTGCTAGATCTAAAGGGAAACTGAACATAGTAAAAATAAAGCCCATAGAAGCAAGGGAGAGGAGAATGTCTGGATTTCCCTTCTCCTATTATAAAGCCTTAGATATATTTACAATAAATAACCTAGAAAAGGACAAAAGAGTAGAAAGCCTATGCTGAATTCTTTGCACGCATAAAGAGTCAACATCACATAGCTGTTTGGGTGCCCCTTTAAGTCAGCTTCTGAAATAGTGCCTTTCAAGGGCATCATTGAGCATTGTTTTATTTTTTTCTCTTATTTTCTGTCCCCAAATTAGGTTTGGCTGCATGTGGTGTTGTACTTGTTAACACTGGCCAGTTTAAAGGAAATTTGAAAAACCTCTAGTTTGCCCCCAGTGTGGTTGTTCCTATACATACCACTCACTTGCTGTGATTTCTTGTTACTGGTGGTCCAAACTAATTGCCAGTAACACATGGTCTTTATTCTCTTAATTCTGCCTTTTCTAGTTATCCAGAGTAATCTCATATCCTTTAAGAGTTGTATATTGCGCATTAATTATAGTTTCACAGACTTCTACTAGAAGGTGCTCATGGGCAATATATTCAACAGATTTTGGCCAAATATTCAGTGGACTTCATTCTGAATCTGAATAACTTCTTGTAATAATATAGAACAACCTTTTAGACACTTTTTAGCTCTAGGTAGAATTTCTTTTTCAGCTCACTCCATCTAAAAACCATTCTGAATTGAATGAAGACTTCCATATTTATAGGGAGTTTTTGTGTACCTTTCCCAAAGTAGTATAGCAGTTAGTGTTGAATTGTTAAATTCCTTAGTATCTTAGAGGGTAAAATAGTTGCCTCTGAAACCATGTTTGCTTACAGTTTTCAGTGTCAAGTATACTTAAATCAGATTTATGAAAGGTTAGTCATCTACGTCCCATAAAAGTATTAGAAATAAAACAATTTATAATGATAACTTCTTGTTTTAATAATATATAACAACGTTTTACATCAATTTAGACACTTTTTAGCTCTAGGTAGAATTTCTTTTTTTCAGCTCACTCCATCTAAAAACCAGCATAAGTTGAATTATAGGAGAGTCTTTCAAGCACAGGGTCAACTAAGTACAACGTTTCCTTGTGCAGAGTGATGAAGTAGCCTTACCCAATTGCCTCTGAATAGAGCAAGTGTTGGGCAGTTTATTAATAGTACTACACACATTTATTTCAGCACAGTAGAGTTCTGTTAAACTGAGATGTTCTAAACACATCATGCACCCATACAGAATATAAATTGCTCACATGTAATGAATCGCTAACATTCTGTTAAAAAATGTGAAGCATGTCTTAATGTGCTACTGCCATAACTGAACAAACTATATTTGTATAAAAAATAATTAGCATTGAAGAAAGGGTTTTTCAATTAATGTATCTCTTTAAACAATTCTGGTTTTTAACAATTTAGCAATTTACAGTTAATGTCCATATGTTATTGAATTTTTTTGTCCGAGTTAGCCACTGAAGATTACGTCTAGTAAATAAGATGTCAGTTTTATAGAAATATCGCAGGGAAATAAGAAAAGATTAAGCATAACGCAAAGCATTCATTTTCATGCTCAGTAAGAAATCTTCTGTAACACTTTCATTAGTGATTGAGTCATCTTTGAGATAAAAAGAAAACTTTTAACAGTTTTGTTTCTTTGAGTATTTCCTAGATGCTGTTGCTATTTTAAAAGTAGAAGCTGTGGTCTCTGAGTAATGGTCAGGAATATTTTTTCCAACTAAATTTATCTGTGAATTGATACTGCACATGAAAATTCCCAACCCAAAGTGACATTATAGACCATATTTTGGGATCTGTGGAATATTGTAAAATGCTACATTAAATAATAATTATGTTAGTAAAATTATCATTATGTACAATCCATGTTTTAAAAACATTTGACCAATCTTCCATGATGCTTTACAGATACTAATAACATTTAGTGTGATTTCGTATAATCTCTAAGTAGATGAGAGGTCATTTATACAACTAAAGGAGGGAGAATATAAACATCTGGTGGCTGATGATATAAACACTGAACAAGTCAGTAATGAAAGTTGCCAATAAGTCTGAGAAAGCTGGAGAGCTAATCTGCTGATCTACTTCTTATATTTCACTGTAACATAAATATTAAAAGTCTGCTTTCTTAGACTTACCGAGAAGATTATCATTTGCAAAATATGGAAAAAAGCAGGAAAAGAATGTGAGCCAAGCACCTAGGTGTGCTCAGCAGAGTAGCTTGCCTGGCTGTGTGTTGGGTAACTAGCTGTTACAGATCCCCTGTGCTTGGAGTGTCCGGCAGGGGTTCTCAGCCCCGCTTGAATGCTGCAATCACCTGGGGAGCAAAAACATGGCTGCCCAGAACACACCTGACGGCCCACGGCCCTAGGGTAGGGCTCAGGTATCTGTTTTTAAAAATTACCTTCCTGCTCCACCACCTGTTTTTATGCTTAGTGCTAGGCCTTGACTGATGCCTGAACCACTTGTTTTCACTCTTTTGTAACTGCTAACCTAGGCATGGCACTCAGATTGCCTCCAAATGGGAGCCTCACGTTCACATGCTTGGCGGTAAACAAAAGGTTAGAGAGGAAACAACCGCACAGCATGTTTTTCATAGAAATGCCCCTTGACCATGTTGAATAACTAGATTAGATTCTAGAGTGAAAGGGATTGCAAGGAATAGTCCTTATTTTGTGTCTTGTAAAGGCTTCAATTCCTAAAATGTACATCTTATTCTTAAAAAGGGATATGGAATAGGTCAGTCAGGGACGTGGTGGAGTGAGGAGTCCGAGAGACTGTCGTGGGGCTATGGGGTGCAGAATTGTGCCCTCAGGGCCTGGAAGAGAGTCTGCCCCACTTTAAGGAGCTGGTAATTTTTGAATGAAGCAATGACTCTGGACTGGAAATGTGTTGCAATAAGAGAAAGGAGCCAGTCTCAATGTTTGGGCCCTTAATTTATTTGCTCTTTTAAAAATTGCAAACACAAGGTCACATCGCCAGGAAGTGGCCACCTGGGTCTGTCTTCTTCACACTTAACTGTTATACTAACCACCTTTCCAAGACTGACGGGATGAAGTGTATGTGGAAACGTATTGAAAACAAGGTGTAGCGTAAACATGTTATTAGCATTCCTTGCCTATGTTTCAATCTCTCCTTTTTAGTTTTCTCTCATACTATCTATTCCCAGCTTAGGTCATAATAGGCAACTAATATCTCTCCTGATCTTTAAAAACTGTATCTTTAAAAACTTTTCCTCTGAGTTCAGAACAGAGTTGATATTTTTGTTTCTATTTAAATGGAACTATATTATTCTGTGGGTTTATTTTATTCGTGATGGTATACATTGGAAAATTTTTCTGCATCAGTAGTTAAACATTTTCCTCAGTTTATAGAATAGTCTGCAGTATCCATAGAATGACATATACATGGCTATGCCTGTGTTAGATACTTGTTTTTGTTTTTGTTTGATTGTTTCTTTTCTTTTATAGGCCATGTTTGAAAATTTCTGTAGTTTAAATTCCTAAAAATGGAATTTCCTAATACTAAAAGCTATTCAATATGATGCCAGACTGCCCTCAAAAAAAGCCAGTGTCAGTTTATAGCACCCAAACAGAGTATGATAATGTCTATTCCTATACCCCCACCAAGCCTGGGTACCATTAAACTTCTGTTTCTTTGTTTTGTTAAACCACTCTTAATGAAGAGAATGATATTTTATTGTTACCTTACATTTGTATCTGTATATCTTCTAAACTCTATCCAAGTCTAAAATATACAATATTTTAATCTAAATGACAGCTAATGTAGTCTGTTTACTTTATAATATATCAGACTGTTGTTCTGTTTTTGTTTTTCTACATTTCTATATTGAAGTATAACTTTGATATTAAGCATCTATTTTTATATGTATCATTATTATATATAACTAGTATCCTCTTATTTAATGTTTAATGTCTTTTCAGTGCCTCACTAACATAATTATATGATAATGAAAACCCTTCTTTTCATGTTTTTTTCCTCCTCTATATGAATAATTTATGAAAATAAATTCCAGACCATGATATTATGGGGTCAAAGGTGTTAACTCTTTATGGCTCCTAATAAAATTTGTTAACTTGCTTTACAAAAGTGTTGTATCGATTTTTATGATCATTAAGACCCTATTACTATAGCTGATTCTTGACTATCTTACCGAAATATGGTAAGTTTATTATTTTACATGTAAGTAATCCATATAAATTTACTTTAAGAAATTGTGGTTAGTGGCTTATATATACAAAAGATGGTGAGATATGTATTTACATTTTCCATGTTTAAAAGATGGTTACTTTATATGTATATAAATGGTTTTATATCTATATAGATGGTTACTTTATATAGATATGTGTGTGTCTTGTGTACTCTTTATATGTAAATGGTTACTCTGTAATGGTTGCTTTATAATGCTAACTGAAAGCATGAAAGAATGAAGTATAAATTAAATATATAAAATCATGTATAACTCAACAATAGGTACATTGTATTTTATTTTTTATATCTTTTGTTTTTTTTCTTAATTCACAGTGAATATTACAACAATGAATATGTGGAGGGGTGAATGTCCTCCACATATTCCTGGGGTGAAAAGATCTGTGTCTTTTAGGAAATTTACCAGTGGTGTGGTTCCTCATGCAACAAGTATGAGCGTCTGAAGGCCAGCCAGGTTGCCATTGGCATTCGGGACAATGAAAGGAAAGGAAGAGCTCAACTAATTGTGGTGGAAGAAGGAAGTGAACCGTTAGAGCTCAAAGAGGTATTGTGACTTGTATTGTTTATTTATTTATTTATTTTTTATTTTGGTATCATTGATCTACAATTACATGAAGGACATTATGTTTACTAGGCTACCCCCTTCACCAAGTCCCTCCCACATCCCCGTTCATAGTCAGTGTCCATCAACATAGTAAGATGCTGTAAAATCACTACTTGTCTTCTCTGTGTTGCACAGCCCTCCCCGTGCCCCACACCCCACATTATACATGCTAATCATAATGCCCCCTTTCTTTTCTTCCCGCCCTTATCCCACCCTTCCCACCCATCCTCCCCAGTCCCTTTCCCTTTGGTAACTATTAGTCCTTTCTTGGGTTCTGTGCTTCTGCTGCTGTTTTGTTCCTTCAGTTTTCTTTTGTTCTTATACTCCACATATGAGTGAAATCATTTGGTACTTGTCTTTCTCCGCCTGGCTTATTTCACTGAGCATAATACCCTCTAGCTCCATCCATGTTGTTGCAAATGGTAGGATTTATTTTTTTCTTATGGCTGAGTAATATAAAAAACATCTTCTTTATCCATTCATCTACGGATGGACATTTAGGTTGCTTCCATATCTTGGCTATTGTAAATAGTGCAGCGATAAACATAAGGGTGCATCTGTCTTTTTCAAACTGGAGTGCTGCATTCTTAGGGTAAATTCCTAGAAGTGGAATTCCTGGGTCAAATGGTATTTCTATTTTGAACATTTTGAGGAACCTCCATACTGCTTTCCATAATGGTTGAACTAATTTACATTCCCACCAGCAGTGTAGGAGGGTTCCCCTTTCTCCACAACCTCGCCAACATTTGTTGTTGTTTGTCTTTTGGATGGTAGCCATCCTTACTAGTGTGAGATAATATCTCATTGTGGTTTTAATTTACATTTCTCTGATGACAAGCGATGTGGAGCATCTTTTCATGTATCTGTTGGCCATCTGAATTTCTTCTTTAGAGAACTGTCTATTCAGCTCCTCTGCCCATTTTTTAATTGGATTATTTGCTTTTTGTTTGTTGAGGTGTGTGAGCTCTTTATATATTTTGGATGTCAACCCTTTATCGGATCTGTCATTTTCGAATATATTCTACCATACTGTAGGATACCTTTTTGTTCTATTGATGGTGTCCTTTGCTGTACAGAAGCTTTTCAGCTTAATGTAGTCCCATTTGTTCATTTTTGCATTTGTTTCCCTTACCCGGGGAGATATGTTCAAGAAGAGGTCACTCATGTTTATGTCTAAGAGATTTTTGCCTATGTTTTCTTCTAAGAGTTTTATGTTTTCATGACTTACATTCAAGTCTTTGATCCATTTCGAATTTACTTTTGTGTATGGGGTTAGACAGTGATTCAGTTTCATTCTCTTACATGTAGCTGTCCAGTTTTGTCAGCACCATCTGTTGAAGAGACTGTCATTTCCCCATTGTATATCCATGGCCCCTTTATCGAATATTAGTTGACCATATATGTTTGGGTTAATGTTTGGAGTCTCTATTCTGTTCCCTTGGTCTGTGGCTCTATTCTTGTGCCAGTACCAAATTGTCTTGATTACTGTGGCTTTGTAGTAGAGCTTGAAGTTGGGGAGTGAGATCCCCCCCACTTTATTCTTCCTTCTCAGGATTGCTTTAGCTATTCGGGGTCTTTGGTGTTTCCATATGAATTTTTGAACTATTTGTTCCAGTTCATTGAAGAAAGCTGTTGGTAATTTGATAGGGTTGCATCGAATCTTAGATTGCTTTGGGCAGGATGGCCATTTTGATGATATTAATTCTTCCTAGCCAAGAGCACGGGATGAGTTTCCATTTGTTAGTTACCTCTTTAATTTCTCTTAAGAGTTTCTTATAGTTTTCAGGGTATAGGTCTTTCACATCTTTGGTTAGGTTTACTCCTAGGTATTTTATTCTTTTTGATGCTATTGTGAATGGAATTGTCTTCCTGATTTCTCTTTCTATTAGTTTATTCTTAGTGTATGGGAAAGCCACAGATTTCTGTGTGTTAATTTTGTATCCTGCAACTTTGCTGAATTCCGATATTAGCTCTAGTAGTTTTGGGGTGGAGTCTTTAGGGTTTTTTATGTACAATATCATGTCATCTGCAAATAGTGACAGTTTAACTTCTTCTTTACCAATCTGGATTCCTTGTATTTCTTTGTTTTGTCTAATTGCCGTGGCTAGGACATCCAGTACTATGTTGAATAACAGTGGGGATAGTGGGCATCCTGTCTTGTTCCCAATCGCAGAGGAAAAGCTTTCAGCTTCTCGCTGTTCAGTATAATGTTGGCTGTGGGTTTATCATATATGGCCTTTGTTACATTGAGGTACTTGCCCTCTATACCCATTTTGTTGAGACTTTTTATCATGAATGGATGTTGAATTTTGTTGAATGCTTTTTCAGCATCTATGGAGATGATCATGTGGTTTTTGTCTTTCTTTTTGTTGATGTGGTGGATGATGTTGATGGACTTTCAAATGTTGTTGAATCCTTGCATCCCTGGGATGAATCCCACTTGGTCATGGTGTATGATCCTTTTGATGTATTTTTGAATTCGGTTTGCTAGTATTTTGTTGAGTATTTTTGCATCTACATTCATCAGGGATATTGGTCTGTTATTTCCTTTTTTGGTGGAGTCTTTGTCTGGTTTTGGTCTTAGGGTGATGTTGGCTTCATAGAATGAGTTTGGGAGTATTCCCTCCTCTTCAATTTTTTGGAAAACTTTAAGGAGAATGGGTATTATGTCTTCTCTGTATGTCTGATAAAATTCTGAGGTAAATCCATCTGGCCCAGGGGTTTTGTTCTTTGGTAGTTTTTTGATTACTGCTTCAATTTCATTGCTGGTAGTTGGTGTGTTTAGATTTTCTGTTTCTTTCTGGGTCAGTCTTGGAAGGTTGTATTTTTCTAGGAAGTTGTCCATTTCTCCTAGGTTTCCCAGCTTGTTAGCATATAGGTTTTCATAGTAGTCTTTAATAATTCTTTGTATTTCTGTGGAGTCTGTTGTGATTTTTCCATTCTCATTTCTTATTCTGTTGATTTGTGGTGACTCTCTTTTCCTCTTTATAAGTCTGGCTAGAGGCTTATCTATTTTGTTTATTTTCTCGAAGAACCAGCTCTTGGTCTCATTGATTTTTGCTATTGTTTTGTTCTTCTCAATTTTATTTATTTCTTCTCTGATCTTTATTATGTCCCTCCTTCTGCTTACCTCATTTGTTCTTCTTTTTCCAATTTCGATAATTGTGACATTAGACCATTCATTTGGGATTGTTCTTCCTTCTTTAAACATGCCTGGATTGCTATATTCTTTCCTTTTAAGACTGCTTTTGCTGTATCCCACAGTAGTTGGGGCTTTGTGTTGTTGTTGTCGTTTGTTTCCATATATTGGTGGATCTCCATTTTGATTTGGTCATTGATCCATTGATTATTTAGGAGCGTGTTGTTAAGCCTCCATGTGTTTGTGAGCCTTTTTGCTTTCTTTGTACAGTTTATTTCTAGTTTTATGCCTTTGTGGTCTGAAAAGTTGGTTGGTAGGATTTCAATCTTTTGGAATTTACTGAGGCTCTTTTTGTGGCCTAGTATGTGGTCTCTTCTGGAGAATGTTCCATGTGCACTTGAGAAGAATGTGTATCCTGTTGCTTTTGGATGTAGAGTTCTGTAGATGTCTATTAGGTCCATCTGTTCTAGTGTGTTGTTCAGTGCCTCTGTGTCCTTACTTATTTTCTGTCTGGTGGATCTGTCCTTTGGAGTGTGTGGTGTGTTGAAGTCTCCCAAAATGAATGCATTGCATTCTATTTCCTCCTTTAATTCTGTTAGTATTTGTTTCACATATGCTGGTGCTCCTGTATTGGGTGCATATATATTTATAATGGTTATATCCTCTTGTTGGACTGAGCTGTTTATCATTATGAAATGTCCTTCTTTATCTTTTGTTACTTTCTTTATTTTGAAGTCTATTTTGTCTGATACTAGTATTGCACCACCTGCTTTTTTCTCTCTGTTGTTTGCATGAAATATCTTTTTCCATCCCTTGACTTTAAGTCTGTGTATGTCTTTGGGTTTGAGGTGAGTCTCTTGTAAGCAGCATATGGATGGGTCTTGCTTTTTTATCCATTCTATTGCTCTGTGTCTTTTGATTGGTGCATTCAGTCCATTTACATTTAGGGTGATTATTGAAAGGTATGTACTTATTGCCATTGCAGGCTTTAAGTTTGTGATTACCAAAGGTTCAAGGTTAGCTTCTTTACTCTTACTGTCTACCTTAACTCGCTTATTGAGCTATTATAAACATGGTCTGATGATTCTTTATTCCTCTCCCTTCTTATTCCTCCTCCTCCCTTCTTCATATGTTGGGTGTTTTGTTCTGTGCTCTTTTTAGGAGTGCTTCCATCTAGAGCAGTCCCTGTAAGATGCCCTGTAGGTGGTTTGTGGGAGGCAAATTCACTCAACTTTTGCTTGTCTGGGAATTGTTTAATCCCTCCTTCATATTTAAATGATAATCGTGCTGGATACAGTATCCTTGGTTCGAGGCCCTTCTGTTTCATTGCATTAAGTATATTATGCCATTCTCTTCTGGCCTGTAGGGTTTCTGTTGAGAAGTCTGATGATAGCCTGATGGGTTTTACTTTGTAGGTGACCTTTTTTTTCTCTCTGGCTGGCTTTAATACTTTGTCCTTGTCTGTGATCTTTGCCATTTTAATTATTATGTGACTTGGTGTTGCCCTCCTTGGATCCCTTGTCACGGGAGTTCTGTATACCTTTGTGGTTTGAGAGGTCATTTCCTCCCATAGTTTGGGGAAGTTTTCAGCAATTATTTCTTCAAAGACACTTTCTAGCCCTTTTTCTCTCTCTTCTTCTTTTTCTGGTACCTCTATAATATGGATATTGTTCCGTTTCGATTGGTCAGTCAATTCTCTTAAAATTCTTTCATTCCTGGAGATCCTTTTATCTCTCTCTGCATCAGCTTCTCTGCATTCCTGTTCTCTGTTTTCTAGTCCATTATGGTGTCTTGCATCTCGTCCATTCTGTTTTGAAGTCCTTCCAGAGATTGTTTTATTTCTGTATTCTCCCTCCTTAGTTCTTGCATATTTCTCTGCAAGTCCATCAGCATGGTCATGACTTTTGTTTTGAATTCTTTTTCAGGAAGACTGGTTAAATCTATCTCCCCTGGTTCCTTTTCAGGAGAAGATGTAGCAGATGTCAAAGCTTTCTGGGTTAGTCTTGTCTGGATCAAATTTTTTTGCCTTTTCATGTTGATAGGTGCAATGGTGAGCTATTGACTCGTCTGTCAGCTGGGAGAGCTAAGGCTTTCCACTTGCCCCTGTCCCCTTTACTGGGATAACTGCGACCCCTAGTGGCTTGTGTTGGGCAATTGCGTGTAGACTGGGTCTCTGTATCTTGCCCAGCTGGTATGGAGGAAACTCCCTTGCTGTGGGTATGGACAGCCTCAGGCTGCTGCTCTGCTATGGCGGGGGGGCCCTGGAGGGGTAATGGACGGGGGGCTGTTTGGCTGTTTTCCTCTGTGAGGGGTCTCAGAGCTGTTGCCCAGGGGGTTAGTGCACCCGGAGTTCCCTGGAATTTCCAGCTGCTGGACTGTGACCCGGAATGCTTCTATCCAGGTGTGGCGTCCTTGTCCCTTTAAGACTTTCAAAAAGCACTTGCTTTTCTTTGTCACAGGGGTGCTGGCTTCGGGACCTGCTCACAGGTCTTACTGTCCTACTTCCCTAGTTTCCAGCACCCCACGCACGCACTGTGTGTGCACTCTGGGTGTGGATGGCTAGGGCTGGGTCATTAGCAGTCCTGGGCTCCCTCTCCCTCCCCGCTCCGACTCCTCTCCTCCTGCCGGGAGCTGGGGTAAGGGGCACTTGGGTCCTGCCGGGCTGTGGCTTGTATCTTACCCCTTTCACCAGGTGCTGGGTTCTCATAGGTGTGGATGTAGTCTGGCTGTTGTCCTGTGTCTTCTGGTCTCTCTTTTAGGATTAGTTGTATTTGTTGTATTTTTAAAAATATGTTTTTGGGAGGAGATTCCCACTGTCCTACTCACACCACCATCTTGGCTCTGCCCCCTGTATTGTTTCATTTTATTTTTTTAAGAGTTATTAACAAATTCTCTGATACTGGGCCTAGGTAATAGGAAACATCAGGATTATATTTAAGTTATGATGCAAGGGAAATACAAAGTCACAACTGTTTCTTTCACCATTGGCATGATTATCAGAGGTGTCCTGATTCTGTCTGTGGTATATGAGGACAACAGATGGGTGATATTTTTAGATTGGCTGTGAGAACACATTTTGGAGGGAAAATAATGGTTCACTTATCTGGGCTTCTCAAAAAGTTTTTTTAAATGAAGTGGTTTTTTCCATTTTAAAGTTAATTATTTAATTAAAAGAGTGAAAGAAAATCTAATACCAAGACATTAAATGCACCAATATGTTAAATATTCCAGTCATTTTAAACTAAGAATTATAGGCAAGAAACTTAAGATTTTAATAGCTGTTAAATTAGTTTGAAAATTGTCTCTAGGTTTCTTTATACCTACATCATTTACTTTACCATTATAGCAGTCTTGGACTTTTAGTTGTGACCAGTTTTTTCCCTTTAAGAAACTTCAATGAGTACCTGAATATACATATTGTATACATTCCTTTAAGTAAGGTTATCAGTCAGAGTATAATCATATTCAGGTGTCTTTATTCCATTTAGTCATTCAATAAGTATTTATTGAACTCCTACTGTGTATCAAGTACTAACTACACTAATTCCTGCTTCCTTACACACTTTTCAGAGCCCTATTAGGATTTACTGTTGTAACTTCTTTTTGAATCTTCCTGCATTTAATAGTAGCAGGTGGTATCTCTGAATTTTCTCTAATTTTCTGGAACATTATGCATTTCCCCCCAATGATTTTAACCATTTGCACTTAAATTTTTCTAAAGACCTCATGTAAACATGTTTTTAATAATTTTAATTTATAACGATTTAATGTGTTAAAATTACCTGATCTAGTGTTACATAATCCAGTGATCAAAAATTACATGATGAGATAATTTTACGGATTGTAATGTCTTTAAACTGTGTTACTTGAATGACCACCAGACACAAACTTACATATTAATGATGTTTTTAGAAATGAATTTGATTCAGTGGGAAAATACTCATGGTTCAATGCTAAGAGAAAAAGGCTGGTTATATAACTTCATATACAATATCATCTTTTTTAAATTAATTTATCATTGATATACAATCTTATGAAGGTTTCACATGAACAACATTGTGGTTACTACATTCACACCTATTATCAAGTCCCCACCACATACCCCATTATAGGCATTGCCCATCAGCATAGTAGGGTGCTATAGAGTCACTACTTGTCTTCTCTGTGCTATACTGCCTTGCTTCCCCCTACATTAAGTATACTAATCATAATACCCCTTAATCCCCTTCTCCCTCCCTTCCCAGCTGCCCTCCCCACACTCTTACCCTTTGGTAACCATTACTCCCTTCTTGGAGTCTGTGAGTCTGCTTCTGTTTTGTTTTTGCAGTTTTTGCTTTGTTGTAATACTCCACTAATGAGTGAAATCACTTGGTACTTGTCTTTCTGCCTCTCTTATTTCACTGAGCATAATACCCTCTACCCAAATCCATGTTGTTGCAAATGGTAGGATTTGTTTTCTTGTTATGGCTGAATAATATTCCATTGTGTATATGTATTGCATCTTCTTTATCCATTCATCTACTGATGGACACATAGATTGCTTCCATGTCTTGTAAATAGTGCTGCAATAAACATAGGTGTGCATATGTCTTTTTGTATCTGGGATCTTGTTTTCTTTGGGTAAATTCCTAGGAGTGGAATACCCGGGTCAAATGGTATTTCTATTTTTAGTTTTTTGAGGAACCTCCATACTGCTCTCCACAAAGGTTGAATTAATTTACATTCCCACCAGCAGTGTAGGAGGGTTCCCCTTTCTTCTCATCCTCCCCAGCATTTATTGTTCCTTGTCTTTTGGATGTTGGCCATCCTAACTGGTATGAGGTGGTATCTCACTGTGGTTTTAATTTGCATTTCCCTGATAATTAGTGATATAGAGCATCTTTTCATGTGCCTGTTGGCCATCTGAATTTCTTTTTTGGAGAAGTGTCTGTTCATAACCTCTGTCCATTTTTTAATCGAGTTATTAGCTTTTGGTGTATTGAGGCATGAGAGTTCTTTATTGTATTTTAGATGTTAACCCCTTATGGGATATGTCATTTACAAATATATTCTCCCATACTGTAGGATGCCTTTTTGTTCTGCTGATGGTATTCTTTGCTGTGTTGAAGCTTCTTAGTTTGATGTAGTACCATTTGTTCATTTTTGCTTTTGTTTCCCTTGCCCAAGGGGATGTGTTCAGAAAAAAAGTTGCTCATGTTTATATTCTAGAGATTTTTCCCTATGTTTTCTTCTAAGAATTTTATGGTTTCATGACGTACATTCGGGTCTTTTATCCATTTTGGGTTTACTTTTGTATATGGAGTTAAAGAGTAATCCAGTTTCATTCTCTTACATGTAGCTGTCCAATTTTGCCAACATCAGTTGTTGAAGAGGCTGTCATTTCCCCAGTGTATATCCATGGATCCTTTATTGTATATTAATTGGCCATCCACGTGTGGGTTTATATCTGGACTCTATTCTATTCCATTGATCTATGGATCTGTTCTGTGCCAGTACCAAATTGTCTTGATTACTGTGGCTTTGTAGTAGAGCTTGAAGTTGGGGAGCATAATCCCCCCTACTTTATTCTTCCTTCTCAGGATTGCTTTGGCTATTCAGGGTCTTTTGTGGTTCTGTATGAATTTTAGAACTATTTGCTCTAGTTCATTGAAGAATGCTGTTGGTATTTTGATAGGGATTGCATTGAATCTGTAGATTACTTTAGGCAGGATGGCCATTTTGACAATATTAATTCTTCCTATCCATGAGCATGGGATATATTTCCATTTATTGGTGTCCTCTTTGATTTCTCTCAAGAGTGTCTTGTAGTTTAAAAGGTATAGGTCTTTCACCTTGGTAAGGTTCATTCCTAAGTATTTTATTCTTTTAGATAGAATTGTAAGTGTAATTGTTTTCCTAATTTCTCTTTCTCCTAGTTCCTTGTTAGTATATAGAAATGCAACAGATTTCTGTGTATTAATTTTGTATCCTGCAACTTTGCTGAATTCAATTATTAGTTCTAGTAGTTTTGGAGTGGATTCTTTAGGGTTTTCTATGTATAATATCATGTCATCTGCAAACAGTGGCAGTTTAACTTGTTCCTTACCCATCTGTATGTCTTATTTCTTTGTGTTGTCTAATTGCCATTGCTAGGACCTCCAGTACTATGTTGAATAAAAGTGAGGTGAGTGAGCATCCTTGTTTTGTTCCCTATCTTAGAGGAAAAACTTTCAGCTTTGGGTCTGTTATATATGGCCTTTTATTATGTTGAGGTACTTGTCCTCTATACCTATTTTGTTGAGAGTTTTTATCATGAATGGATATTGAATTTTGTCAAATATTTTTTTCAGCATCTATGGAGATGATCATGAGATTTTTGTCCTTTTTGTTGCTGTAGTGGATGATGTTTACAATATTATCTTAATATATAAGTTTATATATATAGCTATATATTCATGTCTGTGTGTGTGTTTTATATATGTGTGTGTGTGTGTGTGTGTGTGTGTGTGGAGAGAGAGAGAGAGAGATATATGGAAAGAAATTTGCTAAAATATTACCAATACTATCTTTGATGGTTGTGATATCGCAGTTTGTTATTTCTTCTTCATTTGTCCTTTTATTTAAAAAATTTATTATAATGGACATGTATTCTTTTTATATAATCAGAAAAAAAGGCTGCCTAAATAAAATTAGGGATAGTTTAACTGGGTTTTCAGTAGTAAAAACAACACTGCTTATAAATTAGACTTTGAAGACTTTTCAAAACAATTTCTTGAACTTTTAACATTCTTTCAAGGCCTCTGTTCTAGAGATGTAATCCCTGTGTAAGTCTTCTAATTCTTATATTTGGAAAGAAAAATCTGTAAATAAGATGTATTTTGAATTGATCATAATCTTTTGTTTCAGCAGCTATTCTTCTTTAGAAGCGCCCCCAGGAAGATGATTTGCCATGGTAGACCATGGAGGGAACGTTACATTTAACTCTTAGAGTAGCTTTTCCATGGTGCTCTTTGGTCCAGAGCAAGTCTTTATAACTTCTCGTCTGGTTCCTCATTTGTAAAATGAGGCATTGAACAAAGTAGTTTCCAGGGTACCTTTAGGTTCCAGTGGCCTGTGATTCTACCTTGTCCTTTAGGGACATCTGTGTTTAATACCAAATCAGTTGTGAAGCCACTGAGGCAGAGGGCCTTAACTGTGTTTCTACATTCTGTGTCTTTAGTACTGGATTTCATTCAGAGTGCTGAGAAAGAAAAATTTAAGCAGTCAATTAACATTACACTGTTACATTAAAATAAGAGGAGACAAACCTAACCTAAGGAAAATTTGGTAAAAATAAGATTTTGATTTTAAAATATTAGTGATAGGGAGAAGAGACATGCTTATTGTAAAACATCATGACTGTGTTTTAGGGGCTTTTCATGTTTTGATTTTTAAAATATCCTAGAAAATGTTCAATACAAAAGAAGCTCATGTATTACTTTATTACACTGAAAAGTAAATTTTAATATTTTGATAGTTGTATTCCAATACAATAGGATTCCATTGTAATAATTAGTGTTTTATTTTGTGCATTTAAAAGGTTATTTTCATAGAAGGGGCCCATAGATTTCAGAAGTGAAATAAAGTTGCCCATGGCAAACACACAAAAGTGTTTTCCTTGTTTAGCACAATATAAATGTCATTTCTTTTTCTGAGATTCTAGTGTAAGTGTTGATTTTGCTAGAGAAAAATTCTAAAATTCTAAAAATCTTTCAAAGAATCTTTTAAAATTGATCTTTTTAGTGATTCATCATCAAAAACTTCAAAGTCTGTATACAAAGGTTAATAATGGCTGAAACTCAAGAGGACTTTTCAACCAGTTAAATGATCATGTTATCATTATTCCATTTTGATACTGAATATTTGGAACATATCTGTCTTGCACATTAAAGTGCTTAACACTAAAAGAATTGAAAAACAATATTTCTGAGAGTTTTTTGAAAAATTAATCTTTATTTCTAGGTATTTCAGCTATTTGTTCACACTGTTATTTTCACACAATTTTAATATGGCTTCTCTTTAGGATGATCACAGATTTAGCCTTCAAACCAGAACACTTTGGAGAGCAATAGGGGGCACTATCCAGACAGGACTCAGAGACAATGTGTACTAAGAAGACCGTCTTATTAAGACAGGATGTATAGTCAGCCTCTTATCTGTATCTTTAACATTTTTAAAAGCTCATATTCCTAAATATAAAAATAACCCTGGATGTGGAACCAACTAAAGCCTGTAATTAAAGTCACATTTTACTCTGTGCTTTTCTCTCCATTGAAGCATGTTTGCCAGGAAAAACTGCATTATAAATTATGCAAAGCTTTTTTTCTTGTTCTTCCTTCTTTTCATATTTGAAAGAAATAATGAATGTGAAGAATTAAATATGTCACTAGCCCTAACTAAGGTCCCAGACTTTCTTGGCCCTGTTTATTCTCTAATGTTAGCAGGGAAGCTAAAAAATCCCCTGAGAAGAAATTGCTATGGCCAATTAATTTCTGTTTTATAGACTTTCATTTTTTAAAAACAGCATCTGGTAGGTATCAAAAAGAGAATAAAGGAGGGGCAAGATGTTTGAAATGACAACAAAAATCAACTAATTTTTCTAATCGAGAAAGACTTTTTCAATATAATGTAATGAACTTGTTAGGTCTATAACTATTGTAACTGTTAGTGGCAGAATACTGGCAGCAAAAATACTGCAGGGAGATCGTAAGCAAACACTATTATTGCTGAACGGTTAGGTTTCTTTTATAAAAACACAAGGTTCACTGGAAAGTCAAGCACAATCAGTGTTTCAGATTCTGGAAAAAAAATTGGAAAGAAAATTAGAATGTCATATTATGTCTCAATTAATAAGTGTTTATTGAGCCCTGGGTTGGTTCCCAATAAAGTTCAAAGATTATGCTTATTTTATTGTCTGATTGAGAAGGTAAATATGCACTAAATGTAAAACAGAGACAGAGGGGGAACAGAGTATGAGGCCTGCAAACACCAGAAAGCTCCGTCAGAATGATACCGCCATTTTTGGAAGCCTTCTCATCATAAAAGGCATGTATTTTAGATCATATGAAAATAGCATTTAGAATAGATTAACCTCCAAAGGATCTCCCAGTATAGGAATTGAGTTCATCTTGTTATTAGAAGTCATAAATGACAAACTGAAAATAAAATAATCTATTCAGCCATTCACTTAGTAAGTTGGTTGGATATTTACAATTTGTTCATCTGGGTATCGTGTAAAAAAATCTGGAGTTGAACAGTGCAGATATTTCTTAAATTATCCCTTAGAGGGGTTTAGTTAGCTAAAGAGTAAAACTTTTCATCATGCTTTCCCAAAGTATTTGCAAAATAAAACTTATATCTTATCATTGGTACTCTAAGTTCCTAAGGGCAGATACCACCTTTATACCCTCACAGCTCTAACTCTTTGCCCATTAATATTTGGGTAATTAATACAGTTAACTGTGATCTATGTGGTACCAGGAACACATTACATTTATTTTCCTGTTTTCTAGAGGATGGTATTGTTTAAAACCATCCCTGCGTGTTGGGTAATAGTATTCGTGAAGATATGAACAAAGCTGTGCTATTAAGTTTTAAAACCAACTGCATTTATATAGGAGCAGTTAGTGTTATAAAGATAACTGAGAAAATCGGCGAGTCTTCTTTTTACAGATGGGTAGATACAACTAACCCCTTAGAAAGTAATAACTGAATTTTGAGCTTATTTATATTTACTGCAGTACCTTCCCATGTATTAGGTAGTTGTGTATACCTCCAGGTGAAGGTACCTGGCATAGTAAGAAATAAATAGCTGGTGTCTAAGACTTTTCATTCTGTTTGTTGGGAACAAAGTACGTGTTCCCAGTGACTGGATACCCCCATCTATAGAATCTTCCTTCTTAGGTCAGGTCACTGCTCACTTAGTGTCCTACAGCCACAAAACCCACTTCCCGTGCTCTCTAGCACACAACACTGCTCTTGACTGGCCTTGACCAATTTTCTTGGCTCTTACCCACAGTCATGATACCGCCTCCTCTCTTCACTGGGTGGAAGGTGAGTATGTTCCATGAACTCTAAGGAACTACACAGGTAGATTTGTTTTTGAAATCATCCAGTATATTTGTCTTACTTTTCCCCAAACCTTAACATCACATACCGGTGCACATTGCTAATGTTTTCCAAGTTCTTATATAATTTTAATTTACATTTTATTTAAATGAATTTACAACCAAACATTTTATAATCTAGACACTAGAATATTCATACATTTCAGTGTGTAAAGTAAAATATTAAGAACGAAAACAAATTGGAATTTGGGAATTTGGAATTCTGTTAACATTCTTTGAAGTTTCTCTGGGGAAATGCTTGTTTCATATCATAATCTTGAGTTCACTGGGTTTACATGGGATCATATTTTAATCTTTTAACTAAAATATTGTGTATTTTGTGGGTTTGTGATATCTATAATGATATTAAATATCATCAAATATCAATGATATTTTCGTTAAGTAAATATTTTATGGGTTTGTAATATCTATATACACTCAAACATCACTCATTAAACTGTTTTCTCTTAGCCTCTTATTCGTTTCACTGTTAGTCACAATGCTGTACTTTGTAAGAATGGAAATTTGAGTTTCCTGAGATATTAATTTGGTCAATAGACAAAGTAAACACTAAGAAACAAAAAGAAGGGTTTCGTCAGAAAGCACCCTGCTCTTTGTGTTCTGTACAAGTAGCTTTAGGTTCCCGTTTATCTGTTCTTTATTTTCCAGGGTCTTTTTCTAAGTTCTTGGGAAACTGAATGATGCCTTAAATATTTTGGAATTTCCCATTCTTGTAACAAGTGCACATAGGAGATTTCATCAGTATTTTCTGTCTGAAATAATGTTATTTTAAGAGCCTTATGAAAGGAGGAGGTCCATTCATGTATTTTAAGTTAAAGGGATTCAGAATATTTGCCACTCTCTTTAGATTAATGCTGAGGTTATGCAGTGCAGTGAGAAAGTATCAGAAGTACCAGCAATTAAGACTCTGTTGCCTTGTGTTGAATTGTTTCCTCCATTTTGCTTCTGGCAATGTGATAGCACCACCCCAAAACCCAAAGAATTATAGTGACAAGTGGTGCATGTCGCAAGGCTGTGATGCCCTCAAGGGCACTATGGTTGCCATGGCTATTTATATCTCCCGTTTATTTTTGATAGCTTACTAAGTGCTAGCCACTGTTTGAGGCACCATTCATTTGTTGTCATTTATTTTAATGAATCTTTCATTTGGATTTCTAGTATTTAATTCAGATACCCATTTTGTTCCTCACCAACTCATCCACTGGAGAAAGTTGAAGTATTATGAACAAAGATAAGAAATATAGTAAACAGTGTAGCCAACCATATGCTGCAATAAATAATAATATTTCAAAAAAATCTACTTTGTCACACCAAAGTTCAACATGAAGGCTGATAAGGTGTCATTTTATATAATCAGTCCAAATGGCAATCATTGCTGAATGAGGTAATTTTTCCTTCTTAGTTTGAAGCTGAAGCGAGGGAATAGTGATATAGGATCTGTAAATAGGATAAAGCAATTGTAAGATAGACCATAAGAGGCTGGATCTTTGCCCTAACAAAATCTATATGTGAATCGATAAACCAACATAAATATTAAACTAGATTGGTAGGTTTTCCATTGTCCTGATTACTTATATTGCTCCTCATATTTGTTAAATCATTAGCAATAATGTAAATTTAAAAGAAGCCTAATAGTAGCACTGTATTTTCTTTCACCAATTTTAGGTCAAGTTCTCTTATCCCTCGTGTTAAGAATTAGCCAAGTTCAGATATCAAATGACCTTATCTCTAGGATTCAGTGATTCCTTGGCATTCCTTTTGTAAATTAAGTAGTTTTTTAAAACATATCATCATAATTAACAGTTTATGTCAGTTTCCTCTTACATCTTTTGCTAAGAATTAACCAAGCCCAGATATTAAAAGATTGAGTCTTCATGACTCAGCAATTAACAATTCCCTAATATTTATTTTTTAATTAATTTTTGTTGAATATCGTAAGGAAATGTGTTCATATATTGGAAGGAACTCCCTAAAATGGAGGCATCTGAATTGTGCTTCTAAGTCCTATTTTCCCAGAGCCGAGGATCATACTGTGCTGGACTTGGATTATACTCACAATACTCATGCAAATGAAAGAAAACATATTACTACTATTAGAATTTCTGTTATGTTTGAAAATGTATCATGCATCATAATTTTGCAGCCCCATTGTTTGGCTCTGTGTATGTACATAATCAGTGTACATATATATATGCATGGATTTTAAAGTGGCTTTGTCAGAAAAGCATGGTTTGTTCAGTAGAAACCAACAGAAAACCCTCAGCTCTGGATACTCCATAATGTTCTACTACAAATCAGGAAAAAGGTACTAACATACTTTTAAAAAGTGTTAAAATGCATTACTGGCTGTATGCAGACAAGCAAAAGCCATATACGTATCCTGGGAAATGAAGTCCTATGCTATGCACAACTGAGAAATGAAATATCAGTGCTCTGTCTCAGTAAATACTGGTGACTAAAAATCCAAAACTGTAAATAAATTTTAATGTGTCAACTATTGTTGAATAAAAAGAAAAGGTTAATGAAGTCTGATAGAGTGCATGTGGACAAGACAAATATGCTGATTTGAAACTTTCAAAGTAAGGAGCAAATGCACTTTAATTGAGTATCAGTTGCTGTGGTATTTATTCATGGAGCTGTATTACTAGGTGATGGCATAATTTATTTCATCTTGTTGTATTCTGGGAGGGCAAGGGTAGATGGCTCCGTAGTAGGCTAGATTTTCTCTTCATTCCTTAATCTTTCTAGTTGCATTTATTTTACATCATACAATACTTCCTATCATTAACACAGAACTTCTACGATCTGAACAAAGAAAACTGTTGTGAATTTTATCTGCCACAGAGGAGGTAAGCACCCCCACACCAGGGCAAAGAGCCAGTGCCACCGTGAGACTGGCCTTCTTCTATGGCTTTACAAGGATGAGCTAATTCAAGGTGTACAGTGCCTCCATGACATACATACATCTCTTAGCCCATCTTGGTTTGTATTCCTCCAAAACCGAACTCTGAGCCAAGGACTTGGAGGCAGGCTGTTACGTGGAAGATGATTCTGGAAGCACCAAGTAGAAGTAAAGTGAGGCCATAGTTGAGTGAGTGGTTTATTGCTGCAGGCAAGTGTGGCTTAGTCCCAGGGGAAGCCTCTGGAAAACTGTATAGAACACACTTCAGAATCAGCCCACTGAAGACACAGGTGGCTGTAGGATTTAGCCAGTAACCCCCATCCTGTATGGTTTGGGGGTCACTCCTGAAGTGTTAACTACCCAGAAATTCTGACCTGCCTTGTGTGTAGATGCAGTATTGTGTGGTGGTCAGATGATAGTGTCAGACAGAGAGCAGAAAGCTTTGAGCTTAAAGAAATTATCTGCAGATGACCTCTGGGGTTGCCCAAGGGGAGATGAGCAGAGTACCAATAGCTCTATACCCTCACTTCACTGATGAAGAAAGTGAGTCATTGAGAGGCTGGTTAACTTTCGCAAGTGGGAATGGGGATGGGAGATCTGTGATTAACACCCAGCCAGTCTTCATTCCAGAGCACTCAATTGTAAACGTACAGAGAGAGGCGGGCACTCCATCTGCTGTGAACTTATTTTATAACTTCCAAAGTTATGCCACACCCTTTTGACAATCATATCTACTTTATGTATTTCATATCACAGGTCATAGCTTTAGTTACACAATGTTTGTGCTCAGTGGAATGATCCTTTGTTTTATACCTCTTACTGTCAAATCATTCAACCTTTCATCCAGACTGTGGAGGCAATAAGTACAGGGTAATTGGGGTAGACATTTTCTTAGGAAGAAGATACATTCTTTTAACGTTGAGTGTAAAAGGTATGCAAATACTTCTCAAGCCCTTCAGAGTTGATGAAAGCCATATTGAGTTTGCTCAACTTTTGGTGCTTGGAAATTTTCTAAATTATATAAAGAAGTTTTTACAACTCTTTGGCCATCAAACTTGGCCTAATCTGAGGAAATATTGTGTGTAAGTCAGGTTCATTTGCCTCACTTCAGGGTTGGAAGGAGATAAAATAAAATAGGGTTGTGTAAGTGTGTGTACATGTTCATATATGGTGAGGAGGGCAGTGCAGGAACTCACCTACGTTTAGCTCATGCTCTCACCCCCAGGATGCTCTATGTCACTCTTGGTCTTCTTGTCTGCTGCAAGGGAAGAGAATGGAGAAGAAAAGCAGTGTTCTATTATTCCCGTCATTCAACCTAAAGTAGTTTTGTCTTTGGTGATCTCCAAAACTGGTGAAAATAACCAATAAGTTACTGAGGGCAGAAGCCCAGAGGCATTATGGTGTGGAGAGCCAGCCTTGAGAGGAGGGCAGTGGTCATTTGTGGACCAGATCTCTGTAAACATCTCTAAATTTTAGTATCCTTGCAAGCTATTTTCATCTACTGAAGTTGAAAATAATTGATGTAGGCCTTGCCATGTCTACCTACCCATGAGTGTCATAACTGGTAGATGATGTTAAAACTTTCTCACTAAATTTGGAAGCTACTTGAGAATCTTTCTTTGAAGACTACTCCAGCACCACTGCCTGTACTGGGAATTAGCAAGGACAGATGAAATCTATTTAGCATCCCTGTACTAAAAGTCAGCTCACTGAGGGCAGAGACCACAGCTAACCTATTAGTCATTACAGTTCCAGACCTTTCCCATGTTGTTGGTATATCATAGACACTCCATAAATAAATCTTACATAACTGATATATTCTGACTCCCCAAAATGAGGTCCTGTGTACAAGTCTAAATGGGGAGATACAATGGAAACACCTGGGAAGGTCAGATAATTCATTTTATAACCAAGAACTAATAGCATCATTTATATGATAATTGTGGATAACCTGCAAAGAAGAGAAGAGATTACTATGTCTTATTTTCCTTCTTAGCATTATCAGATAATCCCTTGCTGATTACACTGGTGACTCTTAAGGCTTTGCTTAAAGAGGGATAAATAGATCTGTCTTCAGTTTGTAGTTTTAAATCTAAAATATGGGACTGACGGGTACACTCTCAAGATATGTAGACTACTTAATGACATGGTTATATCAAAACATGAACAAGTAATAAGTAAGTCCACAAGGAGCTATGTGGCAAGAAGTTCAATGATAAAATCATCATGCAGAGAATCAGTGGTGATCATATCCCAGCTCACGCCAAGCTGGAAGATGACCCTTTGACCAGGGCGTTTCACTATATATATAAGGCAAAGAAAGGGTGCAAGGCCTAACTTTTGTTGAGTTCTTATGTGTGTCAGGTATAGGGATGATCTCTTCCCATACATTGTTCCAGTTAATCATCATAGTAATTGTGAATGGTATTAATTATTATGTAATTTTTAATGTGGACCAAGGTCACAGCACCACTTGGTAGTAGGCCCGTCCTGCTCAGACTGCCAGTGCCTACCAAATGAAGGGCTTGCCAAAAAAAGTAAGGGGTCTGCTCATTGGGAAGCATAGAAATTAGCAACCTTAACAGCAAATGATGGAAGTATCTGTTCAAGCACTAATCGGGTTTGAGGTCTTATGGAAGAAGGCTTAAGGATCCTCATAAAGGGCAAATGGCCTAAAATCTTTACCTGACATTAGTCCCGGGGATTTGGAGGGGTGGCTTCCTGACCACCAGACCATGATAATCAGAAATGCTTGGCAGACCTGTCCTGGTGGCCGAGATGGATGAACCAGGTTAGCAAAACTGATGCCACTGAACACTTGAATATATCGCTGAATCAGACCCAAAGGGTTTTTACAGTGCACAGTGCCAGGGCTTCAGTCAGCATCTAAGGCTCAAATTCAGACTTTGATATTCTTTCTCACAACTTTCCAGATGGTCCTGATAAACAGCCAGAGAAAATAACTGCTCTATTTTAATAAGTTGGCATCTGGCTTCCACATATTTTCATAACCTGTTAGATAGCTTTCCGTGTTATAGTAGTTCATGAATTTGCTCTCCATGTTATAATGAGTTACAAGCTAACTTTCTTGGGAGTTGGACCCTCTAAATCTAATTTCTAATAGGTTGGTGTTATTGTAATACTGAGGCTCATATCTACATAATAGTGAGTTCCCCAAGGCTACAGCATTCCTTGAGTCCACAGTAGAGCAATATTGTGAATTACAGCATCTGTAAGATGCATATGGCCATTTACATTCTGACTTAAGTTAATTAAAACTAAGCAAAATTTAAAATTCAGTTACTTGGTCTTGCTAGCCATGTTTCAGGTGATCAGTAGCTACAGGTAGCTGGTCACTACCATATTGGATGGCACAGTCCTGGAGTATTTCAGTTATAGAGTCCTGGCCCAGAGGATTAAACAGCCAAACCTCTCTATAGACATTCAGTTGACTTTGTCCTTTTATTCAAGCATGTATTTCACATGCTTCCCCTCAGTCTATAATACCTTTCCCACTGTTGGTATAATAAATTGCCCTTTGTGTGCTATCTCAATAAAAGAAAGGTATTTTAGAGGCATGGAAGCACATCACTGAGAGAGAGCAGGAGAGCGAAATGCTGGGTGCCTTTTCAGCATAGGTGGGGCTGGCTAAGTGAAGTGGCAGCTTTTCTCAGAATTGCCTGTCATTTTATATCCTTGTGTATCTTCCCTGTTATTAAATATTTGTTTTACCTAAGGCCTAAAATGCCTTAAAGCAAATAAGTACACTGTAACAAGGCTATATTTCACTTCTGTAATTTATTTCTGTTTACCATATGCCTGTAATCTATTGATTTTTTTTCTCATTTAGGGAAAGGAAATAAGACACAGGAATTACTGAGCATTTAAAGTGTCTGTTGGCAGAACCTTAGAGATTGCTGTTTTTAGTGAAAGTAGAAACACAGCCACTCATACTAACATGACGACAGTAGGAACATGATGTCTCATTTTCTGTATGGACTCCAGCAGTAGGAGTTGTAAGGCCTTGGTTTTACATCCTTAGTATTTATAAGACTTGAACCTAAGGCAAAACTCCTAACCTTTCAGCCTCATTTTCCAATCTGTCAAGCTAAAATCAGAGTTGAGAAGCACATAAGACTGTCTATGCTAAATGCTTTTAGCACTTGACACCACCATGGAACCCTTTCCTCCAAAGTGACTGAGATGTTTTTGGCTATGCATCATTCTTCCCCCAGGCCACACATTATCCCCTTATTTCCTATTATTCACTCTAAATACTTTAAGTGTCCAAATATCTTGACTTTTCTGTAGAAAGTTAAAGGAGGGAAAACGCATCTTGAAGGAGCAAGATTATAAATGTTGGGGTTTCATATCCAAAATAGGTGGGGCTGGCCAGAAGTCTCAAAATAAATAACTAGACATATGCAAATGTGAAAATTAAGTAAGGATTATAAAGATACAGCAAAACTTTTCTAAACTGTGTGGTTCTTATTTCTAAAAAAACAAATTTATATGTAGGCCTACTCAGGTTTTAAAAGAAAAAGACACAAGACACTGAGGATGGTCTTGACAGGGGTCATGAGAACCCAGGGATTCTGAAGCTGAGGGATTGTGACTGTAAGGCTAGATTGTGCATTTGCTCTAAGGATTTAATATAAATATCTTATGACCTACTTTGAATTGAATGCCTGTTGAAGGCAAAGAGTGAATAGCAGAGAAGGTCTGTTTAGAAAGAGAACAAGATTGTTATTTCCACAAATTTCCAAACTCATTAATATACTTTGAGTGTCTTCCATTGTTAAACATTTCCATTACATTACTGACAAAACAGGAAGAGGTACAGATATTCCCCATTTTTTTCCTATTCATATCACATCTTTAAAAAACAGCACCTATCTTTGGAATCACTGAATTCTAGCTGAAAGCTTCAGGTCCTTGGGCCACTGGTGGCCCATTCTAGGTCTTTACATTATCATATGCTTCTTTGATCAAAATACCTAGAGCAATTAGGATTTGAGTGAGGAAGCCTGAGGTGGAAGCCTGCAGTAAACTGAAAGTTAAAATGAAGTGCTAACTACTCTGTTTGAAGTCATAAAATGCCAATGGCTTATCCAACTGGGAGAGAAAAATACACAAACAGGAGATAATTATTTTTAATAAAAGCTTTTACAGTTTATATATTAAAGGAAAATATATGTTTATTGCTGAAATTTTGCAAAATATAGACAATTATAATAGAGAAAATATATCACCCCAAATCCCACCTTTGAGGAAAACGTAACCAAATTCTAATCTTTGTTTTCATAGACCTATCACTATGCTTTTACAAAAATAAGTTCATACTGTAGATAATGTTTTGCAATCTAAATTGTTACTTGAAATATTGTGTACATTTTTCTGATCATCAAATCATTTTTATAATATTTTAATGTCTGTATTGTTTTCCATGATACAGATGTAGCCTGTTACTTAATCAACCCCTTCCATATTGGGCAATTAGGTGGTTTGCCTTTTTTAATATTATACGATACTGTGATGGACATTCCTTACATTAATTCTCTGAATGTATATTTGATGATTTCCTTAGAATTACTGGATTAAATAATTGGCATCCTTTTAAGGCTTCTGTTACCTACTGCTAGTTACTTTCAAGAATCTTTCTTTTCATCAGAGAGTGTCTGGTGAATACTGAATCCTTCCCAGCACTGAAAGCTGTCAATTTTCTCTTAGCTTTTGACAATTTTATGAGCAGAAAAGTATTATTGTTTTGTTTTACATTATTTGGTAGCACTTTCATGTTTGTTAAGCACTGTTACATCTTCTTTTAAGGGCTATTTGCTCACATAACCCTCTGATACGATGAAAGAACTTCCCTCACTCAACCTTTAATGCCTACAGCATAGGCAGGACTAAGAGGAAAAGGGAGTAGAAAGAGAGGATTTGGAGACATGAAAAGAGCTATGTGGAGAGGAAGGCAGAACACTATAACCAGAGTGAATAGGATATGGACTGTACAGGAGATTTGCTAATATTGTTCTAATCAGAATGGGAGAACTGCAGGTGGTCCCTATACACTCTGTGCTGTGAACTAACTTCTGCTGTACCTCCAGACACTTAAGTTCTGCTGTATCTCCTAAACACTTAAGTGAAGACCTTTTGAAGTACCTACAGGAGTGAGCACAGCATGCCAACTGAGAACACACACTGTAGACCCCGAGTTCAAATCCTGACTTTTTCACTTACTAACTGCATGACCTTGGACACCTTACTGAGTCAGTTTCTTCAGGTGTAAAATGGGATAATAACAGTGCCAACTCATAAGATTGATAGGAAGATGAAATGACTTAATAAATGTAAGTGCTTAGAATGGTGTCTGGAGCATAGTGCCATGTAACTAACTGTTAAATAAAAATATTAAAGTGCCCAGCATGACACATCGTGGCACACTTGAAAAGCATTGGCTGAAAACAGTAATACATAAATGGCGATGTATGTATAAACCGGTTCCAATACATTTAGTTTAGACAAGAGGGGTACTAAATGTTTTCAAAGAAGTAAAATCATGCATCTCATACAAGTATAAAATAAACCCATGTCAAAGATTTTACTGAAGTCATTCATTAATACAAGAAGTAATAAGACATTATAACTAATTTGAGGGAAGGTTCAAAGAACAGACAGATGTATGGGCAATTGGTGTTGAAATGAATTTGTTGGGAAATGCAAAGCTGATATCTTCCACAGGGCAGAAGTTAGTTTCATCTCCACCAGGCAAAATTCCTGTGCATCTCTGTGAGCAAACTCATTTGCTGCTCTCAGTTTTCTACTAATTAAAAAATAAAGAAAAGAAAAAGTGCAGATCTCTATAGCATCAGATCATCAGTAGAGTCCCCTGGACATCGTCCATGGAAAGAATCCTTTCATCCATTTCAAAGACTTACCTAGTTTCCTTTGATTTAGGGAAGTCTGCAACCAATTATTGTAAAAGTTACTGAAACGGCATTAAGGGGGTCTGTGCAGAATTTCAGCCTCAACACTTAGAAGCTCTGTGAAAAATCACTTCTCTTTGAGCATCAGTGACCTTTTCTGTGAAATGAGTATCTAGTAAAATGAATATTCTGTAAAATTCAGTATCTAGTTCATGAGAACTCTTATAAAGATGAAATGTATGTTGCTAAAGCTCCTGGTACAGTATATGACTCATGGTAGACATTTAATAAGCAGTAACTGTTACTGTGCTTTTTATAATTAGCTGAACCAACCAAAGAATAATTACTCAGTTTTGCTTCTACCACACCCAGTCCCCCTAGGTAGAAGTTACATAGGGCATGAGGCAAAGCTCTGGAGCAGGAAAGTGCGTGGCTCCCAAAGGAACACTGAAAACATCAGCCTGATTGGAGAAGAGACTTGGTAGAGAACGCTGAGAATAATGCAGGGTAGGGAAATACCCAGCCTCTGGACGGGCTTTGAGATCCAGACAGAGGAGTGCTGGCTCTGTCAGTAAGCATCCAATTCAGAGTCCCCTGGAGTGCAGATGTCTGGGCCTCACCCCGGAAGACTGACTTAATAGCTGGCAGGTGGGGATTTGTACTTTATCAAATTCTCCAGGTGTTACTTAAGCACATTGAACTTTAAGAATCACTGTTGCAGATATGATAGAAATCTGTATGTGGAGTTATATTCTTGAAGCTTAGGAGTAGTGAGAGCCTTCTAGCCAGTGTACAGGGTAGCTTTCTGGATGAAAAGATGAGGTAGTTCAAAGCGGGGTGGGGGGTGGGATTCGACAGAAGTACACACCATGACTAAAGAAGAGGCCCTTCACTAGGGTGGAAATTAAGGAATAGACAGGAGTTAGTTGACTCTAAACATCAAAATAAAGAAATAGAATTTAATGACTAAGTGGGTAGGAGATTCAAAGTGGAGGACAGGAAGTATTCAGAAGGGACCACATGATTTCAAGTCCAGGTGAATAGGAGAACAGAGATTCACTGACACAAATGGAGAATTGAGAAATGCAAGTTTTGTGGAAAGGTAAGTTCAGTTTGGAGCATAGTAGGGGATGGTGGTACTTTTAAGTGGAAGTTTAGAGAAAATTATTGAAGTAAAGGAGAGTTACAACCTTGAGTGACAGGTTTGGTTAGAACTATAGGTGAAATTTTTATGGAACATCCTCAGATGAGGCTTCTCTGTCTCCCTTCCTCTTTGAATTGTTAAAGTATATGTTATTTCACACACAAAAGATTACATGAGCTAAATGCTGATCACTTGAGAAAACTAAACTGCGAATTTTAAATTTAGTCGTTACCTTACCTGCAGAGAAAAAGAGATTTATTTACAGTTTATTTCAAAGCTCAAAATGTTTGGCCTAGAGGATAAAGTGAACATATTTAATTGTTTCCTCTTTGTAAGCAGGAAGGGAAGGTTTGGGAACTCATTTGTATACTCCAATGAGGCATCTGATAAATGCTTTGCTGTTGAACTAAATTTTAAAATGATTCTTAGGGATATAGAACAATAACTAGTATCTCCCTACCCCTGGAGCTTAAGTCTGTTTCTGATAACCCCCCAGTTCCAATTCCCAAGTATGCTACAGTGCTTTGAGAGGCTAATTAAGATCCCTGGCTGAGGTGGGAATTGTCTGCAAATTGAGAGTTAGACTGTGCCCCAAATTTCAGACTCACTTAGCCCCCTTTAATTATGTCCATAACCTAAATTGTTGATTCCAAACTACTGTTTTGGTTGGAGTAGAATTGCAAAAGAGTGTACAAGAAGACCTTTCTCTACTCTTACAAGAAATACATGCTTTTACCAAAGTAAAACTGTTTAAAAAAAAAAACTTTTGGTTGCAGTTGTTTTAATTTTTGCCTTGCTCCTACTTTTGGCAAAAAAAGAAAAACTATTATTTTATAATCATTTACTATGGACAGTAATTAAAGTGTTTGATCACTGTGTAAATAGAAAGATGGGCACTCCCTGAGGAAATAAGTTCTAACATTCATCAGTATGTTTTCACAAAACACATTGTAAGAAATATTGAATATAAAATACATTATGCAAGTACTTTCATTGTATATTAAATATTTATTGAATCTAAATGAACATCTTCCTTGCATAGTCTTGCATATTTTTTGCATGTTTGAATTTATACTTATGTTGTTGTAAAAGTCACATTGTTTAGAGGAAGTTTATATTCCTGTTCTTAGCATTCTATGATATTTGTGTCAATTAATTAAGTTAGCTGCTTTATAGATACACTTTTTGTGATTTTTAGTGTAAGAAATTCAAAGCAGGTTCAAGTGTGCTTTCTACCAAATGCTATACTTGAACTTTTGGATATTAGCATATATGCAAAGAAAAAATAAATATATTCATCTATTCATTTCACAGCTACTTATTGAATATACAACCCAGGTACTGGTCTAATTGCCAAATATACAGCAGGAAATAAAGCATGACATATATGGTCACCAAGATCTTGAACTTTACCTAGACTGTAATATGTCAACAATGATAGTACCCTACTCTCAAATAGTAATTTTGATCAAATCTTTGTAATGACAAATTAATTAAACCTATAGACTGCTCATAGAAATAGAGGTCACAAAAGAAATTCCATTGCAGAACTAAACTTAGAAATTATATTTTAATTAATTCTTGTTAGTTTTCAAGATAATGGCCATCCAGGCTTTCACGTTTGGGATTTTACTTACTTGGGTGTTCACTTCATCGGTAGGTAACCTGTGTTGGTTTACATAATGCTACTGATCGATTTGACCCATGGGAAAAAGCCAATGTAGTATGATTGGTGAGAAATGTTTGAGCCTGATCATTTTAATGGCAGATATTTTATAAGCCATATCTTTAGAAATGTAAGTTGGTTTATTTAAAAAAATTTTTTTTGCTCCTCATCCTTTAATGAGAGGTCTTTATCTATTATTACCTGTTGATCACTTCTTCCAGGTTTTAGGAGCAAAGCCGGAGCTTAGAGTTGGAGACGATGATGACGATTCCATAGCAGACATAAGTAACAGGAAGATGGCTAAACTCTACATGGTGAGCGCACTGTTATGATTTTATTGTTTTTATTGGGCTGCATGCAGCTGCAGAGGCCTTGGCTGGGGGGTACTCATTGCTGCAGTTGGTAATTCTCTTCATTGCCTTCAGAAAGAAATGTGTAGGTAGAACCCATTCTTTACTCTAGTATGTTTATTTGAATTCCTCTTTTGATTACCTTTTGTTATTTTTACTAAAAACAATAAATAGGTGAACTTATTGCTGTGACTTAAATAAAGTTATGTATTGTTGCTGTACTAGTTTGCAACAACATATTTTGATATATTGCATATAGGAAAATATTTCTTCCGTGTAGTAAAAAATACTTTGTAAGCTTTTCCTTATAAAATCTTGATAAGCTATAAAATTCTTCTCCTTATTTTAAATATCTTGTTTAGCCTTAATGAATGTTTTCTTTGTCACAAGAGGGCTAAATTATCAAGTCAAACAGCTGGAAGGAAATGGTAAAAACAGCCCTGACCTGGGTATTGGCAGGCGTGGGTCCAATCAGCTCTAGTAACAACTGGCTGGGTGACCCAAAGCAAGACATTACCATCCTGGGTCTTAGGTTCTTAGCTGAAAATAAAAAGAGAAAGAGAGAGATTATATTAGAGGATAACTTAGTTTCCTTCCATCTCTGTAATTTCGTGATTTTATTGCTGGTGAGAGTAACAAAACCTACAAGATATACCAGTTAAGGAGACTGCTCAAATGGGATCCTTCAGGCAGGTCCTCCCTTGTAACTTGCTAAGGATGTCATTTGGAGCTGACCATAATCCTTCTGCAGAACTAAACGGAGTTGTTTTCTCATCTGTTACAGGAAGGAGTTAGATTTGCTACTCTTTTAAGGGACCTTCTAGCTCAGAAACTCTAATTTTAAATGGAGATAAAATTACTGACTTGTGTATCGTAACTTCCTTTTTGTAAAGGGGAAGTGGAATTCTTTTCTTCCTGGATGGTAAAGGAAAATGTGATTACCACTTCTAAAAACTGATAATTTTAAGATAAAAGCTTATAGAAATTGTTATCTAAAGACTTTGTGGCTGCTTTTTTTTTTCATTACCATTTCCAAAACCCATTTTCAACATCTTAGCAAATATCTTTTATGTCACATCATCAAATAAAACTATTCTCCCTCAATAGTTTATGGACTAAATCGGTGTTTTAAAATATGAACATGTTAATCCTGTATCATTACTCCCTCTAGTGGATCTGTAGTGTATTGCACACATATAAAGTCCTAAGTCTTTTGAAAATACTAATTTGAGATTGTAGAATAAAGCTGCAAGCAGACGATTTAGAAAAATACAGAATTCAAACCCCTGAATAGTGCTGCTTAAATCTACCACTAATCTGAAGAGGGTTCTGGAATCGGCATATTTAGTAAGTGGCCAGATGATTACCATGCAGCCTACAAGCTGGCCTTGAAGTAACAGTGAATTCTTGGCATTAATGTCATTTTCAATTTTGTAAGGCCACCTCCAGCTTTTAAAAAAAAATTCTGTAGTCATTTCCAAACTTTAAAAGTCTAGATAAATAACAATTTATTTGTCACAGAGGAAACTTACTTTATTTACACAACGTACATATACTTAAATCATAGGACCTGTATTTTTTTAAAAATCAACAAGTACAAGCTGTAACCTATCAAAATGCCTGAAAAATGGCAGACATTTGGTAAATGTTAGCTGAATGAACATTAGAATATAAGCTGTTTTGTATATATAGTAAGATTATTATCTATTTGAAAAAATTGGTGTAAAAATTAGGAAGGAACCAGATAAAGTTTATTGCATGGTACCCAGTGTATTTGTGAGAATATCAACAAACCTTAGCCATTATGTTTATCACTATCATTTCCTGATGTTTTGGGCACCATGTGGAAACTTGTGTTATTAATTATTTTACCCCAAAGTACTTTTAAAAAGACTTTTTAGGGTATCATTTGGCCCATGGACTTATTTTTGTTTTCTTTGTAACAGCTTTGTTGAAATATGATTTATATGGCATAACGTTCACCAGTTTAATGTGTACAATTCATTGGTTCTCTTACACTTACAGAGTTGTGCAACCATCACCATAATCTACTTTTAGAACATTTTTATCATCCCCAAATGAGCTCATAGTTTTTATATTAGGTTTCAGATGCCAGTGGATCCATGAGAGTGACCACGGTGGCAGAAGAAAACCCCTTCTCCAGGGCAATGCTGCTTTCTGAAGAATGCTTTATTTTGGACCACGGTGCTGCAAAACAGATTTTCATATGGAAAGGTAAATGATGCTGTTGACATTTTTGCTGCACTTCTGACTTATGGGTATATCTCCAGCAGGCAAAGAAAACATCTCTTCTGATTAAAAAAGAAAAAAACCCACCATTCTGAGACTTATCTGTAAATAGTTCATATAAAATACAGACATCAAAACTATACTTTCTTCCTACTAGCATCATCTGCCAGAGATGATGGGGAAGTATTTGGGCAATATAAAAAGACTTTTTTATATACACTCTTCATTACCATGTTATTAAATATATTCAATGCACTAGGAAATTTTTGCCATTCTCTCAGTGTTATATTCCAGCTAAATTGTAATTATTTTTATTTTTGTACACAAGTATTTCTTTATCATACAATGTTTTCCCTCTCTAAAATTCTCTCTTTAATTTTTCTTGGATTTTAGGTAAAGATGCTAATCCCCGGGAGAGAAAGGCTGCAATGAAGACAGCTGAAGAATTTCTAGAGCAAATGAATTATCCCGCCAATACCCAAGTATGTTTGGAAACGAACTGGTTAGAAAAAACATGGTTAGTTATAACATGAAACTCATGACATCTCCACAAAACTCACGAAAGAGTTTCGTTCAAAGTAATGTATGCACGTGAAGTCATTCCTCACATGCATGCAATGTGTCATATATCCCTAGAACTGTATCTGTGTGAAGGATGCAATTTTGCAGAAACTGTAGATCAGAGTCTTGATCTGCATGATGAGAATAAGACCCATCTGCTTCCTCCACAGCCTTTAAGTCAAGATAATCAGCCACTGTTGAAGGCACCAAGAGTATTACCAGTAATTCCTTAGAGCAAGTTGTGCAGACATGGGCTGATACCCAGATAGCATTGGGCTTCACTGAGATCAGCTTAGACACTGACTAGTTACTCTTCTTTTCTGAATCTTTCAGCATAGTTTTGTTCTCTTTATTTTTTATGTGCTGGCACAAGTAACACAATGAGGTCATTTGTTCTGGGTCCAGACTGTTTGTGAATCTAATGTAGAGAAACAGTCCAACCTTTTTTGCCTGCAATGGTAACATTAAAGAATTTGATTCTTGCCTCAAACATCCAAATTCAAGGGCAGTTATTTTTACTGTGAGGAAAGTATTGTTTCCTGGGTTGTTTTATGACCTACCTTTTGTATTCACTGAGGATCCCAGCTTCTGAGTTTACGTCTGTCATCACAGAAATGATGAAGGGGACAGT
This sequence comes from Manis javanica, assembly GCF_040802235.1. NCBI lineage: Eukaryota > Metazoa > Chordata > Mammalia > Pholidota > Manidae > Manis > Manis javanica. Next base: position 61,588,752 of record NC_133161.1, on the reverse strand, counting down.
CTTTGTATTTCCATAGTTTTTTCTCCACTACCAGATTAATGTTTTCCCTTGGTCACTTACTTTCCTGTTTATAATAATCATTATTTTTTAAATTTCAGATTCAAGTTCTTCCAGAAGGAGGTGAAACACCAATGTTCAAACAGTTCTTTAAGGACTGGAGAGAGAAAGATCAGAGTGATGGCTTCGGGAAAGTATATGTCACAGAGAAAGTGGCTCAAATAAAACAAATTCCATTTGATGCCTCAAAATTACACAATTCTCCACAAATGGCAGCCCAGCACAATATGGTGGATGATGGTTCAGGCAAAGTGGAGGTATTTGCCTGTTTATGTGGGTTTTTATTACACCCATTTACGCCAGTATACATGGAAATATAACTTCAGGAAACTGCAAACTATGCAAAATATGAATTTTACTTATTAGTGAAGAAGGCCTAAAACTGTATATGGAATCAGGGAATTAAAAGCTGAAGGAGTTGTCTGACCTTCAGTCCTGTTTCAAAATGTGTATGTTGAGATTCCAAGAAGTTAGGTGATTATGCAAGATCACCTAATTATCTTCTAGACATTTGATGTGGAACCGGGCCAGCTTGTTTCCTGGTCCGGAACTGCTCCTGCTTTGGCCCAGCGAGGGTGTGTTGCTCTGAATGCACCAACTCCACCAGTTTGTCCTTCCTTCCCTTGCACCTTAGACCAGCCGCAAAAGCAAACTGGCCATGTGTTATGTGCTAAAATCAGGTATTTGTGAAGCACTTGAATTGTTTATTATTCCTTTTTTTGGACAAAAATTGATAAAAACTCCTTAATAATCCTCCCTAACTCTAATCTCTTTACACTCAACCCACTCATGGGTCATCTGACCTAATGAGAACTGGCTGATGATGTCACTTCTTATTCTAAAATATTTTACTAGCTCTCCGGTCTTCCTGAGAACACCCATCTTCAGCTGGGCCTGCACGACTCTTGCTCTCCCCTCTTCCTTCATCCTTCCACTGCCTGTCAGGCCCTGCCCCTCTGCTGTCTGGCTAACAGTCCCACTCCTCCCTTGCGACTCAGTTAAGTCACTGGCTGCATCTCTCCCAAGAAGCCTTCCCTTTGTACAAAAATGGCCCTTCTTTGGACTCAAACCATACGTAATATTTTTCATAGAACCTATCATTTAACTATAACAGAATTGTTCATTTACTTATAAATGTCCCCTCCTCGACCCCTGATCATTTCTTTGATGTCAGGAATTGAATATTTTATGTCAATATTCCCAGAGCTTACCACGATGGTTGGACCAAAGTATGTAGTCAAGAGATTTAAGAAGTAGTTTTCCTCTTTTCAAAGACATGAAGTGGGAATCTAAGCTGTGCAAAGGGTGTGGGAACCACAAAGGGAGAAATGCCCCTCGCCATTGTGAAGGGGTATCAACTTCTTGGTCTGTCTCCTGCTCAGACATCCTTTTCTGAAGCTCAGCACAGCCAGAGGGCCCCGCATCATCTATGTCCTGGCTGCAATCTCCATGTCAGGCCACGGCATCTCTGAGATGTTCTCTTGTGACCCCTCAGGGCTGCTGCAATCCAGGGCGCTCTCTAGGCACTTAGGTTTAGTCAGGCCATGCTACCAGTTCTCCTCTGCTATGTTCCTTTCAGATTTGGCGTGTAGAAAACAATGGCAGGATCGAAATTGACCGGAGCTCATATGGTGAATTCTATGGTGGTGACTGTTACATTATTCTCTATACTTACCCCAGAGGACAGATTATCTACACATGGTAAGTTTCCCTCTTTCATAAGGTCTCAAGTTTCATAGAAACCAGGTTTTGCTCTAAAGTTAAATTCTTTTAAATTCCATGCAATATGGGGTAGAATTATTCTATAGCTAACTCCAGTGAGATTTGTATAGTGTGCATGTGGTATTTTCTTTCAATATGATTTTAACTGTATTTTAGAGCTGCTGTCCACAAGCAGGAGGGACTAGATAAAAAAATCATCCTCTCTAATCCAGGAAACAGGTTTTGATATCCAGAGGATATCATGCTCTGAGTGGATGTGTAGTTGAATATCTCATCTCTTGTGCAGACTAATACTCCAACTGGCCAGCATTGGGTACCATATCTTATTGTTAAAGTTTGCAGAGACCCATCCTGATTGGAGCTGAAGCAAACTGTAAGAGAAATATGTAATTTATGAATCTAGTTCATACTCTAGAGACCTCAAATTGATGCTTCCTTATTCTTTGTCCCTGTGAAATTCATGACAATAATGGAAGAAAAAAATGGTCAGTGTATCCACATCTTGTAAGACTTTACATAATGATTTGAGTTAATTGAAGGTTAAGTTTACTTAGAGTCAGTGCGAAGTCCCTGCTCAACAGGGAATGTCTAACCAACTTAACTATTCCAAAGGGATAGGGATTCTGCAAAAATGATATAATGTGGGATTCTCAAACTTTTTATTAAATGAAATCAAGTAAAATATTTCTGAGAAGACCAGAAAAAAAGAAAAGAATCCTCAGAAAAGATCTTAAAGCTGAGAGGTATAGGTGGAGGGTGCGAGGTGAAGCACCTTGCCCACGTGGTGATGGTGACCTTCTGTAAGCATAACGACTCTGCACAACTCAGGTCTCTGCCCACATGGTGACATTTCTCTGTGGTGAGCATTCCACCAGGTGACGGAGCCACCTCCATCCCCTACAGTGGGACCATTTACTGCTTACACTGACCAGTGCCCTGAGCCCAATCAAGTTCAAGAAATGGGATGATTATTCATCCCCTAGGCTCCTGACACCCAAAAGATGGTCTGGGAACCAGAAGTGTCAGCACCCCCTGGGAAGTGGTTAGAAGTGTAGAATCTCAGGTCCCACCTTTGACCCACTAAAGCAGAACCTGTGTTTTAACAAGATTCCCCAGATGACTCAGATGCACTACCTCAGGCAATGGTTCTAAACACTAGGTGCACATAATAAATAACCTGGGCAATTTTTTCACAAATCCAAATGCCTGGCCCCCGTCCATACCAAATAAATCAGACTCTCAGGTGGTGGGACTCCTGAGTATCTAATGTACACTATGATAGCATTAATGAGAACCCGTGTGCCTAGGGACATTTCTGACCTCACAGTCACACCATCTTCTATTAAACATTTAACATATGCAGCTACTGAGCTCTGTGTTTAAGATGCTGTCTTTGCAACAACCGTTTTGTCTTGAGCATCATGTTTATGTCAACAAAGTGCTAGATTCCTTATATTACCTCTCTTCCTCACAACCAGGTTATTTTAAAAAGCAAAAAAGGGAGGGGGGAGTCATACTGAGTAACTTAACCCAAAGTCACACCTGCTGTTACTGGTGAAGCAATATTTCACACCAAATCTGCAGGTCTCCATAACTCCAAGGCCTGACTGCAGCTATAATGTAAGATAAGGGATGTCCTTATTTTGCAATTTCCTTTTCAATTTTAACTCACAAACGTGTTTGCAGAAAGCATGACATTTAAAGGGATGTATTAATTGTTCCCAATCAGCTTTTCATTTACAGTCTGTTTTCCAGTCTCCCTCTTACTTCTCTTTTATCCTATAAAGAGTATACTTGATTGTGGCAATTAGATAAAACAAGAAAGACTGAACAAACAGTTCTAGTGAATATTTTAAAGCATCAATAATTTGCAGTCCACATAAGTAACTATGAAGATATAATCAGGTTGGTTATCAGTTTGAAGAGGAGTTGCTATTCCTTAAATCAATTGGAAGTGTTCATTGAGAACTTTCTGTGTGCCAAGCACTATGGTAGATACTAAAGACACAGTGGTAAAAAAAATACAATCTTGTCCCCAAGTACTTACACTGCTAAGAGAAGCAGGTGATTAATAGGTATTCCAATGAAACAGGGTTTTAGGATAAGACCAAGCTGAGTGATCTCTGGGGAATTATAGTTGCACACAAAGGCATAGTCCTAGGCTATTGGGGAAAGGCCCCTGGGGGAGTGACGTCTAAGAGTGAGCAGAAGTGGGAGCTAGGCAGGCGAGCAGATGGGAAAGCTGTTCCAAGTGATGCCCGGAAAAGTGTGCTCTACTCCCCCAGTAGTGATGTATGGCCAGAGCAAAGTTAGGGAGCAAAAGATAAAACCAAAGAAATTAGAAGGAGCCAAATTGTGAATGGCCCTGTAACCCTCTGGGGAGAATGAACTTTATTTTCAGGGCACTGGGAACCAGTCAAAGAGCTTTCACAGGGGAGTGACATGGTTGGTTTTCATCTGAGAGAAATTATTCTGGCTGACATCTAAAGAATGGACTGGTGTCAGGGAGGCAGTAATCCAGCTGAATGATCATGTGGCCAGAATTCAGGGCCAGGGCAGTGGGGAGGGAAAGGATGAGACTCGCTGATGAAGCATTAAGGAGTTGGTATCTGCAGGAGTGGTGGTACTGGTGCTGAGGAGCAGAGAAGGTGACCAAGTCAGGGGTGACCCTCCAGATTTCTGGTCTGTGCACAAGTGGCTAGTGTTCTGTTCACTAAGTTGAGGAGCCCAGGAGAAGGACAAGTTTGGCCCTCCCTGTAAAAAACTCAAAGGGAATAAGAGATGAAAATATGTCACACTGTTAATAGTACTGTTTTGGGGATGTGACTGGGGATGGGAAAGGGTATCATTTAGTTTTCTTCTTTCCATTTTCATGTGTTCAAAGTTTCTATGATGAGAATGCATGACTTTTTGAGCCATCAAGAGTCTAACTTACATACTTGAGATCTTTTGTGAACCTTTGCCATTTAATATCATGGATGTGAAATGTAAGTTTGTTAATGTATGGTTTGTAGAACTTTGAAAGCTTCCATAAAGATCCTGAAGAGCCATTTAGAAAACAAGCAGATCTCTTGAAGACTAGCTTTTGAATGAAACAACTTTCTAGTTTATGTGATACTTTTGATGTGAGGATGTAGGTTAAGACCATGTGGTGGAGGTAAAGGCGGTAGACCAGAACTAAATCAATTACTGAATACACAAATATGTCTTTTTATTTCTGGAACCACTTATATTCTAAGATGATAGCAGAAAAATGATTTCAGCAGTGATCTCTCTCTGAAATGTCAGGTAATTGAAACTGAACAAACATTGAACAGTGGCAATGATGAATCTTTGAAGCAGTAAATTCCATTTTCATGCAGCATTTATTTTTAATGAGTAGCAAGAACCACAGGTTTATGAAGAAATCATATCAAGATAAGATTTCATTAATTAGAGACAAAGAGCAACTTTACTATATCTTTATTGTAGTGTAGTACTTGACCTCTTGGGTCATAGATCCACAAAGCAAATTAGCTGGAATCTGTGCGGTTGGGAGCATAGGTGGGTCACTTTGATAGGAAGAGGGGTTTGAGATAAGCAGTGAAATATTTATTAAGAGTTTCAGGCAAAAGTTTGGTGAGGTTTTTCAGACTAGCTGATTGAAATAGTCCAGGAAAGGCAAAGACACAAGATGGAGACAAAACTTTGGTGTTATCATTTATTGGTTGTATTTTTTTGTTGTGTAAAAGCAGGACATGGAGAAATAGCCAGAAAACTGTAGATGTGAGGAAGAAATGACAGGTGCTAACAGCTCCTGCTGTTATCCTCAGCTCTCTTTTACTTCCTGCTCTGTGCTCCCAGAAGTGTTGGTGAGCATCATAGGTTCGTGGAAAATTTAGGCTATTAGCAATAAAAGACTATATTTTTATGGGTGCATTTGTTAGAGAAAGGCTTTTTAATTTTTTTCTAAATGTGTGTCTGACATAAGAGTGCCCTTCCCTTTTTATTTTTATTTTTGCACCCCTCTGTAGAGCATAATTATATTTTCATATCAGTCATTTGACTGTTGGTGCAAGGAAACATTCTGATACAAATAATGTGAGCCAGTGGTGTGTGTGTGTGTGTGTGTGTGTGTGTGTGTGTGTGTGTGTGTGTGTGTTGCCCAGGTTGGAAGGTTAATGTTAATTTGTCCTGGGTATGGACAGATAGGTCATTCTCAAGGTTTCAGAAGATGACTAACTTTGGAAATAGAATTCCAGGACTGGTATTTTTCCTGATAACTCCTAGTCAGATAGAGGTGGGAGAGCTGACATGAAATAGTCATTGTTCAGCTGGCTCCTCGGCCCACGACACTGTCCAACAAGCAGATTTTCATAAAGGTTGCTTTATAGGTTAAGCAAGTAATTGGAATTGCAGCCACAAGCTACCCAAGAAAGAGAAGTTGCAAATGAACTAGGGGAATTGATTTATTGACCTTTATCTTGGTTTGTGGTAGTCTAGCCTCTCTCAAGATTTTATTAATAATTCCTTCAAAGAATTGCAAGAATGACAAAATGAGGCCTCTCCCTTGCTTACTTGTGATAATTATTTTCTTGATTTTTTCCTGGGTCTAGCTCTTTGTTATTATGTTCACCAAATATTCCTAGAAAGATAAAATGTCTCTAATATCCACCCTAATAGATTTGCCTTATATTCCACTTATATTTTCACATGGAGATGGTTTCCCAAAATAGACAGCTCTAACTTGAAATTATACAGACCTGATGACTTAGATAAGTTATGTAAGGCCCTAAGACTCAGTTTCTTAACCTATAATATGGAGACAAAAAATGTCTATGACATGTAGTTCCAGACAATATGCAGGGTAATTCATGACTCAATTCAGCACTTTTAAAAAATGATAACTTTTATGGCCATATTGTGTCAAAACAGTTGGTTTCTTCTTGCTTTCATAATAACTTAAGTCTCTGCTTGAAATGCCTACATGAGATGATCTTAAAACTTAAACAGAAGCTGATTTACTTTATTTTGCTTCCTCCAGGCAAGGATCAAATGCCACAAGAGATGAGCTTACGACATCTGCTTTCCTGACGGTTCAGTTGGATAGGTCCCTTGGGGGACAGGCTGTACAGGTTGGGATATATTGACCCTTGAAACTCATACAAGTCATTGCAAGCCAGTGTCTATTAAAGCCCTCCTCCCAACTTGGGATGGGAATTTGACATTTTCTAAATACTAGCCTTTTTTCATTTTGGAATTTAAATAGTTTTACTCTCATGCCATACTCATTCTCTCAGATTCTGAGAAAGAGGGAGCAAAGTTGGAAAAAAAAATTAAAGGAAAACTACCATACTTAAAAGCCCCAAAGTATCTTTCCTTTAGAATCACATCAAATGTCCATGACAGACACTTGACATTGATACTGTTGTGAGTAATCCCATCTAGTAGATCATTTTCCAGTTTGAAAATCTTTATAAATGTGTATAAATTGCTTGTTCAGAGGTAATGATTGAATAGAGTTGAGTCAGATCGTTTAGTATAAAAGATAGACTGAATTTGGTTTGTCAGCTAATTTCCTTTCCATCTTGATACTTGTTAATAGATGTATAAAACAAGTCAGATCTAGATTTAGAGGTGCATATTAACTCTTTTTTATAAATTAAGTTTAATTGTTCATTAACCAATTAATAATATGATTGATTCTTTAAAGGCACTGCTCTTATTTTTCCATGAAATATTAGATTCATTTCTTGAATGAATTACTTCTAGCCAAGACTGACATCATCTAGGTCCTTTAATTGATCTTTAAAGGATTTCTCACCAGATTATACAAAAACTTGGAAGGCTTTGGATTGTACTAATGCCTTATAAATTCTGTATTTCCTAGTAAAATATTTGATATACCCAATGAATGGATTTCTATTTTGGTCAGTGATATTGACAATGAAATGGTTATGTTTAATTTAACCATGAGATGGCATTAGTTTACAATAATACATTTTTTAAAAAGCACCTAAAATCCTACAGTGCTGTTTTAAACATTACTTTGTATATTAACAATCTTGCATTTTTTTTCAATTTATCTGTTTCTCTCTTATTTTCATTTCACAGAAGAATGAGTCTTAATTAGTGGCCCTCCTTCTCTTATGTTGCCCTTAGAGGTTTTCTTAATGTTATAGGAATGCTTAGCCAGCACCTGTAGGTACTCCTAGCTAACCTCACCCCAAGCTTTGGGGTTGTGACTTAAAAGACATTTTCATAATTTGCTACTCACTAATTTGAATGTCTGTCAAATCGAAAGGTATCTGTGAAGTTAATTATTTTCAATGCTCCCTAGGCCTGCCTACAATGGTATGTGCATCAGCATTTCTAGTTTTTTGGCTTCTAGAAAGAGACAGACCAGGGTAGGCAAGGCACTTCAATTTTAGCAAAGGGAAAAATAATTGGAAAAAAATAGGGACTGACACAAAATTTGAATTCTTTATTTAGAAAATGCATTAATAAATTAACATAAGAAATAGGAAATTCATTTCTAATCCAGTATCTGGTGTTAAGTTAATAGGAAACATTAAGTAATTTGCCGCTTATTTCCTTAAATCCTTATCCTGAGAAGTACTACCATTGTATTTTAAAAAGTGCTTATATTAATCAAACCTACACCATTTCTACAGGTAAGTTATAAAGTAGAAAGTACATTCTGTTTATTTTTTGCCAGTTTTTTATGTCTAGATTGAATCTTTACTCATCCCCAAATTATGATTGTTTTTTATCTCACAGTTACAGGGATGCGGAAATAATGAGCGTGCTTACTTTGGGAAACATTTGAATGTACATCTCTTTCTGAACAAGATCTAAACTATGTGTGAAACAAAAATGTCTCCTTAATATCTGTAAAGTTTTGGTGCTCTTGAAAAAAGAGTCATTTTCATTAAAGGCAGTATATATTAGCACTTGGCTGTTTTTTCTCTTTTGGAGATATAAATGAACAGATCTACATCTTTATGCTTTATGGAAGCAGAAAAGGGGACAGTATAGTGATGTTTCCTTGAGAAGCCAGAGGTGCTGTGTCTGGAGCAACAAATGATTCTTAAGTCAGCAAGGAACCTGTGCTTGATTGTCATTAACCTATATTTTCTGTTCATCGTGCCTCTTGCTTTTGACTTTTTGTGTATTTTATGTTCTATTTACAAAAAGAAAAATAAGAATACATTTGGAAATACAACCTTCTTTCATTGCACCTTTTATTACATTTCTTTTACTCCCCCACCCCCAGATCCGAGTCTCCCAAGGCAAAGAACCTGTTCACCTGCTGAGTTTGTTCAAAGACAAACCTCTCATTATTTACAAGAATGGAACATCAAAGAAAGGAGGTCAGGCACCTGCTCCCCCTACACGCCTCTTCCAAGTCCGTAGAAACCTGGCATCTATCACCAGAATTGTGGAGGTAATGTCATGTGTTCAATAAACCAAACCTTGCTACAGGCTTGACAGGGACCTGAGCCATCAACAAATAGTAGTTTTTAAAAAATGGCAAGTGAATTCCCTTCATTTCTCTAGTTAATCCAGTGTGTACTATAAAAAGAACTAAAAGCAGAAGAATCGAGTAAAATGTTTACTTCAGATTACCAGGTCTCTCATGTTTACTGTATGAAAACAAATGAATTTTAAGAATAATGTAACAAATCAAGCTGCCAAAGGCATGAGCCAGCTTAAGCTGTATCTTGAAAGGCCTCGGGAAGATGGATGGCAGGTCATGGTCAGGTGACCACACTGAGGACATCTGAGAGGCAAGGCCCTTGTTTGTACATGTGTAACGAATGTGGAAAGCAAGCATCACCACAGTGGGCTAGAGCTCTAACTCAGCTGGGCAAATAAACTGCCTGTGAGAGCAGCTGTGAAAGGAACCAAACCCCTACCACAGTGTTGTGAGACAAGAAGGCCTCCAGGGACAGGCAAGGCCAGCAGGCCCAGGTTTTGGGGAGGCTGAGTGCTTTGACCTCCGGGACAACCCAGGCATTCATACCCCAGTCACATCAGTTACCATGGAAATCTAAGTCTCCCAAGCCACCACTAAGCTGCCATGCCTACTCTGAATGTCCCCACACCCAGGCCCAACTGCCAACCCTTGCCCTCTGCACAGCCACTGGGCCGAGCCTTGACCCAGGTGGGTCATGGCATCCCTCCCCCTGTATTCTCTTCTCTCCCTTTGCCTACTCACCCTGAGTCTGTCCTCCAAGGATGCACATTCCCATACAGCCCTCTCAAGTGGAAGCAGTTTTCCCCCAGTGGCCTCTTACCATGGAGAGGAATGAGCAGGGATGAGCTCGCCCTTGCCCCTGACTGCTCTCCTTTCTATCAGTCTCTCCCCCACTGCCTGAGTTAACCATCATCCCCCTCTTATTCTGTGATACCTTCAGCCATAGTCCCACTGTCTCCCTTTCTCTGGCTCCTCTCTCAGCCAGCAGTTGTCTCTTTGAGCCCTTCCATCTGACACTCACGTGGTCCTGTCCTGAACCTTGCCATTGGTGCTAACTTCAGCACTTCAGAAATCTGTTTCAAACATTTCATCTCTGCCAACCATCCCCTGTCCTTTAGCCCCTTTACTCCAGGAAGCACATTCTGCAATTCTTCAGGTGCCTGCCTAAATCTGTGACTCCACTCCCTCTGTCACTGCCTTCCAGTCCTTTCCAAATATCCAACATTCCTGCTCTCCATTGATAACTGGTTCCGAGTGCATGGAGAGCATACATGTAATCAAAGAATCTTGTTATCTACTTCCCTCTAGCTTCACCAGCTTGTCTGCATCTGTACATATGTATCCCCTTTCCTGCCTGTTTTAAAGAAATTTAACTTACTTATATTTAACAATTAATGGTTTGTTACATATAAATACTAAATTATTTTATAAATTGATATCAATGTGTTCTTATCCATAAATTAATAATAATTAATAATGCTTGGATAAATTAGCATTTTGGTAAATAAATTAATACATATTTATTACTGCATATATAAAATCTGACTGCTGTCCTAAAGCCAAATTCCTACCGCTTCCACGTGTTCACTGACTTCTGTTTCCCCGACTCTCTTGCCTTTACTGGATTTCTCTCTGTCCTGTGTTCTTATCTCCCACCCACCTCATCATTAACATATGCAGTAATCTCCTTATTCTCCCATATAATCAGTTTATTCATCTATCCTGGATCATTCACTTTGGAATACAAAAAAGCATTTAAAACACTCTCAACCTTTATTAAAACCTGTCACTTGACCCTCACCCTTGCAGCTGTCACATCCTTTCTCTGTCCTCCTTAAGAGTACAGACCCTTAACGCACTTGGCTTCACTCACTGTCCCCCCTTCTGAAAGCCTGTTCTCCCTTAGAGCCACTCCGTGCAGGCATCCATGTCCACAGGCATCGCTTCACTGAATGATCTCCTGATCATCTGCCACAGCAAAAAGTCTCTTCTCTGATCCCACTTCTCCTACCCTCCTCCCACCAGCATTTTCTGCAGTCACCCCTCCTGTCTTCTTCAAACACTGTTTTGTTTTGTTCACTAGGCTTCTGAAACACCACATTTATCAGGATTTCTTCCAAACTTCAGGACCACCCTTCTGGAGTGTTTCCACTCCACCTTCCATCCAGTCCTGGGTTGCTGGGTTCTCTGCTTTTCCCTGAGCACTCGTGCTCTCCGAGACTCTGTCCTGGGCCCCTTCAGAGTGATCTCATTCAGTCATCCAGTTTAAGTTCCATTATATGTATTGATCTCATCCAAAATGTTCTGTGCACATATTTTCAGGTGTTTGGTTATGACTAGCATTTTTTTTTTAATCTATCAAATTGACAGTGAAGCTCTCGTCTGCAGGTACGCTCCATTGATTTCAGATGGTAGAGTCAGTGAGATTCGTCACATTCCTGGTCTCCTCCCAGTCGGCACCTCTCTGAGCCATCCCAAGCCACTTGTGATTCAGGTCCTTTATTTCCTTGCAGCTTCTCAAACTGTCCTTCACATTCCTAGCCTGTCTAAAATGCACTAGTCAAGACTGCTGTTGATAGGCTTTCTGTTTTCTTCTCCTGGGAGGTTCATTTTCTATTTTGGAACTACTCCCTGATTCTGTACCAGGCAGGACATGGGTCTCAGATTACTTCTCTCCCCATCATCCAATCTCTTTCCTCTGTACCAGTAAAGAGACATTTGGATGAGAAATTTCAAGTCATGATTCCTATAAATCTCCTTCAGACCTCATTTCTTCTTCTTTCAAGTCATGATTCCTATAAATCTCCTTCAGACCTCATTTCTTCTTCTTTCTTTCTTTCTTTCTTTTTTTTTTTTTTTTTTGTTGTTGTCTTTCCTAGAAGCTTGTTTCCCTCAAGGAAATGGGTCTGCATCACCTATGTTTTCAACTTGGTGGGCACAGTGTTGTTCAGATTATTTCTTTATTGCCCTTAAGTCCATGGGACACCTAAAGGAATGTCCCCTCTTTCATTTCTGATATTAATAATTTGTGTACACTCTTTTATCAATTGTGAGGCCTCATTTCTACTCAAAGAGGGTGATAACTACTTACCTGAATGTTCCCAACCCCTAGGACACATCTTTAAAACTTCCAACAGCCATTCCTTCCTCCTCTAGTGCTCCCTGTCTGGGACAGGTCCTGATGAACCTGGTGGAGCCCAGCTCTACACACAGTTGATGCCCATCTGGCAGCTTGACACACAGTTGGTCAAACAGCACCATTTGGCACACCTGATCACCAGTCCCTTCTTAAAACAGCCTTCACTTGTCTTGAGTATACCACCCGCTTGTTTTCCTCCTTCCTTGCAGCTGCTCTGTCTCAGTCTTGCTTACTGATTTTTCTTCATCACCCTGTTATCACGCATCAAACCAAGTCCCACAGAAAGTCATAGACACACTGTCACAGTCACACAGTCATTATGCCTGACAGAGGTCTCACAAAGACTGATACAGAGTCACAAAAAGCACAAAGTCATAGCCACGGTCAAAGACACAAACCCATCCCAGGACCCTCAGGCTCACTACCAAGCCTGAGACTCTGCATATCTGTCCCTGCCAAGAGGTTGCACCTTTCAGCCTCACCCTCAGGTCAGAGTCTGGGCCCAGGTAGGTCCCTCTCCCTCCTCTGTGGCCACAAGGAGTGGACTGTGCTCACTTGGCCAGTCCCAGGCAGTGTCCGCAGATGGGTGGTTGAAAGGCTGTATTAGTAATCCCTATAATTACTCTTGTAATTCAAACTGTAATTTATCTGTGCCTGGAGAACCTTTCAGTGAATTTATAGTGTTATCTCCTTGCCTACATTGGACTCCAGTCCCTGCATTATAATTTTTAGGTGTCTCTTTGATTGTTTGATAAACCTTCTATTTAGTGGGGGAAAGAAAACTGAATGCCTTTGCCTTAGGTGTGGCATTTGTAAATATTATATCCTCTCTCTGAACATCAGTTGTAGCCCGCCCTTATTCTTATGGTCTCTTTGAATATTACCTTTGTTATTATTACCTTAGCTTGACTAATTTTATTCCTAGAGCCTTGTGCTACTGTTTGTGAGCAGTTGAGTGTCAAGGTGACAGGGAGCAAAGTGCTCTCTCTGATGTTTCTAACATCGTGACTTCCCTTTGCCACCCTGAATTACATCCTGAGACCAGAGCAGAAGGCAGTGCATGGTTATCATGGCCACAGCTTCTTGGACGTGTTTGCTGGGGCAGCCACAGTGAATTTGAATCGTTGTGTCATTTTCCTTCATACCCTAGGTAGATGTTGATGCAAATTCATTGAATTCCAATGACGTTTTTGTCCTGAAATTGCGACAAAACAATGGCTATATCTGGATAGGAAAAGGTGCGAGCCAGGAGGAGGAGAAAGGAGCTGAGTATGTGGCAAGTGTCCTCAAATGCAACACCACAAGGATTCAGGAAGGCAAAGAACCAGGTGTGTGCTGTGGGACCGAGGACACTGGCCAGAACTTATATTTGGTATAATTGCTAATAGTGCAACTTCTTTTTTTTCATATATAATGATTTCAAGGTGTTAAGAATCTTTCCATTAGTTGAAATGGTTGAAGGCACCTGCTATATTTAAGTAATTTCTTAACATTAAAGTCAGGGTGAGGTAATATTATTGGTTAATGTAAAGCAATTGCGACTCTGTGCTCCTGGACATGTGTGGGATAAGTCAATGTGTTTTTCGCAGAGGAGTTCTGGAATTCCCTTGGAGGAAAGAAAGACTACCAGAGCTCTCCATTGCTGGAAACACAGGCAGAAAACCACCCACCTCGGCTTTTCGGCTGCTCCAACAAAACTGGAAGATTCATTGTAAGTGTCTTATGAAACACTGGGTACCACCAAACAGCATTGGGCTATCGTGTTGGCTGTGACATTTTCTAGCCATGTCATTCCTCTGATTCTCAGTTTTAGCTTACCTGAAAACCACCCATGATAATCTTTGCTCTACTCTATGATTTATGGATATGAAAGCATAGGAATACTGTAATATCCCATATAAATCAAGCTGCTCTTAAAAATATCAGCTGCTTTGTTCCAGTGTCAGCATGTAGTAAGTACTGTATGAATATGTGTGTGATTGGATTCGCTAGTTTAATAATTTGATGTTTTCTGTTAGCATCAATAGTGGTTCCTAATAAAACTATAAATTTTATACTTCAGTTTCCTAAGGGAATAAAAATTTCACCATGTTGATGGGATAAAAAATAATATGGAAACATTATGATCATTGGACAAAATCACAGAAAGCTATATATACACCTGCAAATTAACTGAAATCAGCAGGAATGCTTTATTTCATAGTCATTCACAGTCTTTGAATTCCAGGCAATTCCAAGTTAAAGTAACTGTGCACAAGAGTGACTATACTGGGCTGTGAAATATGTTGGGCTGCAGCCCTCATCCCAGTTTAACCATAAAAATTTATTTCTCTGTTTGATATCCTAAGCTTTTGTGTAAATATTTTGTTTAAAGAACAAATTCCTTTCCTATGTAAAAGGGTTTATCTAAAGATTTGGTCAGTACAAACTTTGTTTTCCAACACACACATGAGAATTTCCTACGTATTTTCCCAGGTATATTGCTGCCTAAAAACTAAATGCTCTGAAGAAATTGCTTATGTACAAACCACACTTGAAGCTTATAAGTGATTTGACCTAAAAATTAAAGATTTAAATAGCAAATTATAATAAATATTTGGTTGTTGAGTACCACAGTTGCTCATCTACTTCGCAGGAAACCCCTGTATTTTATAAAACTTGTCATCAGAAAAATCTGTTGTTTTACTCTTGCTGTTAATTTGATTTTGCATCCAAACAACTCCTTTTTTAGCATGTTTCTGTAATATTTTATTAATATAATTTTCTAATATTGAAATAAATGACATTTGTTTCCAATGAAGATATATTTTACAAAAGTAATACCTAGACTTTATTCTCAGTCAAGGTTAAAAAAATTTTAGTTTTTTTTTTTTTGTTGTGCACATATTTAAAAGAAACATACTTCTCTGCACTTACTCATTTTTCTTCTTTGATATTTGGAACTCCTTCTCCCTTCACAATTAAGAAAGTGATCTTATTCTTACCATTAGAAAGCAGGCTTTAGACATGTAGATTAATATAAGACAGCAGAAGTATTGGTTAAAAAAACAGCTTTTAGAACCAATTTGCCTGTGCTATATTGGTGATATTATTTACTAGGTATGTGACCTTAGGCTGGTTACTTACCCTCTTTACACTGTAATTTTCTCATCTGCAAAATGGGGATAATCCTAGAGCCTACTTTGTAAGATTGTTGTGAATAATAAATTAATTGTTGCATGATATAAGGGATTAGAATAGTGCCTGGCACAGAGTAAATGATATTTAAGGCTACTGCTTTTTTTAATCGTAAAAATAAAATTTGACAATAAATTGTATTTAATATTCTGTAAAAAGATAATATAAACAAATCCCTTGCCCTCTGTAAATAGTTAGCTTTTTTGCTTCTTTGTTTATTTTTTGTGTAGCAACCTAACATCTCATCAGATCATAACAAAGCTGTATTGTCATGCTCAGAGTACTGCAGTTGCCTGGGACTAGCTTTATTTAGGCTTGGCTCAGCTGGGTGGTTCTCCAAAGTGCAGGTTGGATTCATACCTGCTTTTCCAATGACAGAATCCAGGAGCACAGGAGAGCCCCTGCTGAGTCATATTTGCTAACATGACATGGCCCAGGCCACAGTCAACTCTACCAACTTAGCTATACTGCAAAGTCACATGATCAAGGAAGGGGTGAAGACTTGGGAGCCACAGTCCAATCTAGCAAAACTTCCTGAGGATCATGGGAGTTTTACCCAAAATTCTTTACAAATATTGAACTCAGATGAATTCATGCCCACTGGTATTAGGTGCATTAAACTAACTCTCCCCATTACCCTTTAATGTTAACTATAGAGAACATAATTTAATCCATTTAAGATAAAAATAATGAAACTTTGCATATGCATGTTATGTTATAATAACATTTTACTGAAAATTGTCTATTTATAAATTGATCACACCTATTGATTTTACTAAAATAATCTGACCTACAAAATGAAAGTCAACTTAATACCCAGACCATATATTCAAATGTCTTTAGGGACTAGGAAGGCAACATAAACCTGTGAAGCAATTTACAGAGAACTGTGGACAAATTGACTGTAGGTGGCTTGCCTAAAGCATTCAAATACGGTGTCTATATAAAGTACTGTTCTTGCCAAATAAGATACCATCAGTTTATGATACCCTATTAAACAGATAAGCAATCATTTAAATCTTTATTACCCAAAAGGAAAAAAAAAATGCATGTCAAACTTTATTTTTGCTCCAAAATAATACAAGGCATTTATATAGTAAATATTAGAAAAGTCCTGCTTTACTTTCGGGTCAGAAAGCTTTTTCATACATTTCAGATTGAAGAGGTTCCGGGAGAGTTCACCCAGAATGATTTAGCAGAAGATGATGTCATGTTACTAGATGCTTGGGACCAGGTAAAATTGTATTTTGTTCATGATAAGAGAGTCTACTTATGGCTGAGAGCTGACAGAACCTGCCTTGAAATGGACGTAAGGATTTAGGCTGTATTTGAGAGACTCAACAGTTTGGCAAAAAAGTAGATACATGTAGCAAATTGACTTTTTTGTTTATTAAAGTATAGTTGATATACAATATTATATTAGTTTCAGGTTTGCAAGATGGTGATTCAAGAGTTTTATACATTATGAAATACCGCAATAAGTGTAGTTACCATCTGTCACTGTACAAAGTTATCACAATATTATGGACTATATTCCCTATGTTGTGCTTTTCATCCCTGTAACTTATTTATTTTATAATTGGAAGTTTGTACCTCTTGATCCCCCTCACCTATTTCATCCATCTTAATGTGGAAATAATTTCATGGCTACCATCTTTGGTTTTATAGTTTAAGGCAAAAAAACTTTTACTTTTCATTTATTTGTAAAATTTAATCACTACTTATTTAGTCATACATTCATCTGTTATTTAACTTAAACATTTTTAAATTTAATAAGCACAGTGGTGGGTACAATGGGGGAGACTGAAATATTCAGTCTTTCTCTTGAAATTTGATAAGAAGTTACTGGGGACCCTGGGGAAGAAACAAAATAATTTTGAATCAACGCACTAAAATATGTTCCTGTTATATATGTCTTTTCCTTGGAGAAAATGAATGATATGACATGTCACATCTGACAGTTTTTTTTTTAACCTATGTGGAAACTAGTAACAGTGAAAGGGAAAAGTAAAAATGTTAGGAACCAAATTATATAGAACAATTATGGAACACCTATCTCAATTAGACCTAGTCTTAGAATCAGCCACAGAGATTGTTACTTTTAATTTTGTTCTTAGTTGCTAAATCATTCAGTTACATTACACCTTAGCATCTTGATCTAAGAATTTGGAATTTAGTCAGATTCTCCCCAAGTAAATGGATCAGTTATTTCTAGATATGAAATTTAAAACTTTATGTCAGTAAAAAACACTTTCATGTATTTAAGAATTATAAAATAAGAACAATATTTCCTTATTCAGAAGAATTTACTCAGTCCCATTTGAAGTCGCCCTATTGTTTCTATAGTCACGCGTACTTTAGAATAGTTCTTTAAGCTGCTTCTTTTTTTTAAATCATACTTTTCATTATATTATCATGCTTTTATGGTTTTGTTCTTTGCCCTCCAAGCAAATATTTCAGCACCTTCAGTATGCATTAGAATACAGTCAAAGCTACTTTGACCAAAATATCTCTGCCAACGTGTGATTTAACATGATTTAAATATACGGTAATTCAGGAGAACTTTTCAGCATGGAAATACCCAACCTAGACATTTGACAAGAGTACATGAAGAACACATAACTACATCAGCTTTTTTTTTAAACCTCAATGTTTAAATACTAAACATTATAGCACTTTTATTAAAGTATTACAGGATACAATACTATAGGAGAAGAACACTAAGCTTAAGTCAGGGATTTCTAAGGGAGTTTGGGGTGCCCATACAAACTAAGTGTGGTCCCCCATCTCAGAATAATGACTGCCTTATATACCCAGGGGTGGGGGCAAAACAACCAATGCAGTGTTTTTGACAAGGCTCACTTTAAACTAGAAAACACCAGAAATGTGAAATGTCGAGTCAAACTGGCTAAATATTAATTTAGGTGTTGGTGTCTCCTAATAAGCATAAAAATTGGAAAAGTGATTGAATTGCTATACGCCTCTATCTCTACATCCCTAACTTCTGGGGTTGTTGTAAAGATTAAATAAGCAACATGTGAGAAACACTTTGCATACGGTTTGCACTGAATCAACATTCCCCAAACGGTACATGTTATTATTGTTTCACTTTTCAGATTTTTATTTGGATTGGCAAAGATGCCAATGAAGTTGAGAGGACAGAATCTCTGAAGTCTGGTAAGTCAGATCCATGGACATTTGGGGCAGTAATGGCAGTAGTAATGGCAATTACCAAGTTGCTGACTGCTTTTCACCACATCTTCCAGAACTGCAAATTGAAATTGAAAATCTTAGCTTTCATCAACAAAACTAAAGAGTAATGGAATTTTTAAACTGAAGAATTTAATGATAGTAGCAAGAAAAACATTTTTTTTTCATCAGCAAAACTAAAGAGTAATGGAATTTTTAAACTGAAGAATTTAATGATAGTAGCAAGAAAAACATTTTTTATTACCTAATTTAGAATATATCAATTTTTTTCTGAAAATTTTAAACTCACTTAAATACTTCTTAAATTATGGAAATAGTAAAACCTCCATAACTATGAAAACATGTTTTTTTAAAATAACTTTTGAGTAATGCTGGCTCTTTTTATTTTAGTTATTGAAAATAATTATGTCCTAAGGATAATTCCATAGAGTTCAGTATTTTTTCAGGAAATTATGAGACTCTCATGTATATTCCGTGACAGACAAGAGAAATCAATAAGGAACTGTTCATATGGAACCGTATATGGCTACTTCAGGGCAATGAAAACTTGATTTATTATTTTTATTACAAGACTTTTCATTCTATAGTTATTTTAGCTTGCTTGAAACTAACTGAATTTATGTGTTTTTGCAACTGTTTTTAGCCAAGCTATACCTTGAGACAGATCCTTCTGGAAGAGACAAGAGGACACCAATTGTCATCATTAAACAGGGCCATGAGCCACCCACATTCACAGGGTGGTTCCTGGGCTGGGATTCTAGCAGGTTGTAAACTGATGGCTGTAGGGAAAAACAAACATTATATGGGGTGGATGTCCCATTGCTGTTTTGGGGAAAAAAGGGGGGGTTTTGTTGTTTTAGAAAATTAATCTCAGCCATATGACTATTTTTTAAAGCCTGATACTGGTTTGAAATTCTTTTTAAAGTGGAATTTTCTTACGCTACTATTATTAAATAATCTAAAGTAAACTTTGTTATGGACCAATATTAGCTATGCTGGAAACTGATTATATCTTTTTTTGTGATTTTTTTAAAGGTGAAAAGTTATGCACAATCTAAGGGAGAGTGTCAGGAATTTTTATAATTCAGGAACCATTAGCCAAACATGTTCTTTAATATATATGCTAGAGAAGAAAGCCTTGGGGTTATACTCCTTTCTGTGTGTAGTATTCAAAGGAATAGTGTATTTACAGGAAGGTTTAT
Source organism: Manis javanica (assembly GCF_040802235.1). Classification (NCBI taxonomy): domain Eukaryota; kingdom Metazoa; phylum Chordata; class Mammalia; order Pholidota; family Manidae; genus Manis; species Manis javanica. Next base: position 61,568,786 of record NC_133161.1, on the reverse strand, counting down.
GTTAAGATGGCTTTAAAAGTTTATTCTTGCTTTCCTTCTTTAGCCAATGTCTTTGATACCATTAACTCCTAAGTGTCATTTTCTAAGAGAACTTTACTTTTTTGCTTTTTAAAAAGACTTTGAAAGCTTTTAACAGCTCTTTCATGACAAAATAATTTGTATTATCCACTTATATATGACAGTACATGTTTATTATCACAAAAGGTATGTACAAAAAACTTCTTAATGCTGCCTTGCATCATTAAAATATATCTCCTTTTAAAAAGGTGTTTTGTTGTGTTTATTCAACTGTGATATGTGACCTAATTATACCATATTAAACTTTTATGCATAAATTGTATTTAATATTTCTCAATTCATCCCCATTAAGTGGTCAAAATTAAATAACTCTTCCATGGCTATAGAATTATGAAAGATTTTTAATACCATATAGTGCATGGCCCTGTTAAAAGATGAACTGAGGCATATAAGGAGTTTATTTGAGCAAAAATCAAATTGAACTGGCCAGCCCCAAACGGGAAGTGGTTATGAGGCTCCTTCTGAAGGGAACTCGGGAAGAAGCTTTTACAGTGAAAAGGCAGAAACAAAGTAAGGGAACTATTGATTATAGCTTAAAGCCAGTTGGTTGGTTGTGATTTGTTGTACTTAGTGTTTTAATTTCATAAGCTTGAGGAATTTACAAGCTTATAGTTTGGTTGGTGTATCTAATGCCATAGCATTAGAGCCTCAGGCTAATGGCTTGCTCGTTTAATTATAAACAACTCCCAGAAAACAAGACAGGCAGAAGCTGGAGCTCCATAAAGGAAAACCCAGCTTTGGTGGTGGGCTAGGGGTGTGGCTGCGTGAGCAGGGGAAGTTACATCTCCGTGGGAAGGGGAATCGGGGCGGAGCAGCTCTGAGGAGCGCTCCTCCTCCCTCTGGGGAAATGGAGGTGCACGTGTTCCAGACGGAGCGGTGGTGTGGGCCAGTGGGCCCGGCACCATTTCAGCCCCAGGGTGAGCGGTCTTGTTTGGGTGGGAAGGAAGCAGGCACTCTTCACCCATTATTTACTAGACATTATCAGTGTCAGGCACTATTCTAGGCACTTTGGATCCAACATGAAGGAAACAGACAAAACTCCAACTGTCACGGAGTTTCTACTCCTGGGAAGAGGCTAACAAAACACAGTCATTAGGTGGAGACAGCAGTGCCCACCTATCCTCGGTTTTTTGTGCACTTTCAGTGCCCCGTGGAAAACGCGGTCCAGAGGCGGACAATTCTGACGAATCATCATCAGGTCAATTAGCCTAACTCCTCCTCACAAGCCAACATCATCCCTTGGCCTCATCCCGCAGGCGGCCTGTGTACCTCACAACCCCGCGGCGAGAGGGGTGAGTACGGGACAGTAAGATACTTTGAGAGGGGATAAACCACATAACTTTTATTAACAGTATATTGTTACGCTTGTTCGATTTTATTATTAGTTGATGTTAATCTATTGCTGTGACTAATTTTTAAACTATCATATGTACGTATAGGACAAAACATAGGGTTCCGTGCTATCTGTGGTTTCAGACAGCCAGTGGGGGTCTTGGAACTTAAACCCCCTGGGTAAGGGTGGACTATTATATATTTAAAATATATTAGAGGTTAAGTTCTATGGAGGAGGAAAATACAGGGTGGAGGACAGGAAGTATTAGGTGAGAGTGGGGCAGAGTGCAATTTTAATAGGGTGGTTACAGTAGATGGTACTCGATGGGGGAGGAAGTGAACCTTGTGGCCACACCCAGGCAGAGGGGAGCCTGAGTACAAAGGCCCCGAAGTGGGAGCATGCCTAGAATAACGGGGCTGAATGCTGAAGAAGCTGGGCGATTCCTTAGGGTTGCCTGCTACTGTCACCGCTGGACTAGAAAACAATTCAAGTTAAGCAGAGCTGCTATTTTAAGCCTGGGCTGTGGAAAGACTGCTTTTCCAAATCCCAAATCCAAATGCTCAAGGGGCAGTGATGGTGACGGCTGGGAGATCGCGCGTCATCAGCACAAACAATATGGGGAGATGGATCTCGTGAGCTGCACTGAGCAGCATTGTCCAGCCTACACAGTGGAGGTGGTAACAGAAATGGCCAGTAACTCCAGCTGCTGATCACGAAGATTTAGTAGACCTACATTTAGCAAAGTGAAAGGCAGCTGGCAGAGAGAAGGGATAAAGAGGATTTGTAAAAATTAGCTGGAAAGGGCGAGCTAGGGAATTGTTTTAATTTCCACCCAAAGCTGAGATGACTTGGAGAAACACCTGCAACACAGGTGAGGTCAGTATGTGGGGCGGGCAATGAGTTTATTTCTAAAAAGGTGAACATTTGGTGGGTTATGAAAGGCTCATTGTTCTTTGATATAGTGTAGTCTTAAAACTCATTATGTATAAACTCACAGGAATTAGTCTTTTGGATTTGAAACGCAGCCTCCTACAGCCTGATTAATAATACGGAAGTTCCATAATTTTCTATTTTTCTTGGATGGAGCTATTGCTTATTAATTTTTAATGTGTAGCATTAGATTTCTTTGTTCTCTTTGATTGTCCTCAAAAGATTTTTGGGATGGAAAACCAGAACAGATATACTTAGTTCTCAGCTACTAGTACTTTGCAGACCTTTCCTTACTTCAAATCATACAGCACGCTCATTTTTCGTGTGAAATATGTGAACTAGAAAACAAAATAACATTTTATGAATCTAGGAAAACCAAGTGCTAATCAGAAATAAGTATTATAGTCAGGAGTAGCATGTCTCACAAATTTTGAATCAGAAAATCAGATTAAGGCATTAACTTTGAGCAAAAGACTGGAAACAAGGAACTTATGAAAAGTGAACTATTGTTTGTCATTTTAGCTGTTTGTTTTGTTTAGCAAGACCATTAGAGAATTGGCCTCAAAATAACTTCTATATTGTACAGGTTATTCTGAGGAATGAAATTCTAATCAAAATAAAAGAATTCTAATATTCATTATATGTACAGGATGGGGCTGTTTTCATTCAAAAAGATATATTTTCAAAACTTTTTTTTCTTGCTCTTGTGCTTTCTCCGCTATGATTTCTCACCGTTTTAGTTTTAAAAACTTATGTTTGATATTTTTTAAGTATGTTATTTATTCATATTATACATATTATATATATGCATATATATTCTTTATACATATTAAGTGTTTTATATATTCTCTAAAATCTTTCTTAAATACCGTCACTTTAACATATTAATGCTTTAGTATTGAAAGAAAAAAGAAAAGGTTGAATTGACGTTTTACTATATATGCCAGATAAATTATGTATGGCCAAAAATTGAAATGTGAAAATGAATGAACCATGAAAAGAATAGAAGAATCCATGGAATTATATATATTGGAATATATGAATAGGGAAGGCATCTCTCAATAGCTGATAGGATAAGAACAAAGTAGGGAATAGCAGCATGTTTATTTTTTAAGGGCACTTAAAATGTTTGCCAAGAAGGAAAATATTCTGTGCCATAAAACAAAAATGGCAACAAATTTAGAGTACTGAAATCATACAAACTGTGTTCTCTAGCCACAATGAAATTTAACCAGAAATAAATGATGGAAAAATTATCTGGCTAATCTCCAAACATTTGGATAAAAGAAATGACAGGGAAATGAGAAATGTTCTTATCTCAATGAAAATCAAAATACAGCCTATCAAAATGTGTGGATACAGCTAACTCAGTGCTTAAAAAGAAACTTACAATATTAAATGCTAACATTCAGTGAATAGAAAGACCTTAAATCAATGATGTAAGCTTCTGCCTTAAACTGAGAGAAGAGCAAATTAAGCCCCAAGAAACAGAGAAGGGAATGACTCATACAGACTAATACAAAAAAGGGGAAAAATATAACATACTACTAATATCAGGAAAAAGTGGTATCATCACAAAACCTATGAACACTAAAAAGAAAATAAACACAATTTTATGCTTATAACTTTGATGTTCTTGAAATGGGCTAATTCCTTGGAAGACAGAAATTACTCAAACTAACTCAAGACGAAACAGACACATAACCTAAGTAGCAGGACACACACACATATTAAATAAATGAAAGGTTAATAAACCTGGCAGAGAAAAGTCTAGGCCTGAAATTGGGCTTCTCTGTCATTTCTGTCAAACAAAAGCAATAAAGCCATTTCTATACAAACTCATCCAGATAATAGAAGATGAGAGAACATTTTTGACTCATTTATGAGGCCAGTATTATATTACGCTGCTACCAAAATGAGACAAAAGAAATTATAAGAAAGGAAAACTACATACTAATATTCCTCAAGATGTAAATATTTAAAATTTATTAAATTGAATCCAGCAATACATAAAAAGCAAATAGGTTTTATCCATGGAGTCCATTTTAACATTTAAAACTAATAAAAACACATCCATATTGAACATACAGTGGGGAAATGACAGCCTCTTCAACAGCTGGTGCTGGCAAAACCAGACAGCTACATGCAAGAGAATGAAACTGGATTACTGTCTAACCCCATACACAAAAGTAAGCTCAAAATGGATCAAAGACTTGAATGTAAGTCATGAAACCATAAAACTCTTAGAAGACAACATAGGCAAACATTTCCTGCATGTAAGTATGAGCAACTTCTTCCTGAACACATCTCCTCGAGCAAGGGAAATAAAAGCAGAAATGAACTCATGGGACCACATCAAACAAAAAGTTTCTGTACAGCAAAGGACACCATCAACAGAACAAGAAGGCATCCTACAGTATGGGAGAATATATTTGTAAATGACATATCTGACAAGGGGTTAACATCCAAAATATATAAAGAACTTACGCACCTCAACACCCAAAAGCAAATAACCTAATTAAAAAATGGGCAGAGGTATGAAGAGACAGTTATCCAAAGAAGAAATTCAGATGGCCAACAGACACATGAAAAGATGCTCCTCATCACTAATCATCAGGGAAATGCAAATTAAAACCACAATGAGATACCACCTCACACCAGTAAGGATGGCCAGCATCAAAAAGACTAAGAACAACAAATGCTGGCGAGGATGAGAAGAAAGGGAAACCCTCCTACACTGCTGGTGGGAATGTAAGAAGCTAGTTCAACCATTGTGGAAAGCTATATGCAGGTTCCTCAAAAAACTAAAAATAGAAATACCATTTGACCCGGGAATCCCACTCCTTGGAATTTACCCAAAGAATACAACTTCTCAGATTCAGAAAGACATATGCACCCCTATGTTTATTGCAGTACTTTTTACAATAGCCAAGATATGGAAGCAACCTAAGTGCCCATCAGTAGATGAATGGATAAAGAAGAAGTGGTACATATACACAACGAAATACTATTCAGCCATAAGAAAGAAACAAATTCTACCATTTGCAACAACATGAATGGAGCTGGAGGACATTATGCACAGTGAAATAAGCCAGGTGGAGAAAGACAAATGCCAAATGATTTCCCTTATTTGTGGAGTATAACAATGAAGCAAAACTGAAGGAACAAAATGGCAGCAGACTCAGAGACTCCAAGAATGAACTAGTGGTTACCAAAGGGGAGAGGTGTGGAAGGGTGGGTGGGGAGGGAGGGAGAAGGGGATTGAGGGGTAGTATGTTTAGTACACATGATGTGGGGGATCACAGGGAGAACATTGTAGCACATAGTGGATCTGTGGCATCTTGCTGCACTGATGGACAGTGATTGCATTGGGGTATGGGTGGGGACTTGATAATATGGAAATGTAGTAACCACATTGTTTTTTTATGTGAAAACTTTATAAGAGTGTATATCAATCATTCCTTAATAAAAAATCCATATTAACAGACTAAAAGGAAAAATGAGTATCTGAATAGATGCAAAAAAGTATTTCATAAAATTGAACAACTGTTCATAATAAAAACTCATCAAACCAGCAATAGAATGGAAGTTCCACAATCTTAAAAAGGGCTTCTGCAAAACTTATAGCGCTGGTGTCATATTTAAGATGGAAGACCAAACTTTTCCTGCTAAGATTTGGAACAATATACAGATGTTTGTTTCCATCTCTTCTATTCCATTTTTTACTGGAGTTTTTAGTCAGCCTAGTAAGGCAGGGTTTCTCAACCTTGACACTGTTGACATTTTGATCATTCTTTGATTTTAGGGGGCAGCCCTATGCATTGTGAGATGATTGGCAGCATCTCTAGCCTCTGCTTATCAGAAATAGCACCCCTGTCCCCACCACTGTGAACCAATCAAAAATATTTCCAGACATTTCCAAATGTCCCTAGGGGGAGAGGGGAGAAAATTGTCCCCAGTGGAGAGCTGCTTCAATAAAGGAAGAGAAGGAACTAAAAGGCCTGAAGTTTGAAAAGGAAGTAAGTACTCTTGATGAAAGTGACCTGGGCATTAATATTCTGTAAACACTCCCAGGTGATTACAATATACAGCAAGGCTGGAAACCTGCTAGAGCCTTTTGCAAATCAAATACAGCTCTTTCCAGACTCCACTACCAAGGAACATTCTTATATTATTTTCATATGCAGGAATAGCAAAGCCTATAATTGGTTATCCTTCAAACACGATATTTAATAACCGGCTAAACATCTGACTTTAAAGTCCTGCCCATGTTCTACCTTTGCCTCAAATCAACTCAAATTTGAGACACTATATAATAGTCTGTCAGCAGCATAATATTTGCTTTCTGTCTACTCTAGAAATAGATTTTTTATTTTAAAGCATTAGGGATAGAAATTACCTATCTGCAAATCTCTTCAAGTCCTTTAAGACAGTGTTCTGCCTGATTAAAACAAGTTATGAAATTGTTCTCCAGAGATGTATACATCCAAACAGCACAGTAGAGGGCGCTCGTTGTCCATGTTACTAAAGAAAGTTCGGTAGTTTCTGAAAACACTGAGAAATAGTCATATTTTTATTTTAAATTGGAAGAGCAGTGCTTCTAGGCACTTCAAATATGTTGTATTCCTAGTCTAGAAGTATTTTATAATGTTTTCCAGTTTTGAGGTTCAATAGAGTGCAATCATATATTGATTTTATAATACATTTGCTACATGGCCAGACTAGCTGGCATGTTTATCTTGTTATATATATATATATACACACACTGGTGTATATCCTAGTGCTGACCATACAGCAGAGAGCAGAGAATAAGGATGCCCTACCCTCAGTGGAGCTACATTAGAGTGGGTGGAGACGGAAGAGAAGCAAATACTCAGGTGCATATTGTGGCATATGGCAATAACTGCTGTCAAGGAAAATACGGCTGGAGAGACTTACAAGGATTGTGAGATGAGGGATTCTATTTTAAAGAGAGTAATCAGGAAGTCCTCTTCAAGTTGATATGTGGGCAGAGACCTGAAGGAAGTGAGCGGATGAGTCTGTGACGGTGAATTTTATCTGTCACCTTGACTGGGCCATGGGCCATCCAGATACCTGGTTAAACATTATTTCCAGGTCTGTCTGTGAAGGTTTTTCTCAAAGAGATTGGCATTTGAATTGGTAGACTGAGTAAAACATGAGACCTTGTAATTATTAAAGATACAAAATATATGCAGAGAAAGACAGATAACAAATGATTTCACTTACATATGGAGTATAAAAACAGCAAAACAGAAGGAACAAAAAAGCAGTGGACTCATAGACACCGAAAAGGGACTAGTGATCACCAAGGGGGCGGGGTTGGGGAGTGGGGGAGGGGGGATGGGGATAAAGGGGCACAATAATTCGCAACCAAAATATAAGTTGGTCACGGGGATGGTGGTACAGCACAGAGAATACAGTTAATGATTCTGTACCATTTTACTACATTGGTAGATAGCTGACCACACTAGAGGGGGTGAGGATTAATAATATGGGTAACTCTTGAACAACTGTGTTATGTATTTGAAACCAACGTGAGATTGTATATCAATAATACTTTAATTTAAAAAATAAAATAAAATAAATGGATGCAGTTAAAGGTAATATTTAAAAACACTCTGAAACCAGTACAATTTTAATATTCAATATTTAAAATCAGTGTTGTTGAACCAGAGTGTATTCAATTCCTATTTCTGCTCTAGCAGATTGTCCCAAATGTAGTGGTTTGAAACAGCACAAGTACATTGTCTTTCCAGTTCTATAGCTCAGAACTCAAAAATAGGTCAACATGGGTTTTTTTGGAGGCTCTGGGAGAAACTCCCTTTCCTTGCCTTTTCCAATTCCCATTGGCTCCTTGTGTATTATAGTTTGTGGCCACTTCCTCCATCTTTTAAAAATCTCTCTCTCCCCACCATCAGCCCTCTGCTCTCTGACCTTCTCTGACTCTGACTTTCCTGCCTCCCTCTTTCATTTGTAAGGACCCTTGTAAAAATTATACTAGGCCCTCCTTGATAATCTCCCATTTCAAGGTCAGTAATCTAACCATATCTGATTCATCCCTTTGCCATGTCAGGTTCCAGACAGGATGTAGTAATCCTGGGGCACTGACTGCTATTCCACCTACTGTGCTGGATAGAACAGTATCCAGTGAAGCCAGTATTCTAGTTTGTTGGCATATTGGTAAAAGCTGATAACCTGAGAAGCTGGTAGACTTTCCCACTCCCATCATATCCACATTCAGCCTAGACCCTCATTTCTAACATAGAAAATAAATATTATTATAGCTGGTGGGAAATCCAGTCAGCATTTCATTTCCTTCCTAATTTTTCCAAAGTTGCTGTTCTTGTTCCAACCTATAAACAGAGGCAGTTCAGTTAGAGTATTTTAAGGAACTACAGGGTACTATAATCCTTATTAGGAAATAGAAGCTACCCCTCCTGGGCTCACACAAGGCAGTTGCTGTCTGTACAATTACAGTAACACTACTTGAAAGACAAAAGTATATGTGGGACAGTTATGAAGACCTGGGAGTGGGTATGATATTGCATTTGAGCTTAACCAAAACCAAAATATTTTAAACAACTAAAGATCTAATTTAATCAGATACATTTTGAGCTTTGGTTTTTGAGAGTGGCATTTTTCTTTTCTTAGATTCTTAGTCACAGCGTATCTGTGAATTTTGTGTCTTTGAAGATCCAGTAGGGACATTGTTAGCCAGACGGGCTTCTAATGATACATGACATTCAACCCAGTTTTGAATGAGAAGAATTATTATTTGATATTTTGATTTCTGGTTATAAAAGTGCTTCAGAAAAGATCATATTTTTATAAGGTCAGGTATTTTTTTACATGAACTTTTATTGAGGGCACCAGATACAACTCCTTTTTTTAAACAATCCTTGAGTCAGCTGTTCATTTGAATTTGCATTTTATTCTTTCCTTTGCAATGTTTCAGGCCCCAAGAGGTCATCATTTACTCAAAGCAGAAAATTTATATAAGGCCTAACTGTCCCTTTAGAATCCACACAATTCCCTTCTTTATGATCCATGATGGTATTCCTTAAGAGAAGAGGTCACTGTCAAACACAATATATTTCTCAAGGAATTTCATAAATGATATATAGGAACAAGTCATTCCATATTCTGGCACCAAAACTGCCACAAGCTCAGAAGACTGTTTAGGCAAAAATAGTTACAGAATAATGATTCCCCAATTTGTAATGGAAAATCAGTTAATAATGAAAAGTAAGGAAATTATGTTTTATTTCCTAGTAAGGATTATAGGTACCCTATAGTTTGCCAAAATATTCTGTAATTCTAAAATTTCCAGCTCTGGGGGTTTTTTAAAAGTGTATTTTGTACTTGTTGAATTTTGAGATGATTATTGAAACCAAAAAAAATGGAAGTATAATTTTATTCAATTTTCTAGGCATGTTTCTTCCCCTGGAAAGCAAACTATTCAGTCTGGGCAGCACCAGATCCCTTCCTGGGCATTCCCATGATGACACCTGACAGCCAAATACAGCCAACAGATTACTGATGCTGTGGGGCTGCCTTTGTCTGTCCAACAGCAGTGTGGTTGGTTATGGTATTAGCTCAATACTAACAAACACTGTGTGGTATCCTGGTAGGTCTTTTAATTAGACCTTGGGAAGAATCCTGGCTCCACCACTACTAGTTAGGCTTAGTACATTAGGTGAATCACTTAATTGCTTTTTGAACCTCAGTTTTTCCAACGGTTAAGCATGCATTTGCCTGCACACTCACCTTGACAATCCAGGTATTAGATGGCTTTCACTGGTGAGTGTGATGCTGGGAAAAAATGCAGCATGGCTGTGGGAAGTCAGGAGGAGGTGGATGAACTGCTGGAAGTCAGGAGCCTAAGCCAAATGAGGAGAGAAGAAGGAAGTGAGTGAGAGCATGGTATAGTCTCAGGACAAACAGAATCTGGCGAAGACAGAGAGACTGAACAATACCTAAATAAATAGATACATCAAAAAGCAGATATGCTATGGAAGGGAGTTATAAGCATAGTTGTTCAACTAATCACAGAAATCTTGTGGAAAAAAGAGGAGGATATTGGGAAAAGCTCAAGGATTGAGTAGAATAAATAAAAATAATGCTAATGAGGGCCTAGGTAATAGTGAAGAAAACTGAATGCCAGAAGTGATTACTGGTTTGAAGTATTTTATGCTTGATGAGATTTGTGATATATGCAGGGATGAGAAGTAAAAATTAAATGAACAACACCTTTGTGGAAGGTAGGGACAATTCCTTCTTTTCTGGAAGGAAAAAACCACCTCTTAGATTATTAACCATTTTATGTTTACTCACCTTTTGCATTTATCATACATAATAAGAATTTTGATTTTATTGAACATTTCTGAAAGTAGAAGGTAGCAGTTTAGAGCAGTGTTCTTTCTAGCTCCAGAAAAAAACTGAATGTAGCTTGAAGGACAAATAAAAATTAAAAAGCAGAATATATCACAAATAAATATTTTTATTGATTAGTCACTTGGTTCTGATACACAGTCTAAATATTTAGTATTTAGAAAAACAGTCTAAATATTCCAAAGAGAAAATGTAGATAAAAAGTACATTATTTATTTTGTATGTAATTTGGGAGTTAAAAGTATTGTTTCTAAATATGCATGCTATTTCCCCCTAAGTGATGGGTAAAAAGGAAAAGAACAAAATATATTAATGTGATTATCTATAGCTGCTAATTGATCTCTATTAGCCATTCTCCCCCTTTTCCTTTTAGTTATAGAAACTTGCCTGCATGACTTAGTAGGTCACATTCTCTGTGTCTCTGGCAGCAAGGTTTGGCCATGTGACTAAATTTCTGGCCAAACATGTTAGCAGGAGTTCTTTTGAGTTATAAGGGCTGGTTTCTAGTCATTTCCTTAAAAAGGAAGCTGTTTGTCTTCCACATTGCTATTCCCTTTTCCACTGGCTGAGAAATGATGAGAGCTTGTGCACAGAGATGGAAGCCACACATAGCAGATGGCAGAACTTCCCTCTTATGACTGATAGATAAAAAGAAAGAACTGTCTATCTTACTTGAGACACTGTATTTTGGAGTTTCTTTTTAGAGCAGTTCAGTCTGTACCCTAATTAATATAAAAACTGGTATCAGAAGTGGAGCTTTAACATATGTGGCCCTGCCTTAATGGTAGACTTGCTAAGAGTCAGTAAATAGATACTTCAGGCTGGGAAGCCAGTAATCCTTTTTAGTGTGAAAACATTAAATAAAACTATTACCAGTGATAATTAAGAAGGCAGATCACATGCTGGCCAAACCTGTACCTCCTAGACAAGGGGTTTGGAAGATTCAGATGCTTGATGTGTATGGGCCATTCCCTGCAGCTTTTAGCAATGTGCTGTAGGAGAGAGATGAAGTCAGGCAAGAATTAATCAGTTTAAAGCAGAGATGAAAGGGGTTATAACTCTGCTCTATTCTAAGCAGGTAGGCTTAAATCTATATTGATTAAGAGATTACCAACTTGGAAAAGCCAACTGTTCTGTAAACAAAATATCCACAGATAAAGTTATCACTCAGGACTTGACTCAAGAGCTTTCCCTTAAGTGTTTTCAAGCAAGAATGTGAAGCTATCCAAAATCAGATTAGGGGTGTTATGTTCCCTCCTGGTGTAGCTGCTGTTAATTCAAGGAGGGAAGGATGATAGCTTTGTCAGGGTTATATCCAGATAAAGCCTTTGGTTGTGGTTGCTTTCTTACACAACTACCTAAACCAATAGAAAAGGAGTCAACTGTTTTTGAGCAAATTATATTGCTAAAGAACTTGAAAGTCTAGTCAACAAATTTTGCAATTGTTTGACTATAAAACACCTCCTGAGATCCTAACCCCGTAACCCATATCAGCAAACAGTTGAAAAACTTGTGCTAACCATCATCACATCTAAGTGGAAAAGAAGGCATGCTTTCCAACATGCACAGTCGATGTGTCCCAGGGAATTACGAACAGAGAAGAATTCCCCAAAGGACAAAGCCAGGAGACCAAAAGGACAATGGCCAAGGGAGTTTCCCAAAGAGCAGAGCCAGGATTTCATCAAGGAAGGGGCTTCCTCTACAGCTAGCAAGGAGAGTCTGCAATTCCTGCCCAGTGAGATTTCAGCATTGCCATAGACTGGGGGTTCTCTGTGTTTCCCATTCTTCTGTTTTCCAAGTAAGAATGTTTATCAGCTATCCCAGTTCTATTCCACCACTGTGTATCAGTATATATGTATGTTTGTATCTTTGGGGAGGGGGTAGTACAAGTGAAATTATCTACAAGTTTATAGGTCATAGAACCAGAAGAAGCCTTATAAGACTCATGGAAAGAACTTTGCATCATGTAGAGATTTTAGATTTTTAGATAAACTGGATTGGACTCCACGTTTTTCATCCTTGGAAAAGAGGTGTGTCCTTCATGTGGGATGAAAGAAACAAGATAATTGAATTACCATAGAAATGGGCTGTGGTACAAGCTGCTAAGTGTCCCCTAGTTAGTATTCAATATCCCTTAATTCTTTGTAATCATAGAACCCAGAAAATCTTAGCAAATATGTGGCTGTCCAGGTAGAAAAGAAAGTTCCAGCCTCACTTGGAGCTGTTTGTGGCCATGTGACTTAGTACGAACATTTACCTAATAGAACATTTGCCTTAAAAGGAATTTTTTTACTACAGTGGCTTAACCTGTACGTTAATAAAGAAAGCACTTTTGTATTCAACAAGAATAATACAGGAAGGAATTTAACTATTTCTAGGAATGGTAATGGAGTACAAAATAATAAAAAAAATAGATTTACAAGTATCTTTTGAGGCACATTTAATATTGTTCAAGGCTAGTGAGAAAGAAGTGTTTAAAGAGTACTTTTTCACAAAATTAGTAAAGAGCAAAGTTAGTGGTTCAGTGTAACTTGTGTTTGACAATGTTTCTATAGTGTAGCTCGTAGCTTTTTCTCATCTCTAAAATCTAGGAATATAGTATGGTCTCAGTTAATATTTATTGAATGGTAATCTCAAAAGTGGGTAGGTCACAAGATGATAAGTAGAATGTTGTGAAGGGCTAAAATGATGATTCAGTTCTGTTGCAGAGAGCTTTAACCTGCCCCAAAGGGGAGAGGGGGAAACACAGCTCTATAATTTCTGAATGCATCTCAGAAAAGAATGTATGTACACAGAAAGCATTAAAGAAAAATATGATACATTTACTACATTTATAACTACATAAGTACTGATTTTTTTTCATTGAAACAGATCTCTTATAAATTAATAGAGTCAACATCCCAACAGAAAAATGGTCAAAAGGACATGAAGAGACAGTTTTACAGAGAAGAATGAAAAATGACCAGTTTATATTGAAAAGATGTTCTATGGCACTCATAATTTAGTAAATTCAAAATAAAAGGGAAGAATCATATTTTTGCCTATCAAAGTAGCAAATATGAAAATATGAGTGGTCATTGGAATATAGGGACACCAGTTCACAAACACACTGTTAATGGGTTTATAAACTGGTCAAAACATTTTGATTTATAGCACATTATTTTTGTAAAAAAAAAACCTGAAATGTATGTAAATATCAAACATATGCACTGTATTTCACTAGACTGGGTACCCAGAGAAGAAAGAGTGATGTGAGAGTTTCCAAGCAAGCTAAGATGTTGATAGCCCTTCAAATTGATATTTTAGCATATTTACCTAATATTTAATCAGAAGCAAGGAAAGGCAGAAGTCTCACATCTACTTCAGCAGAGGTACATCTCATTTCTCCTCTTATCCCAGAAGTGCATACTGTACCCAGTCAATGAGAAGTCCTGCAGTTACCCTCTGCCTTGGAGAGCAGTTTAGAGATCATCTGTATTTACTCAAATGTAATTCCTCGTTTTCTCATCTCCTATCTCAATTAGCTTATCAAGTAATTTTTCATACCACCTAGTTCTGAAAGTCCTGGTAAAGAGAATTGCTGCATTGTTTCTAGTCAGGTTTGGCCTCCAACAATGGTTAGGAACTGCTGTACCTTGAAGCGTTTAAGCATCTGCCCACCGGCTCCTCATTCAGTCATGCAGCAGTTCTTAATGTCAGTCATTTGCAAAGCTACTCATTGTAAACATGTATTGTTACATAGAGAAACCAGCCCTTCTACTGAAAAAAAATAAGTGAGACCTACTTTGAATTAAAAGGAAAAAAGTAATATTTATTTTAAACCTAATGCATTTGAAATGGGTTTGAATTTAACAGCTGGCATATGCCCAGCATATGTAGACTGACCAGTCATTCCAGTTTGCTGTTGTCCCTGGGCAAATAAACAATGAGAGAGAGAGAGAGAGAGAGAGAGAGAGAGAGAGAGAGAGAGAGAGAGAGAGAGAGAGAGAGAGATTGATTTATAAATGAACTTCACAGAAATTTTAAAAAGCCATGAAACCTATAAAAGAAATGGCTCAACCTAAGTATCTATTAGGGAGTGGCTAAAATAAAATATTTTACTTTGCAATATCAACTAAAAATACTGGTGCAGATGTGGTGCGACTACAACTCTCACCGACTGCTGGCAAAAGTATGATTTGATACATTGGTTTTGAAAAGCTTTCACTTTCTATTACAATGGGCATGTATATACCCTATGACCTAGATATTCTACTCCATGTATATACCCAACAGAAAAACATATAAAACTGCTACACCAAAGGATATAATTGAATTTTTTAAATGTTAAATTTATTTTTTTCATTGTTAAAGAAATGAAGATACTGATCATTAATTTCCTTGTATAATATAATCAGTGGAAGACAAATCAGAGGTGGTATTATTTTCCCTTGTACTTTGCAACTGGTGGTGTTTCTCTCTTTCATATGGATAGGAAAGCAGTGGACTGTTATTTGATGATACCAAATGGGAACATTTGTCTTCTAATGCAAGAATAAGAAATCAGTAGTTCATGTTTTCTGTTACTTGTGAGAATTGGGTCTTTTAGTTTAGTTAACATGACAAAATCCATCTTATTTAGAGGGATTATTTTGAATGCTATTGTAATAAAAATAATACCTTTATTAAAAATGTCTGATCACACAATGCTTTTCCAACATTTCTGCACTGATTGTAAACAGTACTGAATTAAAATATTATTCCTGCAGATTTACTTATGACTCAGTCTAAGGTTTTAATAATTCATAACTTAAGATTAATGTTGATGTTATTAAAATCATTCTGACTAATGTCAACTCCCAGGTAAACAAGAATGAGCTAATTTCAGTTTTCCTAATTATCTAACATTGGTGTTAGCTTGTGCTAGATCAATCATTAGAATATATTTTGTCAGCTCTTTCCTCCTCGGGAACAAACAGGTAGGGAGTGAGAATGGCAGGGGATGGCTCTTAACTCTTTAGAATGAGCAGAGGAAGAGATGAATGTGGACAAATTTCACTGGAGTGTTGACCCACTGAAGATGCTATAGAGGTGAAGTTTCTCTTCACCCACTCCCTTTCAGTTACCTGGAAATAGCACCTGAGTATGGAGTTCTTGGTAACAGTACCTTCTGGAAATCAGTCTTGTTCCACATTTTAAGTTTTTCGTAGGACATGATGGAAACCATGCAGGTAGAGTTCAGGGGATAAGATAAAACAAGAAGGGAAGCTACTGAAGTAATGTTGATGTCTCCGTTATTTTAGAGGGATCAGCTGCTTGTAAAGTATGTTTGTGGTGACAGGTGATGCCAAGAATCACTTCATAATCTCTTGCTAGCTTGGAGCTGCTTGCTGCCTTTTTCCTATGGGAGGGAATCTTGGAGGTATTTATATCTAGCCTCTTATTTCTTTTAGATACTGATTACTGCAGGCGTATCAGTGAAGTTGGGGAACACATGGAATATGAGATAGAGAAATTGTAATTACTGTGTAGTATGAAGTGTTCTGGGTGAAACTGTTGTGTTTTTTAATTCAGTGGGGTGATTGTAGACAATGCCACCACTGCACATACCTTTGGGGAGCACATTTGGTAACCCATTTGTCTATGGATGGTAGACAACTGACAGTTAAATACAGACTTGGCTGTATTTGAACACCATTTAAAAAAATCAGAAGCTATAAATCAGGTAGCTAGACCTGTCCATGGAGTCAGAAGGTTCCCTGAATTGGTGCTACCTAGAGTCGAGAAAAGAGCAGTGCTACAGATCATGTGCCCTTTTGGCAAGGATATATAACACCATCACGACAGCTTTGTACTAATGAAGGAGATAAAGCCCAGAGTAAGTGTCTCCATGGTAATCCAAAGGAAGAAAATGGTTAAAATAATCCACTATATTACTGCTCATCTGGAGACAGATACCATTGATAAACATAGTGTAAGTCACTGTTCCTATTCTAAAACATGTTTAATGTGTAGGTAGAGCCACAGCTACTGGCTAAAACGGTACAGCGGCAAATCCTGACCACGGCCTGCCCCATGCAAAACAGATAAATGGAGTACATATTTTACACAGAGTGCACCACAGTTGGTCTTGGAGTTTTCAGATACGTAGGCTGCTGCATGTAGGTATTTGACGCTCATGTTATCCTCACTCATTCAGTATCAAATGAGGATTAACACAAGCAGGTTTTTAGAGTAGAAGTATTCTCGTGTTTGGGCCTCATCTTTTTCTCCTTAGTGATTGGCGGCTGGGGTTCTAGTGAGTTTACCATCACCGTTGCTGCTATTTCTGTTGTCATTGCTTTTAGTGGGATGGGGGTGCCCTGCCTGTAGATAATGGCACATTTGAAGTGCTAAAATTTGCAAGCTATGAGGTCAACGATTTCTGGGCTATCTGCAGCAGCTCCAGGCTACCGTGGATTATAACTGGATTAGTGCTACAGAGCCCAGAAGGCAGATTCGACAAGTAACTTCCATTTTTAAATGAAAGAGTAATACTTTGGGGGTCAGTTTCCCGGCAAACCATGCAGAGATAGAAGTTCTCAAGATTAGGAGAAAACATCTGTTGTCCAACTGGAAGTATAGGTCCTGATGGTGTAAGTCTGGATGGATCAGGATGCCCCTGATCAGAGCAGAAGTAAAAGAATCTTTTCTTTTTCTGAACATCCATAGCCATTTCTGAATATAAGATATGAGTACTCTGGTGGTGTATACACACACACACACACACACACACACACACACACACATTGTTTTATTGAAGAGAAATGACCTTTATTTTCTGATTTAAAAAATGTAACCTATTTTAAATGCTTCCCACTACCCCACTAATCTCAGCATAGCAATGCACCCGAAAGAAACAAAGACCTCATCCCAGAGACCCTCTGAAGTAGTTCCAGTGTTTACTGAAGTTCTCTTGAGATGGCAACAAAAGAAGGGTTAATTTTTTAGAACAGAGAGCAAGGATTCCCCCAAATCTGCTCTTCACAGAATCTGCTCATTTTTCCCACTTTTCCTCATTCTCTTCCTGCCCTCCCTGTCCTCAGCTTCCTGCTCTCAGTGTCACTCTCCTTTCTGCCTTTCAACACCATTAATACGAAAGCAAGGAAACAGCAACTGGCTGAGCTGCAGAAGATGCTTGCCTTCTTAGAAGGGAGGGGAGGAGGGGAAGGATTGGAAAATCTTATCATTTAATTGCATTTATTTTATTGCTGGCACAAAGATTATACATGCTCTCTTAGTTTCCTAGGGCTGCCATAACAAATTACCACAAACTTAGTGACTTAAAACAAAAGAAATTTTTTCTCCCACAGTTGTGGAGTCCAGAAGTACAAAATCAAAGTGTCCTCAGGGCCATGTTCACCGTGAAGGCTGTAGGGGAGCATCCTTCTTGCCTCTTTTAGATTCTCGTGGCTCCAGGCATTTCTTGGTTTATAACAGCATTAACTCCAAGCTCTGACTCCTTCTTCACATGGCCTTTTTCGCTGTGTCTTCTCATAAAGACACGTCACTGGATTTAGGGCCCACCCAGTTTATCCAGGTTCATCTAATTTCAAGAGTATTAATTACATCTGCAAAAACCCTTTTTCTAAATGAGGTCACATTCACAGGTACACATAAACACTACAGTTCAAATTTCTCTGTTTAACTGCACAGGGTGTAAGCCTAGATGGATATACATCTTCCTTTCTTAACTTATTTGATATAGTTCAGAGTGTAAGCTAGTAAAATTGGCTGAGCTGTGATTTAATGCAGGTAGCTTGACTCCAGATCCCATACTCCTAACATTTGTGCTGCATCATTAGCGGGTGCTCCAGAATGCATAATTGCTTCTACTGGTAATGAACCCCTGCTACCCAGACCTCTTCTAGAACTTAGAGCAGCTTTTCCATAGCTGAAACAAAGAATACGGTTCAGAACAGAAACTAAAAGCTGAGAGTGTCTCCTTATATCAAGATATCTCCCATCTGCCAGAACTAAGCTTGTACCACTGCCCCTCCCCTCACTTCATCAACAGAGGAGAGGAATTGTTTAAGTACCTTGAGAAATTCTCAAGGATTTTTCTCTCAGAAGTCTTATATTTTTATCTCTCATAAGTTTGGAAGACCATGACCTTCTTTGCAACAGTTCAACATGAAGAATATCCTTGAAACCTTCTAAGAAAGGAGACTGGACAAGATGAAGAGTGAGAATGTCTCAGCATCCCTTAGAGGTTTGGTGGCCATGTCTCCCTTAACATATGGCTCAGTGCTTCTGGGAGGCCAAGGCAGTTGCTGATCAGTGATCAGCCTGGGTGAAGGGTGGGCTGCTAATTATTGCTCTAACTTCTCCAGAGACAAGCTGGGGTGATTTATTTATGATGCAAGAACATTTAAAGAGGAAAGAGGAAAGACTTGTGTGTTATCAGTGAGCAGATTTTTTTTTGAGGCAGAATCAGTTATAAGAGGAGAGGTTTATTTGACTGGAAGAAGTAAAGCATTTTGGATAGTGAGAGGGAAAAAGTACCACCTTTACCAGTAGCTTGGTGTCCTGTTAACAGAAATAGAGCAAGATTCTGCTAGCCCCTTTTAAGACACCAGACAATATAATAGTGTAGGGATGGGGACACTAACAGTGAAGTTCTTCAGCCCCTGATAGAAAGCTGGTTGCAATTGGGAAGCACTGCCTAGCATGGAAGTTGAAGTGGAAATGTCATATTATAAGCAGAATTAGAAAGGGGACATAAACTTTGAGTTACAGAAAACAGACTAAGAGAAAGAAAAGAATCCAAAGCAAAGATCTGATTCAAGAACATGAAAGGCATACAAAATAAGTATGCTGGCAGAGTCTGGCAAGTTCTGTGTGGAAGCAATGATGTGAATGGAGATAGACCTTATGAGGTAACTCAGTGGCCAGTTGAGTTAGTAGGGTCTCTGAGCTTGTTTCGAGATGGCCCACTGAAATAACCCAAAAACAAAGAAAATCTAAACTCTATATAAGAATAGACACATTTTTTTAATGAGAAAATAAGTAGGAACCAATCTTTCTAGCTACTACTTTCTGATTTTCTTACTAATATCCTGCAGCTATTAGAACTCACTCTCATTTCATCTCCTGTCATCTTTCCAAACACTGACTCTGACTCATGGCTAATCTACAAATTCTAGAAATAGTTTGAGTAGCAAGGTCATCAGAGATAGCTCAAGGCCAAGGTAAAAGAAAAGCATTTTTGGAAAGAGCATTGAGAGAGAAATGTCCTTCTTCCTTCCTGCCCTCTTCCCTGCCTTCTTCCTTTTTCTTGTTCTTTCTTTTTTTTTTTTTAAATCATGTAACCTTCCTTTGGCAACTATTTATTGTATAGAAATTTACTTTTCTAGAAATGTTTTGATTCTCATTCAATTTCTGATAAATGAGAAATATTAAACAGAATACACTAGCCTTGTGTAATAAAAGCTGCTTTTCTCATCAACTTCTGAGGGAAATCTGCTGAAGTTATGAAATGAAGGTTATTCCCTAAAGAATGTACAAAATGACTTCTTAAGAAATATTGGTGCTACCTTGAAGGCATTCTACTAGGCAAAATAAGTCACACAGAGAAAGACAAATACCGTATAATATCTCCTATATGTGGACTCTTAAAAAAGTCAAACTCAAGACAAACCAATTGTAGAATGGTGGATATCGAGGTCTGGGTGGGGGAAATGGAGATATTGGCCAAAGGGTCCAAACTTCCAGTTATAAGATTAACAAATCCTACAAATCTAGTATACAGCCTGGTGATTATAGCTAATAATACTCTAGGATATACTGAATATTGCTAAGAAAGCAGAGCTTAAGTATTCTCACCCAAAAAAGAATTGATAATTATGTGATGAGACAGCATTGTTAGCTATGCTATAGTGGTAATCATATTGCCATCTATAAATGTTTCAAATCAATATGTACACCTTAAACTAGCACAATGTTGTTGTTTTTGTTTTTTTGCTATCATTAATGTACAATTACATGAGCAACATTATGGTTACTAGACTTCCCCCATCATCAAGTCCCCACCGCATACCCCATTACAGTCACTGTCCATCAGCGTAGTAAGATGCTATAGAATCACTACTTGTCTTCTCTGTGTTGTACAGCCCTCCCCATACCCTCCCACACATTATGTCTGCTAATCGTAATGCCCCTTTGCACAATGTTTTTTGTCACATATATCAATAAAATTAAGGGGAAAAAAATAGAAAAAAAAAGGAAACTACTGATTCAAGGTTTGGGAGCAAACATTTGCCCAGAAAAGTTCAGGAGATCTCTCTTATATCATAGCCTGTGATAAATTTGGATGAAGATACATAGAATGCTTAATGATTTATTTATAAGTTGGCCTTTAACTTCACTATATCTTTAAGTCTTTATTTCTTTTCATTATGTTGTCACAATCTTATGAAAGCTTACTGAAAATATAAATGTTTCACCATGATATCTTCACTTAGTATTTTACATTATTCATATTAATGAAACTTTACAGTTTAATTGTATATTTTATTCAGAGATATGTCTTGTTTTCCCAAAGTATACTTTCTGATGGCTGTCCCACACTTAGAATGAGGTTAGCAAATATCAACTCTTTCTGAATCTTAATTTTCAGTTTATATTTCAATTTTTCTTTAACTTTCAGAGAACATTAGTTTATAAATCCTTTATCTATATTTTGAGCCCATGTTTAGCCAAGAGTGAAGATTTCTGTGTAAAATCATCTGTATATTTCATAAAAGGATAATTAGCAAAGAACTATATAATTCTGCACTGAGAAAAATTAGGCCTAAGAAAATGGCCCTCTGTAGACTACAAATGAAAATCCCTAGACAGGAATTTCTAAGTTAAGTCTTATCAATGACTAGCATTTTTCTCTCAGTATGAGGAATAGTGACATACCCAGCCACTTTCCCTACACATAGTTTATCCAATAAATACTTAGTATCTGCTAAATGCTAAGACATCAGAAAGTGAGAGGATGTGTAATAACATTTGAAAGTTGATGAGGACAGTTTAAAGTGTGAGAAAGACAATAAAGTGAAAATGAAACTATTTTGTTCTAATTAGAAAGCTTTCATTGCCAAGGTGAGAGGAAAATGAGAATCTCTCCTTTGATCCATTACCTGATACATTATTTAATGCCGATCCTTGTACTAGTCATTCAGTTCTTCAAAGTAAGTAGATCTTTTGAATTTCATTGATCTGTTTTCTATATACTAACATCTTAAGTATGATGTGTCTGAGGAAAATAAGCAAGTTGCCCAGGGAAGGATAATTCAAGTACCATGAAGAGGGGTGGGGCACATTTTATTATAGCAAATAAAATTGATCCAACCTGTATGTCTCACCCCACATTTCTCCCTAAGTATGTTCTAATTTCTTAGGTCTCCATATGCTGTGTTGAATATATATACGATAAAATATAACATAAAAATGTATACATATCCTTAATCACTATCATATATTCATGAATATTTCATATTTATTCACCAACTTATATTGAATGCATATACCATGTGTTATGAACATGAAGTCATGAGCAAAACAGGCGATCTAGTGGGAAAGTCCAAGAATTAAAGAGAAAACTATGTCACATTTTAAAAAGTCAATCATGCTGCAAGTACATAGAGAAATTTGAGGGAGGGTGGGACAGAGTGGCTCAAGGAAAGCACTATTTTCTAAAAGAAGTGACATTAAGCTAGACCCAAAGAATAAAGAATAAGTTAGGCAAATAGGGGTTATGAAAATTGTTCCAGGTGAAAAGAATAACAGGGTTAATGACAGAAGGAGCTGCTAGGGACTGTTTCATTTTTCAGGAATTCAGAAAAAGTTCCTGTGGTAAATGCTGTTATTTAGTCAATATGTAATTTTTACCTCCTTCTTATAAACAGAATTCCTATTTTGTTATGTAAATTTTATTCCTACTTCCTTCTTATGAACAGATCTCTGACTTGTTCAAAGGAGCAAAACATCCAGGTTAAAATAATACAAACACAAACAAAAAACTACTTTTTTTCTTCCTTGAGTTATACTTAGGGCCATTTGTCAGAGTTTTGGCCAAAGAGATATAAGCAGATGTGTAGGTGATTGATGAGTAGGTTTTGCTTTCTTGATAGATGCACCATGCCTTCTTCCTTGTTGCTTCTTCTCTTATCTCCAATCTGGAATGCAGATGTATGGCTTGAAGTGGAGCAGCAATCTTGTATCCATGAAGTTACCATAAGGAGAAAAGCCGTAAGCTGTGGGTAATAACGTAGGAGGATATAAGACAGAGACTGGGCAGCTGATGATATCATGGAGCCACTGTTCTAGCCCTGAACTGTCTACCCCTGGATTTCTTGATATGGTAAATAATAAGAAGAGTATTACCTCTACCCCAACACACTCCAAGTTCAGTTATTCAGGTCACTTACATGTGGCTGAGTGTAATCTCATCCAGTGCCTATGGTTAGTACATTGTGTGTAAAGAGTAAGGCCAACAAAGCAAACAGGAGCAGGATCAATGAAAGACCTTAAAATATGTTAAAGAGTTTAGACGTTATCCTTAGACTCTTTGGAATACCAGTAAAAGATTTTAGATTAAGAAGCAAGTTGCCAAATTTGCATAATAGAAAGTTCACATTGGCTGTAATATAGAGAATGTACTGGAGGGGGCAAGCGGGGAAGCCGGAGGGCCACTGAAGCTGGGCAGTCATCTAGGCATTAGGTGGTAGTGGCATAAACTAGAGTGGTAGTGTCAGGGATGGAGAGAAGTGAATAGTTCTGAGAGAGATTGAAGTGGTAGATCAGTAGAAAGAACTCTGCAAATGGCTGGATATAAACGGTGAGAAAAATAGATGAGTGAAGGGTGACAGCAATTTTCTGCTTTAGTCGGCTTGGAGGATGGTGGTATCATTCCGTGAGAGAGACAGGATGTGGAAACAGACTTCTTTAGGGAGGAATCATGAGCTTGGTGTGAGCAATCTGAGTTGTGAGTTAAAGTCTTGGACACACAGGTTGGGAGCTTAGGATACATTTCTAGGTAGCGAATATAGATTTGGGAGTCATCATCGTTTACATGGTACTTGGAATCAGGAGAGGAAATGCGGAAGCCCAAGGAGATATGTAGAGAAAGAAAAGGTGAGGCCAAGAACAAATGCTGTGGAATATTAACATTTAGGAGGTAAACAGTAGGGAAAATAAAGCCTTCCAAGGAGCCTGAGAAGAGGAGGCAAAGAAGGACTGAATGATGGGAAAGACTGGTATCAGAGAAATCTGGGAAAAACAGATATCAACAGTTTCAAAGCTGCTAAGTGATCAAGGAAGACAAAATCCAAGAATCTGTTAGATTCAGCTCTGACAGTCTTTGCTGGCTTCTGTGAGAGCAGTTACAGTGGGATCTCAGAGCCTGAAGAGGGAGTTCAAGGTGAGATGATAGAAAGTACTAGAAAGGAAACTCTTGAAAGAAGTTTGGCATGGTTCTTAGCTGTGTAGCCCCTGTGTCAGGCTCTCTGGCCCTCCTACAGATTCAAAGAGCTTTCTAATTCTTTACACATTCTCTTTCTGCTTAACTAAGTAGAACTTATTTCATTTGTTGGCAGCTAAGAATGCTGATTGTAACTGCAGACCAAAATGTTGAAGTTGAGAGTTTTCTTAGAAAATACAATCTTCCAATGTAGTCAGTTCTAATTCTAAATTCTAATTCTGACTGGTGAGGGCTGTGATTCCAGAACATTAGTGGATGAAGAAAGTCTCATCATCTCAGAAGATTTACCCAAGTTGCTTTAGTGGATAATTTCAGATCTCAAAAATCTAAGAACAAACAGTTTGATGTGTGGTGTGATTTGTTGTCAGAGCTCATCAGAATGTAAAAAGAGGAAGTCTGGCACCTTCTTCCCTTTTAAGCCCCTTAAAGTTATGTGTATAGAAGAGGCACAAAGGGAAAACAAAGCAAATTTAAATTTTAGTTCTATGTACTTGATTAAATAGTTTATAGTGTGTTTAGAGCTAAAGTCATGAAAGAAAATGACGTGGTGAGATCTGTTATAACAATCATTAAAGAACATATTTCTTTTGTGTGTTTTTTTATAAATAGGCATTGTCATGTATTTTATTTCCCCAGAACCTAGTATGGTGCTGGCATATTGCGCATATGTACTGATATCCTCTGTCTTTGCACAATGCATGTTTAATTTCCAAGACATAAATATCAAGCTGCAAAAGGAATTTATATACATAACACTGTCTGTGTTTACGCCAAAGTTTTACCAGTCACATGATTTGTTCAGTTTGATGAGGAGTCCAAATGTTCAGACTGTATTAGAAAGTATACAAACCCAGCTGCCAAAACAGATTTGTGTCTCCATCCACTGGCACATTGGATTGCCAAATAGATTTGCCTAATCTTTTAGTCCTTTTCTTTGATGTTGTAGTGGTGCAAGTTTTATGCTTTATTTGGAATGAATTATCTGTGAGTTGAAAAAACACACATAGGGGACACAGTCTAAACAACCCCTCAGAGGCATTGTGTTGTTTTGTGAAATCTTGCATATGTAACTGGAGATAGTCAGCTAGTACATGCTAATTATTTGCTTGTCAGCCAATCACTCTTCAGATGACCAACTATTTTGATACAGAAACTCAAGGAGATCTATTAAAGCCTGATATTTTCCCATTGAAGTGAAATAACTTTAATGAATTTAGGCAAAATGTTAGTTCTTCAGAACACAACATGAATGATAGCCTACATATCTATCCTGAAGAGCTGGGGTATTGCAAATGATTTTTCTTAACCTCAGTAAATGTGCTAGACTTAAATATCTTTGTACATGGGCAAATGTGTAAATCTTTTTAAAAGAACCTGATAGACTTGCACTAACCGATTAGTTTTTGAGAGATTGCTATTGCTTCCCCCAAACTCCTGCCTTGTTTTTGTTGTTGCCAGTTCAATGATTGATTTTTGGTTTATTCACAATTGTACAACCATCATCAAAATCAATTTTAGGGCATATTTATCACCCTGAAAATAAATCTTATGCCCATTAGCAGTCACTTCCCATTTTTCCCCAACCCTCTTCCTTCCCAGCCTTAGACAACCACCAATATACTTTCTGTCCCTATAGATTTGCCTGTATTGGACACTTCATATAAATGAAATCATACAGTTTTTGGTTTGTGACTCACTTCTTTCACTTAGCATGTTTTCAAGGTTCATCCATGTTATAGCATGCATCAGTATTTCATTTGCCCTTATTGCCAAATGATATTCTTTTGTATGGATATGTTCCCTTGTGTTTATTCATTCAATATTTGATGGACATTAGGGTGGTTTCCACTTTTTGGCTATTATGAATACTGATGCTATGAACATTCATTTTTTTTTTGTATGAACATGTTTTCATTTTTCTTCAGTATATTGCTAGTAGAACTGCTTGGCTTTATGGTAATTCCATGCTTAACCATTTGAGGAACTACCAGATAGTTTTCCAAAGCAGTTTTACCACTTTGTATTCTCATCAGTAGTTGCATATGATTTTTTAATACCAAAATATTGCCATATTCTTGGAATTTACTTTAACTTTGAATTTCTGTGTTCAGTAGTAATCCTTAGTATGTGAATAAAATCTAAGCAAATGGAATATTTTGGTTCTTTGGAAATTATAGTTTCAGATCCAAAATATTAAATGGTAATTGATTTTTAGAAGCCTGAATTTAATATTCATTTCTTCAAAGAAAGGAAATTTTTTTGCTGTGTTACATGTAATTGTACTTTGTAAGTTTACAAATTATATGTGAATTTAGGAAGATCCAATTACAGTCTGTCCAGTTCATGCATTGCAAGTAATCCAGTGCTGTCCCCTAAACTCTGACTAAATAAATGGAAATTCCACTTTCTGACAGTAGAAAATATTAGCCATGTCCACCATTTGCGATTTCCTTTTAAAAATAGAATATACAAAATTAATATTTTTCAGATATGTTTACCATTTATATACATGAATAAACAGAATCAAGAAATAATTACAATTTTACTCTTAGATACACAATATTACATTTCTCTTAGATACACACACACACACACACACACAGAGTGAGGTCAGTAGACCTGTAGTCATCCCAAGATACTTTTGGTGGATCATTTATACTTTTGCTGTACCTCCTCTGTTTTAGAATGAATTTGTTTTTTTTTTTCAGTATAAGACAAAAACAGGATTGTGTGGTCTATATCATAGGCAAGATTTCAAATTGAATACTGCTTATCTTTGTAATAATTCAATGCAGAGTTTTCTAATATTTCAGATTTTCCCTGAAGAACAATATTGCCTTATTATACTTGGTGTGTAGACATCCTGGAGACAAGTTTAATTTCAGAATTGTTTGAGAACCTGGCTCAGTAGAACATTTCTATTTAATGCCTTAAGCTATGATTTATAACAGAAGTGATTTCTTAGTCTAATAAGTATCAGGATGATGTAATTTTCAGATTCCTGTAGAAGCATATTTACTCTGAGTTTAATAAGCCATTCATCATATTTTCAATTTATTTCATAGAGAGTTACTGTTCTAAAGAAAATATAAAGACCAGTTGGTCTTTAATGTGTGGTGTTCACATGGGGCATCAAGAAAACCTCCATTTTTCTATTACAAGGTAGTGTTATCTTTAAGTAGAAAATAGCAGAACAGTGTCTAAACACCAGTTCTTTCTGTGTGACTTAAACTTTAAACTTAATTTCATTCTCTTATTTTGAAACTATGTCTGGGCATGCCTTAAGACCATACAGTCCTTTTGGACTGAGAACATCATAAATTTGCTGCCAAATCTCAATAGATTCCAGACTGATAGTTGTTAATCCTCAAATACTATGTCCTAATAATAAATGAAGCCTACTGAGGGATTATTGTGCTAAAAACAGGAAATGTACTTTCAAAACAAGGACATACCAACCTTCCATGTCTTTTTATTGCCCTAATCTGTTATAGTGGAAACTTCTGAAGAGAACCTTCTTCCCTTCTTTGCACTCCACATCCCAAAGCAAGTTAGTTGTTGTGTGGTTGCAGATGGAGCTTTTAGCTGGAGTCAGCCAAATTGCAACTCAAAAACACTAGCTTAGTGACCTTCAGTAGCTAGTTACCTGTGTTATTAAAAAAAATAAATCACTTAACCTTATGGAGTCTTGGTTTCTTCATTTATAAAATCACACACAGATCTTACTTTTCTGATAAGGTAGTTTGGAGGATAATTGGTAAATGTGGAAAATTTTTAAAATATGTTTGTAAACTGTAACTGCTCTTTATTAATTTATTTAACATATATTGATTTTTTATAAAAAGGCAAAAGGTTTATCAAATATCAAATTTAGGACTCCGTCTCCTTGTTAAATTACTTGCAAATATTCAATAATTTTATCTTCATAGGTCACAAATTATGCCTTATCTTTGTTCAGTTTGTTTTAAACTCCAAAATTTCAGTAGCTTAGGGTAATTTTTAAATCCTAATTACTTACGACTAAAATGCTGTTAATAAGGTTTGTGATCTTCAGGAAGCTAAAAATAAAAGTAATCATACATCCACAACGTACTATTTTGTCCAACAGTTATTGGAATTTTGTGTAAAGTAACTTCATTCAATGCCCAAAAAACAAGTGAAGGGAGGAATGGGGCACAAAGACCCCAAGGCATATCTAATTTGCTCATTTATTTGTTCTGTCAGTATTTTGTAAATGCCTATCGGTTGCCAGCTGTGGAACCAGTAGAATTTAGAACTAGGGTTCTGTTTGATTCTTCCTTTAATCCAGTAGCATCTACAGAGGGCACTCTTTCCACTCCGACCTCAGATTTTCCCTGTAAAGTCTACTTTCACCGCACAGCCTTCTGGGCCAGGGATGGCCTACATTCCCTCTAGTGAAAGGGAGACTTAGCAGCACTGACTGAATCCAAGTCCTTCCTCCGCTTCTACCCTTGCCTCTTTCAGTTCTGTGCACAAGGATGACAGTGTTCACACATACTGGCCTGGACTGTATGCGCAATAGAGAGGTAGTTTCCTCTGCCACAGCAGACACACCTGACTCCCATCTCTCTGGTACCATCTCATCTGACTTGCTCCCGAAGCTGAAGAATTGTGTAAGGTGATGTAATTAGAAAAATTTCTCTGAACATGACAACACGGGCTTTCCTATAGATTTAGATTTCTCTCCTACCCTGCACCTATGCCAGTAACTCTAGAAATTTATCCTGCACTGACTTCTGTTCTCAACTTCAGTCAGTGATTTCCAGCTACGTTTTGTTCCAGAAGTTTTTTTTAAGACTTACTCTTAGGTATTCTGATGGAGTAGATCTGACTAAGAAAACTAAAAAATCTTTTGATCATGTTATATTTGTATTCCTAGGAGACCATGCATTATCACAAAGTGTGCTGTGAAAACAAATACTTAAATGAGAAATAAAACAAAGAGTTGGAAGCTACAACGTTTTGGTTACGTAGAAAAATAATTTCCGGCACTGCTTTTTAATGATAATAAGAGTATGGTGATAAGATAGATACAAAATTAAGCAAATCTAGATATGATTTCATATAGGTTTGCCTATTATTGCTCTTCCCACCAGAATTCTTAGTAGCACTGGAATTCTTACATACAATTTACCATTTTAAAAAATTACTGACATAGGAGGCACAATGCCACATAAAACAGCTATTGCCCAAGAAAGCAGCTTTTATTGTAATGCCTGTTGCTGGCTCCCAATCATTATTTCCTGCTACTTTCTGCTCATGATAGCATTATAATTAAAAGCTCGTAGCAGTGTGAGTAAATCAAAATGTGTTCCCTGCTTAATCAATCATGATATATCTAACTGTAACCAAAAATTCCAGCTCTAACAGAAATTTATAAATTAAACAACCTCACCAGGTGAGTCTGATAACAGTTTTGTAAAACCACTGTGTTTTATGTGTATACCTGTATCACCACTACTTTAAACCTGCATACTTATTTCGAACTCATTATCTTCTGTACTACTGATTTCACCTTTGTGCTTCTTATTTTTTGTTAATGGTTCCAACATTTTTCTAGTTACTCTGGCTAAATAAATAAGAGTCATACGATATCTCCCTTGCCTCACATATTTAATCATTTTCTGGGACCTGTCCATCTTCTCTCCAAATGACTTAACTCCTGTTTTCCCCTCAGTTATTTTCTCTGTTATTAACCTTATTCAGTCCTTTGATTACCTCTAGCTAGGAATATTACCAAACCTCCTAGCTTCATCCTCCTCCTCCTATTCTTACTTATATTTTTGCCAAAGTAATCTTCCTAAACCATAGATTTGAGATTGCCAGCCTTCCAGTGGGAAAAAAATAATCTTTGTTGACTATTCATTCTGTGATTGATATGACCCACCTCAAGAGCTTAGAATACAAATAAAGTCACAATCTTACTTTTGAAAACAAAAACACCACAGAATCAAATACTTAAACTTTATCAGGAAGACCTGTCTTTTCTGTTGGGGCCTCTTCTCTCTCCCTGAGTGATCCCATAACCGTGGGAACTGAATGAAAAGCACCAGTTTACTTCTAAATACCTTGTGATGAAAGGATCCAGGATAATATGGCCAGCCGCTGTTGTTTTGGTCTGCCCAGCAGCATTGCTTTGCTATCCAGGACCTTCTCTTATAATGTGTTTATTGATTGAGATCTCTGCAGAAGCTACAACTGCTCTGACATACAGGAAGAGTGAACCTGTATCTGAATTAAGTCTACAATGCTAAGAAGACAGGCTGAGGAGGGACTTTCACATTCACCCACTGTGTGCCCTAGAACTCAGCCTTCCTCCCACCTATGTTCCAACCCTAGTGTTGAGTACAGGTCGCAGCAAAGACCCTCTCCCCACTTTAATTACAGAAGTTTCCATTTGAGGCCTCTTCTTGCTATAGAGTTTGGTTGAGACCATGTCAATCTAAAAGAAAATTAAGTATGTGTTTTTTATTCCTTTTCTACACAAGGACCTTTACTACACAAGATGTTCCTTGGTTCTAGACAAAGTTTTGTACCTTTCCCTAAGTGACAGTTCCATCTGGAGTGACAGCACTATTCACAAAAAAGGGTCCTATGCTGTCTTGTTCCCCAATCTTTACCTAATTGCCTTTTATTATTTAACTAAAAAGAGCATGTAAAGTGCTTCTTTGCAATCAAAGTGACCAAAGATATGCCTCAGGGAGACTTAAACTCACCCCTGGTCAGAGAGGCAGCTGGCAACTTTTAAATGGCAGCTGTGCCTGGATTAATTAATCAGCCTAAGAAGTCACCTTGCTATGATAAATTCTGTAGCAGCATTGTGCGAGACACTGAGTGAGGATCACAGAGTTTAGCTGGAGAATTAGACATGAGATGAAAAATTTTAAAGTGATCAGTGCTTATGTAGTGGCAGATACATGAGACAGAAAAGGCATAAAGGAAAAGAGTGACTCATTCTAATTAGGCCAGTAGAGGCCACGCCACGGTGCAGGCTCTGGACTTTGTATTGAACAATAAACAAATTTCTAAGTGGACAAGTATCAGAGCAGGGTTGGAAAGGAAATAGATAGGGGACACATGGGTGTCATATGAAAAATACATATGAAAAATACAGAGGCATGAATAAGCATGGTACACTATGGAATATCTGGGGAAATAAAAGTAGTTCCATGTGGATTGAGCACAACATTGAGGGTGAGGAAATGGGGACAACAGAATAGTGGCAAATGAGGATAGAAAGCAAGCCCAAATCACAAGTCAAAGGTCTACAAATCAGAGTGTTGCAGTTTCAGGGATACATGGAAGTATTTTAGGTGTATGCAAATATATAGTGTAAACATGGTGCATTTTGCTGAAATAGTAATTTCATTGCCTGATAGGTGGAGGGGAATTTATGGAGATCCCTTTTTTTTGTTTTTACACTAAAATTTAATCTATTCACTCCTTTAATAAAATCTAGACTAGTTTCATTAATATTTAATTGAACAGTTTTCTTTCCACTTCTCAAACTAGTCTCTGGGAAGCTGTCAGTGATCTGTTTGCATTGTAAGTAATTTTTGGCAAGTGACCATTGCATTCAAGTTAGTTGAGCCCTAATCCACTATCATTCTTTTGCAGCATCTTTTCTGTCTTTTTACTCATACTTTTAAAAAAGGCATTAGTTGCATACCAAAAACTCACAGAAGTAAGCGTGTAGCTTGATAACCTATCAGAAAGTGAGCACATCTATGTAACCACTACCCTTGTCAAGAAATAGAACAGTATCACCTACACCTAAGGAGTTAGTGCTCTAGCCAGACAGTTTTAAGTCCTGTGTGTGGATTTAGGGACCTACTGGGTGTAGGTGGTAAAACGGAGTCATCAATAGCTGAAGTTCAAGTTCCTTACCAAGATATTTAAGACACTCCACTGTCAGGGTCCATTTTTTTCTTTCTTAATTTGCTTCCTGGCACACAATCCTATGTTCTTGTGAATTGATAAATTACTTGCTATTTCCTTGGAACATGTCCTGATTCTCTGCTTCTGCATCTTTTTGCTTATGCTGTTTTCTTCTTCCTGGAAAGCAGCTCTCTCTCCTGGCCCAAGCCTTTGCCCTGTCTTCCCCAGCACACACAGGTGCTAAGCCTTCTTTTACCCCATGGCTTCAGCATCAACTTTTCCATGACATATGCCTGCTCTTTCTTACAGAAAGTAAATCCATGTCTTCAGACATTTCTGTAGCATTATGTATACCTGCTATACATTGGATGTATAAAGACTGTTTCTACATTGGATGTAGAAAGACTGTTTATTTAATTTTACTAGACTAAGTTTGTGGAAGGCAGGTTTATTTATGAATCATTTTATATCTACTTATTATTAAAGCATCTTAAAGTGATTAGCCATGGTGTTTTGTACACGTTAGTTCATCAACCATCACTTATATTTTTAACCATAAAAAAATGTTTCTAGGCTCAGCATCGTGAAAATCAAAGTAAAATA
The DNA here is from genome assembly GCF_040802235.1 of Manis javanica. Classification (NCBI taxonomy): domain Eukaryota; kingdom Metazoa; phylum Chordata; class Mammalia; order Pholidota; family Manidae; genus Manis; species Manis javanica. Next base: position 61,536,042 of record NC_133161.1, on the reverse strand, counting down.
TTTGATGTCATACATATGGTAGCATTAATGCATTCAATATACATCTCAGATGTGATCAAAGATTTCCTCATTGTAAAATAAACTGAAACATAAAATAAGGAGTAGAAATTTACAGTGTGGAACATTCTGTGTATTAATTGTTTATTGGGTTAGACTTTATCACTTTTGCATCATGATACAAAGGTCATTTAATTATTATTCTCCACAGGCAACCAAAATATATTATTTATAGATGAGAGATATATTGATATTTAAACATGTAGATACTGTGTCATCTTATTCTTAATTAAATAATATTTTCTTACCATCTATCAAGAACAAATTTTCCAATAAAGCATGTTGTTTTTCATCATTACATGAGAACCCATAGGATGAAAGCAGTCCAAGCTTCTCTTCAGTGCTAAATGTAAGACAGTAAAAAGGTGATTATTATATTGTCCATCATAAATTAGTTATTCCTTCCTCAGGATTAGTAAATCATATTGAATTACTTTATTTATCCCTCCTTTCTTCCAGATTATCACCTTCTTCATCTGGTCAATTTCTCCAATGCCATTATATACACACACACACACACACAGATACACAGACTCACACATACCCTCATTATGGCAAAGGTCAAGATGTAGTTTTCTTAATGTCTGTTCCAGTACTAACCTACTGCTCTAGAAAATGTTTGTGAAATTTGTTTTTAAGCAAGTGAACTAAGAAAAATGTAACAGAACTTTCTCTTTTCATTATTTTCCCTAGGATATTAGGCCAAAGTCTTTCTAAACAGTCCTAATAAGATGATTTAGGTAGTTCCTTGCAAAGAGAATTAGTCTCTCTTTGGTTTGATTTGTATATATTCACAAAGGTCATGTAAAGGTACTTTAAGTTATTAGAAATTCTTTAATAATGGGAGAGCATTTGAGGCAATATTTCTACTATGTGCCATTTTATTACATATTAAAATGTTTTGTCTTAATTAAAATATCCAAAAGTAGTATGATATCAATTTTATTTTGAGTAATGACTAAGTTTTCCTCACTAACCCTGCAGATGTTTGTTTTAGATTTGAGAATTTGAAATTAGTTATATAATCCTTTTCTTCTGTGTTTGACAAGATTGCAAGGGAGCACTTACAATTATATATGTTGTGTAAACAGTCATTTCAAGAATGATTGTTAGGTATTTTATAGCAGCCACATATGAACCCTTTACCAAAAGTATAAAGATACAGTTTGTGAAACTGAAAAGGGGAATTTCTGCCTATTCCTGACTCGTGGATAATGTTCACTTCTTATCTAAGGGGAGCAGTGTGTTAACCACATACGCTCTGGTAACTGTCTCCCAACCCCTCTGCAGGATGACTACCAGTAATAAAACAAAGAAGAAAATATTGGGTGAAAACAAAAAATAGAAATGTTGAAAACAGAAAAAACTGGCTGAAACCTGAGCTAAAATAATTTGAAACATGGATGGTTTTAAGGTAGAGGAAAATTACTATTCTCAAAATAATTAGTTTCTGCCTCAAAAGTTGTAAAAATCTGAACACCCCTTTGGGTACTCCTGCTCTTGGGATTGAGAAAACCACTTAAATCCATTAGTTATGAAAATGTAGCAAGTACCTGACAGTCTTAGGAATATTGCAATAATGGTCAAATTTAATACAGACATTTTACACTGAGAAGCTAAGCATTCTATTTTGTAATAATGATGCAGTCAAAACTGATTCTACAGGATCTGTTGCCTATTTTTAAAAAAATAGGTACAAGTCATTTGTTTTGTTGTTTTCTCTGCATGGAATTGCTCCTTTAAAATGATCACTGGTGTTTGTCTCAATCTGTGGGCTCCTATTTGAGCAGGTACTCTTAGGATATTAAACATCCACTCAGTAAATTCACAGAACTCCTACTATGTGCCAGACACTGCAGTGGACAATAGGGGCAGAGGCACACAAGACTGACACTGTGCTTGCCTACTAGAACTTACAGTTCTAGGAAAAAAAGAAGGGGACAGTTAGAGAGGGCATGGAATAAACAAATACAAACGATGCCAGGTAGTGATACATAGTAAAAAGAAAAAATAAAGCAGAGTAAAGGATAGAGAGTGTGGTGGGAAAGCGAGGGTAGATACTTTAGATAAGATATCCAGGGAAGGCCCCTCTCAGGAGGTAATATTTAAGCCTAGGGGAAGAGCTTTCCCCCAGAAGTAGAGAGATTACAGAAACACCAGGGACATAATGGACATGAACTAGAATGACAGCAGTGGGATGGTGAGATGTGGTCAGGTTGGAGGTACATGTCTTCAGTACTTGCTGATGAATTAGATGTGATGTATGAGGATAACTCCTAGGTTTCTTTCTCTGAGCAATTAGGTAAATTGAGTTGTCGGTGTATTGGATGAGAAATGCAGGGTCTGAGAAGTAGGTTTAGGGTTGTTTGAGATGTTTATACTCATCTCAGTTGTTCAGGGAAGAGTTCCACATTGGAATACAAAATTATTCTCCCAAATTTGTGTGTTTAAAGCCTGTTATTGGATGAGATTACTTAAGGAAAAAGCATAAAGTATAAACAACTGAGTTTTGGAGCATTCCAGCAAGAAGACATGACCCCTGTGACAGAGAGGATTAAAATGTTCATGATAGAAGATGGAAATATAAAATGGTCTGGACAGAGTGAAGTGGTAAAATCAAATATAACACACAGTGCTAGTTAAAACTGAGAAGGATCAGTTCTTAGCCATTCTGATATGATATCCTCACTGAGGCCTGCTGGCTGCACATTCTGTCAATCATGCCAGAAGGGTCAAAGGCTAGGAAATAGGGACACAGAAAGTAGGCCTTACCTATGGTGTGGTATGACACCTTTCTACCACTGGGCCTTTGGCAGTTGGGCCTAGACAAGGTGTCCAGAAGCATGTGAAAGCCCTCTTAAAGGAAGGCAAAGTGTTCTGTGACTTGAAACTGGGTGGTGCTAGATCCTGAAGATTACCTATAAAATAAATTCATGAGGACAGTTTTGGACCTGTGGGGTCCATGAATTCTTATCTAGGAATCATTGTAAGTGAATTTTAGATTGTACTTCCCTTTTGGCTTCCTCTTTTTAAAGTCTTTGTGTACCCTGGCTTTATGTTGCAGTAGATCAAAGTGAGTTATCCTAAACATGGACTCCCTAGAGTGTAATGAATAAGAGAAGAGACTCTGGTGCTGGATGAGGGGGACAAATCACAGTGCCACTGCCTGTTAACTGAAAAACCACTTAGGAGATGAATTAACTAGTTTAGGAGAGACAGCGTGAGAACCAGATGTAAGTATGGAAATGAAATGTAAAGAGAGAAATGTGTTAAAAGAGATATTGGTAGCTAATCATAAGTGAGGGAAAGTTTTTCTAAATGGCTTTGAGATTTCTACTTGGGGCCTATTAAATGAATTACCATTAACTAAACAGGGCTAAAACACATGGGCCATGTTTTAGCAGGAGTGATAATGAAGTGATAATTAGGTTTGAATATGCTGGGTATTTGGCAGAGGAGTTCAAGAGGCAATGGAAATGGAGTCCAGCTCAAAAAAAAACCTTTCTGGCACTAAGGTTATATGAGTAAATAACTATGAATGTGAGTGATACTGATACACTTCAGAAACATAAATGCATCCTTTTTCTTACATCATTTAGAACTTAGGAAAATATCCTTTTTAGCACTTAATCCCCAGCTTTATTGAGATATAGTTGACATATAACATGGTATAAGTCTTAAGGTGTACAGTGTGATGATTTGATATCTGCATATATTGTGAAATGATCACCACAATAAGGCTAATAAAAACATCCATCATCTCACATTGTTACCATTTGTGTGTGTGTGTGTGTGTGTGTGTGTGTGGTGATAACATTTCAGGGCTACTCTCTTAACAACTTTCAAGAACAATACAGTATTGTTAACCATAGTCACCATGTTGTACCTTAGATCCTCAGAACTTAATTATCTTATAACTGGAAATTTATACCCTTTGACCAATATTTCCCCATTTCCCCCTTCCTCCTAGCCCTTGGCAACCACCATTCTAATTTCTGTTTCTATGAGTTCAACTTCATGCAGTATTTTTCTGTGTCTGACTTATCTCACTTAGCATAATGCCCTCCAGGTTTATCTATGTTGTTGCAAATGACAAATTTTTAAGGCTGAATAATTCCACTGTGTGTGTGTGTCACATTTTCTTTATCCATTCATCCATAGACAAATACTTAGGTTGTTTTCAGGTTTTGGCTCTTGTGAATAATGCTGCAGAAAACATGGGGGTTCAGATATTTCAAGGGAGTGATTTCATTTCCTTTTACTTATATGTCCAGAGCTGGGGCTGCTGGATCATATGGTAGTTATATTTTAATTTTCTGAGGAACCTCCATACTGTTTTCCATTGTGGATGAACTAATTTACATTCCCAACAATAATGTATACCAGTTTTTATGCCAATACTATACTGGTTTTTCACCTTTGTAATACAGTTTGAAATCAGGAAGTGAAATCAGCCTTGTTCTTTCTCAAGATTACTTTGGCTATTTGTAGTCTTTTATGGTTCTATATGGATTTTAGTAGTATTTTTTTCTAATTTGGGAAAAATGCCATTGGAACTTGGAGAGGGATTACACTGAATCCATAATAACTTTGTTTAATGTGGAAATATAACAGTATTAGTTCTTCTAATCCATGAACATGGCCAATCTTTCCATCTGTGTTCTTCTCATTTATTTCATAAATAATTTATAGTTTTCAGTGTCCAGATCTTCTACTTACTGGGTTAAATTTATTCTTATTTTATTCCTTCCTAATTTAGATGTGTTTTATTTCTTTTTCTTGCCTGGTTTCTCTGGTTAGAACTTCCAGTACTATGTTGAATAGGAATGGTGAAAGTAGGCTCCCTTATCTTGTTTCCCGGCCTTGGAGGAAAACTTGCAGTTTTTCACCTTTGGGTGTGATTTTAGCTATGGGCTTTCCATACAAACCATTGAAAGTTCAGATACATTTCTTTTATGTCCAGTTTGTTGAGACTTTATCATGAAAGGATGTTGAATTTTTTCAAATGCTTTTTCTGCATCTTTTGAGAGAAAGATATAGTTTTTAATCTTGCATTCTATTAATATGCTGTATCACACTTATTGATGTGCATATGTTGAACCATTCCTGCATCCCAGGGATAATTCCATTGTGTATGATCCTTTTAATGTGCTGTTGAAATTTGATTTACTAGTATTTTGTTGAGAAGTTTTACATCTCTATCCATCAGCTATATTGGCCCATAATTTTATTGTCTTGTGTCCTTTCCTGGCTTTCTCAGGTTGATGATATGTTTGGGAGTGTTCTCTTCTTCTCAGTTTGGAAAGGATTGGGGTTAATTTTTCTTTAAACTTTTGGTGGAAATCACCAGTGAAATTATCTGGTATTGGAATTTTATTTGTTGGTGGTTTCTTTTTTAATTCAGTTTCCTTACTTATTATTGGTCTGTCCAGATTTTCTATTTCTTTATGATTCAGTCTTGGTAGGTTGTATGTTTTTAAGAATTTGTCTATTTCTTCTAGGCCGTACAATTTGTTGGCATATAGTTATTCTTAGTAGCCTCTTTGGTAATTTCTATTTCTGTGGTATCCATTGCAGTGTTCCCCTTTTTCATTTACAATTTTGAGTCCGTTTTTGTTTTTTCTTGGTTAGTCTAGCTAAAGGTTGTCAATTTATCTTTTTGAAAAACCACCTCTTAGTTTTGCTGATCTTTCTACTATTTTTCTATTCTCTATTTCACTAACTTCAGCTCTAATCTTTATTATTACTTCTGTTAACTTTGGCTTAGTTTATAATTCTTTTTGTAGTTCTTTGAAGTTGATTATTCAAGATCTTTCTTTTTTCTTAACACAGGGATTTACAGCTATAAACTCCTATTAGAATTGCTTTTGCTGTATCCCATAGGTTTATGTTGTGTTTCCATTTTCATTTGTCTCAAGATAGTTTTTGATTTCTTTTTTATTTCTTCTTTGAGCCACTGGTTGATCAGGAGTGTGTTCTTTAATGTTCAATTGTGAATTGTGTATTGTTGTGAATTTCCTCCTCCTTTCTAATTTCATGTCATTGTGGTCAGAAAAGACACTTGATATATGTTCAGTCTTGAATTTCTGGTGGTGATATGATCTATCCTCGATAATATTCCATGTGGATTTGAGAAGAGTGCGTGTTCCTGCTGCTTGTTGGATGGAATGGTCTGTATATGTCTGTTACTGTATTTGGTCTATAGACTGTTCAAATGCTGATTCCTCATTGATTTTCTACCTGAATGACAGGTATTAAAGTTCCTCTAGCACATCCTTTTTTTCCCAATGGGAAATTTTAATCTCCTCTTTTAGGATGTGTTTGAACATATCATAAACTTTATGCCTCCATGATGTGTATACTGTAGCTTCTACCTGCAGATCTTTTCCCTGCCCTTTGTCTGGTGTTGAGTTCTTTTAATATTCAACTTTAAAAATTACATTTCTCTGTTATCTTGACTCTGCCAGATAAAATTTGTATAAGCATAGGACTTGATAATAACTTCCATTTTACTATTCAGAAATCCTTTGAATATCATAGCAGTTATGTGCTTGTGTGTCTGTCACCTCCACTACACCAGTTCCTTCTCCCAGAGACCATGCCTTCTGTTTACCCAGACCTCCAAGCTTGAGAGATTCAACTAAATATGTATTGAAACAAATAAAGCGAGGTGTCTTAGAAGAGGCAGCAGTATATAAAAATAAACGGCAAAGGTTGAGAAGGACATTAGTTGCAGTATGTTCATGCTTAACACAAGTATATCATAGAAAATCAGATTATGGAATAAAGAAAAACTGCTATAGGCATCAGATTTGATCTGGACCCTGGTATTCAAAAAGAGGAACATGGTACATTACTCAACTGTAGTTATTTGAAAGGACAAAAACTTCCTCCTTTCTTAAGGTTAGTATTTCCTCAAAATACCTAATCATTAATAACTTGGGATACTTGCTGAAATGCAGATCCCTAACCTCTCCTGTATCATTCTGATTTGGCAGTTATATAATGGGGATCAGTAATCTATATTTGTACAAGTACTACCAGGTGATTCTCATTATTAGCTAAGTTTGGAAAACCTTAACTAAATGCAGTTTCACAGTGCCCCTAGTGTCTCAGTAATTTTTTCATGGTGCCTCAGCCAAAAGAAATACCCCAAGGTTCCATTTAAGTAGATAGAGCCAAGCAACTTAATAGTTGTAGTTGTTGACAGGATCCAAGAGATGGCACTGTGTTTCCCTCAAAAAGTTAAAATATCCCACAGAATCCTTAGTAGTTCCCTGAGGCACAGCGGAGCATCTCGGCACACAGTTTCTGAACTGGAGCCTAAAGGGAACGTTTTCCTGAAATAGCATTTAAATAAGATATCTAAATGGGCCATTTACAGGACTGCACAAGAAAGTAGACAGTGTATTCCATGAATTTCACCTTTTTATACCATTTGTTGCAGTTTTGATATGGTTCTTATTGCTTATAGAGCAGGAGTATCATTTTCCTATAAAGAGCCAAAGAACAGATATTTTAGGTTTTGGACCACAGATGACCTCTGCTGTATATTCTGATCTTTCATGTTGCAGCCCTTTAAACAATGTAAAAACCATACTTACCTCCTGAATTTGCACTGTAGTTTGCCAACTCTTATTCTAGTTATAACTCTAGGATATAACATTAAAGTGCAGTTTCAGTGATGGTGATTCTACAAGAGTGGAAACTCTGTTACTTTCCTATCTCATCTTTTTTGCTCCAAGGAACACTGTGCCAAAATGCACCCTTGCAACCAGTATGGGAAGGGCTTACTTATTGCAGAGCTATTGTAAACAAAAGCCTGTCATAGAATCACGCTTTTAAGTCTTCCTTTAAGGAGAACTTGCAAGTTTTTCCAGCTTAAAGTTTCCCTTTAAATTTCCAAGTAGACTAGTCATTGCCCTAAGCTTTATCACTAACTGGCTGATTATTATAATTGGCTAATGAGATTCCACAATTTTAGTAAGGTAAGCTTTAGCTTATCCTATATTCAGTAATTTGACAGAATATGCCATTTGAGACTTGTAGCTTTATTTCCAAAATTACTATTGTCTTGAACAATATGCATTGTGCTTAGTCCTTAGGTTTCTGTGTCAGAAAATATCTTGTATGACAAGTACTTTCCCTATGCTAGTCATAAAGGAGATAAGTATCACTAGCAGTAATGGTGTTGGAAAAAATCAATTTCTTGAGAAAATTTCAATCCATGTTTTAAAAGTGCACGTTTTCGATCACCATATAGATTTTTCTGAGTTCCAACCTCTTATAGCCTCCTCCACCAAAAAGACATTTGTTCATTGATGTTTTCCCAGAACTTTATCAGTACCTCTCCTTCAGTGATAAGCACCCTGAAATGATCACATTTCATGTGGCAATTTGGTTACTTTTTCTCCCATGAGACCAATATTCCAAGAGAGCAGGACAATATCTGATTTGCTCACCATTTTTTCACATAGAATTGTACTTGACTATATTTTAGGCGTATAGATCAAGCACAAATTGCAATGAGTCAGAATTATTAAATGGAAAGCATCATATATTTAATGACTGATAGATATAAGTTCTAGGACCACCACTAATTTTCCTTGGGTCATTAGAAATAGCCATTTAATCTTACAGTGTATTTTTTCATTTGTAAAACTAGGAAATTTCTACGTGTCGCCACCTCAGAGAGATGCTGCTAAGATCACGTGGTAGAGGCTATTTGTTTGCAAAAGGAAGGTGCGTTACACACACTAGTCCGGCCGTGACACCCAAGGCAGCTACCGTGGCACGTCCGCGTCACCCGTTATACAAGAGGCCCGCCCGTCCGGTGTCTTCTGAAATCCCTGACCCTACGTCACCGGCCACCGCCCAAAGGACGCCGTATAGTGTCCTGAGGATAGGCGGTGCCGGGTGGGGCCGGGGGACCAGCCCGAAGGAAGCTGCGGGCTGCAGGAAGCGTCACAGACACAACGGCTCCGGGGGATGAGGCCGGAAGCCCCACCCGACTTCGCCAGCAGCCTGCCCGCGCTAGGCCAGTTCGAAAGTGACCTTGTTTTGGCGTTGCTAGGAGACCGGGCTCCCGTACGCCCCCGACTGGCCGACGCGGGGCGAACGCGACTAGGGGGCGGGGCCGCCGCAGGCACGGGGAGCGGTCGGTGGAGCACCGTTAGAGCGGTCTGGCGCGCGGCGCCCGCCGCCTCCCGGGGAGCCGAGTCGTCCCTTGCCAACGCCCAGGCCTCGCCGGTGCTCGCCGGCAGGTATCACCCCGCTCCCCGGCGGCTGTGGCCCACGCTGGGTTAAGACGAGGCAAGGACGGTTAGTCAGGTGAGCCGCAGCGGGGCGGGTAGCTGGCGTGACTGCTCTTGCCGAGGAGAGAAGCCTTTCGGGTGTAGAGGGACCGGGTGAAGTTCTCGCATAGCGGGGATGGTGGGCCTGCCCCGGCGCAGCCGCAGTTCGGGTCATTCAGTGTGCCGGCCGACGCGGCCGCAGGTAGCACCCTCCGGCCAGCAAAGGGTTAACGCGCCAGCAGTGCCTGCGGGCCCCGGATGTGAGAGCCGCGGAGCAGGGTCCCTGGGCCGCGCTGCAGGTGCGCCCGGGCGGGCGGGGCGAGCGGCCTGCGGAGCTAGGACCCACTGGTTGAAGCTCTCTTTCTCCTGCAGAGGCCGCTCCGATCCCTCCGCAGGTGCCTTATTTTCCAACTTGAGGGCAACAGGTGGTCCTTGCAGACCCAGGGAGAGCCAGGCTTCGCCGCGCAGGGAGCGGCAGTTACTCTTACCAATTAGGGTGGGGGGCGGGCGCAGCGTGGCCTTCTGAAGCGGGTGACCAATCGGGTTTGGGCTCCGGGGTGGGCCGTGTGGAGTGGGCGTGGCCGGAGTCCGAATCTACGGCTTCTAGCGCAGCAACGCCAGAGCTGCGTGGAGAGTTAAGCTGAGCGGACTTGGGGTACGTTACCCCAGCATAAAGACGCCTACCAATGCTTTCTCATGTGGACCCAGACTCCAATTACGGAGGTGAGAGCATTGTGCCTTTTTATTTGGAGACGGGAAGGATATAGTCACCTTGGGTATGCTGTTAAGCATGTGGAATTAGGTTCCCAAGATAGGATTTTGTGTTACAAATTTTCTGCCAAAAAAGGCACTCCTGTGGTTACCGCCACTTGGACCAGTTGCTGGTGATGAGGTTGTCTCCGGAATGAGGTCTTTGAGATTTGGAGACCCAGAGGAGTAAGGTACTCTTTCCTGCAGTTCCAGGGAATGTGAAAGAATTTCAATCACAGTGATTATTCTGTCGTTTTGTCTTGGATCGCGTACGTTTCATATTTCATTTGGTTTGTTTATTGAAGCAAGTTTTATTAAGCCCCTGGTGTTACTTATTTTCTCACAAAAAGGGGAAAACAGTTGTAGTACATTATTTCACAAGAATAACTTATCCATTTTCCCCTCAGCAGTCTTGTAGCGGGATCCCCTAGGAAGAGAAGTTCTAAAGCAGTCAGAAGAAAGCATTTCCATTTGGAAGATTTATTTGCAGGTGGAAATGGGGAATGGACTGTCAGACCAGACTTCTATCCTGTCCAGCCTGCCATCATTTCAGTCCTTTCACATTGTTATTCTGGGTTTGGACTGTGCTGGAAAGACAACTGTATTATACAGGCTGCAGTTCAATGAATTTGTAAATACTGTACCTACCAAAGGATTTAATACTGAAAAAATTAAGGTAACGTTGGGGAATTCTAAAACAGTTACTTTTCACTTCTGGGATGTAGGTGGTCAGGAGAAATTGAGGCCACTGTGGAAGTCATATACCAGATGCACAGATGGCATTGTGTTTGTTGTGGACTCTGTTGATGTTGAAAGGATGGAAGAAGCCAAAACTGAACTTCATAAAATAACTAGGATATCAGAAAATCAAGGAGTCCCTGTACTTATAGTTGCTAACAAACAAGACTTGAGGAACTCATTGTCTCTCTCAGAAATCGAGAAATTGTTGGCAATGGGTGAACTGAGCTCATCAACTCCATGGCATTTGCAGCCCACCTGTGCGATCATAGGAGATGGACTAAAGGAAGGACTTGAGAAACTACATGATATGATAATTAAAAGAAGAAAAATGTTGCGCCAACAGAAAAAGAAAAGATGAATGGTGACACCTTTTATATCTGTGTGGAGTAGGTTTTCTCTGGTCTGATTTTGACAAATGGAAGTGTCTACAGCCTGGTTTGCCTGCCTGCCCTCCTGGATGCTGTTTGTTTTGTTGAACAATCAGATGCCCAATTCTTTTGCTTTGTGGAAGATGAGTGAATGCTTCTTAAAGTGGTCTCTTCTCCCTACCCCACAAATCTTGGTACTAACATTTTGGGAAGCCAAGCAAGAATAGTAAATTGACAAGAAACCAGTTGTGGAAATTTGAACCTGAAGTTAGTGAAATAAAACTTTTTGAGGAGTGTCTGCCTAATGTTTTGTGCTTGTATCTTTTTGGGAGAAGCCTTTGCCAAGGATATTGCATACAAGGCTTTGTATGCTAAGAGAAAATAAAATGAATGGAAATACTAAGGTAGATTAACATACATACAATTATATTGATCACATTGGTCCAACAAGTAAGGGACAAGGAGGAAGTGTTTTTAAGTTTGACCAAATGAATTTTGACATTTTGTGGAATCATATTGTAATGCTATCTATATCTTAATTCTAGACAATGTTTAAGTTGGTCTTTCTCAAAATAAGGTATTTGGGGCATATTCAAGTGCATGGAATATTTTTCTCAACAAAGCATGTTTTGGTGTATAGTCTTTTCAGAAATAGCTATACATTCTTTCTACACAATCAGGTTTAAAACACTTGGGATTTAGGGCTGTTATTGTTTGTTGGAAGCACTTTGGAAGAACAACATAACTCCTATATAGTAGTACCTTTGGGTATGTAGATTAATCATAAATGCACATGCTGGGATTTATGTATGGATTTATGAAGAAAACAATTCAGTCAAGAGGATGTAACTGCAATATATGGTCTCTAAAGTATTCCAGTTATAAAATACTTGTTTTATTAATATTTGCTGGCTGAACACAGACGTGGTTTCATATAATTGTGTAGTGTTTTGGGAGGAGCAAAGGCTTTATAAACAACACCTGAAGCGCTGTGGAGTGAAAATGTACGAGATAACCCTGTATGTACTCTGAGCTTTAACTTTTTGTTTACAAACTAAACAGTGTTATACAGCCAATCCAGTTCTGATTATAAGATGATAAGAAATGGTACAGTACTACAGATAAGAATTCCAATTACAGAAAATGTAGGGGAAAGTAGCAAAGCTATGTTTCGTGAAAATTCACTTGGTGCTGTTTAACACTGGAATTTTTAAAAACCCTTAGGAGGAAAAACCATCTAATTCTTATCTATAGGCAAAGACTTACTTCCAGAGATCATATATTAGCAAATAAAATGTCTGTCTGTAAAGCAAATAGCTATTCTGAAGATAACCAAAAGAAATGCACTTTGGTAGCCAGGTTTTGTTTTTGTTTTTGTTTCTTTTAATGGCACCGCTGAGTTTTTGGAAACTTGATTCTTGTTACACACAAAATGAAGTAGCTTCCTGTGGAGCTTTCATATGTTAAATATACCTGCACTAGTGACAGTCACTTAGAATGTTTATATTTATAGAAATGTGGATAATAATTATCAATAAACTACTTGAGGCACTAGGAGAACAGTGTTTGAGTTTTAATGTATTTCCACTTTGGCTGAAGCTTTTAATTAGGTGAGTGATGATAACTTTGACAGCTGGGTTACATAGTTGTATAGTAGTATGGTTCTGTTTAAGTGTGACAGACACCAAAGACTGTTTTCTTGGAGAGTTTATATTTGCCCTTCACTATATGAAATCATGGTCTATAGTCCAAACATTACTAGATTCATGGTGGATTAATAAACCTTGCTGAAAAATAAATCTGTGAATCAATTTAGATTGTCAGCCCTCCTGTAATCTTTACATACTTGCTGTATAAAATAGTACTGTTTTAATTATTGAAAGTTGAAGTGTCTTGACCTTTATTTTTTAGCTTGAGAATTGGGGGAGCAAATCCATGTTATCTAGAGCATTTCATATTTAGTGAAGAACAACAAAAAACGAAATGGCATGAACACTGTACTAGCTTTTATTTATAAAATAGGCTTTCAACTACAAAACTCACAAGATTTTCCAGTTTGCTAAATGCAGATTTCCAATCCCCTATTCTAACTTGAAATACCGGTAGTAGGATAATGAGTCTCAAAGTAAACCCTGAAGAGTTTAGACAGTACTTTTGTATCTAGTTTTATTAAGGTACACTTTTTCTAAAGTATATTTCTAAGGTATTTTCTTACAGTTGAAGTTAATTTGGTTTAATGCCAAATATTAATCAAGGACAACTCTAATTTCAAATTACTATCAAAGAACAAACTTTAAAAAAGTTTTGATATTTAGAGACTTAAATGGATTATAAACATTTAGGAGAAAGTGTTGTATACTTCAGCAAGCATAGGTTCACTAAGAATTAATCATGGAAAAATGAATAATCATCGAAAATAAAAAAAGTAACTAGTACAAATATATGTAGGTAGAAAGATATGGATGTAGAAAGGTAATAGTCTGAGAAGAATAATGGTTTCTGAACAGAGGGAAAGCATAGACTTGGAATATTTTTGTTTATACAAGGCTCGGGATGCTTAAAGAGTGTTGGGTTAGTTGCTCATGTTGACTTGGAAAGAGGTTTTTTGTAGAGTGTTTCAAGGTTCTATTTAATACAACAATTTCATCAGTAATATAAACAATGGTTTCATCAGTGATAATGAAGACACAAAACATGTTTCTTTAAACTTTCCATGATGTAACACTTGACATTTAGCTAACACAACTTGTAATCTTGAATACAATCATTTGAGGTTGGAATTTTACATTTAAGGTTTGAATTTATCAGAACATTCTGTAAATGGATTGTGGGATGCTTGTGTAACATTGTGAGTATGCTTAGTGCCACTGACTCACACATCTAAAAATAGTTAAAAATAGTAAATTTTGTATTTTAACACAATAAAAACTTTAGCAAAATATTAAAAAATGTATGCTTAGTTAACAAAGAATCAACTAAGAGTAGAGTGGGGGCAAACTGATATAGAGACCATATTTAAATACAAATTTTATGGAAGACTGAGGTGTTTAACGCTCAATATGAGCCAGGATAGCATGCTAAGTAATCATAAACTTGACATGAAAACATATGACAATCAGAGATAATCTCAAGCCACAGCTGAAGTATGTGTCACTCTGCATACAAGTTAGAAATGTAGGAATACCTATAAGGGAGGCTAGTTTTAGGAAGATTTTATGTGTACTAGCTAAAAACAAAGAGTTTTGGAGTCCAGTTAGTTTTCAAATTCTGACTCTCCTGCTATTAACACTTGTGACCTCTTGGCAAGTTCTTGAAACTTAAGATGTGAATGCCATGCCCTCCTGGGAAACGAAAACTGTCACATAGAATTTGGAGAGGATTGAATGAAGTAATGTAAACTATTTAGCACATCACCAAGCATTTGATAGGAACTCAAATAGTAGTCATTATTATTAACCACATGAACATGTGTTGAGAGACAGTGTGGCATAGTTGATAATCGCCATGCGAGTTAAGATTTGAACCCTTAATCTGCCACTTACTAGTTTTATCTTGGACAATTTATTTAAATACTGTCAGCCTTAGTTTCTTCACTTTCAGTTTTGAATCATGTTTTTAATGTCTTCTGCTTATGTTTTGCTGGAGTTGAGATTATAATCCATATTAGGCACTGGGTTATAAACATGTTGAGTAGAAAAGTGTGGGTTATTAGTCACAATAAACCCTTTTTTTACTGGGCCCTCTCTTTCCTGGCTCTGCAATAAGGAGGAAGTGAAAGCAAGTGCCAAAACAGAAGTGTTACCTGAGCATCGGCCCTCATCCCTTCCTTTCCTAATGGAAGACTAACTCAGGAAATGGAGCTCATATACACATTGCATTAGTAGTTCTAAATGATCGGTTGGAACTGGTATTGGTTAACACAATGGTTCACAAAGTGTGGTCTATGGATCAGAAGCATCAGCATTACCAAGGAACTTGCTAGAAATGCAAATTCTCAGGCTGTACTCCAGACCTACAAATATGGAAGTTTGGGACTACCCTCACAAGCCTTCTAGTGGTTCTGATATTCATTAAAGTTAACCATTGAGTTAACAGAAAATCCAGTCATTTATCATACTAAAAAATAAAAATAATTGAACTAAGATAAATCATTTCAATACTATAAAATTCAGGCCTTTTTGAAAAGTGCTTTTTCAAAAGCACGGTTCTCTCTACAGTATGCATCCAGTAAAACCTTGCTGAATGAATTTTCCTTGACAATAGCAGAAACTATCTTCTAAGTGTCATATCTTATAAATTAATTTCTATACATACATATACACAAAAGAGAGCTTTGCTTGTGAATTATGTTAAGTATTGTAATGTGTAGTATTCTAAAATTGGGTGGTTGAAGAGAGATTGAAGTTGATTCGTTTCAGTGATACTCTAGCTTTAAATAAAAATCTTAGCCTTTTATTATGACAAATTTCAGACTTTCATAAAAGTAGAATAGCATAATGAACACCGAAGTCTCTCTTCTAGTTTCAGTTATTATCTAATCAAAGCCAATCCCATTTCCTATATTCTCGTACGTTTTCTTCTCTTCCACCTTTCCTGTCCCCGAACCCTTATATTATTTTGAAGTGAGTTATAAAAATCACATTTTATTTATAGATATTTCGGTCTGTGTCTGTAAGAGATAAGCAGTTTTAAAAAACAATCTCAATGTCATCACATGTATGAAAAGAAATCAATACTTCAAAATAATCTAATATCCATTCAGTGTTTAGATTTCCCCAATTACTTTTAAGTTTTTTAGAATCAAGATTAACCAATAACAATCCACACATTGTGATTGATATGTGTGGTTGACATATGTCTCCATAGGTTTCCCTTTTCCTCTGCATCCCATCTTCTCCCCAATCTCTCTGCCTTCCTCTCCTTCCTGTGCCTTTCCCCACCTTCCCCAAGCCTTCTCTCTCTCTGCTACTGAATTTGTTTTTGTACAGTTTCCCACACTCTGGGTCTTGTTGAATACATTTCCCTTGTGGTGCTTCACATGTTTCTTTGTACTCTCAAATTTATTTTTTTTCCCAAGGCTACTTCAGAGGTGGTAATGTCCTATAGTTCTATCCATCAGTACTAGATCTGGTTGTCTCTCTCTTTTGGATGTTACCAGCCATTGATGGTCATTGTCTTAATTAATGACATCTAATAAAACTGTCTGTGGTGATGGAAACATGCTATATCTACACTGTCCAATTTTGTAGCCATTAGCCATGTGTAGTTATTGAGCCATCAAATGTGGCTGGTGTGACTAAGGAATGGATGTGGCTACTGCATTGGACAGGGCTAACTAGATTCATTAATTCATTAAGAGCTGTAAAGTGGTGACATTTTATATTCTATTGTCTTCATTTGTAAGCTAGGGTTTTTCTATAATAAGAAACCCTCACCAATGATTTGGTTATTCTGAGTTTCAGTTCTTAAGGAAAGGCAAGATAAATGCTTCTCTTAATTTGTAAACTCTCAGAATGAGTTGATTCCTTAGAATCCTCCAAAGGTGACCAGTGAGGTTTGAGTGTCATTATAACCTTATACATTTAAACATAGTTGACATATTTCTATTCTTTGCAGTTTCTTATCCCCATTTATGCTCAAATTGTCCCATCTTTAGAGAACGAGGTCCTTTTAACATCACCCTGGTAATCTTTGATAGTTTCTTTGCTTTCTGGCTTGACAATAAATTCCTGCCTTACCTTGCATTTCTTTCCCAGACCTGTAGTTTTTCTAGGAGCCCAGGTTCCTTGTGATGGAAAATTATATGTGGAGTCCACACTTGTAGAGTACTGGATTTTTCATTATTTCTAGGCCCTTTCAGTGGATAAAACTAGGATTTTTTTTAAAAGATACATGATTAGTATACACTTGGTATTTCCAATTCAAAGCTTAAAATCTATCAGAATGGTAGTTTTTTTTTTTTTTACATAACCTTAGTGATGTTACTATTACCTCTTTTCACCTATGCCAAAAATCCTAATTGTCAACCACACACACTTAACTCTTTCACTTTATTCTACTCTAATCCTAATCTCACTCCAATGTCAAAATGGTGCACTACACACCACAGTATGATTACTGTAAATTGTTTAACAATAGTTGCAGTTTCTTTTCTCTTTAATTTATACCTCACTAGGATATACAAAGTTCCTGTGTGTGTGTGTGTGTGTGTGTGTTTTAATGTGTGATTATGCACTGACTAGTATGTGTTTAGGAACATTAATTCCATAAATCTTTTACTTTATGGAAATGTTGAGTGGTTTATTTAATACATGCAATTCTTCCAATATATTTAAAATATTCAACTTGGAATTAAAAACATTTACACACCATAATTTAAGTCTTACTTTTATAAACTGAGCAGCATGAATATTTTCCACAGTCAAGGAGAATTTTTTTCACTTTTAATTTGAGACCCAAACTAGTGGTAGAATTGTTTCATGAAAATTTAAGTTCATGTAGTTTGCATTGGGAGACATCTGATATAAAACAGGCTCTGATTGAAAAAGTACTCTTGCCTTCCTGTTGCAGATCTGTGTAATGTCCACAAAAATAGGAATAGTCATTTGTTTTCTTGCTTTTTCAAGTGATTAGAAACCATGGGCATCCAGTGAACCAATGTATTTTTTTTTATTAAAGTCTCATTGATATGCAATCTTATGATGGTTTCACATACACAACACAGTGGTTCAACATTCACCAATATAATCAAGACCTCACTACCTCCATTACGGTCACTGTCTATCAACATAGTAAGATGTTATAGAGTCATTAATTGTCTTCTCCATGCTTTACTACCATCCCAGTGACTTACCTATATTGTGATTGCAAATTATAGTGCCCCTTAATCCCCTTCTCCCTCCCCAACCCCTCCCCTTTGGTAACCACTAGTCCTTTCTCAGTGTCTGCAAATCTACTGCTTTTTCGTTCCTTCTGTTTTTCTTTGTTTTTATACTTGACAAATGAGTGAAATAGTTTGGTATTTGCTTTTTCTGCCTGACTTATTTCACTGAGTGTAATACCCTCTAGATCCATCCATGTTGCAAATGGGAGGATTTTTTAAATGGCTGAATAGTATTTCATTGTGTATATGTACCACATCTTCTTTATATATTCATCTGTTGATGGACATTTAGGTCGCTTCCATATCTTGGCTATTGTAAATAGTGCAATGATAAACATAGGGGTACATATGTCTTTTTGAATCAGGGATCTTGTTTTCTTTGGGTAAATTCCTAGAAGTGGAATTATTGGGTTAAGTGGTATTTTGTAGTTTTAGTTTTTTGAGTAACTTCCATATTGCTTTCCACAATGGTTGAACCAATTTACATTCCCACCAGCAGTGTAGGAGGGTTCCCCTTTCTCCACGTCCTCACCAGCATTTGTTGTTTCTTGTCTTTTGGACCATGGCCATTCTAACTGGTGTGAGGTGATAGCTCATTGTGGTTTTAACTTGCATTTCCCTGTTGATTAGCCATGTGGAGCATCTTTTCATGTGTCTTGAACAAATGTATTTTTTAAATATTAAAACAAGAAGGGATCATAAATAGAACTGGCTTAGTGAAAATTTAACTGGCTGTCTTAGATCCCTTTTCTTTTATATAGTGAGATTTTTTTTTCATTGGATTAATCTTAATCAAAATAAGCAAACTCAGAACATGGTCTGATTCAGGGATGCTCAGATCAGACAGCATAGGGGAAGTCTGAGAGAGCCCAGGAGAAAGGCAATATGGAATAGGCACTTGTCCTTCCAGGGGCTTTGTATACAATCTTATGCTAAGAGGTGCAAGTTGTCCTAGAACTTTATAGGTAGTCCTGCTCATCTCACATAAGATAGAGACCAATTAGAGTTAGAGTTAAAGTACTAGCTGGTGCCTACAGTGTTGCTTTTCTGTACTCATTTTGGGAATTTCCCTGGTCATGAGCATAACCAATAATTTTTTGGACTAACAGGTGATAAAGAAAAATCAAAGGTATATAACAGTAGCAATGCCTGAAGGAAATGGGTGTTGCCAAATGGCCTAGACTAAACCACTGTAATATTTGATTAATCAAATATTAAAACACTTTAAATCTTGCAATTTGGTATACAAAGATGGTCCTTGTTTGATCAATCTGTCAACAACTCACCATCCTAAAAACTGAGTTTGTTTTAAATTTTATACAGGAAGTTTAAATCATGGTCTTGATATATATTAGCCATGTGACTTATTGCAAGTTACTTAAGCTCTCTGAGCTGCAGCCCCATCACCTTGAAATGGTGGTGCTACCTCTCTTACAGGGTTATGTTGTGAAAGGTTTATAAGTCACCTGGCATGGATTCTAACATATATATCACATATTCACTCGGGTAGCATTTGAATGACTACCTCATGCTACCAGGTATTTGGGAAACATCAGTAAGCAAAACAGAGATTGGTAGTGTTTCTATTTCCCACTAGGGAGGTCCACCAGGAAAGGAAATTTATCCATTGTTATCCTTAGCTCTTAAAACATACATGGTGTGTGCACATGCTAAACATGCACATGGCACATAACAAAAAAAATTATGATGCTTAATTTTTATGGGGGAATCAGAAAAAAGTTAGTTTTGGCCTAGCAAAAAGTTAGACAAAAACAAAATAAATATAAAATGTGAAATGTGCTATGAAGGAAACAAAGGGTGGAGTTGTGGAAAACATAGTGATGACTTAACTTTCAACAAAATCTTTGGAGAAAATTTTTCCCATCTATCTAAAGAGTTATGGGAAGACTATAATGGAAAGCATTTCAGGCAAAGGGAACATTGTATGCAAAGACTCTGACATGGAAAATTATTTAATGGAATTGAGTACTGATAGTGAACTAGTATGGTCACAACTAGTGAGAAAAGGAGAGAATCGCAGAATGTGACGTTAAAAGATCAGGTAAAACATTTATCCAGTCTGACAGTTTTGTCTTCAATGATAATATTTAGTTTACTTTTATTTAGTCTTCATATATTTAATTACAAAACAATGCTGCTTGTGTTTAAATCTACCATATTATTTTTCCATTTGACCATTTCTGTTTCTTTTTAATGTCCCTTTTTCCTTATTTATTTATTAATTATATTGTTTTCTCCTCTATTGTTATAAATTCTTCTATTATTCTTTTTGTTGTTAACGTAATTACAACATACATCCTAGATTTATTGAAGCTAATATAAATTAATACTTTTGCTGCTTCCACTTTTTGCGTAATACAAAAACATAAGATACACTCAAGTGCATTTATCAACCTCGTGATATGTTATTATTGCATATTTTAGTTCACATTAAAGATCATTCAAAACATGATTACTCACTCATTTACTGCATATTTATCTTTTCTGCTTTCTACTTTTTCCTGAATCTCTTAAGGTATATGGGATCAGTGTCCCTCTGCTCGAAGAACTTCTTTTAGTTTTTTTCTCTAGTGTGATCTGCTGGCAACAAATCCTTCCACTTAGTACCCCAAAATACTTACTTTGCTTTTACATTTAAAGGATATTTTCACTGTGTATAGAATTGTAGCTTGCCGTGTTTTCTTGTTTTTTATTTTTATTTTATATTTTTAGCACTTGAGAGCATGTCATTCTCTTGTCTTCTTCCATTGCTGATGAGAGGTCAGCTGTTAGTATAATTTTTGTTCTTATGAGGGTGGCATGTCTTTTATTCTCTGGTTGCTTGTAAGATTTTTCTTTGTTTTTACTTCTTCCCATTTGACTTATGTTTAGGGGTGGTTTTCTTTGTATCTCTTTTGCTTGGGATTTGTAGCACTTCATTAGTTTATGCCTATCAGATAATACCAACCTCTGGTTATCTGTGGGTCCGTGTGTCTTTAATCAAATTTTGCTCTATTGTAATTGTGGTCTTCTTCTGACTAGCTACCATACACTTTAAATAAAATTTAGTGGTATTTGAGGTAGAATAAGATGTCATCATTCTCCAGTAAGAATTTACTTGTGTTTCTGGCAGCTAGCAAGGGTTAGGTTAGACCATCTCTCTGGGCTTCCTTTTTCTTTTGGGTCTTTTCCCCCAAATCCTCAAAGTCTTTGTAGCTCTCAAAGCTACAAAATCCTTTCAAATAGATTTTAAAATAAAGATTGCTTAGTGTTCCTGTTGTGCATTAGTTGGAAAGTTGGTCTGAAAGGGAATACAAAAAAATAAATTTTAGCCTAGAGCAGTAGCAAAGTATTAGAGTTTTAAGGATTGATATAACTTATTTCCCTTTTAGGATGTTGTCTCTTCCCTGAAAAATGTTGCCTTTCATCTCCATTTCCATTGTTGTCATCTTGGTCTAAACTCTATTGAGTTACTAGTGTGGATTATTGGTTTTATCTCAGTTTCTTTGTCCCAGAAGGCTGTCTAATGTCAGTGTTAAATTCTTTTTCCAAGATCGTGTTTATTTTATGTCTATATTTGTAACTTAAACATACCTATACTTAAGTAAATAGTTTTATTAGTCACATTTTATAGAAGAGCAAATCACCTTGAGATGGTTCAGGAACTTGCTCAGTTAGATGGAGCTACATGTTGTATCTAGGCTTCTTGAATTTCAGAAGGTAGATCCATTATTTTATGTTATGCAGATATATTCTATTCAGACTATATTCAGTATAAATGTAGGAGGATTTATATTCTGTTGCTTCTACAGGCAAAACTTAGTCAAAACCTAAATAATAAAATATTAAAATTTTTGTGGTTCTTGCTCATTGATTTCAAAATTGCTTGCATTGAACTGTTTTCAAAGATGTTGAGAGATGTTTTATTCCAGAAATGCTCAACACTGGCCTGTATGATTATTTATAATGCTTTAGAATATCGATCTTTTGTATTTATACATAACAGATTCAACATTATTTCATAAATACATACACACATGTATGAGAAGCTTAAAAGAGAATATAAGATTATATTTAGTGCTTTGTAATTCCTTATTATCCAATAAAAATTGTTTTAAAGAATCAGAAAAATTTGCTTCTTGGACTACTTCTATCTTTAATTTGATGTTTTTCAGGTACTATGGTATTCTCATTTTGGTGTGTTTTTAGATACACTGAGTGCTTAAATCACTTATTTCACCATATACTGGGATGCATGTTTGCTTACAAGCCAGGGATAGATCAGGGGGTATAGATAGGAAGAGCCTCTGTATTTTTAAAATGATTGCTATTGATGTTCTGCTCATTAATCTCTGCTGTAGTGCCTGCCATTTATAATTATTAAAGTTTCAGTTCTATCTCAAATACACCCTAAATTCTTGATATCATTTGAATCTAGCTAACTTATTTTGAACAGTTATTGGATTCTCTATTAATCTGAAATGCTATAATTTGAGATCTGATAGGGTAGAAAAACATAGGCTGAAATAGCGGTGGTGATGATTTGTAAAGCTCTCTAAGAGAGAGGTATGATATTGTTAAGAGCCTGGTTTCAAATGATGGTTTTACCATTCATCAGCTGTGAAAATTTATAGGTTTTCATATAGTTTGCATAATCTCTCTGGCCCACAATATTATCAACTCTAAAATGGGATAGTAATAATGTGCCCTATGGAGTTGTTTTGAGGATTACAAGAATCATTACATGTTAAGTATTTAGAATCTTTCCCCACCCTTAATAAGCATTAAATTTATTATAATTATTGTTTATTATTAGTTTACCAATAAAATGTTCTCTGAAGTGTCCCAGATATAATAGGGTATAGAAAAATCTCTGCAATTCTTGACACTCTGTTAATTCATGTAATTTACAGAGATTCTTCAGCAGTTGAATGAATTATGGCCCTCTCCAATAGGATTTTGTCTATATCTGCACCAATTCTATTTTTGGCAATCTATGGTCTGTATAATAATAAGCAAGTGTTTATTTAAAACTTAGTGTTGGAAGAGGGAAGAGTAGATTTATACATAAATAAACATGAGAGAATTAAGGAGATTTTTCGAGAAGCAGCAATAAAATGTTGCCTCCTAGCTGCACTGGCGTGTCCAGGGAGCTCTGGTTTGAAGGAGGCTCAGGAGCCGGTCACAGGTTCCCCCAGGTTCGTCCTTTACGGGGTTCCTCTGACACTGTTTATGACTGAAAGTCAGGTGGGCAGAGGGCTTTCACTGTCTCCTGGGAAGTCACCAATATTCCTAAGTAATAAGTGTTTCCACTTCAATTACACAGCCTTGCTGAAATGTTGATGGCCTGGGGTTTCAAGGAGAGTGTAGTACTAAACTGGCCATGACCACAAACAGGATGTCATTGTCATTCCATCCGAACTACAGAGCAGTGACTTGGTAATGTGTGAACACCTGAATTTCCACCTCCTTTAACCTGAAATAAAAGGGAAAGGAATAGCCTGAGTCTAGTTTTGTCTTCGTGAGATTAGACCCGTGGCTCTCTGTCTCTTTATGAGCCTTATATTTGGATATGTGCCTATGTATATGCAAGTTCTTGTATTTTAGAACAGCTTCTTGAGGAACCTTACTTTTGCTACATAATGTTCAGCAATGCGAGTCCTAGATGAGTGTTAAGTGCTAATAATAACAGTATTAGTAATTCACAGGTGAAATATTTGGCGAGTCACTACTTACTGTGTGTTCACTGCTTAAACTTGATTATGCAAATGTATTATTTCTTATATGAACTTGACTATTAGGATGTATTATTTCTTATATGAACTTGACTATTAGGATTTTCAAGCACTGGAGTCATAGTCAAGGAACAGCACTTAAATTTTTTTTTTCACTTTTAATTTTGGAAAAATTTAAAAATAGGGGAAAAGTTGCAATAATAGCACAAAAGTTTTTGGTATATCCTTCTACTGTAGACTTCATCCAAGAGTGGCCAGTTGTCTCAATAATGTCCTTTGTGTCAAGGATCAATTGTGGTACCTGGGTGTCTCATTTATTTGGTAACAGTCCCTCTTCCTTTCCTTGGTGTTATTGGCTTTGCCATTTTTGAAGATTACAGGCAATTTCTGGAGACTGCCCCTCAATCTGGGCTTGATGTTTTCTGAAAATTATACCCAGGTCACACACATTTGTGAACACAATCTCACAGAAGTGATACTTTGCTCTTTTCCTTGCATCACGTGGCACATGGTGATGTTAACTTTGATTGCTTAAATAAGGTGATGTCTCTGAGGTTTGTCTACTATAAAAGCACGATGTTTCTTGCATTTTGGAACTGGTAATGATTTTCTGAGGAGAAATTTTGAAACTGTAAAATCCTGTCCCTCAGCCCACATTCACTGATTAGTTTTAACATCAATTGCTGTTTCTTGCTGATTTATTATTATTTTGGTTGAGAAATGTTGGTTTTCCAATTCCTTCATTCTTTCTACATTATTTATTATTAAGCTATAAGGAAGAAATTGCTTTTCTCCCATTTTTTATTTATCTACACCTTAAGGACTCATGAATTTCATTTCATTCAATGAGCTTTAATTCATTATTATCATTATTTTGATGCTCAATTTGTGGCAGATTTGACCAGTAAGAGCCCTTTCAAGCTGGCTTCCGTGTCCTTTTGACATGTACCCACCATTCTTTGAGCACTTCCTTACCATCTAGCATAGTCGTAGTACCCAAGTTCAGCTTGTTCTTTCCTTGTACCAACCCTCGGATGAGCCATTTTGCCAAGAAGCCCTGTTTCTTATAGTACAGTAACATCTAGAAACTAAGCTCTGGGTGCAAGATGTGCTTGCTGCTGACATACTACTGCTTCTAGACGTCTCTAGTGGGAAAATAAAATTTATACCACCTCTACTTCTTTCTTTCTCTATGTGGTGTGGCTGTGTGTATATGTATGTATATTTGGAGTAAAATATATGTGTGTGTGTATATATATATACACACACACACACGTGTATTTGCATACATACACATATATGTACACATATAATTATTATTTATTTATTTATAACTGTGAGGGCACACCAATACCTCCAATTGTAATTCCCTATCACTATATAATTCATTATATAGATCTTCCTTGACTTACAATGGAGCTACATCCCAATAAACCCAACATAAATTGCAAATAAAGGCTATATATGACAAACCCACAGGTAACATCATACTCAGTGGTGAAAAGCTGGAAGCTTTTCCTTTAAGATCAGGAACAAGACAACTAAGTCCACTCTCACCACTTTTATTCAACAAATTACTGCAGGTCTTAGCTATGGCAATCAGACAATACAAAGAAATAAAAGGCATCCAGATTGGTAAGGAAGAAATTAAACTGTCACTATTTGCAGATGACATGATATTATACATAGAAAACCACAAAGACCCTGCCTAAAAACTATTAGAACTAATAACTAGATGCAGCAAAGTTGCAGGATTCAAAATTAATACACAGAAATCTATTGCATTTCTATATACTAACAACAAACTACCAGAAAGAGAAATCAGGAAAACAATTCCATTTACAATTGCATCAAAAAGAATAAAATGAAATACCTAGGAATAAACCTAACCAAGGAGGTGAAAGACTTTCACTCTAAAAACTATAAGACATTCATGACAGAAATTAAAGAAGACACCAATAAATGGAAATATATCCCATGCTCATGGATAGGAAGAATTAATATTGTCAAAATGGCCATCCTGCCCAGAGCAATTTACACATTCAATACAATCCCTATCAAAATACCAGAAGTATTCTTCAATGAACTAGAACAAATAGCTCTAAAATTCATATGGAACCACAAAAGACCCTGAATAGCCAAAACAATTCTGAGAAAGAAGAACAAAGCTAGGGGTATTATATTTCCTGACTTCAAGCTATTCTACAGAGCTACAGTAATCAAAACAATTTGGTACTGGCACAAGAACAGACCCATAGATCAATGAAACAGAAGAAAGAGCCCATATATAAACCCATGTATATATGGTAAATTAATATATGATAGAGGAGCCATGGATATACAAAGAGGTAAGGAGAGCCTTCAACAATGTGTTGGCACAACTGGACAGCTACATGTAAGAGAATGAAACTAGATTACTAACTCCATATACAAAAGTAAAGTCAAAATGTATCAAAGATCTAAATGTAAGACATGAAACCATAAAACTCTTAGAATAAACATAGGCAAAAATATCTTGAACATAAGCATGAGCAATTTTTTTCCTGAACATATCTCCTCAGGCAAAGGAAACAAAATAAAAATGAACAAGTGAATTACATCAAACTAAAAAGCTCCTGTACAGCAAAGGACACCATCAACAGAACAAAAATGCAACCTAAAATATTGGAGAATATATTTATAAACAATTTATCTGATAAGAGGTTAACACCTAAAATACACATAAAGAACTCACATGCCCCAATACCAAAAAAAAAACAACCCAATTAAAAAATGGGTGGAGGACCTGAACAGACATTTCTCCATAGCAGGAATTCAGATGGCCAACAGGCACATGAAAAGATGCTCCAATCACTAATCATCAGGGAAATGTAAATCAAAACCACAAAGAAATATCACCTCATGCTAGTTAGAATGGCCACTATCCAAAAGACAAGAAATAACAAGTTTTGGCAAGAATGTGGAGAAAAGGGAACCTCCTACACTGTTGGTGGGAATGTATATTGGTACAGCCACTGTGGAAAGCAGTATGGAGGTTCCTCAAAACACTAAAAATGGAAATACCATATGACCCAGTAATTCCACTTCTAGGAATTTATCCAAAGAAAACAAAAATCTTTGATGAGAAGGTACATGCACTCCTATGTTTATTGCCACATTATTTACAATAGCCAAAATAAGAAGCAACCAAAGTGTCTATCAATAGATGGCTGGATAAAGAAGATGTGGTATATAAACAATGAAATATTACTGAGCCATGAAAAAGAAAACAAATCCTGCCATTAGCAGCAACATGGATGGACCTAGAGGATATTATGCTAAGTGAAATAAGCCAGGCAGAGAAAGACAAAACTGTACGATTTCACTTATTGTGGAATATAAAACAAAACAAAATGAACAAAATAGTAGTAGACTCATAGACACTGAGAAGTGATTGGTGGTTATCATACAGGAGGGTTAGGGTGACTGGGTGAGGAGGGTGAAAGGGATAAAAGGGCACAAAAATTCTCAATTATAATATAAGTTGGTCACAGGGATGGTAGTACAGCATGGAGAACATTGACAATGATTCTGTAACATATTCATACATTGACATAGAAACTGCACTAGTGGGGGTGAGGACTTAATAATATGGGTAACTGTTGAAAGACAATAATATGGGTAACTGGCTGTATGCATAAAACCAATATAAGATTGAATATCAACTATACTTCAATTAAAAAAAAAGGAAAATAACCTGTCAAAAATGCATTTAATACACCTAACTTACTGAACATCATAGCCTAGCCTGGAATACCTTAAACGTGCTCAGAACACTTACATTAACCTGCAATTGGGCAAAATCTTCTAACAAAACCTTTCATAGTAAAGTATTGAATATCTCATGCAATTTATTGAATCCTTTACTTAATGTGAAAAACAGAAAGGTTTTATGGGTGCAGAAATGTCTGTAAGCATATCAGTTGTTTACCCTCATGATTGTGGGGCTGGTTGGGAACAGCCCAGCATCATGAGAATCATACCACATATCGCTGGACCAGAAAAAGATCAAAATTCAAAATTTGAACTATGGTTTCTACTGAATGTGTATTGCTTTTATACCATGGTAAATTTGAAAATCATAAGTGAACTATCATAAGCTGAGCCTCATCTATAGCTTCCTCCCTTTCCATTTGTACTTTCCTCAGACATTAAGAAATCTGGCTTCCATTGTCTCAATATATTATTTGCTGAATCCACCTTTATGTAGCCAGTCTTGCTGGCCTGCCTTCCTGCCCTCTTGAGCCTGCCTAACATACTTCGTACTGACTAGTAAATAAAGGACAGACAAAAGCATAAAGGGAAGGAGGAGGGAGAGAAGGAAAAAGAAAGAAAGGAGAGAGGGGAGGAAGGAAAGGAATAACACATCTAAAATTTTAAATTTCAATGTTGATTGTTTTTCTGAAGATCTTTGTGTGTATAGGATTGTAGAAGTAAAGTTCTAGTAATGAAGGTTATACATTTTTTTTCAGATCTTGAATATGTATTGTATTATTTTGTGTTAATATATTTATGCACAGCACTTAATGTAACAGGTATTAGGCATACATGGTCTACAAAGAACTCAGAATTTGATAAAGCAAGCAGACATTAACAATCCCTATGATGGTATGAAAAAGTTGATGGAAGAGGAATACAGAAGGTACCAGGAGCAGAGAGAAGAGACCAGTATATTTTGATGGAGGCAGCTGAATGATTTTCTTCTCCATTAAGAGTAAGAATTGACATGCTAAAAGGTTAATTTCTAGTTGGCCTTCTGAATTCTTTTTCTTAATCTCTTTCTTCTGTTATGGTCATTCCAGAGAAGGTGAGAGATGGTTGGACAGGACAAAGCCTCTCTCTGTGGTCAGTTAGGATAATTACTGAGCAGAATGAAACTCAACAGTTCCTTAAAGGTCTGGTTTCCTGTTCTCCCAGCCCTGAGGATGAGGATCTTCGGCATATCTTGAATATAACATTTGACTGCAATGGATCAGAATCTTATAATATTTAATGCCTTATAATTGTTTGAATACTGCATGTTTTTCAGTGATTTAAAAACCGCTATTATAAAATTATATAATCAAATAATGCTAATATTCTGGAATAGTTGTGCAAATCAGTTGCATCATAGTTAATGTGTCAATTATGTATAGTTACTGGACTTTATAGGCAAATCACTTCAATTTTTATTATCTTAGAGGGCTTTTCTATTGTATAAAGTGTCTTTAAACTATGCTAAGCCTCTCAACAATGTGGAAATCTGGGTTGTTATATCACTCTCTAATTAAAAGTTACTGCTCCATGGCTTCCAAGGAAGGAAGTTAAGGCATTGGGAGAAATTGGTCCAATTTTATGTGGTGCAAGTAAAATAAATAAATCCAGTTGAGTGAATCTCAAACTGTTTTCTGCCCCAAGTCATCTGAGAGATAAATATACTCCCTGTTTTAATCACTGAGCCTTAGATTCTAGCTCAGAAAGCCATTGTGCCTTCTCAGTTCTGGACTTCAAAGACTTGAGATACTAGATTTTCAAATAAAGTAAATTTATGGTGAAAAAATATTCTTTGAAATAAAAAATGCAATGGTAAAGTAGTAAGAAATCCATTAAAGCTACTTTTCTCCTTGCATTACATAAATTGACAACTCTTTAAGTATTATATATTATATAAAGTGTATTATATCCCCTATATTCTACATTTTACAGTACAAAGATATTCCTTAAACTAAGTACAACTGCAATTATCTGTCTATATCTGATACGGAGCATGGATACTAGGTCATATCTTGACAAAGATATCAGGCCTCTTGAAAGGTGGTTGAAACTCAAGGGTGGAGTCTGCATGAAAGTCCCATTATGACTATTTGGACACTGCACAGTGACACTTTCCTTATAACTTGTAAGCTCACAGAGTTCATAAGCAATTCATACAGACTCAAAGTATCAGAGTAGTCACATAAAAAACTGCATCTTGGGGCCACTGAGGTCTCAGTTTTCATCTCATCTCTATATATCTAGAAACTGCCACAGTTATCATCAGGGTTCATCTTGGTGTAGGTACAATTAATTTTCGTTACCTATTTTGGATTAGGATAATTTTAAAACCAGAAAGTGAAAAATTCTGGGGCAATCACCTTTTTCATCCTATTAGAGCTTTCTTCCTATCCCCTTTGGTTTCACTCATGACTGATAAAAAACACAAATGCCATGTGAGTAGATAAGAATTTTTGAACATTGTTTTTCAAAGCCATCAAAGGAAGATTCTCTGCTGAGATTTCCTTTCTTAGAAGAATATTTTCACAATTGAATATTTCACAATATTTTCTTAGTCAGATAGAATATTTTCACAATTGTTTTATCAAGCATTATTCAGCAAGTTATAATAGTAACTTGGTATAGGTAATAGGTATTATTTTGTGTTTAGTGATAGAAAATTAAGACTGACAATAACAAGTGATTTTAAATAATGATTAAATTCCAGCTAAGTTAGTCTTTTGACAAACATTTACTGAAAGTATTGAGAAAACAGCAGCAGTAATGATAGCAATAATAAAATATAGCAGGATAGATTTGACCTTTAGTGCCCATGACTTTTGTGCAATGTGTGTAAATCCATCGAAACCACAGGAAGAACATCATGTAAGGTGGTTTAAGAAGAACTTTGTCCCGAAATTTACCAGCTAATGATACTCTATAATGATCTGGTAAATCATTGAATTCTATTGCTTTAAAAATATTTGGGAGTGTACACAGACCCAAGAATGGACTAGCAGTTACCAAAAGGAAAGGGGTTGGGGAGGGTAGGTGGGAAGGAAGGTAATTAAGGGATATTATGATTAGCACACATAATATAGGGGGACACAGGAAAGGAAGTATAGCACAGAGAAGACAAGTAGTGACTCTATAGCATCTTACTATGCTGATGTACAGTGAGTGTAATGGGGTATGTGGTGGGGACTTGATAATGTCGGGTAATGTAGTAATCACAATGTTGCTCATGTAAAACCTGAGGATAAGATTGTATATCAATGATAACTTAATAAAATAAATAAATAAATAGTAAAAAGTATTTGGGAGTGTATAGCTAAAAATAATAAAAATTTGATAGAGAACTTGGAGCTGGTACCTTTTCTTTTAAACTCTTTGAAACACTATAACCTCCCCACTTCTGTGCAATGCCCACAGTTCTTTCAGCCAATGAAATGAAGTGCCCACAATAGACTTCTGTTTTGAAATCCAGCAGTTTCATAAGCCTATTGAAATTATGTTCATCATTACTAAACTCTACTGGTATAAATATTACATAACAAATAAAATGATGAGTTTGGTAAATCTACTCATTTAATCTTTGGTAACACAAAGATCACAAAACAATATATTCTACAGTCCTTTCTGCCAACAAATCTAAAGTAAATGTATCTTTAAATTAGAATATCTGCAATCATATAAATGTCATAGATGTTTAAAAACATAAAATTTGGGGGAATAAAAGTTACATGAGATGTACCAACTTACAATGGCAATAATATGACTGCTAAACTGAAATATGAAAGTCTGGCTAATGATTTGTTGAGAATAAGTTTGTAAAATGTTTTCAAGGAACAAAAGCATGTAAAGATGGATTAAAAGCATTTATTTTTAGTATTGTTTCAATTTAATTATAAAACAATAACAAGCCACTTTTAGTACCTTCCCCCTGAGATATTATTTACACATGGGCACATTTAAGGATGTTCCTAGCACAGAGACTCTCAAACCTTCTTAGTACATGACACTTTTAGTGTCTTAGTAATGTTTTCATGGTGACCCTAGAACAAAATAAATATCTAGTAGCTCCATTGATAAAGCAGTTAGAGCCAAATTTAATAGTAAGGTTGTAGTAGTAGTTGGGTTTGTCTAGCAACATTGCTGTGCTTCCCTCAACATTGAAAAATATTCCATGACATTCCTGTGTATTTACAGCAGCCAGTGTGGTTTGGGAACCATAAACCTAGTTGCATTAATAGCAAAATCCTGTTAATGATTTAAATACTCAGTAACTGGAAAGTGTTTAAATAATAGTGCATAAATAGGATGGAATACTATGTAGTAGTTAAAAAGAATGAAATAGATCTGTGTATACCATTTTACAAAGGTCTCCATTACATGTCATTGAGTGAAACTTGGAAATTTGTAGAGGAATAGCTATGATACCATTTAAAATGCATGCATATATATGGAAAACAAAACCATATATATTTTTATATATACACACACACACAGAATGTGTGTATATATATATATATATATATATATATATATTTTTTGTATGTACATCCATTTTGTGTGTTGTGGGCAGCACACACATTTTGTGCTGGTTCCTGAAACTCATTGCTCTCCTTAGGGTGTTCCCACCCCATGCTGGTGGCTGCTTTGAAGTCTGAAGTGGATAGCCCAAGTGGAATCTGAAGTGGTTTCCCCCTCAATAATCATTTCTCTTTTTCTGAAATTGCTGTCTGGCTCTGCATATTCCATTTCCTCCTGTCTCCTACTTTTTAAAAGAATTAAGACAATTTTAAAAAGAAGTTACATTGTAAAGCCAGTCAATTTAAAGTTTTGGCCTGTAGGAGTTTCTTGATGATAGAAGGAAATCAATTAAGACCTCAAAACCTTACCAAGGAAAGCTCCATCCCTAATTGTCATCCTGCTCTCAGGTTCACACAGTTCTCTCCAAGTACCCCCTCCTTCTAACCTTCCCTGTGAGCATCTCTTAATAAGTTACACAGGAAGCTCCAAACCCTGCCGAATCCCTAGCCTGATACACTATGGAATCTAACCTCCTCCACCGTCTGAAGTCCTATTCTTTCTTAGTACATTTCCTTTTTACTAGGTGCTTTGTACAAGGTGGGAAGGCTTCCTTAGGTCAATTCTGACCATCACAATTTCTCAGTGCTGTAATTTGCACCCATTATGCTTTAGGTTTCTGCTTTAGGGCTTGTGCTATAGCTTATTTCTGGCGTGCTGTCAACACCACATTCTCACAGAGGCCTTTCCCAACCTCCCAATTTAAGAAGTCTCTCCCAGCCATCAGGTAGGGTTGCCAGATAAAACACAGGAAACTGAGTTAAATTTAAATTTCAGAAAAGCAATGCATAATTTTTTTGTAAACGTATATCCCCAAAATTGCATGGGACATATTTTACTAAAAAAAATTATTCACTGCTTATCTGAAATTCAAATTTAACTTGGTCTCCTGTATTTTTACTTGCTAAGCCTAGCAGCTCTACTTCTAGTCATTTTCTAGTATAACACTCTGTTGTAATTTTCTCCATACACTTATGACCATGTGATATTATCTTGTTTCTTTGGTTGATTGTGTGTTTAATGCCTATCTTCCCCCACAGGAATGTAGGATCCATGAGAGCAGGAATCTTGTCTAGCTTAGTCCCCACTGTAGTCCAAGAACCTACGAACTGACTAATGTATAGTGGGTATTCAGTATATATATATACTCTCTGCAGGGTATATATATCTTCTGAAGACAAATGTTATTTCTCAGGGGTAGTACATTTTAAATGGAAATATTCCCTACCTGCCTTGTATTTTGCAAGGAAACTCACCTTTCATGGAGGTGTATTGTCACATAAATATAGACAGTGCAGTTTGCCCTTTACTGCTCCTGGTTGTGCCCTTCAGAACTTCTACACTAAGAAAGGAGTCGTGTAATCCAGTTGCAGAAAGAAAAGCTTTGAAAAGGCCCTTCAAAACAAACAAAAACCCCAACCCTAATACATTTAGTAATCTTGATGAAGGGAGGTCATGTATTTTACCAATTATATATGTTTTAACCATTTGCCCATTAAAGCTTTAAATGAAAGCTTTAACCATTACAACTTCAATGAAAACATTCATGAATGTATCAAATTTAATTCATAGGATACTGTCAACACATTAGGTTAACTTTAAATGGTTTTTGGCAAAAATCTCATAACAAAGCTTATCTTAACTATACATATTTTAAAACTTTATGTAAATGTAACATTACATGTAATTCATGATTTTTTTAAAAAAAATTAATTTGTTTTTAATCAGCATTCTGGTAGTTTAGGGAAAGACATATTAATAGTGTTTCTTGTTCATCCTAGTAAATGATTTTTTTTCTGAATACATGTTTCCTTGGAATGTAGGTTCCAAAGAACATTAATTTCACTGATACAATGTACAGTTCTATGTGGTCTTTTTCACAGAAAGTTCCCATATCTTTGGGTGAAATTGGCAAAGTGGTCTTGAGGAAAATGATCTGTGTAAAATTAAGAGTTGAGTGATTATGAGGGGAATCTAATCAATATGGACTGATTTTGTATAATTCAGACCTCTTTCTTAATTCCAAATATAGAGATCAGAGAGAGAATTTTAAATTATATAAGTTCTAAAATGCACTATTTATACAAGGTCTAAATTGTCAGTGGTAGTGGTGTATGTATGTAGAACCTAAAAAAGATATGTGATGGAAATCTTTGATAATTTTAACTTCTCCACTTATTTGTACACAACAAATGTGTGACATATCAATGTTTTGTTTTCAAAATGCAAATCTCTCTTGGACATTGGTAATCAAAACTACTATCATGACATTCAGAAGTACCCCCAGTATTAACTGGATGTTTGCTTCTGTAGCCTCTTTGAGAGAAGCTGCTAAAGGTGGTTCAACATAGAGGGCCTCTCATGCTCAGCTAGGTTTTGCTTGAATGAAAAAAAGGAAAAAGTAGAAGGCCTGTGAGAGTTTGTAAAGAGCAAGCAGTGGTCTCTACCAGTGTTCTCAGTGGGAGTATCTCTGCTTTGTGTGTGTGTGTGTGTACGCGCGCGCGTGCGCGCACGCGCATGCCCACTAGCTGATGAGACCCCTTCCTGTTGAACTGGGATGGAACTAAGTGCAGAGGGTGTAGCTTTGGAGGGCTCTGAAATCCAATACCCAGCTTCCTTTCCCACCACTTTCCGGTGAGTCAGTCCACTGCAGGGTGCTCTGGAAGCCTTTGTGTTTAGATTATTTTACTCTCTACGAAAGCCACACCCTTGTACTACACAAACAGAACACTTTGTCCTTCCAGGCCGTCCCTATTTGACCACAGCTCTGGGATTTCAAAGCTGCCTCACAACGGATTGCCTATTGTGATGTAAAGTGGTAGGCCGGTGAGTGTCTGGTATTCTGGTGCAGATTCTTACAACTGTGAGCTCAGGGGCTCACATGCCCGGGGAGGCTTTGAACTGTAACTGCTATATCACTTAAAACAGGCTCAAACATTCATTTTTACACACACACAAAAGAAAAAATACAGTGCCAGTGAGAAGGAAGTGGAATAATACATTTTGATTTAGAAAAATCCATACTTCATTTTTCAACAACATGTGTTCATGTATAGCAAATACCCATATATGTATGTGAAGATTGTAAATGACCCATTGGGCTACATAGGTAGTTGGAGGGAAGAAGGGGTGTAGGAAAGAAGTGGCAAGAGGGCTGAACTTGGAGACTGAGCTACAACTGGCAACCTAAATCTCCTGCTTCCCAGTACTGGAACAGTCATCTTCATGAGATTTTAATCGTATTCCTAGTCTCACACTCTGTTACAGGTTCAAATGCATCTACATACTACATTTGAATCCCAATATGATAATACAAAACTATCTTTCATTGAATGGTGATTGCAGGCACTGTGCTAAATACTATGTTCATTTTCTCATTTGATTCTCACATAACTTTATGGAGTAATTTCTGCCATCTTCTTTTCACTAATGAGGAAAGATATATTAAATCTCTAGACATGGTCACTCAGTTAATTGCGGGAAGAACTGGGGTTCTAACAAGGCCTGATAGACTCTAGAGCTCAAGATCTTACCCACTAAGGAATTCAGTCCATTAATTACACCAGCCTTTGCATTAAGGAGGGCTTGGGAAGGCAGTCTGGTCAAACTGGAGGGCTGGAACTTGCTTTGAACTGTTGACCCAGGAACCATGTTGTTTTTATTTAGACTGATTAGATGCTTGAGGTGGGTGGGTGGGGCATGTTGATGGGTATTACCAGACACCTAAGCACCTCCCCTGACTAGAGAAACACACTTTCTTCCCATTCCCTTTTACAGAATCACTGTGGCCTTTCCTATTGTTTTGTAGCCTTTATAAAACAGTTTGGAATATCATATTTGCTCTAGCTAAGTAGACTTTATTGAAGTCTTGCTTTTTACTATCAGACCCCCTCCCTGAAATAACATCACTAACATCTCGCAAAGTATGTCCTAACAGTTCTGCAAAGTGAATCTCACAAAAATTCATTATTGACATTTTTCTCACTCTCAGACTGATTCAAGTCTGACTTTAATGACTACCAATTTCAGTCATTACAAGAAATACTGTAAAACAACCCATTCCTGCCTTTATTTTCTCAACAAAACCCAGTTGTATCTGTCGGAGGCACTTTAAAAAATTTGGTTTATATATGCTTATGTTTTAATTTTCTTAGTTTGACCTGTGTCTTTAATATCAGCCAAATAACAAACAAATATCATTCATTTAGTGAGCCTTCAAACTGAATACGAATAAATTTTAGGAAGTGTTTATTTTTTCATTTTGTTTCATTTTTATTTTTTGGTAAGAGTAGCTGATTGGATCACTTTTCCTGGAAATACTATACTCATGGCTTCAGTGGCACCACAGTTGTCTGATTTTTTTCCTGCCTCATTTGCTATTCCTTCCTGCTCACTTTGCTAGTTTTTCTTCTCCTTTGCTGAATGATGGAGTGTCTGGGACTTGATTTCCATCTCTCTTATCCATCCACATTGGATCCCTTTGTGACCTCATCTGGGCCCACAAATTTAAAAACCATCTCTTTGCTGATGAGTTTAAAATTTCTATCTTCAGTGCTGATATTTCCCCTCTTTGCAGATGTCTAGTTCACATCTCCCTCCTATGTACAATTACATTTGCCACATGTACAAAGAAGGACTTTGAATTTTCTCTTAAAACTATTTCTTTCCCAGTCTTGTTCATCTTAGTCAATTAAACCTCTACCTACCCTGCTGTCAGGCTATTTGCTGGTCTCTTGTTTCTGTACCTTTCCACATCTTTCATTCTTTCATCTGTCTACAGACTCCCTTGTCTGCTGTTTACTACGTTATTTCCCAGTGCTGGCACCCAGGAGAGAGGGACTGAAGCTTCTGAATCCCAACTCCAGCCCTGGCTTGGGAGAGAGTTATTTGGATGAGCTCTTATTAGCTGTCCTCCCTGATCCACAACGGCCAGGTCGGACTAAGGTTATACATATTCTGTAATCAGGCCCCAGCCCTGGTATGGAAGCAGGGCAATTTTTAGAAAAGGGGGTTGGTTTGCCTAGATGGGACAGACATCCTAACAATACCTACTGTACATCCTTTTTTTTTTTTAATTAACTTCTTTTTTCTTTTTTCTTCGTTTTTGTTATAGTTTTTTTCCTTTTTTATTTTCTTACCTACTGTACAATTTTATCAGATATTCAATACTTTTTATATTCATGACCCTTTAACTTGAGCACTCATGGAAAGAATCAGAAGGAATCATGCTTTAATCAGTAATGACTGTAATCAAAAGACTTCTTTTTCTGCTCTATCATTTCTTCTTTTTACATACTGATTAAGAAGAACTTGGACTATATGACTTCCCAGTCCTCCTAGATGTAAGCTCTTCCTCTAAGTTCAGCCCAGCAAGTTTTGTTTCATTTTATTTCTTCACTGAACATGCATGCTCTTGCCAAGTAGGCCTTTTGGGGTAATTCCATGTGCAAAGAATCGTGGTGACTCAGTAGCCTTGAATTCAACTGGAGACTGTTTAATTGATTTAATTATAACCTTTATAATATCCTGAATAATTAGGGTACAGATGCACGGCAATAGGAATTCCCCAAAAGAAAAGAAATCTAGTGAGAGAAAAAAACATAGAGCCAAATAGTCTTAATCTTGACAATTCAGTGAAAGTCTGATGGGTAGTATTCACCTTTCCTTCAGCCAGGGTTTTGATCCATACTAAGTCAGTGTTCAACAGAGGGAAAAGCTGGAATTGTACACTACGATTTATTTTTCTGAAGAAAGTGGCGTCTCTGCCAGAATGTAGCATCTCTGCCAGAAATGGGGAGGAGCCTCCCTCTTTGTAAACTAGAATTACTCATCTTATTTCTTTCCTCAATACTCTCTCAATAGTAATTTTCAAACGGAAATACTGGGGTTTTTTTGCTGGGACGGGCCTTCCTTTCTAGCAATGCAGCTATTTCCATTTAATAATTACACAATTGTTATGGAAATTCCCTTTTAGAAGCAGTTACTTAAGAAAATTGTACAAGATATCTCCCCAGACTTCTTAAGGAATACATATGTCACATCAAGAACAAATGATGTGAAATTGTTTTTCAGGGATATTGTTGCTGTTACAGAGAAATTAAAGCAATATTTTAGAAGCCTGTTGTTTTGCAGATTAAACATCACCCTTGTTATTTTCATGAATTGATTTTTGTCTATTTGACAACAGAATTCTTCACATGATAGCTAAAATGTTTTGATTATGCAGAATGTCACAATATGAAAGGTGGTACAACTATAATTTCCTCCCCTTTCCTCCTTTATTTAGTCCAAATTATACACCGACACTGAGAAGAACAAGTCACTGCATAAAGGAGATATTCACAAACAAGTGAAAACTGGAGAATAAAGAAAAAAATGAGTCATAAAGTGTATTTTGTGTTAGATGAAACAAATTCATCCTCGTATAATATTTCCATCAGTTTTCAAGCAGACTGATAAGAAAATATTTGGTAGGATAGTAAAGACTGTGGAGGAGATTGAAATAGAGGTCCCTGCTCTGTCTTCTTCATTATCTTTTCCAATGGTTCTCCCATTTTGGAAAAAAAATGGGTAAGAGTCACTGATAAAGCTGGAAAATTTTCACAGGAGGGAACTATAAACTCTTCTTAGAAAACGTGGTTTAGATGAAGATTTTCGTAGTCAGATGAGTTTGAGGATCACTGCTCTGCACATAGTCTGTGATTTCAGCCATTGCCAGGCCTCTTTTCAAGTGCCAGCCCCAGGCAGCCGCCACCTTGCTAACTCCTAGAAATTCCACAGGCAATGCAAACTCCAAAACTGAACT
The DNA here is from genome assembly GCF_040802235.1 of Manis javanica. Lineage (NCBI taxonomy): Eukaryota > Metazoa > Chordata > Mammalia > Pholidota > Manidae > Manis > Manis javanica. Next base: position 61,497,049 of record NC_133161.1, on the reverse strand, counting down.
CAGTGTTTACTCCATATTCGCTTTGCTCCATTCGTTTCCTGACAGCTGTCCCATTGACCAGTGAATACTACATGGGATGGTGTGCATCCATATACTTCTTTGTCTCCAGTCCCCTCTCCCCTCACTTTACCCGAAGCCATCCAGTGCCTTTTACTTCATGCCTTTCTGATCTCTCTGACACACTCATTCTCTGTTGTCAATCAGACCACTGTCCAGCCTTTTTGCTTTGCTTGGACTGCAGTCATTCTCCTCTTCAGCCAATTCATCCTCCACACTGCCACACAAATTTCCTACACAGATCTGCCCCAGTGGGTCACCTATTAAAATATTAAGTAGTTCCTTTCCACGATAAATTTCTTACACTCACTCTTTCCCTCACAGATGCTCTATCTCCTTTACATGAACCCTGTGTTTCAGAAGTTCCCTGAAGTTGATGTCTTTCTATTCACTGCTGACTGCTCATACTGTTTTGCTAAGACACCCTTTCCACCCTCGTGTGATTGGCCAATTCCTTCTCATTAAAGGAATGAGATGTGTATAACAACTCGTGTGTAAACTCCGCTAATCTAAGCTCTACCTTTCTGAATGGCCCCTCCTTCTAAACATCTAGTCCAGAACTCTGACACAATGCAATTCTGAATTTCTTTCATTACTTCAGTGCACCAATGCTCTCTTTTGCAGCCACGCTTGCACGTAGCTCTTTCTTGTCTGGCACGCAGTCCTGCCACTCACTAACTCCCAAGTACCTCAGCCTTCTGTGTTTAGGGACTCCTGCTCTTCTATCAGCTTTTATTTCTTCTATCAAGTTCTAGGGGGAAAAAAAAACAAAAATAAAAAAATCTTTCTTGAGATGGCTTCTTCCTTTGGATTCCATTTTTCCTTTTTGTAGCATTCTGTAATTCACAACTATAATTTCTTTCTTTGGCCAGTATTCCCATGCTCCCCTTTGGTGGGGGGCACACCTATCTTCTTCATGGTTGTATTCCCCAGTGCGTAGCATGTTGAAGGCATGCAATAATACTCATTAAGTTAATGAATCTAATGATCAAAGTACTGCTAACTTTCCATTTTCCCCTTGCATATTTCTTCTCTCTTAAGTCTTCAATCAACATTTTATTTTCTCTAGAGTCTCACTTTGGTTACTAGATCTGTATTAGTGTTCAGGAAAAACAACTGAGCAATGTCCTAAAAATCCTGATATTTCTCTCAGAAAAATATATCACATCTGCAAAATCTTCCATAGAAAATAAGTTCCCAGGAATTATTTATTTTTGACGTTCAGTAAATTATTCATTCAGTAAAATTGAGTATCTTGATTTTAAAAACATTCCTTAATCATGTATAGCATACTGCTCCTCTATTTAGCAATAGAATATTGTGTATCTATTTAATATGGCAAAATTGCTTTTAATCATAGTTTTATCCTCAAAAAGGAATATAGGTTTTATTTGGATAGGAGTAAATATTTTAGAAAATGTATTTTAATTGTGGCCTAACTTTTCTAGTTTTCAACATGGTATAGATATATATAAATATAGAATTATCAGTTAATAGTTATGAAAGCTAATGGAAAATTTGGGGTCCATTGTATTGAAGGTATCAAGACTTCTTAGCTTGTTTTATGTTTTTTTTTAAATAGCAAAGAGAATCTTTAGCATTTCTTCCTCCAGACTTGTAGCAGGTCATCACATTTGTCCACAGCTGCACCTTTCATCATTTTGTTGCTTACTCTACCCTTTTTTTATCCCCTCATTTGTCCCAAACAGCTAAAATAAATGGGAGAGTAACTCCTTAGAACCCATCCTTTTAATTAGTTACACTTTCTTACTGGCTTGGACTCTGAGCTCTCATGCCAGCATCCACATTGCCTTCAAGATTTATAGCCCAGGGTGGTAGCTATAAATAGCTCATTTCTATCTACACTTAAGTTTAAAAAAAATGGAGTAATACTGTAGATAAAATCAGAAGTAAGGTTTAGTGAAGAATGTAATTCTGGTAGGATGGAGAACCAGCTGCTAGATAGAAAATATTACAAGGAAAGAGAGTTTGAGCCCTGTGTCTCCTCTGTTTCTGCACTGTCATAAATCTTGATGCCTCTGGCTCTCATATCATTTATTTCACACTGTTCTTCTGTGCCGCAGATATTAGCTCTTCTCCCAGGATGTGTGTAGTGAATGGTAATTTACATAATGTCATCTTGAGTGTCTAATATATGCCATGGGCTGTATTATCTCTAATTCTCTAATCACGTGTTCTTTAAGTGAAGAAAGTGTGTATCAATGTGGTTAAGTAACGTAACACCGAGACCTTCCTGACTGTAAGGTGTGTTCACTTTCCATGGTAACTAACTGCTTATCATCATCATGCAGAGCAAGACAGCTGTGTATCCAAGTGACAGATTCCAAAAGTGGTTCTCTTATCACGTTTCATATCCATTGCAGCCCTCTGCCTGCTCTCCCCACCAGGTAGCACCCCTGGGCTCCTTGGCCAGCTTTCTCCACCAGTCACACCACCATCCACCTTTTGGGAGGTGGCCTTCCTTGAAGGCATTAAGTTAACACAGCACTGTTTCATTAAGGGCTAAGTCTACTTAGAATTGTCTCCCTTCATAATAAAATAATTGATTTATTGTACAATGTAAAAATGAGGGAAGGCTTCAGCCAAAACTATGTCCACAGGAATGCCATCAATAAGAATTTGTTCTTTTGAGTTTACAAGTGAATTAAAACTATGTAATTTTCCTGAGAGGATGAACACTTCTAGCCACCATTTAGTTTAAACTGGACGTTTTAATGAGTAGCTTTCCTTCTACCATTACACTGAGATCAACTTTCTTGAGTATGGGTATTAATGTGGGGTGAGGTGGGGTGGAGTTAGTAGGAAGGGGAAGGTGGGTGGAGGTGGGTGTTAAGGTATTCATGCAGTTCAGTTTTGTTGTAGAGCCCTTTCTAAGAGAGTGGTTCTGGAACAAATGCTATTGTAATTTGCCAGAGGCTGACAAAATCTGCACTTTGAGAGCACTTAACATGAGACACAAGGACCATGGCTTGGTCTCTTCAGTGTTGGAGTTAAGATATTTCCCAGTATGGGTCATGGCAATCCCTGAACTCTGGAAAAGTGATACTGGATTTTCAGTTTTCCCACTAGTTCTTCCCTAGCAAAAAGACTTCCTTCTGAGCACTTTGTTTCATTCTTTCTTAATCCTTTATGTCTTAGTGAGAAATTACTAGGTTGCATGCTATCCACTCAACCTAGGTTAAGAATTTTCTTGTAGTCATTTTAGCGACTCTCATCAGGAAACGTGCAGGATTTACAGCTGGCCTCAGTTGAACTGGACGTTTGCCGGGGACTGACTCTCTCTTTCTCATTCTTTCAAGGGCTGCATGGTCTATTGTACCAGCTTCTCTATGGGTGTCTGCTATGCTATTTGGTCTCTGGAGACTAATCTCCTGGAAACATTCAGAATTTCTATATAAGAAGAGTTAAAGATAAAAATTTGTGGTGGTTGTAGTGGGAATGTTATGGGACTTGTATAGAAGGTGTGATCAAACTTCAAAAATCTTAGACTGCCTATTAATTTAAGGATGAGGTTGTGTGTGTGTTGGGGTGTTTTGGGCACCCACTGGCTCACCATAACACATCCCTGCTCATTTGGCCTGTCTGTGAGTGTCCTGGTAGGTGACTCAGTGTGACCTTTCAGAGTCCTGATTCCAGATTCCTAGGCCAGAGACTACAGTTGCCTAGGCTTCAGTTTTCATCTGGTTAAAACACATCAGTGCTCAATCTGTTAATTCCTTCCTCTTCCTGCATGTGTTTCAGCCCAAATCAAGAAAGACTGGCACTAGGCTGCAAGTGAACAGCTTCCTGTTAGAGAAAACTCAGGACTTATACCGTCCTAGATGTGATCTTATTACTTTGGTATTTCTTTTTTGGACATGTGAAAACCTAGCATGTATCCTGACTTAGCATGAGAAGGAAAACAAAAGCACGCATTGGTAAAAGTCTGCCTCAAATCCCCTGAACCAGACATCTCCCATTTCCTTTGCTCAAGCTTATTTCCTGACGACCAGCCTTATGCCTTTGTGAACTCTTTTACTAAAAAACAAGTACTTCTGTGCATTGCCTTTTTGCTTGCTTACTATCATCTTTGTAAGGTAGTTTCTCAGACTATGTGAGTTCTTTGATGCCATTAAATTTTATACACATACACATATGCAAGTTTAAGAGTAACTTAGAGTAACTGTTCATTAATACTTTTAAGCCTAGAAATATAATTGCCAGCAAAATTATATGCTTTCTTATTTTCATATTTTTATGCTTAAACAACAACAAAAATAAAACTCCTGTCCACTTACCCTAAGGAAACTATTTTCTTTCCTCAGTAGCTTCTAGGAGGAAAGCAGACAAATTTGTTTTTTAATTTATGTCTATACATCAAGTTGGATAATTTTTGGTGACATTTCTGATAGTTTTTATTCTGGTAAGACTTGAGATGCTTGGGTCTTTTCTTTTTTCCTTTCTTCCTTTGCCATGCTTTTCTATTTTACTCATTTACCTAAACTTATTTCTTAAAACATTAGGCAACTTCATCCAGAACTCTCACTCCTGGGTTTTCTTTTCTTAATAAAATAAGAGCCACCCCTACCCCACTTCTGTCTGCAGTTTAGGCCAAAGATGTGTGTGATCATTAACAAGAAAACAAAACTAAACCACACACGCGCAGGCTGCAGCTCTGGCTGGGTTCCAGGATTCCATTAGCCAGACAATGGGCGGCCCCAGCAGCCAGGCAGGGGGTGGGAGGAAGCAGGTCTTGCCCTCTTTGGGCTGTCGGGCTCCGAGCAGGGTCAACAGCAGGCTGAGGTTGAGAATGGGGTAGACTGATTGTTTTGCAAATGATTGGTGATAAATATATGACATGGCCTGTTCTACTTATCCTTGCATTAAAAATCGATTAAATCTGGTAGTGTGTATTTAAAGAATCCATTTTGCAATTTCATTTTTTTCCCTCTTAGATCAGTTCAAATAAAATTGTGACTAGTTTTGGAATAATCACAACAGAGAGCAAGAAACAGTGGAAAGCTAAAAATAGATGTCTTCCTTTAGATTTTTTTTCTTGTTTATTTCCAAAAGACTTGCCAGTATACTTAGGATTATAGTCTGAAGACTAAATAGGTCATATAAAACAATGAAAAATGAGAGGATTAGCATTTTATTGCATAAAGAAGTAATTGTTGCTTTCTATCTTTGGATTCCTGAATTCTTACAGCCTCTTGGCAAATTTTGTATCAACCATTGCAAGAAATTGCCCAAAGTGAAGAGGACTAACACATGATAAATACAAGTCTAAAGTTTATATTTTTGAGGGGACATTTTAATTGAAAAAATAAGTAACACATGTAAAACTCAGTCTGTCATATGTTATTGCAGTTACTCCTTCAGATTGTTAGGGAAGAGTATAAAAGCTAATGTGATTTATTCCCACTAGGATGTTTAAACATTTTAACAGTAAAGTATTAACAAAGGGCCATGTGGTGGAAGCTGCTCAGGCTGAGAGTGGGGGTGGAGGAATTGATAAAGGCCTGGCAATACCTGTTTGTTTTTTAAACCTACCAATAATATTAAGACAAATGTAAAGGAAAGATATAACTGGCTTAGGTGATGTCCGGGAAAGAATGTGAACCCTGTAGTACTAAGCCAATGAGGAACCAGGGGAGGGACTCGCGCACTAGGAGATAAATTATTGGCGCCAAACTCCCCAGGTGTGCCTGCCCACCAGACACCGGTACTTGCAAGACCGTCATTAAAGCCTCGTTCTGCTGTTCTCTTTGTCTCCATGTCCACTTATTGAATTTGGACCAGTGAGTGTGTTTCTCACAATTTGGGGACTCGTCCGGGATCCTCTTGCCTGTGCGAGGTGGGGGCCCAAGCAGAGTGGAAAGACGCGTCCCGCCCGCCTTTGGGTGGCCTGCTGTGTCTGGGCATCTCACCTTCGCATGGAGGCTGAGGGGAGACCCGAGACTGTTGTGTGGAGATAGCGTGACTGACGCAGGGGAGAAAACGCAGGCACCGCGGCAACCAGGCAACCTCGTGCATGAGCCAAGGTGAGAAAATTGGGCTATAACTACTGCTGGTGGTTGGGCATTTTTCAGAAGTCGAGTGTATGTTGCTGAGATGTGTAATCTCGGGGTGTGTGCAAGAAACTTCCATTATGGGGAGTTGAGTACACAGGGATCTCAGACACAGGGACCTCTTGAAGGATAGGAAATATAAATTCTAGGCCTATGGAAGCAGAGAAAGGGAACCAGATGAGCTCCCTTGAAATTCCCCCCAGATAGCCTGCTGGGGTGAAGGTTGCGGTACTGGGGGGATGCCTCCTGTACCAGGTTAAGGACAAACAGAAGATGATCAAATTTTGCTGTTTTGTCTGGATTAAAGTTAGATCAGATGAAAACTGGCTTTGCCAGGTTTGAGTTATTTTTTGATAGTAATAAAGCATCCAGTTCACCTGAGGAATCTGTTGGTTACCAAGGGCACTTCCCCTATTTCCCCTAACACCAGGGAAGGGAAAGCTAGGGAGGAGGAACTACAAGAGGACCTCCCAGGACAAGCCCTGGTGTTGGGAAAGTGTTGTGTGATTTCCTCGGTCCCTTTCCCCGCTGTAGCTGCAGCGGAGAGTTGAGAGGCGGGGACACGGCGGTGAGGCCAAGTGAGAGTTTTGTTTCAAGTTACTCCTGGAGAAAGTGAGGCCGCCTTGGCAGGGAGGGGCACCCTGGGAGGTTGGAGAGAGAAAGTTTTAAGTTAAAAGGTTGTGCACTTTGAGGGTGCTGGTGGCCTCGGAGAGAGGAGCACCCCAGGGGTTGGGGGTTCGCTTTTTAAAGATTCTTTAGGAGTGTACCCGGCACCTGGAGGTGTAGACTTGTTAGGTGGTCTCAGGTATCTTTGATGAAACATTTCTTATCAGTCCTCTGGGTAATTCTGCAAAATTAGCTTAACACAAGAAATTTACTGCTTTTAGTCCCCTCCCAGGATGGCAGCTTCCTGGTTTGGGAGCATATCAGGACTAACTGCCCTTCTTCCAAGGGGGGCAGAGTTATTGTCTGTTTGCTAATGAGTAAGTTGAGAATCTTGCTTCTTGACCGCCTGGGTATTAAAATGCAATCTTTGGGATGAAATCCTTCCTGCCTTTTGCTATGTTGTTTACAGCTGCGCCTGCATACTAAATTGATTTCCTGGGTTGTAGACTATTTGGGGTCAGAAAGAAAAAAAATAGCATATAGGTAAAGAAAAAAAAAAAGAAAAGAAGAGGCTGGGCCTGTATGATTAACATAATAAAGACAGGCTATGCTGGGGTACCTTCTCCTTTATCTGAGAAATATTCAAACATTCCAGGCCAAGTTGCTCCTGTCTTTTTGAGCTTTAATTAATTAACTCTGAGTCTTTTTAGTAGACTTTCCTGGCCTTTTTCTCCTTCCACCCAACTCATAGCTCATATCAACCTGCGTTCAGAGGTGGAAAGAAATATGGCTTTAGTGCATTTGCATCTTCAGGGGTGGAGAGAAATTCATCTCCATATCAAAAAGTAATTACCTGGGCAAGGAGGGCTATTCCGTACCTGAGAGGTGAGGGGGAGGGCCGGTTTTTGGCTGATGCTGGAGCCTGAAAGAGAAATGGCCCCAGACCGCAGCTTGGGAGCAATAAATAGATTTTAAACTTTATTTCTCCCTTGGACTGATTGCAGTTTTTAGAAGTATTTTTCCCTAAGATTTCCTCTCCCTGGACTTAACAATGTAAGAAGGACTTAGTTTCCCCTTGCCTTCTGGGGAGTCCACCAGGAATCCCAAGGTGTTTCCATGGAGAGAGGTCCCACTAGGATAAGGGGAAATTTGTTAATGCTCCCCTCACGGGGACTGAGGTGAGAAGTTTTAAGCATTACTAGAAGATCCCTTTGGCCTAGTGGACCAACTAGATCAATTCCTGGAACCTAATATAGATACTTAAGTTGAACTGATGTCCATCATGAATATTCTAGTCCCTGGTGGTGAGAGGGGGGGTGATCAAGAGAGCTACTGTGTCCATTTGGAAACAAGAACACCCACCGGGCCAGGGTGTACAGTCAGTGGAACAAAAGTTCCCAAATGTAGATCCTAGATGGGATAATAATAATCTAGGGGATATAATTAAAATGCAGGATCTTCAAGAGCTAATTATAAAGGGAATTAGGGAATCGGCCCCAAGATCTCAAAATGTTTCTAAGGTGTTTGAAGTCCAATAGGAAAAGGAAGAAACCCCAACTGCATTTTCATAGAGACTCAGGGACCAGATGAGAAAGTATTCAGGACTTGAACCAGAAGCTCAGGTAGGACAGGATCTTTTAGAAGTCAATTTTGTAACCAAAAAATGGCCAGATTTATCTAAGAAATTACAGAATTCAGATAAATGGAATGAAAAACCTAGAGAAGAATTACTGAGAGAAGCTCAAAAAGTGTTAGAAGAGAGGCTACAAGCTTGTATTTCAAATTGTTAGAGGGAGAGCTAGACCCTCTCCAATGGACCCAGCGGAACTGCAAATTCTAGAAGAATTGAAAGCAATCTTTAGTCACCACCCCAGTCCTGGCACTCCCATCTTTACAGAAGCCATTTCACTGGTTTATTACTGTTGAACAAGGTTCTCTGTAAGGTTTTGACCCAATCCTGGAGAGGAAAGAAACAACCAGTGGCCTTTATGTCTTAACTATTGGACCCTGTCTCTTGAGGATGAACTGAATGCGTTCAGGCCATCACAGCCATGGCCTTACTGGTGGAAGAGAGCAGGAAATTAACTCAGAGGAACCCTCACGGTCAGTACACCTCACCAGATTCGGGTCATGCTTACTTAATCAGTGGGCTGGGCACTGGCTAATAGATTCTCAAATTTTAAAATATGAAATAAGTTTACTTGAAAAAGATGAAATTATGTGCTGGCCATGTCTTCTAACATACCTTCCCTCAAGCTGAAAGGACTCCTCACCCAGACTCCCCCACTTGAGTTCTTCGCTCACTGATTCCAGCCTAGAGACCTGGTGTTAGTAAAATCCTGGAAAGATGGACTCCAGCCCAGCTGGGAAGGCCCCGCCCAAGTGCTCCTGATCACGGAGACGGCAGTGAGGACGGCTGGAAAGGGTGGGACTCATTACACCAGAGTAAAGAAACTGACTGGGGGATCTGGGGACAAAACAGAATTGGCAGGTGTCCCAGGTGGCTAACCAACCTGTAAGGCTGAAACTAAAAAGAACCTAAAAATGTTAACTTTTATCCTTCTAACTCAGTATTTCACAGGCAAGTCGCAGGAAGCCCTATAATGGGAAGGAACTCCTGGTTATCCTGTCAAACTGGTCATCAATATTACTAAAACATCAAGCCCCCAAACCATTAGGTTTGATGCTTGTCAAGTTCTCTTGTGGTGACCTAAATGACCAAAGACAGCTTTCTGGAGATAATAAGTATCTCTGTCCTGAATGGATAAAACTTAACAGAATAAAAAAAGACAAGTAGGTCCCATGTCCAAGGTGGAGCAGTGTTTAGTAGACTACCCAGTTTCAAGGGTGGACAGTCCCTCATGCAGTAGAAAAATCTTTAAAAAGAAAACTCCACTTAGCTAAAGGAATTACTCCTGACAATTGCCAGGATAGACAGTGTAACCCCCTTTTATTAACTATACATAAACCTCCAGATGGACTCGGTGCAGATGTCATTGGAGTAGATCCTGTGGGAAGGTTTAGTCTTAATTTAATCAAAGGCAAGACTTCACCCATAGTGGCCACCCCCAATCCTGAGGGAAATATTGAGCCAGAGCTTCCCAAAAATGACCCTAGACTGGTTACTGTAACAGATAAAATATCTAAAACAGACTCTTGAAATAGAAATAGGTTATAGAGACACCAATGCCTGGGTAGAGTGGGTTAAATTTTCAGTACTCACTTTGAATAAAAGCGATTGTTATGCATGTGCTGCTGGACGGCCACAGGTGCAGGTGGTCCTGTTTCCTCTCTGCTGGGACACAGACCCCACTGGGATGAACTGCATGTTGGCCCTGTACCAGGACAAGGACTCTTGGGGAAGTGAGACTTGCAAGGGCTTGTCTTTACTCTTTCATGCACTAAAGAAGTCAGATCCGAGGGCAATCCCCTCTTTTTCTATAGAGAAGATGAATCACTCCTCATGCCTCTCTAGGCAAGGGAAAGGTTTCAGAACTCCTGTAGGGAACTTACTGACTTGTACCCGTGTCCTAAATGTCTCTAAAGAGGGCAACTCCTTGAAATTACGCATCCCCCGAGTGGATGTTGGGTGGTGCTGTAGAAAGGGGAACCTGTGCTACTCGTTGCCACCCACCTGGACTAGGACTTGTGCTTTAGTCCAATTGGCCATTCCATTTACCCTGGCATTTTTCTCCACACCCAATGAAAAAAAAATGTTCATAGAAGTCAAATGTATACATTGACTCAATAGGAGTGCCCAAGGGAGTCCCTGATGAATTTAAAGCTATAAATCAAATAGCTACAAGATTTGAGTCAGCACTATTTTAGTGGTCCACCATCAACAACAAGATGGCCTGAGAAAACAGAATAGCATATGTTAGCAGAAAAAAGTCTGTGTTATGTTAAGAGGAAAATATTGTACTTTTATCCCAAATAATACTGCCCCTGATGGTACTATTACTAAAGCCCTACAGGGACTCACCACTTTAGCTAATGAATTAGCTGAAAACTGGCATCAGTGACCCTTTTACAGACTGGTTGGAAAGATAGTTTAAAAAAAATAGAAAGGTATGGTTGCCTCTGTTTTAACATCCCTTGTTATAGTTGCGAGAGTTTTATGCTGTATCATCCCTTGTGTGAGAGGCTTGACTCAAAAGCTTATAGAGGCAGCCATAAACAAGATTAGAGAAATTTGAGAAAGGACCAAGTGTAAATTAAAATACATTACTGGGAATAAAATCAGAAATTCTTAAATAAAAAGGGGGGAACTGTTAGGGAAGAGTATAAAACCTAAATGGGATTTATTCCCACTAGGATGTTTAAACATTTTAACAGTAAAGTATTAACAAAGGGCCACGTGGTGGAAGCTGCTCAGGCTGAGAGTGGGGGTGGGGGAATTGATAAAGGCCTGGCTATACCTGTTTTTTAAACGTACCAATAATAAGACAAATGTAAAGAAAAGATACAACCAGTTTAGGTGACGTCCAGGAAAGAATGTGAACCCTGTAGTACTCAGCCAATGAGGAACCAGGTGAGGGCACTAAGAGAAATTATTGGCGCCAAGCTCCCCAGGCGTGCCTGCCCACCAGACACCTGATCTTGCAAGACTGTCATTAAAGCCTCGCTCCGTTGTTCTCTTTGTCTCCATGTCCACTTACTGAATTTGGACCAGTGAGTGTGTTTCTCACAAGATAAATCCCAGAGTTCTTAAAATGTACAATCCATGAAGGTGGGGATCTTGGTTTACTTATCATGGCATCCACAGACCACTGGAGAAAGCTGGATTCCCAGCAGTCATAATGGAAACCCTTAAGAGAAGGCAGCAGAAATTACCTACTCTTTGAAACAGTGCAGGCTTTACCTACCTCCTTCCACCTCATAACAGAGCTTCCTGTCCCACCCTCCACCCCTCCCCACTCCCCACCCGCGCCCGTACCCAAGAGTTTGGAATTTCTATTACATTTTACTGATGAGTAAACTGAGACTCAGGTAAGACCTACCTTTCTTATCAAACTGTTTTTTTCCTTTTTATTCTAAGCCACAACATACAAAAACTGTATGCCTTAAGTTGCACAGCTTCTAATTGACAGATCTAGGACATCTGTCCCACATGTTATGTCCCCAAGTAAGTCCTCTTTTCCTGAATGTCACCTGTTCACTGTATTTTTTTTTAACCTCCCCATTTGCAAACACTGAAGAGTAAGGAGACATTGTAAGACCGGGCTGGAATAGCTAGAATTTAGGTTTTTCCTTGGGAGGATTGGTGAGGGTCCAGAAAGAACCTCAGTAAGATTAGAAAGGGCAGGAAAACAGTTCAAAGTCCCCAGACTGGCACAGCTAGCAGCAACGTGGGAAAACCAGGATCCAATCTTTTAGGTTTTTGCTTGTGCCTCTCATTGAGTTTTCCCTATTGGGGAAATACTCATTGTTTTAGATTTATTCCTTTGTCAGCCTCCTTTCTCTTCTCACCCTTTAAAGAGTAGCATCTACCCCAGTCTTTTAAAGAAAAGCATGACCTGCTGGCTTGAGCTGAAGGGTGAGCATCTCGGGAGGATGATTTATGGGTCTCTGCATCAACAATTTGTGTTGACTTGGACAATTTAAGTTTCATGTTAAGGGTGTCTTGGTAACTTTGCAAAAAAATCCCTTCTAGGTCATCCTGAGTCAGGCAGGGGAAAGGCAGTGCTGATACACTGGGAGAAAAGCACCAGGCATGGGGTAAGGCAGACTATGTCGTCTGTAAGTAAACTGGTATGGGTGACCTGAGAACAAAAACAGCGCAAGTTTTAGTCACAGCTTTCATTAGGCTTTACGCTTACAGAGTGGTGTTTGACTTGTAAGAGGAGCAAAAAGCAATACTCTAGTTTTCTTCTGTATAATTGTTTCTAAAGGAAGTAGATTGAAAAAAAAATCTCTAAATCCTTATTATGTGCCCATTTTTCATTTTTATTTTGATTTTTCACTCTTTCATAGGTTAACATGTTTCATTCTCAATACAGATCTAAGATTTTGCTAATTCTGGATTTTCTGTTTTGAATTTTAAGAGAAACTAATACTAGCTAGATTCAGTGATTTTTTTTTCTTTTTAATAAACATGGGAATGACTGAAAACACGGAGTTTTTTTGGCCCTTACGTTTTTTTTTTTTATCAAGGGATGACAGGTTCTCCAGCCACACCCAGGAAGTCTCTTAAAAATATTGATAAAGCTGTCACTGCAGACACATTCTTAGGTAAAGGAAAATCAACACATGACAAGTGTTAGAAATTTGTACTTTATAGAAAAAGTATTTTCTGATACCTCAAATATTATAAAATGTGTACATGTGATTTTGTTGATATAAACTTTTTAAAAATTTCCCTAACACTTTAGCTTCTGTTTTTCTCAACTTACTTGAACTTCTTGAAGACATTTTGACTTCCACCAGTTGATTAACTGGGTGGACAAGTTTATAGGCCTCTTTTTGATAAAGTAAAAAAGTTGTAAAAGCTTTTATAATTATTCAAAAGTCAAGAATTCTGAAGCATCTACTATGACTAGATTAGATTATACAGCAAGAGCAGATTAAAAACAAATGTGCCTCTAAGTTCATCTGCAGCTGCCATGGCAAAGGAAGTTTGAAGACAAGGTTTGAATTCAGTGGAAAAAAACTGGTTAGCAGCTAGTTATTAACTAATTATCTTTTATTTTAACATAAAAGGAGTACATGATCCAGCCTGCATACTTTCCAGTTAGTTTATAGGTCTACTTACACTCTTAGATTGCTTCAGTCAAATACTTTTTAACTTACTTAGTGTATCATTAAGAGTTCCCCAGGGAAACAGAACAAATAGGATGCGTGTGTATCTATCTATTGTGGGGAGGGAAAAATAATTTTCCCCCTATCCTCCTAGGTTCCTGACAAAGAGCCCCATTTGAAAAGACAGATTAACAGGAGAAAAACAGAACTTTGATAACATGTACACCTCCTGTATACATTGGAGAGACCCAGGAAAACTGAGTGACTCCCTGAAATGGCCCAAACCACCGCCTAAAATACCATCTCCAGCTAAAGACAAAAGATGATGTTGGGAAAGGGGGAGGCCAGTAATGGGAGTTGACCAGAAAAAGCACTGTCAGCAACAGTATGGTTATGCAGACAGTGGTGCCCTGTCATAGGTTTTCTAAAGATTTGGAAATCCTCCTCTTCCTGTTGTCCCAAGGGAGACACCCTTACTAATGGAGATTTCCCTTACAAATGTAAACGTCTCTTACAAAAGGGTAACTTGGTTTTCGAGTTTCTCTTTTGTCTGCAGTTTCTTAAAAATAGGGTTTTAGTGGTAATCCTTATTCCAAGAGACTTATTTTGGCAAAATTCTGTTCCCGTGTAGTATCAATCTATCATCTTTCTATATCTAGCAAGATATTTATTTTAAGAAACTCGTTTAAGGATTGTAGAGACTGGCAAGTCCAAAATCTGCAGGATAGGGCTGCAGGCTGGAGATCCAGGGGACAAACTGAAGTTGCCGCTTGAATCTGAAGGCCATGTTGAGGTAGGTTTCCCTCCTTGGAGGGCCTCAGGCTGCTCTTAAGGTCTTCAACTAATTGGGTAAAGCCCAGCCGCATTATGGAGAGTAATATGCTTTACTCAAAGGCTACTGGTTTAAATGTTAATATCACCTAATATACATTCATAGCAGCATTCAGACTGATATTTTACCAAATATCTAGGTACAATGGCCTAGATATTGAAACATTAAATTAACCATTACAGTTGGCAATTATGAAACCATATATTTAGTCTCTGAAGTTAGATACTCAAGTTAGATTCTCTGAAGAGAGAGTAGATCAACATTATAAAGGAGAACACAGAAATTCTCCATGGGCTCTGTGGTAAATAATTATCAGCTGCTGTTCAGTAGTTAATTTTCTCTTAGAGTTGCCAGATTAGCAAATAAAAATATAGGCTGCCTAGTTAAGTTTGAATTTCAGGTAAACTGAATAATTTTTAAATATAAATGTCTCCTATTTTGTATGGAGCTGACCTAAATTAAAAATGTATCCACATTCATCTGAAATTCAAATTTAACTGTATGTTCTGTTTTTCCCCCTAATCACATATTTAAAGATTTTTTTAAGACCTTGTATTTTTAGAGAAGGTTACAATAAAATTGAGAGTAAGGCACACAGATTTCCTGTATGCCCCCTGCCCCCCACACATGCACAGCCTTCCCTACTAGTACCACTCACTAGAATGGTACATTTTTTTTACCAAGGATGAACTTATATTAGCACATCATAATCACCCAAAGTCCAAAGTTTACCTTAGGGTTAGTTTTTGGTTTTGTACATTCTGTGGGTGTGGACAAAAGTAAAATGATATGTATCCACGATTATAATGTCACGCAGAATATTTTCACTGCCCCCAAAACCCCCTCTGCTCTGCCTATTCCCACCTTCCCCTGAACTGCCTGCTTTCCCCTGAATTCCCCAACAGCAAGCACTGATCTTTTTATTTTCTCCATTTTTTCCTTTTCCAGAAGCTGTCCTGAATTTTATCTTGCAAACTTACCCCTTCTTATTACCAAATCTTTCTTTGGAGAGTGGGTGTATCTTACCCAACCTAAAATAATGTCCGAGCCCCTAGCTAGGCTGGTTGTTGGATACACAGTTGTGCCAATGAAATATAATTAGAAGCCAAATGATTGACTTTTTCATTTTTGCTATTTGATCTTTGCACTGTTTTACGTCCTTATATCCAAACTAAAATACAGTGTCTAGAGGATGTGAGGCCATCTTGGGACCAAGAGAATGAGAGAAACATTAAAAATGGCAGAGAAGGACAGAAGAAGGAGCCTGGCTTCTTGACAAAATCCTTGAGTTGATGCATCAGACCTAAATTGCCCAAATTCTTTAAAATTTCCAATTATGTAAAAACAGAGTTCTATTTGCTTAAGCCATTGCTATGTTTCTGTGACATAGAACAACCTAGCAGACCCAAAATTGTAGATTTATATGAGTCCTTTGGCATCAAACAGGTAATACCTTGGTTTGTCTCCAAGATAAATCTCCTTTTCCCTTCTTGTCTATGAAAAGTAATCTTTTCTGCTTCCTGATTTGTGAATGAATTTGGGGATAGAATTGTCTCCAGGATAGTTTGAGGAAATACATTTTTTCTGTTTTTGTTTGTTTCTGTATTCTGTGTACTTTTATATATACATAGATGGTGTAACACAGTTAATTTTATCAATTACCAAAATAAAAGGATGATTTTTATACTTAAACAACCATGGATACATACACAAGGATTCCCTTTATATCTGGCCCAAATTATATCTTTAAATTCTGTTCCAAATGGTGGTGTTCTTTGTTAGACAAAGTAAATTTAAGAAAGAATACAGTCAGTTACTTTTCCAAGAGATATTGTGTAAAAGTAGGCATTATCTAATTCAGTAGGAATTAGTAGGTCATGAGGCTGCATTTGGAACAAATGGGAAAAAGAAGTATTGTTAATTATTTCTACTAAATCAAGTAATAGCCATAAGTAAATTGGTGCTTGAGTGGCATGGATAAACGTGGAAAACATAAATCCATGTATTTCTGTATCTAAAAATATAATGCAGCTCTCTCATGAGTGCCTGTGGAGTTTATGTTTATCAAGCACAAAATAAATTTAGTGTACCTTCAAAGGTACATAAAACATAATCCCTTCCAAAGTCTTTATTATCCACATACCCTGGCCCTCCTGTTAACTTCAAAGGAATCTGAGTTGCAAGAGTTATTTGAGACAAGTAGATTATGTCTGCTCCTCTGAAAAAAATATACAGATAGAGGACTGTTTGATTTTTGTTACCCAATAAACAAAGCTGGAAATCACTTAGGTCTTTGTTTTTATTATAACCAAGCCATCCAACCTTACTGAGCCCTAATTTATGAAGATAAAAAATGAAAATGGTTATAAATATACCCATTTTTGAGGGACATAGAGATAATTAACAATAAAAAAATTAATATGCTTTATACAAGAAAACATGTTCTATGATAAGATTTTTTCATACTGTTTTTCAGGGTTTTCATATTATATATATATCTCTTTAGTGAATAAAATCATATATGACAATAGTAAGTATATGAGTTCCATCCTTGAAAGGAAATGAAAAAACAAACTGCTTAAGAGCAATTTGTTTTTCAGACAGTGTATATTGACCGTTATTTTACTTCAACTTATGCTGTTATTACACATTTATTAGAGAAGTTACCTAACTGATTACCCTACTCCCTTATTGCCCACCTACAATCAATTTTTCATATGGCAAATTTTAATCTATTTAAAAATGTAAATCTAATCATTTCAGTCTCCTTATTAGTGCTTTCCAAAAACTTCCTGTCATATTCGGGGCAAAGGCGAAGGTGTTTTCAATGACCTGCAAGACCATACATGGACAAGCCCTGGCCTAGTGTCCTACTACTTGCCCTGGCCCACTTGGCTTCAGCCTACAATGGATTTCTTATTGCCTTACACAGGTCAAGGTTTGATTGTATCTAGAGCTTTACAGTGCTGTTCTCATGGCCTGGGTTACCCTTTTCCAAAGCCTTTTCATGTCTATCTCCTTCACAGCATTCAGTTTGCTTCTCACTTATTGAAACGTTTTTTCCTCTACAACTTTGTTTCCTTCTACCCTGCTGAAATTATATGATTCTTTAAAAATATTATATTGCCACTGGCCATTTTATGATTTATTTGTTAAATAAGAGTGGCACTGAATTTATCTTTTTCATATCTTATATTGGCAGCACCTGGGACAAAATTAACACTTAATGAGAGTTTGTTGAATGAACAAATGGATCTGCTAACACTGTTGTGATTTTTAATGCATGAAATTGGTAAGAATCTCTTCTCATAATGTTACATTGCAGATATTTTGAAATTATTCAACTTGCATATTTCTTTATTGTTCATAAATGTAATGTGGATTTATTCATGAGCTTTGTTAAAAGGTGAGACCCAGGCCACATCCTTGCATTCTTGCTTTGGTCAGGCTTATTTACGTTTCTAAAAATCTGTTCTCACTTTGCATTTTAGAATCAGGAGTAGTGCTTCCTGCCTTGTTGAGATTAAAATACAGAGAGATAATTAACTTAAAGGTATCACAGAAGACCACCCATGGTAAATTCTCAATACATGGTGGCATTCCTTCCGTTGTCCTATGCCATGCACAACCTTCACACACACTGTAAGGAATAAATTTGGGCTTGTGATTGGTATATGATTAAGTACAAATACTCTCTAGGTCGGGAGTCTGAAGACCTAGCCTTCAGGCCTAGCTCTGTCACTTACTAGCTTTACTAAGAAGTTAGGAGCATATTTATCTCTTATCCGTAGAATTTTCATATATGAAATAGGAGGCATGGAGGGTGAAGAACTGTATTAATTTCAGATTTCCTAGGTCTCATCATACTCTTAAGTTCTATGATTCTGTGTGTATTGAAAACTTTTCCAGTCTCAGAAGAAATTATTGAGAGTTTCTTTGGCAAATTTCAAATATTTCAAAATGAACATTTCTCAGTGACATTTGTGTTTCTTCATCATTTGTGGGGTGACTGATATAAGAGCCTGGGATCGGATCCACAGGTGAAAGAAATTGATGATTTGGTAGTATTACATGCACACAATCTGGCTCTAATTATAGTTTATCCAAGATGTTAACTATAAATAAGTATTAAAGCAAATATGATTTACCAGCCCTGTAGGTCGTGATTTTGGAAAAGAAGGCCAAATGTGATTTTGATACATTAAGTCAATCATTTTGGTCACTAGTTATGTGTTAACAGATAAGTCAAATTAATTTAAGTCTTTTTCATATGGTGTTAACCAAGTCTGTTGAGGTATTTTGCACAATTTATTTGGACTCTGATATTCTCCTAGAATCACATTTGCTGCACAGAATAATGAACCCCACCCCCCCTACAAGTTGTCTGTGTCCTAATCCTTGGAATCTGTGCATATGTTACCTCAAAGGGCAAAAGGTTCTTTGCAGGTGTGATTAAGGATCTTGAGATGGGGATATTACCCTAGTTTACCTTGGGGGCCTGATGTAATCACAGGGTCCTTATAACAGGCAAGCAGGGAGAGAGGAGAAAAGGTGCTTGAAAGTGGAGGAAGAAGTCACAAACCAAGGAGGATCGGCTGCCTCTAGAAGCCAGAAAAGGCTGGGTAACAGATAATTTCCTAAAGCCTCCAGAAGGAGGTCCTACTTTACACTTCTGATTTCTAGGACTGTAAAATAAAAGAGGATTGTGTTTTTAGGTCATTAAGTTTGTGGCAATTCATAATAGCAATACAGAATTAATACATTTGTCCTGTAAAAATAGCTGCATGATGGAATTGTCTTTAGAAAAAATCTTTCTACTAAGTTTATAACTGATAGGTCAAGTTAATAACTTTAAGAATTTTCAAACATTTTATCGCCTTGAAGTGTTAACATATGTAGTAGCATTTATCTATAGCCATGTTGAAGTACAGGGAAACCACCTAAAGTAACTTGTTATTGTGAATCATCCACTTTTTCTTTTTTAATTAATTAATTAATGGCTTTCATTGTGGTAAGAGCACATAACCTGAGATCTACAGATTTTTAAGTGTACAGTACAGTATTGTTAACTATAAGCACAGTGTTGTACAACAGATCCCTAGAACTTACTCATTTTGTATAATGAAACTTTGAACAGCAATTCTCCTTCTCCCTCTAGCCCCTGGTAGTCACCACTCTGCTTTCTGCTTCTGTGATTTGAACTCTTCTTTCGTTAGTCATATAAGTGGAATCATGTAGTTATTATCTTCCTGTGACAGACTTATTTCATTTTGTCATAACGTCCTCGAGGTTCATCCACATTGTTGCATATGGCAGGATTTTCTTCTTTACGGCTGAGTAATTCATCTACTTTTTTGAGGGCTGATAATTTTTTGATGGAGATTATAGATATTGTGTATGAGATTGCTGAGATAGATATCCTTCACATGGAATTCCCCTCTGTGATGGTTTAAAAATATTTGAACAAATTCAAAGGTTGAACCTAAGAGTCCTCCCCCCTGGGTTCGACTGTCTTCTATCAATGAGAATATGGCAGAAATTATGGTATGTGTCTTTGAAGACTTGGTCATAAAGGCATTGCCCACACCTGTGTTCTTATTCTAGGGGAAATTAGCTTCCATGTCATGAGAACAAGCAACCCTGTGGAGAGGCCAATGTGGTGAGGAGCTGAGTCCTCCTGCCAACAGCCATGTGAATGAGCTGTCTTGGAAATGGATTTCTCAGCCCCAGTGGAGGCTTGAGATGACTACAGCCATGATCTAGGCCTTGACTGCAACTGCCTAAGAGACCCTGAGCCAGAACCATTCAGGTATGCCACCTCCATCCTGACTCTCAGAAAATGGGTGAGGTAATAAGTGTTTATTTTTCTGAGTTGTTAACATTTGGGATAATTTGTTATGCACTAACAGTAAATGAATACACTCTTTCATGGCATTTTCCCTGAACTAAATGTTATACAGTGTAAATAAAAAACTTTCCTAATTGTCTTGCCAATTGGTTTCAGCCCTGGAAAAGTTAGCTATGGATTCAATGTGACCAAAGAAATTGACAGCAAAACGTTCTTTGCGGTGAAAAGGTTTATTACCCGGCTTGTTCTCCTGGCGGTAGGTCGAGCACTAGCATCTCTGCCTCCACCCAGAGCTCTGGGCCCAGCTCTATATAGCACAACAGTAGCTTATTGCCTAAAGGTGTGAAAGTGGTAGCCTAGCAACAGGCCAATTACATCATCAGGTGGTTTAAGTTCAGTGAGGATCCTGGCCGTAGGAACCCCAGCTTCCCCACACTAATGTTTTTGAGAATGTTACTTTTTTTTTAAGCAACAGGGAGAATAGGAATGGTCCAGCATGGCTTATGCTTACTACTTAGAGAAGGGAAAAGGGAGAAATCACATACTTTGGAAATTCCATTTTAGAGACAAACTATTCACAGGAAAGTGACTAATGGGGAATGAAAGAGTGAGGGGAAAAAAGGCTTTTATCCCCAGTCTTTCCTATTAATTGATATCATTTATTTACATTTACAGTTCACAATCAGATCATATAATTAGGGAAGGATTAAGCTCTTCTCTCTTGGAGTGGATGTTTAATTCAGGTGTTTGGAAACTGCTTGAAGAAAACCATGGAACAGCCCTGAGGGATGGAGTCTACATACCATGTAAAAAGTGAATAAATGTGACCAAGAGCAGAATGATAATTCCACCTCAGTACCAGATTGTCTAGAAATTAAATTGTGGCAGAAAATATTTGTTATTTCTGAGTTTGTGTGAGCCTATAATGCTGCCTTTCATAGCTGAAGTGTGTGAATGTTTTACCATTCTTTGTCAGGACATTGTAATTTATTCAAATAAAATGATTCGAGTTAACATGACTGAATTATTTAGGTTGTTTCTTGCTTAGATGTTCTCATCCTCTTTGTATTGGTTATTGATCATCTATGTGTATACCATCACCAGGTTCCTAACCATTTCTCTCTTGGCACGTAGACTGCTTGAAATTTTTACATGGAAAGAAGTAACAGCAATAGGCTACCAGCCCCGAAACACACTCAGTTGTCCTCAGCATCACTGAATGGAACATGAGAACACTGTACCTCATCCTCCATGTAGGTATCTAGCTGCAGGAGCAGATAGTCTTCAAAATCTTCTTGGTTGCTATGTTGAATCCAAGTCCTGAAGTAAACAGAAAGGTCTTACAATAAAAGAACAGTATCTATGATAAAAGTTGTATGTCTGATCAGAGGTCAGACTTTAACAGAATAGTTATTACTCATTGTCCTTCATCTGGAACAGTGTGGTTCAGTTAACAGGGACAGGTGATGGTGTTGAATACAGCTGTGGTCTAATCATGCTAAAGCTCACTTCTTTCCCATTCTGCCTGAGTGTAGGCACACAGGACCCGAGTTTCCAGTGAGAAGAACTCACCCCCTAAAGGCTGTCCAGCCCTTGCAAGTTAGTTTACAGCACTGTTTGCAAGGGAATCTTTGCCGGACCTTTCTTCAACCCCAGATCTGTCCCTGGGCCTCTACAGTCATTTCATGATAGATAACAGCTTTAGTTGCAGTGTGAAAGAAGAAGCAGATGGGAGGCCCCTTTTGGTGTCACCACCTCAAGCAGCCACAATTGCTATACTTCCAAGTGGAGTAACAGGTCTGGGAGGAGCCTGAAAAGCTAGGGGAACATTACTAGCACAGAAAATGCATGAGTAACAAAGAAATCTGGCTGACCACAGAGACACTGTGAATGCCAGGTCACATGGAATCCTGCATCGTTTTATTGAGAGGTGTTAGAAGTCAGCTGTTTCCTCTAATTCACTCGCTGTGGCTGGGACCTTAGGTCAGATCTTACCACTTCACTCCCTTCACCCAAACTTGTCTGATATCCCATCCCCTCTGAGTGTATTCCAACTGTGGAGGAAAATAAACCTCATTTTACGGAGAGCACAACAGATTCATTCACTGCTACTTATCCATCTTTCTATTTATTTTTACTTTATCAGTAGATGAATGGATAAACAAGATGTGGTACATATACACAATGGAATATTACTCAGCCATAAGAAAAAAACAGATCCTACCATTTGCAACATGGATGGAGCTAGAGGGTATTATGCTCAGTGAAATAAGCCAGGCGGAAAAGACAAGTACAAAATGATTTCACTCACATGTGGAGTATAAGAACAAAGGAAGACTGAAGGAACAAAACAGCAGCAGAATCACAGAACCCAAGAATGGACTAACAGTTACCAAAGGGAAAGGGACTTGGGAGGATGGATGGGAAGGGAGGGATAAGGGCAGGGAAAAAGAAAGGGGGCCTTATGATTAGCATGTATAATGTTGGGGGGGTGCATAGGGAGGGATGTGCAACACAGAAGAGACAAGTAGTGAGTCTACAGCATCTTATTATGCTGATGGACAGTCACTGTAATGGGGTTTGTGGTGGGGGAACTTGGTGAAGGGGGGATTCTAGTAACCATAATGTTATTCATGTAATTGTGGATTAATGATAATAAAATGAATAAAAAAAATGACTGCAGTAATGACCATCATTTTTCCTTGGAAATAAAATGAAAAGAAATGTGTTTTAATCTTTGCTGGAATTTATACAGTGATAGTATCTCATCAAAATATGAAGAACTAAATGCATATTTTTATCAAACTTACATGTACTTTGCTAATGTCATCCATGGGAATTTTCTACTTAAAAATTCTTTGATTTTCTCCATCTTTTGTTAAAAAAAATTTCCTTTTAAATTTGACCCACCTACTACCATTGGTTCCTATGTAGAGGACACAGATTGAAATCTATTTGAAGGAGAAAATAAAGAAGAGATGTCAGAGTTGGGTCAAGATGTTAGAAGTATCCTGTGTGACATCAGTGTGGATAAAGTGAAGATTCCTATGGCCAGGATTCTCACCTGGCCCTGGTCAGCTAGCTCAGTACACATGTGTGGGCAATACATTGTTGATTCTATATAATATAAAGAGCTCTGCCCAGTGCTCTGGGAGACATGTTGGCATGGCTGCTGCATGGCTGCATGGCTGTAGGGCTGTGAGGCTGCAGGAGAGCAGAAACGAGTGGTGGCAGTGCAGAGGACAAAGACTAAGACGGCTGTGGGGGCAGAGGCCCAGAGGCAGAGACTGGCTTGCTGCATGCAGACTCGCTCTGAGTGGACGGGATTCTAGTGATTTACCTGCCACTGTGGGAATAAAGTTGGGTATAAACCCTTTCACCCCAGGAACATTCCATTGTCATTCCTTAATCTCATTGTATCCATAGTGAACTTGCTCAGGGCTGAAACCCTTTGGCAAGACAATGAGAATAACTGAGCATATACAAATATTTTAATTTAAGAATAAAAGAATAAAAACCAATAGATTCTTTTGTTTTTTTACTGCTCTGACCAAATTCATTCAGAATAATTGAGTTGGGCTCTGTGGCCAATATTGATATTATAGAAAACAAGTTAACCTTTTATGAGAATATTTCACCTGCTATGAGAATTTTATTTGTCTCAGAAAACATAGCCCGATTATTAAACAGCTTTCTTAACATTTTTCCATGGGTAATGCTTAACACAAATAACTTGCATGGTTCACTATTAATACTACCCTCTTATAGACAGCATCAGTGGTTTTGTCACTGTTTCTCAGCTGCATTGATGTGGGCCTATTTGAACAATAAAGGATAGCAAGAATAGCCAAGAAGCTGCTAAGATGGGGTGAATGCAAGTAGAGCTGGCAGAAGAAGTGAAGCACTACAGCCACTTCAGCATATTTTGTTTGAGCTAGGACAGCTGCGCAAATTAAAAATGGTTGTGATTGACTGTTGTTAATAAATGGGCATTCTCATTTTGGTCAAATGCATCAGAAGTCAACAGGGTAAGCAGAGTGTGGTCATAATGTAGTTCTTTGAAGGCAGTTTCAGTAAAAACTTAAGCACTATATTTTATATAAAGATGTTTGCTTATTTACATGCTTGACCTTTTTGGCTGACTTGATCCACAGAACGTGTTATTCCCTCAGCTCGGTGTCACTGTTGGGTTGTCTGGGCTGCAGCTGCTGGAGTGGGCTTCAGCATGTGGGGTATTTCAGAGGGAGTGTCTTGGGATCAGTACAGGAGAAAAGAGGAAGGAACAGGACCAGGTAGAGGGAGAGACTGAATTGCTCTGTAGATCTGAACAACAGTCTCCATTGGCCCTGTGAGGAGCTTTGAAATTAAAATGGCCTTTCAGAGTTGACTTGATTTAGAACAAAATAGTCTGGTCCTTTTTTTTTCTTTGTCAATTGTTGGATATGGGACACCCTGGGAATGGTGAGACTTCATCTGAGGTATGAGGTGGCTCTGCAGCAGAGGCAGTCCCTGAAGGGACTGACAGCTGAAGATGTCTGATGACACCACTTTCCACAGCTGGGCAACAACCCTTCCCTAAAGCAACATCTGGGTGGCCGGTCTGTGTCCATTAGAGCAGTGAGTGACTTTCAAAGATTTTTTTACTATGATCCACAAGAAGAAATACCTCTTACATCACTACCCAGGCATATGCACACATGGGTGCACACACATACACATACACTACACACATTTAAAAAATTTTCACAAAATAATATTAATATTTGTCACCATTGAATATGGTGCACTCTGATATTTTCTATTTCAATTTGTTTTGTTTCAGTCTATTCCATATTATTCTATTCTCCTTTACTTTTTAAAGTGCTGCTTATAACTCACTAATTTGACTTTAAGATCCACTATTAGATCACATCGTGCAATTATTGAAAAATATGGAGTTATTGATTGTGGAAATTAACTAGTTAATGTTAAGCAAATACTCCAGTATAAGTAGAATGGGTTAATGTTCCCCAGTGTGTTGGAGAAACCAGCAAAGTGCTACAGTAGAGCTTTCAAGATATGTGGGCCCCAAAGAGAGGGTGTGGTTCATCACAAATCTCTAAATCCATGAGTGCCTTTTTCCAGGTGGAGTGTCATTTGTGTTACTTGTTCTAACAGTAGGAGCTCCAGGCAAGATTTTTCAAAGAAGGATGTTAATTACTAGGGGAGGAAATTACTAGGGGAGGAAAACTGTAAGAACCATGATTTCCATTTACTTGCACAGTTTGAGGATGCGGCCAGGTATACACACCTAGTTTTTGCAGACAGTGGATGCTGTGATTTGTTTTGTTCTGCAATTTTCAAATGAGAGAAATTACTGGAAAAGAGAATTGATGTCATGCTATAGAATATTGAGTTTTGATATATATAGAGTAAATGCCTGAAGCAGATACTATGGCTCTAAGCTAAAGATAAGAAAAAAGACTACATTTTTAGACAAAGATATGAAAAAGATCATGAACATGGTGTGATAAAATTCAGGAAGATGACAAATCAATAAATGTTGTTTTCTCTGTTCCAACAGCAATTAACTAAACGTTTAACTTTTATGGTTGAAACTGAAGCAGTGAGTTTAGAGTCCTTACTTGTACAAGATTTAAACTGGAACAGAATAGAAATTTACGTGTATTTAAAATATAAGAAGTAGAAGCAAAATAAATATAGAGAAATGTAAAAACAAAGTTGTAGTAAGAAAGAAAAAGATATTCACTATTTGCCATGTTCTATGCTAAGAAATCTACAATTTGTTACCATATTTAATCCTTAGCAACCTTTCAGGTGGCCTTAATGGTTACCATTTTTGTAAATGAAGAAACTGAGGATAATATGTAAATGACTTAGCCAGGTTAGTGGAGTCAGGGCTGGTATTTAGAACTGGCTCCATCCTTTTTACTACATCAAAGTCATGTTTATGTTTAAATTTCTAACTTAACAATCTGCAAAATAAATAAAGTAAAACCAGGTATATGTTTATTCCTATGTCAAAATATAAACTGAAAGCTGTTTTATCAATTCTCTACTACATTTCCATCTTAGTGTTGCTTGTGTGGTGAGTATTATATACTTTAAAAGTCATTTATTACTGCTCTAGGTCTTTGAACATTTCTTCTCACATGATTGCATTCGCATCATATTTCAGTTAGCTGTTAAGAAATCCAGAAGACAAGTTTTATCAACTCAAATTAATAAGTAGGCATATACATTGAAGAAGAGTTGAGGTTGAAGTCAACCAAAGATCTGAAAATCACTGGAAATAAAATATTTTATAGATATATTCCACATCAAATATATGTAAAAAATATATGTAAAAAAAAATATTATAATCTTCACTTTTACATATATTTGATGTGGAATATATCTATAAAATATTTTATAAATATATTTTAAGCATTATTACTTCTAAAAAGAGCTTTTTAACTAGAATATCAGACTATCTTTGATATCTTCAAATGTTGCTGGTGTATTACAAATAATAGTTTTACAAAAGGGGAAAAGAAAGTACTAAAGGGCAGACTTTAAAAAGTCATTATTAGCCCAGTTACCTCAAAATAGTACATGAAATTAAGTGATTGACCTCATTAAATAGCTCACCTCACATCATTTTATTCTCCGGAAATTAGCTCTGAGAACAGTGTTGAGGACAAATTCAACTTCAACACTAAGATGAAAAATGAAACAGAAAATGTATTCAGAAGCTGATGAAGACAAGACAATAGAAAAAGGTAAAACATAACTATGTTTTCTAACTTTACATTATTCATACAAGTGAAATTTCAGAATTTAAGTTTGTTGTACAATGGCATTTCTATTTCTCTGACCTTGCTTGTACAGTGGCTTTTATCTCTCTGAAGTTGGTCAGGTGATCATACTTCTGCATCTTACCTTTCATTACCTATAAAATGGGCCAGCATTTTAAAATGTATGATCTGCAGTATACCATTACTTTTCTCAGATATATTGTTTATTTATCTTTGAAGTAATTACAAAAAACTATGTGTAGATTTTCAGATTCTTGTACTTGAGGAACAAGAGAGAGCAGTGTTTTTATTTGGATTCTGGTGGGGTTTATCTGTGTGATCTTGAACACTCTATGGTCTGATATCTAAGCAATAAAATGGAGATTCTAATTTGCACTCCTCATTTCTCACTGGCATCTACTTAGAATAGACGACCTGGAAGAAATTTAAGGTATGACCCATCACAAATATAAGGTATTACTTTAACAACCTATCATTATTATTGAAAAAGAACCAGTTCTATTAGTGAGTCAATGAGTTACTACTTTCGTATATGAACACAATTTCAACTCTTAATTTACCTAAGACATTTGTGGAATAATGATACATGGAGCATTTATTTTAACGTCTTTTGAGATGAGTGTTTAGTGATGCTTGACTTAATGGAAATCAAAAGTATGTCTTCTGGGGGAAAGATGTATCAGATATTTTAGAATGTGTGTATTTCAAAATAATTCTGGAAAATAAAAACTTTTCAAAAAAATTTTTTTTAAATTTTGATACTAACTTAAAATAATATTTAAATTTTGATACTAACTTAAAATGGTATTTGTGATTTTTTGAAATGTGTCTCCTATGCTCTGTATGAATGCTTCACTCAGAATATTCACATCTGGCCTTCACAAATTTGTAAGTTTCAGAAAAAACGTTTTAACATTCTATCATATTTTCTTTGGTAGTTGAAGTGTTCAGGTTAAATGAACTGCCAGTGAGAGAGTGCAGAAGAAGTAAAACCTGGGGCTTGGGACTGTGCTGCAGTGTAGACTATGTTTAACCAAAGTATAGCTAAAAACAAAACCCATGAAAGAAGTGGAAAAGTGGTATTCAGACAGGGAGGAGAAAAAATGAAACAGGGCTGTATGGTTCTAGAAATTATGGGAAGAGAGAATTTCCACAACTAAGGCTTGGTTGACATAGGACAGAGGAAATTGGAAATGGCTGGGATCCAGGAACCTGATAAATAAAGTCAAAGAATGAATCAGGGAATTCACAGAAAAATGAATGAAAGTACAGCATGAGGCCTGGCCATAGGTGCTTGGCAACAGGTATTAGAGACCCAAATGTGAGCACTTTTCCTTAGAGAAATGGTTCCAGTTTCTGGATCCCTTGGTGGGAATAAGTAAGACTCAGTCCAGGGGAACTTGACAGGAAGCCAAAGGAAAGACTCAGGTATGTTTGGGAAGGCATAGCTGGATGCAAAGCTGAACTTGGGGCCAGGCCAATGGAATTTGACCAAATATCAATTGCTGGAAAGAGGGAATATTGTCATAACTAACAAATCAAATGGGTTTGATGCTTACTTACAGACCTCTACAGGGGATATTTATATTTCACATGTTTAGGTGCCTGATTAATCCCCGAGGTTGGAATGAGACTTAAACTAACAAGTGGGAGTTAAATGCTTAGTACATACTAGATGTTCAATAAATATTTGTTGAACAAATAAATGACTAATAAATCTTAGCTCTGGAAAATGGAAGATTTCCATTCTCAGCCAAATATAATTCCAAAGGTATCAGTTTACAATAGTGTTTTCTAAATGTGTTCCATGAAAAACTAATTTTCCAGGATATAAGTTTTATGATCAAAATGTGCTTTGACCAAGTAAGTTAAGGAATTTCCAAGTTAAATGAAATTATATATATTGCAAGACTTCTCAGAGACTTAATTTAAATATTCTCATGAATCTCAGAAGGGTAGGTAGTGCGTAGACTTTTCCATGTTTATTAGATCATAGGACTGTTTCTTCAACAACCACCTTTATTTCCCTAAGTATCGTCCTGATTAGTGTAATGAACAACTTGGATTAGGAAGTGTTGGGATACAGAGTCACATGAAAATCAATAGGTGATCCCATTAGCAGAACAAAAAGGCAGCCTACAATATGGGAGAATATATTTGCAAATGATTTATCCTGTAAGGGGTTAAGATCCAAAATGTATAAAGAACTCATACACTTCAACACCAAAAAACCCAAAAAACCCCATTAAAAAATAGGCAGAGGACCTGAACAGACATTTCTCCAAAGAAGAAAATAGATGGCCAATAGGCACATAAAAAGATGCTCCACAATGCTAATCATCAAAACCACAATGAGATATCACCTCATACCAGTTACAATGGTCACTATCCAAAAGACAAGAAATAACAAGGGTTAGCAAGGATGTGAAGAAATGGGAACCCTCCTATACTGTTGGTGGGATGTAAATTGGTACAACTGCTGTGGAAAGCATTATGGAGGTTCCTCAAAAAACTGAAAAATAGAAATATCATTTGACCCAGTAATTCCACTCCTAGGAATTAACCTAAAGAAAACAAAATCCCTGATTTGAAAATATATATGCACCCCTATGTTTATCATTTCATTGTTTACAATAGCCAAGATGTTAAAACAAACAATGAAAAAATTAGAGTATCCTTACTGTACTCCTAACGCTAATCTTGAGAGACCAGGAGTCAAGAGTCTTTGCTAACTTCTGGTTCACAGTTAGAGGGTGGGCTGGAAAAATTTGGAGAATATGGGACATTTCCAGAAAAGATATATGGGGTGAGGGATACTATGAGTCACAGGCAGCTAGTCATTGCATTGTCTATGCATTATTAAAGCTTTGTGTAATTTTTTGTACTTGAATTCCTATGGGGAATAAGAATTTTTGTCTGTGTGTAGGGAGGGGAGTTGGGACTGGAGGTCTGGTGATCTCTCATACTAGGAGATAGAATTGCTAGGTCTGTTCCTCTCCACTTAAAGGCAAGGTGTGCACCTTGATTCATTTTTGTATCGTTTGCATCTCTTACCACATGTGGCATATAGTAGGTGCTTTGCGAATATTTGAACTGAACTAAGAAGATCGGAGAAAATGAGTCAGGCTTGTGCTCTGACAGTGCTCATTTTTACCCCCTCCTCCTCCTTGGCAGATAATTTAGGGTAATGAAAGCACTCATTCTTGAGGATGATATTTTGTTGACATTGTCATATGTTGTTTTCAGGGTGCTTTGTATCATGTGTCACCAGAGTGGGTACCAAAATGTATCCTAAAAACAAAAGCCCATAGGCTGCTTTTTATTGTTCACAGTGGGACATAGAGAGAGGCCTTCTCTAAGATTACAGAGTTTACAGTTCTGGAAAAAGAGGAGAAAACAGGCAGAAAAACTATGCAAGAAATTATAAAAGCCTTTATTTCCAAGAAATTAGGAGGTTTAGGAATAATATAGAGGGACTGATTCTCCATCCCTTCCTGTAGCTCTTCATGCAGGAGAAAGTTTGACTAATTCTAAATAAGCTCTCAGAATAATGTCATCACAACAGTAGCTATAAGCTGCATATAGAAATAGGACTCCTGGAAGAAAAAGTCAAAATAAGTTGATAATGTGAATCTTTTATGTGAACTTTGAATCTGGTAGAACAATATCTACTAAAAAGTATTATCAGATATTAGAAAGAGAGCATTTTAACTTGTTTATTTTATTTAACAGTTGAATAACTACAGTGATGAAGTAGTATACTTGTTACTATAGTACAAAGATAAGTAAGAAATTTAACTTCAAAGCAGTTTACAATTGAGTTAGAGTAACAGGCATATAGCAGGATAATAAAGTGAGTGAGAGGGGACAGTGTGGTCAGATCTGAATGAGGGCTGAGTGTGGAGCCTTGTAGATTCCAAACTTACATGTTAGTGTAGTATTGTAAACATGTGGACTTCCCACCCCAGCCATTTGGTTGACTTTGAGAATCCTTGTGGAGGAGGTGTCTGTCTGTAGGTAGGCAAGTTCATAAATATTTAAATGAGAATCGTTATGATAGAATGGTGAGTTCCAAAGGATTTCTTAAAAGAGAATCCCTCAATGCTTATTAAGAAAATAATTCAGAGATCTAGACATCACACAAATTATAGCCTTTCCTGACAACTGTATTTCATCTCTCTCTAATACTCAACTCCAGCATTTAGAATAAAATTGAGACAACCACTTTACAAAATCATGTGACAGGAACAAGACCATGAACGCTGACAGACACTGGCTCAAATCCTGGAGCCATTATTCAGGTGCTAACAGACTTTGGGGAAATTTCTTACTGTCTCAATGCCTCTGTCAGCTCCTGTGAAATAGTTACAGCATCTAACTCAAGGATTATTGTGAGGAAGGTAACATCTGTAAAGTCAGGTTCTTTGCTTACATCCTATCATGGAACCCTGGGCTTCTCTTTTGTAGCACATTTTGCAGTTTGTAATTCCGTGATTGTAAAATTAGCTCTTCTGTGCCTGTCCCCTCTGCCTTCTGCTGATAGATAGGCTTCCCAAAGAATGAACCACATCTCTTCTTGTTACCATTATGTCCCAGGTGTCTCTCACATCCCTGAGCAAACGCTGACTGGAAGAAATCAGAGCAGTGTGTGGCATGAATTACCCTGCTAGTAAGTGCTGCTTCCCTTCTTTCACATGACCAGAAAGCTGCCAGTTTTCCTTTCCTTGTTCTATTACTCTGTGAGTTTTTGGAATTTCTCTGCTTCTCTGAAAATACATATTTTTGGCATATCACTTGCTTGTAACACTTCCCAGGTGCTACTCTTATGTAGTATGGACCTTCTTATCATGAAACATTTTCTGAACTAAAAGCATGACCTCTACTACTTTTACTTCTCCTTAAAATGGGGTTTTCCCCAATTGGTTTGTTAATAAAAAGGTGATTTCTGGGTCTCCTTACATTACTTTGAAAAATTTGTTTTCATTCTGCTTAAGTTTATAGGTTGAGGTAAAAATTAGGCCCATTTTTTGGTTACTGACTCACAATCACTGCTATTGATCTGATCGTTATTTCATGCACTAAGTAAGAAACCTAAAACCCTAAATATCCCTACATTTTATTTACCCAAAGGCAGAAGGAAAATGAAAGGTATCATCCAACCTATTTTTTGCTCATTATACTCTTTCTCATGTTGACTGGCTTCCTTATGAATATAACAATTATTCCTTGATTTTACCAACTTATAGTGGCACTAAAATACATGACAGCTTCAGTTTGTCTTTTGCTTGCATTCGCAATGAGGGCTCTGAAAAAATGGCACATTTCCAGGAGAGGAGTTTCCATGGAAACCCGGACAAAGGCAAAGCAAAATAATTCTTCAAAGCCCACAGGAAAAAAATCCCACCTTTTTGTTTGCAGTTTTCTGTCCCCTGCACAGTTCAGCTGGCTGGCACTGTCCTTGCTCTCTAGGAATCCCTGTTTGAAATTTATACATAGCACTAAGCATCTCTCAAATCTGCAAAATTGGATTTGGAAAGTATAACTAAAAAATTATTTCTCAGGAGAGCTCTAACCCAGAGGTATTTTACAATAAGGTTTAAAACAAAATAAAGCATATATTTAAAGTAGCTACTGAATTTATGAACACGGTGCTGCTTTTTATGGTCTTTGCGTTAGGTCTTAAAGAAGAGAGTTTTACAAATAAATGGAATCAATGATTACAATCAATTTGGTATTTCAAGACAATTTGTCAGTTGAAAATAAAGACCAGATGATGAATTTGTGGGTCATGTATCTTGAGTAAAAGGAGGTCATGGGGTTCATACGAATTCCTTTGGAAAATGATGTCTCTTCCATTGGCTTACAAGGTTTCAAAGCAGGCTGACTCTCTTATTTATATATCTTCCATTGTACTAAGCACAGGACTTTGAAGCTATTTTAGGAACTGCACCAGTGCAGTGAAGAGCGCCCACCGCGCTCTCCCACAGAGGGTTCTTTAGTGCCACAATCAGAAACAGAATACTCTGTGCTTCTGTGGCACAACTATTGACGCTATTTAATGAATTCATGGCACAATTCATACTGCACTTTCTTTTCTCTATTGAATTTAATTGCAATCATGTTCAAAAGTATATTCACCCTTCATTTATTTTAACAAATAACTTCTGAATTATTATTGCACACCAGGGACTGTGCTAGGACATGCCTCCTCAGGGAGTCCATCAAGGATGGCCAGATAGTTTAAAAATGGAATAACACAAAAGAAAAACACAAAAACAACACAATATGACAATTACTAGTCTACAGTGCCATGATATTGAGGCTTGCCCTGGATTTTATGGCAAACAAGTGCAGGAGCATGTCTCAGCTTAGTGGTGGTGCTAACGTAGGGGTTAGTTCAGGTAAGGCCTTGCAAGGGAGACGACATTTGTTCTGAGTCCTGAAGGACAGTTAGATGTGAATCAGGCAGACAAGTTGGAGATAAGCATTGAGAGGAAACAAATATAAAAACACAGAGATGTGGAAGAGGGCTGATGTTTTAGGCACTGAGCATAGGTCCTAAGGCAGGGAGTAAGTGAGCATGGAGAAGAAAGTGGAACCTAGTTCCTCTAGGGGTTTGCAGAGCTGAGGAGTGTGAATTTTATCCTGAAGAAGGGAAAGCCTCTGAGCGATTTCAACAGAAGTTTTGAATGTGTACAGCCATCCTGGTGCAAGTGTTGAGGATAGAGGAAGTCGCTGAAGTGGGGAGCCTAATTAGGAGGCAAAGGGCAGTGTGGATGAGAGAGGTGAGGGTCACAACTAAAGCTGTGTAGCAGGAGGGAGAGGAGACCTAGACCTGGAGGATGCATGGACTTGGCAACCAATTGTTTGGGTGGCTTGTAAAAGAAAGGAAGACTGGAGCAGACCAGATTTCTTAGTGCAGGGGCTGGGAAGACAAGAATACTGCTAAGTGAAATTAGTATATGGGAAGCAAACAGTCCATGAAGATTAAGAGTTTGGCTTTAATCCTTATGCTGCATGCTGCCTGACTGCTAGAGTGACCTGAGGCATGATTCTTCATCTATTTGAGTGTCACTTCTTTTGAAACGTTCACATGGGATTGTTTAGAAGATTAAATGAGATAATACCTGTAAAACATTAATACATTAATCTATATTTTTTGGGCATTTATTATGTACCAGGTTATAGGATTCAGAGGTACATAGGACAAAGTTTCTGCTCCTCCTTGAAATTCTACCAGATGAGTGGGAAAATAGACATAAGCAAGTTAATAAATTAATTAGTAAATCAATCATAGATTTGGAAGAGTGCTTTGAAAGAATAAACAGGTTGATGTGACAGAGAGAGGACTGAGAGCTCTCCTTTTTGATTTGTTGTTAGGAAAAGCTAAAGGGATCCAGAAGTAGCTGTTCAGTTGGGGAAAAGCTTTCTAGGCTGAGGGAACAACCAATTCAAAGACTGAAGTGGTAAAGAATTTTGAAGGATAGTACATACTTAGTAGTTCCTCAGATATAGTAAGCAGATAGTAAATAATATGTATCTAGAAATGAGGAGACATCTATTTGATTATATACCATGGAAAACTAGT
The DNA here is from genome assembly GCF_040802235.1 of Manis javanica. Classification (NCBI taxonomy): domain Eukaryota; kingdom Metazoa; phylum Chordata; class Mammalia; order Pholidota; family Manidae; genus Manis; species Manis javanica. The sequence continues at coordinate 61,462,512 of NC_133161.1, read as the reverse complement.
TTAACAGAATACCCCTTTCATTTATTACACATAGTAGTCAGAACAATATTTGAAATTGCCGCCCTTCCAAATCTATTTCACACTTAAGAATGTAAGTCAGGTTATTAGTGGGAAAGTGGAGGAAAAGTTCTTTAAAGCAGTGTTGAGGTTTTGGGGTCAGGAATTTGCACTGGGCACTCTAGGATTAATATTCTTAGTAATTCTAGGAATATATTTTTCTTTTCTTTATTTCTTATTTTTTTCATGTGCTTTAACCTTATTCAACTTTAATGCCAGTTGATCCTTCAGAGATGGGAAACTTAACTAACTTTTTGAAGTCTGAAATTTATACAACCATATATACAAAACTCTACATCAACCTTCATGCTTTTAGTAGAAAACTCTGTTATTACTTCTGCATTTTTTTCTGTGCAATAAAAGACATACTATTTAGATGATCAAAATATGATTACTGCATATTGATTTAGTGTTACATCTTTTTTAAAAATTGCAAATGGAGAATGTTCTATAGGGACATTATTAAGGACTATACCATCCTATTGTTTTAGCATTGTATCTGAGAGTTTACTGTTATTTCATGCCATGAAATATTATAAACAACTTGGGTACAACAACAAAGGTGTCTGAATTTGATACAAATTCTATTTAAGAGATATTCCTACCATTTATTCTGCTTGTTTCCTTAAATGAGAATGTATAGTAAAAATGCAGTAGTTATAAATTTAAGACTGAAAATGTAGAAACATAAAATTTAGATCAAGATTAATGCATGGTATGTGTTAAAATGTGTTGATACTGTTAATTAAAATTATAAACATCAAACTAATGACTGAAGAAGAAATAGTTAATCACTCACCAGAACCACATAAAACAGGGAGGGGTAGGGCTGCTCTAGAATTCAGTGAATGACAGCCTTCACGTCTGTTCAGAGTGAATTCTAACAAAGAGCTAATGAAGATGAGCAGTCTGTTTTAGTGCTGTTGGAAAATTCCCCTTCAGCCAGCATCTGGCATGACTGTTGTCATTCAAAGGGCATAAGTAAATGTCACATAATTGAGTCATTCAGAAACTGAGATGACAATGAGCTACATTCTCATTAACACTTTTAAAAATTTTTTCCCTGGGCGATTGAATAGATGATGTTTAATAGTGATATTAAGCTGAAGAAAAAATACAAGAAGTCAAAGTTTAAATAGGCCTTAGCTCTTCAATCAGAGGTTCCTAGGGAAGTTGACTCTAGCTCCTGCATACCAGGTGGAGTGTGTTTCTATGAAATGGCACTCATAGGATTCTGAATCACCATCTTTTATGGATATAAGAAATACGAACTTCAGGTGAGACAATGTGGTGCTTCAATCAAGTACAAAGACGGACATATTCTCACATAGACAGCTTCTACATACTCTTTCTGACTCTGCAAAACTTAGGAAGAGTGTCCTTACATTTTTAAAGGAGCCCTAGGCTAGCATGGTGCTCTTTGCCAGAATTAACTTGGATATGCTCCTTATCCCCCCATTTCCTGCTTCCTCACTTACCTCTGGCTTTCATCCACTGCTGTTAATTAAGGTACTTATTCATTCATTAGTTGGCGTCTTCTAGCCTGACACTGTACTTGACCTTGGCTTTGCTCCTTGATTCTGTCTTTTTCTCTTGGCTCCAACTGAACCCTGTGTCTTTGGACCTAACTACGCATATTCTCCTGGTTTTAGACTTGCTACCCCCTGCCCTGTGGCTAGGTTATTATAGGCATACCCAGTAATATCATTCTAGGGAGAAGAATTTTTAATAATAGAGGTTTTAATGCCAAATCCCACACATATTTTAGTGATGAGCAGAAATAGATCATTTCTACTTCCTCCAAGGTCAAAATGTTCATAGCAAAGTTTCAGGATCTTAATTGCTACTCAGATATGAGCTAGTGACATAAACTGTCTTGCTAATCTGTATGAAACAAGATTACATTATTAAACCTGGAACTATAGTAAGACTACCAAATAGGTTGTTCTGTATATACTCTGAATATTTATATAGTGTTCATTAATATGTCCATTAATTAAGAACTAGAAAAAGTAAGATTGATTTATAAAGATCACAGTAAATTACATTTGGTTGATGTGTTAATAGAAACCACTAAAATGTAAGTTATTTAAAATTTCTCTGATAATTCATGAAATGATTCTTATTTTAGATAAAAATATTGTCGAGGTTGAGGTATCACCTCACACCAGTAAGGATGGCCAGCATCAAAAAGACTAAGAACAACAAATGCTGGCGAGGATGTGGAGAAAGGGGAACCCTCCTACACTGCTGGTGGGAATGTAAGCTAGTTCAACCATTGTGGAAAGCAATATGGAGGTTCCTCAGAAAACTAAAAATAGAAATACCATTTGACCCGGGAATCCCACTCCTTGGAGTTTACTCAAAGAATACAACTTCTCAGATTCAAAAAGACATATGCACTCCTATGTTTATTGCAGCACTTTTTACAATAGCCAAGATATGGAAGCAACCTAAGTGTCCATCAGTAGATGAATGGATAAAGAAGATGTGGTACATATACACAATGGAATACTATTCAGCCATAAGAAAGAAACAAATTCTACCATTTGCAACCACATGGATGGAGGATGGAGCTGGAGGACATTATGCTCAGTGAAATAAGCCAGGTGGAGAAAGACAAATGCCAAATGATTTCCCTCATTTGTGGAGTATAACAATGAAGCAAAACTGAAGGAACAAAATGGCAGCAGATTCAGAGACTCCAAAAATGAACTAGTGGTTACCAAAGGGGAGGGGTGTGGGAGGGCAGGTGGGGAGGGAGGGAGAAGGGGACTGAGGGGTGTTATGTTAGTACACATGGTGTGGGAGATCACGGGGAAAACAGTGTATCACAGAGAAGGCACACAGTGAATCTGTGGCATCTTGCTGCACTGATGGACAGTGACTGCAATGGGGTATGGGTGGGGACTTGATAATATGGGTAAATGTAGTAACCACATTGTTTTTTCATGTGAAACCTTCATAAGAGTATATATCAATCATATATTAATAAAAAATTTAAAAAGTACATATAGTCTAGGTTATCTTATATGTATGAACCGTGGTTGTGACAGGAGGCATCTGATTCCACAGCCCACCTGGTAACAGCAGCCTCCCTGTCTTCATCATGTATTAGGCATGTCCAGGAGTGGATGTCGTTGCTGCCCTCCTGGGTCACCCTGGACCCCTTTACTTAGTCTGAGAACCCATTCTCCAGCTTCTTTGCTTACATTTTTGTCTCTAACAGCTATCACCTGCAGTCTTCTTACAGGGATTATCTTTGCCCAGCAGCCAGAAGATGAGATTGCTGGGAGGGTCTGTGAGTTCACACATTCCAGGGTGGACCAGGCCAAGGACTGACTGTGCGTAAGTACAAAGTCCAGTTCCAAGGTGCGACAAACTGAAGATTACTACCACAAACACAATTCTGAAATGATTCTAAAAGCTTACTTTTCACATTTTACAAGTTTGAGTTGGGAAGCACCTTAAAAATTGATTTGTCGTACTTTAATTGGCAATGTGTTTGTTCTTAGTACATACAGTAAGGATATATCTAATGGTTGATTTGAATCAAACTCAGTGAAGCTAAGGACAGGAAAAGAGTAAACAGAAACTTCTGTTTCAACACAGTCAAGAAAGGAATTGGGGAAGAGCTAACATCTAAACTGGTAGCATGGGGAAGTGCCAGACAGTTTGTCCTATTGCTTTAAAAGATACACTGTCTGGAAGTTAAGGCCAGTCATAGTTTAGGTAAGAAATTCAAGGGAGGAGCCACTTTTATCTTGGTTACTAGGATGTGTAGAGTACAAATACAAAGGTCACCTTCTTTGAGTAACTGTTTCTTATAATAACCTGTGGGGCCATGAGGTAACATAATCAGAAACAAACTCTCAGCTGAAGACAGGAATTCTGGCCCAAGCTCACATTTGGGAATCACTACGTCCATCGGCATCAAGATGGTTTTACAAGCATCTATTTTTGATGACTTCAATTCTCCCGGCAGCTTAGACCTCTGTTCTACAGGAAAGCCACCAGCTTTGGAGCACAAAGAGTGGGTCAAGTCCAGGCTCTCTGCTGCATGGTGTTGAACAATTTACTACAGTTTAAAACTAATTTGAGAAGAATTATACATACCCCTAATAGCCTATAGTATAATATTTGCACACATGCATAATAAATACTAGTTCATCTCCCATTCCCTCTACTCCCATCTTTTCATTGTGAAATATGTTTCCTTAAATAACAACGAGGCAACATAGGTCAGGAAAACAAACCCAGGGATTTTGTTTTGGGAGTGGTAGTCAAGTTTAGTGGCCAGGTTTTGCCCCAGGTCACAAGGATATTCTCATGCAGTCATTGAGAAGCCAGTGGTCAGAGGGGACTGTACCTGATATGAAGTGGGAGAGAACCCACAGTCCAGAAGGAGAGTTAGAGAAATGCAGCAATGCAGAGTCAGGCAGACCACCTCCAGCATCTTTAGTCTGCTAGTCACATAATAATTTATTCTTTTCATGAACTGCAGTATTTCAAAGATTCTTTGCTATCAAATAGCATTTAATCCTAATTTATGTTCCCATTTTTATTTATATATCTTTCAAATGGAGCTACTGAGCAGTATAAAATAGCCAGAGTTGCCACTTCGAGTTAATATAATTCATCCATCCTTCCCACAGGTATCTCCTGTTCCCTGTCTGTGCCCCAGCAGCACATGGGTGGAGGGAATACAGTGTGGGCATTGCGGCTTTCTGGCCTTGAGGCGGCTGCCCTTCAGTGAAGGCAGAGAACAGCAGCAGAGTGTCTTGATCTAAGAATGAAATGGGGCACTGCGGGAACTTTAAGGAGGGACTCCCTCAACCTCTTTTGTGACCTGAGAAAGGTCTGGGAAGAAAATTTTATATGCATGAACACAATGCATAGCATTACAAAAGAAACAGATTATAATGAAATAAAATTTTACTCACAGAGGCCTTGAGCATCCATGGTTTCAGTTTAAGAATCCCTGGGAGGAAGTTTGTTGTGAGCTGAGGGGATAAATCAGGAAGAATAGCCAAATGATGTTAAGGAGGGAGCAAAGAGTGTCCTAAGCAAGCAAAACATCATATGGAAAGAGCCAGCAGTAAGAGGGCAAGGTGCACAGTTTGTTTTTCAAGCTCATAAGTTAAGGTTGGTATAGGTCCAGCTGCAAGCCAAGGGTTTTGTTGTTTTGACTTAGTCTGTGCGGCTACAATATGGGCATATGTACTATTTCTATTAGGCTTTGTAATATAAACAGTACACAAAAATGTTCTTTTAATAAATGTATTATTCATGATTATATACTAGTGAGAAAAATTATATATTATATATCAAGCTACAAATATGGCTATGCCAGCTTTCGAAATGGAAGTGATTTAAATAGATGAGGTATACTGATCCAAATCTCTCTTTAGGTAAATTACTAAATAGGGAATCAAGTCACAGCTGGGATCTAAAAATATATTTATAAGAGATTCGCTCTTCTGATGCTGGAATTTTCACTTTGAAACACATTTGAAAGAAAAACAAAGCACATAACAGTAGGTTTCTGCTTTTTTTTCCCTTAATATGTTTTTGGAAATTAATACTGTATGCAGATTTAAAAAATGTCTTATGTGTATCAGATGTATGCTCATCACTTGGGCAGTAAATACTTATCAATGGGGACAAGTACTTTTCATCAACTAGTAAAAAAATAGCAATGCAATAAAAATATGTAACAGTTTAGTTGCTGTATAAAGTCATAGAAAGGACCACTTAATCTTTAATATCAGAAAAAAGTTTTGAACTGTGACCCCATTGTTTACTCACTTGTGTGGCTGAAAACCCTTAGACTCAGTTCCTGTATGGGTAAAATAGTGATGTTAATACTTACACGTTGGGATTAAATGAAATCATGTACATACAGCACTTAATACAATGCTGTGGGGAAGTTGGGGTTCCTATGGCCAGGATCCTCACTGAACTTAAACCACCTGATGATGTAACCGGCCTGTTGCTGGGCTGTAGGCAATAAGCTATTATTGCGCTATACAGAGGGCTCGGTTCAGTGCTCTGGGCGGAGGCAGAGACGCTAGTGCTCGACTTACCGCCAGAGAACAAGCCGGGTAATAAACCCTTTCACCCCAAGAATGTTTTGCTGTCGATTTTTTTGGTCACAGTGAATCCATAGCAAACCTGCCCGGGCCTGAAACCCATTGGCAAGACAATTGGAGAAAGTCAGCAGGGTTCACTGTTGACCAAGGAAAAAGACAGGCTGCCCTTATGGGAGGGGTGCTTCAGCGGGCTGCCCCTGTGAATAGGGAGACAGTGGATTGTCCCCCAATGGGTATGTGGTCTGAGGTGGCTTGCCTCCTAGAGGACTGGGCCCCACCCCAGGACTGGAGGCAAGTGGAGGTGACACCTTGGTATAGTAAGCAGATCCTTTGAGAAGCAGAGTGCCTGGGAAGCAGCGGGGACTGTGGGTTGGCTGCTTCTCACAGTCTTAAAAAGGTCTACAGAGGAGACCCAAGAAATGGCAGTGCAAGAACGCAAGCTGAAAACTTCAGTAGATTCCCTGAGGAGGGAACTGGCATTGTTGCAAGAGGCGGCATGAGAATGCGAGCTGCAAACCTCTGTGGATTCCCTGAGGAAGGAGATGGCCTGGATGTGGGAGGAGGCAGCATGGGAGCACCGGCAGCAAGGAGCCATTGGAGATGAGACAGCAGCACTGCCAGGTGCTCTCAAGGAGGAAGAGGCCATCAAGGAAAAGGAAGAGCCCCTGAGGGAAGCACAGGTGGAGGTGGCACGAGAACATCAGCTGCGAAGCATTGAGGTGAAGGTAAGAGACCTTCTGAAGACTGAGCTAGCATTGCTTTGAGGCACAGTAGAAAAGGTAAAGGTTGAAGCAGAGGAGGCACTCGGGGGAGGGGAGAGAAAGGTGCCATCAGCTCCAGAAATGAAGGAGCTGGGGAAGGATGAAGGGGTGGTGCCGGAGGCACCGGCCCCTCCTGTATTGAAAGCATGCCCAGTGGATGTAAAGAAAATAAAGACTCAGCAGCTGAAAGTTCCCCAAGGAGAGGAGCAGCTCCTTCCCCAGGGCATGGAGCACTCTATGGTCCGTCCCTCTACTCAGGCTGAACTGGTGGATTTGGGCTCCCGGTTTAGGCAGAAGCCCTTGGAGTCAGTATCAGCTTGGCTCCTGCATCTGTGGGACTTAGGGGTGGATGGGATTGTTCTGTCGGGATCAGAGGTGGGAAAGCTGTCTTCCCTGACAGTGCAGTTCGCCTTGAGGCAGCGATTGCAAAATGCACATCAGACCCCAGGGAGTCACCCCCTCCTCAATTGGCTTTTGGCCACACTTTGTGCTCTGTGGCCCAATCCAGGTGATCTACTATCCTCTCCTGTTAGATGGCAGACATATGCTGAGCTCTAACAGGTGCTACGAGAGCTAGGCATAAGAAATGGCATCTATAGTCCAGACAATTATAACCCAGATGAAGAGATTTTCACTACTGGGATGAGAAATACTGTACTTCAAATAGCTCCCACATCCCTCTTTGGGTCTCTAGTGGCCATTCTTTCCCCTCACTTAGGGCAGCCCATAAGAGGTGACACGTGCAGTAGCAGACTTAGGAGAGGCAGAAGCAACAAGAATCCAGAAAGAAATAAGACCTGTTACTCACGAGAGGAACTTACAGGGCCCTATGAAGGTTACGAGGACCCAGATGTGGGTTGATTTAATAACAGGCAGGAGCAGATGCAAGGAAATTAGATGGGAAGTCAAATAGGACCTTACTAGAGCTATGGCAACAGCTGAAACCAGAGCAGCAGTTCCAGCATTAAGACCAAAGAGGCAGAGGTCAGAGACAGAGCCATGAGTCCAGCCTGTGTGTTTGCAAGACTTCCTGCTGGAGAATGAGCCAACTTCACTTGAGCCCACACAGGAAGGTGATTGGGGAACATGGTTTGACTGAGGGAAAGGTCAAGGTATCTGCCATGAGGGACTTGGGGGGGACTGGAGGCCACATGTTGAAATAGCTATCCATTGGTCCCCAGTGAACATACAATGTGTCCTGGCTCTGGCGGACACAGGGCCTGAATGTTCACTGATTCATGGTAACCCTGAGCTGTTCCCTGGGACCCCCACTATCATAGATGGATATGGGGGAAGGCTATCAGGGTGAAAAAAGCCCAGATCCCTTTGGGAATAGGGAGTCTACCCTCAAAAGAGTATACTGTGTATATATCTCCTATTCCTGAGTATATTTTGGGGATTGATATCCTGCAGGGTCTATAGTTGCAGACCACTGCAGGTGAGTTCAGACTGAGAGTATGTGTGGTGAAGGCAGTTCTGAGGGGACGTGCTAGGCACCTGCTCATGGCTTTGCCTGTGCCTCGGTGGGTGACTAATACCAAACAATACAAACTGCCTGGAGGGTATAAAGAGATTGGAGAAACTCTCCATGAGCTGGAAAAGTTGGGTATTATAAAGTCCACCCATAGTCCTTTCAATTTCTCAGTGTGGCCAGTAAAAAAGCCAGATGGCTCCTGGTGAATGACTGTGGATTATAGAGAACTGAATGAAGTCATAACCTTATGCATGCTGCTGTCCCCTCTATTGAAGGCTTGATGGATACCCTAAGCCATGAACTAGGAACATACCACTATGTGGTAGACCTTGCTAATGCTTTCTTTTCCATTGACATTGAACAGGAAAGTCAGGAACAGTTTGCCTTCACATGGGAAGGACGGCAACGGACTTTCACCATCCTTCCACAGGGATACCTCCACAGCCCCACCACCTGTCATGGACTTGTAGCCCAGGACTTGGCAGCATGGGAGAAACTGCCAACAGTGCGGCTGTACCATTACATTGATGATGTCATGCTCATGTCCGATTCTCTTTCAGATCTAGAAGGTGCAACACCTAGACTGCTGCAATATTTACAGGAGAAAGGATGGGCTGTGAATAGCACCAAGGTTTAGGGACCTGGTTTGTCTGTTAAAATCTTTGGGGTCGTCTGGTCAGGTAAGACCAAAGTTATACCAGAAGCAGTTATAAACAAAGTCCAGGCCTTTCCTACCCCCACAACTGTAACATTGCTACAGGAATTTCTGGGTCTTGTAGGCTACTGGAGAGTGTTTATATCACACTTGGTGCAAATTCTGAAGCCCTTATACTGGTTGGTATGAAAGGGCGTCAGATGGGACTGGGATGAGACATGTGCATCTGCCTTTACTACAGCAAAACGGGCAGTCAAGGCCGTGCAGGCCTTGAGTGTGATAGACCCATCAAGGCCCTGTGAGCTGGATGTTCATGTCACTGAAGATGGTTATGGCTGGGGTCTCTGGCAGCGGCTTGGACAAACTCACCAACCCGTTGTATTCTGGTCACAACTCTGGAAGGGGGCAGAGGTACGATACACTTTGATAGAAAACAACTGGCTGCTGTGTATCATGCCTTGCTGGCTACAGAACCCATCACTGGAATGGCCCCAATAAAGGTAATAATCACCTATCCCATCTTGAGGTGGGTACGAGACTGGACCCAAAAGCCAAGGAGTGGTATGGCAGAAACACCCACACTAGCCAAGTGGGGTGCTTACCTACAGCAGCATAGTGCCCTCTCTAGTAACCCCTTGAGGGAAGAACTCTGATTGTTGGGGCCAGTGACATATACTAGTGAAAAGCAGAAAGAACTTGCTTTTGAACCATTAGTAGCAGAGAGTCCCTATCGGGAGGGAAGAGCCCTTATACACGAAGATGCATGGTACACAGATGGTTCCAGCCGTGGCAGCCCCCAAAATGGAGGGCCATAGCTTTCCACCCTAAGACTGAGACAATATGGATGAAAGATGGTGAGGGGAAGAGCAGCCAATGGGCAGAGTTGTGGGCTGTGTGGCTTGTGATCAGCCAGGAGCCCTCCCCTATAGTTGTCTGTACTGACAGCTGGGCTATCTATCAGGGCTTCACCCTGTGGCTACCAACCTGGTACCATGCCGACTGGCTGGTTGGTCACCAACCCCTTTGGGGGCAAGAATTATGGCAAGACTTATGGGCTTGTGGTCAGACCAAAATAATTACAGTATACCATGTGACAGGTCATTTGCCACTGGCATCCCCAGGAAATGATGAAGCAGATAAATTGGCCCAGATATGTTGGTTAGAAGGAAAGCCTGCCTCTGATGTAGCCCAATGACTACATCAGCGTTTGTTGCATGCAGGGCAAAAGACAATGTGGGCTGTATCCCGTCAGTGGGGCTTGCCTTTGACCTTCGAAGAAGTTAGTAGAGCCCTGCAGCAGTGTGTCGTGTGCTCCAAAAGGGACTTACACCGAGTTCCACAGCAACATAGAACAATAGCTAAGGGGCCTATACCCCTCATCAGGTGGCAGATAGACTATATTGGGCCTCTACCTGTGTCAGAAGGATATTGGTATGCGATGACTTGTGTGTACACAGCTACTGGACTTCTGGTTGCTTTTCCTACCCATTGTGCATACCAGCAGGCAACCAAAAGAGGCCTGGAGCGTCTCTTTGCTGCCTATGGCAGACCACAAGTGTTTGAGAGTGATCATGGCACCTATTTTACTGGACATGCACTGCAAGAATGGGTACGACAGCTGGGAATCAAGTGTAAGTTTCATGTGCCATACAATCCTACTGCAGCAGGCATGATAGAGAGGCACAATGGCTTGTTAAAATCTGGACTAAAGTCAGATACCACTGGTCTGCAGGGATGGTCAGTCTGCTTTTGGGCCGTGCTATGGCGTTTGAATGAGAGACCCCAAAAGGGAGCTTTGAGCCCCATAGACATGTTAACACATATGGCTGCCTCCCCTATACAACTGCAAGTACAAACCAATGAAGAATCACTGAAGCTGAGGTTTGGCCACCAGGATAACATCTTGCTGCCAGCACCAACTGCACTGAACCCCGGAGACTCCATTTAGTGGATGTGGCCTTGGACTTTTTGACAGATGGACCAATGATGGCTGGCTCTCCTGGCATCTTGGGGACAAGGCCTGAAAGCTGGCCTCCTGTGTATTCCTGGAATAATGGCAGAGTGGCTGCCAAAGGTCACAGTAGTATATCCTGAATGGTCAGAAGGTAAGAGCATCTTACCGGGGAGTTTTGTTTTATCTTTGTGGCCAGTGTATGCACCTCCAGTAGCACTATGTATAGACCCTTCAGTAACCCCCACGGGGAAAGGAGTAAAAGTATGGTATACTAGACCTGGACAGGACCCCCTTCCTGCTACAGTCCTATCACAGGACCACTCTCTTACATGCATCCTATGTGATGGACAAGATTTACCTATGTTGCTGGCATTAAAACGTGTCTTATCGCCCCTAAAATCTTTGTGGATTGGGAACTTCCTCTGGCTTGAGGATTATTATAATTTTTGTTATTAGGAACCTCCTCTGACTTGAGGATTATTATAATTTTTGTATCAAAATCTTGCTGTATCTTAATTTTTATTATCTCTAAGTTGTTGTTATCCTCTGTTGCTATTGTGGAATCTGGTTACAGTGCTATAGCTTTCTTGCACAGGGACCACCATGGAATATTGAAAGCATGTAGATTGTAAGGTGAGAATCCTGGAGGGGTGGAGTGTGGGGAAGTTGGGGTTCCTATGGCCAGGATCCTCATGAACTTAAACCACCTGATGATGTAACTGGCTTGTTGCTGGGCTGCTGCTTCCAAACCTTTAGGCAATAAGCTATTATTGTGCTATATAGAGAGCTCGGCCCAGTGCTCTGGGTGGAGGCAGAGACGCTAGTGCTTGACCTACCACCAGAGAACAAGCCAGGTAATAAACCCTTTCACCCCAAGAACGTTTTGCTGTTGATTTCTTTGGTCACAGTGAATCCATAGCGAACTTGCCCAGGGCTGAAACCCATTGGTAAGACAAATGCACTTCATACAAAATAGCCCCCTCATCTGTTGACTGCAATTTCTTGACTCTCCTGTACTATCCATCTGCCACCTGCAACCTGTACAGACAGCTCAGTAAATTATGCAAAGGAGTAGAAGGATTCGGAGAACAGAGTGTTTGAACAGAAAACAGAGACTAGACTTTCTATGTATTATTTCCTAGGCTGTTGATTTGAAAATCATAGTTGCCTAGATACTTTACAGATTTTTGATGTATACAGTTTAATGTATACATATTTAACTCATGTAGGGATCCCATATATGATAACTGTTTTTGTAAGACTGTATTGAAGGGACAGTAAGTTTATATAGATTAAAATGTCTTCTGAAATATATTTCAGAATAAACTAAAAGAGTTTATGTTTACATAGTAATTATTCTTCATATATACTTTGAATTCTTAAGCGTGATCCAATTGGAAAACCTATATTGGGGACCTACTAGGTGTCAGGCTGTGTGCATAGTACTTCAGATCCCAGAGCAGGTAAGATGTGCTTCCTGGTCTCAAAGAGGTCTTAATGGAATTGAAAATTGGGAGGTGGTTGAGTAAGGGATCAACATGCACAAAGTAGCTACAAATTAAATGATATGAATATAAGGGGAGGTGGCAAGGCTTCTAAAAGACTTTCATAGGCCCCATTAGGAAATATATACCATAGTTTGGGGCTGAGGACAAAAACCTAATCTGAAATGAGATGAACAGATTTTCTCCAAAAATCAAGACAGTATGCTGATTTATGACAGAAGTTAGGAGACTGTATTCTACTTTAATGGTCTTTTGTTTTTATTTTACTCTTCAGCATTTTACACACATACACACTCATATATTCCTCAGCAGTTTGAAAATTCTGTTTCTCAGCCTTGCTTTTTATATCAGGAAAAAATGATGAGTTGCTGAATCCTAATGTTCTGTCATTCCCTTCCAGGGAGAGAAGGAATTCAGTTTGCAGGAAAACGAATTGAGCCTTACTAACCTTTGAGCAGGTCTCTCTTACACAGGTAAAGGGGTAGGGGAATACCATTGCTAACAGGCACCCTAATCTTCATTTTTAAATGATAGTCCACAGATATGCTTTTCTCCATCCACCTGTGAGGCATCTGCTTCCTAGAACTCTTTAAGGTATACTTGTTAACTGGTTCTAAATTCAAATGGACTAAAGCAGAAAACTACCTTTAAAGTGTACAAATGTGTTTGATTGCTTAATTCTGAGGAACAAGGTGACCAGAAAGGGCAAAATTAGCTGTGCCTCACGGAGCAAGCACAGACCCCTTTGGAGAAAGCATTGTCACTACAGCAGCAATTACTGTTTAGTATTAATTAAAGCCGCACCCTTGCCACAGCCTTCTCCAGCGTGAGGAAGGTAAAGGCGCCTGCAAATGCAGTCACCTGCTTTTGGCTTAGAGGTTTTGTTGGTTTGTTTCTTCGTTTTACTGTGGATTTTGATCCATGCCCCTTCCCATTATCATGTTTAAGGTTTCGCTTCTGAGGAAGACCTCATGTTGGTTAAGCAGGTATTAAATGTGATTCCATGGAAGCCGCGGTCACCTGGAAATTCTGGGTTTTGCTGCTGGGGGTTGGGTGGGGGACAGCAGGGTGTTGAGTGAAGAGAGGGATGCAGAATAGTTGTGCCTGCTGTGGCATTCTGTCCCCTTCTTTTGCTGGAGTCCCCTGGGTCCCCTCCAGTCAACCAGCTTGCTGTCCAGATTGCCTGTCAGGTGATAAAAAGGGGGTAGAAGGTGAGGTGGAACTGAAAATTTGGGCAGACAGACTCCAGTTTCTATGGAATATCTCCTAGGCTATTTATTTGAAGATCTCAGTTGCCCAAATGCTTTACAGGTTTTGGGGTTAAATAGATATGAATTGTCATTTAATTGCCAAAGTTACTTAAACTTTATGTGAAATAGTCATATTCTAAGAGATTTTTTAAAAGAACACATCACTTTTGCTACTAATGCATACTCTCACTGCATCATCAACAGATGGCTATTTATTTTAATAAAATAAATTGCTAGATTGAAACTAATTCTAGCCCATGAGACATTCTTATCTGTTAACTTGTGGTTTATTGCAGTAGTTTCTCTGTTTAGCTTGGCAAGTTAATCCTCCAAAGACCATTTCTTTTAGGGAATGTTCAGCTAATGATGCTCCTTCCATTACAGAACTAGACTAAGATTTACATTGTGCTTCTAAAGAAACATAAATTCTTTGGCTTTTTTATTGCACAGAATTAGTATTATTTTTTTCTTTCTTTGATTATTTATGGACATAATTAACAAGCTGTTCCATTTGTTGACTGTAGGTATTTGGTAGCTTCCAGTCTCCACATTTCAAAATGCAATAGAGTTATCATAATAAAATACGAGCAAGGCAGTAAAGCAGGAACTATTGTAATATATTTTTGCAATCAAGGCTTTGACTATAAAAGCTTCCCAGATCTCTTCATTACAGTGCCAGCTGATAGTGTATTTCTCAGCTTTCATTTTTAAAAAAAAAGGATCTGCAATTTTGACGAATAAGCTGTATATAAATGAAGTATCTGCAACACAATCATAGGAAGCATATTTTTTGTTTGGCTAGTACTTGCTTATGTTACTCATATGAATAATATGATTGATTTTTACTTTATCTCCAACTGGCAGTATAGTCATAAATCTATCTGTGAGGTACCCAGTATAGGATAAAATGTTATTTTTCCTCAGTGTGGTCTCATTTGATTACAATTGCAGCCTTGCCTGGCTGCATTCCATCCATAATTAATTGTCGCTTTGGTTTCCAGTTGCAGTGAGGCCAGTTCACATCTTTAGATAATGGTCTACTCTGCCAGCTGGCAAGTGAATGGAGACCTTTCACACTGAGTCTAATGGGCACAAAAGCCTGGGCCTTTGTCAGGCACAGCTCCTGAAATGCTATCGTGCCAGAGAAGGTCCAACTTGCTGTGGCTGACGGTCTCTTTGGCTTCTCACCCTTCTGAGTAAACACCATATGCAGAGAGGTTTCATTTTGCCAACTTATTTTAGTGCCTTTCATGTTCTTGGTGGTAATAGGAAAATGAATTCCTTTAAGGCTTTACTTCAGGGTCCAGATCATTCTCTGTTTCCTATGTATTGAGCTGTAATCCCATTAGCGTCAGTGGCTGCCATTTTGTCTCAATATAGATATTTATTTTCTATCATATTATTTCTTCCTTGGGCACTTGGTCTTGCATTACTCCCAGGGCAAGAATGTGAAGTATTCTAGGCAAAAACATATATACATACATATATATATATATATATATATATACTATAGTTTTGATAGGAATAAGAAAGAATTTCATAGAATGTCGGAATTCCAGTCCATTTGTGATTACTCAAAGAAAATTTTAGCCAAATGTTTAAACTCAAGTGTTTCCAGGAGCCATGCAAGTGACTCTGAGTGAAGTGGACCAAGTGGGTGATTTTGAGAGACTGTGTGATAAAAAGGGGACAGATTGTTGGCATGTGGTAGAATGAAGACATGAGGGAAAACAGTCCTAATCATTCTAGATCTTTCTTGTCACAGAAAGCCAGATACCTATCTAGATTTTTATGTGACACCTCTTCTTTTCAAATGTTGACACCTCTAACTAGTTCAATTAAAAAAAAACAATAACTAACATAAAAATGATTCCATTTGTGCAAAGTGCTGGATATGCAAGCTGACTTAACATTGTACCAAAAAGTCTTAGAACAGAATAAGACTTCTTCTTTTCTTCTTTTAATACGTGCTCCTTCCTTTAATAAAATTACAATGGAATGTATTTCACATTGATGATTAAATGTAAAAAAGTTAACAAAAATATGATGATCCTATTAAACAAGTCAACATGTTTTGAATGTCTGTAAAATCCTCTCAACACAACTATATTGAGAGAATGTATCTTCTGTCAGCTACAGTGAAAGAATATTAGGCTGGTCTGCAGAGCAGACTGATTGTATTACTTTCATGAGCTGTGTTTTCTTACATTTCCTTCCCAACCAATCTGCAGTCATTTCCATATACCAGGAAATGACCAATTGAAACTGAGTATTTCTTTTTATACTGCCTTTATATGTTTATGACTCTATATAACCCACTTTGCATTTCATGATGCTAAAATAATTAGAATTTAAAGATTAGCTGAAAATATGATGATGTTGATTCAACAATGTACTATGTAGTGAAATCATAATGAAGCCTAGATTTGGAATCCAATAAATATAGTGCTTTGCTTATGATTGTAACAAAAAGTTTAAGGATGAAAGAACAGTTTCAAGCAGGTTTTGAAAAAGAACTAATGTAGAATGATGGTACATGAAAAATCAAGGAACATAAGACTATAGAGCTTTTGGTTCTTTAAAAAGTTATGTAATAAAGATGTGCGTTGAACACATGACATTCTAGAGAGAAAAAGAGGGACATATAGATAACAGGTGTAGTAGTAACTCTACAATCTTGGATGTATAAAAAATGAAACATTTCTTGATTTTCTTCAAGTCAGATTTAATTTGATGCCAAGCTGTCATTTATTAGAGCTGCCAGAAGTCATTGGGGGCTGTCCTTCCCCTAGGGTTCCGCAAAGACACAAGGGGTCTAACACAGAGTGGGGATCTCAGTGACGTTCCTCTGGTCTTCAGCACTACTGGTTCCTCTGAGATACTTTGGTTCCAACACCTATTGAGCCACTGAAACAAGTCACCTTCTCAATCTGCGGTCCATTCTTGGGCACAGGAATGCTGCTGAAGGGCTGGGCTCCACCTTCCCCAGGTGACCATGCAGCCATTGCCCTCGAAAGTTCCTCTCTTCTAGCACAGTGCAGTTAATGAGCTCAGGCTTATTTAAGGAATGGGAGGTATTCTTCATCCACTGAGGTTCTCTGCTTGCCTGGTTATCTTCTTGGAATAGGCGAAGGTAAAAATTATCTAGAACAAAACACAAGTAATTGTATTTTCCCCTTATTCTTTCACAACAATAAAAATAAAGCAAAAATCAATATCCATTATACATTGATTCACAAAGAATTTTGAAGTATCTCTCTAAGAAAACCCCAGAAATATCTAAGAACATACAGAAAAGAAGCAACAGTTGGGATGAGGAAGAAACAGCAAAGGGGGAATTATATGTCATAGAGGAAATAATGGAGAGAAGAATATATGTATCATCTGTGTATCCATACATCTTACATTTGATATTCATGCAGTTTTCCCAATAAAGTTATAAAAGTTGGAGATGTGAAGAAATGTTTCAAGAGATTAACTTTATATAAAATATATCTATAAAGCTTTTAGTTTCTTTTTGGGGATAAGTGTGTCCATACGTTGGAAGCATAGACGTTTTTGATTGAATTTTACAATGTAATACAAGGTCTTATCTACCTTAATACAATTTGTTTTTCTCACCCAAAAATTATAGCTGAGAAAAAAGAACATTGTCTGATGTTTAAGTAATTATAAACCTCTCATATTATAGATATTTTAAAAAATTAATTTGCATATCAAAATACAGTTTAGAGTAGGCATATTTAGTCTGGCATTTTAGCCAGAAATCAATTGATTTCTCCACTTAAAAATCTGATGCATCTGTAATACTTTATCTTATTAGGGGTATGACCTCACTATTGCAGGTGTTAATGTCTGTAGACAAGCATTAAGACCAATTTAAAAAGTTAGGTGTTCTGTCATGGAGGCTACATGAGCATATTTAATGTTGAATATGAGACTTAATGCTTTGGTTTGTAGTTTGGGTTATAGTTTCCATCATACGTAGATTAAAAGTAGTATGCTTTGGAAACTTGAACAGAAATGAGAAAACACATGACATTGAAAACTGGTGTATTATTCAACAAGGGGCTCTAGTGATGATGAAAGATGTATGTGAATGATGTGGAAGAGAAATATGGAGTATTGAGCGCAATTACTTCATGGGATCTAAGAGTGGAAAAGAGCAATATTCTAAAATAAATCTGTTCTTTTATAAATGTAATATTCAGCGGTGTGACTTCTTGCGTTCAAGCATGTATATTTGGAATTAGGGGCTCATGTGCATCTGAAAATATGAATGCACCTGATCTTTAGAGGATTCAAAGTCTAAAGCAGGAGTTCTTAAGCCTGGGAGGATATTAGAGAGTTTGTTAGTTCCCTGTAGCATGTGAAACAAATTTTGGGTGTCTGTGCATAAGCGCATTTCTATGGCATGAGGACATGACACAGCTTTTTTTTACGAAATATCTATCTCAACTCTTAACATCATTAAGAGCCAGTGTTCCAAAGCACCGTAAGTTGAGGGGTGTGACCACCGGGCATCAGTATGGTGATCAAATATTTACTCTAGGTGACCCTTGTTAGTAAAAACCTGTGATTTTCTTATTGTACTAAATATATTTTATTTTACTTATTCACCCATTGGTTTACTGTTTACTTGTAGCGAATAGACAAAAGAAGTGTACTTGGGTATCATTGGCATGTACATGTCTTTATTTAAGAAAATGATTCAGATCAAGAGAGCAAATGAATCCAAATGCCAGTGAATCCCTAGGCTGCCATTACATTCTACATTGTGTGGCTATCAACTTTGTTTTAAAGGAAAGAAAGCAAATACTAAAAGTTAATTTTACAGAAATTAATCTGCTATTTCCTCCACCAAATACTTATAATGACTGGGTTTCAAAGAAAAGATGAAATGACAAGCTTTATTAGGATATGAAGATGCAAAAACTCTTATTATAGTTAATAGGAGCAGGATACCAAGTTTTCTGATTATCCTGCTGTAAATTTCCCTAGAGAACTAGCTTAATAGTATAAAAGTATTGTTAGGCCCTAAATTATTTCATTTGTCTAATAAAAAATGCATGTATGAACCTAAGAGTATCATAGTTTATAGCTGAATCTGGCAGTAGTTTCTCAGAACTGTACTCAACACAATAATTTTTTTATGTCTCAAAAATTATTTTCTAGTCCTATTAGATTAAATATCTAAACAGCCACTGAGAGTCATGACAACACTGACTTTTATTTTTGATGGGTGAAGGAAAGGAGGAAAACAACATCTTTTATTGTACATTTTATTTAAATAGTTAAGCAGGTAGTTAAGTTGTTATAATCTCATCTGTGGTGTGTATTTTCTTTATAGGAAAGGGACTTTCATTAAGCTATATCTAAAGTTGGAAACATTATTGCATGTTATTTTGCTGTATTTCATATATGGTTTCAGTTTACTATGCTCCATACAATTTCTGTTTCTCATCTGCCTTTGAGTTGAGGATACTGAACAAAAAATTACACTGGCTTTCATTTAAATTATTAGATCATTTGAACTTTTCAGACACATTAACTTGAACTATGAGTCAAATACACATTAGATACCAAAAGGAAACTTTTCTTTGAAGCATAATGTGGCAAATGACTCTTATTCATAAGTAGTTTAGATTGTAAGCATTTGTATGTATGTATATGTGTATGAACTCTATACATGCCTCTAATTTTTTAATACAAAGAAAACACTTTATATAGGGGTGACAAGGCTGGTCTTGATGTAGGAGAAGGGATGATAAGAATTTGGTGCAGAATATTTGAATAGTTTGGTGCAGAATAGTGTGAAAAATGACTTGGTGATGTTTAAAACAATGGTGTACAGAAAATGAGAGTCCTAAGAAGTATGACTTAACAAGGCAAAGATGCTACTGTGAGTATCTAGGAGGAAAATAGTTGGAGGAGTTTATAAGGGTTTACTTTTGGAGAAAAGCAAAGGAAATAAGAGGAAAAAGGCAATTGGACCTTTCAGGATGGAGAGTAGTAAACTGCCACTGGTTTTTGTTCCTGGAAGAGAAGCAGACCCATAGAGGAAGACTTTATTAAAGAGGAAACTAGAAGCTTCAAAGGATTACATTTCATAAAGAACTGAAGGATGTGGAAAAATGTTCCAGGGTGCTAGGGGTTCTAAAGAGACATAACAGACATTTACATTACATAAAACTTGGTTGAAGATATTTTTGTGATAATTGGGAAAATGTGATAATGATCTAGAATACTGGATTATGTATTTAAGTTGATGATTTCTTAGGAATGCTGATGGTAGTGAGGTTACGTGGAAAACGTTTTCATTTTGGGAAGACATTCTGTGGTGTTCAGAGGTAAGGTGTCAAGATATATGTCACCTATTTTCAAATGGTTTGGCAAAACAGAAGTACATATTCATGTAGAGAGGGAGATGGAACAGTTGTGACAATTTGCCATCTTTGAATTCAAGTGAAGGGTATATGGCTGTTCTGTTATACTCTTCTTTCACCTTTTACTGGTTTTGAACCTTTTAAACTTAAAAGAAGTCTGAATAAATAAATAACACTACCCACAACAAATAAGCAAACAAACAACAAGGAACAGGTGCCAGAAAAGACAGTATAGTAAACTCACATACTGATTCATAATGATACTTACATTGATTCCCCTTGTGACCACATTAAAATGAGAATGAATAAAAACAAGGGGTGTAAACTCATAAAAATGAATGAATGTGAAGAAAATATCTACACAGTACTTATTATTATAGATTTCTGGCACCAGCAAGTATATGGAAAAAGGTTACTTGATGAAGTGTAAAGGAGTAAGTGACACCTAGAATATGCATGAAGGGGCTATAGGTCAGGACAGGGCACCAACCAGCAAATTCTGTAATATACCTAGAGCTCTCCACCTAGCACAGAAATATCAGTGATGTATCGGAAGGTAGGAAGAAGCAAAGAAAGATTGTTTTTGTAGAGCCTTCAGTGGGAACATGACCCTGCCGACACCTTGATTTCAGACTTCTAGCCTCCAGAACCGTAAGAGTGAACTTCTGTTATTTCAAACAACTTAGATTGTGGTAATTTGTTACATTAGTCCTGAAACACAAATACAATAATCATATTTAAAAATAATAGATATGGAAGTAACCATAACAAGAACCAAAACCAGTTAAGAGTTGTTGCCTTTGAGATTTGTGAGAGGAGAGAGATTTCTCTTCCCTCATTTTAAGAAATGAAACCATCTATATTTGATTTAACTCTTATACGTAACACTGAGTAAAATTTTTAAAGAAGTAGCTAAGTTAAAAATTTCTCAGGGTCAAATATAAGTGAACAGATAATTAGGTAGGCAATTTAGAAGGTTGAAAATAAGGCAGATTCAGTTTGAAAATGAAGATTCGAACCTCTCAGGGACTGAGTATCCCAAAGGGCACAATGGAATGAGCTGATTGGTCTAGTAAAAGTTTCAGTAACTAACTTGAATTACTCTGATTTATCTAAAGACTCTCATTTTGCAACGATAAAAAGAACTTTGGCCTCAAAGTATGTGACTAAGTGTATGATGTGCTAAATGTCTTCTCTCTAAGGCATAGATTAGAGGCTAAAGGTTCTAAGAGGCTTTTCCTTCTCCATGATTCAGGCCCTTTGTGAAAGAAAAAGAACTGGAGGTAAGAGCCAGGTGCCTTGTGTTTGAGAACACACATGGGGGATCATCCTGGTTAATGCTCTTGGTGCCTTTGCTGGCTCCAAAAAAGCCTGTAGAGACTATAGTCTCCTTTCTAAAAGTTTTCACACCGTAGTTTACTCTGCCTCAGGATATTTCCAATAGTCTCAAAAATATCACAAATCTAGATCAGTTTCACTTTGCTTTACTTTACACAAGAAATGCATTATTGATAACTGATGTATATCTATCTTTCTAACTGTACATCTGTATCTATATATTTACCTATCTATCTACATAAATAGATCTCTGTCTATCTATCTACCTAGGAACCACCAGAGATTCTTATTCAGTAGGTGTGGGATGGGGACTGAGATTCTGGTTTTTTTTTTCCAATTCCTATTTCTAAGTTCACAAAAGGGGCAGACTCTTTGGTTCTTATCCTAACTATGCTCAAATAAGCACAGAACAGAATTTAATTCCACCCTGTTCTAGCAGTCCTGCAACTCCATGCAACGGCACCACTTCAGTTCCCTTACTTTGGAAAATCAGCCAACTCCTAAATGGCTTGCTTCCCCGAAATGTGACATAAATTGGGCTCTTTGCTTTGTTCAGAGAATTGTGTTCTGCCAGTTTCCTCTTAGCAACTAAAAAATTCAGCTTTGTATTTGGTGTATTGGGGGTGTGATCTCTCCCCTTCACTTACCAAATGATTCTCAAGGACTTATTTTTATAAAGTCATATTTTTCCACATTTTTTTTCCTTTTCAAGATCTGAAATAAAGCTCAGAATCACACCTTGGAAAAAATAGTAATCTGAGCCCAGCCAGTCTTTTCTTCCTGATGGTTATTCAGTGGAGTTCATACTCCAAAGTAGTGGCTGCTCAGGGCTGGTTCGGCACCCAGCTCTTTAAATGGCAAAATTTTTATAGTCCATGAGGAAATGAGACAAACAAAGATGATATTCATAAATCACTTCAGGTTTATTGAAATAAATAAAAATGATCCCTGGAGCATGTAGTATATGGGGTTGTTCTCTGGAGTAATTCTATGAAACCATCACATTTACAAGTTACTTAAGTTTAAACATTGCAGTACAAAATTTGAAAGATTTATTGAAAGGAAATGTTCCACACTTAAAGCATAATTGAAAACCACTCATTGTGTCATGAATAGGAAAAAAAGTACCCTAAAAACACATAAGAGAAATTCATTAAAATTAAACCATCAGAATTAAACCTTTTGCTCTGTGAAAGCTGCTGAAAGAATGAAAAGACAAGCCACTGAAAGGAGAAAAGACATGTGACAGACAACCTGAATCTGCAATATGTAAATTATTTTCAAAATTCAATATAAAAGGTAACAGTAATCCACTTAGAAAATGGGCAAAAGATAGGAACAGACGTTTCACCAAAGAGGATATAAAGATGGCATATTAGCATGTGAAAAGATTTTCATCTTTAGTTATTAAGATGCATATTAAAACTGCAGTGAGATATCACTACACACCTATCATAATCACAGATAGTGGTAACACCAAGTGCTGGTGAGGTTGCCAAGTAACTGGATCACTCAGACTTTGGGAGTGTATCAATTGCACAGACACTCTGGAAAATAGTTTGACAATTCCCTTAAACTAAAAATGGACTTTCAGTACAGCCCAGCTATAGTACTTGTGGATATGTATCTCAGAGAAATGAAAATTTATTTTCACATACAAATTTGTACATGAATATTCATAGCAGTTGCAATAGCCAAACACAGGAAACTACCCAAATGTACTTCAATGGGCAAATGGTTAAATATTCATGTCATGGAATACCAATCAGTAATACAAATAAATGGATTATTGATACACACAATAACTTGTATGAACCTCCAGGAAATCATGCTAAATGAGAAATGCCAACCTCAAAACGTTACATACTGTACAGTTCTACTTATATAACATTTGTTAAATAACATATTTACAAAGAAGGAGAAGAGATTCGTGTTGCCAGGGGCCGGGGGCTGGGGTTGGTTGTGGCTATAAAGGGGTAGCACAAGGGAGTTTTGTGGTGATGGACCTGTTTTGTATCTTTACTGTGGTGATAAATACGTAAATGAGCATAGAACCAAACACACACACACACATGTGTGTGCACACACACACACACAGACACAGGTGTGCATGTATAACTGGTAAAATCTGAAAAGATTCTATGATTTGTTTCAATGTCAATGACTAATTTTGGTATTGTGCTGAATTATGTAAAATGTTCACTATGGGGGAGGCTGGGTCTAAGAGACGTAGGCTCTTCCTCTACCATGTTTTTTTGTAACTTCCTTTGAGTCTATAATTATTTCAAAATAAGAAGTTAAAAAATGTTGGTAATGTAGTTTGTTTAACAGCCTAAGTTATTTATAATTCTTGAAAGTTAATTAAACCAAAATGTGTTTGCTTTGGGGAATTTGGTGATTCAGTAGTTTTAAAAAATCATTTATTACCTCTGTCAAATAATACAAGTCCAAAAGAAGTATAAGGTATGGACTAGGTGGTAGAGATCTTATAATATAGGTCAAATACTTTAGAAAATTAATTTTTAATATTCATAGTTCAGTGTAATATATAAAGTAAAATGTTTTTGGTTTTTTTGTTTATTCAAAACTTAAAAAAAAAACCTTTTGGTTTAGTTATGCTGGTTACCAAATATCTTCTTGGGAAGCATTGCTCTTTATTACATGATTACATCTATTATATTTTGTTTGATTTGTATTCCAATTTAATTTTTAAAAAACAGTTTTTAAAAAGATATATAGTTGTTACTGAAATCTAAAAAGCAGTGAACCACTGCCCTAGTGTGTGTAAGACATGGTTCTCTGTTAAATATTTGATTAACATCCTCTCAGAAATGTATCTGTTATAAGGAACAGGGTGGAGCTGTATTTACATTTTATTTTTATGCACATGGAATCCTTTTGAAAAGGATAATAATGTTGTCTCTTGTCACACAGAAAGTGTGTGGAAATGGCACACATTTTCCTACTTTTCCTCATGTTATTGGTTAGAATATATTAATGCTTGGATTTTCTTGGGCCAAATTGGAACTGGCTTATAACAGTCCATGCTGGCAGACTTTCTAACACTAATCTTAAGTCTCAGTGTAGCAAATGGGACTGATTTCTGTTCCACAATTAAAATGTCACAGTTCAGAAATTGATTAAAAAGGGAACACAAAGTATGTCCCAAGGAATTCCTTGAGCTTAGTTTTCATGGTTTTTGTTTTTGATTTTTCAAAATGAGATAGATGTTATATCTAAATATGAAGTTAGGTTTCCTATTTATGAGCAAACTTCTAATTTCTGAAATATTAGGGATTATACATTTATTTGGCATAATTAACTTATTTTCCAAAGGAATTTTGTGGTCCCATATTTTGCAGACTTTAGTAGATCTGATCAGTCCTCACACCTACCTGAAAGCAACAGTTATCACCCTAGTGACAGCTTCTAACTTAAATTCCCTGTAATCCCCTCACCAGAAGTGGTGACTTGGCTTCTGGCTCTTCTCAGAGAACACCGAACACCAGAAGCCAGCAAGTCCACTGATAATCCTTCTTATGTAAAAGATTTTTCTCCTCTGATTGTTCTGTCTGGGATAAACTTGTGTACCATGCCTTTTTGTAACTCAACCAGTATATTTAGATCATACTTATTCAACATGAACACAGAGAGTATGAATTATCTGTATTATGTACAAAAATTACTAAATTTATCCTTCATGTTAATATTCCAACCAACATGCGATTGATACATTCACATGTGTCTCCAGGTTAGAAAACAAGTTCTAACCCTAAAAAAAGTCTCATAAATTTTAATTCTGCTTTCTACTAACATGCAATTAGCATTCTTAGTATTTTGTATTCTGGAGCTGATGGGGTATGGGATTAGGGATTCATCATAAGAAGACCTGGGTGTTTTTGTCCAGAGAAGTCACATGGGCCAAGATTTCTTTGTACATACTGTCCAATGTGTGTTAGGACAAGGTGCACTTAGTTGGAGAGGAACTTTGACCATTTTTTGGAATTTATTTAATGCCTTAACTTTGGGTCTTCAGAGTTGTTTGTGGCCATGAGAAATGTATGTGATAGACCCAGCAGCATCTATTTCTGGGTCATGAGGACAGGCCCTCAGCAGAAGGAGCAAGATACTTTTCATTGACAAATCTGGAGACATAGTCACTTTGGCCAGTGCTTCCTGATGTGTGGTGCTTGCACCCCAGGGGCCTAGGGCCTGACTTCAGGTGTTCTGTAGTTAAGTATTTGTGTCAATGTGCATTACAGTGCAACTAAACTAAACCCATGGTTTCATACATATTATTGTGTAAGGTGAGTAAAGTAAAAAATGTAAAATTTTAAAAGAAAATATGTGAAACAAACTGTATAATCTTATGCTAATGTTTTGTGAAGATGGCAAAAATTTTGAGTTTTTCTTTTTGAGTGAATATATTTTGTGAAATGGTGTTTAAGCCATGGAGAGTAGTGCTACTATGAGGGCACTAGAAGCAGGGCAGGAAAAAACAGGAAATTTACTAACATTTTTTATGATAGGTGGATATTTACTAATTATTTAAACTTCTTCAAACCTATGAGGTAGGTATTGTTACCCAAAATTTGCAGGTAACAAAATCTCACATGAGTGGTGGAGTAGGAATTCAAACACAGGTCTCCCTGTTTCCAATGCCTATAAACTCTTCTCAAGGTGAGAGGAAATAGAGCATAAGGTCAAATAGACATTTAGCCACTGTTTGATTTCTAGATCTGCCACTGATTGAATGGGCTGTTAATAAATTGTTGCCTGTTATTTTTCATCTTTAATGGACACAAAGTTCCATTTGTATGTTCTGCAAGTACCACAAGCTAATACCTTTAATATGAGCTTTTCAAGTGAAAGATAAAGGCAGTTACTATATCATTACATTTAAAATTTTTTGATTTAGTTCATAGTTGATCAGATCCAAGTATATCTACAAAAATAAAATGCATGTTTATGGGCAATATCATTCTAGCTTTATTCTACTATTTAAAGTAAAGAGTTTTATTTTGATAAACAATGCTGTTCTTTGAACTTAATTATGAGACTTGTACTGGGGCAGGCTCAAGGTAAAAGCAACTAGTCATAGAAACCAAGCAATAAGCAATCCAGATGAGGAGGAAAAGCAATATCAATGTAAAAGGCAACTCTTTTAAGAAGGGCTAGTTTGTAACTCATCTTCATTATTTCCCTTAAAAAGTCAGTCATACATTTCTAGTACAAATGAGAGTCCTGATTTTCGATCCTGCTGTAGGCAGTACACTGAAGTGTTCTTCCTCTTCTCCCCCAGGCCCCAACACACATCACTCCACACACATCCACAGCTTCTCACACACACACCACTCACATACACACTCACACCTCTACCATCCATATACACGCACCCTCACAGTGGTGCCTTAGAAACTTGGAAATGGGGGGAATAAGATTGCCTACTGAGATTTAAAATATTTAACCCACCAATGCTTAAAGGTTCAAAAGTTGAGACACGCTACCTTGCCTTAAAGACCTGTTTCCCAATGTACCAGAACACAAGAATCATCTGGGGCACTTATTAAAAATACAGTCTGGGGCCCTACCTCAAATTCCGATCAGAATCCACAGGGAGGAGTCTGAAATTTGTGTATTTAACAGGCCTCCCCTTTGAAAAAGGATGGTTCTCTAGTAAGACTTGTCTAACCAGAGTGAGGGAAGGTACAATTTACCTGATGCTGGTGAAGCTTAAGCCTCAGGACCCACACTTACCAGGCCCCAAAGGGCCAGAGCTTCCACTTGCCTAGGCCAGTAGTGGCAACTGGCCCTTGCGGATCTGGAAACATACTAGCAGTAAGTTTGACCTGGACCAGACGCTAAATTGGGGCTTGGGAGTTTGCATGGCCCAGGGTTATGACTGTCTTGTCCACTTCCTCCCTGCAGGACCTCAAGGGCTGGGGCTGAGAGGGAAGTGGGACAAAGGCTGATGTTCTTGTTGGAACAGCTGCAGCAGCAGGGGGCCTTGTGAACCAGCAAGATCAAAGGGCTGGGATTCTCCAAAGGACCTCCCCACTGCTTGAGCAAGAAACCAGGGAGGAAGAATACAGATGTGGCATTAACATAACAATTTGAGAAACGAAAATAAACTTTCTCAACCTCTATTATAAAAAACAAATTTTGATATGCTGTGTAGTAGAGGAAAGACTGAAATATCTTTCTAGTCTCTCTGAAAAATGATATTGCAATATTGTCATATGAGAAGGGATCAAAATGTAGAAAAAATATTAAATGGTGAATCAGTTAATATTAATACAAATATACACTTTTTGTAGATTTTATGTTTTTGATATTTACCAGCTTTCAGAATTTGTAAATATTTGTGATTTATTTTGTCATTACAAATAAATAATCTTTTTTATGCCTAATTTTATATTCCTTTTTCCCCCCAACAGATTAACAAATTATGTAAACTTCAAACCAAACCTGGATCTATCCATGGAATTACAGAAAAAAGAATAATCACACAATCATTGCCAGATTCTATCAAAGAACTCTTTATCCAGGGGAAAGGCTGCCTTACCCAGCTTACGTAAGTTTCCTGGTTACTTCTCAGAAATAGCAGTTGTGTCAAATGAAGTCTGTATTTGTTCAGAATGAGATTCCAGTAACTAATCAAATCTTACTTCATATCCATCCAGCCAGTACCTGATGATTTAACTTTCCATGTAGTTTTGCCAAGAAGAGAGCATCTGCTGGCTAGTTCAATGTATATCTAGTCTCATTGGTTGATACTTGATGTACATTAATAGCTTGGTTTATTTATTGGTCCCTGGTGACCTTTGTTGGAGAACCTGTTTGTACTTGGAAGAATGTGTAGAATGTGCCACACCAGTAAAGACTGTTCCTAGATACAGTTTTAATTTTCTTCATACAAAGTACTTATTTTCCTGTAAATCCTAGTATTTTATTAACATGGAGAGTCCTTCTGTCAAGGAAATTATTTTACAACTCAGTTCGTAACTTTAAAATGAAAGTCAATTATTTTGTTGTTGTTCTTTTGTTCTTTTCCAGAACTTTGGAAGGCAGCATTCTTTTAAAGTTTTCATATGATTTGTAGGAACTGTCTCATTGGGATATGTTGTTTTAACATGTCAGAGCCAAATAATATTTTTCTCCAGGTTAGGAAAATGTTTCAAGAACATGTAAGTGTAGTCTTGAAATCACACATTTCTTTTTTGAAACAACCCATAAACTCCTACTGTGGTTTTTAGCAAGTGGCCTATCCTTGTTCTTTTCTCAATGTTCATTTATTGAGTTCAGCTGTCCTAAGGCATGGAAGATAAAGTATATCTCGTGGAGCTACACAGCATTCGAGGAAAATGAACTCATAGGGGGTCATCAGGTGATACAAGTGTTAGTCCATTTCTTCTGTTTCACAGGTGGCCACCCCCCACCTAAAAAATGATTCTCTAATATCGTGAGAATCTTTATGTCTTCTCTGTGAAGTTGCAATATATACACAGTATTCTTCCTCATCTCACTCCCTCCTGTGCCATATAGCTCCTTTGAATGGGCCCCTACAAATTGAGAACCAAATCACATTCCAAAATCAGGAGATTGGGATACACCAGGTTAAAATAAAAAAGTGTCAGTAAGTAAGGATTACTCTGTTACTGTTCTTCTCATTAGTTGACTCAGGGATCAGCACCTAAGAATGTTTTTATAGTTCAGAGGTCCAGAGATTTGGCTGCATGGAATTTATCATAGCACCAACAATGATTATTTGCTTAGAAATTTTTAAGACAATGATTTATTCTGTTGGTTCTCTCTCTGAATTCATTTCATATCTGTTTATTAGAGAGATATTGATGATGGTTACTCTAGAGATGCTAAAGTTTAAAGTTTAGATCAATTAGTTTACTAAACTAAATATAAAGGCTACTTCATTTGGAATAATATTCTGAAAATCCTAGGTTTCGTGAAAATTTCATCAGTATACTGGATGCTGTGCTGTGCTATACCAACTACTGAGGGCTTACATATGAGTATCTCTCAGGACATTGCCTTCTCCTGAGGGACCACTTCACCTGACTGCAAACTCTCATCATGGGTAGACCACGTCCTAGTGACCGGTGGA
The DNA here is from genome assembly GCF_040802235.1 of Manis javanica. Lineage (NCBI taxonomy): Eukaryota > Metazoa > Chordata > Mammalia > Pholidota > Manidae > Manis > Manis javanica. The sequence goes on along the minus strand of NC_133161.1, from coordinate 61,432,918 downwards.
GGCTGGGGAGTGGGGTGTGGAGGCTCAACCTTGTTGCTTCAGCCAGGACAACTCAGAGCACCTGGTGGGATCTGGTGAAGCTTCTGTTACCCTGAAATTCAGTTTTTCCATAATCCAGTGTAACTCCAGGGGAAAATATATTTCCAGTCTGGGGCAAACAACCTTTAAAGCCAAAATAAGTTAAAGGGAGAAATAAAGTGGGAGTAACTCATTTGTTGCTACAAGTAGTTGTCTACTTCTGCTTGCCTGGGTCTCTTGTGACCCAGATGCAAAAGGACCCCAGCTAGCCTCTCCTGTCTAGCTGCCTGCTCACTCTCCACCCACTTTGTAATCACCTATTGATGTGGAAATGGACTATGTCTCATCACCCCTTGGAAACACCTACTGATATGGAGATGCACTAAGCCAGGCAAGAAATTCTGGAAATGTTGCAATTTTACCCACAGCCCACCCTCCAGAAATCTCGCCTCACAATCTACTCACTCCCCATCTTCCACAGTGACCACTGTGTGAGAAAAATGGAGCACTGTAACCAGACTAAAGCATGCAGTAATAACATCAATGAAATATTGATAATCTTCAAGCCACAGGATTCAGCTAGGTTCAAATCCTATGCAGATTAAGTCCATAGTTTGCCCATTCCACAGGCAGGCAGTAGCTGAATGGGTAGGAAGTATAGAGCAATCATCACGTGGCAGCTGCAGCCACGGGGAAGGTTCAAGCCACAGGAACTGTAGAAGAAAATAGCCTTAAGGGCAATAAGATACATGGTTTAATGATACCAAAATAGGCAAATCTTGTCCATCAGGTAGGATGCAAGAGAGTGGTCTTGTGATAGGACAGTGGCAGAAATAGGATCTTTTCCTGGTCTAGTATACCAGACCTTCCCCACTGTGGGAGTTACAGATGGGTCAATATATAGGGCTAAGGGAGGCATGCACTGGCCATAAAGATGAAACAAAGCTTCCCTGTAAGATGCTCTTACCAACTGGATGTTTTGGGTACACTACCGTGATCTTTGGGGGCAACTCTCCTGTTGCTCCAGAAATACACACGATGCCAGCTTTCAGGCCTTTTCCCCAATGTGCCAGAAGGGCCAGCCATCACTGGTCCATCTATTGTAATGTCCAGGGCCATGTCCACTCAACAGAGTCTCCAGGATTCAATGCAGTTGACACTGGCATCAGGATGTTACTCTCCACTGGCCAAATCCTGGCTTCAAAAAGTCCTCCTTGGTCTGCACACACAGTTGTATAAGAGAGGCAGCAATGTGTGTTAGCATGTCCACAGGGCTCAAGACTTGTTTTTCAGGCTTTTCATTCAAATGCTGTAGCACTGTCCATAAACGAACTGACCAACCACATAGACTATCGGTGTCTGACTTCAGGCCAGATTTCAACAAACCACTGTACCTCTCTGTCATGCCTGCCCCAGTAAGGTTATATGGTATATGAAACTTCCACTTTATTCCTAATTGCTGCACCCATTCTTGTAGCGCATGTCCAGTAAAGTGGGTGCCTTGATCCCTCTCAATCACCTGCGGCCAGCCATAGGCTGCAAAGTGATGTTCTAGGCCCCTTTTGGTGGTTTGCTGATCTGCACGATGTGCAGGAAAAGCAACCAACAGGCCAGTAGCTGTGTCCACACAAGTCATGGCATACCGATATCCTTCTGATATAGGCAGAGGCCCAGTATAGTCTATCTGCCACCTGACAAGGGGTATCAGCCCCTTTACTATTGTCCCATGTTGCTGCGGGACTCAGTGTAAGTCCCTCTTAGAGCACACATGGCACTCCTCACGGGTTCTGCTGACTTCTTCAAAAGTCAATGGCAAGCCCCACCGATGGGCTACAGCCGACATTGTCTCTTGCCCTGTGTGCAACAAATGCTGATGTTACCATTGGGCTACATCAGAGGCAGGCTTTCTGTCTATCCCATGCACTTGGGCCAATGTGTCTGCTTCATGATTCCCTGGTATTGCCAAAGGCAAATGGCCAGTCACATGATATATGGTAACTGTCTCAGTCTGACCAAAGGCCCATAGGTCTTGCCACAACTCTTGCCCCAAAAGGGCCTGGTGACTAACTATCCATGGTACCAGCATGGTACCATGTCAGTAGCCAGAAGGTCAAGCCCCGATAGATGGCCCAGCTGTCAGTGCAGTCAGCTATAGGGGAGGGTTTCTGGGTGATCATGAATCATACTCCCCTCAACTCAGTCCATTGGCTGCTCTTCCCCTCTCCATCCTCCATCCATATTGTCTCAGTCTTAGGATAGAAAGCCACAGCCATCCACCCTGGGGGCTGCCCATGACTGGAGATGTCTATAAACCAAGTATCTTCAGGTATAGGGGCTTTTCCCTCCTGATAAGGACTCTTGGCTACCAATGGCTCAAAAGCAAGTTCTTCCAGCTTTACACTAGTATATGTCATTGGCCCCAAGAAGCATTGGAGTTCTCCACCTAAGGGCCTAGTAGAGGGGGCATTACACTGCTCTAATTATGCACCCCATTAGGCCAGTGTAGGCGTCTATGCCACGCCACTCTGTGGCCTTTGGGTCCAGTCTTGCACCCACCATACAATATCATAGGTGGTTATTACCTTGGTCAGAGCTGTTCTAGTGAATGGGCTCTGTAGCCAGCAAGGCATGGTACACAGCAGCCAGTTGCTTCTCTATCAAGGTGTAGCAGACCCCTGCTCTTTTCCTTAGTTGTGACCAAAATCCAATAGTTAGGCATATCTGTTCAAGCCACTATCAAAGACCCATCCATATCCATCTTTGGTTACATGAACACCTAGCTCACAGGGCCCTGATGAGTCCATTACACTCGAGGCCTATACAGCCTTGACTGCTCACTTAGCAGCAATAAAAGCAGCTGCACGTTTCATTCCAGTCCCACCTGATGCCTTTTCATACTATCCAGAGTAAGGGTTTCAGAATTTGTGCCAAGTGCATGAAAAACACTCTCCAGTAGCCCAAAAGACCCAAAAACTCTTGTAATACTGTCACAGTGGTTGGGATGGGGAAAGCCCGGACCTTGTCTATGACTGCTTCTGGGATAACTTTAATTTTACCCAACCAGACAACTCCCAAGAACTTTATTGACAAACCAGGTCCCTAAATTTTGGTGCTGTTCACAGCCCATCCTTTCTCCTGTAGATATTGCAACAGTCTAGGAACTGCCCCTTTTAAATATGCAAGAGAATCAGACATGAGAATGATATTATCAGTGTAGTGATACAGCTGCATTGTTTACGGTTTCTTCTACGTGGCCAAGTCCTGGGCTATAAGTCTGTTACAAATGGTGGGACTATAGAGGTATCCCTGTGGAAGGAGACTGAATGTCCATTGCCAGCTTTCCCACATGAAGGTGAACTGTTCCTGACTTTCCTGTGCTGTGTCAGTAGAGAAGAAAGCATTAGCAAGGTCCACAACATAATGATACATCCTTAGTTCATGACTGAAGGTGTCCATAAGGGCTGCTATAGAGGGGACAGCAGCATGCAAAGGGGGTGTGACTTTATTCAATTCCCTGTAATCCACAGTCATATTCCAGGAGCCATCTAGCTTTTTCACTGGCCACACTGGGAAATTAAAAGGACTATGAGTGGGCTTTATGATGCCTACCTTCTCCAACTCCTGTAAAGTTTCTCCAATTTCCTTGTGTCCCCCAGGCAATTTATACGCTTTAGTATTTGTTACTCACTGAGGTACAGGCAGAACTACAGGTGGGTCTGTGCATGTCCCCTCAGAACTGCCTTTACCACATGTCCCTCAGTCTGAACTCACCTGCAGTGGTCTGTAGCCACAAAATATTGACCCCCAAAATATATTCTGGGATGGGAGAAATGTATGCATTATACTCCTTTGGGGGTAAATACCCTATCCCCAATGGGATTTGGACTTTCTTCACTCTTTCCATTACCCTCATAGCCATCTATCACAGCAGGGGTCCCTGGAAAATGTTCAGGGTTGCCATAAATCAGAGACCATTTAGCTCATGTGTCCACCAGCACCAGGACACGTTGTACATTCATGGGGGACCGATGACTTGCTAATTCTTCATGTGACCTCCAGTCCCCTCCATATCCCCCACGGTTGGGGCTTTGATCCACCCTCAGTCAAACCACATTGTCCGATCGTCCTCCTGTGGAGGTGAGGGCCCAGGCAGAGCCTGAGTACTGTCCCCCAGGAAGTCTTGCAGGAATGCAGCCTGTACATGGGGCTTTGCCTCCAGCTTCCGTGTCCTGGACCTCAGCAGCTGGAACTGCTGCTCTGGCTTAAATTGGTGCCACAGTTCTAACAAGATCCTATTGGGCTGCCCATCAAGTTTTTCTTTCACTACCCAAGCCTTTATCAAATTAACCCACATCTGGGTCCTCAAGACCTTCATGGGGCCCTTTGCACCTCTTGTTTCAGTCATAGCCCATACTTCCTTCTGTGCTCTTATTGTTTCAACCTCCCCCAGATCTGCTAAAGTACAACTGGCCTCACTTATGGTTGCCCTATGTGGGGGGCAAGAATCATCACTTGGGACCCAAAGAGAGATGGGGGCACTGTATGGAGCACCAGATTTCTCATTCCTATGGTGAACAATTCCTCATCTGGGCCCTGGGGATCCAGATTATAGATGATATTTTTCATGCCCAACTCCCATAACACCTGCTGGAGTTCTGCATATGTGTTCCAGCTAGTGGGTGAGTATGGTAAATCACCCTGATTAGGTCAAACTGCCATGATAGCTGCTGTCAGCCAATATGTAAGTGCCTGATTCCCTGAGATGTGATGGGCACTTTGCAACTGCTGCCAGAGGGAAGGGTGAGTTGTCAGGGAAGCCAGTCAATCCATTTCAGAACCTGACATAACAAATGTTTTCTACCGCCACATCCCAGAGACGCAGAAGCCATATAGGCAGAGATTTGGATGGCTTCTGCTGAAACTGGACACTCATGTCCACCAGCTCAACCCTGGGTATAGGGGTGGACCACGGAAGTGCTCCACAACCTGGGGAGGGGGCAGCCCCTCCCCCTGAGGAGACTGGTTGTTGTGTTTTTATTTTCTTAATTACAACCAGGTGGTCTTGAATATGGGAGGGGCTGGTGCCTCAGGCAGTGGCCTTGAACACAGTTTACCCCAAGCCCCACCCCCTCATCCTCCCCTGACATCTCCTCTACTTTCTTTTGGGCTGAAGACACTTCTTCTTCCCCCTTCTTCCCACTCCCCTCCCCCACCCCCACCTCCTGCAATGCGGATCCTCCAGCTGCCTCCTCCCTCGCTGCTAACTTATCTTCCAGGAGTGTGACCTGTTTTCTCAATAACTGTCTCTCTTTCTTAAGGGCATCCCACAGGTCATCACCCAGCTCCTCCAAGCAACACTGAAGTGTGTGTCTCTCCTCAATAACCCTTTCCACTATCTCGAGAAACAAGCATACCACAACCATGGCTACTACATGGCCACTCTTGTTTCAGTCATAGCCCATACTTCCTTCTGTGCTCTTATTATTTCAACCTCCCCCTAAGCAGTCTTCGATCTGACAGAGGGCTAATTCCACAGCTTCCAGTGTCTTTACCCTTCCCTAGTTCTGGGGAAGGGCCCACCCATCTACGAGGTGCTTATGCTAGAGCAGTTCCTCACTAGGGGCTCCCTGAGTGTAAGTGTCATGGATGGGTTCCTGGGTGAAGCTGCACCATCCACCACTGCTGGAGGGAAGGGTGATTCATCACCCCCCACTGCAGCAGAAACTGGGGCCTCCGCACCACCCACAGGGGGATTTCTGGGTATCTCTCCACCATCTCTGGGGGCAGCCTGCCCAAGCATAGCACCCATGAAGACACATTTCAGGTTCAGAGGTTCTGCTGACTACCACTAGGTGTAACTCTTGGGGAAAATATGATCCCAGCCAGGGACAAATAAACCTTTGAAGCCAAAATCAGTCAAAGGGAATAAAAAATTGGGAGAAACCTGTTTATTGCTTACAAGCAGTTGTCTACCTCTGCTTGCCCGTATCTCTCACGATCTGGCAGCAAAAGGATCCCACCCAACCTCTCTGGTCCAGCTGTGTACTTGCTCTCCACTCCCTTTGTAATCACCTCTTGTTGTGGAGATGCACTAAGGCCAGGTAGAAATTCTGGAAATATTGCAATTTTACCCACATCCTGCTTCTCTCATTCCCTTGAAGGGTATTCACCCCAAAGTGTTCCCCAATAAAATAACTGCATACAAAATTTCTGTTCTTTAGTCTTAGAGGACCTTTGAGAGCCTCACCTAAAAGTTATATACCCCATTATATTTTACTTTCAAATATGAGTTGTCAATTAAATGAAGATTTGAGCCTCTGATTTTTATCTTCTTTTTAGTAGTGATGCCAATAAATATGTCCCATTCACTATCAGCAGTTGTAAAATAGCTGATCTGAAAGCCATTTTTACATAATCCTTTAGGCTTAAAATATATACCTAAAGGCACAAATGCATTCATGTCCAGTAGAATCATCACTGACCATTAAAATACTACAAGTGACATATTACTAAGTTTCTTGATGGTCTGCTTTGTTTCTTTTAGAGTCCATTTAAAAATTCTCATTAAGATTTGTGATACTAGGAGACATTTAACTCAAGGGACATTGTATTTCAGTGTTCCTATCCGCAAGAAACAGTGAGTAACTCCTGTAAGACATAGTGCTGACTAGATGGTGATGGCTTTTTTTTCTTTTTTTGGTATCATTAAGCTACAATTACATGAGCACCATTATGGTTACTAGGTGGTGATGGCTTTTGAGGTTGTCAGATGTCCAGTATCTTTGTGAGGAGTTACATAATTAAAAAAAAAATCTTCCTACAGTTGAATGAAGGAAATCATGAAATAAATAACATTTATATGGTTCTGTAGATAAAATTTAGGTTGTTTCAGCTTCATAAGCAAAGAAAACATACAAGCAAAACATTAAGCTATCTCTAATCATGGCATAGATCACTCAGGTGCTAGCCAATTTCCTGCTATCTTTCTTACGTCAAAGTGATTTATAGCTTTTTCCTAAAGACTCTGTTGTTAATGAAAGTGAGAATAATGACATCTCTCTAGGCAAACTGTATTTTCAAAAGCTGCTATTGCTTATTTTAATTTGTGAATATCATAACTGGTCCTTTGTTATATGTGATAGTTGAGAAGTATTGTAAATCTAAACTTATTTTTATTTATGCAGCTGTTAGAGGCCAAAAATGCTTTTGAAAGGGAGAAGCTCATATTTATTTAAGTTTAATCTTACAACTTTGACTGAAAGAAAATTTTTTCTTATTTCAAAAGTATATTTTTAAGGAAGGACTAGTAGACATTTTAATTCAATATTTGTTTTATGAAAAATGTATAATTATTATTTTATTTGTTAATTTTAAAAAAATTGAAGTATCATTGATATACATTATTTTAGTTTTTCTAAATTGAAGTATCATTAATATACAATCTTACATTGGTTTCAAATATACAACACCAGTTCAACAGTTACCCATTTTGTTAAATCCTCACTTCCTCTAATATGGTTACTATCTGTCAACATAGGAAGATGTTACAGAATCTTTGACTATATTCCCCATGTTGTACTACTATCGCTCTGAGCAACTTATATTATGATTGAGAATTTTTGTGCCCCTTTATCCCTCTCACCCTCCCTACCCACCCACCTTAACCCCTCCCCCATGGTAACCACTAGTCACTTTTCAGTGTCTGAGTCTACTGCTATTTTAAAACCTATAACTATTTTATCAGCAGTATATTGGTAGAAGTTTAGTGAACTGTAAAAAGACGAGAAAAAGTTGAAGAATCAATCAATATATTTCTCATTTAAAATGGTATATTGATGGGAGATGGAATTATAATTGGACTAAGAGGCTACAAGATACTTTAAAAATTCAGTTCTCTCTAGTTTTGTATGACATGAGGTCATATATTATCCAAATAAGAGACATAAAATTATTAAAATATGCAGTCATTATCATATCCAAATCACTAACATGTAAAAGTAATTAAAATCATACAGTGTTCTGAGAAAAAAAAGATGTTTGGATTTTAACATAGATTCTTATGTTGTAGGGAGAAGTCTCCTCTGCCCCCTGCCTGTCTCACACACAGACAAGGTTATATATCCCCTCTGATATGTGGTACACTTTAAGGATAGGTTCCAGTCCATCAAAAGTATGGCAAACCTGAAAGTCATGTCACATGAGATGAACTTTGCTCACAAAACTCATTCTCTCACAGCTTTCATGACTCTTGTGCTGTAATTTCGACCCCACCCTGCCCCTCACCTTTTTGTCTTCAGTTTACTCATTGCTTTGTGTCCAATGTGAGGGTTGGTTCCCCTGGGTTCTTTTAAATTTAGGCCTTTCTAACTGCAGCAGTTCTTGGACTGATAGCATAACTATGCCTCCTTTAGGCTGCTCCCCAAGGGGATAGTTAGCCTAGTATTCCCTCTCCCGGCTCCACCTCCACACACCTGCACACACAGAACTATGTATTGCCTCCAAGGCAGCTTTAACTGACCGAGGTCCAGACCTCTCCCAGTTTTGTTCCAAACTCAGAGGGATGAACCCAAAAAAAAAATCACACCCCTTTCCTAATCCTGGCTTGATTTCTACCACCCTGCTTTGTTTTTCTTGATCATTGATGGAGTTTGGTTGTCTAAATGCAGCCATGTTTCTTAGGAGACTGTGTGTGTATGTGTGTGCACATGTGTGTGTGTGTGTGTGGTATGAATTTGTTTGTTTATGTGTTTTAAAGGACTGATTGCATCATTCCACCATTTCAAAGACAGATGTCATTCTGTCAGGTACCAGTTTGTTCCTACCCAACTTTGCAAACCCATCTAGGTCTTTTCAAACTGTGCAAACATATATAGTAAAGCATTAATACAAGGAAAATTTTAGAAATCTATCCAAGCAGAGGAGTCTGCCCATTTTCAGAGGAATAAGATCATCATTGTCCTCTTGTGGAGCACACCGATTTTTTGATACTTTTTTAATATACCAGAGGAAATGATACTTGCTTTGCATAGAGGCATGCCTATATGTCAATGAAAATAAAAACCAAGAATCATAGAATTTGATCAAAGAGATACAGTAGTCAAAGCTTTTCAACATTTTGAAAGTGGTTTTCAACCAAAACCGTACGCAAAAATGGAAAATCTGCTTAGGTTGTGGTGATGATGATGGTGGGGTTGAGTGAGGCCAGTTGCTTCCTCCAGCAGTCGCTACTGAGTCATGTGTTCAGAATGTCCAGAGCTCTTCAGAATGATTTGAAAACTATGTATTTGTCCAACCTTTTCATTTTTTGGAGAGGGACTCTGAGGTATGGGATTTTAAGTGACATTACCAGAATCTCCCAGGTAATTTGTGGCAGGGACATTGCTCAAATCCTGTGTTCCTGACTCATAGACTATGGCCTCTTCCAACAAGTCACACAGACCCTTACATGTCCACATATGGATCATAATATAAATATTGCATAATATACATAATATAAACATAAATTATAAGTATAATACATAACAGTATATATTGTGATTGTGAATGAATTTTGTGGAGACAGTATTTCCAAACTGTCCTTAATGTCCAGTTTAACAACTCTCAATTTGTAAACCATCTGAGTAATTTAAAAAAGCTTAGCCAATCAGATATTTGATCAAAAAATACTCCATGAGTTAAATAGAGTCTCTTTTATTTAAGTGAGTTCTGAATTACATTATTTCATGGATGGCAAAGAAAGTATTTTTACCTCAAAAGCATTTCTGCATTTATCCAAAGCCCAAGTTGGCTGCTGTTTGACAATTTAAAGCTGATGAAGAATAAAGGCCACTCTATTTTAAGCCCTTTATCCAGTTAGCTGTCTGACATGATTTCGTAGCTCAGGCAGGAAGACGAGCTGGGTAAATGAGCATTCACAAATAAGTTCTGTAGAATCCAGTGTGGAAATTGAAGAAGCTAGGAGAATGTTTGGCCTTATTACAACTGTGGAATTTGAGTCTAAAATAAAAGTACTGCTGGTGATTCCCCATTGACTCAGGGAGTGGCTGCCCAGCCCTAGAAGTTATTTCTTTGTGTTCTGTTTTTAGAGGTTTCTAGCTCTATTCTAAAAAAGACACTGAATTCCTATAGTGTGGCATTGAGTCTGTCTTTTAAACAAGATGAAATGATCCTAACTCCATAATCTTTCTTACCAGTCACTTCCATTTGGCCATTTTTTCCCATAAGAAAGAACACAGATGTGTGGATTTGCTTGTTTGTGGTCTGAACTCATGCTTGCAGACTTCTGAAACCAAAAGAGGATTCACCCATATTTGAGCTCCATGTTAGTTCTCTACGCAAACTAATCCCCAGTCTGACAGCACATTCCCTTTATGATTTCCTGTGAAATCATATCTGCCTGGAGTTACTGATTCATTTAGGGCTATCAAGATGTAAACTCACTGGGAACAACATCTTTCTACCCAAGTACGTGTGATTTCATTTTACTGTGACAGCACACGTGTACAAAGGCAGGTGCAACTGAGAGAGTCATTGGCCCTCAGGGTAATTGTTATGAGCCTACAGTCAATTGACCATTGCACTTCTGCCTTCCAGCAAGCAGGGAAGGTGGGAATGCTGGTGAACTTATTATTACGGGTGGGGCATCATATCATTGTAGACATAATGCTTCCTTTTGTAGACGAGTGTAAACCTCAGGTGAAAGTCCATAGACACTGAAAAGAGGCAGAGCTGGCTCAGCAAGATAAGGAACTGGGAAGACCTCAAAGATTGTATTTAATCTATTTTCCTTTCTCCCTAGATATCCAGCTCCTTCCTAACTATCCTACTTCCTTTACTCCCAGGATTGTCCCTTTAACATTCTACCGGATAGTCATTGGACCCTGTACATCTAATATTCTCCTTTCATATATTTAGTTGGCTCTTGTTTTCCCTACCTTCTGCTAGAAAAATGCTGAACTATTTTGGATTGAAGTGCTCAAGTGTAGTATATATGGTGAGGGATGAGCTGAATGGGCTTGAGAATCAAACAGGCCACTGTTCAGTGACTGACATTGTATTTTCTGTGTGCCTTCAGATAAATTATTTAAACTATTTGAGTCTCAATTTATCTGTAAATGTAGATAATAATTTATAACTCATAGTGTCCTTTTAAAGATGAAATGAGGTAAGATTAAAAAATGTTGGTTTCCATTTTTCCTTCCCAGTTTATTACTAATGTCCTCCAATATTGATCAACTATAGGCAGCATTAAATATCTGAAGTATCTGATGGTAGAAATTTTGAGCATGAAAGACATCAGTAAGGTACAAATTTCCAGGAAAAATTTCTTTCTGAGAGATTTTCCAGTTTTATGTACAAGTATTTTCTTGTGTTAAGGAGCATGTGTAAGCACAGAAATTTAATAATGTGCGTTCTGTATTTTCTTATTGGGTCTCCATTTTTCCATCCTGCTCTTTACCCCAGGATGCTGACTCATGTATAGTTTATCAGACAGTTCCTGTGCTGTGTGCCTTTCGGTTAGGTTTGGTCACTGGGAAACCTGTGAAGAGGATCCAGAGGTACTTACCCATTTTCCTTGATTCCTTGTGGAGAGGTTGCCTAAAGGGCACTGTTGACTGAGGCCTTGAAGCTCCCATTCCCTCAATGCTTCCTGTCAGGGAGCAGAAGAGGGGGCAGGAAGAGAGTGGCCTGCCAGATGTGACCTCCCTCGGGCTAGCTCACGTGGGCAGGTCACTCATCTTTTCAAGGTGGACTTCTCTGCCCCACTCTCTCCTTCCTGTTCCAGTGATTGTTCCTTCCCTTGTCCTTATGGATGTAGGGGTGTTCCCTCATTGCAGCCAGATCAGCATTCCTGCACTACTCCTTGTGATTCTCCTACACCCACACCTCTGTAAATATCCTTTTGTAAATAAACCCTCCTTACATTATCCTAATTTGAGTGCACCATCTGTTTCCTGTTGGAATCCTAATTTATACACCAGTAAACACCATGGAATTGGAGAAGAGGACCGATTCCTTTGATTCAAGTTCACAACATTTGTATATCAGATGTCCAAAATTTATAGTATCTCTAGGACGTGTTTTGACTTGAACTGTCTCTGAATAATGATCATTACTGGTTAAACCTCCTCTGTGATCTTACTCAGCGCTTAATCACTGTTGCTTGGGAAGCAGAATCCAAAACCAGCAGAAAAAAATAAAAGGCACAGGAAGAATACAGATGTATGAACTTTTTTGCAGATATTCAAAGACACTGGTTGAAATAAATTTGGATTTTCCTTTTCAATTGTGCCTTTAATTATGATGACTTTTCCTTCAATCTCTCTGAACTCAAAGCTTAACGTAGGGTATATAGAGTTCCTTCAAACCCCTTACACTGGATATTGGAAAAGCCCCACTTCAGACTGTTGGAAACTAAACAGACGCTATTAAGCTATCAAGACATCATTTGCTAGTTCTGTGATTCCTCTCTTCCATTGCATCTAGTTCTTTTAGATTTAATTTGGGAGAGATTTGGTGAGGCTCTAATCACCACTGTTATGTAATGTTATTTTCTAACATTAGATAGAAAAAAAGTTATGAGCATTCAGGAGCCTGGGATGGCAATTTAGGAAAGTTACCTTTTCTCCAGATTCTCACCAATACTTGTTATTTCTTGTCTTTTGGATAGTGGCCATTCTACTGGTGTGAGGTGATATCTCACTGTAGTTTTGATTTGCATTTCCCTGGTGATTAGTGATGTGGAGCATCTTTTTATATGCCTGTTGGCCATCTGTATTTCTTCTTTAGAGAAATGTCTGTTCAGGTCCTCTGTCCATTTTTTAATTGGGTTATTTGTTTTTTAGGTAATGAGGCATATGAGTTCTTTATATATTTTGGATATTAACCCCTTATCAGATGAATCATTTATGAATATATTCTCCAATACTGTAGGTTGCCCTTTTGTTCTGTTGATGGTGTCCTTTGCTGTATAGAAGCTTTTTAGTTTGATGTATTCCCACTTGTTCATTTTTTATTTTGTTTCCTTTGCCTGAAGAGATGTGTCCAGGAAAAAATTTCTCATACAATGTTCAGGAGACTTTTTTCCTATGTTTTCTTTTAAGAGTTTTATGGTTTCTTGTTTTACATTCAGGTCTTTGATTCATATTGAGTTTACTTTTCTGTGTAGGGTTACACAGTAATCAAATTTCATTCTCTGGCATGCAGATACCCAGTTTTGCCAACACCAGTTGTTGAACAGGCTGTCTCTTCCCCATTGTATATTCATGGCTCCTTTATCATATATTAATTGATCATATATATGTGGGTTTATTTCAGGGCTCTCTAGTCTGTTGCATTGATATATGGGTCTGTTCTTGTGGCAGTACCATACTATTTTGATTACTGTACCTTTATATTATAGCTTGAAGTCAGGGAGCATAACACTCCCAGATTTGTTCTTCCTAAAGATTGCTTTACCTATTTATGATTTTTTGAGATTCTAGATGAATTTTAGGCTTATTTGCTCTGGTTCATTGAAAAATGCCATTGGTATTTTGATAAGGATGGTATTGAATCTAAATTGCTTTGGGCAGTATGGCCATTTTGACAATATTCATTCTTCCTATTCATGAGCACAGGATAGATTTCCATTTATTGGTGTTTTCTTTAATTTCTCTCATGGGTGTCTTATAGTTTTCAGAGTATAGGTCTTTCATCTCCTTGGTTAGGTTTATTCTTAGGTATTTTATTCTTTTTGATGCAACTGTCAATGGAATTATTTTCCTGATTTCTCTTTCTGATAATTTGCCATTTGTATATAGGAACACAACAGATTTCTGTGTATTAATTTTGTATTCTGAAACTTTGTTGAATTTAGTTACTAGTTCCAATAATATTTTTGGTAGCATTTTTAGGGTTTTCTATGTGTAATATCATGTCATCTGTAAATAGTGACGGTTTAACTTCTTCCTTACCAATTTGGAGCCTTTTATCTCTTTGTGTTGTCTGATTGCTGTGGCTAGGACCTCCAGTACTATGTTGAAGAAAAATGGTGAGAGTGGGTATATTTGTATTATTCCTGATCTTAGGGGAAAAGTTTTCAGCTTTTCACTATTAAGTATGATGTTGGCTGTGGGTTTGTTATATATGGCCTTTATTATGTTGAGGTACATATCCTCCACACCCATTTTGTTAAGAGTTTTTTTTTTTTATCATGAATGGATGTTGAATTTTGTTAAATGCTTTTTCAGCATCTATTGAGACAATCCTGTGGTTTTATACTTTTTTAAAAATGTGGAGTATTATATTTATTGATTTACAAATATTGTAATCATTTCATTCCTGGATTAAATCTCACTTGATTGTGGTAGATGATCCTTCTGATGTATTTTTGTATTTAGTTTGTTAAATTTTTTGAGGATTTTTGCATCTATGTTCATAATGGATATTGGTTTGTAGTTTTCTTTTTTTTTTTAGTGTCTTTGTCTTGTTTTGGTATTACATTGATGCTGTCCTCCTAGAATGGGTTGGAAGTATTCCCTCCTCTTCTACATTTTGGAATACTTTAAGAAGGATGGGTATTAGCTCTTTAAATGTTTGGTAGAATTTAGCTGTGAAGCTGTCTGGTTCTAGACAAACAAAAATTTACTGTGAGTTATTTGATTACCAGTTCAATTTCATTACTGCTAATTGTTCTGTTCAGATTTTCTCTTTCTTCCTGGGTTAGTCTTGGAACATTGTATTTTTCTAGCAGTATGTCTATTTCTTCTAGGTTGTCCAATTTATTGACATGTAATTTTTCATAGAATTCTCTAATAATTCTTTGTATTTCTGTAGTATCTATTGTGGCTATTCCTTTTTTGTTTCTGATTTTATTTATGTACTTTCTCTTTTTTCTTTATAAGTCTGGCTAAGGATTTGTCCTTTTTATTTATTTTTTCAAAGAACTAGCACTTGGTTTCATTGATTATTTTTCTATTTTATTCTTCTCTATTTAATTTATTTCTGCTGTGATTTTATTATATCTTCCTTCTACTAACTTTGGGTTTCATTTTTTCCTTTTTTAGTTCTTTAATGAGTTTAGACTGTTTATTTGGAATTGTTCTTGTTTCTTGAGATAAGCCTGTATTACTATGTACTTCTCTCTTAGAACCATTTTTGTGGCATCCCACAAATTTTGGATAGTTATATTTTTGTTTTCACTTGTCTCCATGTATTGCTTGATTTTTTATTTGATTTGTTCATTGATCCATTTATTATTTAGATGCATGTTGTTTAGCCCTCATGTGTTTGTGGGCTTTTTTGTTTTCTTTGTGTAATTTATTTTTATTTCATACTATTGTGGTCTGAGAAGTTGCTTCATTCAACTTCAGTAGTTTTGAATTTACTGAAGCTTTTTTTGTTGCCTAGGATGTGATTCTGGAGAATGTTCCATGTACCCTACAGAAATATGTTTATCCTGATGCTTTTGGGTGGAATGTTCTATACATATCTGTTAAGCCTATCTGATTTAATATGTTGTTTAGTTTCTTTGTTTCCTCATTTATTTTCTGTCTGAGCAATCTATCTATCCATGTAAGTGGTGTGTTAATGTCTCCTAGTATGAATGAGTTCTAGTCTATTTCCCCCTTTAATTCTGTTCGTATATTTTTTAAATATTTAAGTGCTCCTGTGTTGGGTGCATAGATATTTATAATGGCTGTATCCTTTTGTTGGACTGACTCTTTTATCATATGTAATGTCTTGTCTCTTTTACTTTTTTTGTTTTGAAGTCTATTTTGTCTGATTTAAGTACTGCTACTCCTTTTTTCTCCCTATTATTTGCATGAAATATCTTTTTCCATCCCTTCATTTTCAGCCTGTGTATGTCTTTAGGTCTGAAATGAGTCTTTTGTAGGCAGCATATAGATGGATCTTGTTTCTTTATCTATTTTGCCACCCTATGTCTTTTGATAGGTGCATTCAGTACATTTAATTTAAGGTAGTAATTAGTAGGTATGTACTTATTGTCATTTTATTAATTTTTTCTGGTTGTTTTTATACTTCTCTCTGCTCCTTTCTTCCTCTCTTATACTCTTGTTATTGGATAGTTTTCTTTAGTGTCATGACTGAATTTCTCTTTTTTAATTTTTTTGTATATCTATTATAGGTTTTAGGTTCATGGTTACCATAAGGTTCAAGGATAGCTTCCCAAGTGAATAACAGTCTGTCTAAAGTTGATGATTGCTCTATTTCAGACACAATCTAAAAGTACTTTTTTCTTCTTCTTCCTCCTCCACACTTTATGTATTAGATGTCATAATCTGCATTTTTTGTGTATCCTTTGACTGATTTTGTGTACAATTGGTTTTACTACTTTGGGTATAATTGGTTTTACTATGTTTTATTTTGTTTTAATTTCATACTTGCATGTAAAGTATGCAACCTATTACTGTGGGTTTATTTTCACTGATGAAAACTATTTAGGCTTGGGACCATTTTCATCTACAGAAGTCCCTTTAACATATCCTTTGATGCTCATTTAATGGTTATAAATTCCTTCAGCCTTTGTTGATCTTGGAATTGTTTAATCTGTCCCTCAAATTTAAATGATAATATTTTTGGGTACGGGTAGAGGATTCTTGGTTGAAAGTCCTTCTGTTTCAATACATTTAATATTTCATGCCACTCCCTTCTAGCATGTAATGTTTATGCTGAGAGTCTGCTGATAGCCTGATGGGGTTTCCTTATACGTAATCTTTTTTCTTTCTCTGGTGCTTTCAATACCCTCTCCTTATCCTTAATCTTTGTCATTTTAATTATTATATGTCTTGTTGTCTTCCCGGGGTTCATTTTATTAGGGGCTCTCTGTATTTCCATGACCTGGGTGTCTATTCCCTTCCCTAGATGGGAGGTTTTCAGCAATTATTTCTTCACAGAGGCTTTGTACCCCTTTGTCTTTCTCTTATCCTTCTGGTACCCCTATTATGAGAATATTGTTTTGTTTGCAGTTGCCACACAGCTAGCTCTCTTATCATTCTTTCCTTCCTTGAGATTCTTTTCTCTTTCTGTTCCTCAGCTTCGATGTTTGCTTGTTATCTAATTTCCATCTCATTGATTGTCTCCTCTACTTGCAGGAATCTATTATTAATTCCCTCCATTTTATATTTCATTTCAGTTACTGTATTCTTCAGCTCTGAGTGGCTCTTTTTCAACTCTTCTCATTGTTGAAGTCCTCTGAGATTGTCAATTCTTTTCTGCAGTTCAGTAAGCATATTTATGACTTACTTTGAAATCTTTACCAAGAAGATTGGTGATCTCCATTTCATTTTGTCCTTTCTCTGGTATCTTATTCTTTAGTTTTGTTTGGAACATATTTCTCTGTCTCCTTATTTTGTCAGTATTTCTGTGTTTCTTCCTTTGTATTAGATGGATCTGCTATGCTTCCTGATCTAGAGAGTAATGGTTTTATGAAGAAGGCATCTTGTGATGCCCAGAAACTCAAGACTCTTTACTCTCCTGTTCCTGGTTTTCCTTTGGGGTAGATCCTCAGGTGTTGTTGGTGGGCTGTGGTCAGGACCACTTTTCTACCTGTCTGTTGGCAGTGATCTATTTCAGTCCCCTGAGGATGGTAGCTCACCTTAGCTGGCCCTTTGTATTTTATCAGCAGTGCTTCTGTTGGGATTGATGTGGGCAGGGCCACCCCTTGCCTTCCCTGCAGTTTTATAGCACTGCTGGGCTAAAGGGGGAAAGGAGGAGGTCATGGGAGGCAGTGCCTGTGGTTGCATGATGGCAGCGGGGTATGGCAGCATCTGGCTGGGTATGCCCAATGAAGAAGGAGCATGCATTTCTGGCTCCCAAAGGTGATTCCCCAGTTGGGCTGAGAGAGGGCTTCCTTCCAGGCAGCAATGTCTCCCTTCTTTCTGCCAGGGAGCAAAGTCTGGCATTGCTGTGTTTAGCAGGCTGGGTGGGTAGGTGGGCAGGTGTGCAGGGAAGCATCTCAGGGCTGAGCTGCCAGTGAGAGGGTTGAAGCCTTTGGGACTCCCATGAGTGGCTGAACTGTTGGGCTGAGGGAGGGCTGGGGAAGTATCATCCACCCGCTTTTTGTCCTGTGGAGGAAGCTCTGCCCTACCCTCACCCCCATGGCACTCTTTCTTCTGCTGGTAAATCTTTCAAACTGCTGCCTCTGTTTTGGATCTCAGCAGGACCACCTGAGCATGCCTGTCCTCCACAAGTGGCATGAGTCTCAGCCTCCCAGAGTGCTCCAACTGTCCCTGGTGTTCAGCACCACTAATTACCAAAAGCCAGTGCAATGAGAACTCATGTTCCCAGAGCCAATCTCTAGTGCCAGGTCTGCAGAGTTCCTGAGTGCATATTCCCTCTCAGCTCCATTCCTCTTCTTCCTGCTTGTGAGCTGGGATGGAGTAAGGTCTTTAGTCCAGATCTATCATGGCTCTGCCATGTCACCCTTCTCTGTGTGGTTTTCTCTTCTTCATCCGTTGTAGGTGGTCTGTTCTGCAGTGTTCAGGTCATTTTCAGTGTTAGTTGTATTTGCTGTAGCTGCTTCCTTGTTGTATGTGGGGGAGGAGGTTTCCTCTTTGCCTTTCTACTCTTCTCTTCCCCCTACGGTATTTTCAACAATGGTCCTTTTATGGGTAAATGTTAACTGTAGGGATTTTCAAGGATCAGTATTGGTATGACTCTATCATTAATGTATCAACATACAAAACATGTAATGAGAACTTGGTGTGTGGAGGGCAGTGAGGGATACAAGAATAAAACAGGTATTATGTGAAGTGTGAGTAGTATACAAGATGGGATACAAGTAATTCTAAATTAATCACCACAGCTTACAACTAATAACATAGGGATGGAACCACCAAAAAATGAAGAGGCATGTAAAAAAAAGGACAAACACAAAGATCAGTATGGTACTTTTTAAGATAACATTCCACAACACTCAATTGTCCTAATTGTTTGAAAAGCCCACAACTATTATTATTACTGAAAATGTTTATATATGTCACACCACATAAAGAAGATGAAAGAGCATAGTACAGAAATAAATTCTCTTAATAAATAAATGCTGATAGTCCAGTTTATTTTCTCAAACAGAAATATTGTTGAAGTTTTGTTTTTCTTATGATAAACATACTGTTTTAATCAGGATAGCTTCCTTTGAAACATTCTTGGTGTTATACTGAGACTTTGTTGGTATTAATATCAGAAAGCTTCTCTTAAGCAATTTAAAGACTTCTGCTTGGCTCTTCTAGGAACTAGGGAGGCAAGGTCAGATACCTCTACAAATGCCTCCAGTGGTTCCACTCTTACAAAACGGCCCTGGGAAAAGGACTAAGGATATTTATCCGTGAACCTGAATTTTGAACTTGGATTTGGGAGTAAAAAGATCCCATCACCTAACTGTCGATCTCAAGGATTTATCATGGTTTACATCCAGAGTTCCAAAGACAGGTTAACTCTTTGGGAACACACAATTGCAAGATAAGTATATTTTTATGTGTTGTGTTATTTCCCAGCTAAATTATGAATAACATCAGCAAGTGCATGTCTTGAATTGTTCCATATTAGTTATTTATAAAAATGGGCTCTTCTTGGGAATAACTTTTAGACAATAAAAAATCTGTAGGATGTTTTTCATGCCCTGCAGTTAGCACTGCATGGCACACTCAGTTCAGTTTGACTTTTGAGGTGATAGAAACTGGCAGTAAAGGATCAGATGTGTTTCTTGCTCACAAGCCCCTTTAAATCACCTTAGATAAAAACAGATCAATGGTCAGAAATTGTAGGGAAGGAATTATAATAAATTGTTTATCTTTAAATAGGTACTTTAATTACAAACATACACACACTTGGTAAAAATATTCAAATTTTACAAAAGTGTCCAATGAAGAGTCTCCCACACACCCTGCACCACCACCTTCCAAACCCATCCCAGTCACAGTAGCAACCACTGCTAATGGATTTTTGTGAATTTTCCCAGAATTTTCCATATATATATAAAATATATAAATGACATAGTTGTAAAACATAAATTATTTTTACATAAATAGAAATATATATTATACACAATATGTGTATATGTCTGTGTATAAGATGCCATTTTTACTTAGCCTTTAATTTGGAGATTCTTTTCCATATTACTCTTGGATCTATTTCACTATATATAACAGTGGTACAATATTAATTTATTTACTTCATCAGTTTTGTATCAATGAACATCCAATTTTATCTAATATTTAGTTTAAGAGTTTTTGAAATGAATGCCCTCTCCTTCCATTTTTACCTACATATAGGTATTTCTCTGTAGAGTTGTTGAATGAAATATTTGCATTCAGAGTTTCGATAGGTAATGTAGATTTTGCCAGATTATCTTCCAAAGAGAGCACCATTTTCACTCAAACTAGCAAAGATCATAGGTCCTATTTTTCTACACTTTGGCCAACGCTATGTATTATCAATGTTTTTCATCATTATATTCACTCATTGTATTAAAATATAAAATGCACTTTGTTTCACAGTAGATACAATCAACTTTTCTTTTTTCTGTTTTCAGTCAGGGTTGCTATTTGTCTGTTTTTCTAAGTTGTTGGAAAGTTGTATATTAAGGTAATTAAAACACATTGACATGTGTTTATAAATAAACTATCCCAGTGTTTTATTCATCTTATGACTTTGTAAATTAAATTTCTTGCCATGTAGGGCTTTGTAATGTTTATGAAAGTAAGTCTATTAATCATTAACTTTATAAGGTTCTAGATTTTATCTCTAGTTTAGAAAGGCCTTTCCATTCCAATATTTTTTTCCTAAGTGTCCATTGTTTTCATATATCAATCATAATTCTAGTTTTACATTTTATTTTGAAATACTTAGTATATGTAGAATTATTTTTGTATAAGAGGTCTAGATTTTCCCCCACAAATGACCAGCTAATTTTCTCAGTGTCACGATTGATTTACCTGGCCTTTTCCACCTGATTTGTAAGGCCACCTTTATCATCTATTAAATTATCACATGCATTTGAGTCTATTTTTCAGTTCTACCCTGATGGTCTGTGGTTCCTGATCCACTGTCGTATTTTAACTTTGTTTTAACTATGTAAAAGACTAGTTCTCTGCCACCACTCTTTTTTCTTTCATGTTTAGTCTAGCTATTCTAGCATGCTTATGTTTCGTATCTTTATTTTCTGTTTTCTCCATAGAATTCTTATCAAGCTCCAAAATGTAAAGTTTCATTTGTTCTTTTGTTGGTAAACATATTGAACTTATGAGTTAATTCAAGATTTGCTTTCTTTACATTGTGTCTTTATATCCAAGCATGCATATATTTCTATTTATTCCTTATTATAATTTTCAAGGTTTTTTTTTTTTTTACTTAGGTCCTATTTCAGAATATTTTATTTATTTCTATTATTTTATAGCTGTGTTGATTTTTCAAATGATGACATTTCTTATTTTGTATTTTATATATATATATATATTTTAATATAGAAAAACTATCAATTGTGAACTAATTTTTTCAGTGGCCACATTACTAAGTTCTCTTACAGCTTCTAATAATTTTTCAGTTGATTATGTTGTTTTTCAGGTAAATAAAGTTGTCCCAGAGTGTGTGTATGTGTCTATGTGTGTGAATATATATACATATATATGATGCATATCTGTAACTTAATACATATATAGAGACACACATACATACACACATAGATTCATATATATGTATGTCTATATATATTTTAATTTTATTGATACATCCATATGGTTCAAAAATTTTTTAAGTACAAAAATATGCAAAAAAAAAAAAAGCAAAAATCCCCACTCCCACGTCTAAACTCCCCTCATATGAGTTAGCATATATCATCAGTTCTTATTAATCCTTTCAGATAATTCTTTGCATATACAGGGAAAATACAAAATAAATACATTGTCTTTCACACAAATGATAGCATGCTGTACACAGCGTCATTTATTGTAAGGATAGAAATGCATGAATAAGGAAAGTAAAGATATAAGATCACAATGTTTACAGTTCCCTTCTTGGTGAAGAGAACTGTTTTCTTTGGTATTTTCTCACAGTCTACTCTCTGTCATAGGTGTCAGACATATATCCCTGGGAGGCAGAACTGAAAGCAAATCAAGGTGACAGAAAACTCAGAGCACTTTACTTCTTCCCCCTGACCTCTGCTTGGTTATTAGGCCAGTCTGGTCTATCTAGTGCCCCCTGCCCTTTGGATTTCTCCCATAGAGCTGCTCACTTCCCTGTTAGGCTAAAGCAATGATCTATCAGCCATGCCCAGACATCTGTATCCAGTTGTGGGCTTGGCCATGTCAGTGTGGCACAAACAAGATGACCAGTATACATTTATGAATGACTGCATTTATACATTCCAAAAGTGTTTTCCACTAACTCAGCCCCCAGTCTCTGCAGGATGCAACTACAAACTTTCAAAAAGACCACCATGCTACCTTAAACCATAAGCGCCTCTGTGATATAGCATCATCAGTCTTTTATTCCCCCTCCAACAATATTCTTGGCAAATAATTTAGGAATATATGGGGCTTTAATTTTTTCCCATAGCAAACGAGTTTAGTTGTGCTTGGTAGTTGGATAGGAGAATTATCTGTTGGAGAAACAGGAGTTTTAGGAACATCAGATATATAATTGAATTGAATTCTATGTATGCAACATTATATGATTGAAAAGACAATATCAGTATGTAAACTTTAGAGGCAGAGCATCATGGTATAATTTTTCCTGTATTATTTTTAATACATGCCCTTTTTAAAACACAGCTTTAGTGAGATGTAATTTTGTCTAATTCACAATTTAATGTGTAAAACGGAATGGTTTTTAGTGTATTTACATAATTATGCAACCATCACCAATCAAATTTTAGAACATTTTCATCATGTCCCCAGGAGAAGCTTATAAAATTTAGCAGTCATTTCCCACCAGCCTCCCTCTTTTCCCCTCTGCCCCACTGCTGTCGAGTCCTACACAACCACTAATTTACTTTCTGTCTTTATAGGTTTGCCAATTCTGTATGTTTCACATAAATGGAATCATACAATATATGGCCATTGGTGACTGACATTTTTCATTTGCATAATCTTTTTCATGTTGATCCACATTGTACCAAGTGTGTTAATACTTCATTTTTTTTTGTTGACAAATAACAGTTCATTGTATAGATATGAGTATATCACATTTTGTTTATTCAGTCTCTTTTTGACTTTTGGGTTGTTTCAACATTCTGGCTATTATGAGTACTATGATGAATGGTCATACACAAGTGTTTGTGTGAACATGTTTTCAATTTTTCTTGGGTTTATTTTCTAGGATTTAAATTGTTGGGTCATGTGGTAATTCTATGGTTAAGATTTTGAGAAACTGCTACATTATTTTCCAAAGTGGCTGTACCATTTAATATTCTCACCAGCAATGATGGTTCCAACTTCTCTATAACCTCATGAAAAACTTATTGACTGTCTTTTTTATTATAGCCATGCTAGTGGTTGTGAAATGGTGTCTCATTGTGGTTTGATTTACATTTCCCTAGTGACAATGATGTTAACATCTTTTCATATTCTTAGCCATTATTTGTGTGTCTTTTGGGGAGAAATGTCTATTAAAATCAATTCCCCATTAGTTAGAACATTTGTCTTTTTTTAAGTTTTAAGAGTTATTTGTATTTTCTGGGCACTAAACCTTTATCACTTTGGTTTACACCTATTTCCTTTCACTGTGCATATTTTTTTTCTCTTTCTTTATGATCCATATGTAGCAAAAAAATGTTTAAATTTGATAAAGTCAAATTTATATATTTTGCCTTTTATCACTTATTCTTTTGATGGCATTTATAGTTTTAGTTCTTATAGTTAAAACCTATGATTCACTTTAATTTTTCTGAATGATGTGAGGTGTCTAATTTCTTTTGCATGGGTCTGTAAAATTTTAAATATGTAAATAGTACTCAACATGGAAGTAATTGCCTTTTCTTGAGATCACCTGAGGCCTTTAATTGTCTCTACAGGACCGTAGTTAGCCTTGAAATAGGATTGGTCAATACAAGATTTACATACAGGGTCAGCATTTAGGCTATATGTATATTTTCTGTCCTGTACCAGATTCACTCATTCAAAAACATAGTTCTGAGAACAGGTTGTGTAGCATGTTTATTTTGTAAAGTTATAGAAAATCTAATGCACAGAAAGACTTGGAGCACAGTGTGAATGGAAACCTTTTTTCTAAGTCACTTCTTTGTGTTAGTGCCTAGAATGACTCATTTGGCTGCTCCTATATTGAGCCTAGAATTCAGAAAATTTTCTCAGCTCAAATGGCAATAAGAAATTTTATAGCAAACAGGATTAAAAGTGAAAATAAGTACCATTTTAACTGCTTTGGTAAGGTATATTTACTTAGTTGTTCTTATATTTGTTTTTTCCCCGGTTTATGATTCTAACTCTTAAATTTAGATTTAAAAATTGAGTCTTTTGGATATGGAGATTTAAAAGGGTCCAACTTTGTGTTCACAGGAAGAACCATGAAACTTTTCAAAGGAAATGCAGGTCTACTAAGTTGAATTTTAATATTTTTTTCTTTCCAGTTGGGAAGAGTGTTGATTCTAGGAACTGAAAGAACATAAGGTGCCAAATTTTAAAGATAGAGGCTAATGACATTTGCATCCAAATGCAAAATTAACTGTCAGAAAAGAAAACATATTAAATGAAGCTTAAGATTTACAAGTTAAAAATGGTTAACACAAATTACTGGCCAGACCGTTTAAAATGACTTCAATAGATAATTTTTTGTGAAGTAAATCACATAAATTACTTAATGTTTGAATACATCAAATTTTACCCTCAGAGCCAATATAATCCATTGAGATTTATGGAAATCATTCAAGTCTAATTGTGTGCATGGATTCCAGATGGCTATGCAGGGAACACAAAGACACTGGACCAACAACAGCAATCCATCATGAATCAATATAGCCTTCACTTGTCTAGCAGTCAGTCTTAAACAGAAATTCTCTTATTCTCTCAATTATTTATGGCAACTAAACAAAAAAGTTTTGATCCACTGCTTCAATAAGTTTGGATAAACACATTCATCTCTTTCTCTCAATCTAATAATCTCTCTCTCTATCTCTATCATCTCTATCTCTATATCTCTATCTCTATCTCTATCATCTCTATCTCTATCTCTATCTCTATCTCTATCTCTATCTCTATCTCTATCTCTATCTCTATCTCTATCTCTATCTCTATCTATATATCTATATTTGTAATTAGTCATGAAGTTTCCAGCCTGCTTTTGTATCTATTTTAACTACTGGGAGTGATTTTGCTATAATCTATTTCCCTCTGGCTGTCACAGAGTCAGGGTGAGGTGGAGCTGGTGATTATGCTTAAAATACTAGGGAATAAGAGCAATTATTCCATTTAGTATGGACTTTGGCAAGCTTGCACTTTCAATGGTATGGAGGGGGTTATTTTTAGATATTAAGCCCTTTTGCATGATGTTAACTTGTTCATTCAGGAGAAAGACTCCAGGGGTGGAATTAATCTTGATGAATCACCACTACGTATGAGAAGTAGTGGAGCAAAAAACAAAAAAATAACTTAACAAAATGGCTTTTGAAATGATTAAAAATAATTTCAGCCTCTGGCAAGAGTTTATCCCTAAATCAAGGCACCTTCCATCTTCTCTCCATCCAGCCCAGCTTGCCAAGTATTTACTCTCTAACACCCCATTCTACCCTACCTCCTTTTCCTTGGTTCAGTGCCATTTTCCACAGGCTGTCTGCCTGATGCTCCCGGAGGAACCCTTCACTTCCACCACCATTTTCTCCAACAAGCTAAGAAATTTCCATGCTGCTGCATGTACTAACTCACTATGCTTGCTGTCTAGTTGTGAACACTGATTTTTTAGCCCTGCACTGAATCTGGGAAAGGTCACTGGGAGCCAGGAAAGAGGGGAGGTGCTGCCATGACAAGCCCTTGGAAGGTTTGTTTTAAGACAGGTAGATTCTTGCCCTCCATGAAGCTAATCACTCTCTTTGCCAATGAGTAAGGCCCGTTATATTTATAGTTAAACAACACACACCGTTGTTCAAAAATCCTTTCTGAGAAATTAAGTAGAGGTTTTTTAAACAAAATTGTTGAGAAACTTTGGCTGTCATATAAATCCATCTTTATAAGGGAATAAGTATTTAGAGTCAGATAAGTATAATACCCCACTAGATCTGGTTAAGTGTTTGTGACAAATAATGCTTGTGCTATCCCTTATTCCCATTACTTTCTAATTCCTTGTGATTTTGCAATAATATAGCTTTCTCTGGCTACAAACCTACATTTAGTAATTATGTTAATGATCAATGTCTCAAAAGAATAGAGTTTTTGAGGGCAGGCACAGACATTACCATTGAAGATATTGGCCCAAGTTGTTTCAGGGGATAATGGTATTTCTAGGCACATACCGACAGGTTAACAATAGAGACACCAAGTTATAGAAGTGGAAAGAAGTTGATAGATATAGCTTCTTTATTTTTCAAATCAGTAAAATAAACTTCAGGAACTAGAACTTAAGGCCTGCTATCTTGCAGCTCAGGCACTTGTGATGGAACGGCAGGATTCTGGCTCTCCCTTTTTTTGGAACCTAGAGTAGCTGTGCATGAGAAAAGGATTGGTCAATACAGAAGAATCTAGAATCCACAGTCTCCATTCTTTAGGATTAAAAATACTGGGTAAAGAAAAACATGGGACATAATTGATTTCCTGAGTTGTTTTGTAGTTGCTACATTTTAAGGCTGATTCTGATCTCAGTATCTAGTATTTCTCTAGTAATTAGCCTTTTGTGATAAGGCTAATTCGGTTCTCATCAAAAGTGTAGTATCTTTCTATGAAAGTTGGGATTATTGTCATAATGGGAACATCTCTTAAAAATTCAAGTAGCAAATTTAATATTTATTAATTTGTGAAAATATCATTTATTGACCCTTAATGATTAAAAGTGTATTTATGTATAATTACATATGTAGTGTATCAATACAATCTCATTCAGTCATTGCAGATTAAGCTGAAGTCCTGTGACCATGTCCATAATCACTTCTTAGAAATGACAGCCATTTTCTGTTTGGTGGGGATTCTTCCAGAACTATTTGTAGGCATATACACATATATATACATGCCTGCAAAATACATGATATTGTTTGTTCTTTTAAAAATGAGATTATAGCATAGTGTACATAACTTCCTACTATTTTCCTTTTCTTTTATCCCCAACCATATGTCTTGGGGATTTTTCTCTGTTAGTAATGTACATGTTTTATTAAACAGTTCCTCTATGTATGGATATTTAGGTTATTTCCAACTTTTTTTTGTTTGAATTATAATTGATATACAATATCCTATTGTTTCAGGCATGCATCATAGTAATTCAATATTTTTATATATTATGAAATGATCCCCACAGTAAGTCGTTATCATTTATCACTATACAAAATGATTACAATATTATTGATTATTTGCTATTTTATACATTATATCCCCATGACTTACTTATTTTATAACTCAAAATTTGTACCTGTTAATTCCCTTAATCCATTTTACCTGCCCCCAACTCCTTCCCCATCTGGTAATGAGGAGTTTGTTTCCTGTATCTATGAGTCTGTTTCTGTTTTGTTTTCTTTGTTTTTTAGATTCTATAGATAAATGAAATCATACGGTATTTGTCTTTCTCTCTCTGACTTATTTTGCTTAGCATAATACCCTCTAGGTCCATCCATGTTGAAGCAGTTGGCAAGATTGCATTCTTTTTCATAGCTGAGTAATATTTATTTGTATATATAGTTATACACACATAAATAGACATAATATATATATAGTACATCTTCTTTATCCATTCATGTATCAATGGCTTCTTAGGTTATTCCATATCTTGGCTATTGTAAATAATGGTGCCATGAAAATAGAGTATATATTCTTCAAAGTAGTGTTTTCACTTAATTTGGATAAATCCCCAGAAGTGAAATTGCTGGATTATACAGTATTTCTATTTTTATTTTTTTTAGTAACTTCCATACTGCTTTCCATAGTGGCTGCACCAACTGACTGTCCCACAAACAGTGTGCAAAGGTTTTCTGTTCTCCACATCCTTTCAACATTTGACTTGGTATTTCTTGTCTTTTTGATAATAAACACTGTGACAGGTGTGGGATAATATATCATTACAGTTTTGATTTACATTTCCTTAATGATTAGTGATGTTGAGCATCTTTTCATGTGCCTGTTGGCCATCTGTATGTCTTCTTTGGAAAACATCTATTATAGTCCTCTGCCCAATTTTTAATTAGTTTGTTTATTGTTTTATTTTTTTTATTAAGCTGTGTAAGTTCTGAATATTATTTTAGGTATTAACCCCTTATCAGATGAATTGAAAATTTATTTTCCTATTCAGTAAGTTGCGTTTTTAGTTTTGTTGGTGGTTTCCTCCACTGTACAAAAGCTTTTTAGTTTTTAGTTAATCCCATTTGTTTATTGTAGCTTTTGCTGCCCTAGACTGAGGAAACTGGTCCAAGAAAATATTGCTAAGACCAATGCCAAAGAACTTAATGCCTATCTTTTCTTCTAGAAGTTTTATGGCTTCAGGTCTTATAAATAAGTCTTTAATCTGTTTTCAATTTATTTTTGTATATGATATAAGATAGTGGTTCAGTTTCATTCTTTTGTGTATAGTTGTCCAGTTTTCTCAACACCATTTATTGAAGAGACTGTTCTTCCCCTATTGTATACTTTTGTCTCCTTTGTCATAGACTAATGGACCATATATTCATGGGTTTACTCTATTCTGTTCCATTGATCTGTGTGTCTCTTTTTATGCCAGTACCATATTGTTTTGATTATTATTGCTTTGTAGTATAGTAGGTTACTGCCAACATTTAACAATTATAAATAATATTGCAGTTTATGTCCCTGATAAAGGCCTTTTTGTTCTTATATGTAAGTGTTAGTATGGGTATATACAGGGAGTTGCCAAGTCATCCAGTGAGTATACTTTCTTTTTCTAACAGCCGGCACTATAGATTTCCCCTTCCAGATGGCTGTATCACAGAGAATGTGCATGAGAGTGTCAGTTTCCCTTTACTCTTAGATATTTTTATTATTTTAAAAATTTGCAAACGGAGCAAATTTGTGCTGCTTGTAATATTAATTTTTTTTTGCTTTCTCTCTATTATCTACAATGTTTGCTGCAGGATTTTAATAAAATAGTATATTCTCTATTATTCCTGTTTTGCTAAGAACTTTTTTTGTTTCGTATGAATGGACATCAAAGGGTATTGAATTACTTTTTCCTGCTTTAACTTCTATGATAAAAAAATTTCTTTAATTTTGAATGAAGCAATTACAGTAATAAACTATCTCATACAAAACCATCTTTGCATCCTTTGAATAAAGTATAAACAGTCATGATATATTAATTTGTTTATATGTTGCTGTATTCAGTTACTAATATTTCATTCAGGATTTTTGAATCTTTGTTCATTATATTCTTCTTTTATGCAGTCCTTGTCTGATTTTGATTTCAATGTTAGGAAAGCCT
This sequence comes from Manis javanica, assembly GCF_040802235.1. Classification (NCBI taxonomy): domain Eukaryota; kingdom Metazoa; phylum Chordata; class Mammalia; order Pholidota; family Manidae; genus Manis; species Manis javanica. The sequence goes on along the minus strand of NC_133161.1, from coordinate 61,403,320 downwards.
TATAAAATAAAGTTTTGCTTTTTCTCTTATTCATGATTTGGGACAATTGTATAAGGTAAGGATTAATTTTTAAATATGTGAATAGGCCAGGCAATTCTATGTTTCAATATTTATTTAAAGGAAATAATCAGAAAAACACTCAAAGATGAGTATCTGAAAATGTTTGCCAAAGAATTATTAATATTAAATAAAATTAAAACAGACTAAAAACTGAACAGTAGTGAAATGATTAAGTCAGAAGTTTTACAGGTACAAAGCCTGGAATTTGAGTATTCAGAACATTAAGAGGATTTTATCAAATAAAAAAAATCCAGTGGCTTATTCTGTTCTATAAATGCAGTATAAACTATTCCACACTTTTGAAAGTTCACAGTTTGAATTAGCAAATTAAACACTCTGAGAAGTCCTGCAGTTAAGATGCTTTTACAACTATTTTAACTTTGATACAGACCACCCCACTCCTCTCCTCTTCATAACTGGAACATTTTGGAAGACTTTGAGAAAGTAGTTTGGGAAACAAATTGTTTAAAATTTGTGTTAGATTCATTTAGTAAAACATTACTCACTAATTAATAAAGAATTTAACAAGGCATGTTTATTAACATAGAAAGTCTGAGTAATATGATTTTATATATATACTATGTAAAATCACATTACTGATATATAATATATATGTACTGTATATTATATATGTATCGCATATGTATATATGTATTATGTATGTATAATCTATATTATATATGAAGTAAAATGAAGCATATATAAAATGGTGCCATTTTGTAAGAGATTATCTCCATGTGACAACTTCAGTGGAACATTCTGGAAGGATATAGATTCAAAGGTTAATATGGTGAAGGAATTGTGGATGATTTTATTTTGTTTGTTTTTACATGTACTTTAAAAATTTCTTTAAAACATTTTTGCACTAGAGAGATGTTGGTTTGTAGGTAAAACAAAATGTATCCATTTAAACAGTTTTGGAAGTTTGGGAGTATTTTCTTCAGGTATCCAAAATTTAATTATAAAGACAACTAAAATAACAGAATTTTGAATGACAGTAGCATTACTGGAATAATAAGCACATGACATCTTTGAGTAGGTACACTACAATTAAGGTAGACTGTATTTGTTTATATGTAAAACATTGATTTATTTTTAGAAATTCAAATGAGCACTATATTGATTTTGCCTCAAGCATACTTTAATTATTAATTAATTGCCACATTCAAAATTAATGGTGAATAGAAATTCATAGTATTCAAAAATATAAATCAATTAACTTGACTTTGGATGAAAAGAAAAAATTTCTTCATGCTTAATTAAGTTAAATCATTCCATTAAAACAATTAAGATGCCATCATCAGCATCACTTGCTTCTTCACTTAGCTGACAAGACTGGGTGCACTTTGTTTTGTTCAAAGTGCACAGCCAGTGGTTCTGAGCACAGTGAGGTGTTTATCAGGCTTTCTCACAACTTTGTCGTTTTTGCCAAAATGTTCTCTTCCTTTTATATTTCATAAAGTTTATTCTATATAGGAGTCCTTTGAAGTCAAAGGCAAAACAAGATTTGGATAACTTGATTTTTCCACATCCGAGTTTTGTTTTTAAGACTTTTTTTTTATTTGTCCAGATGAATTTTCCTAGGGACTATATGTATTCTCAAGGCTCAGGTAGGTATGTACCCCAGCAAACAACTACAGGTGATTCCTAGTGATTTTGTGATGAAAGAAGAGGGAGGAGGGATGGACATAGATATGTTCATATGTTCATGTATAAATACGTTCTCTGTAAAAATAACAGAAGAAAAACTATTACAAATTTGTTTGCTGCAGAAAACCTATAGGCCAAGATAGGGAAAGGCCCCCCGAACTATACATTCTTTGTTAAGGCTCTTTATCTTGTTAAAACTGGAAACTTTTTTCTAAATGGGGACCAGGCTTATTAAACTATTTTACCATTGATGATCACTTCTTTTTGTGTTTATTCCCAGGTAATTCATTTTGATCTATAGAAAGTCAATAAATACCTGTCAACTATTTTATTATTTGTGCCCTTGTGGGGAACAAATATTTGTGGGGAATAGTTATTAGTTAGTAACTATTTTGAGAAATGCTTAGTATCAAAATGAAGAACTGTTTGAAATTAATATACATGGCAAATAAAAGTAAACTGGATATAATTAAGTGAATTGGACTCCCATCCATTCTGTCCTAATAATTATTTTTTACTGTACTTTCTCTTTTCTTTTTACAGATATAAAATTAATTCTTTAGAACATTTCATTCATGTCATTAGAGATGTCCTCATGTCTGGGCCAGTGGTAGTGCACTTCAGAAATCTTTGACTTATTTAAAAATTGTTTTGAAATTAATAGTGCCATTTGTTGGAGGTTTTTTTTTTTTTAGTGGTGGTGCAGATGGTTTGAGAGCAAACATTTATCATCAGACACCCAGGATTTTCACAAATTGCTTTAAAAACAGCCAATTTTTATTTAATCCCCAAACCATTGTTATTGCTTTTCCCCAGTAGAGTTTAGAATAAAGATATTTATGCAAAAACTTATTCACAACTTGATATTTAAAATGACTTTTTTATTTTGCCAATTGTGAGAGATTCTCTAGGAGATAAACAATAATTTTCTGGAAACTTGTAAGGTTTCCTTATGAGTGACTTCTGATCATTTGTGATAGTTATATCATTCCTGTGATCGTTTGCACAGATAGCCTATATATAAGTACATAAAAATCAAATAATGCTACAGGAGAAAGTTGTCAATTGATTCATTAGTTGCATCATATTCATTATTTCTTTTCATTTTAGTCCAAGACTAGATATTACACCCTTTGAGGAAACTGAAAAATTAAAGCAAGTTAAAACAATTTTGGAAAGATGCACAGGAAATTATAAACAGTGTTTATATCTGTAGAGTGAAACCACAGGGTTATTTTGGGTAAAATGAACTTTTAATTTTGCTTTTTACCCTCTGAACAGTTGGAGATTTTTACTATAAGCGTATTTGACTTTATAATAAAATAAATTAAAAAGTCATCCTGGTGTGCTATTGAATTATTCCAAAGAAGAGAAAACATCATATGCTCTTACTATTTATTGGTTTATAAGAAACCAAGCATAATTATATTTTAATTTTAGTAGTTGTTATTTAGGGTAGGTTTGCAGAGATCCAATTGTAAATACTAGAAAGTTCCTTCATGAAGACATATGTGGATTTCTTATCAAGTGACTTCTATCCCATTTCCATTTCTTCACAGAACTGGTAATGAAATTTTCAGAGGCTGTTTCAGATATAGCCCATACCTTACATGATGTAAGTGATAAAATTGTTTTATAGTTATAACTTTTCTGGTATCTTGCTGAGGGGAGGAAAAATTATTTTCCCTCTATACTTCTCAGTTTTTAGTTGAGACTCTTGTAATAAGAGATTAACAAGAGAAAAACTAGTTTCTTAACATGTACAATTCATGTATACATGGGTGCTATTCAGGAAAAATGAGTAGCTCAAAGATGTGGCTTAGAATTCAGGCTTAAATACTGAATTAATACTAGTAGGGAAATATGGTATTATAGGCCTCTTAAAAGAGAATAAATGATTTTTAGGAAAGATGAATGGGCTCTTAGAAGAATAAATGGGAGGTATGATAGTTTGTGAAAAAGTTTGTATGGGTGTAGTATGGACTTCAAATCTCTCCTGTGATAAGAGTCTATCTTCTCTGCTTTATAAAGGATTTACGAAATGGAATTCCTTTTGGAGGATCTGTCTTTAGGCAGATAAGGGGAATTCAGAGAAAACCTTTCCCACATTTATTGTTTTGCAACTGCCTACAGTAAAGTGGCATATTGTGCTACCCTTTACTGCCCTGGAAAATCATCATAATTACTTCAGAATTAGGTGATACAATATCCTTTATTAGAAGCTACCTTTAAAGGTCAACAAAATCTTGAGTAGAGCTAATTAACTGTCCAGTAAACAAACCAATATATTCTAAGGATTTTTTACCCTTGCATTTCATGATAGTTTTCTTCTAGATCCAGGGATTACATTTTAACTGAAATATAACATATGGGATAATTTCAATGGCATTTAAAAGAGTTGGCAAATACCTCTAGATTGATTAATTTAACAGATAAGTAAATATAAAAGGCAATCGCTAGAAAATTTAGAAATAAACCTAGTTAAAAAATCCTATATGTAAGAAATTATTCCCAAAGAATTTGCTATTCAATTGGATTTCTTAAAATGTATGTGATTTTCAATTATTACTGAAATATTCCCAATGTCTAATCTAAAAATTCAGAAAACCATCATTGTAGAATCTTAAATTCACATTCATTAATAAAATCTCCAGAGCAGGAGATTAATAGCATTTAGGAAGCGTACTTTCACTACAGGTCTAGTACAATCACTGCGTAGACCCTAGGACCCAAGGAGACACCTGGAGATGTCATATTAGTTATTTGATCATCATCAAAGCCTGAATTGTTCTCATCTTGGTAGTCATATGAGTACTGGTGAGTAGCACGATGTGTTCTCCCTGGAGGGATTTATTTTTGCATTTACATCTGTGATGAGGGAAAATGTCATGTCTCTGAATTTGTCTTTGGGAAATCGTCACAGTATGAAATGCAATGGCATGTCATTTTTTGGTGCCAGGCACTCTATTCAAAACTTTAAAGAAAAATGAGCATCTCTTGATCAAGGGACATGACCAGTTCTTTGAAAGTGTTTTATGTAATATTTATTATTGTTATTTTTGCTGATGTTACATTTCAGAAGTCTTTCCATATTTGAAATTTTTTCTTGTATATTTCCTCACTTAGAAAGTACATGAGAACTAGGTCACATTTTTAAATATGGCAGAAATGCAAAGCCTATACTTCACATTTGAATGAAATAGTAAAAATCATATTTATTTTGGTACTAATATTAAAAACACAGTTATTCATATGTGTGATTATAATCTTTATATGGGCTTTATATTTGAGTGGTTTCCAAATTACTAGGAGCAAAGCAATGTTTAAATTGAAGTTATGAATTATCTAATTAATGAAGGCAAAAACCTTATAGTTATAATTAAAGTGGCCCTGAGTTAATATAAATGAACCGCCCTCTTGCAGAAAAATTTCAACAGCCTTTTCTGGACTTATTTTCTTTCCTGTCTGCTTGTCAAGGCAGCTATTATCTTGAAATTATGTTCCCTTCCAGGTCTTTTTATTCCTTATTCAGAGCTCATATTTGGAGTGTCAAAACCCTAAAAAGAGGTCAGCTTACGGTAATTATTCTCACTAAGGTTGTTACCTGTATTTGGATATTACCTGGAAATTACTATTCACTGAAACAAAAAAATAAAATCTTTGTCAGTATGCCGGGTTTTTCCATTAAAAAATATTTTCTTGAGAAGAAACAGCAGCTTGGAAATAACAACCACAACTATTGTAATTTTTAAACAAAAGAATAATTACTTGTTGAGTTGTAGACTTAATTTCTAGTGTAAAACTTGTAAAAATATATTTTAAAAATCATGAATGATACTCTCTTTTGACAGAAGATTGTACATGGCTTCTTTTCCTCACTGTTATTTGTTTATAAATATTCAATAATTAAGTATAATTTTTATAAAGTAATTTAGGAAGAGGTTTTAAAATCAGAGTTCTGCCCCCCTCCGCCTTCCTCCCCATATACAAACATACATATACACGCAGGCACACACATGACTGGGAATGAATGTCTTGGGAAAAAAATGATTTAAACCTTTTTGTTACAGACAAGCTATTTGTGAGTAATTACTCACCAAATATTTTCTCTTTTATCCTCTCTTTTCCAGTATTCTCACATTTTTCACATCTTCAGAAATAGATCATTAGGGGTGCCAATATAGTCAAGAAACTAAAGAGAGATTTAGAATAGAGAAAGCAAATCATCCAAATAGGCTATTTTGGAAAGTAGAATACACATAAACATTTTATAAGGATATATGCATTTTCATTTAAAAGATATTGCTATGCATATAAATAGTAATGAAAATGGCCTGTTCCACCGAGAAAAATGTTTTTACCAGTAGTTCATACTTAGAAATTGTAACCAATTAGATTATGTGCATAGCAACTGAGGATAATAAACTCTCGTTGCTTAGCCATAATGATAGTATCTCACCTTTGAGTGGTGCTTTTATGGTTTACATAGTTCTTTCATTTATTATCTCAAATTATAAAAGAACTTTTATTTCCTTTTTGCCAATGAAAAAACAGAGACTCTAAGAGATTACATGTGTTCTGTGAGGTCAAATAGCAAGGTCCAAACAAAGGGCAGGACAATGCCAGAAACCCAGGTGTCTCCAAATCCAATACTTTTGCTCTTGCCTGAGACTCATGCTATTTCAATTTTGCAATAAACCTCGCTGAGTCACTATTAATGATTTGGTAGTAAATAGATTGTCAAGGACTATTCCTGAGATGTGTATTTTATCCCTGTTATCTTCTCTTCTCAGCCATAGTCATGTTGGCTGCCCTTGTACTGTCCCAGATCTAGCAGTGAGGATAAGCTAAATAGAAGGTGGGCTATGAAATCCACTCAAGGTTTCAGTTCCTGGATTGGCATGAGAGGGGAAAGAAAATGATCCATGTAACACGGTTTCTTCAAAACTGTACTGCATAGACTGTAGTGACTCAGATTTCTGGCCTATTCCAAACTGTTGTTTTATGGGTTGGAAGAATTCCATAACCATTGCTTTTTAATATATCCTAAGAAAGAGCACAACTAGTTCTAGACATGGAAAGCTGAGAGTTGAAAGATGAAGACCCTTTATGTGAGAGGCAGTATAGTGCAGCAGTTAGGATCTGACCTTAGACTCTGTGTTCTACTTCTGCCTCTGCTGCTTTCTAGTCCTGCTACCTTGAAGTTACATAGTATCTCAGTTTCCCCATCTGTAAAATGGGAATAATAACAAGAATAATAACACCTGTCTCATAAGGCCATTGTCAAGAATAGGTGAGCTAATATTTATGAAGTGCTTTCAGTGGTGACTGACACAGAAAGTGCTACACCAATGTTGAATATAATTTAGTAATGAAGACCTTTTTCTGCACTTGAAAAAAAACAGTGGTACAGCATATCTTTATGATGCCTATAGGTAATGTTCAAAAGTGAGAGCACACTTATGTTAAATATAACAGGATTATTGCACACTGGAATAGGATTATCATGTGTAAATCAGAACAAAGTACCTGCACATGATCAGTGAATATACCTAAGGGATATCATTTGCAATGGCTGAAATAGTGCATAGAAACTGTTGGGTGAATGATTTACAAATAGTTTATTATTAAAAAATCCTCTCTATCTCTCATTTGTGGAGTACAACAACGAAGCAAAACTGAAGGAACATAATAGCAACAGACTCATAGACTCCAAGAAGGGACTAGTGGTTACCAAAGGGGAAGGGTGTGGGAGGGCAGGTGGGGAGGGAGGGAGAAGGGGATTGTGGGGTATCATGATTGGTGCACATGGTGTGTGTGGGGTCATGGGGAAGACAGTGAAGCTCAGAGAAGACAAATAGGGACTCTGTGGCATCTTACTATATTGGTGGACAGTCACTGCAATGGGGTATTAGTGGGGTGACTCAATAAAGGTGAATGTAATAACCACATTGTTTTTCTTGTGAAATTTTTATAAGAGTGTATATCAATCATACCTTAATTAAAAAAATCCTCTCTAGTCAATAATTGAGTCAGTCAGCAAATATGTATTGGTTTATGACTTTCCCAAGATTGATAATTTACCAGGCTAAATTCACACTGGAGGAATCAAACAGGGAAACTATGCTGTTAGTGATCTAAAATCTTATTTAAAATTCCAAATGAAGGAATGGTGCTGGAAAATATTACATTTTTAGAGGAATTTTTAACTGCATGTTTCTGTTTACTCAGTTACCTGAGAAGCAAGTGAGGGGCAGCATACTGTAGTCACTCTGCTGTCCATGAAAGGATGTGGGCTGACTTCAGCCCTATCTAAGTTTGAATCTATTTCTGCCACATGCAGTATGTGTCAGTTTAGACAACTTAAACCTCCCCATATTCAGTTTTTTATCCGAAAAAGAATCATGAGGATAATAGTACCTACCCCATAGGATTGTTTTACTAAATGAATGAATGAATGATGTATGTGAAGGGCCTAGAGCTGTGCACTATGATTTAGCTCTTTTAAATGATTTGCATACCCTCTCAGTCTTAATGCTACTTCTCTGCTGTTCTCAAGACAGAAACTTGGGGATTATCTTTGATAATTTTTTTCTTAAATCTTCATACCCCACATTCAATTGTTTTTGCTATATTCTTGCCAGTGATATTTTACTAATCCATCTCCTAACTAGCCTATGATCTCTGCTGCCATTATTTCTTATTGAAGTTTTCTAATTATCTTTTATTTGATTTCCTTTCTGATAAATGTATACTGTACATTAACTAGCTAACTATTAGGGCAAGGGTTATGTTTATTTTTTATTTTTTTTGTGTGTGTTTGTGATCTTAATGCCATCCCACTGCCTAACACATAGTAGATACTAAATGCACACACACACACACACACACACACACACACACACACACACACACACAGTTTTTTTTAAATTAACGAAATAACAAAATTCTACTAACCATCACTAAAATTGCTCTTTGCCATGTAACACTGATCACATTACTCCCTGGTTATAACTTTTTGGTGGTTTCCTCTTTCTATTAGTTAGGGTTCTCTCGGGCAATTGTGACATATAAGATAAACCATCACATCATTGCACAGAGGTTAATACCAGACTCTGGGTTTGGAATCTAAGGCCCATGATGACTTGGTCTCTAGCTCTTCAATTGCATCCCATGCCATTCTGAACCACTCATAATGCCACTTATAAATCAAACATTCTTACCCTCTGAGTCACACCTAATGCCACCTTCACAACAAAAGTCCCTCTCACCATGCCACATGTCTTTACTCTTTAAAACTCATTTTTAATATTTTTCCCTTTCCTAAAGGCTTTCACGATGTTTTTCACTGTGCCCCCATTTGGAAGATTTTGGCCTTTACTAGTTTGTGCCTCTACTCTTCCATGAGAATACCCCCTAATATAGAACTCCCAGCACCACTGTAATGATTGTTGTGTGGTTTCTTCTAGGACTTCTCTGAGAGTAAGTGCAGCTCTGGGGGGAAGTGTGTGACCAACCCTGGACAAATCCCCTATGAAACTGGTGAAACCGAAATAAGTCAAGGGAAAGGGTAGGTTGGTATAAACCATTTTTATTGTTCATAGCTTGCTCGAATTCACTGGCCAGGCTTGTCACCGTCCGCCTCCTCCAGCCATGGCTTGTGCTCTGCTCCCTTGACACACTCTCTCCTTTCCACCCACCCCTTCCAGGAGGGATTCTATTGGCAGGTTCCTTGGTGACTGGAAGATGCCAGACCAATTATGCACCAGCAATGAAGGGGAGGAGAGAATGGTCATTTCCTCTCCAACCTTTGCTCTGGATTAATGGGAGGCCCTGCAATGTTAAACACTTATTGATATATAAATGAACTAAGGCTAGGTGGGAGAGTCTGGTAATTCTATAATTTACCCCACAGTAAGACTGTATTTTAGTCATCTTTTTATTTGCATCTCTAGTAGGGAGACAAGTTCTTAATGGGTACCTACTTATTATTGTTGAATTTACTAATGGGAAAGTGAATTAATGAGTTTGTTGTTTTTAAAATAGCACAAAACACTTTTGTTATTCTCATTATTCTGCTTTTCTAATATGTTTTCTCTTTTTAGAACCTAGAACATAATTTAAGTTGTTGATATTAGTAGAAACCATCCATCACAAACTTCATGGAGTTTGAAATTCTCAGCAATGGAGCATGTCCTGTAAGTATCCAGAAGCTTCTATTATATCACAGGCATCACCTCTAAGAGTAAACATACTACCATAGGCTGGTCTATTAAAGAGAATAAAATACCAGGGGACTGGAGAACCTTAGGAAAAAAGGGGATCCTGTAAAAATGATAATTTTTTTGCCATGTAAATGACAGATAATAATGGTATGTAAAAATTGTCATTTGTACAAGTTTTTAACCCATGTCTGGAAGCATGATTTAAAACATTTTCAATACACAAATAAATGAAAACATTAATTTATGACAGAACCATAGACTCAACTCCTGTGATAATGATATATAACCTCTGAAAAGCAGAAGGCACAAGATAAATTTTCCAAGCCTAGCAATATGGAAATCATGTAAATATGCTATTTAGCATTGATATACTAAAATATATATACTCGGAACTGAAGCCATAAAATCAAATATATTTAAAATGTAATGTAAATGAGCCCAGTAAACTGAATAAATTGGTTAACCATTTCATGTTTCATTATCATTTTTTGCTTTTTCAATTGTCATATTTTTGTAATTTAGCTAATGTATAATTGATGCTAGCTTCCTATTCTCTCCAAAGAAAATGTGTAAATGTAAAAATAATATTTAAAGTCCAATTCCATTGAGATATTTTAAACTTCTGTGAGTTATTCAGGGTTTATACTTAGGTGAATAGTAAAAAAATTTCTGTAGATGCTATGGCTTTCTAAATTAAGATTCTCTATATCCCTGGTACTCTAGAATATGCTGAAAAGACATGATAAAAAATTGTTTTTTTTGAAACTGAAACTAGAAGCTGGAAAATAATCCTTGCATTATGTTCTGTACTTCTGTAGCACAAGTTCAGATATTTCTCAGATATTCATGCTGTAGTTGAATAAACACAGAAGAAAGAGATGACCCTGTTTCTTTTGCCAAGGTTAAGCTTCATGAGGAATAAGAAAACAGAGAATTCTCCTCTCCTGAATATGCACTCCCTGTAATTGATCTTTGGTGAATCACCTTAAATCATGTGCTTTCCTAAAGCATGCTCTGTTGTGAAAGTGCTCTCATTTCTCATACTTTGGGTGGTAGCACTGACTTGAAAGGGGCAGCATGTGTGCTCATAATCAGGGAGTTGGAGGAAGATGACCAGGTTCAAATTCAGGGCAGGTTATCTAACCTCTCCAAGATTTCATTTCCTTAGCTTGAAAATCCTGGTATTTAATATCAATAGTCCCATTGCATTGTTGTAAGCTTTGAATGGGATAATCTGTGTAACCTGGCCCTGAGTAAGTATGCAACAAATGTGTATTGTGATGAGTAATTGATTCTCCAGTTTTCTATGCCTTTTGTTTTTGTTTTTAACAAGCATTTTGGGAAGGAATAGACTTTTTAAAATTTGGCAATTTTGACAGTTTTATGACCTACAACTTTCATTCTAAACATAAAAAAAAATCTTGATGAAGTTTGTTGTACATATAACTTACTTTTAGTTTGTTTGTATAATGTCACTGTCTCATCTTCCTCCAATTTTCATCTCCCCCCACGCACTGCATTTGACATTTTTGTCTAGGAGATAAAAGGAGAAGTTAGAGGCTGGGGATAGTTCTCTTCAGTATTTCCCTGCTTAATTCCCAAAGTCTCTTTTCCATCACCTACATTTTGCTCCAGGTTCACACAGGTACAGGAAATTAACAACAAGGCAGTGCCATCCCATTGCTGTGCTTTCAGCAGACGATCTGACAGCCAGACCTAAGTAAACACATGCTTATCAACAACCAGCCCTGCTTGGCAGGAGACAGCTTCTGGCTGGGACAGTGGCATCCTGGAGTGGGCCTCCTGGTGTCATTAAAGGTACCTAGCTGCCAGTCTGAAGTCCAAACTTACTCCTTTTCTTTGTTCGCTCCCCCCTGGAAGTCATATATCCCATAGCCTTTTGTTCTGGTCTATACTACTTTTACCATCCTATCCAGTTCAGAACAAGCTAATCCTACTAGTTTTTTATTCCATTATTCAGTGATTAACCTAAGTAATTTATTAATGTGCCTAATGTAAGCAACAAGAGAATTACTCAGAATTATTTACATCCCAAAGTATAGAATATGAAATACTTTAAATTGTTTAGATTTTCTGATGTATTCAAATATAATGCTAATTTAGGTAACAACACACAAAAATGATTCTAAAGAACTTAATTTATAAAAACAGTTGAAATGATCTGGGTAAAGACAGCTGATCTTAGATTCAGAGATATCTTTATAAAGGTGACAAGAAGTTATTAAAATATCAGTCAAAAGTTAAATGTTTGCTTCTTTGTTAGTATACATATAAGAGCTGATAATAAAAGATTGACTGCCTATATGGGATCAAGGAGTCTCAGAAATCTCTAAGATAAACATGCAATCATACTGTAATATATAAATTATCAAATCAACATGTTGTAGATCCTAAACTTACACACTGTTTTATGCTAAATATATTTCGATTAAAAAAAAGATCAATGACATAAATCTTATCAGTAAACTGAGGTACAGTGAATTTTATTTCTGGTAAGTCTTATAAATGTGTTTACTTATTATAAATATGTTTAATTTAGTAGTTATAGGGGATTAAACATTTTTTGAATTCTCAAATATGTATTTTCTTATTTTTTGACTTGTACATTGCCTAAATTCTAACTTTTCCTCTGGGATTTTATTATGGCTGATTACTTTAGTCAATACTTGAACGTAGGAACGTTCACTGAATTAAACTGGAGGAACAAAGGTGGACGGAAGTTGTGTTTTTCTGCCTGCCATACTCCTCATCTTCTGTTGGAAAAAAAAAAAGCACTTTTTGTGTATTTATGTTTATATTTGGCCCTCCTATAACTCATTCCAGAGCAACTCTGATTCTACATTTTATCATTTCTTACCCGAAATGACAAAATCACGGGTGAATTCCAAATGACTCTCAAAAAATGACAGGAAGATGGGTCTGTCATGTCAAATGCTGAAACATGCTATAATTAGAAGAAAATAACTTCTGTTGGGTGAGTGTGTTAGGGCAGTTTGTTTTTTTTTCTGGAAGACGGGTTGCGTGCGCCAGCGGGGTCTACATATGCAACAGAGCGGCAAGAATGTCAGGGTGGGCTCTGCCCTTCTGTTGCCTCCTGTGATGGACATGGTCTCCGTCATCATGGACCCTCAGGTCCCTACGCTTCCTGCTGCAGAAAGTTCCTAGAGTGTCACATAAGGCTGCTGGAAGCGTGAATGTCAGATCAAGCCCCACTGTTTTCTCTGAGGTTCGAGCCGAACCTGGGTAGTGTGTGCCAGTGTTTTTCGAATCTGTGCTGGTAGGTGAAGCGGGGCTTTTTTCAAAACAGAACAAATCAACAACTACTATGTTTTTTTCACCCAGATATTTTCTTCACTTTCTAAGTCGTCATGTCTCTTATGAGGCTTGTGATTTTCCAAATGAAGGCAAGACAGTTCTGCGTATTTTTGGTTTATCTTCCCATCATATTCCTTTCTTAAGACTTTTTACTCAGTGCATACTTAAGGAATGGGGGAGACACAGGATAAAGAAAACAAAGATCAATGTCTTAAAATATCATTTACTCATAACAAGTTACAATGACTACAAACATAAAAATAAATATGCAATACCTGGATGAAAAAACTATAATATATTAATGACTAATAAATGAATGAATATTAGTTTTTAAAATCCTTATGATTTCTGTTATAAAGCAGTGAAACTGGAGCTGAATACATATGGACATTTAATTGCTGATGAAAGTGTCATTTCAAATAATAGGAAAAACATGAATTATCTCATAAATCATATTTAAAACTGGCAGGTGATATAGGGAAAAAGATGCTGGATTTCTAATTCTGTTTTATGCAAAATAGAGTCTGATTTGACCTTTAAATGTACAAATTTGAAACCATAAAAATACCAAGAGGAAAATTAAAAATAAAATTCTTATAGGAGACTGTTTCCAAGTAAAACACTAAAACTAAAAACCATATAAGAAACTTTATTTTGACTGCACACAATTTAGAAATGTTTAAACTACAATGAATACTACAAACAACGTAGAGATTAAAAAAAGAGAAATAAATGCTTGCCAAATGTCAACTCCTCAAAATTAACCTATCAATTTAGAACTAAACAAATAGAAATATGAATAATTTAGGAAGGGGTGTAGTAGTTGTTGATTTGTTTTGTTTTGAAAACAAGTCAACATTTATTGAACTAAATGTGGTTATTTGCATATATTTCTTGTCACACCAAATAGCACATAAAACATTTTAAAAATATTTTTCATGTTTCAGTCATCTGTATCAGGTCATGTCAAACTTCAATTATGTTTTAAGTAATAGCAAATCAATTAGTTAAAATATATAGTACTTGTAAAATCTAATTCCAAAGGGTGCAATGAACTGGGAATGATATATTGTTAAGAATTTTATTAAAGACATTTATATTCTGGAAACACTCTCTTAAAAAAATTATATAAAACTTCAGTGATTAAAAAAATTATGTAAAACTTCAGTGAAAGCAAAATGTAGCCTCAATTAAGTAACAAGTTCAAGAGAAAACATCTGATACCTTGCTGTGCCTCTGATATTGGTGGATATTGGAGGGGGGTTGCCTGTTATAAACCTGAATCAAACCTGCAGCTCACCTTCCATTAGGGGGGCCCTCCCAGCCCACCCCTCAGCTCCCTGAGGACCTGAGGATACAGAGGAGTCCTGCCTCTGTTGGACCTCCACCTTGGACCTCCTGTGGAATGGCAAGTGCTACAGAGTCCCCTGGAAAAGCTGGCTTTAAAATTCGGATGCAGTTAATTTTTGCCTGTGGTGAAGATTTTCTCTACTTAGATCCCCTAAACTTTTTCTTGGTCAACAGAACTGTCAGACAACTTTCTTGAGCTATTTTCTCATGGGAGCTGATGCACCTTTGATTGAAAGAAATGGTGTCTTTCATTTTTTTTTTCCCTCCAGATATTTGGCTATCTTCCTGTAGGAATAAAGACTTTGATGAATGAAGTTGATGTTTTCATACATTCTGGGAAATTTCTCCTCTATTTCTAAGTGGTAAATTCCATCCTTCATTGATTTTCTGTGAAATTGGGTTTCATGTTCTGAATATAGTCAAGGAAGTGTCTGGAGTTTTAGCGGAAGCCTTTGAACTTACTTTAAAATTGTGAATTTTTATACTGCTCTTGTTGGAGACTTTTGAACTATAAGTAATTAATGCATTTGATTTTCTTCACAAAACATTTAAAATAGTCCTTGTTTTTCTCTTTTGTGTTTTTTTAAGGTAACACTTAAGTTTACATCAGCAATGAGTTTCCTCAAATTGACATCTGGTCAATAATCTTGGTCTCCATTTTCTGATTTGCCCTTTTTTTCTAATTCCCCTCACTATCATCCTGTAATCTTTCATAAAGGGAGCAAGTAAATTTATCATCTTCAGCACACATTCAGTCATAGATTTTAATAATCTCTCCTTATCATTCACAACCTTTGGTTTCCTTGGGTTTTGAAATTTTTAAACATTTATTTCTGTTCTTCAGCTCTGCCACTCTCTCCTATAAGCATCTTCTTGGGCAAGCAGCTTTAGGATTTCCTGAAACTGAACATTTTCCTTAAAACCATTAACTATTTCCTTCTGATGTTCTTCTACATTCTTCTAAGATGCCTTTAAGATACTTTTGGCCCCAATTGCTTGGGACTGAAGAGAATTGGATGTCTTCTTGACTCGTCTGTCCTGAAAGAGAAGTCATCTTCACTCCATGAAGTAAAATTTCAGGGGAAGGATTCTTCTGTTCTTAGTTGAGAAGTCTGCTCTACCTCCCAGGGAAAGGTGGACCTGTTCACGTCTGTATTAAGTGCTGCCAGACAGAGTCTGTGACTGTAGAGGAGTGGCCTGTACTGCGGGTGGCATGCGCATCTATGAGTCTGATCTTCTTACTGACTTTATGATGTTTTTCACTGGAGGCAGGAAATCTTTGGCTGGCTTATTTTTTCTCAAAGTACTCAGCCATTTCCCTGAATGATCAAATTAGTACATATCAAAATTTCCAAGGGAAATTGAAACAGACCTGAGCCTTGTGTGCATAATTTGGACATCACCACACAGCAGCCACAGGACTAACTGGAAGAACATTTCTGTGGCCCTTAGGAGTTCTTCCCTGGCTCCAATGGCCGCCTCTGCCTTTGGCCAGTAGCTTATGGGCTGCATACTGCCTTCCCAGAACTCTGTGCATGTTCTACTGTAAACCATGAAGTCCTGATAAGACCATTAGCAGGGCTGTGGGTGGGGTTTACGTTAAAAAAATACTGCAGTCTAACTTCGTTGTGGATGTGCTGAGTAGGAAGAGCTCTTATTTGTACAGTGCACTGTGGAAAAGGCAAATTACAGCTGTAACAGCCCAGCCCATTGCTCTAGGTTCGCTTGGCCCTACATGAAACCTGGGGGATCCAAACATTCCAGTTTATCATCAAATCTATGGAACAGAGAGTGGATAAACCTGTGTTCCATTCTGACTTTTCAAAAGCTTCATGATCTGGGACTTAAAATTATAATCAATATTTGAGGAAAACTATGCAGATTATAAATAATCTTTCATTAGAATATTTTTATTTAGCTGACTATCCTATGAGATTCACCATCCTAGGAGAAAGCTAAATCTCTTTTGATCTATAATTTCAACTTTAGGTTAAATAGCTTGTTCCAAGGACACAAACCATTAAGTTGAAGGGTTGGATTCTGAATCAAAAATCATCCGACTCCAAGAACAGTTTTTTGTTTTTTTAAAATATATCCTTAATGTCGTACCTTCCTCTCCCTCCCTTTTTTAAACATGGATTTCTTAAATAATTTCTGATGTCCATTCAACTAAAAAGTTCTATAATCTCTTCATTATTTTTGTTCCCTCTTATTACAATAGCAAAGTGACCATTTTTGTAGCATATTATTTACCCATTTGCTTACTTAGCTTAATGGAATAACAAGTTCTAATGTCTGTCCTCTATTCCTCTGTTACTTTTATCTACTAAATCTCAACAGGAGTGTGGAGTAACATTCCATTGAATACTAACAACCTGCTTTTCTTTCTTTTAAATTTAGTCTGTAAGATTATGTTCAAGAGAGACTTTTTAGAAGGACTTGGAATAATTGTTATAAGTAGTTGAGTATCTTGAAATTAATTGTATTTTTCTTGGGTATAAATTTCAATTTCTTTTGGTTATAAATAATAAAATATTTGGAAGGAAAAAGATTTTTATTGAATATTTTTATTTATCTAATTTACATTTGTAAGTCTGATGTAAGTTGTTAAGACAAATTATTAAGCATTTAGTTAATAAAGTTTCAGACCTCTATTTTTTATTAACAGACCTCCGATTAAGGAATGAGCCTATTTTATTTAATAATTTAATTCTATTTAAATTAGCACATGCATCAAAAGCCACAGCATATAAGGATAGCCTATTACAGACACCTAAGTAAAAATTTTTATCCAAATAATCCTTGATACTTTCTCTTCATTGCTCTTTAAAAACAAAATCTGTGATAACAAAAATCCCCAAAAAACAAAACCATACAAAAATTTCTGAGTTTTCATTTAGGATTGGTATCTACGAACCACCTCTGTATTTCCCTTTATAGTGAAGGATGTTCTCAAATATAAGGAAAAGCACTAACACAATAGAAACATGACCTATGGCTTCCAACCAGTAGTGGTGGAATGTGGGGAGCTGGTTGCCCTAGGGGAAGGGATTCCTCAAGGGGCTAAAATAAAACAATGTATGGATTTCCAATGAACTCCATTAAATTGATGCAAATTGCTTGTGTGTGGCGGGGCAAATATAGGTATCCTGAAATTCTCAAAAGCCTCTGTAACTCACAAAAATTCAAGACCCACAAACCTTCATATAGTGATGCAAATTCTCAAATGCCAACAATATCTAGTCATTCTAAACTGTCTTTAAAATTGTTAATTAAGGAATTACTACTTGTTTTTTCTTAATGCTACTTATCAATTTTATTCCTCGTCAAGAGCAGGCACCAAGTGGTGTGGGGGAGGAGGAGATGCAGAGCCAAACCGATAGCCATCCACCTTTCCTGAGCCATGCCAAATAAACACACAAGTGAACAAAAGTTATGTGCTTGTTATGAAAATTAAGCTTGAAGGCAAGTCTGCTTACCTTTCTTCAACCAAATTACTCACCTACACCCATTTATCTAGGAATTTCTGAAGCTTCCTAGGTAGTAATTAGTGCTAGGAATAGCTGAATGTACTTAGCCTTTTAAAACCAGAATCTTTGTTTTACCCTATACCTGTCTTCCCACAGAACATTCTGAGTTCTGTCCTGTCCTATACTTCCATCTCTAGAGACCATCAGGGGCTCTACCTTCACTGTGCTGCTGGAACCACCTTCTTAAATGACCTTCTCTGTCTTAAAATGCCCCTATTTCCTATGGAAAAGTCACGTTGAAATTGTTCCAGATAGGATGCATTTAGGATATCCTTTCTCTCTTTTACTTCCTTAATTATATTCATGTTTTTCTACTGGTCTCAAACAACCCCACCACCCCCATTTCCTCCACAGGTTTTTAAGCAATTTGAAGCCAACTTTCAAAGAATATGTCTTATTTCCTTTTTATAGCCTTTCTTTTCCTGGATCTGTCATATTGCTTTGCATAGGGTAGAAGTTTACTGAATAAAAACCAAAGAGTTGGACTACCACCCAAAAGCAGAACATTTTCCTTGCATCTTATTTAGAACATACCTTCTACTTGTTCAATATAAGAAACAAAACCACCCCAAGGATAGGATGGGAATGTGGGGGCAAGGGCTAAAGAGAAGGATAAGGTGAGTGGTGGTCCTGAAACAGCAGAGCCTTGCTGTCAGCGGAGATCCCTGAAGCCTGCTGTCTGGTGGAGCTGGCTTTCGCTAAAAACCCTGACATTTTCCATGGAGCAGGGTTTCTGTGCGCTTCTAAGAAACGCTCCCTGGTTTTCACACGCCCCGCTCGTGTAGTAATGACATAATAAAAGGTGTCAGCATTTGACATTCAGTTCTCTAATGGATCTTTTCTCCTTCCTTTCATCAATTTCCCTTGCCATTCAACTGAAAAAATGTCCTCACAGAAGGGATTAGAATTTCTTTATGTCTCTCCTCTGCTCTTTTTGTGCTTGTGTGTGTAACTTATTTTTGAAGTACCAGATGTTTTAGGCAGCTGGTCTTCTCTATTTAATTTTTATCTTATCAACAACAGAAGAATAAGTTTACTTTTCATTTTATACTCTTCTCTAAGGGAGGTAGAATAATTTTGAATATTCTATTAGAATAATTTTGAATGAGGGAAAGTGTTGAATGTGTGTGGGGGCATGGGAAATAGTGTTCAGAGAAAGGGGGTTGTGGGAAGGTTGGACCTACTCCTCCCCTCTTAAAGTGTTTGACGCAGGGAATTAGTGACTAGAAATTTTAGATTCTTTGGTTAATGATACCCAGACTTATACTATTAGAATGTTTTTCTAAGTGACTGCGTAATCAAATCCCATTTTTTCAAAAGGGTTATGTGGTACCAGCATTTTAATTATGATTTGCTCTAGAATTCCAAAAATTACAAAGCATTCTTTCTCACTTAAATTTATTTGTTGACCCAGGTCATCCGTAGTTTGCTTTAGTTGTGACTAAAGTAACCGCTACTTAAAATATAATTCTTTTTTCAAGAATGCTTTCATCAATGAGAAACTTTGCAACTCGCTTTAATAAGTTCTTATATTAAGTAAATAGAAGGACAATCAAAAGTATGGAATATATGTTTTTACTTGTTGTGATAGACAATTATAGTACAACTTTTCTTCTGCAAACACAGTAATTCAAATTAAACTCTTGGCAAGACTTCCCAATTTGACTCTGTTACATGCAATATTATTTTGGTGTTTTCTAAAGGGACGGAGATAGAAAAAGAAAGAGAATTATATTTTAGAATATAATATGACTAAGCTATAAGCCTCTACTGGTAGTAGTTTTTCTGTGCACAATTTTCGAATATACCAATCAGTTAGCTTTTATGAATCTAGATGCCTTTGTAATCACCACGCTGACCATGATATAGATCTCCAGCACCTAAGGAGGCTCCTTCATGTCTCTCCCCATGTCAACCCACAAAGACAACCATTATTATAACATTTACTATCATGAGTTAATTTTTTCCTACTCTTCAACTTCATATAAATGGAGTCAAAAACTTTCCTCTTTTGAGTCTGTCTTCTTTTGCTGAACATTATGTCTGTAAAATCCATTTAAATTGCTGCCTGCAGTAGTGGTTCGTTCTTTTTCCTTACTGAGCAGCATGAATACTGCCCAATTTATTTATCCATTCCACTGTTCATGGGCATTTGAATCAAACTCAGTTTTGGACAATTATGAATAAAGGTTCTATCTATATTTTTGTATATGTCCTTTGATATATATAAGAACTCATTATTGTTAAGCACATTCCCAGGTTCAGACTTACTGGGTCATAGGTATTTCTAGTTTTCTGTATAGCCGAATAATATTTCAAAGTAGTTGTGCAAACTGACACTCCCACCAGCAGTTTGTAAGAGTTCCGGTCACTCACATTTTAGTGATCACTTTGTATTGTTACTTATTTTCTTGTTTATCTGTTATGAATATTTTCTATTTTCTAGTTTCACTTTGCAATTCTCTAATAATTATGTGCTGAGTATCTTTTCATATGCTGTTGGCCATAATACTAGTTGTCTCTGATAACTGTAATTACTCAAATATTCCTTTTGGCTTTTAGTCTCTTGCTACCTCTTAATATTCTTGTCACTCTTTCCTTTTTGTTAATTATTTTCAAGCTAAACCTACTTTTGCTCAATGTAATAATCACTGCAAGATAGACCCTATAATATCTCAGAGTGCAGGAGTCAAAATTTCCAAACAGAAACTGTCTTTATGCTTGTAGTCTTTCACTAATTTTTTAGTTTTTAAATAAGAGGCTTGGACCTAATTATAAATTGTTTACCTTTTGGTAATAATGACAAAAATAAAAAAGAAAGACAAGTTATTTTATTTTGCTTTCCTAATATCCTGTGCTAAAATTTTGTCAATTCATAAACTGTATCATATATAGTGTTTTTTTTAAAACTATCATGGTTAAAAATGCATTATTGAGATTAGCATGAGTTGCTTTCTGACATAAAGAGTTCCTATTACTACTGAATTCAAGCAGAAATTGATGACCATCTGCCAGAGAATAAGAATTAATTTTTGAACTTAATTGTAGGTTAGACTAGTTGTATTTTAAGTTTCCTTCAAACTCTAAGGTATTTTAATGCTAAAATATGAAAATTCCTCTTTATGACACAAACATTTCAACTACATACCTTTCTATGCTCACTTTTCATTAGCTTACTTGATCTTAACAACTACTCTGAACAATATGCTGTAAATGTTTTATTTTTATTTTATGGATGCAGAAAATAGGGCCCTGAAATTGTTTCATCTGGTTAGTCTATCAAGTGGCAGGGCCTGGAATAGGTTGCAGTCTCCCTGGCACTGGTCCTGGTTTTCAATCACCACATCTCTGAGGCTGGAGTTTATAACCCCAGAGAATAGGAGGAGCAAATAGACTTCTAGATACAGGCACAAAGGTTTTCTCACATGCTGTTCATTTTATACATTCACTTGGAGGATTTGCCAGAAAAAAAATACATACTGTTGAGATCAGATTGTATACAGAACACAATGTAGGGTGAATTGAAAAGTGGTAGCTGCAGTAAGATTTAGGTTAACATGATTATCTCAGGAGCTTGGAAAGGGTCAGACTGATGAGAGATACAATGAACATGCTATAAAGAGAGAATGAGTGCAAAGGTCTGTATAGTTAAGTAAACAATACCTTGTGAGCATACCTTATTCCTACTCTTGAACTTCATATAAATGGAGTCAAAAACTTTCCTCTTTTGAGTCTGGAATAAGGTGAAGTTTGTGGACTTAGAAAATTCTCAGTACACACATTGCACATGCCTTTTCTCTATACAGAGAGTGTAAATATCAGGAATGAATCCTTAAAAACATATGAAGAAATGGGAAAAAGTAAAAAAGTATAGCTACTTATTATTCAGCTAAAATACTTTCTTTATATATATATAGACTTTCAAATCAGTTATTTTGAGTTAAAAATGCCCAAATCTGAATTACAGGATTGGTAACTTAGGTAAATATACTGGCATTATGTCCAAATGCAAAGTTCAGTTTTCCCCAAGAAACTCCTTTGTGCTGTATAGATATTGAAAACCAGATGGAAAACCCTGTCCATTTTTTATTGTCTTCAGCATGGCTGGTGTTTTAATCACTTGCCAAGTCATGGCCACCTGTGGCTCTGTTTTGGCAGCTCTGTGCTTAATAGGCCAGACATTCTGTTCACAGGAAGGGCCTCCTGAAGCCTAACTAAAAAGCAAGTAATTCACATGACCAAGGTTCTGATAATAAGGATTTGCTGAATACATAACTTGACGTGTTTTGCTTTGAGCAGACACACTATCCAATGCTTTTGTTGGCATCACTGCCAAAGACTTTTGCACAAAAACAATTAGTAGCAAGTCTTTTGATTTTCCACACAGGAAATCCAGCACAGAACAGCCAGTCCTCTAAAGATATATCCTCTGTTTTCCTATTGTTTTCATTCTGTTAAACACCAGCCATTAACACATTGATGGACTGATTACTGGGACTCAGGACCTCTTGAGGGTATGACACTCATGGTCTCAAGGCTCGCAGATGGAAGTCTGGGGAGAGGAAATCCCGGGGCAAAATACCTCTAAAACCGAAATCAGTCAAAGGGAGAAATAAAGTTTAAAATCTATTTATTGCTTACAAACTGCAGTCCGGGACCTCCTCTCTTTCCTGTTCTGGCAAATCCTCCAAGTGAATGTATAAAATGAACAGAAGCAAAACCCGGCCCTTCCCTCACCCCTCAGGTACAGATAAGCCCTCCTTGTCCAGGTAATTACCCATTGGTGTGGAGAAGAACTTCTCTCCACCCCTGAGGAATGGTGTAAATGCACTAAAGCCATACTTGTTTCCACCTCTGAACACCTATTGATATGCAGATGTACTAAAGCCAGAGGAGATATTCTGGAAATGTTACAATTTTAACCACACACCATGTTTAGTTCAAAGGCCTTCAGAATCACCTAAACTGCAATACTGGCCTTGATGACTCAGTAAAAAATCTGACCAGAGTGTAAAGCAATAAATAGATAAGGTGCATAACTGGCTAGTTCTTCTAGAAGATTCTAAATGCTGCCATATTTTCAACTATTTTTGGTAATCTGAAAAATGTCTTTATCTTTTAAAATGATTTATTTGTAGTTTGGGTCCCTATGATAAATGTGGCTTGACTTCAAATACAGAATCTAACAAGCCATTTAACTTTGGAGGAATACTGAGTGCTTGGCTCTCTATTATCCCTACCTAGAAACAAAAGCATGGGAGAATTGATTCTGAGGACCCTCGTAGTGGTTCTCAATTTGGTCTACACATGATATTCCCCTGGGGAGCTTTAGAAAATGTTGTTGCACATGTCCTACCTCTAGAAATCCTAAGTAATGGTCTGGTCTGGTAGGAACTCTGAGTAGTAGAATATAAAACCTTGACTGCACAGCAGAATCACAGGGGAGGTTTTAAAAAATCAATGCCTAGTCTGCAGTAATATTCTAAAACTTCCCAGGTGACTACAACGTGCTACCAAAGTTGAGAGTCAGTGCTTCAAAACATATGATCTGTCAATTAACAAAACATATTCAGGAGATCTGTGGATATGTTGGTGTTGGACAGTGTATGCATGTCAGATTACTCATGCCATGTAGACTAGTTAAATTTTGTACGTCCAAGCAAATGTAGTCAGAAAATATTTACTGACTACTCACTATATATTATGTTCTTCACTGAATACTTACAATCATATTTATGCCACTTGTATAAAAAGGTTTCTTGAAATCACAAAATTTTTAAAAATTGCAACACTTCACATTATAGGGCAAAATTACATTTCCTTTCCCAACTAAGAAGTTCACAAGTATACCTCATTTAAAAACTAACATTAGTATCTACAAACAATGAAAAGTGAGCATAATCTTTGATCTAGCAATTCTACTGCTAGCAAGTTATGTTAAGAATAAAGTACATGGAGATATTTATGTAGGGATATTTATCACATCTTTTAAAATTAACCCCAAACTCTACAGAGCATGCACTATAAATTACAGTACAGCTACATAATGAAATAGTATGTAGTCATCAAAATTCTATATGTATGATTTCAACACAAATATTTCCATGATTATATGGTCTGCATGAATATATATAAAAAAGATAACTGCTCTCTGTTATAGTGGGGTTAAGAATAATTTTAACTTTGCAATTTTTATTCTATTCATTTGTAATTATAATTCTACTATGTGTTACTTATATTAAACATTTTTTAAATGCTTATAAGAACAAAAATCAATTAAATGCTAAAAAGCCAGTTTGGTTCTATTAAGTATTACTTAGCATTCATTTTTTTGTTTTGTTTTTACCAATTTATAAAAGACTTACTAATTATTCCATTAAGTATCATATATTTTGTTCTGAGGGAAAAAAGGAGATATAGGCGTGAGTTCTCTGGCATGGCTCAGAAAAACAATGAGCTAGCTGGGATTTTTGGAAGCATTGAAAGAAGGAAAAGATTACAGTTCTAACTATTTCTAATTTAGGTGATTTAAAAGTGACCAAAACATAGCTGCAAACCAGTTAAACTGTGGTAGGCAGAATGATCTCTGACCCCCACTAATTCCCAGAACATGTGAGTTTCACGTGGCAGAGAGCGCTCAAGGTGGCAGATGGAATAAATGTTGCTCATCATTTGATCTTGGGCTATGGAGCCTACTGGGGATTATCCAGGTGGGCCCAATGTAATCACAAGGGTCGTTGCAGTGAATGAGAGAAGCAGGAGAGTCAGAGTGAGGCAGTGTGGGGAAGATGTGGCCCCAGTTAGTGGCTCTGAAGGTGCAGAAAGGGGTCAAGAGTCAAAGCATACAGGGGGCCTCTAGAAGCTGGAGAAGACACCAAAACTGTCCATGGGGTCCCCAGAAAGCAGCACAGCCCTGACAAGATGATGATTTTTAGCTCAGGAAGACCCATTTTGCACTTTGTACCTTCAGAACTGTAAGTTAACATATTTATGTTGTTCATGCTCATTAAGTTTTTGATAACCTGTCACAGCAGCAATAAGAAATGAACACAAGTGCTATGTGATCTAAAATGTGGGAAAAAATACTCAGAAAGGCTTGTACTTTGGCTTGTTAAGTTCCTTTTTCATCCCTTTCCCGACTCTGTTCCTTTACCCCAGTTAAGTGGAAATTTTTACAGCTGTCTGTTTTATTTGTTGCTAATAACAGTGATACTGGGTTAGCGGTGAAGCAGAAACTGATTTTCATGTAAATCTTGGAGAAACGTGAAAGAATAGAATGCATACTGTGAAGTACTGAATTGGGAGAAGACTGACAGTAATGCAAGGGATTTAATTTTTAAAATTTACCAGAATTTGTTTGTAGTAGCCATGAAGTAATTAGTTTATCATTTCTTAAGGGAAAGGGACAAAATTGTAAATGTAAACGTAAGAATGCAAACTCGAAGTCATCTAGTCCAAGAAAATTATTTTCATTATGGCTTCAAGGAAAGGAAAGAAATCTACATGATTGCATAAAGGCCAAGGGATTTTGCTTTGTTGCCATTCATTTGCTTGGTTGGTTTTTCAATTGTTGAATGATCAGGAGAATTAGAAGTGCTAAGGTCATAATAAGAAAATGCCAGACTTATACACTTGAACTCAATTCAGTGGCTGTAACCAAAACAGTGGGAATTGGGGTGAAATCTCTAAGGCTTCTGTGATGCAGAAGATAATATCTTGTAAAGGAGGTGATGATGACTTGTCTGCACCAGAAAACAATAGCTGAGTATCTCTTAGCAAACTGTAATTTCATGATTGGTTATGAGGCCAAACAATGTGTAACTGAAAGGCAGAAAAAGTGTGCACCGTGTGGTGAAGGTAAGTGAGCTGTGTTTTTAATTGCTCTGTTTATTGATGACATAATTCATAGCAATTTGAGACTAATGATTTAGCAGTATTGTATGTTTGTTTTCTTCCTGAATGGTTGAACAAAATTGGGAAGGAATAAGAGATAAAGGTGGGATTTGGGAGGGGGAGGGGGAGGCAGAGGGCCGGGGAGGTTGACAAGAAGGGAAAAGCAGCTTGCAGTAAGTGGAGGGGATATTTCTGTTACCAGACAACTCTGACGATAGTGCACTAACTGTAACGGGTTAACGGGCTTTGCCCCACAGTTTATCACAGCTGTTAGTATATTAAGCTTTGTTGAGATGTTGAATTGTTTGGGATGCTGTCTTGCTAATGGGTTTCAGCACCAGGCAAGTTCGGTATGGATTCAGTGTGACCAAAGAAATTGACAGCAAAACGTTCTTTGGGGAGAAAGGGTTTATTACCAGGCTTGTTTCCCCGGCGGTAGGTCGAGCACTAGCGTCTCTGCCTCCACACAGAGCACTGGGCCGAGCTCTCTATGTAGCACAGAAACAGCTTATTGCCTAAAGGTGTGGAAGCGGTAGCCTAGCAACAGGCCAGTTACATCATCAGGTGGTAAGTTCAGTGAGGATCCTGGCCATAGGAACCCCAACTTCCTCACAGATGCCCTTGAGGATATTTGCCAAACAAGAGTTTGGAAGACAAAATATTGAAGTTCTAAATAAAGCCTAAATTACATAAGGATAAAAACACAGCTTCACAGGCAGGCTAATTTGACAAGATAGAACTACAAGAACATAATAGCAAATGCTTTGTCTTTGAGCAAGTCTCTACTGCCTGACTTTATGCGGCCACATCACCAAGCCTGGAGTCAGATGGGTGTTGCAGTCCAATTTACACTGGGCCACATCTAAGCTATTCTGCTAAACTCTGAGCCCAATTGCGTAACATACAAAATGGTGGTGGCAATGATGGTAATCATGAGTTTAATGCA
This sequence comes from Manis javanica, assembly GCF_040802235.1. Lineage (NCBI taxonomy): Eukaryota > Metazoa > Chordata > Mammalia > Pholidota > Manidae > Manis > Manis javanica. Next base: position 61,376,330 of record NC_133161.1, on the reverse strand, counting down.
ATGAAAACAAACACCTATAAGGTGCTTTTATATCCTGCACACTTTAATTTTATCCTCACATCATGAAATAGGTACTGTGCTTATCCCTACATTGCAGATGAGGGACAGAGGTGCACAGAGATTGAGTTACCAAATGTATACATCCATAAAGTGTGTGAGCTAGAATATGAACCCAGAATGCTGCCTACAGAGTTTTTTCTTCTTTTTTAATCATGCAAACAGAAGGTACAATTAGTCAAGGCACTTTGCAGTTTATTATTTAGCTTCTGTGTAGATTTATTTTTTTATGTTCCCATCTTTTTTTAAAATTTAAGTATAGTTGATATACAATATTATATTGGTTTCAAGTATATAACATAGTGATTTGATAGTGATCTACTTTTTTAAAAGATCACCCAAAGCACTATAGTTATCATCTGTCAACACAGAGTGATGTTACAGAACTATCGCTGTCTTCTCTATGCACTACTTTCATGCAATGTATTCTTAATCACCACTTTGTGATCCTCCCTTCTCATTGGACTGCCATGGAAATTTTACTAAATTTAATTAGATAGACATGGTGTGCATCTAACACTGTCTCCTCTCTTTCATCCTCCTCACTACATCTTTACCTTCTTCAAATGGTTTTTAAAGACAAAAGGAAATATTGCTATCTTATATTGAACTGCTTACTGGATTCACTTATTTCTCTTCACAGGTTCTAATGTATGTTCACCTTATTAAATGATATATAACTATATTAAAATATAGTTAAGCATGTACCTAAGAAGTTCCTTCTCCATCAGGTTTTCTCAGCTTTGGCATTAGTGGTACCAGAGAATTCTTTGAGGTGGGCTGTGCTGTGCACTGCAGGGAGAAGAGCGGCCTCCCTGGGCTCTTGTTTACCTACTAGAGGCCCCCCAGCTGGAACAACCAAAGACGTCTCCAGACATTGCCACATGTCCTCTGTGGAGTGAAATCAGTCACGGTTAAGAATCACTGCTCTAAAGCAAGACAATGCAGTGTAGCTCTTGTGTCAATTATTGACTACAATGTTAGTTGTTGATTGCAAGTTGGGTTTAAAATTAACACTTAATATATCTACTCTACAAAGTGTTTTTCATATTCTTTTCATATCAATTTTCTTATATTTCACTACTTTGGGGATGAAAGATCTGGAAAAATGTAACTCTAACCTTAAATATTGGAGGAGTTGGGGAAATAAAGGGATGTTTTGATTACTCAATATTATTAGGTTAGCAGCTCATTATTTATGTTTACTCTTGCCACGTGTGATTTCCTGGTATAGAATACGAGGCAAGTCAATGACTCAGGTACCTCATACTGTTTTGGAGTTAAATGAGGAGGTCTGGATCATGTAGTGGATAGCCACTGAGTTAAAGTAAGGGTGTGTTTTAATAGAGCAGAGCATGGCTCATAGGAGACTCTAGTCTCGTTTTCACTAGGAAAAAAAAATGTGTGTGTCATCCATCTCCCTAATTGTTATGGTTCTCCTCCTCTCCTCCCTGTCATCACAGTGCCTGGGTCACAGAGAATGGAAGGAGATAGAGGCACAGGGTTCTAGGGTACTTCCTGGCTCAGGATGTGGGATTTGAGGGTGTGGTTGTATGTACACAGAGCAGGTTGTACATACACACTTACATACCTGGGAAAAAACATTTCCTGCTTCCTTTCAGTGAAGCAAGACTCTTTCACCAAGAAGTTCTATCTTACAATAATATGCACATCAGACCTATAATCACAGAGTTGGAATACAAAAATAATTTGACAGGAAAATTGTCCAAGTTTATGGAATAACGTTGAAAAACAGCACAGATGAGAAATGACTGATTCAAGAACATATGAATAGAATGTTCCATATAGGATAGAAAACTATATAAATCTTCAGATTTATTCATTCCTGTCTGAAGTACTTACATCATTTATCTTACTATTCATTTATCATGAAAAAGGAATGTAAAGCACTTATTGGAAAACTTGACACACATTAAGAACTCGGTATATGCTATTTTATCTATCACTTCCTGATTGCTTATGATAAGGATTGATTTTTTGAGATGGTTAAGTTGAAGATGATGGACCAGCAACATCTGAATGTGAGTTACTAGCATCTAATAATTGCAGACGAGAATGTCCTTGAGGGTCTAAAAGGGAGTAAGATTTTAAAAGACATGTTTTAGGGATACAGGAGACAAAAATATGCATGGTGGTAGGGGGAGATGGGGAGAAGAAAAGAAAGCCAGAACTGAATGCAGTAACTGGGGCACAGTTGAGATAATTTGGGATAAAGATGGGGAAAAGAGTCATAGTATAGACACTCCAGAAAAAGAAGGAAGTGGATAAATAGTAATGGAATAGAATGAGGAAGGGAATTTAGAAAGGTGTTCTTGAATAATAAGATCATCCTAATGTTTCTTGATTTAATCACAAGGGGAAAAACTTTTAATATTAAACTCTCCTGAGAGGGAGGGACAGGACATTGTTTTTGACAGCTCTAATTAGAATTCTTTGGAATAGCCGTACTGAAAATGATTCTGAATGATCTATGAAAACTAAGTTATTAGGAACAAAGACATCTGGAAAGCAAAATAACTTTAAGGGATTAGTTATTTGGTTTATTAGATCTACTTGGACTTAATGAGTTCATACTTTTCTGGTTCTTTTAGTTGGGCCAATGGGTTTCATTCCTGAGGAAAACCTGTTGTAAGGAAACAGAATAATGACATTCAGAATTAAAATGCCACGTAATCTTTTAGAGACTTTAAATGTCAACCAGTATAATGTGTTGAAACATGATAACTGGGAGATTTCAAAGTCTAAGGCTTTACATAAAACCTTAATGTCAGGAAGTAAAATACTATGAAATGTCACTCTTTCATTTTATGAAAGAGATAAACTACAGAATAGTTTTTAATAGTCTTCTCTTCAAAATACACATTTAAATATTCCTCATATCCACTAAAATAGGCTCAATTCCATTTAATCCCCAAGTGGGACTTTTGGAAGGACATATACTAATTCTTTTTATCATGTTCCCAAGTGACAATATTATCAGTAGGAAATACTTATGATAAACTTGTGCCACATGTGCATAAAACTTTCAAAACTTGGAAAAACTTTAGAAAACAAAATATTTTAAGTGTCTACAGTATATGAATATATAACAATATATAACCATGAAGGGTACTGTGAGGGTAAGGGGACATTTCTAAAGTCAGTGTGAGGGATGTGTGTGTGTGACATACATGCCTCATTAACAAAGATTTTTCACTGTGTAACAATACACATACCTAGAAAATATTCATGACATTCGATGGTTTAGCTTGTTAAAGCTTTTTTCTTTATAAATTTGTGATACTAAATGTTAATAGAAAATGAAAAATACTTTATGAAAACTTCATACAACTATTTCCTTCTGTATAAATACCATTGAGGTAATGTACTTTTTAATCTTTATAGGGCTGCTTTTTATTGTATTAAAGTATATAAAAATTCCTGATGACATGTTCAAAGTTTTAATAGCATTATGACTTCTTTGAGAAATAATGTCAATTTCTCAATCTGCAAACATCTTCTAGGATTTACTGTTCCAGATCACTTCATAGAATTTTCCCACATGGATGAGCCTGGTTATACCATGAGGGCCATTTGGCCTTCTGGAACTTCATTGGCATAGATTTCACAACTAAAATAACATTGGCCAAAGTTCACCTTACTCCAGCTCCATTGCAGAAACTTATTCTTAAAGGAAAAAAGAATGAGGGATCCTACGTTGAAAGAACAGTAATTAAAATGTTTTTTTTTTTTAATGTTTTATTACAGTCTTCAGAGAGGTAGGTGAGGTGAGGCATGGGCCAATCTTACCTAAACCATGATCTTGTGGGTCCTGGTGGTTTGTTAGCTCCAAGGCTCAAGGAATCCCAGTAGAGAGTGCCATCTTCCCAAACTATTCATTCCACTGAGACACGATGGTGACACTCTGGATGCGATGGCTCTCCATATATTACCTTAATTCACTGGAGAAAAATCTCCACTATTACCTGAGAGATAAATGCCTGTAGGTGTGGATGTTGAAGTACCTGTTACAGAACTTTGTTTTATCTCAGGCCACTGTTATGTAACTAAGTTCATGGAAGCCATTTGAGATGTGCTTACCATGACTGAGAAATTCTTCTCTTTGAGTTACGCAAAACCTATGTGGATTTTTGACCATAATCCTTTCGTCTAATGGTTGCCCTACTCCACTATGGCAGCTTTATTATACCAGTCGGTGAGTCATACTATATAGATATTTTCTAATCCTTTTTGTAGGGAATTGTCTAATATACTGATAAAAATGGCTGAGGTAACAGAAAAAGTACTGTCTTGAAGAAAAAAGTGTTCTGTATGCCTCATCCATCTTTGGGCACATTGGTACCATCTTGTTTGGTCAAATATCTACAAGTATTATAAGACTCTGATGTAAATCCTACATTTTTTACTTGCAATGCCATCAAGCTGAAAAAAGTAGTTTAAGAATCTGTTCAAATAATATCTCCACAGCAATGACACAGTAAAATTTAGCATGTGTGTGGGCAGTGGCTCAAGGCTGAAGGGACTCAGGCACACAGCTATAGAAACAATAATATTAAAATTCCTAGAGGGAGTGTGGAGAAATCTGGAAAGACTAGCTGATTCCACATTCTCTTTTGTTGCTCCTTGGAAGGCGAGCATAATTAACCACTTACATAATTTAACCAGTGAATAGTGACTAATGGCTCTGGTGCTAAGTAACATGATAAATTTCTAAAAGGCAACTTTCCAAACATCTCTGTATCTAGATTTAGGGTTCTAAATGTGGGTTTGAAATTGATTATCTGTAAGGTTTAATGCAAAATTATGATCTTTAAGGAAGCTGTGGCAGTAAATATCCTAATGACGTATTTAGGTTCCTCAAAATGCAGTAAACATACTATGCAACTGATCGTGTTTTCTTCTATATAGAATTCATTCTACAAAGATGGTTTTCTGACACTTAAGTCTTTATTTAATATTAATCTTCTTTAGAATGGATTTTAGTCCATTCCAGCTATACCAGTTCAGAAATAGTCTGTTTACCAGATTTGTTTCTAAAAAAAAGGTAACATCATTTCCTTTTATCCAAATGCTGTTAAGTTCCTTCATATCAAGATTCCATTCTAATTGCTAGTTAATACTGTGTTGATACCAGCAGATTCCACTAATACTGCCAATTACCTACTGAGCAAACAAATTTTCAGTGGAAGAACAGAGTAGGATCTTGATATCAGGGCTTCTTTCATATTTTGAGACTATCAGCAATACCAAAACAGGGTTATAAAAATTGTGGATAATTTAAAAATACATATTAGAATATAAATTTGTCAAATGATAACTTGGATAGAAAAAATAATTGCCTTTGAGCTAACTCAATCTATTTAAGTCCTCATTTCTGATGACAAAACTCATGGTCTTGGTTAATTTCTTATCTGTGTTATTTTATGAACTTGAATGTAGAAAAAGAAACTTTTGTTGTTTTTTTTTAGCTCAACTTAAGTGCTATTTCAAGTTTCAATTCTTTGTCCTGCCTAAATGGGCAAAACATATAGTTGATTCTCATATGTTACGGTAGAGTCTTAGTCCTTTAAGGAAAAGCATCTGCTCCTTGGTTCTCAGCTTCTGTCCAAATTGGTGTGAGTTTTACACTGTGTTCTCTGGTGTCAGCCCCCATCAAGCTGGCATATGCTGAGAGATACTTGTTTTCCCCAGGGCATCGGACTATAACCTATGCTCATTCCTCAAACTTCTTTCTGCATTTGACCTTGAAATCTACTGACCGTGTCCTCTCCTTGGAAATACATGGAGGGTTCAGCTGATTTCCCTCCTCTTCTTCAAGGCCACAGAAGATTCTGGGACTGCCTTGGCCATCTGTAACCATGGGCAACATTTTTAGCAATCCCTACTCCATTGCTTTTATTCCATTATGACATATGGAATATTTTCCAAGGTATCACTTCCCAGGTTTTCAGAAAGAGATCAGGCACTGTTCTCAGAGCATCTTAATTTTTAAGGAATACAATATGCAACTGATCATGTTGCATTGTTGGTCTGTTTTCTCTCTCAGCCTGATCCTGGGGAGTGGGGCCCATGCAAGACGTCCTCAAAGAGACCCTAGTGCACAAGTTCTTACCCTCTGGCTCCTACTTCCTTCCCTCTTCCAACTCTCAGGTTCTCCAATTTAGATTAGGAAAACCGAATTTTAACATCATCATTCATTCTTCTGAAATTATTTGCTTCTTTTCATCTTACTGTCTCTGCCAGGACTTTGACAAGTTTTATTTTGAACTGGAAAGGTCAAGGACTGTTTTACACCCTTTCTGGATAAGCTATGACCTCATCCTTCTAAGGTGAGAAGCCAACACTACCCTCGCTGTTCCCTAAAATGGTGCAGTCATGATCCAAAAAGGAATTACTAATATAATATCTGATAGATATGAGTAATGTAAAAATACTATTTCCAGTACATCTCCATTTACAACTAAATCTTTTTAATAAGAGCCAACATTTTAAATATCTATATAAGCATGAAGAAATTAGGAATAAACTCACTTGGGCTAAAACCTAAAAGCTAAGTTTAAACTCTTCCTTGGATGTGATGCCAAGCAAAATGGATCCCCTGACCCTATGTGTGACAGGTCTTGCCCTGGCCACTCAAACATGAAAACAGAAGTCTGAGAAGCAAAGTATAAATAGCATCAAGGCTAATTCATTCTCAATGTTGTATACATAATAAGTTAAACACCAAACCAATATAATTGGCTGGCAAATTTTCAAAGGTAAAATCTGAGTCTGTGAGGCTTACATAGGTCATTGAATTTTGTCAAAAGATTGGGGAAATAAGGTTGGTGTTCTTATATGAAGTGGCATTTGTTACATGAAGCAATTAAGTGCATTATTGGAGGCTAACTAATGAGCTGTTTGACAAAGCCAGTAAAGAAGAAAAAAATTAGTCTTTGATTTTAGTTTCTTTTAGACATTTTTTCCCCTCTTTTCATAGGTCTACTCACCATTCAATTTTTAAAGGTTTTTAGTTTTCCAGCATGATTACATTGTCTGGAACAATAAGCAGCTAAATTACAATAGATTTTTTTTTTCTCTGAGATTTATTTGTGTTACAGTCATTCAGCTATTATGAGAGGAAGAAGACAAGATGCCTGGGGCTCTCGACTGCATTTACATGGTCTCATTACTACTTTAAAAATATGCCAAATAGAGTCCCAATTCCTATTTGAAGTACATCTTGGAGGTCTCTTCTTCCCTAGGCAAAAAACCCATTAATATCTTAAATTCCCCACATTATTAAGAGACTCTTCCTTGGTAGATGTACACCTCTTCTGTAAAAGGAAACATGAGCAGGCAATTCATCACATAGCCTAAGCAAAAATTAAAGATCACATGCAATAAAACAACCCCGATAATTCTGAACTTTGAGTATTATATTACTTTTTTAATGTTTTTTTCTTTGCTTCTCTTTTCCTTAATAACTGGACTTATAAACTCAGTTTTGTATGTGTCTGTGTTATGAACACATATCATTAAGTATCTTTAAATTGTAACTAAAAAAACTCTGATACTCAGTTGTATGGATTTGTATCATGTAAATTATTTTGAACCACTTTCTATGTGTGGTATTTAGGTTTTTTTCTAATGATTATACATGGCTCTGTAAAAATACCCTTTATTCTTCATGCATTCTGCTAATTAGCTCCTTGGAATAAATTTCTGAATTTGGAACTACTGGTCAGCATTTTTATGCTATTTGATACATGTTAAGTTGCTCTCCTGAAATCTGAAACTGATTTATACTTCCACAAGCTATAATTGCTCTAAGGGTTGAAGTTTAATGCAAGGTTGGCATTCTGCCTGCCAGAAGAATAGATGCTTTTATTAGGGTTTAGAGTAATAAGCCCTAATAACTAAAGGGTATTAATTAGTATTGTGTTACAGCAACCTAGATCTGGCAACTTGTTTGAGGAGAGCATGGCATTATGCAAGGAGAGGAAGATTAGTTTTTATCTCTGATATTTCTTAAGAAAATACAAAAAATAGTGTTGGTTGAATGAAACATATATAACTCATATATATATGAATTTACATAACCCCAATCCATACTTTCAGCCTTCTAACATTACTCTATAAACTCTATAAACATAACTTTTATCTATAATCACACAGAACTTCTGACTATTCTGGGAACTATTTTCTCCTGTACTTCTGCTCAGGCTGTTGATAACTCCTTGTATACTCTTGCCTGGTTGAAATCCTTCTCTTATTGTTCAAAGTTTAATTCAAATCCATTTTCTTGGAAAAATCTGCCAAGAGATCCACCTTCAACTATTTAGAATCATCTACTCACTGCTCTATTTTTAATTCTGATAATACCTTTTCTCTACCTAAGGAAATACTGATTTTTTTTCAAAAGTTTTTCCTCAACTAGATGTAACTCACCAAGTAAAGCATTAATGATTGTATTCACAACATTGCCTAGCCTAGAGCTTTGCCAACATTAAATAAACATTACTTGGATTAACCTGAAATGACATATAATGTGATAGTAGTATCTTTCTTATAAAATCCATCCCTTAAGATCTCTGTCAATCCACAGGACTTGGGAACTAATTCCATATTAGAATATGGTACAGGTTAAGGAACAGGCTTTACTGGGAAAAGGAAAAACTCATATAGGGAAGGGAAAGCGGAGTTTCCCTGATCCACCCACCATGCTGTCAGGGCCATGCAGAGGATAAGGCACAGGTTGGCCATGGCCGTGTGGGTGTGTATTCTGGTGGACAGACCCCATCTCCACTTCAGTTATTCTCTTTTCCTATGGTACAGTCCTGAGAACCACCTCATCTGGGAGATAATACATACCACATACCAGGCAGTTCTGATCTGGGGTCCCAGCTGTTTAAGTTATCTGGGAATGACAGCTGCCCAGTTCCAGGAGACTGTGGACTGGTGGGTGTTATCACCCATGGTGCTAGGGGAAGGGAGACACTGGTCCCTTTGAAAGCCTTGTTTAGTTACAGCCTTCCAACTGGGGAGTGGAGAGAAGCACCGCTTTTCTCCAGTCTCCAAAAAGGTGCCATGTACAGGCCACACAGAATAGGCTCCCAGGTCACTTTCCGACAACTCTGTTCGTTGCTCCATCAACCATTCTACTTCACATAAGACATCTTTTGACAAATACATCAGTCACCTTTGTATCTGTTTTCCTTATATTTCTGTCTGGTTTTTCCAGGAAACATTTAAATGCTTTTACATATTAGGTATTAAGATAAATGAAGGAGAAAAAAAAATAACAAAATCTTTGCCCACAAAGTGCTTACTGTACAATTGAACTCTGTTCTGATACAGTCCAGCAAGTAGGTTTTGAAATAAAATAAATCTATTTTAAGCATAAAATTTTAATTTTTTCAAAAGTGACATTAGTCAAATGAACATAGAGGTTAAAGCCAGTTGAGGTAGATAAGATAGAAATATTAAAAGCATTGTGCTAAACAGAAATCTCTATGAATATAATCCATCCTTCTTGATAATTTTGCTTTCTTTTTTTAATTAAGGTATCATTGATATATACTCTTATGAAGGTTTCACATGAATAACTTGCTTTCTTCTTAATTGAAAAGTTAATTTTGAACTCATGTCCTCTACCTGGGGAGCCTCCATTTAAATTTATGAAAGTTATATGGATATATAGTCACTTCTGAAATGAAAACAAAAATCTTAAATGGATATATTATGAGTAAATATATGTTTCAAGTATCTCTGGATTTTCAAGCATTAAAATCCATGATATGTATGAGGACAAATTATTTGCAGTACTGATACATGAACATAAATTCCAGTGATGAGGTGTTGTCCTATAATGAAATGCATGCACTGTCCTGGTGTTCTCTGTAGTTCTCATCCCAGTTGCTAAGCTCTCTTCCAAAGCTGTGGCAGATTGTGAGAGGCTTCCACATCTCCAACCCCTAGTGTCTCTTCAGTGGCTAATCTGAGCCCCACCTGGATAGCAAAAATTAACCCTTTTCTCTAGGGTGTAACAAATAGATTACTCCTGGGATCGATTTACTGAAGAATGATAATCACTAAGACACATTGAGGGCAAACAAAACAGTGAACAGTACATGTGTATTCTTACAGTCAGGATAAACAGGGTGGGTTTATAACCGCACAGTGCATTTATTGCTTCTTATTTGAAACATTCAGTTTTTGATGACCCTGTGTTTTCAACTCCTTTCTCAGGAGTAAATGGATGCCCTGTTTGGAGATTGTCCCTATGACGACTCCCCAACTCCCCAACTACTAAATATTTTTGAATGGCTTTGAAATATGCAGTTCACTGCTCACATAACTCCCCGTGGTGTATGTGAAAGAATATGGCAGAACTGGTATCTTTGATAAACTGCATTCTAATTTTCTTCACCCAGTTGGCTTTCTGTAAATATTAGAAGCAAACTTGTAGTGGAAGCTCATTCATCTTTATGGGCTTACTAATATTTTTAAAAGAACAGATAAATATTAAATAAGACTTGCATTTGTTTCATATAGTTTTTCTAAACTCACTCTCTGTAGTTGAATTAAATCAAAAGAGAAGGGAAGTATGCTGTTCATTACAATTCAACCTTTGACAAAGTGAAAGGTAAGATCTGGTTAGAGGGGGAAGAGTTGGTTCACGTGTCCCCCGGCCCAGCATCAGCTGGGCACTGTCTGCCAGCCCACCAGGGACCCTGGAGGCTATTGACACATCATGTCATTGGTGGGCACTTGCTCCCACTGCTGCTTGCACAGCCACAGTGATCCTCCCAACTCTTGCAAATGTTGGGCTCTGTTTACAAATGTGCTTGTCCAGAGCACAGGATTTGGAAACAGACAAACTAGGCTAGCTAAGTGACCTTAGACAAGTTATTGACCTACCTGGTATTAAATTCCTTTGGAATGAGAGTCATGGTTATACAACATCACAGAATCTTTGTTAGGCTAATGCCAATTTAGCACTTAGAGCATTCAATTAATAGAAGCTCTGATGCTACAGTATGTTTAAAAACTCTAGTAGAGGTAGGTAAAGGTATAGGATTCAAATAGGGGGAGTGAAAAACTGCCTGAAAATTTGGCAAAGATTGCAAGGAGTAAGGATAACTAAGTTGGCCTTGAAAGCTAAACCCACAATTCTACTTGTAAGGAGCAGTCTGGCAGGCTGATAAAAACACACTAAAATAGAAAGTAGAAATGAAAAACTGGAGGAAGATAACATTTTATTATCTCATTAATTCATAATAAACAAAATAGAAACATTTATATTACAAATTCAAAACAAAATTTATTATATCAGTATATGTAAATCATTGAACTCATCATCACAACTTCAAATATTTTTTTATTCAACAATATTAGTCCTTTTCTTCTCCACCCCCACTTCTCTTTTCTAGCTAGGGTGTCTGTGCAAGGTTGGGGAAGGAGGGAGTCAAAGAGGATAGCCCTTAAAGGAAGAATGGGATTTCAGCCTGCAGTGATGGAGGACAGCCTGGATGGTGGGTTGCATTTCACATTTTAGGGCATAAAAAGACAATCAGTTTTCATTTTATTCTAGTCATACATGGAGGAGAATTTTTATGCTACCCATATTTTAAATATTTTACCATTAAAATGTTTTTTGAAACACATAACAGAGACATTATAGAAATGTGTATTTTAATATAGGGACTAGATATGACTATCACATGGATCTTTCTTGTTTTTCAATATCTGTGCTTTTTCAGGTTGACTAATATGTATCCTAATGTCACAGTAATTTTTGTGGTATTATTAGCCTGAATCTCATGTGGAGAGACAAAGAGCCTCAGCATAACACACTTGAAATTAGGGTGAACTCTTTGTAGGTCTAATAGTATCTGTGGGCAGTGCACTGCAGTAAAAATGGCATTGGACTTGCTGAGCGAGGATGGCAGGGCTGTAGACTCATCTCACCACTTGTTGTTTAACCTCAAGGCCTAGGCACATCTCTGAGCCTACCTTTTCTCTTCTCTGAATAACAGTTAATAATACCAGCACTCACATGGTTTTTGTAAGGAGTATAATAAAAAATACTTTTTGTCTCCTGTGAAAATGCTATTGGGTTCCAGATGAACCCAACAACACATTGAAGTATATTCAGCATACAAGTGGATTGCCTGCCTCTAGAACTGAGTTTCACAATAAACATGCATGACAAAATCCTTCTCAGAAAAACCTTTCATGCATATTGCTGTGCATATTATAAGAGACCTTGGTATCAATGAAGCGTAAGATCAAACATAAGGAGGAATGGGGGTAAAAATGTTGGTTTCAAAATGACATTTTTTTGTCTGAGAAAGTCGATGCAGGTATCAACCATGAGCTAACATTCCTGTTACAACTTACTTTATGCCTGTATGAACCTGCAGAATATAATAAGTTTAGGGCCACAGGTATTCAATCTTAAACTTTAAAAGGAGTCCTTGGCCCTTACCAATGTAAAAAAAACCTTTGCTGCACAACTGTCCAGGCTGAGTGAGATAATCCATAAACTATTACTAGTCATTGTTAATAGCAGTTTTCAGACTAAATTAAATTCGTTTTCATACCAGGCTTAACATTTTCATCATTTTTCTAATGTCAAACAACTATCAAATAACATCAGATAATGAGTAACAAAAAATTACTTTATATCTTTGTGGTGAATTATAAGCTAAATTGGTTCAGAGAGATAGAAAAAGATAATATGGCAAAATCCGTAACTCCCTTGAGAAGATGGAGACTGGCATGTTCAGAATCAATGGTTACCCAGAAATACTGCTTGAATTTGTAAGTGTGGTCTGATATCGTACCAGGACATAGTGGAGTCAATAATTGTCATCATTACTTGAAATAAAACAATTTTGCTCAGTCACGTGGAATGAGATAACTACTTTACAGGCGTTAAAGGAGAGTGTTAAGATTGTGTCAGGAACACTTAAATGCAAAATTGACATATGAATGGAGATAATCATCAGGGATGATATTTGGGATCTGTATATTGCTATAAAAAATGTAAGCTTAAATCTTCATTCTGTCAAAAAATATGAATCTGTGAGCAGCAAATCTGCGTAAGAAAACTACGGGATGCTGGGCAGGGGGAAATCATCCGAGTTAGTGGTAAGTGTCTGAGGCTCACACGGGGCCAGAATGAATGCCTGTCCCCACCTGCCTGAAGGGAAAACCTCAACATAAACAAGACCTTGGGTGGAAAACACAGAAACCTTGTCCTTGACTCAGTAGTGGGGAAAAATGAGGCCTGGAATGAGCATTACATATAATTGATGTTCAGAGAGTTTTAATGAACATTGTTTTGCATATTCAGTTCAGAAATCTTTTAGGAGTCTTTTTCTTTAAGGCCAAGGTCATCTGTTTGTAAAACTGAATTTTTGTAATGCAAAGTCATATACATGACAATAAAAATACTAGCAAGATAGTGAAACCAATGTAGCTGTTATGAGGTATATTGAGCTAATGTGTGACATGCATTTTCATAAGAAAACAATAATGATACCTTATTTCATTTGATATACTGAACTGGCATCTTGCCCTCACAGCCAATGACTTGTAATTTGAAAAATCCATTTCTGGTATGTCTTCAACTGTTCTATTTAGTTGGCAAATGTGATTTTGATATCTCTATGCCAAGAAAATAAAACTTTTCTAAAGGAGAAATTAAAACAGTTTAATTGTTTTAAAATGCCATTTCTAGTCGCCTTTCTACTAAGAAAATACCTATACCATAGTCAAATTTAGTTTCTACAGTAATCTATGGTTTCATAGGTTTGAGACATGAAAATAGATTACTGCCACTTGAAATCATGTTCGCAGATGTGTACTTGGGGGCAAATTATGATTCTTTGTAATGTTGGTGGCTAAATCTCTCATGCTTAATGGACGATTCTATATGGTAAGGAGTTCTTGTTAATTGAAGAACTAGAGAGAATATTATAAACTCATACTTGAACACTTCTTTAATTGTATTTCTTAAACAGAAAGTATATATAATCTTTCCCAGGGTCTCCTTCAGCTAGTATATTTACAAATGGCAATGGTTTTTGGTTTTGCTTTTTTAAACATTTGCAAATCCTCTGTAGAGGCAGCCTGTGTTGCAGTTTGTTTCTCTGCTGCTGCCTGTTGCTCCAGCCTACCTGGAGCCTTCGCCGCCCCCCACCACCTGGAACTCAGGGCATGCCCTTCCGTCTTTTCACGACGCCCTTACTGACATTCTGGATGCTAAGCACTGTCTGCTGTAATCTCTCTGGGACTGCAAACTTGGTAGAGCTCACCGACTGCTTCACCTCAGTGTTCATTGTACATGTTCAGTGTACTGCCTCTCTCCTGGCTCACATCAAAGAGCTTCTCCTATCCTTTCACAGAAGGATGTAAAATGAAGACTATGAACTGCCACCCACAAGGGGCATTATGACTGGTCAATAGGTGAGAAGGGGCAATTTTGGATTCTTTGGAATCCTGAGATATTTTTAGGACCCTGGAAATAACATGGTATTTTCAAAAGAATACAAAAGCAATTACATGCCTTAACTCATGATTCATAGGCATAAGTGATGAATTTGAATCCAGCCAGAAATTCTAAATATCATGACTCAATTTAGTATGAAGTCGCCACATAATTGCCTCTTTTGCTTTTTAAAGTGCTGGTAGCCATGGGACCTGTAGGAAGCATAAACAAAAGAAAACTACAGATAAAAAGTGCATAGATGATGGGAAGAAGGAAAAGGGACCTGCATGAGGACATTCTGGGCAACTAACACTACGAGCCAAAGCCATTTATTTCCCTTTCTTGGTACAATAGTGTCAGTGTCTCTGGTTTATGATATTTTATTTCTTGGCTGTTGGTTTTAACTCTTTTTGTACAAATTTCTAACAATACACTAATATTTGGTTTCATTTGAGAGATTCAGAATGTGGTACTTAATTTTCTTTCCTCTGCCCTGCTCTGACCTTTCCTAAAGTGTGATGGGGTGTTAGTAACAATGACATTAAGGTCTAGAGTGAAGTAAGGTCCAGCATCCACAGACTTTGAAAAAAAGTCCTGACTTTAACCTTAGGGGTCTTTAATTCATATGATGAATCTGCCAAGAAATAAACAAGTGTGAGGAAAATAGTTAGAGAAAATTGTGCTTATTATTTCTAGAATCACAGATTTGGATGCATACAACAAATGTTACCAAATAAAAGATGTGCTTTAGTACAGGGGATGCTTTGGCATTAGATGTTTGCCCATATTTAGTTATTGTACAGTTAATATCTTGTATCATAAATATGGAATCAAAGACAGCAGTGTGGTTATTAATACATATGAGTGGGCTAGGATCATAAATCATGCTAGAACGTGTGCTGGACTAAGATTTACACTAATGTAAAAAAGGTGGGATGACAAAGAGTAGAATTTTAAAATGCCTTGAAACTTTGACATTTATATGCTACTTCATTTCTTCTCATGTCTGTTATTAATGTTAATATAGGTAATCATTATCAAATCACAATTTTATGTTGAAATATAATTGATATATAACATTGTATAAATTTGCAGTGTACTGATTTAATACATTTATGAATACAGTTACCACTGTGTCCTTAGCTAATGCCTTTATCATGTCACACAATTATCATTTCTGTTTTGTGGTGGGAACAATTAAGATTACTCTCTTAGCAACTTTGAAGTCTATAATACATTGCTCTTTTCTATAATTACTGTGCTGTGTATTTGCTGTCCAGGACTTATTTATCTACTGTTTATAAGTTTGTACCCTTAATCATTTCCTCAGTTCCCTAACTCTCCAGGCCCTGGTAATCATCGCTCTACTGTTTTTACAAGTATGGCTTTTTAAGATTCCACATTTAAGTGTTAACACACAGTATTTCCTTTTCTCTGTCTGATTTGTTTTGCTTAGCATGATGCTGTCATGGTCCACCCATGTGGTTGCAAATGACAGGATTTCCTCCTTTATCATCATTAATATTCCATTATGTATTTATATGATAATTTCTTTATACATACATACATCTTCTTTATTGATTCCTCTGTTGATGGATACTTAGATTGTTTCCATATTTTGCTACTGTGAACAATGCTTACTAAACATAGAATGCATATATCCCTCTGACATAAGGATTTTATTTTCATTGAATATATACCCAGAAATGGGATTCCTATTTTTAATTTTGGGGAGCCTCCATACTGTTTGCCATAGAAGCTATACCAACTTATATTGGTTGGTATATAATATTTGGTTTATTATACGAGGTTCCCTTTTCTCCACATCCTTGCCAACACTTGCTATTTCTTGTCTTCTTGATGCTAGCCATTCTAACAGGTGTGAGGTGATATCCCATTGTGGTTCTGATTGGCATTTCCCTGATGATTAGTGATGTTCAACTTATTTTCATGTACCTGTTGGCCATCTGTATGTCTCCTTTGGAAAATGTCTGTGTCTTCTGACCATTTTTTAATCTGGGTGCTTGTTTTGTTTTTCAATTGATTTGTCTGATTTATATATATACTTTGGTTATTTACCCCTTATTGAATATATGATTTGTCAATATCTTCTCCCATTTGGTAGGTTGCCTTTTCATTTGCTGATAGTTTCCTTTGCTGCAGAAGCTTTTTAATGTCATCCCACTTGTTTTTTTTAATTTTTTAATTTTTTGCTTATGTTTTTGGTGTCACATTAAAAAATCACTGCCACAGTCCAATGTCAAGAAGTTTTTCTCTATTTTCTTCTAGGATTTATATGGCAGTAGGTTTTATGTTTGAGTCTTGAAGCCACTTCAAGTAAATTTTTGTGAGTGGTGTGAGATGAGTTCAATTTCATTTTTCTGAATGTGATTCTCCAGTTTTCATAACACTATTTATTGAAGAGATTATCCTTTCTACATTGAGTGTTCTTGGCTCCCTTGTCCAATATTAGTAGACCATATACGGCAGAGGTTTATTTCTGGGCTTTCAATTCAGTTCCATTGGTCTATGTGTCTATTTTTTATGCCAGTACCATACTGTTTGAATTAATATAGCTTTGTAGTATAGCTTGAGGTCAAGAAGTGCAATGACTGACTTTGAGCTTCTTTCTCAAGATTGCTTTGGTAATTCAGGGTCTTTTACAGTTCCTTACATATTTTAGGATTGTTTTATTTATATGAAATATGCCATTAGCATTTTGATAGGGATTGCATTGAATCTATAGATGGCTTTGGGTAGTGTGGACATTACAATATTCTTCTGCTGCATGAACATAGGATACCTTTCCATTTGTGTTGTCTTCAGTTTCTTTCACTGAGGTCTTCTAGTTTTCATTGTGAAAATCTTTCACTTTCTTGGTTAAATTTTTTCCTAAATAGTTTATTGTTTCTGATGCTCTTGTGAATGGGACAGTTTTCTTTTTCAGATGTTTCATTGTTAATGTACAGAAATTCACCTGATTTGTGTATGTTGATTATTAAAATGTTTTAATATCCTGCAACTCTACTGAATTCCTTAATTAGTTACAACAGTTTTTTTGGTTGAGTCTTCAGGATTTTCTATGTATAAAATCACATCACCCCAAAACAGTGACAATTTTACTGACATCAATTTGGATGCCTTTATTTTTTTGTCTTCCCTAGTCCCCAGTTGCTCTACCTAGGATTTGCAGTAGAGTTGAAAAAGAGAGGTGAGAGTGGGTACACTTATCTTATTCCTTATTTTAGAAGAAAATCTTTCAATTTTTCACCGAGTATGATGTTAGCTGTGGGATTGTTGTACATGGCCTGCATTATTTTGAGGTATTTATATTTTATTATGTTCTCTATTATGTCCTATAATATTCTATACCCAATATGTTGAAGATTTTAATCATGAAAGCATGTTGTATTTTGTAAAATACTTTTCCTCTACATATTGAGATAATCATTTGATTTTTATCTTTCTAATAGCGTGAATTAAATTTGTTGACTTGCATATACTGAAACATCTTTGCTTCTCAGGGGCAAATCCCAGTTGGTCATAATGCATAATTCTTTTACTGTGTTGTTGAAATTGGCTTGCTTATAATATTTTGAAATTCCTATAGCTATATTCACTAGAGGAGTTTAGTGTATAGATTTATTTTCTGTAGTCTCCTTATTAGGTTTTGGTATCAGGGTAAAGCTGGCCTCATAGAACGAGTTTGAGAGTGTTCCCTTCTCTTCAAATTTTTTTTTTTATGTGTGTAGTGAGGTGGGGAGGTGGAGAGACTTGTGGGGAGGAGAGTTTGAGAAGGATTGGCATTAAAATTCTTTAAATCGTTGGTAGAATCCAGCAATGGAGTCATCTGGCTTTGGTATTTTCTTGACTGGAAGGTTTTTTGATTGCTGATTCAATATCCTTACTCATTGGTCAACTCAGATTTGTTTCTTTCAAGATTCAGTCTTTGTAGGTTGTACATTTCTAAGAATGTATCCATTTCTTCTAGGTTATCTGACTTGTTGGCATATAATTCATAGTATTTCTGATCCTGTGTATTTCTCTTATCAGTTGTAATATCTCTTCTTTCTGATTTTGAATCTACTTTTTTTCTTAGTGTACCTAAAGATTTGTCAACGTTAAATTTTTCTTAAGGGGGTCTTCATGATTACTTTCATGACTAATCATACTGATTCCAATGTAAAGTCTCAATTATAGTGTATTGTCTAGCACAATGTATTTAATACTTCTGTTTCTTCCTTTATAACAATGATGATGTGATACACAGAAAATGATCAGTGTTTGCTCAGTTCATTTCTTTGTTGATATCATTGCATAAGTGAATTGCCTCAGCAGTGCTGTAGTGACATATCTTCATTCCCCTTCAAATTTTTATTCTGCACCTTGGTCCTGACTGTGGATGTCATATGCCTCCAAGAAGAAGAGAACACAGAATTTCTGTTCAAGAGCAATTTGAAGGCAGCTCAACATTTCTCTTTTGCACTATTGGATAGTCTGGTTTATTCTTTTCCCCTGCTTGCAAGAGATTTTTTTAAATTAAACTTTTTAAATTCCCTTCAGTGAATTGGAAGGCTACCATTTGCACAAGTATGTGATGATAGCTATATTTGAGCCAAAATATGCTTAATGAATTATTTGACAAAGTTGTGGTCCTAATATTAGTCTGTATTGTTTTAAGGTGATGAAAATGTTTTCAAATAACTCAGGTGATGGTTGCTCATACTTGAGAATATACTAACTACAATTGAATTATACTTTGAGCGGATTTTCATCATGTGAATTCTATCATAAAGCCATTTAAAAGAATTAGATTATTACTTATTGTCTGAAAAATAAATGAAATAACATAGAGATATACTTAGCACAATGCCTCAAACATACACATGAACATAAGCACAATGCCTCAAATATTACATGAACATAATAAACATTGTTTTTTTTTTTGAGAGGGCATCTCTCATATTTATTGATTAAATGGTTGTTAACAACAATAAAATTCTGTATAGGGGAGTCAATACTCAATGCACAATCATTAATCCACCCCAAGCCTAATTCTCATCAGTCTCCAATCTTCTGAAGCATAACGAACAAGTTCTTACATGGTGAACAAATTCTTACGTAGTGAATAAGTTCTTACATGGTGAACAGTACAAGGGCAGTCTTCACAGAAACTTTTGGGTTTGATCATGCATTATGAGCTATAAAAAATCAGGTCAAATATGAATATTCGTTTGGTTTTTATACTTGATTTATATGTGGATCCCACATTTCTCCCTTATTATTATAATTATTATTATTTTTAATAAAATGCTGAAGTGGTAGGTAGATGCAAGGTAAAGGTAGAAAACATATTTTAGTGTTGTAAGAGAGCAAATGTAGATGATCAGGTGTGTGCCTGTAGACTATGTGTTAATCCAAGCTAGACAAGGGCAATAAAACATCCACAGATGCAGCAGATTTCTCTTCAGAACAGGGAGGGTGGAGGTTCTAAGCCTCACCTCTGTTGATCCCCTATTTCTCACCTGATGGCCCCCCTGGAACTGTGCCTGTCTTAGGTTGTTCCTCCCTTGAGGAATCTTACCGGTCTCTGGCTAACCAGTCATCTTCTGGGGCCATACAGGGAAATGTAAAGTTGGTAAGTGAGAGAGAGGCCATATTGTTTGAAAAGGTTAGCTTTTTAGTTCTTTGCAGATTTATGCCCTGTGGCTTCTATGCCCAACATTTGTCTTGAGGTATCTTTACCACTTGGAGGAATTATGATGCTTGGTAAATTCGATATGAGGCACGAATTCTATTTAAGGGTTGTAATTAGGAAGGAAGAAGAAAAGCTATAGAAGTAGCAGGCGGAAGAAAACATGGGAGGATTGATTATTTCTTTGACATATCTTCTTGTAGAGTAACTTAAGCATGTATAGGTTTTAAACTACTAATTAAATTATGCACACACATTAACATAATAGGAATACAGTCACGTAACCAAAGCAGATCTATAATTACCAGCCATCTCCAGTGAAACCAAGAAAACCAGTTAGGCATCCTAGGCATTTGTGAAAATTTATCTATGCTATGATGGATATTCTCCAACTGTACTTGAACAGTCTGAGAGAAATCAGACAAATTAAAACAACTCATTCCTGGGAACTATTCACATCCCATATGTTCTTTTAACAGTAGATAGTCTGTAGTTGTAAGATTTTGGAGCGCTACAATTTGCACTTCTAATTCTTGGTTGAGTTCCAACAGTATAGATCCAGTCAAATTTGTTGTTCTACTGTATGCACAGGCCAGCTTAGATATGTCCTTCTTCATTCCCATGGCAAGTCCAGGAACTGGTGGGATGAATGCAGCTACGGCTGTAGCAGTGCCTGGATCTTTGTTGGGGTTTTTTGATGATCATTTTCTGGTATAAGTCTTCCAGAGAGTGCTGATGTTGGAAGTTCTTCTTCATATCGTATCTTAGTTCATTTTCTGGGTAGCCAAATTAGGCTTTGATCCTCTGTATAAACACAAACAGAACCTTTGCCCACACATTGATATGCCCTTTATACAATTGTGTAGAACTCATTGGAGGTCAGCACACAGGAACTGCCTTTTTTTTTTTTTTTAAGAGAAAGGAATATTATCAGGAAAATGTACCTCCATAGCCGATCATCTGACACCCTTTAAGTGATGAAAATTAAGGATATTTAAAGCATGCCTTAATCATTTACAGTTAATTTTATCCTATCAGAGAGTAATCCCCCTTTTCTTTCTTTCTTTCTTTTTTGTTATCATTAATCTACACTTAAATGACAAATAGTATGTTTACTAGGCTCTCCCCTATACCAGGTCCCCCCTATAAACCCCTTTACTGTCACTGTCCATCAGCATAGCAAAATGTTGTAGAATCACTCCTTGTCTTCTCTGTGTTGTACAGCACTTTCCTTTCTCCCCCTCATTATGCATGCTAATCTTAATACACCCCTTCTTCACCCCCCCCCTTATCCCTCCGTACCCACCCATCCTCCCCAGTCCCTTTCCCTTTGGTACCTGTTAGTCCATTCTTGGGTTCTGTGATTCCGCTGCTGTTTTGTTCCTTCAGTTTTTCCTTTGTTCTTATACTCCACAGATGAGTGACATCATTTGGTATTTCTTTCTCCACTTGGATTAATTCACTGAGCATAATACCCTCCAGCTCCATTCATGTTGCTGCAAATAGTAGGATTTGCCTTCTTCTTATGGCTGAGTAGTATTCCATTGTGTATATGTACCACATCTTCTTTATCCATTCATCTACTGATGGACATTTAGGTTGCTTCCAATTCTTGGCTATTGTAAATAGTGCTGCGATAAACATAGGGCTGCATCTTTCTTTCTCAAATTTGATTGCTGCATTCTTAGGGTAAATTCCTAGGAGTGGAATTCCTGGGTCAAATGGTAAGTCTGTTTTGAGCATTTTGATGAACCTCCATACTGCTTTCCACAATGGCTGAACTAATTTACATTCCCACCAGCAGTGTAGGAGGGTTCCCCTTTCTCCACAGCCTCGCCAACATTTGTTGTTGTTTGTCTTTTGGATGGCAGCCATCCTTACTGGTGTGAGGTAATACCTCATTGTAGTTTTAATTTGCATTTCTCTGATAATTAGTGATGTGGAGCATCTTTTCATGTGCCTGTTGGCCATCTGTATTTCTTTTTTAGAGAACTGTCTGTTCAGTTCCTCTGCCCATTTTTTAATTGGGTTATTTGTTTTTTGTTTGTTGAGGCATGTGAGCTCTTTATATATTTTGGACATCAAGCCTTTATCGGATCTGTCATTTCCAAATATATTCTCCCATACTGTAGGGTTCCTTTTTGTTCTATTGATGGTGTCTTTTGCTGTACAGAAGCTTTTCAGCTTAATATAGTCCCACTTATTCATTTTTGCTGTTGTTTTCCTTGCCCGGGGAGATATGTTCAAGAAGAGGTCACTCATGTTTATGTTTAAGAGGTTTTTGCCTATGTTTTTCTCCAAGAGTTTAATGGTTTCGTGACTTACATTCAGGTCTTTGATCCATTTTGAGTTTACTTTTGTATATGGGGTTAGACAATGGTCCAGTTTCATTCTCCTACATGTTGCTGTCCAGTTTTGCCAGCACCATCTGTTGAAGAGATGGTCATTTCACCATTGTATGTCCATGGCTCCTTTATCAAATATTAATTGACCATATATGTCTGGGGTAATGTCTGGAGTCTCTAGTCTGTTCCACTGGTCTGTGGCTCTGTTCTTGTGCCAGTACCAAATTGTCTTGATTACTATGGCTTTATAGTAGAGCTTGAAGTTGGGGAGTGAGATCCCCCTTACTTTATTCTTCTTTTTCAGGATTGCTTTGTCTATTCGGGGTCTTTGGTGTTTCCATATGAATTTTTGAATTATTTGTTCCAGTTCATTGAAGAATGTTGCCGGCAGTTTGATAGGGATTGCATCAAATCTGTATATTGCTTTGGGCAGGATGGCCATTTTGACGATATTAATTCTTCCTAGCCACGAGCATGGGATGAGTTTCCATTTGTTAGTGTCCCCTTTAATTTCTCTTAAGAGTGACTTGTAGTTTTCAGAGTATAGGTCATTCACTTCTTTGGTTAGATTTATTCCTAGGTATTTTATTCTTTTTGATGCAATTGTGAATGGAATTGTTTTCCTGATTTCTCTTTCTATTGGTTCATTGTTAGTGTATAGGAAAGCTACAGATTTCTGTGTGTTAATTTTGTATCCTGCAACTTTGCTGTATTCCAATATCAGTTCTAGTAGTTTTGGGGTGGAGTCTTTAGGGTTTTTTATGTACAATATCATGTCATCTGGAAATAGTGACAGTTTAACTTCTTCTTTACCAATCTGGATTCCTTGTATTTGTTTTGTCTGATTGCCGTGGCTAGGACCTCCAGTACTATGTTAAATTAACAGTGGGGAGAGTGGGCATCCCTGTCTAGTTCCCAATCTCAGAGGAAAAGCTTTCAGCTTCTCACTGTTCAGTATAATGTTGGCTGTGGATTTATCATAAATGGCCTTTATTATGTTGAGGTACTTGCCCTCAATTCCCATTTTGCTGAGAGTTTGTATCATGAATGGATGTTGAATTTTGTCAAATGCTTTTTCAGCATCTATGGAGATAATCATGTGGTTTTTGTCTTTCTTTCTGTTGATGTGGTGGATGATGTTGATGGATTTTCGAATGTTGTACCATCCTTACATCCCTGGGATGAATCCCACTTGGTCATGGTGTACTACCCTTTTGATATATTTTTGAATTTGGTTTACTAATATTTTGTTGAGTATTTTTGCATCTACATTCATCAGGGATATTGGTCTGCAGTTTTCTTTTTTGGTGGGGTCTCTGACTGGTTTTGGTATTAGGGTGATGTTGGCTTCATAGAATGAGTTTGGGAGTATTGCTTCCTCTTCTATTTTTTGGAAAACTTTAAGGAGAATGGATATTATGTCTTTCCTGTATGTCTGATAAAATTCTGAGGTGAATCCATCTGGCCTGGGGGTTTTGTTCTTTGGTAGTATTTTTATTACTGCTTCAATTTTGTTGCTGGTAGTTGTCTGTTTAGATTTTCTGTTTCTTTCTGGGTTATTATTGGAAGGTTGTATTTTTCTAGGAAGTTGTCCATTTCTCCTCAGTTTCCCAGCTTGTTAGCATATAGGTTTTCATAGTACTCTCTAATAATTCTTTGTATTTCTGTGGGGTCCGTCGTGATTTTTCCTTTCTCGTTTCTGATACTGTTGATTTGTGTTGACTCTCTTTTCCTCTTAATAAGTCTGGCTAGAGGCTTATCTATTTTGTTTATTTTCTCAAAGAACCAGCTCTTGGTTTCATTGATTTTTGCTATTGTTTTATTCTCCTCAATTTTATTTATTTCTTCTCTGATCTTTATTATGTCCCTCCTTCTGCTTACCTTAGGCCTCATTTGTTCTTCTTTTTCCAATTTTGATAATTGTGACATTAGACCATTTATTTGGGATTGTTCTTCCTTCTTTAAATATGCCTGCATTGCTATATACTTTCCTCTTAAGACTGCTTTTGCTGTATCCCACAGTAGTTGGGGCTTTGTGTTGTTGTTGTCGTTTGTTTCCATATATTGCTGGATCTCCATTTTGATTTGGTCATTGATCCATTGATTATTTAGGAGCGTGTTGTTAAGCCTCCATGTGTTTGTGAGCCTCTTTGCTTTCTTCATACAGTTTATTTCTAGTTTTATGCCTTTGTGGTCTGAAAAATTGTTTGGTAGAATTTCAGTCTTTCAGAATTTACTAAGGCTCTTTTTGTGGCCTAGTATGTGGTCTATTCTGTAGAATGTTCCATGTGCACTTGAGAACAATGTGTATCCTGTTGCTTTTGGATGTAGAGTTCTGTAGATGTATATTAGGTCCATCTGTTCTAGTGCGTTGTTCAGTGCCTCTGTGTCCTTACTTATTTTCTGTCTGGTGGATCTGTCCTTTGGAGTGAGTGGTGTGTTGAAGTCTCCCAGAATGAATGCATTGCATTCTATTTCCTCCTTTAGTTCTGTTAGTATTTGTTTCAGATATGTTGGTGCTCCTGTATTGGGTGCATATATATTTATAATGGTTATATCCTCTTGTTGGACTGAGCCCTTTATCATTATGTAATGTTCTTCTTTATCTTTTGTTACTTTCTTTATTTTGAAGTCTATTTTGTCTGATACTAGTATTGCAACACCTGCTTTCTTCTCTCTGTTGTTTGTATGAAATATCTTTTTCCATCCCTTGACTTTAAGTCTGTGTATGTCTTTGGGTTTGAGGTGAGTCTCTTGTAAGCAGCATATGGATGGATCTTGCTTTTTTATCCATTCTATTCCTCTTTGTCTTTTGATTGGTACATTCAGTCCATTTACATTTAGGGTGATTATTGAAAGGTATGTACTTATTGCCATTGCAGGCTTTAAGTTTGTGGTTACCAAAGGTTCAGGGTTAACTTCTTTACTATCTTACTGTCTAACTTAACTCGCTTGTTGAGCTATTATAAACATGGTCTGATGATTCTTTATTTCTCTCCCTTCTTATTCCTCCTCCTCCCTTCTTCATATTTTGTTTTGTGCTCTTTTTGGGAGTGCTCCCATCTAGAGCAGTCCCTTTAAGATGCGCTGTAAAGGTGGTTTGTGGGAGGCAAATTCCCTCAACTTTTCCTTGTCTGGGAATTGTTTAATCCCTCCTTCATATTTAAATGATAATCGTGCTGGATACAGTATCCTTGGTTCGAGGCCCTTCTGTTTCATTGCATTTAGTATATCATGCCATTCTCTTCTGGCCTGTAGGGTTTCTGTTGAGAAGTCTGATGATAGCCTGATGGGTTTTCCTTTGTAGGTGACCTTTTTTTTTCTCTCTGGCTGCCTTTAATACTTTGTCCTTGTCTTTGATCTTTGCCATTTTAATTATTATGTGTCTTAGTGTTGCCCTCCTTGGATCCCTTGTCATGGGAGTTCTGTGTACCTCTGTGGTCTGAGAGGCCATTTCCTCCCCTAGTTTGGGGAAGTTTTGAGCAATTATTTCTTCAAAGACACTTTCTATCCCTTTTTCTCTGTCTTCCTCTTCTGGTACACTTATAATGCAGATATTGTTCCATTTCGATTGGTCACTCAGCTCTCTTAGAATTCTTTCATTCCTGGAGATCCTTTTATCTCTCTCTGCATCAGCTTCTCTGCATTCCTGTTCTCTGTTTTCTAGTCCGTTAATGGTCTCTTGCATCTCTTCCATTCTGTTTTGAAGTCCTTCCAGAGCTTTATTTCTGTATTCTCCTTCCTTAGTTCTTGCATATTTCTCTGCAAGTCCATCAGGATGGTTATAACTTTTGTTTTGAATTCTTTTTCAGGAAGACTGGTTAAGTCTATCTCCCCAGGTTCCTTCTCAGGGGAAGATGTAGCAGATGCTGAAGCTGTTTGGGTTAGTCTTGTCTGGATAATATTTTTTTGCCTTTTCATGTTGATAGGTGCTATTGACTGTCAGCTGGGAGGGTCAAACTTTCCACTTGCTGCTGGCCTTTCTTTACTGGGACAACTGCGACCCCTAGTGGCTTGTGTTGGGTAATTGCGTGTAGACTGGGTCTTTGGGTCTTGCCCGGCCGATATAGAGGAAGCTCCCTTTCTGAGGGCGTAGCCTGCCTTAGGCTGCTTCTCTGCTTTTTCCATGCCCTGGAAGGGTAATGGATGGGGGTGGGGGGGGCTGTTTGGCTGTTTATCTCCGTGAGGGGTCTCAGAGCTGTTGCTCAGGGGGTTAGTGTGCCTGGTTTTCCCTGTAATTTCCAGCTGCTGGACTGTGACCTGTGTTGTTTCCGACCAGCTGTTGCGTCCCTGTCCCTTTAAGACTTTCAAAAAGCACTCGCTTTTCTTTGTCACAGGGGCATCAGCTTCAGGACCCGCTCAGAGGTCTTGGGTTGCCCTGTTTCCCTAGTTTCCAGCCCTCCATGCATGCACTGTGTCTGTGCTCTGGTGCGGATGGTTGGGGCTGGGTGTTTAGCAGTCCTGGGCTCCCTCTCCTTCCCTGCTCCGACTCCTCTCCTCCCGCAGGGAGCTGGGGGTGAGGGGCGCTAGGGTCCCGCCGGGCTGGGGCTTGTATCTTACCCTTTTCACCAGGCGCTGGGCTCTCGCACATGTGGATGTAGTCTGGCTGCTGTCCTGTGTCTTCTGGCCTCTCTTTTAGGATTAGTTGTATTTGTTGTATTTTCAGAAATATATATGTTTTTGGGAGGAGATTCCCACTGTCCTACTCACGCCGCCATGTTGCCTCCTAAACATTGTTTTTATTACTACCTCATAACTTAGCTATATAGCCACTCCAAACCTATTTTATTCTATTTCTGGGTTCTTTTATTTCCTTTTTTCCTGCACCTTTCTCCACATCATCTTATCTAGTGACATCCATCATTTGCCTTTACTGAAACTTATCATTAAATAAATGAATACTCATGACCCTTTATCCTATTCACAAAATTTATTTAAACAAGACTAGTAATTAGCCATGTGCTGCTTCTATTGATTAAAAAGAGAAAGTGATTTTTCTATCATGTCTTTGCTTTAAATGAGATGAAAAATTTTCTGGGTTCACATTTCATTCAGGGATACTTACATTTTTCAGTGTAGCTTTTACTTAAAAAAACAGGCCCAAAATAGTATCTGCAAATTTCTAATCATTCTGTTGTTCCCTTAAGTGGTATTTGTATAGCTAATTTTAAAAAACTATGTTGCGATTATAATTCTATAGTCATATTTCATCTGGAAGAATTTAAAAGTAAATAAGATTACCAATAAAGTTGGACACACTTATGTATGTCATAATTATGTTTTAAATTAATAAAATGTAAGGATTTATGTCATTTCACATATTTGAAGTATTAAAAAATCATTTTTTAAAATATAGTGTGTTCAATAACTGCCAGTGAAAGTAAATTCTGGAACTTTCTCATGAAACAAACCAAAGGGCCCACCCACATTTCAGTAACCCCCAGGAATTTGTGAATAGTGCATCACTGTGCTAATTATCAAGGGGGAGTAATCTTCCACTACATATGTTTGGACCAGAAGTTTCAGATTAAAAGAACTAAGTCATGATTCCTCTGGAGCTAAGAGCTCTCTTCTGCAGTACCTAATTATCAGGCCATTTACTATAAATAAAAAAACATAGTTGTTGAAGTCTCTGTTCTTTGGAGTATAGCAGCTAACCAAACATACGGAAAGGATTTCTCTCTTTAGGTTTCCCTAATAGCAAGACTATATTCACTTTCCTGCGTGATTGGGTACTTTTTGAAATTGCATAAACCAGTGTACAGCCATGGGCTCCCCATCCCCAATCGGAGTGCCATGTAGAGTATTAACAAATTCAGAAGTTGTGTTTCTCAAACTTGTTTTTCTGAAATACAACTTAGCTTCGGTTCTTCTCCCTTGCTATTGTATTTTGTTTCTACTCCAGAATATTCTTAAATCTCTTGGCATATGGAAGAGAATGCTGTGCTGTCTGTGAATAGAGGTGGGCTTTCATTCCCTTTTTGAAGAACACAGGCATTGGCAGTGAGATACAATTTAATGAACATAGGAAATAGTTAATTACTTTCAGAACAGAGTATCTTAAGCTTACACACTAGGAATCTTTTGATCATGGTTAGGAAACCTAACAGATCTCTTAAGAAACATCCTGTTATTTGTCTAAAGCTTGAATTTTACATGTTTACTCAATCAGCTTTTTAACAGACTATAGTTCCATTTGTAGAATTTGTGAAGGAAATTACAAGGATTTCTAAATGACATTGTTTACAGGAATGAAATGTCATGCAGGACCATTTCCTAGTACATTAAATTGAACCAAAGGACAATTTTATTTTTCCAAATGATACTACTTAGTGATGGACTAACTTGATAACTCAAGTCTTTGAATCAAAAGTGAATGTCCTGTGGCAAATTATTGGCTGCTAGTCTTTTTGATTTGTCAATTATATGGCTCACATCTTTTAAGTTTCAATCTCTATAATCAGCTTAATGAATATTTCCTCCAGTATGTTTTACATGCCAAAAGTATATAAGAATTCTATTTCTATATAATTCTGTTTTTGGTAGTATGTAATGATTGATTTTCCTATATAACATTTTATTGGGAATAGGAGGAAGAGAATGAGTGTTATTGGGTAAGAGAAGATGTGCCTATCTCTTCTTTATAAAGAAAGATTGACTGTCTTGTGACTGTGTTTTTAGTGAGACATTTAGGAGAGGAGAGGCTATTTCCATACAGATTCCTGTCTGTAATCTTTATATGACCTATGCGTTTCAATTTCAAATTGTAGTCATCATTGTCAAAGAAAAAACAGTTCTGCCAACTGTTTACAACTGAATTAGTATAATTGTGACATTACACCAATCTAGTCATTGTTCTCTCAATTCAGTTTTCAACACTGAATATTTATGTTTTTACTAAAACCAGAATTGATAAAAAAATTTGAGTAATGCAAACTGTAATCTCAGGAATTGGAACTGAAGTATGCTGTTTTTATTTTTTTGTGGTGTTATGATTCTTTTGACTTAAGAAGTGGTTATATCCAAATGGACTTGTCATACTACTGCTTTAAAAAAAATGAAATATTAAATTGAATGACTTATAGGTTTTGACAAAGTTATTTGGACCCTTTATATTTGTCGCTGTTAATGCTTAACTTCTGGGATAAGGGTAGGGCACATACATTGGAACAAAGAAGAAAGTGAACTGGAAGTTACCGGGGGACGCTTGCAGCTCCCCTAGGAAAGGTAACTGCAGCAATCATTGCTACCACGTTCTTGTGCTGGCATCAGAACCATTTTTAAGTAATAAGTCTAAAACATATTTGAAAGTGAGAGAGGGAAAAGATAAGATGTTAGTGAAAATCACACTTAAGTAAACAGTAAAACAACCAAACACCCCCAACCCTAAACTTTCGTAATCATAATTGACATTCATGATTTCCAGGGAAATCTAATACAAATAAAATTCCTTGTTTTCTCAGGCTTCACACAAGGGTACAAATCCCTCTGATGGTCAATACCTTGTCTCATTTTGTTCTCTAAGCAGGCTTTTGATTACTCTTGGGTTTTTGGACACCTCATAGAAGAAAATGAGAATAATCGGGTACATTGTCTAGGAGATCAAATGGAGTTCATTGTTTCTTACTTTGGGAAGTTGGTGTGACCCAATAAATGTTTTATCAAGTGTTTAAACATGTGTCAGGCTCAATATCAGATGCTGAGGATAGAGTAATGGACAAAACAGATCCCATCACTGCCTTTGCAGTGGTTGCAAGGGTCCCAGTTGTCAGCAAAACTCACCTGTGAGGTAACAGGGGCCTTGTGGCAGGAGAAGAATGTCTCCCCCCCGCCCAATGCCTGGTTGCCATCCTGCCTTAGCCAAACATACACACGTTTACAGTGGATACACTGCTTAGGTTCTTACTCTGGACTCTTATTATATAATTTATTGAGCTAATTAATTATGTTTTCAACAAAGTACATTTTGAAACTGGCTTTTGATCTAGCATAGAAATGTCAAACTCCAGTTTTGCCAATGGAATATTTAAAATCTTTCCCTGGTAGAGTAGACAGTAATTTGTTTATGTTGTAAATTTGTGTATAATTTAACCTGTGTTCAACTGTTTACAACTGAAGTATCATTTTACAGTTTCTAATGGAGAGTTACCATAAACATTGGGTTGGGTTACTTAATCCATTCACCTGAAAGAAACAAATTTATAGCTGGCTAGAGATCCTGCCTTACTAAGAAGCAACTGTAATAAATGTGATTAGGTTTCCCACAGTAATCACCTAAAAACCTTGCAGGACAGTGATCAAGAAAATGACTCTTTAGACAGATAATCATAACACTGAAGAAATAAAACGTTTGCATATTAAGTGATCATTTTTATGAAGGTGACCAAATTAGATTTATCTCTTTAACTGTGAGTTTTAAATGTCAATACTCAAAGCCTAAAATAGGATAGACCTACCATAAATCAACAATGTCTAACAAGTTGATCTGAGCATCACTGTTATAAAATGCTTATAAGGGTCACATTGGAACGTTTCCTGGTGTCATCTTAGGATCACTCACATCAGGATAACTGATGTGACTTCTTTATTGAAAATGCAGAGTCCTTGGCTTTACAACTCTCTTGAATCAGGAGTTCTGGAAGTGAAGAATCTGGCACCTGTATTTTTAAACACAACAGTCTCATCTGGGTGATTCTTATGTGTTCTGAAATTTGACAGTTTCTGTTCTAAACCTAATGGATACATCCTTCCTTCTCCACCTTAAAGGAGGATATAATCGTGAGAGACCTGGAGCTTGTTCCCTGTGATAGGTAGCAATGAAAGGGAACGTTTCCAACTAGCTGGGAACCGTACCGTTCTCTGGATTCTCTCAGCCAATCCACACAAGCCGTGGGAGCTCTGGGACTCTGCCTCCCACCGGAAAGCTGTAGGTGTTTCTCAAAGTGTCCCCTGCAGTCACCCAGCATCAAATTCACCCTGTGGGCTGGCTGAATGCAGATTCCTAGACCCAGCTCAGAGCTTCTGGGTCAGGATGTCTATTTTTTTCTTGAACTCTGATAATAACTCATCTGTGCATTGGAGAGTAAAAAAACTTCACTTTAAGTCTATATTTAAAAATTTTTCAATTTATTTAATCCTCATGAATTTCATATATTCGTATGAAATCCACTACCCTGATATGTACCTTGCTGGGATTTGGATAATGATTTCATAGAAATGAACTGTCCTTACTCCTAACCTCTCCTCAGACTCACTGAAACTATCCTTGCCTCATGACCTTGGCCTTTCAGCCCCCTGCCTCCACATTTGCTGCTTCCTCCCTTACTTCCCTGTTTGGTGTGGCATATTGTATCCACCCTGTATAGCATATTTCAGCTATGAAGATTATTCCAACATCTCGAGGCGATTTCCCTTGTTATTGTTCTCTCCCAGTATTGTTGTAAGTTTATGATTATACTTAACCAAGTTGTATTGTTGTGATAACAGGTCAAACCCATAAAAAGTATCCCCAGGACATGAATTGGGTCTTAATCCTCTTTGTATGCCCTGTGGTGTCCAGCACCTTGCATGGTTTGAATGACTCAATCCACATGTTCATCGAAATTCAACTTTCCTTGCCTCACTCAGAAGATACCAGAGAGATGTGATGTGTCATTTAAAAAATATTTCTTCACTCTGTCACTAATGGTATAATTATTTTCTCTGAGTAATGGAGGACTGTTTTGCCCTATCACTGAGCTCTTAGGAGGCCATACAGAAGAACACACGAATGGAAATTTGTTTCTTCTACATTTTCTGTTACTCATGTTTTTATTTCAGGTCTCCGCTTGTAGGAGATCGAGGCTTGTGTTTAGAACATGTCTTCAGTTTAGGGAAAACTAGGTGGGGCAAA
Organism: Manis javanica; assembly: GCF_040802235.1. NCBI lineage: Eukaryota > Metazoa > Chordata > Mammalia > Pholidota > Manidae > Manis > Manis javanica. The sequence continues at coordinate 61,343,841 of NC_133161.1, read as the reverse complement.
ACTCATTGGCCATCTTTCAAGACATGATAGAAGAAAACAGGAAATCCCCAAACTTCCAATGAATGATTTTTGTTACTGTTTATATATACTGAACTTAACAGGTTTATGTTCCTATGCATATCCGTGACATATCAGATGAATAAATATGTGAGAAAAATGAAGGAAAAATGCCAATGAAACATCTGAATTTATATATTTAAAGCATATCTGGGTTCATTCAATAGTATGTCACTTTTCCTATTTTTTACCTGTATGTGATAAACTATTTCAGATTCTTTCTAATGAGTGGTCACATAGAGAGCCAAAGTTCTGCCAATTTTAGATTATTTCCTTGTTGGGGCTGTAGGACACTGAGGTCAATTCTAAATAGTATGGTGGGAAAGTACACAGAATTTTCATCTGGTGACTTCTTACTTATATCTCAGTTTTCTATTTCTTTCCACTTTTATGCTGTGTAAACTTAAATTATTTAAGGCTCCATTTTCCTTAGCTGTAAACCTGGGATAAATGATTAAGCCCTCCTTAGAAGGATGCTGTATGTATTAAAGAATACGACATGTGTAAACCTGCTTTGATCCTTTACCTGCCTTAAGGCTGGTTGACGATGTCAGAAGAGTCTTCCTTTTGGACTCATAGCTGGCAGATGGCTAGAATCCAATGGCCTTAAGCATTACCTGAGCAGTTTTGCACCTCTAAATTTTCTTGAAAATTTGATTATCATTTAGCATGCCTTTAATTCTCAAGTAATAAATTGTTCAAAATTAAAATGTCCAACTTGTTATAGCTGAGCTTTAGCTGAGACTCATGTGCAAGAAAGACTTCATGCTGAATCAATGTGTATTTTTCAGAACAAAGAAATTGGCAATTGGAAGAAATCTTGTGTCAGACTCAGTTTCTTTGTTTCATGACTGGATCTCACAGTCACAGAAAATCAAATATGTGCCTTAAAATAGTTAAAAACAATTTTATAGCTAGATTCAAATACCAGTTATGTCTTTTTAGTAGTTCATCAATGATTGTACTTCCCATTTACATTATTCCTTTTCTATTGTTTAATTTAACTTAGACCTTGGGTTATATATACTCAGTTTAATATAATATCTAATACTCTTGTTAAAGAACACTGACTTAAAATTGCTATTACATATATCACTTACAAGTTTATATTTTTTAATCCTTCAGTCAATTTAATCTTCATGAATTTTACATATTTTTGAAAAATAACACTTTAGATACCCTCGTGTTTTTACAATTTTTGACCATGTTCTAAGTTCCAAAATAGTATTTCTCTACCGGCGTAGCAAGTCCTTATTGCTTGTTCCTTCCCTCCTTTTCCACTGCTAAGCTGATCACTTGACAGGGAATATTTAAAAGAATATTTAAACCTAATAGTGGCCAGTACATTATGTTTTCTTGAGTCTTACTGGGATTAGCATTTCCTCCTTTCCCATCTTTACAACTTTTCTTCATTTTTGAGTGGTACAATTATGTTTTAAATGTTTAAGCAATGTCTGTATAGGGTTAGAGTTAACGGCAAGGCACCAGGTGAGCAGGAGAAAGTTTTAACTGTTATTTCTCCCGCTAATGCTCCTGTGAGAAATATTTTTCTAGTTAAATGATCTGGGTATTAGGTGAAACTCGTATAGGTAGCATCAAAAAACCTATGATTCCCTCCCATTCTCATTACCGAAGTCAGCATTTATGAAATGCTATTGACCTCCCCAGAAGGACAACTACTTTGTGTATTTGAAAAACCATAATGCCAGTATCTTCAATATTTAAATGGAGTGTTTAGTAATAAGAGCTGAGAATGTCTGAACAATAAATCAGAATACTGAGTGTGGGGCAAATTGAAGAATTTCCAGAATCTCCTGCCTTAGTCATTTACATATCAATAGTTGTTTACCACCACAGCCTCTGGGGCAAAGGGTGGAAAGAAAATGACTATTCTCTCCTCTTCTCTGTTCCTAGTAGGTAATTGGTCTGGCATCTGTCAGTTACCAAGGACTGGCCAATGGAGGGGCAGGCAGGAAGTAGAGAGCGCGCTGTAAGGGGAGATTGTGAGCAGAGGCCAGAGGAGATGGATGAGGCCAGGCCTACCTAGTGAATTTAAGCAAGGTGTGAGCAATAAAAAAGTTTCTCCCAATCTACCCTTTTCCTTGACTTATTTTAGTTTCACTGGTTTCATTGGGAAGCCACATCCCCCAACCTGGAACTAGGAGCAATTATAAGTAGGCTGTTTTTCCATTTTTTGTTTTTGTTTTTTACAACACAAATGGTCATTTCACTGTAGACTTGCAGGCAGTGTGAATCAAAATGAAATGCAGAAGAGGCTCAGCAGGAGACATAGAACTGGCTCTCTAAAGAGGAAAAAACTATTGTGGATGAGCACCAAGACATTACAGAGCCACGTCATTACCTGAGTATGAGAGGAACTATAAGTTAGGACAATTGCCTAAACACTGAAATCTGTACGTTAATTTTTATATTAAATTATATTTTATGTTTTTATATTTTAATTTTGCATTGATGCCAATGATAGTGGGATTAAATTTGTATGTGTGTTATGTTTCAGTATGTATTATTAAAATTGAGGTTTAGCCGAAAAACTTGGCCAGTGGAGCAAAATGATTATAGTTATGATAAGGACCAGTGTTTCTTAGCACAAAGTTCAGGGAGCAGAGCCTACTCCTTGTCATTCTAGTGAGCAAAGGTGATCTAGAAAGCCTTTATTGAACTAGAGGAAAATGGGTGCAGGGGCTTAGAAACGGAGATATTTCTAATGCCTGTGAGGCTTAGATGGAGCCCCAAAGGCAGTTCTTTATGATCCTGCATGGGCAAATGGCAGGGAAGCAGTGTATGTGGGGGGAACACAGGAATGATCTAACACTGGGAGAAAGGGGGCTAGGGAGTTTACTTTCTCAAAAAACCTCATAGTGGGTGAAGGAAGGCTACTTTCTCTCTTTTTTTTTTGCCTTCCATAGCTTCCTACACTTCTCCTTTATAATAACTTGTGCAATGAAGCTAAGGCAGAGGGAAAACCAGGCCCCTTGAAGGAGGAGTTGGATAAGCACAGGTGGCTCAGAAGTCTGAGGCCACCAGTGTGTTAGCATCTCTCAGCATACCTACCACCAAGCACTGGGACAAAGATGGATTTCAGGAAAAAAGGAATTAATGATGAAGTAGGAATGGGTACATTTTAAAGTGGTTGGTTCAGTTTTCAATCTGTAAAATGCCATACGTAACATTTTGTTGGCTAGAAAGTTATAAACACAAAGAGCAAAACTCTTCAGATGTTGCTACTATGACATAGCTGGATGAGGGTGACCAGCCGATATTGGCAGCCTAAATTAAGGGTAGATGTCAGCCTACATGACAGGTAATCTACACAGAGACAGAGGTGATGCCCCTCTCACACTGACTGGTTACCCAGCGTTCCCTGTAGGCTTCAGGGGGCCATACAGTAGAAGACAACCACACAGCATCCCTACTCATAAGCTCTTTATGATGGATTCTCTTAGCCAAACCTAAATACATAACATTTAAAAGATACTGAAACAGGAGTGTTGAAACAGTCATTTCTAGAATTGTCCTTGAATTTGTGATCATTATGAATAATATCTACAATAGCTTCATGTGCTTAGATTAAAAATAACACAGTGTGCTGTAATAGTTTTCTAACTTAGACTAGATGAAGTGAGCACATTGTGTTTCCATGTCATTGGTGTACAGCAAATTCTTTTTAGAAAAGCAAACCTCTAGCTGGAGCTTCTTAGATACTCTGGAGGTAGATGAAAATGAATTAATTCCTCTATTTGAATAGTAAGATTATTTCAAGACATTTTCATGAAAGTAAGTGTCCCATTAAAAAAAAATAGTTCAAAGTATATTAGAAATGTCACTATGGACTGATGCTAACATTGAGACTTCAGACATAACTTTTTATCTGTGGAAGTACCTTAAAGAAAGTGTTTTAAAAAGAAGTCCATTTGCTCTTGAAGCTGGTTACCTCTTTAAATTGTTTTGCTCTATTATTTAGGTTGTCATCTTAAAGTTCTGTAGGAACTGTGAATCTGAAGACAATAATACAATTTATTTCATGTTTACACACTACTACTTCCAAAACGAACATGAGGTTTATTTAAAAAAAACAACAACAGTAAAGGGCACTTATATATCTAAACTACCTTCTTAAGTATAAGAAAAGAAAACTTCTCCTATTTTGAGGGTGAAATTTGTACTCCTGGTTAGTAGGGGGAAAGTAGGTCTGAGCTGTATATGGCAACCAAGACCAAGTTATATTTCATAATTAAATTTTCAAATAAAAAGAGAAACTAAATCTTCTGAAAAATATTTTTCCTCATCTTACCTCCTAAAAACTATTATAGAAAATATGGGCTCTTGTAAGACATCTGCAGCCCATTAGCCAGGTCTCCAAAAGAAGTTCGATAGCAGATGAACTGTTGCTTGGGTGGTTGTGATGATCAAACTCACTAGAGCTTTTTCTGGGGAGGGTTCAACTAATGGCTTTCTGATGTAACTTAATTGAAGGATAGGACTCAGAAAATCTACAGAAGCACATAGCTAGATATCCTATTAGAGAATTTTCTGTCACTGTAGTTTTCTCAGCTGGCCTTATGATGAGAGCCAGAGAGGACGAAACTCCAGGCCGTGCTCTGCAGTGAGAACTTGGGCAGTCCTGGAGCTGACTGGAGGAGACGCCCTTCTCCCACCGCACATACCCCTCCTGAAGGAGCCCTGACTGGCCTCCTTGAGCTCACCCATCTGCTCCAGTCCCCTTTTCCCACAGCACTAAGCATCTCATTCAGACTGGATGATTTCAGTGCCCCATTCAACATCCTTACTGGCCTCCCCTAGCCTCATGTTAGGAGAGCCCTTTATGGCCTCTGCCTTCTCCTCCAGGGGCACCTCTCACTGCCCCTCGCCTCCCCATCTCCTTGATGTTGCCGGGTCAGCTCTGTGCAGGACTTTGTACTTCCCAGACAGCTGCATGTGCTCCTGCGTATACACTTCCGCATGGAAATTCCTGGCCCCCTTGACCTGGTTGGCAGAGTCCTCCCCTTGATTCCTTGGCAAATACACACTGTTCAGAAAGATGTCTTACAGCACATCTGCTCTTCTGTGTGAAACTATTGCATCTCTTTATAGCACTTTTTAAGTCATTGTCTTACTAACCAATATGCCAGGCTAGAATATGAACTCCAGGAAAGGCACTCTTCATGTTTGCTCCATGTAGGTCGTACTCCACCAACAACAGGCATAGTACGTGCTCGCTATGTGTTTGAGAACAGATTTCATCTTGATTATCTTCCAGTTCCTAATAGTGGTAGGAGAGTTTCTGTTATGTGATACAGGCTCAAAAAATGAAACACGTATTGGAGGAATGTAGGCTGTCGGTTGGATAGATGAAAGGATGTTAAACATGTAAGATAGCACAGCAGAGAGCTGATTTGTGGGCAGGTAATGCCAGCAGATTTCTTAAACTGTCTGACAGGGGCTGAGGCTCCAGAGGTGGTTACAGTCTAGAGAACAAAAAGATTAATAAGCACCCCATGCTCAAAGGAATTTTTATGCTTACAGAACAGCTTATTTTTGGCAGCACTGATGCATGTAACATTAGTAAATAGACCTCCGAGTTCAGTGTTGGAAAGCAACAAAATTTATGACTTTTATTTTGATCCAGTGCTCTTCAAATCTTGCTTAGCTGCATTTCTTGTCCATTCAGGAATGAAAGACTCAAGAGATATTTGACTGCAAAAAAAAAATATAGTTTGCCACAAAGACTAGGGTTTGGGGAAGAATGAAAGGTGCTTTTTGAGATAACTCCACAACACTGGAATATTTCTATATATTGCATTTTTCTGCGAGAAGCTTAGAGCAGTAATGAAATTGCACTCTGTTATTTAAACTCCACTCATTAACTTTCACATTGACTCTACTTCTCAGACAATAAAAATCTGATTTGCCAGGAAGGTAAAGACAATCAGATTATGTAAGAAGTAAAATTTTAGAAACAAAAGCCCATATGATTCAATATCTGTTATTTAACTAATTTAGTAAATATCTACAATATACATGTAGGTGACTGTGTGGGTAGAAAACTGAGAAAATATATTTTACCTTAATGTTTTTTGTTTTATAAAATTAAAAATTCATTACATGTTACATATATGTATATTTTAAACTTTTATGTGATGATATCTACTTATCAGTTAATATGTTACAGTGTAGCAAAATTTTCCTGGAAAATACTGTGGAATAAGGAGATAAAATATTTAATGAGGGAAACCAGGCTTAAATGATAAAACCAAGTTTTACTGAAAACCTGTTTTTCCTTATAACATTATCTCCATGATTTGCATTCTTTACTTACAATATCTGACTAGATGATAGAAATTCAGGACTACATTACTTTTATATTTGAAATCATATACCACTTGCCATATATTTCTTATTACAGAGGCAAAACAAGTTCTGGAAATTAAGGAACAATCCTGTATCAAGCTTGTTAAAATGACAAAGGACTTTTGATATTTTTTTCTGTATGAGTCTGCCTTTTCAGTGATAGAATTTTCTGTGAAGCAAGGGCAGACTGGCTAATGGCAGGATGGGAAAAGAGAAAATGTTGAGTAACTGCTCAAGAAAAGGAGCATGGCAGATGGAGTTGACCAGAAGGAAGACGTGGTGTGAAACTTAAATCCCGAAAGATTGTCATTGTTTCTGCACAATTTTTTGAACTCCTGGGTTGCAATACAAAATACTCATACTTCTATAAAATAGTTCAGTAATGTTTTATTTGTACTCAAAACAACTTAAAGATTAAAGCAACTTATTCTTGAAGCCCAGACAAATTATCTCTCTTCTGTTATTTCCACCATGATTCTTAATTTTTACGAAATGTATTCTTTCCTTTTTACTGGCCAGTTATAAGATGGAGAGAAAGTTCTAATTGTGAGACACATGTATTTTGAATACATGCGTACCTTAAAGTGGCATCACACTGATAGGACTTTTAACTTGGCGCCCTATGATTTAATGTAAGTCACACTCTTAGTGATGTGGTGTGGTGCAGACAGCAGCTCAGAGCACACCACAGAGGGAAACTGCCTTGGGTGGGTGCCCAGTGCTATTTGTTATTGCCTCCAAACTTAGGTGATACACCTGGTCTTCCTGAGTCTCACGTTGGCCTATGGGGTATGGTAGTAGGAGTTCCCAATTCATAGGGCTATTAGGAAGCTGAATATATTAATATATTCCAAGCAGTAAGAATGCTGTATTACTCATAGTAAGTGCCATATTGTTAAATACTGTTCTGAATAAATTTTAGGACTAACGTCAATGGTGTAAAGAATCATCTTGGCAATGAACTAGTGGTTACCAAAGGGGAGGGGTGTGGGAGGGCGGGTGGGGAGGGAGGGAGAAGGGGACTAAGGGGTATTATGTTTAGTACACATGGTGTGGGGGATCACGGGGAGAACAGTTAGCACAGAGAAGGCACATAGTGGATCTCTGGCAACTTGCTGCACTGATGGACAGTGACTGCATGGGGGTATGGGTGGGGACTTGATAACATGGGTAAATGTGGTGACCACATTGTTTTTTCATGAGAAACCTTCATGAGAGTGTATGTCAATCATACCTTAATAAAAAATTGAAAAAAAAAAAAGAATCATCTTGGCAACTCCAGACAATGCTGGGTGGGGGAAACACCAGACATCTCACCTTAATACGGAAGGATGACTAGCTTCTAGGGGAAAGAGAGAAGAGAAAACCAAGAGAAATCAAAGACAATATAGAGGAGAAAATTAACGTGACTCTTGGAAAGATGTTAAAGACTCATTAAGCAAATTTAAAGGAGTGACAGAGAGTAAAAAAGTAGGAAATAAACTTAATCAGAGCTGTATTTAAAATATCCCCCTCTCTCATGAGAGGAACTTGGGCACAGAGAGAGAGAATCTATAAAATGCAGTGTGCACCCCGTCTGACTGTAAGTCAAAGCACCACTTATGAAAAGGCAGGCGAGGGGCCCCTGCAGCACTGGGAGGAGCCCAGGCGGAGCCTTCTGACTCAGCTGGAGGATTCCTGAGCTTGGGGCAGGGAGGAGGGAGAGGAGTGTCACAGCACAGCGTCCCAGGATCTCCTGAGTGTGCCCTAACTTGAAGAAGGCCAAGCTCAAACGCTATCACCCTCCTCTCGGTAATTGCAAATTGGCTGCATTTCAGAGGAAAAGTTTGATATTTTAAAAGGAGGAAATCAGATAACTTGACCTAATTTTACAAGGTGAATGAATAAGAAACTAACTGGGCTCTTCCGTTGAAGCTCTGTTGAGAGAAATCTTCTTTATTTCTCTTGGCTACCGGGATGCAAAAACAGATTTATCATACTAATTTTCTTGTACTCTGTGCACAATTATATACAGTATCCTCTGAGTGGGCTCAGCCCCAACAGCCCTCACCCATGGTAGAGTACAGTATGTAATATTTCTCTAGGAACATAGTAGAAAACTAATGTTTCAGATATAGGAATGGCTCTCTAACTCAGCTATTGGTTGGTAAAAGTGAGATTCAGAGGTGGGAAAACAGCTTGATCAGTAAATCCAAAAGAAGTCATCAGCTTTGTAAAAGGAAAGTTAATTCTATTTAATTCACCTACCTTTGAAGAAAGGCACCATCAGTTGATTTGTTTATCAGCTAAACTATAATACCACAGAGGTGGTGTTGGCTTCCACACTTTAAAATATATTCTTAGACATTCACCCAGCTAGACTCATACTTTTCTTTTTCCTGTGCCTTCCATTCATCAGGCTTTGTTGCAGACTGTTACCTTTAGCTAATTGCAGAGTAGCAGGGAGCCTCGCTTCAAAAAATCCCTTGCTCCCCTCAAGTGGATACCATGCTTCCTGCCATTTCAGCCACTAGTCTGTTTCTCAGTTTCACACAGCTGTTTGATGCTCAGATAAATAATCCATGCCAGTGCAGTAGGGCCTGGGAACAGATACTACTTCATGTTATTGGAATACAGGCTATCTGGAGATATAGAGTCTTAACCCAGAGAAATAATTCTAATGGTGCATTTTCCTTTCTGTAGCTGACTGGTAGAGGGAAAAGACTTAGGCAGGCACCCACTTAGGATACACTGAGTTACATTTCTAAGTCATTACCTAGCAGAAGGCTGTGCTGTGATGGGTACCTGGCCCAACTATGATAATGAGGTAACCCCATAATTTATTGTAATAGAATGGACATTTTTTAGAGTAAAGGAGATGCTCCCAATAGTTAAACTGTACAAAAGAAGTAACCAGGACTATCCTAGACAAACAAATGAGACATATGTTTACCTTCTGTCCAGATGGAAGCCAGGCATATCTCTTACTCTACCATTACAAATTCCCTTTATATCCCATTTAATTATGAGCCCAAGGAATAAAAAATTACTGCTATATTTGCTTATTGTGCCTCTAGAATGGAAGCCAGATTTAAATATCATATTGTGTCAAAAATTTATGAATGTTTTAAAAGATCATGCATTTCTAAACTAGGCTTATTTTTTGTTTCCTTCCCCATTTCCTTGTTTCATTTTATTGCATGTATATATATATATGTATGTTAGGTCATGCAGTTCAGTGGAAAGAACTAGGTGTTTGGAATCTGAAGAATCATTGTTCAAATCCTTATTATCACTCTGTGTGAGTATGGATAAATTCCAGTGCTTCACTTGTAAAATGATAGAAAAATATCTGCTGTGTCTAGGTTAGTTCAATGCCAGAAATATACAGCCCTCTGTTATAACTTCTTATAGCTAATATACATCTAATAGTTTTGATTAAGGAATTTACCTAAAATTTTATTACATTTAACGTTTTTTTTTTCAAGTTTAAATATAAAAACTTCACTTTGGTAGTGGCAGCATTGGAAGACATGGGACAAGCTACATTCTTCAAAGATGTATAAACCAAATGAAGCTCCCCAACAAGCTAAAACTGTAGCAAATATGAAACAGTGTTTTCAAGAAAATCACACTTGTCTGACAGATGGCTTTGGCATTGGCAATGTTGAAGTTTAAACAATCCATTTTCAATCTGGCAGAATTGAAACTATAATAATAGAGCTAGCATGGAAAAATATCTTCATCACATCATCAAAAACAGCCCCTTTCTTTATAAAATAGATCCTCACCATTTCCCTTGAAAAGTGACAAAAAGAAATAGGGTAGAGGACAACTAACTGGGTTTTGCACATGCTCAACCTTTGTTAATGCATGAGCAGTCTTGGAGTGCTCTCATAAGACAGTTTGGCTGATGCAGAGTATTAAACCTTTCTTAAAACAGGAGCATCTGGGCAGGGAACTGTTATGCACATTAACACTCAAAGCTAGAAAACACATGACATTCAGAATATGATCAACAGTAATATTTTTGTCTATCTTTGAGAAAAAATTTTAAACAAATACATCAAAAACTATTTTTTATCTGCCTACAAATGGAGAGTTATAGTATTGCATTTAACTGATCTATATGATTTTTAAGAGGAAAGTGATAATTTTCTATAATAGAACATCCTATGTGGCATGCATATGAGATCTATATGTACATGAGACTTATATGGGTCTGAGACTGATTACAGAGAAGATTTTCTATCCATAGCACAGTGGTCCTCAAACATAAGCCTGTACCGGAATTACCACTAGGGCTTATTGAAACACAGATTGTTCTGCAAATATTGCTGGGACAACTGGGTATTCACATGCAAAAGAATGGAGTTGGATCCCTCTGTCACATAATAAGCAAAAAATTCACTCAAGGAATCAAAGATCTAAATATATGAGCAATGATTATAAAAAAATACTTAGAATAAACCATAGATATACATATTTGTGACCTTGAGTCCTAGGTAGGACACCAAAAGTACAAATAATAAAAGAAATAAATAAACTGAGTAACATCAAAAATAAAAATATTTATGTCCCAAAGAATCCTATAAATAAAGTGAAAAGACAATCCATAGAATGGGAAAAACATTTGCAAATGTAATTATATCTAATAAACTTATTCTAGCTTTAAGTTCCTTATTAGATAAAAATATTAAACCCAATTAAAAGAGACAAAGGACTTGAACAGACACTCCTCCAGAGAAGAAATACAAATGTCCAAAAAGCATATGAAAAAATGCTCAACATTATTATCCATTAGTGTAATGCTAATCAAAACCACTGTGAGATACCACTTCATAAACACTGAGTTCTCTAGAATTAAAGTCAGATAAGTATTGGCAAGATTGTGGAGAGATTGGAACCCTCAAACACTGTTAGTGGAAATATAAAATGGTGCAGCTGCTCTGGAAAATATTCTGGCAGTTCCTCAAAAGATTATATATAGAGTTACCATATGATTCAACAGTTCTGCTCCTATATATATATATATATATATATTTACATACACGCTAAAAAAATGAAAATATATATCCACACAAATATTGCACATGAATGTTCATAGCAAAAGTACTCATAAGAGCCAAAAAAGCAGAAACAATCCAATTGTCCATCAGATGATAAACTGATAAATCGAGGGTGGTATATACATAAAGTGGGACATTATTTCACAATAAAAAGAAGCATTAATTCATGTTGAGCCTTAAACTTTATGCTTAATGAAGCACTAATTTATGGATGAGCCTTAAACTTTATGCTTAATGAAAGAAGTTCATCACAAAATTGTCTGATTCTGTTTGTAATGTCTAGAAGAGGTAAATCTATAGTGTCAGAAAATAGATATGTGGTTGCCAAGGACTGGGGGGTTGGAGGGATTGCAGGGTGATGACCTAAGGCTTGCAGTGTTTCTTTTAAGGGTGATGGAAACCTCCTAAAATTGACTGTGGTGATACTTGTACAACTTTGCAGATATATGACAAGCCATTGAACTGTACACTTTACATTGATGAATTGTATATGGCATATGAATAAAAAATTTTTTGATTTCACCTCCATAGCCTCTGAATTTACAACTCATTTGAGAATTTAAATGTATAATGGATGAGTATACAAGTGTTGCCAATGATGCTGGCCCAGGGACCACACTTTGAGAACCACTGCTATAGAGAGGCATAACCTTGGTTGCTTATTAGGATCACTAGTGAGCTTGAAAATAAAATCTGGGTGCCCAGGATTAAATCACAGGGGCAAGGCCCAGGGAATTTCTGAAGTTCTCTAGTTTATTCAAACCACTGTGTGGTAAAGTTTGGAACCCTTACCAAATTAACACCAAAATAGTTTGGTCAGAATATAAAAGAAAGAGAGGTCTAGAGCCCAGCTCACAAATAGGTGTCTAATACTTCACAATATATGAAATAGAAGGAATAGCTGTAAGTGGGAGCTAAGAAAATAATTACTTCAAACACTTTGTTGACCTTCCAACTCCCACTGAGAGCATTAAAATAACTCTAATACAAACAAAATTCAATGCATTCTTAAGGTACACACTTCAAGTTACTCCAGATTCTTTTCACTAGCTATCTAAGATCCTGCAGGCACTTTCTTCACATGTATTTCTGCACCAGAACAGTGTCTGATTCTGTTGTTTTCTTCTCATCATATAACAAATACATTCCTTCTCTCTTAAAAAGAAAAAAACGGTAAGCAAAAACCTCAAAGCAGTTACAAGTACTAGTTACTAGCAAGTCCATTATCATAATTTTCCAGATGTTCAACCCAGGTATGTAGCCAAACAAAGGTGTAGTCAGGATTTACAGGCCAGGACTCACTAGGCGTGGCAGTGGCAAGCTGGAAAGGCAGCTTGGGCAGTAATAAACACCAAGAATGTAGGGATGAGCTAGGGTTTGGCACTCAAACCTAGCATGAAAGAAAGAACAGTTAGGACATGACATTCAGACAAACAGACAGGGAGCAAGTAAGTGAGTTAGTGTGGTAGCAAAATAAGTACAGGGGACTGACCCCTGGGAAATCCTAGAAGCGCTCTTTTCTGGATTGAGGAGCCTTTCTCCTGTGGGCTAGCAGAGCTAAGAAACTTCAGTTCTGCAGGTGCAGAGGGTTGCAGAAGGAGGCTGAGTGCTCTGGAGAGTCCCCAGATTGCCCCAAGCTCCCCGTTGCCCTATCTTTGCCATTCTTTCTGAAGGTTGGTCTTCTGCCAGTTGATCCTTTGAAAGAACAAGAAAAAAATCATCCTACTTGTATCTGATACTCATCTATAAAACCTGAGCATTAAATGTTTTTTAAATATGCAAATTTTTTGATTCCTGAAATAAATCGCAGATGCCAATTTTATCATAGTCTCCAGGATCAGTTATATTAACTGTTTTCTAGTTCTAGGGTTTACACATTGTACTGAAGTGTGCACACACACACACACACACACACACACAAACCCTCACAAAAGCAAAAACCCTTCTGTCCTCCCCTTTCCACTGAACTTCAACCATCTGTTTAATTTGCATGATGTCCTCTGCTCCTTGCTATCTTTGGGGTTACCACATAGATCTGTATACTGATGCAAAACTTCGCTCTTTTTTTAATGATTAAAATGGTACATTTATTTGAAATATGTATTTTTTATTGAAGTGTAGTTGATATGCAATCTCATATTGGTTTCAAGTATACAGCACAGTGTTTCAACAGTTCCCACATTATTAAATCCTCACCCCCACTAGTGCAGTTACTATCTGTCAACAGAGGAAGATGTTACAGAATTACTGACTATATCCTCCATGCTGTACTACCATCCCCTTGACCAATTGATATTATGCTGAGAATTTTCACGCATCCACCCTCCCCAACCCCTCTCATATGGTAACTATCAGTCACTTCTCAGTGTCTATGAGTCTACTGTTATTTTGTTCATTTTGTTTTGTTTTTAGATCCACAAGTAAGTGAAATAATGTGGTATTTGTCTTTCTTGATCTGGTTTAATGAATGAATTTCTCTATTCGAATATGCTTTGTATACATGTTTGCACCAGAGTTATTTTTTCAGACTCTGAATGGCTGAAGGCAGGCCCACTCTTAGGTTCCATTCCAGTAAATACTTTGCTGTGGACTCCTCAGAGGACATAACTGTATGTGCATTATAGACCTGTGGGCCCTTCTTTGGCATGAAGAGCAACCATGCTGCTAGCTGTTTGCCTGGTTCTAACCAATGAATTTGTCTAATCGATGCTCAACCATCAGATCTTCTTAGACGTATTTCTGTTGACTTGTAACTTGTTTTGGCTATGAATGTCTGTTTGTATCAATTACCTCTTGTGCCTCAATTAAATCTTATTCCAGCCAGTTCCACCCAGGCTTCAATCAGCTTTCGGCAGATGCAACAGAACAGCACCTTACCTTACCTCTGACTCTGCGGCATTCCCCCACTCCCCCGCCCCCCTGCCACCCCCCTCCGCCCAACACACACCACCCTGTTCGGGCACTTCTGTGACTCCTCAGCAGGTGAGAGCCATTGCAGTCCTCTTGGCGCCTCTGCATGGGCAATGCAAACGTTTGCCCAAGCAGCTGTCTGTTTCATTTTAGAAGCAGAGGCTTATGGTCAGATCAGAAGAGATGTAAGGCCTTTAATTTTCTGGTTTTGAAGTTGAATAAATTAAAGTGAAAGTGAATAATACTAATAACAATCAGGGATTCTGAGGGAATGAGGTAATCAAAGCCTCAATAGTAAAGTTTCAAAAGAGCTCAAGAAATAACTCATTGCAAAGTTTTTCTGACAAAAGAACGTGAAATTCTAAAATATTTGTCTGGCATTCATTCATTCATGTAGTCACTTATTCAGTGTCTATTGAGTGCCTATTAAAAGCTAGTCTCAGTCAAACCTTATTTTATAAAAGAGGAAACAAAGGTACCAAGAAAGCATATCATATTTATTAATACACTTACAATTAAAGACTGTGTCATTATTATATTCTTAATTAACTCATGCAATTTTTAGTCAGGGTGTTATCTCAATTTTAAAGATGGAGAAACTGAAGTTCACCAGGCTAGAGAGTTAACTAAAATGATGCAGCTGTTAAAAAGTAATGCTGTGATTGAATTTAATATTTATGACATGATTAACTTATTTGTCAGTATTTATTGTGAGTTCACCATGCATCAAGACACACCATATACAGAGATGAATGAAATACATTCCTTGCCTTCAAGAAGCTAGTAGGAGATAGGGACTAGTAAACAGATAATACTCCTTAGTGTGAGAAATCATGCAACAGAGCTACAAAGGGCTATAGAGAACAAACAATGAGCAACTATGCCCTAATCAAAAGGCCAGGTAAGGATTCCAGGGGATGGAAATCACATCTATACCACAAGCTGAAAGCTGAGTAAGAGTTGTCTTGTCTGCATGTGAGGGGCAGGATGTGGAATATTTTGTAGATGGTTGTGGTGCAATACTCAGGCAGAAGGAATAGCAAGTGAGAACAAAGCCCAGTTTGGGAGGAGGGGAGAAATTAAGGACAATTCAGTATGGCTGGAATACAGAGTTGGAGGTAAGTTAAAAAATGTGCCTTGGTAAGGATCACTGAATATTAGGAAGGCCTTTAAGCCTGATTTCATAGGTTAGATTTTATTATACATTCAAGTGGTTAAAAATAAAAACATTCTAAGCAAGGAGTGATATGATAAAATTATATTACTGAGATCTCTTGCAATATGGTACTAAAAGTTTGTTAGATTGTTTCTGCAGGATCTAAGCTAGACTAAGATATAGTTAAAAGAATAAAAAATAATTCATAAAACTAGATTGTCAAAACGGCGTAGTTATAAGATAGATTTGATATGAAAAGCACAGAAGGATTAAGGATAACAGGTGTTTAATTAGGAAAACCAAATATTTTCTAAATTGGTCTTGTTCTCCATTCCATGTTTCCTCCTATTCCAAGCTACACCCCATCCCCTGCCACCCATCCTTAGACAACTGTAGGAGTAGCTTCCTGTCTGGGCTTCTCATAGCAATGATTTTCCCTCCTCAATCTGCTTACTTTATCGAGAATAACCTTATAAAATGTCTGATCATACCACTCCCTATTCATAACTCTTCAATTTTTGCTCTTAATCTGAAGACCATAATCTTTTAAAGGCTTCTGAGGTTAAGCATAGTCTCACTGCTCATGAAATATCTATCCTCAATGTGTTTCTTCTCTCTTTCAATATGCTTTAGCCAGAAGGACCTCCTTGCATCTTTTAAATAGGACACTGCTAACCTGAAAACAAAAAGCAGCAATGAGAGGCAAATGAGCACTTACTTTGTTATTTATATAGTTCAAAGAATTGTAACTCAGGGAGCAGATTCAAGTAGAAACCCATATAGTGTCCCACTTGCAGGGTGAAAACAAGGGGTTTTTATGAGGAAAATGAAGAGGGACAATTGTATGAAACAAAAAAATTGTTTATGGATATTAACAAACTAGGTTACTCTGGATTTTATGTACATTGATTACTGGTTCTGTCTTCAGAGAGTTCACAACCATCAGTCTTGTGATCAGGGCATCCATTGTCTTTCTGACTTCTCAAGAAGAACCTCGATGATGGCAGGAGGTAGCATGCATGGTATGACCCTGATTTTTAAAACTGCGTAAAAGTATATGCTGATAACTCTTTAAAAAGGTGATCGTGATTGGCATTGTCAGTTGCTCCTATTAAGTCAGTAAGACCCAAATATATTCTTTGTATGAGTATTTTTTTTTGTAAATGAGTGTATAAATCAGAAGGAATATCCTATATTATTTTATTCCTAGAAGATTGTGCATACTCTTATCACTGAAAATGAAAGACAGCAAAGTATTGTTGGAGAAAAGAAAAAGGAACTTAGGTTTCAATTCTTATCAACTGGTAGAAGATAAATTAAGTCTATCTGTTCAGTTCCCTTGGCAGACATTTTCACATTTATATAAGGAAAAACACTGGAATATATAACTGCATCTATTTAACTTTAAGTTTTGTTCTGGATCAAACTTCAGAGAAGCACTCATTGTTTTATTTATTACTGAAAATTTATTCATCTTTTTATTACTCAACCAACATTTGCAGATTTTATAAATATTTTAATTAAAAAACAGATGCTCAAAACTTCACTCCAAATATTGTCTACTTTTCTGTTATCAATATTTATATTAGAAAATCTTGCTCTAGCAGTATGTGATATGGAAGGAAAATATTTTAATGACTCTTGGCCCTTGCATCTGTGATTCTTCCTAAACTTCATTGAAATCTGTACAAGATAGATGTTCGTTCTGTTCATTCTATTGTGTGACATGATTGGAATTTCATAGTTTAAAAAACGTTGGCTTTCTGGTAAGAAGATGTTTGTTTGGACCCTCAGACCATTGCATGCACTTCAGCAATAGAGAAACTAATAAATGATTTTCATCTAATTTAAAGACACAGATCTTTTAATTTGCATAACACCTTTGAGAAGTTTCAAGATTGTTTATATTATAGAGAAACTGCTTGCCCCAGGTAGTATAATCAAGCTTTGCATTCAGAGGAAAACCAAATTGTTTTGATTATTCTCAGTTTTTGAAATAATAAAAAATGTAATCGTTGTCTTTCTATACTTATTAAGAATTCTCCTCAGAGATTCATTATCACAAGTCAGTATATAAAATATTGGATCTCATTAATAAAATAAAATCCATCAGGACCCATAATTTGGCCTTATGCAGGGAGTATGGTATCATTCAAGAAGTATCTAATTACTTTATAAGACAGTACTGACGTACATTATAATTTTTAAATAATGTGAAATTTCATTATCAATTTAGAAACTATTAGAAGTACAATTGTTAAAGTACAGGTACATATTTGGAGTATATTTTCTGATTGTCTCCAGCAAATTTATTGACAATTCACAGTCCCAGCTTTCCTGAATAAATGGTATGCTTACCAATACTAATATTGTCATTTATGTACATATACACATACAGAGAAATATGTGTCAACTAGTTGAACACAGAAAATAACATCTAGTACTATTTAGTTATTTGGGATAAAATGTGTTTTTCTTGTGTTTTATAATTGCTTTTTTGTATCTTTTGACTAGTTTACCTGTTAACATTAGCATATTAACACTGACATTTTTTTAAAAAGCTGCCCAACAAATCTGTGAGGACTGCAATTTAACTCTGAAGTCACACTTGTTGGCTTCTGGAGTGATTTAGAATTAGCTTTAAACATTACCTGGTAGAATCATGTTGTAAGTACAGGTTATAAGAAACTTGCTGGTTAATAGAAAAATACACTTCTTAATTAGAATTGAAATGAGAAAAATCTGAAATAACCTTAGCAAACATATTTGTCAAGCCTTAACTTTGGCTCCTTAAATATTCCTGTTTTGAAAACATTGACATACCTGGACAAATTGCATCATGGAGTAATAACCTTAACATTTATGAAAATTTTCACTGATTCAAATGACAATCAACAAAGGAAAGGACAGGGTAAGAACAATTTATGTCAGAAAGAAATAGTTTAGAGCAAAAGGAAGATAATCTTAATTGTATGTTGTGCTTAAAAATGGTAAACCAAAGTGATATATTTCAGAATAAAAAAGTCATAGGAAATGGAAAAAATTATCATAGGAAACATCTTATTTGCCAGTATTCCCGTGAAAATGTAATGTGTTCTCAAGCATCCAGAAATAATTCATTTTTAATTAAATCAAATTTTCCTTCCCTGTACAATACTAAATAGCATCCTACATTCCAGTTATGTATTCAGTCAACTGATTTCAAGACCATACCATTTAAAAAAATATCTTCCCTTGGCATTTTCTCCCTGAAGTTTTTATTCCTTCTCTCCTCCACTTACTTCCTTCTACATATTTAGTCCTTAGCCAGGCTTCCTGGCAGGCTCCTTCTGGCTTTTGCCTCCATTTCTTCCTTCCCAGGGTGAGATCACGGTCCTCGTGGAGCAAACTGCTAACGAACGGTGTTTAGATGTGTGATTTAAACAGCAGTCCCCACTGAGGCCGTCTACCACATGATGACGGTGTGAAGAGACATCTTATTTTCCATGACGAATGCTTTGTTGATCTATTTTTGTCATTTCAACAATCTGTGGTGATAAATAGGGCAAGTATGTTAAGTTACCAGTCTCTGGAAGTACCCTCTGTTAAACCCCCCACCTTCATCCCTTATCAATTGCTTTTTTCCAAAAGACCGATGATGGAGTTTGGGGCCTTAAAACACATTAGTTAGCCTCCAGAATATAGGCAGAATATGTTCAAGAGTCCCCGACTGTCTCCAAAATTTAAAATATCATACCTTCACTACATGAAGCAGGATTATTTAAACTCCTATATTAGGGGGAAAAAATAACAAAACTCTGTCTGAAACTTCCTGAGCAAATGACTGTGATATAACAGGGGGAGCTTTCATGAGGTCAGCGTCCAAGGACCGCAGTGTAGGTAGCAGTGAGGTATGAAAAGATGTTACTTTCTCGTGAAATGCACCCACCTGGTGCCTGCAACACATTAAATACTCAATGACATGTTAGTTCTCTTTACCCCTCCCTCTTCTTCCCCAGCTTTGAATAAGAAATAGGTCACACATGCAGTGATGGCAATGACACTATCTGGAAATTAACAATACAGGAAATAAGGCATTTTGGCCACACTATTGCTGGAATCATGAGAAATAGAAACTCAATCAGGCTGCTCTGCTGCATTTAAAAATCAACCGCAGCAGCAATGACACAATGGCTTACACCACCTACAGGATACAGTTTGAGCTCCTTTGTTTGGACCCTTAATGTTTGAACTCCCAAATCTTATTCCTACATTAAGAAATGAGCAAAAAAAGACCAAACTCGATTCCTCCACTAAAAAATTGTTTCAGAACAAAGCAGGCTTTTTATCCTCTCTGAACTCTTATCTATGGAATTCCTCCCTCCTGAAGTGCCCTTCCCCTTCCTTACCTTTGGGGTCAGTGCCTTCCCTCACACCCCCACCTGGGGTTTTTACTTTACTTATTTTTTTTTATTCTTCATAAACTGCATCAGAGTCATCTCCTCAAAGATGCTTCCCCTGACACCTCTTCCTTAGTGTGACTTAGGCGTACATACGTACACACCAGGTGCATCTGACCCTGACTCTCACAGCATATTTGCATACTTGATTGCTCACTTACTGCTTCCTTGACTGCCTCCTGTGACTTAAGGATTGGGACAGTGGCCTTTATGTCACTATGTCTCCATGTACCTTGGACCTAATTTGTGCTAAAAAATTCTTGTTGACTAAATGGATGATGAGTTGTGTGCTATGGTAGAAGGCATAAAAGAAAAGAGGCTACACTCAAAACCTATTTCTGAACTAGTATCCATAGCATTATTTGACATAAAGTTCCTATATATGTGTTCTTGTATATATATTTTTTCTTCCAAACATTTGAAATTTGAAAGGTTATGTAGATTTTATTATTGTTTTTGAGGGGAGAGGGATGATAAAAATAATATAAGGAAAGGAGTTAGAACTTGAAAAAAAAAGGATAAAGATTAGGAACATACTTCAAAGCAGTATTACTACAATGCCTTTGGCCTTTTAAGCATCTTCCAGCTGATTGATTCTGGGATGCTTTAAAATCCATGATCCCTTGATACTGCTTAGCAGGGTTCTTTCTTTCTTTTTTTCAAAATGCTTTATAAACTAGGTGACCTCCACACTCTGCAATGCAGAAAAACTGAGGTCAGAGATGAAGGTGGGCCCAGTTTCGATGAAATGAGTTCAAATTTGTTCATAGGGCCTAACCTTGGTGCCTTCTGAGCATTAGTGGTTGTGCATAACTGCTTTATGATTAAAAACAAGACTGTGGCATCATTGAATTAATTAGACAAGAGTATAATTAGGAATGAAAGCCCTTCAGTTTCCTAACCACTAATAGTATGAAATGAAGCACAATAAATATACTCCAAACTTTGATGAGCTTTATTTTGATTAATTAGCAGATTTTAATAGCCTTCCATAATGTGACAGTTATTCTATTGATCCATCTAATTAAGGATCATGAAAGGGGCTTTGATGACTGAATTTCCTCTTGAATCCATCCAACATGCTCAAGTGGCTGCTCAGAATAACGTCAGCAATGTTATATGTAGTGTTAAATACATGTGTATATATATATATATATATATATATATATATATATATATATATACATTCATATGAGGCATGCAAATATGTCTATTGCATACTTTTATTTTACTTTTGGGCACTAGATAGAGATGAAAAGGATGGAGCATTCATAGGTGAGAATGATTTCAAACTGTGTAAATATCACATCAAATGCCCTGCCAAGAGTAGATTTTAATTATTTATAGCTATTGATCTAAAATTTGACTTATTCATTGTGTACTTATTTCTGGCATGACACACATGACAAGACTGGCATAGTCTACTAAAATTTGCAGTAGCTGGGAGTATGCATTAGGAGTATGTGATATTTCACAAGCAATTCTATGCTGCAGTAAGAGATCAGATAATTGTATGAGCCAGGGTCTTTCTTGGCCTCATTTAATTGGTAGAGAGGAATATAAAACAAATGAACAAACAAAAACACATGGGAAAAATTACCAATAAACCCTGTTTGATATAGTCAGGGTATTTTTTTTTTCTTTCTTTCTTTATTCCCCAAAGGAGCCAGGATGCCAGCCTGGAGAAAAGAGGCAAGGAACTAGGAGGCATAAATATACCTCTGGGCCAACAGCATGCTCTGTGGGGGCTGATCATGCTTGGGCGGGCGACACAAGTTCTGTTATTTCTACTTTGCAAGGTGGGACTTCCAATATGGGGAATAATCAAAAGGTTGGAAGGCTTTTCAAAGTTCATGGGCAGTCATGAATGTCAATACCAACACCACAAACTTTTAAATAAGTGTCTTTTTGTCCAGCCTTCCTATTTCTCTCCTTCCTTTTTCTGTCTTGTGCTTAGCCATGTTAGTTGGTGCTACTGCAAAACCATATTAACATGGTGCACTACAGGGGGTGGTAAGATGGCATCAGAAAGCATGATATTAAATTCAAGTATTTCAGGAATCAAGACACCCATGAATGGGCTTAAATTTTAGAAAGGAAATATCAAATGTGAATATCAAAGTCTGATGGCTCTTCCAGTGGTTAAAAGTTTACTTTTCAGAAAGTAAATATTATCTTAGTAAAGGCAGATAAATTATTCATAGTGGATGTTCCAGTTCATCAGAAAACTGCATGGAGAGTTGGAGTTTTGCATAATTGTAAATATCTGTTTGTTAATTTTAAAACTAAAAAATGTTAGCCTAATAATTCCAACATAATAAAGTTGGACTTCAATTTCTGCCTTATAACCCATCAAATGTACTTCAGTAAATTATATTTTCCTTATTTTAAAGAAATGTATAAATGAAATGCTAGGTGACTGTGAATCAGTGGCAGAGTGTTTTTAGATAACAGATTTTTTTTTAAGTCCTAACATCTGGTAAGTTCATGAAAGGAAAATATAAGCTGCTCCCCTGCCCCCCAAATTTTAAATAGAATATTGCCAATTTACATAGACAACATGGAATTTAATGTATTTTTCAGTGAACTGGGTTCTTCAGTTTTTAAAGAGAACTTGGTAAGCATGAAAATATGAGAACTTGTATTTTTTGCTCAAAAGCAAAAAATGTCATGCTAAACCCTGGGACATGGACCATCTTAATTATGAATTTGTATCTTGCTGGATTTGTATCAAGTTGTACCATTTTGCAATTGCTGAATTGAGAAATGTCTCAGTTTCAGAAACTGCATATCAGGAATAAAACATTATACCATGTTCAATATAGTTGCAAAAATAGTGTTTTCAAGGTACAAAGTTAGAAATCTCTCTCAGAACTGTACATAGCAACATTTGATACTATCTAAATTATGAACAATGAAGAAAAAGTCAAGAGTTTTATTTAAAAAAATTGTTAGAGGAAAGTACATCTTTATTAGTGAAAAATGCTTATCAAAAGGAACAAATTATCTCCATGGCCAACATTGAGAGCATGGTTCTCTTGAATATTTATTTGAAACTATGTATCCTAAGTGATTAATGATTTTTGTTTCAGTTGCAAGGACTTTACCAAAACAGCAAACGTGTTTTGAAAATTACACCCCATTTCTAATTCTTTTGAGCAGCTAAGCTGAAAAAAATCTTCTGTGTGGGGCCAGCAAATTGCTGGGACTGGGGATGGCGGCCCTGCCAGGGAGAGCCAGGCTTTTTTATGCTCCAGAATGTCCTTGCGTCTTGTGGCCACACCCTTCAGACCCTCATCCGGGGAGCTGGGATGTGTCTGAGTGCAGACCTCTCTCCCTGCCCTGATTCTTTTCCTTTCCTTTCTCCTCTTGCAATTGCTGGAGGAATTCTGCTTAAGCCCTGCTCTCTTTCTTATCCCTTGTTAGGTCCCCTGCTTTATCATGGTGAGCAGTCCACGCCTTGGGGAGCTGGGATAATGCCCCTGCACCTTCTGGACTTCTGGACTCGGAACTCTGACGGCTGCCCCCTCCCAATTCCAAGCATAAATGAGTCAGAGTTGTCCTTTCTTCTTTTAATCTTGCCTTTTTTGGTGAGATAAGGGTAGCTGCTCTGACTGCATCTCATAGTTACTAACTGGCAGAGCAAATCTTCATATTTTGTGTTGTTTTCATTCTTACTTTCTGCGGAGGGGGTTTTATATGGATATGAATTTGAACATTGTTTTTAAGCACCACAGCCCTTCTCCTAGAGCACTTTGCTTAATAATACACATCCTCTGTTTTTACAGGCCCAATACTAGTAGATATGTGGTTGACTCAGATGTTTATTCCTTTGATCTTAAACCCATTGAAATTGATGACAACCAGAATCATGCTTCCCTAGACTTAAAAGCAATGATAAAACAGAATCCTTTGGATTTACATGTTCTCTTGTCTTGTAGGAGATTAATACTTCCGTGTATTGTGAGAACACATAGAAGATATCCCCCTTTAGTTGATTCCTAAGGAAGGCCTTGAGAAGTGTCCACCATCTGTCCTTGGAAGTGCAACTCCAGGACCCAAGGCACTATCCCAAGCTCCAAGCTGAGTTTCTGGCTGATCTAGCTCATTGATCAGTTTTACTTTAGTGAAGGGATTCATACCTGCCAGCTAGTGCTTTACGCACACATAACACATTCTGGGAGTAGATTGCATGGATATACTTGGGTTCATCCTTAATACTTGTATTTTATACAACAAAATTCGGGTTGTTTTAGAACTATGGATATATGAAAGGTAAGAGTGAATTTGTCTAAGACAGATTGGAAAGAGAAGTGAGGCTCTGCACTACCTGAGTGTGATGGGTCAAGGGAGACTGGTGTGCCTGGTACTGATCCTGAATCCATGGGCTTTCCCCAGAGAGCGCTGGCCCAGCATGGTTAGATATGTGCTCTTCTTGGCTGATTCTCTTGTTTGTTCAATGTTATTTTGATTCCTTTGCATCCTTGGTGTATACAGTGTTGCTGAGAGAAATAAGAATGCTGACTCCTGTCTTGAAAATGAGGCAATTTTTGTTTGGTTCATTCTACAAATGGTTGAGTATCTGCCCACTGTACAATACAGGATGGGCTAGAATTGTCTTACAGTAATAACAGATCCTGCTTTCAGTCTTGCAGGGGAAATGAGACCTATTCCCCAATAGAGGTGATGAAATATACAAATGGTAAGGAAAAATAAAAAAGATGTTATGAGAGAGAAAAGAAATTATTTTTATGATGAAAAAGTACGTTTTTGGTAGCTTTAAGGATAAGTATAATTTAAAGGTTTAAAGACCAACTACATGGCATTGGTTTTACCTGGGAGTGGAAAAACAACGAAAGGCGCATTAAGTGGAAAATGAGTCTGGCTGGGGCGGAATGCTTATGAGGGAGGCATTGTCAGGAAATTGACTTTGAAAGACAAGTTGTATCAAGACCATAGAAAGCCTTGGATGCCAGGCTGAATAATTCGAATTTTATTGGATTTAGTCCCCAGCAAGATTAATCTGGCAGTGGTGTGTAAAAGGTTTTGGCATAGGAAGATGTGTTAACAGGCTGTCAGAGTCTAGGTGAAAGTACAACCTTGCCATGCCCCTTGGTTTGTATAGAGGAAAGTACGAATAGGGATATAAAATCCAACCTACAAGGAAGGGCATGAGAGGCATTATTTGATATAATGAGTAAACCATCATATTATTAGGGCTGAACCAGGCAACATAATAATGGCCACTATCAGAGCTAATACAATAGGGTATATAAATATCAGGCATATCAGTGTTCCGAGGTAAGCTGTCTTGACTTTGTGCTTATAATACTTGAATTTGTAGTTTTGAATATTTATGTAAATAAGTGGATCAACAAACTTGATTGAAACCCCCCACTAGCCCTAGTGCAAAGACATCCATCACAAAATGACATCTGTCTTTGCCATTTTACTTGTGTTAGTTTAATTGCTTCCAAAAAAGTTTTGATTTACTTAAGACTGAAGACAAAAACATTATTAAAGTCAGGGCAAAGAGTCAATGAAAGTTACTATGATGGAGAACAAAGCTTCTCCTTATATTTTCAAATAGCTATGACAAATATTATGATAAATTATAACTGTCAGCAGATTGGGGGAAAATGTCTTTTTGTGACACACAGTGCTCTAAGAAATACATTGCTCATGATAAAAAGGACATGAAACAAAAATGGACAGAGTTGTCAATCTGAATTCCACAGAAAGTAAAATGGTTCTTCATGTGGTCATTTCACATAATGATCTTTAACAAAAATCAGAAAAGAAAAATGAATTACAGTTCTGTGAAGTCACTTCTGTGGTATATTACAGTTATTAGCCCATATCTAGATTCTCTGATAAAATTTGGTAAATGAAGGAAGCTTAAATAAACTTACAGTGTTTTTCAAAATGTGATCTTCAATGCCTGTTGAGAACAAGGGCTTCAGTCCTACTGCATCAGCAGCATCTTTGAAACCTGAAAAATACATATTTTTAATATAATTCCCAGTTATGTACATGTGTTTGAATTTTGCTCATCAGAATTTGAGGGTCACTGAACTTGAGAAACAGTTTGAGTAGCTTTTCTCTTAATTTCTCCTGAATGTGAATGTATTTGTTTAATTGTGGTAATACAACACAATGCACAAATCTTTAAATAACTCAATGAATTTTGACATATATATATATATATATGTATATATATATATATACACACACTCATGTAACCATCATCCAGATCAAGGAATATGTATTTTCTTAATTGAAATTTTAACAGAAACATGAATCAGTAGCTTCATCAAAAGCTAACAGATATGTTTTGGATGCAGAGCTGGCTTTGTGTTATGAACGGCTTGCCTAGATGCTTGCCCAGGTGGAGACCATCTTTCTACAGACAACTGGTGGCATCTGGGGTTTTCCTAATGTGGGTAACATCCTAGTCTTCTTAGCTAGAGATGACATAGAAGTAAATAGATTTTCTTTACTTTATATACTCTCAATTGTATTTAATAAATAAAGATATCAAAGTGAAGGAGATAGGAACCTTAGCCACAATTATTTGAAGAAAATAAGTTTACATCTATTACACTTATTTTATCATGACAAGTAATAGCCGTTGATAACATGGACAACGTCAGCTACACAT
The DNA here is from genome assembly GCF_040802235.1 of Manis javanica. NCBI lineage: Eukaryota > Metazoa > Chordata > Mammalia > Pholidota > Manidae > Manis > Manis javanica. The sequence continues at coordinate 61,317,201 of NC_133161.1, read as the reverse complement.
TTACCAGTACCATGTTAAAAAATGTTTAGATAAAAGAGCCAGTTCAATTTGCATTCAGGAAGGTTTCTCTCTAATTCTAGCCTCTCATTCCCAAATACTGCCCTACTTTCTTACCATGGTTGCACTTTCCAACCTGGCAGCATCTTTGTATGAAACTCAGAGAGAAAGCATTCTGGGCCAGATTTCTTGCTGTCTGCATTGAAAAGTTATCAGCTTTCCAAAAAAAAAATGAAGGCACTGAATTCCTCCCTCTGGAAGCCATGTGATGATATCTGAGGTCAACTTTAACTAGTTCCTGGCTGAGGAAGAACAGAAGGATTTCATGACACCACCCCAGATTTTACAGACAGATTCATTAAGACTGGTATTATTTGTTACAGTTAGGGGCAATATTTAGCTTTGTTTATTTTAATTGAATCAGTTTGATTTCTTATGTCTGGACATTGTTCATAATTAGTATTTATTGTTTAGCTAGAAATACCCTGAAACTGCTGATAAAATTTAGCCGATTTGATCTTTTTAGTGGTTATGGATACAAAGATACTTTTCTGTTTCTTTACAAGAGAATCTGATTAACTGGTTTCACAGTGTGATTTAAATGAGAACAGGGCTCAGGCAATTCTTATATCATTTCTGATTTCATCAAAGTCTTGCCTGTAACATCAGTAATGAATTCACTCTATTTCCTAAGTATAACTCAAAAGCAATATTTTAGTGGTCTAAAATAATTTCTGAAGCTCCAGTAAACATTTAACCCTTTTGGCATGAGTAGTGTCAGCCTCAATAAATATGATGAAATAGTATTTTTCTTTCATAGATTACACACTTGTCAGATATGTCATCTCTCTTATCTTTACATATCAGCTGCAGTAGCATTTAAAGCATTTTTACATTCTTCTTGAAATGATGCAGTATTTTTTTTTCTGAGAATTATGGGAGCTGCCATTTGTTTCCTAGGGTATTAAATCTAATACCCTCCCTATTGCTCACATCTTTATTTTCAGTACAAAGGTTTAAAATGCATGTACCCTGAGTTAAGGCTGCAAAGTTTAATTTAAACTTTAAAATGGAGATAGTAAAGTTGTAGTCATTTATCATCTGTGATAAGTTTTTATTGTCAAGCATAAAGACATGGAGCCTTAGATTAAATAGACAAGCAAGACATAAATGGTAGAATCAGTAAACAATTTAACAAGCCCAATTAAACTTAAAAGAGATTGAGTTTCAAGACAGACAACCTCCATCAGGCATCAGGCAGTGGGACCAGTGGGAAAATCCTTTTGCTTACGGCATTTCGCAGTAGTCAGAGTGATTTTCCTTAGGTTAACTCATTTGATCCTCTTGAGATTAAAAAAAAAAGCCAATAAAACTGACCTTAAAGAACAAAGCTTAGGATGGGTAAGAATCCTGGTGGACAAACCAGCAGCTAAGAGCTCAGTGCCTGCATATTGGACCTGTGCTGCAATACCACCTGTTTGACCTCAAAGAAAGTTACTTAACTACATATCCCTTCTAAGTTGCTATTTCTTCATTAGCAAAATTAGGGCTTAAGGTTGTGAGGAGTAAATGAGATGTCCCATGCACATTTGTAAATGAAGAAAAGACTTAGATTCAAAGGGAAGAAAAGAATGGAATTATTGCGCAGATAACCAAGTGTAGGAAGGGGAGTGTTGAGCTGGTCTTACGGGCCACTAGAATTGAGGCCCACTTAGATGACCAAACCTTGCTGGACTCCCTCTGTCCATCTCTTATCTCTCCTTCTCTCTTTGTGTAAGGCTGTAGTCATTTGCATTCCTAAGTTTCACATTTTTACAGTTTCTCTATTGGAGAGGATCCAGCCTCCTTTCTTCTATGTCCTGACACTAGGAAATAGAAGGAAGTATTCGAATTTGGGGACCTTTTCCCAATTTCTGAACCATTATCTTTTTGTGGGTGATGAAGTATACTACCAAGCTAGACCCAGCATAGCTTAATGACCATGTCTTTCTCTAGGAGCCCAGAGTTCCAAGACTGGCGCATCCACACAAACTAGAAAAGCATTTTTCAAAGGGAAGTGGGGAGAGGTTGACCTAAAGTTCAGTGGAAATTAAGTCATGACCAGCGCAGTAGGTGAAGGGCTAGTGCCTGGCCTTTGGGAAGCATTCCATACATGAAAGACTTCTTCTGTGCCTTAGTTTTTGTTATTAGAAGTAGAATTGCCTCCTGTGTCCTTTCTGAAATGTATCTAGTGTCCTTTCCACCACAGCCCTCTGGTCCAAGGGAACATACTGCCAAGTAGGTACACTGCCTTCACTAATTCTTTTTAGTTCCTTCTCTGCCAAGGAACACTCACCTGGATATCTCAAATTTCAGAATTACTCTTCCCACCCTTGTAGTTGGTAAAAACACTCACATTACATGACCAATCCCATTAGCCCTCAATAAGATTACCTTATATTTAAAAGAGAAGTTTATAAATCTTGATATATCTTTGAATAAAGGTATGTGCCTGACTGTGGAAGGTCAGCAGTGGACATGGTGATTGTCCAAGTCTTCTGCCTGTGGGGCGCCCTGCCTCCCACACAGCATTGACATTTCCTCACCCTACATTTTGCTTTTCCTTCCCCCCAACTCTCCTTCCACCACACCCTCAAAAGATCAGTAACTTAACAAGTTTCTGAAACAAACACACATGAATACAGGAAATATATCTTTTCAGTAGCTCTGGAAAGTCACTTGAAAGATAAATCATACAGAAATGAATAATGGAAATTAAGCCCAAACTGCCTATGTATAGGCAGTAACAGAGGTAGAGTTCCAAGATCACACCAGGGAAATGGAGACAAAAGCAGATCATCCCTCTCCATGATGGCTGAGTACTCTGTTGTGGGTGATATTGCATTTAATGGGCTACAAGAGAGTTCATAGCTATGGGTCCATCCTCAAGGAGATAACTTTGAGGGAGGAAGACAAAAATACTACTAGATACAGCTAGAGAACACTAAAGAGAAGGGAGAATATAGTGAGGAAAGCCTTTAATTTGAAAAATCTATCTTGAGAAATATGTTACTTATGAATCAATGATGAAGACTAGAGATTTTGTTGCAGCTAAAGAAAAATCTAAAACAGGCCCCTTCTTTTTTATGTATTGGTAATTCAACAAATGAACATTAGATTTCTATAGCAGATGGAATTTTTGCTTCTAAAAGTTGCCAGGGAGTGTCTTCCTTTCTCGAACTTTTCAGTATTTCTCCATTGCTTTTCAGAATTTCCCCATGCTGCTAATAACTTATTAAGTGATAGTAAGCCGTGTTGCTGATCCTCAGCAAGGATATACCTGCTAAAAACTATGCAGATTAGTTGAAGTGGGATACTCATTCAAATGCACTATCTCAGACTCCTAGAGGCTTTTGATAACACTGGAAATATATCTTACAGAACTAGCAAAACCTGCTTGTGTATCAAAAGCTTTTCTAAACTTCTGTTACTTTCAATTGAAGATTACATTGTTGAAAGACCTTTACCCTCTAGGCTCCTAAGTCTGGCTTTGGATAGAAGTAATACCTCCAAGAGGATCATCAGCAAGATAATTGACTGTGTTTGACTAGCCTATGAGTATTTATCAATGCTCTTCTTAACAGAATCTCCACTGCATTAAATCTAGAGAGTATCAGCTCTGACAAGGGAAGGTTTCAGGCCCCAGAGGACAAAGACAGCCAACCCTCATTCCCATGAAATTTTCCATGTTTGAGACCCTTCACCAACTTTTTTACCAAATTATAAAGCTTGGCAAAGCTATCCCTCATCTGGCTTGTTGTTTTTGAGTTGTACGCCCTTGGGGTTGTTTTCTTTGATTTGTGTTAATTCCTGACTCAGCCTAAATAGATACTATGTGATAGCCACTGAGGCATATAGCACAGAAATATCATTCTTTTCTGCAGGAAGATGTAGTAAGATGTAGGTTGAATAGTATAAAAGTGCTTTGTAGTTTCTTTGACAGAAATTCTTCCAGATGTGTGGATGGTGCATTTACCTTACAAGATTGTTGCCATGCAGCATCAAAGACTTCTAATAACTCACACCAAGAAAATGATGTGACTCAGATGCTTGATACTCTCAAATGAATATTTCAGAGGTTGATGTGATGAAATTAGTTTACTGAAGATTCTGAAAGGCCCTATAAAGTATGTTCACCTCCCATGAGCAGAATTTCTTGAATAAAAGCATGTTTAAGGATATCCTCATTCATGTATTCCAAACTAAGATCTTAACTCTTAAATTTACATAGGTTTCATAGAGGGGCTCAGAAATTGAATGTATAGCTTTTTCTTTTTTCATATTGTTTGTGAAATAGTCAAAATTGTGATGATGAACTTCATAGGCCATCTGTTCTGTATAAGATGGAAATGGAACAGGAATCAGTCTCCAAATTTGCTGATCAGAAAATTAGTGACTTACCTATAATTGCATGTGATCATAGGTAAAAGAAGGAAAACAAAGATTTCCAGCTACATTGATATCAAGTGAGCTTTTATTAAACTTTAGATTGAAGGTGGGGTGAGAAAGACATGCTATATTGAAAGATAAACAGCAGGGCATTATAAAACTAGGATTGGATGCATGGTGAAGAGTGGGCCCTGGTGGCATCATTTTGATGAAGTCACTAAAACTTTATCTATATCTTGCTTACCTTGTGTATAATGTAAGGGAATTGTCACTCTAAAACTTCTTAGCACTTCTCATTTTTATTCCTGCTAAAGCACAGTAGAGATAGGCCAATTTTGTGTTAGAAATAGAAGAAGGCCTCAGTGGCAATGATCCTGGGCTGAATTAAAAAGAAAGGATCATAGGAATAGCTGAAGCAAGAATCTTTACAGAAAGTGGCATCAACAGGTATGTTTCCAGTTCACTGGGTAAAAACTTACTTTACTATATGCTGTGTTTCATCTGTTGAAAGATAAATCCATTTTTACCTCTTTTCTGTGTCTGTACTATATTTATTTCAACACAGATACTTTGACCAGGATTAAAAATATTATCATTAAGAAATGCAGGCATATGTATTGCAATACAAGCCTACCTCAGGAAAGAAGAAAAATCTCATATGAACAGTCTAAACTCACAATTAACAAAACTAGAAAAAGAAGAAAAATGAGGACCAAAGTCAGTAGAAGGAGGGACATAATAAAGATGAGAGCATACATAAATAAAATCAAAAAGAATAAAACGGTAGAAAGAATCAATGAAAGCAAGAGCTGGTTCTTTGAGAAAATTTAAAAAAATAGATAAACCCCTAGCCAGACTTATCAAGAAAAAAAGAGAGTCTACACACACAAACAGAATCAGATATGAGAAAGGAAAAATCACTACAGACACCACAGAAATACAAAGAATTATTAGAGAATACTATGAAAAATTATATGCTAACAAACTGGATAACCTAGAAGAAATGGACAACTTTATAGAAAAATACAAGCTTCCAAGGCTGACCCAGAAAGAAACGGAAAATCTGAACAGACCAATCACCAGCAAGGAAGTTAAATTGGTAATCAAAAAACTACCTAAGAACAAAACCCCTGTACCAGATGGCTTCACCACTGAATTTTATCAAACATTTAGTGAAGACCTAATACCCATCCTTCTTAAAGTTTTACAAAGAGTAGAAAAAGAGGGAATACTCCCAACCTCATTCTATGAGGCCAGCATCACTCTAATAACAAAACCAGGCAAAGACACCACAGAAAAAGAAAATTACAGACCAATATCCCTGATGAACACAGATACAAAAATACTCAACAAAATATTAGCAAACCAAATTCAAAAATATATCAAAAGGATCATATACCACGACCAAGTAGGATTCATCCCAGGGATGCAAGGGTAGTACAACATTCAAAAATCCATCACATCATCCACCACATCAACAAAGAGAAGGACAAAAACCGCATGATCATCTCCATAGATGCTGAAAAAATATTCAACAAAATTCAACATCCATTCATGATAAAAACTCTCAACAAAATGGATATAGAGGGCAAGTACCTCAACATAGTAAAGGCCATATATGACAAACCCACAGCTAACATTATACTTAACAGCAAGAAGCTGAAAGCTTTTCCTTCAAGATCAGGAACAAGACAAGGATGCCCACTCTCTCCACTTTTATTCAGCATAGTTCTGGAGGTCCTAGCCATGGCAATCAGACAACACAGGGAAATAAAAGGCATCCAGATTTGCAAGGAAGAAATCAAACTATCCCTGTTTGCAGATGAGGTGATATTGTACATACAAACCCTAAATAATCCACTCTAAAACTGCTAGATCTAATATCTGAATTCAGCAAAGTTGCAGGATACAAAATTAATACACAGAAATCTGTTGCATTCCTATATGCTAATGATGAACTAGCAGAAAGAGAAATCAGGAAAAGAATTCCATTCACAATTGCATCAAAAAGAATAAAATACCTAGGAATAAACCTAACCAAGGAAGTGAAAGACCTATACCCTGAAAACTATAAGACACTCTGAAGAGAAATTCAAGAGGACACTAATAAATGGAAATTCATCCCATGTTCTTGGGTAGGAAGAATTAATATTGTCAAAATGGGCATCCTTCCTAAAGCAATCTACAGATTCAATGCAATTCCTATCAAAATACCAACAGCATTCTTCAGTGAACTAGAGCAAATAGTTCTAAAATTCATATGGAACCACAGAACACCCCAAATAACAAAAGCAATCCTGAGAAGGAAGAATAAAGTGGGGGGGGGATTATGCTCCCTGACTTCAAGCTCTAGTACAAAGCCACAGTAATTAAGACAATTTGGTACTGGCACAAGAACAGACCCATAGACCAGTGGAACAGACTAGAGAGCCCTGATATAAACCCAACCATATATGGTCAATTAATATATGATAAAGGAGCTATGGATATACAATGGGGAAATGACAGCTTCTTCAACAGATGGTGTTGACAAAACTGGACAGCTACATGCAAGAGAATGAAACTGGATTATTGTCTAACCCTGTACACAAAAGTAAACTCAAAAATGGATCAAAGACCTGAATGTAAGTCATGAAACCAAAAAACTCTTAGAAGACACTATAGGCAAAAATCTGAATATAAACATGAGCAACTTCTTCCTGAACGCATCTCCTTGAGCAAGGGAAACAAAAGCAAAAATGAACACATGTGGCTGCATCATACTAAAAAGCTTCTGTATGGCAAAGAACACCATCAACAGAACAAAAAGGCATCCTACAGTATGGGAGAATATATTTGTAAATGACATCCAACAAGGGGTTAACATACAAATATATAAAGAACTTACTCACCTCAACATCCAAAAAGCAAATAACTCAAATAATAAATGGGCAGAAGATATGAAGAGACAATTCTCTAAAAACGAAATTCAGATGGCCAACAGACACATGAAAAGATGTTCCACATCACTAATCATCGGGGAAATGCACCTTAAAACCAAAATGAGATATCACCTCACACCAGTTAGGATGGCCAGCATCGAAAAAACTAAGAACAACAAATGCTGGCAAGGTTGTGGAGAAAGGGGAACCCTCCTACACTGCTGGTGGAAATGTAAACTAGTTCAACTGTTGTGGAAAGCAATATGGAGGTTCCTCAAAAAACTAAAAATAGAAATACCATTTGACCCTGGAATCCCACTCCTTGGAATTTACCCAAAAAATACAACTTCTCAGATTCAAAAAGACATATGCACCCCTATATTTATTGCAGCCCTTTTTACAATAGCCAAGATATGGAAGCAACCTAAATGTCTATCAGTAGATGAATGGATAAAGAGGTGGTATATACACAATGGAATACTATTCAGGCATAAGAAAGAAACAAATCCTACCATTTGCAACAACATGAATGGAGCTGGAGGATATTATGCTCAGTGAAATAAGCCAGGTGGAGAAAGACAGGTGCCAAATGGTTTCCCTCATTTGTGGAGTATAACAATGAAGCAAAACTGAAGGAACAAAACAGCAGCAGACTCCAAGACTCTAAGGAGGGACTAGTGGTTACCAAAGGGGAGGGGTGTGGAAGGGTGGGTGGGGAGGGAGGGTGATGAGAATTGAGGGGCATTATGTTTCGTCCACATGGTGTGAGGGGTCACGGGGAAAACAGTGTAGCACAGAGAAGGCAAATAGTGAATCTGTGGCATCTTACTACACTAATGGACAGTGACTGCATTGGGGTATGGGTGGGGACTTGATAATATGGGTAAATGTAGTAACCACATTGTTTTTTTCATGTGACACCTTCATAAGAGTATCAGTAATACCTGAATAAAAATTTTTTTTTTTTGAGAGGGCCTCTCTCATATTTATTGATCAAATGGTTGTTAACAACAATGAAATTCTGTATAGGGGAGTCAATGCTCAATGCACAATCATTAATCCACCTCAAGCCTAATTTTCATCAGTCTCCAATCTTCTGAAGCATAACGAACAAGTTCTTACATGGAGAACAAATTCTTACATAGTGAATAAGTTACATGGTGAATAAGTACAAGGGCAGTCATCACAGAAACTTTCGGTTTTGATCATGCATTATGAACTATAAACAATCAACAATCAGTTCCAATATGAATATTCGTTTGATTTTTATACTTGATTTATATGTGGATACCACATTTCTCTCTATTATTATTATTTTTAATAAAATGCTGAAGTGGTAGGTAGATGCAAGATAAAGGTAGAAAACAGTTTAGTGTTGTAGGAGAGCAAATGCAGATGATCAGGTGTGTGCCTGTATCAATAATACCTTAATAAAAAATGTTTTAAAAAAGAAAGAAATTGCAGGCATATTATATAGATATATGACTATATATATGTAAGACTATGCCTTTCTCTCCCCTACCTCATTATATTTGGTTCTTTTTTATAATATATATATATATATATATGTGTGTGTGTGTGTGTGTGTGTGTGTGTGTGTACATAATTGCATTATTAAAATGAACCAGATTATACTAGATGCACAGTATGTTCTAGATGTTTTTCAAATTCATGTTGTTCGGTCTAGTTGTTGGATTTTGTTCTGAAAAAATACGTCACTCAGGTACTTAAAAAATTAGAACATAAAGTATAGTTTCATGATATTTGCATGGCATACTAATCTCTGTAGAAAGACAGTGCTAAAATATGTAAGTTTCTTAAAACAGTTTACATTGTTGAAATATGAAATAATAATTATTTCATGTATTTCTCCTAATACAAACTGGCCAGAGTTTTCTGACACACAAATGTGATTCATTCTTAAGGTTCATTTTCTTAAATGGAAAGCTGTTATTTATTGAAAATGTAGAACTGTTGTACCATGTTACTTTTCATCTGTAAAACTTAAATTTGAAGACAGTCTATATAATTTGACTAATGGGTTATGTGTAGCTGTGAATGGTCTGGGGTTGTAAATACAAAGATTATTCCAGTGTGTCAGGAATTTTACAATCAGAACACTGTAGAGAAAGGAACCTGAAAATACAGGTGCACACAATTTTAAATGAAGGTGCATGTGTTTTACACAAAGTAAAAATATAAAATACCATAAATTGTACATAGTATCCCTGAATTTAGTTTTAGGACCAAACTATCAATAAATGGTAGAACTGACTTGGCTCATCAAATGCTTTCTCCAAAGTCCCAGTTTGTAGCAGTTTTCTTTATTTATTCTGTCAAATTATCTCAACAGATAGGCTGAAATGATTGGTGGGAAAAAAATGGTTTGTGGTGTGTGTATTCACACACATTAGTTTGAAGGGTAATATTAATAAAACCATTAAACTTGAGTAGTTAGGCAGAGACATTGGCAGGGATCTAGCCCTTGGTTTAATGATTAGGTTAGTGGTTGAGTAGCAGGGACTAGTATCCTTCACCTCATTCTCCAAATCACCCTATCTCAGGAGTGAAAGTTTATTACTGTGAACTTTTACATGATTGCTAAGCAAAGTCCATGCTAGTTGGTGTATTCTAATTTTCATGTTGGAAAAGTTTGTGTTACTCTGAAACATTGCAAACATTTGACCAGGTTTTAATTTCTTTTTAATATAAGTACCTACTCAGGGAATACTTGTTTATCCTATTGATTCTGAATATGAACTTTGTATCAGGGTTACATAGGAACTTATATTGCTGACAGGATTTTATAAGGACTACTCAATTGCAGAGCAGTTAGGATATATAGAATATAGGAATACTAGAAGATACATAGAATATAGAAAGTAGGAATAATAGAATATACATATATTCAACTGTACAATGTTCCAAATATAAAATTGTAGAGAATATTCTTGTAGAGTAGCTATTATCATGTAAATATTGGATGCCAGGGAAGATTTCTTAAAAGGGAAAGAGACTTCATGGAGTGGACAGATAAGGCAGCCACATGTTGCACTTATGAGTGTTGGTAATTGAGAAGCGTCGCTAGGTCTGTCAATAGGGTTGTCTTACACAGTCTAGAAAAGTTAGATTAACCATCCAACTGTAAAAAGAGAGAAAAAGGTAGCTTTAAATGTAGGTCATTCAGCAACTTTCTTTCTCCATGAAGCTATGTCCAGACAGAAAAAGAGGAGAATGGTTTACAAGAACCATCCACATGATAAAAAGAAGTCAGCAAATGTACACAACCCTTACTTCTAGATGTAAAAATAAAATTAACTTGAAGTCGATGAAGTTCACAGAATTATTAGTTTCATGTCACAAAGGTTTCTCCTGCTCTGGTTAATTCTATCCAGAATTTAATCCACACAGCATGGGTATGCAGATAAATAATAATATTACACTTTACCTTTCTGTAGAATTCTGGAATGAAAGTAACAATCTTAAGACTGATACTAGTCATATAATATGTATCAATTCTTATTTTCTAGCACCAGATACACAATTACCTAGATTTTCTCTGTTAAGCAAACTGGAATCATATTTGATGTATTCATTGCTTTACCAGATATCTGACCCTCACTGATTTTGTATTAAATTTTAACTTTGAAGGAGAGAGACTGCTTTACAGAAATAATCAGAAAAATGAATATTAAAACCATTATTTCTTAAATACCAAAATGGTGAAAAATTTTAAGTCTGGCAACCACCATTTTGGAGTTACAGGAAAGAGAATGCTCCTGCAATCAAGTAGAAAGGTAAATTGGTAAACTTTGGAGTAAAATTTAACCACATTTGACAAAGTTGAAGACAAACACACTCAGTGGCCCAGCCTGTTCCACTGTGAGCTCTAGAGAGCTGCTCACACAATAAAGGAGATATATATGATCTTTCACAGCATCATTTATTTCAGTGGTAAATATTGGAATCAACCTAGATGTGTGTGTGTGTGGCTGTGTACACAGCCACACACAAACACATACATATACATAATGGAATACCATTCAGTAGTGAAAATAAATGAACCACAGCTATATGGAGTAACATAGATGGAATTTACAAGCATAGTTTTAAATGAAAAATAAAGGTGCAGAAGAATATAGGTGATAGGATGCCATTTATATATAAGCTAAATATGAAACAATGTACTTTTTTATGGTTGTATAATTGTTCTAGCTATGTAAATAAATGAATGGGAATGAGAAATCATAATTTCATCAGAGCAATTAATTCTGGAATGGGGAATTTGGAAGGGGAAGCAATGGGGAAATGTATCCACAAGCTTTGAAATATTTTGGTTATATTTCATTGCTAAGCAAAGATTTTATTTCATTGCTAAGCAAAGGAATGGTACACAGGTGTTGGTTGTTTTTCCAATAAGGAGATTTCATATAGATTATTGTTTTTAAGTTAAAGCATCATTTAGAGTGATGAATGAAACACCGGAAAATGGACTAATTTTAAGCCTCGACTGCATTTCAGAACACTTATGGTCTTTGGATGATCTTAAATAACTGTAAAGGATTCATTGTTCTCTTTAATTTAATTTGATTCGATAAAGTGTTGGTATATTTCATAAAAAATAAAATGATTATTAACACTCTTCCTATTGATGTGTCATATTTAGTTTTGAACTACCCATACTGCTGTCCAAAATCATGTAAGTAGAATCAAGGACATAAACATAGTGTGTGTTATATTCTGTTAAAACTTTAGGTACATTTTTAGAGAATCATTTAGCATTAGTCATATTTTCAACAAAAATAGTTTAAGTGGAACATTTAAAAAATTTTACAAGTCAGACTTTCAGATGATCATGTTTTGAATTCAAAAGCTATTATGCAGTAGATAAAGTGATAAGATTTGGAATGTTCTTACCATCCACATTTGTAGAAATATAAATTATTAATCACATTCATGTAGCAACTAGGTAGATACTACATTGGAATCTTTCTTGAGCTTCAGACCTGTGTATGGAGATGAGTCACTGCTGCCTAATGAGCAGCAACCACACTAAGCCTGAAAGGTCAATGACATCCTTGTAGGCCCCCAGTCTGCCTGGACCTGTACAGACCTGGGGAGCCAGGGGAAGCAGATCCACAGCGCTTTTCTTCCCTGAGGCTCTGGCGGGGCTGAGAAGGACTATGGGGAAAGGTGACAAGTGCTTCTCAAGCCCTGTTTGATTGCTCTCTCACCCAGCTGCAGACAGGAGAGGTGATCCTTCCTGTCACGTATGTGTTTCAAGCCCGTTTGAGCCCTATTTAGGTTTTAAATACACTCCTCTTCAGAAAGCTTGGCACCCCTGCTCTTAGAAAATAAATAATATTCCAAGTCATCTTGCTTACCCAAAATCTACTTTTCTGTGTTAAAGGAGTAAGGACAGCTGTCTCTCTCTCTTACTCTCTTTCTTTCTTTTTTCTGTAATTACAAGAGAATTTGCAATTGGTGTTGCCCATACTAAGCCTATTTTTAATAATTAAAGCATGACCCTGGGTGACTTCGCCCAAATGCCTCAAAAAATACTTCAAACATGACATGAACCAAATTGAAGTACTTTCTAAACCAGTTTATCACAGTTTTGTTTCCTCTTCTGGAAAGTCTAGCCATTTGCCCAAGCTATTACCTTTAACTAGGACATTACCCTTAACTTTTATTCTCTCTCTCCCATGCTTTTCTTCACCTGCTGTCAGTTACGAGTTGTGTTGATTCTGTCCTGCAGATACCGCTCACATCGGCCCCGCCTACTGCGCAGCCCCAGTGCAGGGCGCTAGCATTCCTCCCTGGGACCGGTGCAGCTCCCTCAGCACCCATTTCCCCTCCGGTGATCTTGTGGGTCTTTGGTACAAGCTGTGTATCACGGATCTTGCCCACAGGGAAATTTGAATATATAATGTGTTTGCTTAAAATCTTGAAACTCTTCTGATGAAATTTCAACTCATTAACATGGTTTAGAAGGGTTTGGATGTTTCTTCTTCTGGATCCTCATTTTTTCACTCCCCAAATATACGGCCAAACCTGGCTCAGTTAAACCTTAGGTTATTTGCCCATTTTTCTGTGAGGTGTTTGATCACCCATTAGAGTAGATTTGAGACTTAGCTGTGTATTTCAGAAGTTTTGCTCTCCTATAATAATACTGAACAAATTTCTGTTCCCCAAGGATTTCTGAGGGTAAGAACCCTGCTTTGTTTATTAATGTATCCCAGGTGCACAGATAGATGCTCAATAAATTTTTGTAAACAAACATAGGAATGATCTATAACTACTTTCCCGTTCACTTTTGTTGCTGTAGTCTCGTATAATCTAGTCATGCTGAATTTATTTTAAAGTCATGTCCTCTCTCCTCTGGTCCTTCACACTTGCTTTCTTCTTGGCAGGAAGGCTCACACACTGCCTTTGTGCTCCCATAATGTCCTGTGGTTTTCCTGTTCTGGCACTTATCAAACTGTATTTAAGTTCTAATGCATAAGTCTGTACAAGCATGTTCTCTATGAACATAGGAACTGTATTTTTACTTGTCAAGCTTCGGCATCTAGCATTGTAATGTGTGCCTAATATATATTTTTGACTGTGGTAAATGAAAGAATGAGAAAATGAATTTATATATATGGAAGGAATACCTATGAGACTAAAAAGTATAATGTAAATGATACCTATAATCTGATAAATGTGATGAAAGAGCTGCCTACAAAAAGTTCTAAAATGTCAGCATGCCTGTGAGTGATAGTACCATAGTCCTATATATAGTTCAAATGATATATTATTTCTCTGTATATTTCTATTTATAAATATATGGAGTCCACATATGTTTCTAAACTTCCTATAATGGGCATTATTAATATTATAATATTTTAAAGTATTTGAATACTTGAAGAAAAACATAACATAAATATTGCAGGGGGATGGACCAATAATCTTTTGACTACATTGATGCTTTCTATGAATACACATTATCTATAATCAACTTTACAATCCTTGTTAAATAAAAGAACATTCTGGAGTTATATAAAAAACACAAGAGGGAAGTCATTTTACATTTGGGTATTGCAATTTCATTTTATTTTTCTGCTAGGTGCATGAATTTGAGAAGATTATATCTGTCTTTCACTTGTATAAACAGGCACAACAGTTAGACAATAAACAACCCCTTTATCAAACATAAAGGTATAAACACACTGAATTGCACAAGCAGAACTGACTCTCCCTTCAGGTTGAGCCATATACTTAATGAGGGACACGTGCAAACTCAGCCAGGTATTCAACAAGTCTCTACAGTTCATCCTTAGTGAACCTGACTAAAAATATGCTGTGTAACTCTGGGAATTATTTGCCTTGGGTTCTTTTAAGAACACTCTGAAAATAAGAGTCATCTACTCATTTACAATGCACCAAAATCTTGGAATCTCAAGAGCTACGAGGTTATCCTTTTATCCCTGCAGAAACCAGAGTGACTTTATCTGCTAAGAAACATGGATAATGTCAATGAGATACAAAGATCTAAATAAAAGTTTTCCAGACTGTTCTAGTATATCTGCATCCCAAGACAGTTAAATATTTTAGAAAATGTGGGTTTATCTACTAGGGTGTGAGTCTTATCCAAGATAGACATATTTAAATGCAATGTTTGGTCCCTGGGTCTCTTGGGCTTTTATAATACAATACAAATTATTGGCTAAGAACCAAAAATTGTTTCTTTCTCTATATCATATCTTAGACTAGATTGAGTGAGTTGGCTAAGCACAAGGCAGACTAAACAATCTTCTCTTGAAAGTTAGGTTTCAGAATGACACATGATGATCACTGTTTACTTACAAATATTAAGTATTTTTGTCAAAAAAGAGCAATTTTTAACCACTTTAAGTGAATTCCTTATCCAATAAATGAATGCAGAAGTTTAAGTGAGTTTAGAAAGGAACGTGGAATTTAAAATAGATAACATTGTTTCCTTCATGATTTAGGTGTGTTTTTTTACATAGAATTTAGGTTCACTGTAATAGGAAAATAACATTGTAATTTAGTGAGAAAAAAATAATTGAGTTCTACTCCTTACTACAGTTTGAGCTTGGGAAAGTAATTTAAGGCAGATTCTGTTATTTTCATCTTTAAAATGGGAATGATGAGGTCTGTTCTCCCTATCTTAAGAGAGTTAATGTAGGAGAAAGTGCTTGGCAAGTAGCTCAGCCCTGTGTAAATTTCAAGGCCCATATGATGTTAGTTAGGTAAACAACAACTTGTTTTGATTATGTCATCTGGATTTGTTTGTTTTACCATGTTGATCTAGTCTAAGCAATAATTAACCTAGACCTTGAAAAGAGATTGGACTTAGAACAAGAATCATAAAATATATGAATGCAGATGTGTTCCAAATCCTGAGTGGTCAGAAACAGCTGCCGTCTGGGTAACTCCAAGACATTTATGCCCTCATCTTGGACATTCCCAGTAATGGGTTGACTTGGATTCTATTTTATGTACCATCTTTGTGGGGAATAGAAAGAAAGACGTATTTAACTATTTGTTTTGGAATTCTATGTGTATTTATGTCTAGTTATCAAGCAGCCTTAAAAAATAGCTTGCATCTATATAGTGTTTTACATGCTTTTAAAAGATGGATAGATCTTGAGCTATAAGAAAGTCCTATTTGACATGTATGGCACATGTTACATTCATTTACCAGTAAGAAAACCTAGGCACAGATTAGCAAAATGACTTCTCTAAGATCACAAATCAGTTGCCTGTTGGGTAAGGCAGAGGGATATTGGAATTCAAACTTGTACATTACAACAATGTTTCTTATTCCACACTGTATAATAGCTCTATCATTTTGGTGTGCTGTCACATATTTTTACTGTAGCTGTGCCACCTACCTGCCTTATCTAACTTCTTTCCTTATCGAAGGTCTACCTACCAATACTTATTCTTCTGACAAAGCACTGATCACATTCCGTTGCTGCTTGTTTTTCTTCTCTCTCGCTGGTCTGTGGAAGTGTCGATCATTCACAGAATGAAGTGAATAAATGAACTAACTTTTCATGTTATGAGAAACAATATAGATCTAGCTGGTTCTTAAGATCTGCCAATAGTTTCTATGAAACTGAACCGGTTGGCTTTTCTTGAAGCTCAAATTCTGCATACTTTTCCCAACACCTGACAATACTTAGCCCCAAATTTCTGCATACTCACTACTGTTTCCAGTAATTATCTTAACCTAGGCAGAAGATATTAAGGAGTTTTAGCTTGACTACTGTTTTTTGTTTTGTTTTGTTTTATTTTTTACCTTTACCCTTGCTATTTAGACTGGTTCTCAATTTGAGTAGGATGTCTGTCTTTTCCTGAAGCTCAGCCCCCAACTTCAAATTTGCACCCAGATCCTCACTTCTGGATCCATGTGCCAGAGTCTTGTTTTCTTGATATGCCAGTCTCTTCCCACTATACCCTCTCTGATAAACTTCAATGTTCTAAACTATTTCAGAATTCTAAAACCTTTACAGGTATGACTTTACTTTGGTACAATAAATATTGCCTCTTATTCGAGTCTGGTGACCATGGACTTAGCCTTCTAAGGAGAGATTTTCTTCATGCTGATTCCTTCCCCTTTTGTAGGGATTATAAAATCTCACCTGTACTTGGATTCTCAGTCACCAGCATTTGCTTGCCCGTTCACATATGGGTGTTTATGTACACAAACTAGCATCTTCCTCATTCCATTCCTCCTGCTAACTTTTTACCTAGACTATCTTTGGTCAGTATAGGAAAATAATTATACAGATCTTTAGTGTCAAAATTCAAATTTCAGTCTTCCCAGGAATATTCCACAGCTTACCCACTGACTCTTACCTATGTCCTTTGTCCTCATGAACTTCATTATTTCACCCAGACCCTTGAGCCTACCTCATCTATATTACCCCCACCCCAACCATAATCTTGTCATGTATACAGGTATATCCACTTACAGAATGCAGATTATCAATAACGTGTGTATGGCAATGAGAGAAAATCAAAACAAAAATGTAGGGGAAGTTTTTCCTTCTTTTGTAGGTAAAAGTGAGGTAAGATAATTATTCTCACCATCACACACTAAAATTGATGATATTAATACTTTCCTTGTTGATTTAGGTCAGTCATGCATGAATCCATCTCTTCTCATGTAAATAGGGTAAATGTAGATGAAGGTACTATCAGAGAATAATATAATACCTGGGTTTATTGGATATAAAGAAATTATATTGTTGATATGTAATAAAATTAAGAGTATTGAGATGTGTTCTGTACCAACATCAGTGAAACAAATGAGTTTATATATAATTTTTTAGTATCAAAGATGTTTATATATATGAACTCTTATTGAATAACAGAAACAAAATGTTTGTGACTGACTTTAATTTACATTTCCATTTTAAAATTTATTTAATTCCATAAGTATTCCATCATTTTCTTCCATTTACCTAAGGCTAAATTTTTTCATGGGGAGTTATGAATTTTGACATATAAATTGGAGGTTCAATCTGCACAATTACTATAATTTAATTTTGTCTCCCAAAGGCAGGGTGATAGTTTTCTGCTAGCATAATCCATGAGATAATGAAGAAAACACCAATGTGATTTTTGGAGGGTGTAATCCAGTTTAATGATACAACTAGGGAAAGAGTTTTTCTTATATATCAAGGACTTCAAGTGGTCTTTGTAATCATCCCTTTCACGAGAATATTTTCATTTGCCAAGAGAAATGGAATAGAAGTAAACATAATATTATGCAAAATGATAGGTCTGCTTTCTCTCTGGATTAGAGGCAAGAGACAGTTGGTATTTACTAACTTTTCTCCATAATGGATAGGTGAAATCTGAAGCTGCATAAATAAAATAATGCAGAAACTATGAATCTATTTACTCCCAATGTGGTTCTTTGGTTTTTAAAATCTTTTGGAAGGCAAGTAACCTTGGGGAAGTTAAAACTCAGAAGTAGTAACTTCTAGAAAGAAGCAATCTTGTAAAGTCTACCCTAAATAATTTTACATGTTTCTGTAAGATTCTCCACTCATTTATTAGTGTCTAAGAATTATTTTTAATTTGAGAACTTTTAACATGCCTTTCAGCCTTACCTTATTTGTTGAAATATTTTCTTAGTCATTTTATTCTCTTACACAGTACAAGTTTTAAAAATATTAACATATTTTAATCTGTCAGTGATGTTTTCATGCAATTTCTTCTCTTGCTGACATAAAAATTTATTCCTAGACACTAAACGTTCTATAAATTTCTGTATATCCTCCCCAAAATGTTTCTTCCACTTTTTATTCTAGGTGAAGTTTGTTTGGTTTGTTATTCAAGATACATTTCTAAATTTTATTTATAATTTCTATTTAGTTACTCCAAGTTTCTACTGCATTAATTTAAAAATAATATTTTTTAACACCCTCCTTTTGCAAACAGAAGGGATCTTATTAGGGTTTGCATTTTAAAAAATCAAACATGACACATACAAAATAACAAATGATGCACATAACATATAAAATAGTTCTAGCCCAAAACTTGTTTTAGGGAACTTTGAAGTCTCCAAGTATGTCTTTTATCTTTCAACCCTACCACCATCCTCCAAAAGATAATTGTTATTTTAATTTCTTCACAATTTTATGTATTTTTTCAGTTTTGCAATTTTTGAAATTTACATTGAGTAGTCCTGTGTGTGTTGTTTTGCCGTTTGCTTTTTAAAATTTAAATATTCAAACATGGGATACAAACGTTGTAGTGTACATATTTTCATTACCCTAGAGAACTCAGTTTTATGAGTTTTACCAATATGTATTTATCCACTCCTCTATCTATGGACATTTGGTTTATTTTCAGGATTTTGCATTTATATAATGCTGCTATTAACATTCTCCCAGTAAAATTTTGAGACATTTATAGAGCTCTTTCTTGGCTTTTCATTTGTTCAAATTTTCATATTTCTATTGCACATATATTGAAGTGAATAAACATTTTGAAAACAATTAGAATAGTTTAACATAAGCTATTATAAACTATATGATCATTAGTTTAAACTCCATATAAAATGTTACCATAAGAAATATTATTATCTGGCTCACAAACATGAAGGGACTTTATTCAATGAGATAAAATAAACTGTAAATAGAATTTAAAACTCTATAAAATATTTCATGAAAAATCTGAAACAATTTTATGTATTTCTTAGCAACTTTATTTTTCCTGAATTTATTCAATAATAAGTTTAGAACATTAATTGAAATCAAGGTCTGATAACCTGTTTCTAGTCCTTTTTTTCCCTTGGAATCTATAAATAGCTTTGGATATCCACTCACCCCTGTAACTAGTTCATTAATAATAGGATAATACTCTTTAAAAGCATTTTCCTCTTTGTAGTGTCACACAGTTCTTTAATAGTTCATTCTTTTAGGAAGGCAAGTAGCTCCCTCCATATTTATGGTAAGATTGAAGCAGTGTGATTTTCCATGGCTAAATAGTAAATATGTGGCATATTTGGGAATCATGGTTATACTATTAGGGGTAGATTTAAATAGCAGATGACTGATTTTGCAATGTGAAGAAAAAAAGCAGGTTAACATATTTGTTGTGTACACAATAGACATAAAGTACAGATTAATAATAAAACATGCCCAGTAAGTAAGCAAATATTTGAAGAGACAATTTCTACTTAAGAAATAAATATATAGGCAGCACAAACTATAGGTTAAGGTCTTGGGTTTTATCTTCTCACAGCTGAGATGAGCCCTGACTGCTTAAAGGCTAAGTGAAGTTGGGCAAATTACTAAACCTTTCTGGACTGAGTTGCTTCAGCAATAAAATAGGGATAAAAATGGCAACTACTTCATATAGTTGCCATAGGATTACATAAGATTATACACCACAATGCTCACTGTAGTGTCTGACATAGATACTAAATTTTAGCTCTTTGTAAAATTTTTTTATTTGCATTATTTTTTGACTGATTGAGGTATAATTGACATATAATAATAGTTTCAGGTATACAACACAGTGTTTCAACAATTACATATATTATGAAATGTTCACCATAATACTGTAGCGATCATTTGTCTCCATACAATGTTAAAATATTATTGACTATATTCCCTATGCTGTATGTTTCAGCTCCGTGAACTGACTTATGTTATAACTGGAAGTTTGTACTTCTTAATTCCTTTCACCTTTTTTGCCTATTCCTCCATGCCTTCCCTTCTGGGAACCACCAGATCTCCATATTTATTAGTCTATTTCTGGCTTTTTGTTTGTTTTTGTATTTTTAGATTCTACATGTAAATGAAATCATATGGTATTTGTCTTTGACTTACTTCTGTTAGCATAATAACTTCTAGGTCCATCCATGTTGCAAATGGTAAGATTTCAATTCTTTTTTTGTGGCTGAATAATATTCTATTGTGTATCTGGAACACATCTTTTTTATCCATTCATCTATCAATGGACACTTAGGTTGCTTCCATATCTTGGCTATTGTAAATAATGTAGCAATAAACATACAGGTGAATGTGTCTTTTTGAATTAGTGTTTTTGTTTTCCTCAGGTAAATACCCAGAAGTGGAATTAATAGATTGTGTGGTAGTTCTATTTTTAATGTTTTGAGGAACTTCCATACTGTTTTCTATAGTGGCTGCACCAGTTTACATTCCCACAAACAGCACATGAGAGTTTCCTTTTTCTGCATTCTCGCCAATGCTTATTTCTTCTTGATACTAGACATGCTGACTAGTGTGAGGTGATACCTAATTGTGGTTTTGATTTGCACTTCCCTGATGAGTGATGTTGAACATCTTTTCATGTGTCTGCTGACCATGTGTATGTCTAATTTGTAAAAATGTCTATTCAAGTCCTCTGCCCATTTTTCAATTGGATTATTATTAATTTTTTTGGTGTTGACTTATATGAATTCTTTTTCTCCCATTCAGTAGGTTGCCTTTTTGTTTATTGATTTCCTTCACTGTGCAAAAGCTTTTTAGTTTGATGTAGTGCTTAGTAAGAGTAATTCTATGGAATATGCAATCTTCTAGTGAAGTAAAGATGAAAACTCCTATATTACTGTATCAGTTAATATCAAACCATTTGTTTTGGATAAACCATGACAGAAACTTTCCAGAGCTACAAAATTGTTAGGTAGTCTTTTCTGAATGATGAGATGTCTAGACACTTATTTAAGGGGGAAAAACAACTTGGAAAATTGCATTCAAGGAGATATTAATTGTAGCAGAGTGTCAGAAATAAGCAGAAAGAGCCAATAATAAATCCATTTAACTGGCTAGAATGTTTTTAACCATTAACAGTGACAGAAAGATAAGACATAAACATGCTTACAGTAGAAATGAAAAAAAATCAGTTAAGGGCCTGTGTACATATATATTATGAAGAGAACCATATAGGGGTAGACCAGAAAGCAACAGTGTCCTGTTGACACAGTGAGTGACTATGAATAAGCATTGACAGGGAGTCATGTGGGGCAGCCAACTAACTTAATACAAAGTATTCTTTGCATCTAACAGAAAAGTACAGTACCTTGTCACTTTCTCTGGACTTCTTGTTTCATTTAGGAGTAGCATGTGAAGATTTCCCAAGGGCTTGATTTAGTCCCTATTAACTCAATTCTGTGTTCTCCTGTAGCTATCTGTCTCAATCAACTCTTATTCCCCTATGTATTCATTACATGTCTCATCAAAGAATGTGGCAGTAAGAAGTTGACTGAACCCAAAGTACTCTGAAAAAAATTAAGCAAGACCGGTCAGTGTTCAAGTGTTCTTTCTGAGCAGCACAGCTTGATAATTGTGCCGTGACACAAAGAGATTCTGTCTCGTCTTTAAATTGTTCAGCAGCCAGACAAACTTGTTTTTATGTAACAGGATTAATGGAGGACTACAAGTACAAACCCAGTTTGTTGGCCTAAACAAGTTACATGTTTGCAAAGGTGTACCATGAGAATGAACTTGCTGATATTGAGAACCCAGCAGTTAAATAACAGCATTTAAATGACAAATTACTCATGTTCTTAGTCCTCAAGCCCCAAAACTCCAAACTTCTTATTTATCCATGCAAGACAAATCTTCATAAAGAATATCTGTGAGAAATATTTTTCTTTAGTAAGCCTGTATAGAAATACTTTATTTCATCTTCTAATTCATACTTTCCTACCTCTCTCAAGAATGTATAAGTCACTGTTGAGAATTATATGCACTGGAGACGGTTCAGTTGGCACTGTCCAAAGGTGGTATTTATTTATTCAATAAGGCTTTACATTTTAATGATGGTACATTCTGTGATTTCAAAGGGAATAGAAGATGGAATGGCATATGGGCAATAGTTTTTAATGTAATTGATAATTATATTATCAAGTGAGGATATTACCATACATGCATTAAAGGTAGAGGTGTGATTGACAAGTCAATTTTTATTTCACTTAAATAAAACCATATGTTCCTCACTGTAGTCAGACATTTGTTTTTACTATAACTACTGTAATTTATAAGGTGGTCCACTGAATGGTGTAAAATACTAAAAACAAAAAATCTTCTGCATTGTAATTTATTATAGTTTTACTATCTCATGGAGATGAACAATGAGTAAATAGATTCACCCAAGATGGTTTCAGGTTGTTTTATATGTCAAACCAAATCAGCCCTTCCTTCAATATTGGCCATACAATAAACCATATAACTTTAGAGCTAGAACAGTTGCATTTCATATGCCTTGGACTGACTAGTCATTGTCATCGATAGAGTTTTAGAAATCAAAGATTTCTCTGGATTGGGAGAGGTCTTCTCAGTCTGTATATTGTTATTTCTGGATGTGGCAGAAATAACAAACTCCCTGTCCCCAAACACAGTCACATTTGCTTCCCATGCTGTAGAATATCTGAAATAGAAAGGGGTCTGGTGCTGCTATGCGAAAGAGATGGCCCCAGTTGTGAGTGATAATCCCTGGAAGGGCTCAGATGATGCTTTTGAAGAAACCATTTAAAGATGTCCACAAACCTGCCTAACCAAGTCCCAAAGAAGAAAAATTGTCATCTGCTTCAGCTCCACAACCCAGCGCTTGTTTTTAGAAGATCTATAGAGCAGGAAATAGATGCAAACAATTGACCAGAGATTCTTTCACTTCATCCACTTGGCATTTGTAGTTATAAAAAATAATTTGAAACCATCAAATCATTATTTTCATCTAGAAACTTTAGAGAGGAAATCTGTTAAAATATACTGTAAAAATATGTCAAAGGATTGTCAAATTGATTTATTCATCTAACATATATTAAGACCTACTTTGTACTTAACACTGGGCTGAACCCTGGGGGTACAATAAAAATAAATAGTGCTCTTTGTTTTCAGAAAGTTACATGTTACTATGACTTTATCAGTATTCTATATTAAAGAATATCTCACCTACAGAGCTTAACAAGTATTTTAAAGAATAATTTTTTTTAGCTTCTTTCTGTTTTTCTTTCCCCAAACAATCATATTTCTCTGGTACTTATTTATACAATATATCTGAGAAAGATTGTCTGAGCAAAGCAAACTTCAATTTAAAATCATAAATGTATAAATCATGCAGGCAATTTTGTCTGAGGTCTGAAGGCTAACTAGGAGGTGAAGGATTCAGTTTTCCTGTTTTTCAAATTATTTGGGATAAAGCCTAGCTTAACAGGTCATGAAAATAAATCCTTGGTTGGCAAGACAACAAATAAAAACAATTTTTTTTTGGTAACATTAGAATCATAAGTAAAATAAGAATGTATAAATAACAGCTTAGATGATCTGAGTTACCCCAGTTGGTATGTGGGAATAATCATACACATGCACACATGTGACATTCTCTGAATATTCTAAGGGCATGTACATTTTTTAAAAGAGATATCTGTTACTCCATTACTAAAATTTGGCTGTTAGCCTCCAACTTAGGTGTCAGCTGCAGCCTCCCCAACAGCTCAGAGGTAGGCTATACAAACTACTGACTCAGCCAGCTTACCCATCAGCCTCCTCATCTTATTAATGAAGTCCCTTTGATTATAAACAGAATATTATTTACAGGTAACACGTCAGAGTTCCTTTTTTTTTTAATTTGTATCTAACCATAATCTAACCATATGTTCCCTGCCCCCACTCTCTCTTCTACACACCTCTCCCAAGATAAGTATCATCCTTATTCCTGTGTTCATTTCCTGTGTATATTGTATTGCATTTACATGTATATCTAAAACCTATGTATTTTTGTTTTAGTAGTTTTCAGCTTTATAAAAATGGCACATGCTGTGTATAATCATACGGGCTTTTTTATCCTAATGTTTTATTTCTAAAATTCATCCACATTTTTGTATTTCACTCTTTTAGTTACTGTATTATATTTGTATATATTTGATTGTGTGACTGTAGCATAGTTAATTAATCTACTTTCCTATAGATGGGAAGTGTCTTCAGGATGAGACAGTGTGTGAATCTTTTCTTCAGAGATTTTCCCAGAACCTAAAGGATTCTTTGAAACCTAAATCTTTTAATGTTTTTTAGTCTACAAACCCTATCATGATTATTTCCAGGTTTTTGATATTTTAAATGCTGCTGCTATAAATATTCTTATATATGTCTCTGGGTGTGCATGAGTAAGCATTTCTTTTAGATATATATCTAAGGGTAGACTTTCTGGGTCATAATTTTGTTTTCTAAGGTGGTTCCATCAATTTAGAGCCCCATCAGCAATGTTTAAGAGATATTGTGGATTTACATCTTTCCTAATGTTGATGGCATCAAACTTTAAAAAAATTGTGTAGCAAGCATATGTAAAATAGTATTTTTTTCTGGTCTTGATTTGCATTTACTGGATAATTTTTTAATCTCATAAGTTTATTGAAATATATGGTTCCCATTCTATAAAAGTCTATTCAAATATTTTTTTCAAGTGAAAAACACTGATGGTTGTCTGCCCAATATTTTCCACCCTTTATTATTATGAGAACCTCAGTTTTTTGTTTGTTTTCATGGAGGGAGAGGCAATATGCCCAGCTAAAACGTGCTTCCTCTTTAGACTCTTTTTCAGCTAGGCTATATTAACTATCTAATCCTATCTATTAAGATTCTCACATAATAGAAATCCTCATCTGGGGTGATGAAATTTTAAGAGAGATATGATTTGTAATGCTTTGTGCATGCGAGTTGAAGTGGACAAAATTATTATTTAGAACTTTACTCATGGAGTATGAATAGTTGTTATACTTTCTGTCTCTGAGACCTACCCAAAGACAAAAAGAACAATTTTTAGAAATAGTGATATCCCTATCATCTGACACACTCAGTGTTGTAGCTCTGTATTTCCTCTCACTTGCTTTCCCTCAGAGCTGATGATTTATCTTTGAAGATCCATGCAGTTCTTCAAAAGCTAACTTCCTTCCTGGTTCTGAGAGTGGAGCACATGACAAGACTAAGCCAAACAGCTGATTCAACCCTTGGGCCACGGTAGTTGGCTGTTGAATGAGAATGTGACTTAACACAGCTTATCGTAACAAGCCTGTGACTTTGCTTTGATTGACAGGACTAAGTTCCTCCTGGAGGTGAAGGCGGCAGCGTGTTGAACTGGAGAATGTTGGCTCTTAATTAGCCATGAGCGAGTGACCTTTAGGAAGGTTTGGCTCCATGGAATAGCAAATTGAGACAGATAGATGGTGGGAGCATGGTGGTCTTGTTTTGCCACTGAACTAGAACTTTCTTGAAATCCAACCTACTTCTGAGCTTCAGTTTTATAAACCAATAAAGGATCTTTATTATTTAATCTAATTAGTTGGTTTTCTATTACAACTAAAAAGCTTTCTAATGCCTACATTCAAATATGTGCTAGTTAATACCATGGAAGTGATGTTAGAACAGGAATTCAGATTGTAGACTGGCAGTTGAACTGGATGTGGATTTCAGCCATAGAATTCTAATATGGGATTAACCTAGGTTTCTGTATTATATTGTCTCCACGTCTCTGTATAGGAGTCTAGAAACATTCACTGGATTCCCTGCAAACTGTCTGTATGCCATACACAATATATGTTGGAGTAACCAAGCTAAGATTATATATTGCTCAGCTCAGTTTGTTTATTGCCAAATGATCACATTTTATTGTTCCACAGCATCCAAGATGGGCCCTTGATAAATTCTAATTAGGACAGTTTTAATTCTAACTAGGATATTTACTTCTAATTAATTCTAACTAGGATACTTATTTCTGGGCGTGTTTCTTTTTAACAGGTCAGAATTTAGGATAAAATGAAGAGGTGTGAATGAGACCTAGTGAAAGATTTAGGCAACATAGGTTCTAGCCAAATCTTTGCTTTTGATATGTTGGTCTTTCTTATCGATTAAAAAATAAATAAAGCCTAGGTATATTATTTCAGATCTCATTAAGTACTAAATATCTCTGATACACAGGAACATATTTTTCCAGGGATAAAATTTTGGGGTGAAGTTTATTATAATATAACTATCCTGGAATAGTATGCTGTCAAAATTGATATAAATATGGGAAGTCTGGATGTTTCTGGGAACTCTGTAGAATAAAGTGATACATTAAGAAAATTTCCAGCACTGTCTGAAGTCACATCTCTGTGATGTCACTAACCGGACTTTCTGTAGAAGGGATTGAGTGAGAGCATGAAGTCACAACCAGTGTAGGGCGGACCGTGGCGCTTGCTCAGTCTGTTGCCATTCGATAGAAGTTTGGGCTATGAGGGCACAGTGATGGGAAAGGCCATTTCCAAGGAAGTCACCACCTTAGTTTGTTTGGACCCTCTCCAAAGCAGGATGCCTGTGCTACAAAGAACTTCTGTTGTCTCCTCCCTGGCAGATGCCCTTCAGAACGTCACGCTTTTGGCAAACATGCCTCCGTCCCTTTGGCATCTGTGCTTTTCTTCTCCTGAGAATAGAGTTTTTTTCCCCCCCATTAGTTATATAAGTTTATTTTCAATCTTAAAGAGCAGAAGGAATCTCCTAAAAGCATATCCAGGGTTTACATGTATTTTAGGAAACTATTCAGTGTTTTTAAAAAGATTTTAAACATATTTTAAAGAATTGATTCAAATTGATGATTTTGCCTGGTTTTTATGCTTGACCAGTATGGGTTATGAGCAGTAATGGCTGTATATGAGGAGGGGAATTAATAAATCTCATAGTGCCATAGATGCCGTGCCTGGAATACATAGAGTTATATTTAGTTCTTTTACTAAGAGTACAAATTATTCTATTGTTATGAGAACCCCAAAAATATTTTAGATAATTTTGCAATACTTTTTATTGTATACTTTATGCACAGTTTAGAAATCATTTTAACAGATTAATAAAATTTATTGCTGTTTCTGTGGTTATTTTATACATATATTAGAGAACAAAATAGGCTCATCTTATAAGGTAAAGTTCAGTCTGCAGGAAAAGATTTGGCTGCTTCCTATGAAATATACTGGTAGATTTAATCTGAGGAAATTATTTGTGTCAGCAGCTGTCACAAAACATGTGGCTTGTTTAGGGATCTGGAGCAGCTGTCATGCTGAAATACTACTTCTTTTTCACAGGGAAATAAGAATATCAGTGGAATTTATTTTCTTTGAAGTGCTTCACCCCTTTTATTTCTAATTTCAGATGTCAGCAGCCTGTTTGGAATGACTAAATGAGGCACAGAATATTCCACTGAGCCCTTAATATATGGGGTATTCCCCATTTGTAAGAATGGTTTAGCATAGCTGGGTGGGGAACATCCATTCATTATGCCACATGCCATAAAGTTCACAAGAAAAGCATGCTCCAGCCTTATGTGAATGTGACGTGTGCTTTCCTACAAAGTGATTTATGGGAGGCTTTCTAGAAGGAACGTGGACTCTTTACTCCATCATGTAACAGTTTAGACCATTTTCCCCAAGCTACACCTTGAGCAGGACATGCCTGGCCCCTCTCAGATATCTAAATGTGTTCTTCTTCTTTCCCATTGCTCATATAGCTTGGGAATCTCCATCCCTAGAGAGAAGCTTTCCTGATTAAGAATGGCTGATTATGCAGGGGACATTTTCCCACAAGTAGAGAGGCCCACACTTCCTAAATGTACTTATTAATTTGTCTTACATAATAGATTCAATTTAATTTATATGTCTCTTTAAAATGTTTTCCATACATACTTCATATATATCTGGATATCCTATATGTTTTCTCAATTAAAAATCAGTGCAATAGGATGCTGTGCAATAGACATGAGAAGATAAACTGGTTTTTGATGCATTTCACATCTCAAACTAAGAGCAGAGAGTGGCTTTCACTGGGCTGTCTGTTGGCAGATCTAGAAGAATTTGAGAGTATAATTCTTAGGAAAACAGGTTTGCTAATGTCATATGTCAGCACTTTAGTGACTTTCGGTGTGTTCCTAACATGTCTAACTTCTTTACCAACTTATGAAGTTGGGACCATAATGGTACCTTATCAGAGGAATGTGTGAGAGTAAATGGATACAATTCAAATGAATTCTTAACATAGTGCTTACTATGAATAAAATTATCCATGTGACCTCAGGTCAGTGAAATACCCTCTTCAAACATCATAATTCTCATAAGTGAATGTCACCAGGTTGCAGGAAACACAAGTGATGACATACACAAGAGTCACTTTTGTTAAAAGAAAGATTTTGAAAAAAAGATGGTGGAGTAAATTCATATATATATATATATATATATATATATATCCATGTGATATTTATGGTTACTGTTTGTTTAAAAGTTTTAAAGTGGTGATCCATGAAAAACACTTCGTAAAATAAAAAATAAGTTCAGTGTTGTTTATTCTCATGCTCGCCTTCATGAGATTCCTAACAGGACCATGAAAAAGACAAGAAATGCCATGGAGTTAGAAGACATGGTAGGGTTTAAAAAAATAGCAAGTATTTAATATTATCAGACACATTCATATGAGAACAAAAACAGCGATTTCATTGTTATGAATGTATTTGTTCATTCATACAACACTATTGAAGAGTCTGTAAAAAAATTGTCTCAAATGTTAAACCAGTATTGAAAAATAAGAGTGGAAATTAGAAGAGGAAACTTAGAATTATGGGGAAATACTTCTTTCAAACTTTTATTATTTAAGGTAAATAAACAGATGTACTTTATTTCAGCAAGTAATTTTGATCATCTACCGTATGCCAACACTATGAAAGAAGATTGAGATGGAAATGTAATGGCAAAAAATGTGAAAGATAAAGTTGCTGCCCTTTGGGTGACTACAGAAAAATGAGAGAAAATTAAGGAATAGAATAAGAAAAAAAGAGGGGGGAGGACAGACAGCAGGATGGATGTAGGAACAGACAAAAAAAGAAATCATCTTGGTTGAGTAAACAAACATGATAAAGTTAAATTCACAATTTGGAAGGTAGATGAGAAGAGGATGTTTCTTTTGTGAAATAAAAAGTAGCTTGTGCAAATCTTCATATAAGCAATCCCAGCATTCCACTGGCCTCTCAGAACTCAAAATTACCTTTGCAGTGTAAGGTCTCTAATTATATCCTACCATCAACCTGCAAGTACATTGGTTGTGTTCACACCTGACCTAGGAAAAGGGCACATCTCTCACCCCATCAGTAAATTTGCAGTTGCACATTTTAATTCAGTAATTGTTTCCTGTAACTGGTATGCTCTAAACAATGTTCAAGCCAGTCATACTTGGATAAGAAATAAAACAGAAAACTGGCACAACCTGTCTGATCTCAAGGAGCCCAAATGTCTAGTAGGATGACTAGGGATGGATACAACTGGTTCCAGGGCTGGACCTAGTGTGAAAAGAGCTATCACAGGACTAGCTGGAGTAATGTAAGTTCAGAGGAGGACAGGGTAATTTTGCTTTTTCCACAGGGTTTTCAGTAAAGCCTCCTTTCAAGAGGGCATCACAACTTTTTTCCTAGGATAGAATTTCACACAATTTGACCTGAGAGAGTTCACCTCTGGTAAACTCCATTCTAAAGACTATGTGCCATGAAGAAGTTCCCCATTGCCAATGTCTAGCCTTTACCCTTTAGGAAACACTTGTAAAGATGACCAGGTTAAGGCACAATAAGATCTAAGTATTTAGCCACTGTTCTTGAGATATTTGCACTTGGATTCATCTATTTATTTGCAATTTTTTCATCCATTAAAGTGAGAAAAAAACTACTTCTAGGGCAAATTAAAGGCTAAAAAGAAACAAAACTTGTGCACAGAAGCTCCTGTGCTACCATTGCATTACTTTTCTGTAGTGTGTGTAGCCAAAGAAAAGCAGTTGGGATGTCTGTCATATTTCTTTCATATAATATCCCTCTTACTAGAGACTTCAGAGACAGGTGAATTAAGTCTGACTAAGGCCCTATTCTAGAAACAGCACTCTTACAGTGGATATATTTCATGTGTTTTGGGTGAAAAGTCATTGTATAGGGATACAAGTCAAAGAAGTCATTATGTAAAACATGGTATAACTTTTCAAAGATTGCAAATTTGAAAACTGAACAGTTGTTGTGTGAGGCATGTCTATTTCTATATCTGTACATGTACCTACACTTACATAAATTGTGACACAAAATCCACATTCACTTGAAAGCTATAAAAAAACAGATTTCAAGCTTCATAACAGTCTGCTACAGGACAGACTATTCAGCACCTTACGGCACACTCGCTTCCACAAGCCCTTAGGGTACTCAGCTTTCAAAGCAAATTTTGAGAAAAACTGGTTCAACACATTGCTTATTCCTGATACCTTGGAGTTGCAGCTCCACTCTTCACATTTCCTCAAACTTACCTGACATTTTCTGTGGTTTTCGAGAAGGGAAGAAGCAGATGGGGAAAGAAATGGTCAGAAAGAACACTGAGGTCATGGGCTTAGGTCCTGTCATTTAAAAAAATTTTTACTATTAGACAGTTAATTTTTTTTTTATTTTGCTAAGAACACATAACATGAGCTCTTTCCTCTTAGTAGGTTTTGAAGTCTACAATATAGTTTTGTTATCTATAGATACAATGTTGTATAGTAGATCTCTAGAGCTTACCCATCTTGTATAACTGGAATTTTATGCATGTTGGTTAGTAACTCCCCTACTCTTCTTCTACCCTACCCCTAGCAAACCCATTCTCTTTGTTTCTGTGACTATTCTGCTTTGTGAGAAAATTCTGAGAAAAACTGATGCAACCCCTTTTCTAATTTCTATGCATCTCTTTTAGATACCTTACATAAGTTGAATGGTGCAGTATTTCTCCTGTGACTTAATCATTTCACTTAGTATGATGTCCTCAAGATTCATCCATGTTGTCTCATATGACAGGATTTCCTTCTTTTTTAAGGCTGAATAATATTCCATTGTGTTGACATACCACCTTTTCTTAACCCAATCATCTGTTGATGGACATTTAGGTTGTGTCCACACCTCAGCTATTGGGAACAATGCTGCAGTGAATAGGGGAGTGCTAAAAGCTCTTTGAGTTGCAAATATTTTGGGTAAATACCTAGAGGTGGAGTTGTTCTTTTTTAAATTTTTTCAGGATGCTCCATACTGTTTTTTCATAGCAGTGGTACAATTTTGCATTCCCACCAACAGTGTGTAAGACTTCCACTTCCTCCCCATTTTCCCACTCGTTTTTTGGATTTTCAGTAATAGCCATTCCAACAGGCATGAGGTGATACCTCATTGTGGTTATGATTTGCATTTTCCTCATGATTAGTGATGTTGCACATCTTTTCATGTACTTGTTGACTATTTGTTGTCTTTGGAGTAACGTCTTTTCAAGTCTTTAGCTCATTCGAAATTAGATTTTATTTCTTTTTTTGCTTTTGAGTTGTATGAGTTCCTTATGTATTTTGGATATTAGTCCTTTTTCAGATATACAGTTTGCAAACATTTTCTCCCAATTTGCGTCTTCATGGTGGACCATTTCCTGTACTGTGCAGAAGCTTTTCATTTTATAAAATCCCACTTGTCTAGTTTTGCTTTTGTTATCTGTGGCTAGAGTCCTATCTTATATTTTGAAAATCATTTACCTAATTAAAACCTAAGAACTTAAACAGAAAAAGTAAAAATCAATCAAGAAATATTCAACCACAAAAAACCCTGGTGAGAAAACAGGTGCTTTTCCAAATAAAAAAATACCTTCCATTCTCATAGGCTTGGCAAGAAATATTTTCTACATAAGAAAGATGTGAAAATTGATTATCCTTCCCCATTTTATAGTATTTCCTTAGAAGCAACAGCTTTTAAAGCACTTGTTAAAAGGTAGAGCTTTTCTCACTGAAAAAACATTTCTGTGTTTCAAGTGCCATATTCTGTTCTTTGTGGGATAATACGGAATTAGGGAGGCACTGGAAGCAGAACCCAAAAGAAATGACAATAAAGCAGAAATAAGTGCTTGGGTTAGCATTTCATACATATTTATCTCCAGCATAAGGGCATGAAAGCCTATTAATAATAATAGTGTGACTTGTTAATAATCAGTTAGGAGCCAAAATAAAGACTTTATATAATTAGGTAGCTTTAGCCACTCATTTTTTTTGAGAGGGCATCTCTCATATTTATTGATCAAATGGTTGTTAACAGTTAACAACAGTAAAATTCTGTACAGGGGACTCAATGCACAATCATTAATCCACCCCAAGCCTAGTTCTCATCAGTCTCCGATCTTCTGAAGCACAACGAACAAGTTCTTACATGGTGAACAAATTCTTACATGTCACTCATTTTTTAAGAGGAAACTTTATTTCCTCACTAACAGAATGAAGAAATTGTGGAGACAGTCATTTCCATGTTGCCTACTTCATTAAAACCCACAAAACCATACTAGGATAATTAACATAATTTTATTGAGTAAGTATAAGCTCTGTTTAAATAGCAAAAAGTATTTCAAGACAGCATAGTTCTCAAGATTTTCTCAATTTATCCCTTTTGATATTAGCCTTTGGACAGCCTGAAACTCTAAGCCAAATAAAATTAATGGAAAATTAATATGCATCATTGTCATACTGAGATATCATATCCCAATTAGTTTTATATTCATGTGCTGTTAGGTAAAGTAAACAGAAGACCAGAACATGCAAGCTAACATTGGCATATAATTTTCTATAGTTGTGAATGGATATTTTAGGAGCTTTTATTTTCAAAATCTTTTCAAAAAGATCTTTGAAACAATTGTCTGAATACTAACCATCGACATTTTAGCTTTCCATGTCAGACTTGCAAAGCATACCATGTATAAAAATATAAATGGACAAGTGGCAGAGCAAAACTTTTAACTTTGGTTTTAGATGCAAGTAATAAAGGAAGGGAAGAGTGTCTAAAGAAGGTCAAGGAAACCTAAAGTCAAACATAGCCCAGGGGAGGAAGATTGGCTTGGCATCTTCTCACCTATAGAGCTGTTGCCATGTGACCTGCCTGAGCAGGTATCATTTTCACTCTAGGTAAGCTGGTGACCGGCTGGCTTAAGAGCTTGTTCCAAGAGTTTGCACCCAGAGAAAACAGGTTAAAGAAAAGCATGTCATTTAATAACTAAAAACCCAGTGAACTTGCTAGCCCAATGTGGTTTTTTTTCTTTTTTTAAATTAAAAATTGTGTGTGAAAGGGGAACCCTCCTACACTGCTGGTGGGAATGTAAATTAGTTCAACCATTGTGGAAAGCAGTATGGAGGTTCCTCAGAATGCTCAAAATAGAAATACCATTTGACCCAGGAATTCCACTTCTAAGAATTTACCCTAAGAATGCAGCACTCCAGTTTGAAAAAGACAGATGCACCCCTATGTTTATCGTTGCACTATTTACAATAGCCAAGATATGGAAGCAACCTAAATGTCCATCAATAGATGAATGGATAAAGAAGATGTGGTACATATACACAATGGAATATTATTCAGCCATAAGAAGAAAACAGATCCTACCATTCGCAACAACATGGATGGAGCTAGAGGGTATTATGCTCAGTGAAATAAGCCAGGCAGAGAAAGACAAGTATCAAATGATTTCACTCATATGTGGACTATAAGAACAAAGGAAAACTGAAGGAACAAAACAGCAGCAGAATCACAGAACTCAAGAATGGACTAATAGTTACCAAAGGGAAAGAGACTGGGGAGGATGGGAGGGAAAGGAGGGATAAGGGTGGGGAAAAAGAAAGAGGGCATTATGATTAGCGTGTATAGTGCGTGGGGGGTACGGGGAGGGCTGTGCAATACAGAGAAGGCAAGTAGTGATTTTACAGTATCTTACTGCACAGATGGACAGTGACTGTGAATGGGTATGTGGGGGGGACTTGGTGAAGGGGGGAGCCTAGTAAACATAATGTTCTTCATGTAATTGTAGATTAATGATAACCAAAAAAAACATAAGGTATACAACATGATAATTTGATATACATAGAAACATTGTAAAATGATTACTGCATCCATCCCCTCACAGTTACCTTTTTTTAATTATTGTTGTGAGAACACTTAAGATCTACTTCTTAGCAAATTTCAAGTATGCACTATAGTATTATTAACTATAGTCATCCTGCTGTACATTAGATCCCTGGGGCTTACTCATCTTATAACTGAAAGTTTGTACCCTGTAACCAAGATCTTCCTGTCCCCCAACCCTAGCAACCACTGTTCTACCATCTGGTTTTGTGAGATCAACTTTATTATATTCCACGTATGAGAGAGATCATATGGTATTTGTCTTTCAACGTCTGACTTACTTCACTCAGCATAATGTCCTCCAGATTCATTCATGTTGTTGAAAATGACAGGATTTCCTTCTCTTTTTTATGTCAGCCTGACATTTCTAACATACCACTTGCTTTGCTTTCTTTCTTAATTCATTTCATGCAGCAAATCATAATAAAGATGACTAATATCAGATGATGTACTATACTTATCAGAAGGGAGGAAGGCCAGAGGCAGAATGACCATGTAGTTCATGGTTTTTATTGTGAGTGCTTTATAGGTAGATGGATACATGACAGAAATCCTGTATACCATAAAGCAGAGTCTGTATTAAAATGATGATGAAGCTCTGTTCTGGATTTGTTGATTTGCAGGCACCAGGTCAACATTCAAGTAGAAATACACCTGAAACAGAGCCCAGGAGACAGGGTACAGATGGTGAAAGAGTAAAGTTTAAGTTGTATGTCTAACTTGCTTTATATAGAAGTAAAATTACAGTATGAGAAGTATATAATTATTTTAAAACTTATTTTTAGTATTTATGGAGGCCATACTATGGTACAGGCCTGTGATAAGTAGTTTACGTGAATTTCCTTCCCTGAGCCTGGCAAGAGTGCTGAATTTGTTACTTGTCTTACTCTTCTTTGATAAATGTTGTCTCCCAACTAGAAAAGAGGATTCTGCATCAGACTGGATTCTCAGATTTCAGCCTTGCGCTCAGATCTCAACCGTGTCTCTGCATCCCAGTGCCTGGATGAGTATTCATATGCATTTGGCATTCAAGCCCGTCTGCTTAATGGGTGACTGACTGCATTCTGATATTCACAGCACAGGACAGCCTGAAGTTGCAAATTTTGTGTCTGAAGAAAGAAAAAAGGTAGCTGAAAGGTGTAATCTTTGATGGACTGAAAAATAATGAAGGATTAATTAAGAAGTAAAAAGAAAACCGAATTAAGTACAATAAAACAGATTTAGAATGATGCAGTAACTGGGGGAAATACAGCAAAAAGAGAGACCAAGAGATCATAAATTTTAGGAGTTTCTATGCTAGCCTAAATTTTATGAATTTACAACAGTTGGATAATTCAATTGGTCTACAATTCATTTTATGTTTCCAGGAATAAATCGTTCTCATTTGAGGAACATCAGTATATTTGCGGCTAATTTCTTTGTGTACAAACAGCAATTTTTGTCATAGTGTTATGAACTATGTGTGAGGTCCCACAGCACATTCCATGGATGATTTAAAGTGCATGTTTAATACACTTCTGCGCTCAGAGAACGTTATGTGGGAGCTGGGGAGGCAAGATGAGAACATTAGTAATCCTCTAAAACCCGCCATGATCTCACACCCCGCTCTCTGTTCTTTGCCGTTTCCCTCATCCTGCCCATCCACACTGGCATCTTGAGAGGATGATGTGTATTCTTGCTCTGCCCTGTTTTGCGTTTGCTCCTCCAGGCCCTTGCTTCTCTTCTCAAGATGTCACTGTGGCTTGCTTGCTTGTGCAGTCAGGGCTCTGCTGAAATGTTAGGCAATTCACAAGGAGGGATTCCTGTAACTCCCTAACATGCAATATCCATATTCACCTTGTTCCCCTTTACCTACTTTATTTTTCCCTATGGCACTTTTTACCAATTTATACATGCTTACACAACTTAGACAAGTGATGCGTTTATTTCTTGTTAACAAGCTGTCTCCACCCAGTAGACTGTGAGCATTTTGAAAGGAGGAACATGTTTTGCTCATGACTCTGTTATCAGCACCTAGAACAATGCCAGGCACATATTAAGGACTCTGTAAATATTTATTAAATAAGTGAAAAAAACTGATTAATGAAGATACATACAATGGTACAAAAGCCAAATTATCACTACAGGTGATATGCACTACAGAAATTCATAGAAAATGCTTGGTATGCAAATTTTCCTGCATTTCCCAGTGTGGAAACTGCTCAAGGAGAGGTATTCTGTCTCTTGAATATCTGTATTTGGTGATTTGCCTGGCAGAGTACCTAACATACTGCATTTATTTGATACGTATTTGAGGAAATGTTGTCTTTCTAAGAGGGAGATGTATCTTAGCAGGTCTTGGAAAGTTAGATGGGATTTAGATGAGTGGCAGAAGAGGTGGCATCAATCTTCTGAATAAGATGCAGATGGAAATGCAGTTTCCGTTGACATGGAGTCAGAATATGCTGGCAAGAGCAGAGGCTTAAAACAAAGTAGAGTGTGTAGGGTTGGAGATAAATTGTAGAAGTCTTGGGTTTAAAGGGATACAGCGTGCCAAACAAATTTTTAAATGAGTAATATATTTTCAGCATGTGAAAAATAAAAGTAGTGTTTTTGGAAGATGCATTTGAGTCTTGTATTCATGTGCATGCATTTCTATTCACTATGTACCTAGTATCAGAGTAGCTATGTTTAGAGGAAGGACATCATCAACTTTACTAGATTGGTTCACAGACAATTTAAGATAGAGTGATCAGATTCTAAGGCTGTAGAAATTGTCTGGATGGTGTGATAATAGCATGGATTGGGGTGATAAGAGTAAAAAAGAAATTGATGTGAGAAATGTAAACAATATTTTCATATGCAGGAGTTTCAAAGAGGGGTCATGGATGGGAAGGGTGAAATTTGTTTGGGGAAATGGTTTTATTGGGAAATCTGAAGTTTAAAATAGGAGAAAACCAAGACAGAGTGGCAGCAGGCTGGTAAAAATGTGGCCAGGAAATCAAAGGAAACATTGAAGTTGGAAATAGACATTTGTGAATCAGCAAAAATGGTTGTGCTAATATTCCCAGAGCACTTGGAATTGGTGGTTCTCATTTATTCATTTATGCAACAGATGTTTATTGGGCACTTACTTGCCAAGAATTCTTCTAGATGCTAAGGATGCAGCACAGACCGAACAGAATACATCCCTGCCCTTATGTATTTTGCATTGGAGTCAGAGAAAGTGAAAGATATGGTAGGTAATTTCTCTGGGTGAAAAGTGATGTGGAGAAAAGTAAAGCAGGGCAGGAAGGTAGGGACTGTTGGTGTGGAGGGCAACAAGAGTTACAATTTCAAAAAGAGAGGTCAGGGCAGTGCCCATTGGGAAGGGGGACACAGTCTGAACAAGGCATGGATGTTAGCGTCACTGACATCCAGGGGAGCAGCTTGTAGGCAGCAGGGAAGCAAAGGCCCTGATGCCTCGTCGCATGTTCAAGGAGGAATAAGGGGGCGCATACAGCAGGGGGCAGGGAGGTGGAGCAGGACAGGAGCTCCAGGGAGAGTGGTGAGGGGTGGGGAAAAGGTCTTTATGGACCAAAACCAAAAACAACTTGGGCTTTACTCGGAGTGAGAAGTGAAAGCTGGTGAATACTTGGGAGCTGACAAGGTACATGATGTCACTTGTATTTTAAATGGATCCTCTGATTGCTCTGCTGATTACAGAGCTGTGTGAATCATCTGGAGTGGAGATGTTACAGTGGAGATTATATAGAGACTTACTGCCTCTAGTCAGAGGCGTTTCTGTTGAGACAAAATAATTTACCATTTTACTTTTGAAGTCCCCTCAAAATGCTCAAAATAGAAATACCATTTGACCCAGGAATTCCACTTCTAGGAATTTATCCTAAGAATGCAGCACTCCAGTTTGAAAAAGACAGATGCACCCCTATGTTTATCGCTGGACTATTTACAATAGCCAAGATATGGAAGCAACCTAAGTGTCCATCAGTAGATGAATGGATAAAGAAGATGTGGTACATATATACAATGCAATATTACTCAGCCATAAGAAGAAAAGAAATCCTACTATTCGCAACAACATGGATGGAGCTAGAAGGTATTATGCTCAGTGAAGTAAGCCAGACAGAGAAAGACAAGTACCAAACAATTTTTTTTATTCAATGAAATGTCCCTTGTTTCAATTCAAGCACATTTCCAACATCTGCAGTGTTCCTTGCATCCTCACAACTGCCATGGAAAATTCACTTTCAGGAAGCTTCCTGGGTTACGTAGACAATAAATGGCTAATACATCATCCTTTCCATTAACTCTATGTTCCCAAGTGCAGATGACATAGTCTTACCAGATTTTAACTCATCCCCATTGTGTTCTTTCCAACAAAGGCTAAGGTGAATATCTCTGGAGGAGAAATCTGTCACAGGTTTCTTACACTTTCCATTGGTTCCTTTTACAGTTTGAATGATCTCTGTGTTGAGGCCTAGCACTCATGATACCATGAAAATATTATATAATATTCAATATTTCATTTTACTGCTGTGTCATTAAAGTAACAACAAACTCTAGAAAATTCCAAGCAAAACCTTAATCTACTATGATGGGTCTGTAACTTTTTGAGATACCCTGCCTTTCACATTTCCATTAGTCCTCTCAATATGTAGAGTTCTGACCTCAATTTAGCTCAGATAGTACAAGAAATTATGAGGAGACCTAGAAGCCAGATCTAAAATTCAGGTTGTTGGTTTCCCTGCTTACAATCAAAGCATGGAAAAATGAAATGCATATGGCATTTATAAACCTACATATCTGTCCATCAATTTTTAATAAGGTTAATGTTTTTCAGAGATGTTGCTGTGCCTTTAGGTGAGGCCATGTACTGGTTCAGAATTCATATATCATGTAAAAAACAGAACTACACAAAACTACCACATAATGCCCCACTGAAAACACAGTGAACCCAGCACACCTGGAATGAGTCATAATTTTCTTTGATCTTTGATAAATACCCTCCCCCCCTTTTTTAAGGAATCTGAAAGCTCTAATTCAAATAACTAGGTAAAGCATGTAATCTGTCAGCTCCTTTGCTCAGGTTGTACCCAATTACCACATACGGCATGATTGTATAATATAATTAACAATGTTGAAGTGAAGTGATCATTTTATATATTCTTGAAATTATTAGTGAAGTTAATCTAACTGAATCATTAAAACCCCACAGAAAGTTAAGTGTTTAGTTTAAGTAGTTAAGGGATAACTTTAACTATTATCTCCTTTTGCAAACAAACCCTGAGATCCCTTGAGTATTTGACATGATATACTGAGATCTCTTGATAGGAAAATTTCTTTTTCAAAGACTATAATCACAGTACATCTCATTTTTGCCAATCACTTCTCTAGGATCCTCCTCCCCACCTCCAAATAAAGTGAAATAGGACTTACAACCAAGGCTGTAAATTAGGTAGAATACATATTCTTCACTGTTTCCATATTTAGGTAGAGGAATATGATTTGGTTTTACTTATTCTCGGTGTTGCCATCCACTCATGGCCATTATTTAGGACTCCTTTGGATACTTAAAAATTCAAATCCAGTTAAGACTCTGCTGCCCTGGGTAGAGGTATAGGACTCACTATTTCTAAAATGATCAACAAGACTGTTTCAAGGAATATGGTTTGGTATGAAAATGACCTAAAATTTGGAGAAAACTGAAATTTTAGGGTCTATGTTTTCTGATAGAATTTTCTAAAAAAGTAATGAGGAAATGTTTCATCTTCCTCCCAAGGAAATATGATGCCAGGTCTATTTCTAACAATTTCCCATGATAATACTTCAGAGATAGGAAATAGGTTGAAATTAGTCTTTGATCTGATTTGACTGTTTCTGTTATTTACAATTCCATAGTTACTCTGCTTACCTAAGCCAACCCTCTAGGGATATCCTTTTCAATCTTATGCCCTCCATATGCATGGCTAGGAAAATATTTGTGCTTGTATGTGTGTTAAGTATTGATTTTTTTTCTTCATCCTTTGTTTAATAAATCAGAAAACTGGTACAGGATATATTTTGGTGAAGAGGTCATAAATTTGAAAGCTCTGCTTCTGGGAGAATTTTCTGTTATGAGAAAATGGGATTCAGAACCAGGCAGATCATAGGGAAAAATGAGCCAGATCCTAAACCTTAGCTATAAAAGTCACAGAGAACATGAAATGTTGTCTGGGATTTTACTGCAGTGACTCACAGCTGCATAACAATCAGTTTTGCAGAAAACAGACACTCAGGTACTCAAACAATGTCTCTCCTTTTGGAGATTCAAAAGGCTTAACTTTTTAATTAGAAATAAACACTGTTTAGGAATGGAACAATAAGGTATACGGACAGTTGCATTGATAACTGTATTGCTTGTATATCACATGATGGCTACCATGAAATCAACTCTCAGTAAAATTTGTTGCTTTGTAGGTTGATGAAAGAATGACATTTCTTGATTTGTCTTTTTGTACAGCATGAAAAGTTTGGAAATTAAATATTATTTCACTATACAATTCAGTAGATTTGTTCATTCAACAAATCCATATTGCCTGCAATGTGCCAATTCTAGGTCCCAGGGGAAAAACAAATCAGATGGACATTATCCCAGATCTCATGATATTTATAATCTAATGAGTTTTGCTATCAGGATAATATAGACATGTATTCTGAAGTTTTCTTAAACCGTCATTGTGACTAATTAACTATTGGATAGATGCTTTCCAGTTGACTGGTGCCTTGCTAAGCATGTTGTCTGTTCTAAAGGAGAGTTTTACATCCATGTGTCTAGGGAACTTATAAAACATTTATTTCCAGGCCCTAACCCAGATCTATTAAATCAGAATCTCTAGAATTGGAGGTCTAGAAGTCTGCATTTTGAAAAAACTGTAGATCTGTCTGGTGAAGCTAAACTGGCATTTAGGAATTACTGTTCAGGATAGATAGAACTCTGAAATTACTTCTCATGTAAAGTAAAAGTTTATGTTCATGTCAATCCCAAAATAAACATCAATTGACTGTCTTTCGGTGTCAGATCATTTTATGTAAAGAGATGATCAAAGTGCCTCAGCCATTGGCCCTTACTCATCACACCCTATATTACAATATCTCTCCTTTGCCATCATCACATGGTCTTATTCCCCTTGAGCCTTCTGGTATTGGATAGTGGACCACTTCACATTTCCTCTTCATCCCTCTTTTTCCAATGACAAAACCAACTCAGGTACACTACCCCCAGGGATACTTGGAGGGTTTATTTCCCTTGTAGGGTGCCAATAACTTTCACTGCCATCAAAAGAATGTTGCCCCTTCTACACATCTCTGCTCTAATTTTCTAGTCCTTACCTGGGTGACAGTGTACATACTCATGCACATAAACAAAAATCCAATTTTTGGTTATCTGTATGGATGGAATTTTAGACACAAGATCATACACTCAAAGTTCCTCACGCGTCTCAACTTTGATGACCTCATTCTTTTAGTCTCCTGTTCATAGAACCATCTCTGTGAGTTTTCATATAACTTTCTTACCTGTAGGTCTGTCCACTTTGGAAGTGGTACTACTAGACTCTGCCAACCATCTGGGCCAAAGGATCAGGGTTGAGAGAGAACTTGCCCAGACTTCACCAAATGCCTGCCCTGCTATGTAGAAAAACTACTTTATTGACAACCCATGACTTACAAGCTGTTCTGGTTATGGCTTGGAAGAGAGGTCAGGAGATACTGAGCCAACATGCTGTCTTCAGAGGATGGGCAAGGGGTGCCTTGGGCAGGCAGAGACGTGTTTCGTTGTCTCAGAACTGCAGGGAGTACACCCTGTGTGCAGTGCTCAGTGCAGAGAATTAAAAGTGCTCAGTAAATTGAAGCTTGAAGTACAGTCTGTTCAAACAATAACTTCTCCTGAATAGGGCAAATCTGGTCATACACATTCTCCTTGTTTTGTAGAGGTGAAGTACAATAAGCAAGCCTCTTAATCAAAAAGAAACAAAAATTGTCTTATTTTTGGTTTGAGGAGTGGGGAGAGAATTAGAATTTCTCTTTAGTGTGTTCTAGTCAAGAATTATAATGTACTAGCTTAAGTAGTACTCATGTTATATTTAGTTAGCCCTGACTTCTATTCTATTGCCACAGCATAAGAGACCCCAAGTAAGGACCACCTGGTTGAACTGATTAACTCCCCCAAACCTTAAGAGAGAATAATAACAAATGATTATTGGTTATTGTTTTGCACCAAAAATTTGTGATTTGTCATATACCAAAAGATAATTGATCTTTCCTTCTTGCTTTCTCTATGCTTTGCAATTTTATAATGTGTATTGTTGAAAGAAACCAGATTGCTTTTCTTATAGTGTTTTCTACAGTCTAGCCATTGAGACTTGTAGCCCCATGTTTTTTAATCATGTCCCTCTGGTGTGTGGTTTATCTTTGAAAATAAATTGCATGTGTAATTATGTTGACAACAATAAACAAAAATACGTAAAGTTTGAAAGGGTGAATCCCAAATGGTTGTTGACTGTGGTTGATTGATGCCTGGTGGAAGAGCAAAGTGAAATTTTTTTGGTTTTTTGTTTGCTTGCCAGTTTTTGTATAGTTGTAGTTTCATAAGGAGTAATGAAGAAATAATAGTGTAAGGTAACAAAATGTCTCTAAATATTTTAAGAAGTTTCTAGATATGCTAAGAAAAACTAGGTATTAGTAATTAATGAAAATTTGCTAATGCTTTTTTTATTTTTAAAGGCACTAAATAAGGAATGTTTAGAGTGATAAATATTTGGTTTGTGTCAACCAAGAAAATATTTACTTATCTTCTCTTCTTTCAGGTCAGCCTTTAACCCGGCTTCATGATGATGAATCTTTTGGTATTTATCCCATTCCTGAAAACTGAGTTAATTATATATTGTTTTCTATATGCATTGTAAATTCTTCTGTTTCTCTTTTGCATTTCTGATGTTTTTCACATGGTCTGATCTATTTACAAAGAGAAATTGTATAAGAAACTAAGCAAGGAGCAAAGGGATATGCAAATTTAAATGAATGATTGTGAGAATTAATAAGGTTGAGAGAGTATTATTCTTATATTTAGCTTATTAGCATAGTTTGAAATCAACCTAAACAATTGCTTCTGTTTAAGAGGTCTTAAATTTTGCAGTTATTTCAGAGTTCTCCTGATGCTGACAACTGCTGGGTGATTAGTTTTTGATCTTTTTAGCTTGAATTGCCATTGCTTGCATGAATGCTTGAGCTAAGCAAAAACAGGCTGAATAAGACTTCTCTACAACCCTCTTTATAATAAACATTTTAAATCACACTTACAGGTGAAGCAATCAGCGTGCTAGGCTGCAAGTTCACTAATACATCGTAATACTCACATTGGACCAGTAACATACAGAATTGCAGCATTCTTTCTAGGCCAAACCTACAGATGACAAAAATGCTTAGCTTTTCTTTAATTGAGCTGAATATTAAGCTGATTTGAAATGCTGCCTGTTCTTGTTATTTGAGTGACCTGCATTCTTAATAACCTAATTTCCATTGTGTGATGGCCTGGAGCAAAG
Organism: Manis javanica; assembly: GCF_040802235.1. NCBI lineage: Eukaryota > Metazoa > Chordata > Mammalia > Pholidota > Manidae > Manis > Manis javanica. The sequence goes on along the minus strand of NC_133161.1, from coordinate 61,272,824 downwards.
TGCTTACTGGAGAGGAGCAATTTGTGGTCACAGATGGGCTTGTATTGAAACAACCAGTGTTCTGAGACCTCCCCAAGGGTCTGTTGTCCACCTGTGGGACCCCAATTGCAGCTCACCCTAGCTATGTCCTAAGCTCCTCTCTCTTTCCCAGAATTCTCTAATAAGTCTAAATGGCTGGTTTAGAACAAGCATTGTGTTTCTGTCTGAAATTGGGGCATTTAAATTACAACTCTTGACAAAGGGTATTGCTGAAAAAGAAGATGGTATCAGATTTACAAATCCTTGATTTCAAAATCATTACTGATCTCAGGTCAATTCCTTAATTTCTTCCCTTTTTTCACTTGTCTGTTTATTGTCATTAGTAGCAGTATCTGTCATTGTTTTAAGTTTATATCATATGTCAAATACCATGCTAGGTGCATAAACCTACTTCCCCACAATCTGTCTTTTTAGGCAATATTATCTCTGTGTTTTACAGATGAGGAAATGAAATTGTATGGCCCAAATCCCAAAGTGAGGAATGGTAGAATAAGAATTCAAATTCAATTCTCCTTCAAGTCTTTCTACTCTTCTGTGTGGTTGAAGACAAATTCAACTTTTGTTACAAAATAGTTTATAGTCTTAAGGAATATCTGTGCTCCCAGTGCTGATTAACAGTTATGACCATGAAATCCCACAGTAAATTAGCTACCCACTCCATGCTACAATTGATTTTTTTTTAAATTGAGGTAGAATTGGTATATGACCATATATTAGTTTTACCTGTACAACATAATAACTCTATAGTTGTATACAATACAAAGCGATCACTATAATAAGTTTAGTTAACATCTGTCAACATACAATTGACCCCATTCACCCATTTCTCCCAACTCTCTTCCTGTCTGATAACCACCAATCTATTCTATATATGAATTTTATTTTTAAAATTCTACATATAAATGAAGTTGTATGATATTTGTCTTTCTCTGACTTATTTCACTGAGCAAATACCCTCAAGGTAATCAATGTTGTCAAAAATTGGAAGATGTCCTTCTTTTTTGTACCCGAGTAGTATTCCATTATATATACAAACACACACACACACATGCATACATGCATATCACATCTTTATCCATTCATCCATCAGTGGAAACTTAGGTTGCCTCCATGTCGTGGCTATGGTAAATAATGCTGCAATGAACATAGGGGTGCATATATCTTTTCAAATTAGTGTTTCTGTTTTCTTCTCATTAATACCCAGAAGAGGAATAGCTGGATACTGTGGTAGTTCTATTTTGAGTTTTTTAAAATCAGCAGCCATATTCAAAACCTTGTTTCTACTCAGCTTTGATCCTTTTGCAAAGACTGTATATGGTGACTTGCTGTTTCATCAGAAGGTCCATAATACCATATTTTCATTCTTTTTTGAGTGAATAACCATTAATTCTCCATGCCTAGACCCATTAACTAGTTGGGGAGGGCAAAACAATGATATTTTCATTTTTATCATTTCATTTACATTTTTTTTAGCTCAGAAAATTTTTAAGGAGATGCTTCCTCTAATGTGCTATGAGGGTATAATTTTCTGTAGGAAAAGAAGAAGAAAAAATTTTTTAAACTTTCCCTCTTGTTAGCCTATTTTCAAGGTTATAAATTGGGTTCTTTCTCATCATTATTTTTACTGAAACTCAGAATGCCCCATCTTTGGCCAGTGGGAATCTGTTTGAGTTGTCTTCTGAGTTCTTTTGAAGTGAAGCTTTTAGTTCATGGCTCTTGCTCTTCCTTGTTACCCTGTTCCACTGATTGCATTTCTCTCAAACTGTCCAAACTCCAATATCTGTTTTCTTCATCCAGAGAGAGACCACTATACTATTTGGTTTTTCCTCCCTACATCATTGTCCAGAATCCATCTCTAATTAGATGTCTAAGGCAGTCATTAGGTCACCTTATTTATTTCCCTGATGTAAAAGATGAGAGTCCTGTGCAGGACTATTGTCCAATATCTAAAAAGAGCCATTTTATGTATTTTATCTAGTTTCTAAGGTGTTTGTAGTAGGAAGAAAGTCTGGTATAAGGTACTCCAATGTTGGGAAGTGAAATTTCTCCCATTCACTCTATTTTGTTGTTTGCAGGGATAACCTTTACAGGATTTTTGCTATTTGTTCTGTTTTATCCTTCTGCCGTGATTGCTCTTTTAAGATTGCCACCCAAAATACAGTGTTTAAAAAATATGACTGTTTTTTGAAAAGGTATGGTAACACGTTTTTTCCTTAAAGATTGTTCAGAAAAGTGTGAAGAGTATTTGATTCAGACATTGTGAATGAATTCTTCATCTGTAAACAAGATAAGGTATTCTCTTTAAGTTTAATCCTACCAAATAATGTTACACTAACAAAACAACGGTTTTTGTTATCATCTTCAAAATGGCATTCATGTCTTATCCCCCTTAGTGATAATGGAAAACTGCAAAGCACTGTGATTGGGAGAAAAAATAGCATCATCCATGAATGTAGGAGACATGTACACCTTTTACCAAAATACGTGTCATACCTCTCTTGATTTGAACTCAATCAAGAGAAGAAGGCACAGAGAGACATAAACTGTCTGAGGTCACAATGTATTGTGGGTTCTCTAAAAGTAATTGATAACACTTGGGTGGTACCAGACAATGCCTTTCTCTGATCTGAGTTTTCCAGGTAATTATGTTTACCCCTCTTTAGCTGTGTATTAGGCTGAAATAATTACCTCCACTGCTATTACTGCTACTACTAACAATAATAATAATAATGGCTTTGTAGATGTGCATGCAGAGCTCCACTAGATGTGTATGGGTTTGAAGAATCAAACAAGAGGATTAGCCAGATTTGGAAAACTTAATAAGGAAGCCTTTCTGAATCTGCAGAATAGCTAATAAATAGTAAGAGTAGATACTCTGTATATTAAAAATCAATGTGATATTGTATTTTTAATACAATTAGTACATTGTATTAAATGGCTGATTATAGATTTATTAATAGGGGAAACCATATCCATCTCCAGAGAAGCTGAAATTCAACTTATAATATTTATATTCATTCCATTAAAAACACACACACACACACACACACACACACAAACACAAAGGTAAATTATTTCGAACTAAAAACAGGATCACCTCAATGACAGTGCAGTGGATTCATTTGTATTAAAATTTAGGAGAAGAAATGCTACTCACTGTCATCTCAGATTATCTCATATCATTCTATAAATTTTAATCAATAAGATTAGATGAGAGAAAGTCAAAGTGTAAGGAAGTGGCAAAATTATTATTTGCAGCTGATAGAATATTTACCTAGAAAATTAAAAGAATTACTTTTAAAGGAGAAATGATATGAAAGAAATATTTCAGTAAAATTTCTGGTTACAAGTTGATATAAAAATCAATGGTATTCAGGGCTGCGAGGATTCAAGATGGCAGTGTCAGAGGTGAGATGGAGAACTCCTCTCAGAACCAGAAACAGTATGAAAATATAGTTAATTAATACAACTAACCCTAAAGATCAACAAGAAAGAAGGCTGAACCAGACTTCACACAGACCTCACGAACAGAGCAGACCTTACCAAACAGAGTAACGTACGAAGGCCTTAATCCGGCAGGACCCAAGGCCCTTCCCCCACCCCAGCTCATCAGCGGGAGGAAGAGTAAGGGAATGGGGAGTGGGTGAACGCTTGGGACTGATGTACACCCAGCTCTGGAGGTCTGCATTGTGAGGAGAAACCTATATTGCATGGTGCTTTGGACGTTGGGGAGCTTGGAAAGGTGGAGTGCTTGAAAGACTGAGATTCTGGCTGTTTGTGGAGGACAGGATCCACATCCAGCCTCTCTGTGTCAGAGGAAAGGCAGGCGGTCTGAAAGGCTTCCTAGCAGTGAGAGGGCTGCTGAAGCGGCGGGGTTTGCACAGATCTTGCTGCACGGGAGAAGGGAGAGCTGGACAAGATTGTCTGGGTGTGCTCTGCCCAGATGGTTGGGAACTTTGAGGAGCTTTAGGTGCTCCATGCCCTGGCTGCTTACTCAGGTCCGAGGACCCCACTATGACATGTAGCCTGCTGCACCTTCCTCCTAGCCTGCCATCACTGGTTCACAAAATTGGCAGTCACTGTGCTGGCATTAGGCCAGTCTGAAGGAGCTAGAGACACAAAGCACAGAGGCTTACAACTGTGTGCTCAGCCCACTGGCTCTGACACTGAAGACAAGCACCACAGATGGGAATCAGGAAACAGATCTTTCCTCCTGGGAATCATACCAGCTCCAATCCCCTAAGGCCCCCAACCTCACTCTAAGGGCTGAACAACTCCAGAGACTGGCGCTTCTGGGCACTAGTGGGCACCACACAGAAATATGAAATGTCAAAAGAACATGGGTCAGACCGAAATCTCACAAACCCCAGAAAAAGGGCCAAATGAAACTGAACTCACCAATCTTCCTGAGAGTTCAAAATAAAACTTATAAATATACTTATGGAGGTACAGAAAAATGTTCAAGAACTGAGGAACGAATTTAATTCAGAGATTCAATCATTAAGAAATTCCATATCTGAAATGAAACATACAACGGAGGGATTTAAAAGCAGATTAGATGTAATAGAAGAGATGGTAAATGGAATAGAAATTAGAGAAGAGCAATACAAAGAAACTGAGGCACAGAGAGAGAAAGAAGAATCTCTAAGAATGAAAGAATATTGAGAGAACTGTGTGACCAATCCAAACAGAACAATATTTGCATTATAGGTGTACTAGAAGAAGAAGAGAGAGAAAAAAGGATAAAAGTGTCACTGAGGAGGTAATTTCTGAAAACTTCCCCAATCTGGGGAAGGAGAGAGTCTCTCAGGCCATGGAGGTGCACAGATCTCCTAACAAAAGAGACCCAAGGAAGACAACATCAATACATATAATAATTAAAATGGTAAAGATCAAAGATAAAGACAGACTTTTAAAAACAGCTCGAGAGAGAACAAAGATCACATACAAAGGAAAACCCATCAGGCTATCATCAGACTTCTCAACAGAAACCTTACAGGCGAGAAGGGAGTGGCATGATATAGTTAATGCAATGAAGCAGAAGGGCCTTGAACCAAGAATACTCTACCCAACAAGGTTATAATTTAAATTTGAAGGAGGGATTAAACAATTTTCAGATAAGCAAAAGCTGAGAGAATTTATCTCCCACAAACCACCTCTGCAGTGCATTTTGGAGGGACTCCTAGAGATGGGAGTATCCCTAAGGCTAAATAGATGTCACCCAAGGGATAGACAAAGAGTACAGAATATGATTCATAACATACAAAGAATGGAGGAAGAAGAAAAAGGAGGGGGGAAAAAAGGAACCTTTAGGTTGTGTTTATAATAGCATACAAAGTGAGTTAAATCAGACTGTTAGAGAGTAAGAGTATTACCCTTGAACCTTTGGTGACCATAAATCTAAAGCCTGCAATGGCAATAAGTACATACCTATCAATAATCACCCTAAATACAAATGGTCTGAATGCACCAATCAAAAGACATGGAGTCACTGAATGGATATAAAAGCAAGGCCCCTCTATATGCTGCCTATAAGAGACTCACTTCAAACCCAAAGGCACCCACAGACTGAAAGTAAAGGTATGAAAAAAGATATTTCATGCAACTAATAGTGAGAAAAAAGCAGGAGTTGTAGTACTTGGATCAGACAAAATAGATTTCAAAACAAAGAAAGTACCATGAGACTAAGAAAGACATTATATAATGATAAAAGGGTCAGTCCAACAAGAGGATATAACTATTATAAATATCTATGCACTCAACACAGGATCACCTACATATATGAAACGAATACTAACAGAATTAAAGGGGGAAATAGAATGCAATACATTCATTTTAGGAGACTTAAACACACTACTCACTCCAAAGGACAGATGAACCAGACAGAAAATAAGTAAAGGGACAGAGGCACTGAACAACGTATTAGAACAGAATGACATAATGGACATCTATGGAACACTCCATTCCAAAGCAACAGGATACACATTCTCCTCAAGTGCACATGGAACTTTTTCAAGAATAGATCATATACTAGGCCACAAAAAGAACCTCAGTAAATTCAAAAAGTTTGAAATTGTACCAACCAGCTTCTCAGATCACAAAGGTATGAAACTAGAAATTAATTACACAAAGAAAATGAAAAAGCCCACAAAAACATGGAGGCATAATAACATGCTCCTAAATAGTCAATGGATCAATGACCAAATAAAAACAGAATCAAGCAATATATGGAGACAAATGACAACAATAATTCAACTCAGCAAAATCTGTAGGATGCAGTGAAGGCTGTGCTAAGAGGGAAATATATTGCAATACAGGCCTACTTCAGGAAAAAAGAACAACCCCAAATGAACAGTCTAAACTCACAATTAGTGAAATTAGAAAAGGAAGAACAAATGAGGCTCAAACAGGAGAAGGAGGGACACAATAAAGATTAAAGTAGAAATAAATAAAATTGAGAAGAATAAAACAATAGAAAGAATCAATGAAAGCATGAGCTGGTTCTTTGAGAATATAAACAAAATAGATAAACTCCTAGCAAGACTTAACAAGGAAAAAAGAGAGCCTACACAAATAAACAAAATAACAAATGTGAAAGGAAAAATCACTACAGATACCACAGAAATACAAATAATTATGAGAGAATAATATGAAAAATTATTTGCTAACAAATTGAATAATCTAAAAGAAATGGAAAACTTTCTAGAAAAATACAACTTTCCAAGGCTGACCCAGGAAGCAACAGAAAATCTGAATAGACCAATTATCAGCAAGGAAATTGAATTGGTAATTATAAAACTACCTAAGAACAAAATCTCTGGACCACATGGTTTCACTGCTGAAATTTATCAATCATTCAGTGAAGACCTAATACCCATCCTCCTTAAAGTTTTACAAAAAGTAGAAGAGGAGGGAATACTCACAAATGCTTTCAATGAGGGCAACATCCCTCTAACACCAAAACCAGGCAAAGACACCACACAAAAAGAAAATTACAGACCAATATCCCTGATGAAAATAGATGCAAAAATACTCAACAAAATATTAGCGAACTGAATTAAAAAATACATCAAAAAGATCATCCATCATGATAAAGTGGGATTCATCCCAGAGACCCAAGGATGGTACAACATTCGAAAATCCATCAACATCATCCACTACCTCAACAAAAAGACGGACAAAAACCACATGATCATCTCTACAGATGCTCAAACAGCTTTCAACAAAATTCAACATCCATTCATGATAAAAACTCTCAACAAAATGAGTATAGAGGGCAAGTACCTCAACATAATAAAGGGCATATATGACAAACCCACAGTCCACCTTTTACTTAACAGTGAGAAGCTGAAAGCTTTTCCTTTAAGATCAGGAACAAGACAGGATGCCCACTCTCCCCATTGTTATTCAACATAGTTCTGGTGGTCCTGGCCACAGCAATAAGACAACAGATAGAATAAAAGACACCCAGATTGACAAGGAAAAAGTCAAACTGCCTCTGTTTGCAGATGAATTGATATTGTGCATAAAAAACCCTAAAGAATACACTCAAAGCTACTAGACCTAATATCTGAATTCAGCAAAGTTACAGGATACAAAATTAATGCACAGACATCTGTTTCATTCCTATACAGTAATGATGAAATAGTAGAATGAGAAATCAGGAAAACAATTCCATTCACAATTGCATCAAAAAGAGTAAAATACCTAGGAATAAACCTAACAAAGGAGGTGAAAGACCTATACCCTGAAAACTACAAAACACTCTTAAGAGAAATTAAAGAGGACACTAACAAATGGAAACACATCCCATGCTCTTGGCTAGGAAGAATTAATATTGTCAAAATGACCATCCTGCCTAAAGCAATCTACATACTCAATGCAGTCCATATCAAAATACCTACTGCATTCTTCAATGAACTAGAGCAAGTATTTCTAAAATTCATATGGAACAACAAAAGACCCCGAATAGCCAAAGCAATCCTGAGAAGGAAGAATAAAGCAGGTGGAATTACACTCCCTGATTTCAAGTTCTACTACAAAGCCACAGTAATCAAGACAATATGGTACTGGCACAAGAACAGACCCATAGACCAGTGAAACAGAATAGAGAGCCCAGATATAAACCCAGGTATATATGGTCAATTAATATACAATAAAGGAGCCATGGACATACAATGGGGAAATGACAGCCTATTCAACAGCTGGTGTTGGCAAAACTGGACAGCTACGTGTAAGAGAATGAAACTGGATTATTGTCCAACCCATACACAAAAGTAAACTCAACATGGATCAAAGACCTGAAGGTAAGTCATGAAACTATAAAAATCTTAGAAAAAAATATTGGCAAAAATCTCTTGGACATGAACATGAGCAACTTTTTCATGAACATTTTTCTGGACTTGGGAAACAAAAGCAAAAAATGAACAAGTGGGACTAAATCAAACTAAGAAGCTTCTCTACAGCAAAGGACACCATCAGTAGAAGCAAAAGACCCCCTACAGTATGGGAGAATATTTTCATAAATGACATATCTGGTAAGATATTGACATCCAAATTATATAAAAAGCTCACACACCTCAACAAACAAAAAGCAAGTAAACCAATTAAAAAATAGGCAGAAAAGCTGAACAGACACTTCTCCAAAGAAAAAATTCAGATGGCCAACAGACACATGAAAATATGCTTCACATCACTAATCATCAGAGAAATGCAAATTAAAAGCACAATTAGGTATCACTTCATACCAGTTAGGATGGCCAACATCCAAAAGACAAACAACAACAAATGTTGGCGAGGATGTGGAGAAAGGGGAACCCTCCTACACTACTGGTGGGAATGTAAATTAGTTCCACCATTGTGGAAAGCAGCATGGAGGTTCCTCAAAAAACTAAAAATAGAAATACCATTTGATCCAGCAATTCCACTCCTAGGAATTTACCCTAAGAATGTAGGAGCCCAGTTTGTAAAAGACATATGCACCCCTATGTTTATCGCAGCACTATTTACAATAGCCAAGAAATGGAAGCAACCTAAGTGTCCATCAGTAGATGAATGGATAAAGAAGAGGTGGTACATATACACAATGGAATATTATTCAGCCATAAGAAGAAAACAAATTCTACCATTTGCAACAACATGGATGGAGCTAGAGGGTATTATGCTCAGTGAAATAAGCCAGGTGGAGAAAGACAAGTACCAAATGATTTCACTCATCTGTGTAGTATAAGAACAAAGAAAAACTGAAGGAACAAAACAGCAGCAGAATCACAGAACCCAAGAATGGACTAACAGTTACCAAAGGGAAAGAGACTGGGGAGGATGCTTGGGAAGGGAGGTATAAGGGGGAAAAAGGGGCATTATGATTAGCAAACATAATGTAGTGGGCCGGGGGCACATGGGGAAGGCAGTATATGCAGCGAAGAGAAGTAATGATTCTGTAGCATCTTACTATGCTGATCGACAGTGCCTATAATGGGGTATGTGGGGGGCACTTGATAATAGGAGGAGTCTAGTAACCATAATATCATTCAAGTAGTTGTACATTAATGATATTGAAAAAAAAAGAAAAAAAGAAAAAAATCAGTCGTATTCATATATACAAACAAGATAATGCATTAGAAATATGAGAATGCTAGTTTATATTTTTTTGTAATTAAGTTTCATTATTTGTGTAATGTTATTTTAGTTAATTTTTTAGTACAGACATTTAAAGACAAAAAAATGAGAAGATGCTCATTACAAAAAATCAAAAAGTAAAATATATGTCCTATATTTAAGGTAAGTTATAAAGAGTATAAATAAAGATATCCTTACTCTATGGACTTTAAAAGAAAAGGCTTGACTAAGTAGAAATACATTGTTTATTCCTGAGTTGAAAGACTCCTTCTAAATGTGCCAAATATCTCCAAATGTATCAAGGTGATCCCAACCAGAGAAAAGACATTTTTATTAGAATTTGACAAATTGATTTTTAAAATTCATTTGGAAAAGTTACAGTACTAAAAATAGTTTTCTATGTTTTTCTGGGGTGGACAGAGAAAATGGAACAGAATATAAGAGTAAGGAATATACTAATTTTGATGGAAATGTTGTATATAATGAATTTAGATTTCAAATAATTATAAATATGTGGCATTGGGTCAAATGCTAGTTCTTTGGGGGGAGAAAAGTTATATTCCTACCTGTTTCCAAAGTTAAAAGAAAACTGAAGTCATAATAAACCTAGGTGATAGTGAACATCAGTCAATAGATTTTTACATAACTATATATAACAAATTTTGGGGATCTAGCAGTCAACTGCTTTACTTTAATAACTCGATATTTTTCCATTGTACAACTATCGTAATTTATTTAAATATGGCTATATGTTAGGCTGTTTCCATATTACAAGCAATACTAAAATGAACGTCCTTTTGCAAATGAATACATGAAATGACTAAATTGCAAATGAGTATCATGTGTTTATACTTTATTGTGTTCTCACTTTAAAAAAAAACAGCCACATGTATCTTCTGGAATATTCAATGTTAATTTAACATGTTAATAAAAATGGTAATTGTGCTTGTACTTTGGATAGAAATTGGGATTGTGAAAAGGGTGATATAATTTTAATATGCATTAATTTGCACAGTATGAACTTTCTTATCTTTACATCTTATTTATTCATTTATTAGCTAGATAAAGTTGTCCAAAATGGAAGTGCAGAGAGCAGGCCTGCAGAGTGTTGTGGATGCTGTGATCTTGTTTTTACAGGAAAAAAAAGGCTATTTGTGCATATATCATGTGAACTCACAAGGGACTGGAACAAAAAGAAGGAAAGCTACAAATAAGAAAAGGGAAATAAAATAATGCTATTGGAAAGACATCAAAGCTCTCTGGATTTGCTTCTAATGATCTTTCTGAATTAACTAAAATTAGATTCAGAACGAGGAAGTATGCAATTAATATTTCATGATGACATTAGTTAAACTAATAAGAATATATGTGTGTTTCTTGGCAAAATTTTAATTTTTTAAATTGCATTCTTCCTTGTTAGAAATTCCACAACCCTTTCAGTGTGCATCATGGAGGTTTTCACTTTGTAAATAGTATCCGGTAAATATACATGCTTGAGAAAAAAACTAAAAGAGAAAAACTCGAACAAAATTAAACAAGGAACATTAATGTTTTATTTTTACAGTGTATTTCAGATATATTTTAAAACAAATTATTGAAAATATTATAAAATAAGCAATTTTCTCACCAACAAAGCAAAGATTCTGGACTTTGATTAATATAAAATACATCTTTAAGATAATCAGGCTTTATTTGAAGTTTACATCCAAAGACTGAGAATGCTATTTAGCTTGCAAGTTCAAGAATCATTTTCTTCCAGGCCAGGCTTCAATAGAAGGGCCAGTGGGAAAAAATACATTTGAGTTATGCCACATATGAATTTGTCTATATAAGCTGTTTCTAGCTAATGAACATAAAGACGCATTTAATCAGCATTCTTTATTTTCATATGCTGATTGGTATCAAGATTATCCAAAGTAAAAAAAAGTAAGGAACAAGAAATATATGAATAAAGTGCAGAACCATCTCATTAGTTAGATCTTCTTCAGAATGCTACATGACCTTTTACTATCTGCTCAAATGGCTTCTTAACAAAGCCCACCTGGACTATCCCACTTTAAAACTAGACTCACCTACCCACTCTATGGTTTGGATTCTTATTCTGTTTAGTGTTCCTTTTCCATAGCATTTGCCATCTTTTAAAGGTCATACACTTATTATGTCTACGACTATATCTCTCTCCCCTACTGACACTGAAGTTGCAAGAGGCCAGAGACCTGTTTTTTTTTCTCTGATGTATACCTAGTACCTGGATAATGCTGGCACATAATCATTCAAAAATATGTGTTGAATAAATGAAAGTATTTAGTAGCAATTCCTGACAATAAAAGCAAAACATCACAATTAATTATTAGGCAAGACTGGAGATTTAACTCTCAAGGATTTAAAAGCATTTAATAGGCTGACTAGAGGAATAAATTAGTTAAAAATTCAGAATATATAAGATATTTATGAAACACCACTGTGGTCAAATACATTAACCCAAGTATATGATTGTATTAATTATTAAAATCATAATAAATAATAGCATTGATATTGTAAGTTTAAAGAAAAAACACTCAATTTGCTTTCCTGGAAGCTGTATCTTTGCATTTTCTCCTTTGATTATACACATACAATCCCAACTATCTTCCTTGGTAATACCAGTCTTGTATAGACATTGTATCCAATACTTTTGCATCTTATATTCCAATATCTTTTCCCTTTTCCCCCATTCAACTACCCATTCCCAGGACCACAGCTTAGACCTTGCCAACACTTGGAAACCCTTTATTTATATAATCAATTGGAATAATGAGCTCCTGGCCCATAATTTCCTGTCTTTCCATCGAGTTCAGTCATCTAGCCAATTATTCATATTTAACTTGATCTTGTCTTCAGGATTGAACCCCATGTCCACCTGAACCCTTTCCTTTTCCTCAAGGCATCAGCCACTTTTCATTGTAACTTTCTATCTTTCCAATGCTGGGTTTCATGGCCTATCACTTTAACCTCTTTCTTTCCAACCAGATATTGTCAATAATACTAATTCCATTCTAAAATGAAGAAGTTTAATAACAATAGTAGCATAAACAGCCAATGTTGTTAAACCCTTGCTACATGCCCAACACTCTCATCTCTTTACATGCACTTTTTAGTTGAATCCTCACAACTTCATAATCGTTGTTGTTTTGTCCTCATACACATGGAAAAACTGAAGGAAAATGAGGCTGAAATTATAGCTTAAGGTTACACAACTGTACAGTTTAGAACTAGGTTATGAACCCCAAAATGCTATGCATCTAAGCCTGGCAACTGCCTCAAACTCCAATGACACTGCCCTTACAAGTTTACAGTGACCTGCTGGGTACTTCATGAAATCAGTATTTCTTACTCTCCACGGCAGGTGGGTGAAACTAGACATGCATGGGCCCAAAGGTAACTAGGTTCTCAAATGCTCTCCCACTATCCCTTCACATTTCCTGATTGGTTGGCTCTCTTCTCAGCTCTCTCTAGCAACTCTGTCAAATTTTTGGCTCTTTGCTCAACTTTACCTGCCCTCCCCATTCCTTTTATTGCCAAAATACAACAGTGACTCTTGTTTCAAAGAGAAAGTGGAAGCTATCAGATAAGTTTTCCTGCACTTGGCCTGTTGTATGCTTTTATTACCCTAGAAAAACTCTTTCTTCTCCTACTTAATGTGGTTTCCTCCTCCCTTGCTTTGATTCTTACCTCCTCCCTGTTAGGGAGTGAGGAGACCTGAACTTTTCACTCTCGTAAAGCACTTTTGCCATTCAGTTTGCCACATTCTTATGACTTTTCCACTTCTCTGCTTGTTTCTATCTCCGTTGTTGTCTTCGCTTTCTCTGCCTTACCCTTAGTTCCTAGTGTTTTGGGGTCTGTTCTAGGTCATTTCTCTTATGCTGTATACTGCCTCCAGGTTCCGTTGTTTATTCTCATGGGTCAGTTATTAAACATAAGACTTTGGTTATAAATCTGTACCTGTAGCCCAGATCTCCTTGGAGCTTTAAACCAGTGTATTGAAAGATAAGCTGAGATATATTAAAAATTTTAGGAGTTTATTTGACCAAAAATTGATTAATATCAGGCAGCATCAAGTGCAGCAGAAAGAAGAAAGCTCCAAGGATCATTACAAGATGAAAGACCTGCAGGCAGAAGGGAACAGGAGGAGGGAGTTATACTAGGCAAAAACTGGGTTGGTTGTTGAAGAATTCCTTTCCTTTAAGGGACAGCAGCAGTTTGTCAGGCAGATGACTTACCAAGTGCTGATAGGGTAATTCCTGGTGGACTGCTTTAAGATTCCATTTCTGGAAGAGAATTAAATTTATTTATTCAATTTTAGTATTTTCCAGTTTGGTGACGTGGGTTTAGCATAAGTGACTCCATTTCGGTCCTGTTGTCTTGTTTTTTTTAACTGTATGTAATCAAGTTCTGGATATCTTTGCTTGAATGTTCCATGCCTAAAATTAAACTCTATGCCTAAAACTGAACTCTCATTTTCCTCCACGACTCCCTTCTGCCTCCCATATGTCAGTGAATGGGATTACTATTCACTTAGATTTGCTGTGCATAAACTTTAAAATAGAGTCATCCTAAACTGTTGCCTTTCTCTTAATCCTTACTTCCAATCAGTCTTCAGAATTTGTTACTTCTGTCTCATATATATATATATATATATATTTATCTTAAATCCATCTACTTTTCTCTAAGTCAACTATTTTCCTAATGTAGAGAATAATATATATATATATATATCCTACCTTTTGTGGTCTCAGGTTAGAATTGACCAGAAGAGAAAAATGTATGGAAGGTAGAAGTGAAGCAGTAGCTATTGCTTTCTGAAGGCTAGTGTTAAACATGCAGCCATAAACACGTATGTGTTGTCAGGTTCCAGCTTGTCCTTACTGTTCTCTGTTCCTTATCCTGACTGCTGGCCCTGCTGAGAAGCAGGGGTCCCCAGGCCCCATAACTGGGCTCTTGGCTACTGACCAACAGAAGCAGCAGCTATACAAAGGGAACAGCTTTCCATAGACTTCTCCACCAACATTTTGTGGTCCCACGACAACAGCTTGATATGTTTTTTTACCCAAACTCTCCTGCAAGCTGTAACTTGCCTACCTATCCCAGAGCTTTGGCAGTCACCAGCTCTGATGGCCATGCTGTCTGTGGAGAGATAAAATCCTTGAGAACTAGCATAGAGGGATTATCTAAGGAAAATTAGGAGGAGCTCAACTCAGCATTTAACCAGTTTTAATTAGTAAGTTGTAGTGAAATTTACCTAGAACTATAGCAACTACTAACTAATAAGAGGAACTAAATTTTAATTTTATATAAATTTCCAGTTACCCAAGTTTAAATTAAAAGCTGAGGTAGTATAAAATAGGTTTCTATTAACACAATGTTATTGTTTTGGTAGAACGATATTTCACGTTAACCAATTGTGTAAATTGCTGGCTTATGTAGTGTGTAGATTGGGTGCGTGTGCCTGGTTGCTGTCTGTGGATTGACTCTAATTGATTTTCTCCTTCTACACACCAGTGTAAAAGTGTGACATGCTTACTTGACATTTTACACAGCAATACCTATATGATTTGTAATTGACAATAAACTGAAATACTAATTATTATTTTAGTTAAAAATAAGTATGGACACATTTTTAAATTTGAAATGAAAATTTCCTGTTGTTGCAGCATTGGGTGGAGATGCTACTACCAGATTAGTAAAGAGAAAAGAGGTTAAAAGAAGACATGTCGAAAATTTCATGATGAATTGTAATTGACGAGTTACTTGGACATAGCAAAGCAAAAAAGCTGGCTTATTGTGCAAAAATTTTTAAAACATAATTAAGTGGATGATGTAAAGAGACACTTTCAACAAATTCATAGTTGTATTACCTTTCAACAAAAAGCATCAATGAAATTGTTTGCAATCAAAATTTAAAAAGAATAGACAAAATTTTTAAATGATTTTTAACAGCTATACTTGTAAATAACTTGAATTTTTGTATAAAAAATTCTTCAGGTGGAAAGATGGTAAGAAATTATTAAAAATTTCACGTTTTTATTTTTACCTTCTTTTAACATGGCTACCAGACAATTAAAAATTATATACATGGCTTGCACTGTATAGCTGTTGTACAGTGTGATCTATTATGTGAAGATTTGAGTTCAAGGTTCCTTAAAACAGATCTGAGAGGCTAGAAAAAGCTTCATTTCAGCATTCCAGATCTTTCCATTTTTGGTGGATCTTTGCAAGTTATATTTTAGTGTTTGCTCTGTAGTTCATAAATATTTGCTATTTTACTGTTAATATGACCGGGTACTCATGCCTATATGCACTAGAAAATGTTCATACTTTAAAGAATATTTCTGTATAAACTTAGAAAAAAACAAGCATTTTGCTATCCTATACTATCATTATTAGCATATTGATAGTACCTTTTAAAACAAAATTTCTTTCAAAGTCGGTAAAAACATAGGTGAATCCATGAAAAGACACTATTAGAAATAAAGATTTATCAACCACAGCTAATATGACATGTAATTTTTAAAAATAGGAAATAAAGTTTTGCCAGTGAATATCAGTTTCACAGGTATTTATCTAATGACAAATATCGGCATACCTTTAGTTTGTGGAGGTGGTTCTTGATAACCATATTGCTTATCTTCAATTATTTTTGTAAATTTAAGATAAAATTTGATATACAGCATCAATGATGCATTTGCACTATGTATTTGAAGTTTAATGAGTTTATGCTCTAAAACATAATAAAGTTTAATTAAACTGATTTCCCATTTAAGAAAAAAATCTTGGAATTTTCTTAGGCTGTGTGCTTTCACTGTTATCATTTATAACCTTATGGTCATTTCTGGAATGAATTTTTTCCACAAATACCATGTAGGCAATGTCCTTGCAAAATATATATATAGTGTTCTACCAATCTGAAGGTTGGGTTCTGCGGCATGGCAGCCAACATGATTTAATAGCTAAATAAACACTCTGTAGAACTTAGACCCGCTCAATTCCTTCAGGCAGTTGGAGTACTTCAATTTTGCCAGAAATATGACCTGCTGTTTTAATGAATGGTCAGCAAACAGCCTTAATACACGTAGATATGGATTCCCACTGGAGATGCCTATCACCTGGTGCAGGTAAAATTGCAGTATTTCCAGAATCTCAGCTGACCTTAGTGCATCTCCATATCAATAGGTGTTTCCATGGGATAGAGAGAAGTAGACCATGTCCATATCAGTAGGTAATTACAAGGGCAAGCTAGGACTTATCTGGACCAGAGAGCTTAGGGGTCTCTTCTTTGGCAGCTAGGTTATAAGAGACATGGGGGAGCAGAAGTGGACGACTGCTTGTAAGAAATAAATGCATTTCTCCCGCTTTATTTCTCCCTTTGACTGATTTCAATTTCAAAAGCATTTTGCCCTGGGATAGAGTTACACCTGGGTTGACATTTAATCTTTTTGAAAGTATCCTCTTGAAAAGGGGAATAAAAGAAAAAAGAAGCCAAATTTGCTTTATTATTCTTTGAAAATATTTATCAACTTGCAAGAATCTGAAGTTTAAAAAAGCAAATACAACATCCTAGGATTACAATAAATGCCACTGCTGTCTGAACAGGCTTATGGAGCTCAGAAGCTGGACAGAGCCGCCACAAACAAAGCCTGATTTGGAAATAGTTTTGAATGCTGTGTGTGATTCAGAATATATTCACCCTGTTTGTAGAGTGTGTGGAGGATTGCAGCTGGTCATGGGCATCGTCAGCACACTAAAATGTATTTCACAAGGACAATGTTTTTGCCATTTTTCTTCTCATGTCATAGTCCTGACCTTAAAAGGTAGGAGAGGAAATTTGAAAAGGGTATGAAATTCAGAATATGTATTTAGGCTGTATAGCTAAATATCAAGCTGTGGAATGTGAAGGAGGTGGGATTCCAGAATGGCAGAGATACTTGATGAATTCTCTCCCCAGCAAAACATCAATTTAACAAGTGTAAATTACAAATAAAAGAAGTGTTCAGAGCCTCTGGAAATTGTCCTAAGGACCTACAGCTTATGCAGAAACATCCATTCAACAAGAAGTCCTCGCTGTCAGTACTAATACTAACAGGAGAATCTGTGGCAGTTGAGCCATGACCTGCTCCCTGAGCCCCCACCCCCAGTTCCACTTTACAGAGGTTCTGAATGCTGCAGCCAAGAAGGGAGTCCTTCTCTCCTCTGAGCTCCCAGTCTGGGGCTTCCCTTTACTGTCATCCCAGCCCTGTGTTGGAGAAGCTCTATTCCATGCAGATATGGGTGAGAGAAACAGCTCTCCTTTTCCCCACCCAACCCCCTACTCAAAGGGCACAAATTCCCCATCAGGAGGAGCAAGCTGAGAAGACATGGGCAACCATCCTACCCTTCCCCTTGTGGCCACTCATAGACCAGGGTGTCACTCTTGGATCAGCAGGTCACTACCCTCAGCTCTGGTGGAATGGTGGAAGAGTGCCACGGCCATGGGGACAAGGAGCTCTGCAGCTTTGGCTGAGGAAATACTGTATTTAGGACATAGGATGGAGACTTCTGTGCCAATGGATACTTTTAAAAGCAAGGAAAGCTTGTTGAGGGCAACCAAGAAAGGGCACCTGGAAGTTTAATAGAATCAGAGAAAAACAGAGCTGAGGAGAGCCTTCCTGGCTCCACGGCCCTTCTTGGGGTTAGGAAGGCTGTGCGTCTGTGCCGGCCAGCACGCACTGGGGAGCAGTCAGGGTCGGTGCAAGCTGAGTGTTCCCCAAGCTGTAGAAGGCCTGTCGCGGACACTGCCATGAGGGGCTTAAACACAAACCCTGATCACACACAGATTGAACAATGAGCTTGTTTTACCTGGAGGCTACCCCTACAAAAGTAGGTGTGTGCATAAAGTCACACTAATCCCTGTAGACTGCAAGCCACGCCCTCTGGGAGCGTTCTGAATGGGAATCCCTAAACTGCTAGTCCCTGACTGACTACAGGGAAACAAAACATGAACTCCTTGAAGAGTGACTGCAGCCTCAGAGTTGGACAACCTTTGGCAATAAGTGGCTTATGCTAACCCGAGGGAGCCAGGACAAGCTAGAAAAACAAGAGGAGGAAAGGTGGAAGAAACCTTAGAGCCCAAACATTAGGAAGGAATTAGAATTTGCAGAATTAGTTCAAAAAAGACACTAAAAAAGTAAATGACTTAGCAAATAAAAATAAGAACAATCCCCAGAGGGTTATCAGTATCCAGATTTGCTCTATAATACCTAAAATGTCTAGCTTTCAATAAAGAAAATCATGAGATATGTAAAGAAACAAGACAGTGTCATCCATATATAGGAAAGAAATAGCAGGCAATAAAAACTGTTTTTGAAAGGGCCCATATGGTAGGGTGGTAGACTTGGCAGCCAGACTTTAACGCAGCTATTACAAATATGTTAAAAGACTAAAAGAAACAATGCTTAAAGAATTGAAGTTATGATGACAGTGCCTCATCAGGCAGATAGCATAAATCAAGAGGAAAAAATATTTAAAAGAATGAAATGGAGATTATGGAGATGAAAAATTGAATAGGGGGGACTCAACAGCAGATTTGAGGTTGGAAGAAAGAATCGGCAAACTGAAGACAGATCAATGGAGACTGGGCAATCTATAGGAAGGAGAGAAAAAATAAGGGGAAAAAAACCAAAACCTCAGGGAAATGCGAGACACTATTAGGCTGGCAAAAATATAGGACATAGGTGCAACAGAGAGAGATGAAAGAGGGAAAAGGACGCCTACAAATAAAAAATACAATGGCCACAAGCTTTCCAAATATGAAGAAAAATGTAAATTTGAGAAGTGGACAACCTGTTATTCATATTCAAAAGAATGAATTTGGATCCTACTTGCATCTATAAAAAAATGAACACAAAAATGCATCATAGATCAAAAATGTAAGCACCAAAACTATAACATTCTTAGGAAAAAAAATTGATGTAAAATTCTATTACTTTGGGGTAAGCAATAGTTTCTTAGATGTGACATGAAAAGCACAAATGATTTTTTTCACTTTTCTTTTACTAAAATATTTATATTTTAGTAAATAAAATATTTATATACAGTCTTATGAAGTTTTCACATGGACAACCTTGTGTTTTCAACATTCACCCATATTATCAAGTCCTTACCCCCCCAACTGCAGTCACTGTCCTTCAGTGTAGTAAGATGCGAGTCATTACTTCTCTTCTCCATGCTGTACTGCCTTCCCCATGACCTACCTTTATTGTGATTGTGAATTATAGAAGCAAAAATTATTTTTAAAAAAAGATAAATTAGACAACACCAATATAAAAACTGTGAGTATGTGAGAAATGATACCATCAAGAAAGTGAAGAGGCAGTCCACAGATTGGGAGAAAATATTTGCTGATCATCTCTCTGATAAAGACATGATTTTTATTACCCTATATAGTTATAGTTCCTGTAAAATAAGTTTTGACTCTCTATTCAGATTTTATAAATAACTGTTAAGACTCCAAAAAAAATTATAAATAAGCAAAGGATTTGAATAGGTATTTTCCAAAAAAGATATACAAATAGCTAGTAAGCACATGAAAACATGTTCGACATCATTAGTCGGTAGGGAAATGCAAATTAAAACCACAGTGGGTATACTTCACACCCACTAGAACGACTAGTAATCAGAAAGAAAGATAATGAGAAGGGTTGGTGAGGATGTGGAGAAATTGGAATGCTCACATTTTGTTGATGGTAATGTGAAATTGGATAGCTGATTTGGGAAACAGTTTGGCAGTGCCTCAAATGAGACATGATAAAGTCTGGCAGTTCCACTCCAAAGTACATATCCAAGAGAATGAAAAATATAGATCCACAAAACTTGTACATATGTGTTCATAGCAACATTATTCATAACAGCCAAAACCTGTAAATAGCCTGTGTATTTATCAGCTGATGATGGATAAAGTGTGTTGCATCCAATACCATGGAGTGTTATGGAGCAACTGAGCAACACAAAGACATGAAGTACTGATACCTAATTAAACATTGATACACTTTCAAAAAAGTATGCTAAGTGAAAATGGCCAGTAACAAAGACAATGTATTGTAGGATTTCATTTATATGAAATGTTTACAATGCACAACTTTATGAAGACAAATTAGTCACTGCTTACAGCTGGAAGTGGGACAGGCAAATGGGGAGTGACTGTAAAGGACCAGCGTTTCTTTAGGGGGAAGAAAATTCTTGAATCAGATTGTGGTGATGATCCTACAACCCTGTGAACGAACTAAGTATCATTGAATGTGTGATCTATATATAGAAAAAAATAGGCAATAAAAATTTTTTGAAAGGGACCCATATGGTAGGATTCAACTGGGTGAATTGTATGTGAATTACATCTTAACAGAGCTATTTAAAAAATGGCTGTAGTCTATAAAGGCTTACAGCTGTTTATAATGTACTTTCCCATTTTATTAGTGTGTTTGTCTTGTCCTTTTTGTACCCTACTCCCAAATTATTCAAAAAAGTGTTTCTACTACTATGATTGACAATAGGTAAAATTTTATTATTTTTACAAATGGACATTTCAAGTATAGAGTCTACTTAGTTACACATATATATGCATATATATATGTTAAAAATTTTTTTAAGTCTAGCTCTGTGTGTATGGTGGTCATAAAGTAGGTATTCAGGAAATTTCCAATCTTTCCTGTTTCTTTGGCTAGCTATATATCAGATGCAGGAATAATATTACCCTATATAGTCTATAGTTCCTGTAAAATAAGCTTTTGACTTTATTCAGAAGACAGTCTTACTATAGTATTTAACATTTGCACAACACTTTGCATGTAAGTTGCCTTCATGTTAATCATTAGTTATTTCCCATAAAATTGTTATCAGGACCAGTGCTTTTGAAATGCTCACTAGCATTCTTCTTGCTTGTGGACTCAAGGGTTGAGTCTCGTAAGAGAAAGAAACAGTGAAGTTTTACAGATGTTTGTTTAGTATGCCAAGGTCCTGGAATTATCATGGGGCAATCCTGGGATTAGTATTCAGAGTTTGCTCATTTTAACTGCTGAGTGGCCATTCACCTGTGCAGTTTCTCTGTAGAAAGTGATGAGTAGAAAATATTTCAGCGCATTTCATGTTTCTAATGTGTTTGCTGAGATCTGCATGTTCTAACAAATTCTGAGGGGCACAGCTCTAAAAGTCATGCCATCTCGTTGGCTTACATTTTAACAACCTTACTGTCTTGAGCACTAGCTCTCTTTGGCAGTTATTTTCTGTTCATGCTGTTCTACTAATCTTCTCTTTCATTCCTTGCTATATGGTGGACTTTATTTCTTGTAACTTGAGTGAAGCACACAAACATTCTTTATCTTTTTCTTGACTGTTCAATATCAAAGCTTATGTTTTACTATGCAAACCTGAATTTTACCAAGTGATTTAGTGACGAGCCAGTTCTGAACCAGCTGTTAGGAGATTTCGCATTTCTGTACTAACAATTCCCGTTTCTGTAAATCAAACTAGTGTCATTTTTTTTTCTTTAGAGACTGAGAGAGGCAGGTGTGGAACGTGGTAAGCATTGAAGATATTTCTTTCATCTTTATTTTTAAGATAATTGGAAGAAAAGAGACTGAAATGAACTCCTTTATACAAGGAATTTGTTCTAAATTTGTTAACTAAATTGTTTTCTTAATCCCTCTGAAAATGCACACATATTTCCAAATATGTGTGCTCACCAGGGGGAAATAAAGGATAACATCTGCATAGTACCCCCTTTATGCTGCCACACTTCCTCCTCAGCCTCCTCCCAGCGTGTAAGCACCACAGAATGCTTCACGTAAGGCACAAAATTACTTAGAAAGTTTTAAAAAGCTCTGTATAAGTAAGTGGAAAAAAATTCTAACCTTTTTGTTAACTACCCAATACATGTTTCATTTTGAAAATGACAAGTGGGAGCCTTTCCTACACCTGATTGAGATTAGGTCAACCATATTTTCTATGCCAACAATTTGAATTTTTCCAATGCATCAGGTTATTGGAAAATTCTTTGGGAAGATTTCTCTGAAAACCATGAACCATGCAAATCAACCTTTCCCTGGAGATATGTGTGTGTGGGTGGGGGGGCACAGTTTCTGTATAATAAGTTGTGGCTGTAGAACTGTGCTGCCCCTACAAAGAAAACTATAGCATTCTGTGACTGTGTGTGTTTAAGAATTTGCTTGTAAGAAGAAACAAACACATATCAGGAACCAGAAATTGAAAGCAATATATGCTTAACAAGATATATAAAATAATCCAGGATTATTCATAATATGCATTACTGATTCAGCATTCAGTATCTTTCTGGCTGGAAACAATTATGAAGTCTCCATATATCTCTAACATTCTATCCTGGAAATACCAGATTTTGTCTGTCACTAACAATATTGTCAGATAATATTTGTCATTCATAACTTTTTCATAAAACTTATCACCATCTGAAACTACTCATTTGTTGACACTTATTCTCTGTCCCAACTAGAATGCAAACTTTATGAGAAAAGGAACTTTATCTGCCTTCTTGGCCACTGTATCCCCAACACCTGGGAATAGGACCTGTCATATTGTAGATACTTAATACATACGTTTTGAATGAAAGATTGAAGCCAGAGTAAATACTGTATTCATTTGAAATCTAATTTATATAGACTGAGTCATCATAGAAAAATAATTTATTCCTGAAAATTATTTTTCCCCTATATTTTCTCTTAGAATATTTGTAATGTTAATAACTCTTAACTTGTAAATAAATGATCACTAAATCTTTAAATTTTCTCAGATTTAAGACTTTTGGGTACTGTACATACATACACCAAAAGTATAATTTTGGGAAAAGAATGACTGATACTGAAACACAAAAGTTCAATATGTTTTCAGAACTTTCATCATCTTCCCATTTGAAAAAGTTCAACCCAAGATGTTAGGAAACTCATTTTTAAACAAATTTATTTAAACTTCTTAATTATAAGGATCTTTACATGTATTTCTGAACAGGCTTTTCTCTGACATTAGGTTCTCACTCTCCCTCCATTTCCATTGTCCCTCTCCCTCCCCACCTTCTCTCTCCTTTCTCTCCTTTTTCTCCTGGACTCTTCACTATGCCTCTCATGGTCACATTAGAATTTGGAAATGGAAAATTTTTAAAGACTCTTTTAGAGCAGTTTTAGGGTCACAAGAAAGTTGAGGGGAAGGTACAGAGTTCCCATGTACTTCCTGCCTCCACACAGGCACAGCCTCCCCCATTATCAACATCCTCCACCTGGGTGGCACATTTGTTAAAACCAATGAACCTATATTAAGAGATCAGTGAAATCACCCAAAGTCCATAGCTCCTGCTGGGGTTCAGTGGTTTGGACAGATGTTTAATAATGTGTATCCATCATTTTGGAAATTAAAACTTAAGGCTGTAATACTAGTATACTTGTGTTTTCTAAAAATTTTTTTTTTCCTGTGCGTAAGAGCAGAGAAAGAAGATTGAGTTATAAGCCAGTTAGTCTGCAGTTTATAAATGGCTTCTCTTACTGGTGTAGGTGGTAGTAGATGTGGGGGAGTTTAGGAATGATATGTGTGGATCAAAATGATCTATTTTGCCTTCATGCTCATAGATAACGGACAATTTAGATTAATTGTTTATCTTGTCCATCCCAAGAAAACTCTCTTTGGGAATTGCCTGAGAAGTGCCATATGTCAATGATTAGTTGACCACTTCATTTAGTTCAGAACCAGCCTCTCATCTACCAACTGCTGGGAGAAAATGTGCCAGAGAAGATACGTTCTCCATTTTTCTACCTGACTAGCTTACCCACTGGATCAGTAAAGGAATAAACAGTGAAGACCAGAGAGAACTAGAGGATAGGAGAAGTAATATCTGTAAAAAGACATTGCATTCTTAGCACACAGTGGGTGTATGTATGCACTTAAGGATTATTTCTCTCTGTCCTAACTTCATATTACATCTGAGAGAGGTCATTTATGTAATGTTTTATTCTTTGCATTTCCAGCAGTGCCTCTCAAATCTATTAATAGTTATTCTCTTCCTTGACTGTACATTACAATCATTGGGGAGATTTTACAACATGACGCCTGAGCCTAGTCAAGATAAATTGTATCTCTGGGGTTGGGATCTGGGTATTGGGATACTAAAGCTCATAAGTGATTCCAGTGGCCACTGTTAAGTTCTGTTACCATATAGAAAGAAATCCAAGCACACTTCTATGTAAAGGAAAAAAATCACTTCTCTGATGTTTTCTTGGGCTATATTTGAGTTTGGTCACTTGAATAAACTATAAGTTCTTCACTATTGTTCAGTTCAAACAGAATCTTTACAGTGCTCTTGAAGATGCCAGACTGAGAAGATTGGTGACTAGCAGGAAAATAGAACTTACTCTCACTTCATAATTGTAAGAAAAAGGAAGATCTCTATGTGTCTCTCTGAGAAAGGAGACACATAAGGAGTTAATATTGACTTATGCTTGTTTACATTTCATTAATGGATGAGGGACAACACCTTGAAAAATACATTCGAGTGCTTAAATCTTCTAAGTTTTGTTACTATTGTTTCTACATGTAAAGATTGAGTCAGTTACTATATGAAAACTAAGAATATACCAAAGGAGGAATAAGATGATTGCCAAGTACAGAGAGGACACCAAGGTGATTGAATAGTTTGAAACTGCAATGGACTTAATCAGCATTCATTCATTCATTCATTCATTCATTCCTCCATGCAAATAGGCATGTACACATCCTTTATACAATAAGATTTGTTAAATGTATTATTTTACAGTGCTTGACATGAGTGAATAAGATAGTCAATGTGCTTCTCTTCAAGTCAAATAATGAGCGTAAGCATATAAACAGATTACTACAGAATATGCTAAATGCAATGATAAAATTATATCTAAAATATACAAGTAGCACAGAAGAGAAGCAGTTAAACTTGTTTTCAGGAGTAGGGAGGGGGAAACAAAGTTTTAAGTAATCAAGGTTATGCTGAATTTGAAAATGAGTATGATTTTCCAGGACTTACATAAAGAGTTGGGGAAGGTAAGGTCAATCCAGAGAGAACGAGAGAGACCAGCACATGAAGAGGCACAGAACATACATATTTGGGGATCCATACTCTGTTTACTATTTCAGAGTCAAGGGTATTGGAGTGGTGGAGAGGTCTATTTAGGTAAACAAATCACATAAGACCCAACATTTCATCTTAAAGAACTTGGACTTTATGCAAGATAATGAGTAAGTAAAAAAATTCTTCACCAAGCGGGAAACATGAATAGACTTACACTTTTGCAGCACTTTTGATCTTTTGAAAGCAGAGAGGCTGGAGATGGTAAAACAAGTTAGGAAGCTGTTGCCATAGTCTGACTAGAAGATAATGACAATTTACAATGAAAATTTCACGTGTGTTAGAGAGTAAGTTTTTAAAGAATCACTTAAGATTTGGTTGTAGGAGATAAAGTGGAGGAACCTAAAATGAGCCCTTAATTTCTGACTTTGGATCCTCGGATATTTGATCTTGATACACACCAAAATGCAGAAAGAAAGGAAAGAGAAAAAACAAGTTTCAGTGGTAAGGAATAACATTTTGAGTGTAATATTGCATATGTTGAGTTTAAAGTACCCATAGGATATCAAGGAGAATATATTTTATAGTTTGAATATAAAGAGAAATGTCTGGCTTAGAGATACAGACTTTAGTGTTATGATGTGGTAAATTTTGTCTGGTAAGTTAACAATCCAGAGATTGTTATTCCAGATGGCTTTTATCAACCCTGTTCATAGGATTCCTTCTAGAAATTCTAAGGAACACTCATTCTATTTCTGCACAGTGAGGGAAACATGTGTACGTAGGCACTCAGCATGATGATTTTTATCAAGATGTTAGTATGACCTGGCAAAGTACAGTTAAAATCTGCAGTCTTTGTAGACCTCTACAAAGTGTCTTGGGTGTTGTGGGTCTTGAAGATCTGTTTTAAGACTTCACCCTGTCTATGTAGGGGGGAATATGCTTAGTCTTTATTTATAGCATCCCCTTCAATTTTTTTTCTTTATTTTACTCTTTATTGAAATAGCCTAGAAACACAGTTTTTAAAATTTAATTTAGAGGATCCAGTTGGATTTGTTTCCAAAGAACAAATGGATAACAGAAGAATTGTTTTCTTTTCTGCTCCTTTATTCATCTAAGCCTCTGTAGAAATTTGCTACCCAAAGCACTAGGCAAATGTTTTAAGGCAGTAAAAGTTGATCTTGCAAATTAACCTCCGGCCCCAACACACACACACACACACACACACACACACACACAGTTTCTCAGATCTGGGCTTATAACTTTGACGGTGTTCTCTTCTCTGAAGGTTTCTAGGTTGTCAGGGAATTGTAACAAGACAACCAAAGAACTGAGAGAGTTCTGATTATTTTACTCAGACTACATTAATCTCTTTAATTTCCATAATGAGTTTGGATAACATTTTTCTATTTAAGGGAATTTAAAACTATAGACACCTGTGACCAACAATCCAGAAATACTGAGACCCAAATTCCTTCCATCTCCATTGTCACCTCTGCTTTCTGCTTGGATGCAGGGCTGTAATCCCATTTGTAGGCATGAATCTTCTATTTTGGTGCCAAGAGTAGTTCATTCCTTAAGCCCCTTTGCTATTTCCCAGCTTTCCCTAGATTTCCTTGCCTTCACAATAGTATAGACAGTTGTTTGTTTTTTTGATTAAAATCCATCTGCCCTATGCCTCTCACCACACCTTGGTAACAGATAGGCTTTGTCCATTTTGTGATGCTATCTCAGAAATCTGCCCCTTATCAGACTATAAAACAGAACTTAGTCCTGTTTCCGGAAACAAGGCTCTCTCAAGATTTCCTCTGTAGTGTTACATATCATCAGTAATTGTCACTAATTCTACATAGTATCTTTTAATATTACAATATGTGATCATCAGACCATTGGCATTGTAATCATTTGGGAATATTTTAGAACTACAGAATCTTAAATCCCACCCCAAGACCCCAAATCAGAATCTGTGTTTAATAAGATACTTAGATAATCTGTATGCACATTAAAATTTGGGAAGCACTGCTATAGTGCACAAGCCACAGCCTTTGCTAGTGACTTATGTCACCTTTTGTAGATCTGTTTCCTTCTCTCTCACTGCTCTTAGCAAGTTCTTGCCTCTCTTACCCATATTTCAGTAATAGAAAGATGTTATAAGATGAAGTCTTTGGTCAAATAGCCAGATCTTGAATGGCTTTACTCAAACTAGGAGACCTTATCTATATTTCCAAACATTTTGTTTTCTACTTCATTGCTGTATAATATGGTCTTTAGCCCTGATGAATGGGCAAACATCTCCTTTCCAATAATGTGCAAAGTGGTCAAGAAGCTTAACCAATACAACTCTCTGCTTCTCAACTTTCTTAACTGCTTACTGGAGCATGTGGTATTGTCACCAAGCGTTAGTTCCTTGGGATTATAAATGGTCTTAAATATTGGGCATGGAAGGCAATATCTGTCAATTGCTCTTTTTTTAAATTCATCACTCTTGCAAACTTCAGTAGCATGTGCTATGCACTTTTTTGGATTTTCTTGACTCAACTGTCTCCTGGAGCCTCAAGTAAAATATTCCACCCAGCCTTTACCATGAATGGCCACCTGCTTGCCAGCCAAAGTGGTTTTGCTACCTAAGCCCAATGGCATCTTCAGTCTTTGGTATCTTTTATCACTCTGGAGCTGGATAAAACATCATATGTGGCAAGGCATAGTTTTTCTTCCAAGTAGATGCCAAAGGGGCTGGACGATAAGGCCAAAGCCAAGGGGTTAAATCTAACTGGGGAGAACTTTGACCAGTGGAAGAGAGGAGATAAAACAGGACTGATGAATTATCTGTCACTTTCTCCCTTTGATGGACCTTTCTGAGGCACAATTTCCCCATTTACCCTTTCTGTAGATTTCTCATTAAGATAGGCCACGTGCGTCTGATCAGGAAGCAAAAGCCAGGGCATTCCTACATCACACAGTTTCATTTCCTCCTTTATTTTCTTGGAATTATATTTTCAAATAAATTACTAATAGTTAATCCTCACCTGAGAGTCTGTTTTCCAGGAAACCTCAGTGGTTCAAGAAAGCGAACCCTTATAGCAAAACTTGAAAATGAATTGCTCGCTTGTATAAAAGAAATAAGGATCCTTTGCTGGTGGTAGTGGTGTGCTATTAACTTCTGGCATGCCATGACATCATAATAACTTCAAAATTTAACTTGTGGTTATTTGGGAAGAAGTGCAGTTAGAGGAAAGACATTTTGACATCAAGTACCTGTGGCACTTGTTCATTACGGAACAATGATAATGTTAAAGATAAATGCTTTTAGTGGCACAGGAGACTTTGACAGGGAAATGACAGGCATGGTGTAGTTTAATATAAACTTAAAAGTTATCCAGAAGCCCGTATGGCAGCTGTAAAAAAAAAAAAAGAATTTTATTTTCTGCAGCCACAGGTAGACTTGCTGGACATCAAGCCTAAGATTTGATTGTATAATAAGAAGGAGGCTAAATTCCCAGCCTCAACAGATTTGCTGTGAAAGATGGGGTTCTAGTGAGGAAGGGGTGGAATTTTGAAATCTGGACAGTGACATTTCAGTGGATAAGTTTGAAAATAAGTCTCCCAGAACCTCCTGTGTGGCAGAAGTGCTTTCTGCATTGCCACAGGGGCACCGTATAGTAACTTTTTGAAAGCAGATGGCTTCCAAGATGATGTCTGTTTTCCACAAGATATGTTACCACCACCACTCATTGTTCCTAGGCCTACAACAAAAGTCAAGCTGTAGAACAGCCTGAGCAGGAAAGTATAAGCCCTCTGTCAGTAAGTAGCAGCCTATACTCCAAAGGAACTGGTAGTAGACATTCGATAGATACCAACAGGGGCTGGCGGAATATATGTAGAAATGTACTTTGATGATGTTAGGCTGGGGAAGAGGTGAATGTAAGGTTCATTGGGGAATAACTTACTTTCATAGGGTATAGGGGACTCAATAATTTTTCAAGACCACCTGGAGTTAGAGCATGTAGGCCAACATAATGTGCTAAGCAGGGTTAGAGGACTCTGTGACAGGTAGCACATTCTGAGAACTGTTTCAGCTTTTGATAGTAATGGTTATCAAAGGGGAATGATAAAATCCAGTTTTGAGGGCTAATTTGTGAAGATTGCTCTAAGCAAAGATCTAGTCTAGAAGAGCTATTTAATAAGCTGATCTTGAAATATACCTCTTAAGAAATTAGATTTTTTTAAATATCACATTATCAGAGATGGGCTTACAGAATAATTTCCATGTTCTTAGTAACTTTTAATGAAACCTCATTTGACATCACAGAGATGTAAACATGTAAACATCATACATGTGAACATCACAGAGAATCACATTAAATACTGCACTAATAATTAGGGTGCCTACCATCTTTTCCTAATCAAAATACCAATACATAGCTTTTCTGACATCAAGAAGCTTGGGCAAGTATATTTCCATTTTATTGCTTCATGCCTACACAGTCAACTCAAATTAAGCACAATGAAAATGGTCAAGCAGCACTGGCTGTAATCTGAGATTCCTGAAGTTGCCCTTGCTGAAGTTGGCTGGGCCACAGATTAGAAGTTAAAATATCCTTGCCTCTTTGTTATTAGATGCTCATTTCTAACTGAAGTACCCAACAGGGTTCTAAATTATAATACTCAAGAGCTCACTTACCCAAATTAACATGAAGTCCTGTGTTTGTTCTGATTGCCCCACACCTGCGCTCTAGCCAAGGAATCTTCAAGGTGGTAGTTAATTGGTTTTGTGTTCGCTTTTGCTTATAGCTTGAGGGGAACTCAGACATTTCACCCAAATTCTGCATGATTCCATGACTTTTACTGGATTTAGTTTCCTCAAGATATTTTTACCTCTATAATCTCCCAAATGTGGATAGTTCAAACATACATCTTATTTAACATGCGTGATTCTGTCATCCTAGTCTGAGTAAATTCAAAAACTTTTTCACTTGAAAAGGATTGAGTTTTTGATCCTGTTTGTCCAGTTTGTCCAAGTTTCTTGGACTTACTAGGCAAGTTTAATTCATCCCCTCTAGCTTCTTTAAATTCTCTTTATTGACAGATACTCTTATGTAAAATGATAACAAAAGATCTACATTGTTAGCTATATAGTACTTATTTATTAGCTATGTACCTTGTGACAGTATGCTTGTATTTTCCATATACCTCCCTAACTGTCCTTCCAGATAGACATTGTCATTCCCATTTTACAGAAAGGAAAATGGGAATGGGCTCAGTAAGGTCAAATTAACTTGTCAGTATCACATAGCCAGTAAGTAGCAAAGCTGGGACTGAAACACAGGCCTTTCTAGCTTTCTAGCTTGAGCTATTTCTACACATCACACCGCCCTGCACTTGCTTAAAAATTCAATTGAAGATTCCAATTAGAGTTGTGTTGTATGGAGGGAATGTCATCCCACACTTGGATCACTTACTGACTGAACTTATCTGATGGGACTATACTATGACATGCTAAACTTGGTGGTACCCAGTTAACTGGAAATGTTTCCTTTTAGAGTGAGTGAGAACAAACAGGCACAATTATTAACCAGTCAAAAAATGGGAAATACCACTTTGCTTCGATTTACTCTTCAGCATGTAAGGAAAGAATTCATAGTTGTTAACTTTTTCATGAGATGAAGAAGACTTTTAGATCAACTTGACAGTCAAAATGCTAACACCTATCTATTAGTAATAGAAGGAAAGAAACTTATACCCAAGTCTGGGAGAACAAACTCAGTGGTTAGTATTTCTCATCCCAAGAGAATCTGTCTGAGAATAAGTTAAATCTACTGAACAATCTCATTTTACAGGTCTTCAGTTTTAACTCAAATGAAAATGTGTCAGATCCTGTATTAGAGCAAGAATGATTCAGAATTATGTACAAGAGCTATAAAATGGATTTTGATTTCTGAGTGTTGTTGTAAAAAGAGCTCTGATCTTTATATACTGGGTGGAACAGTATTAAACATTACCAAGGCAACTTTATACTAGTTATACTGTGACATTACCGGGGAAAGAGCAGAGAACTCCTTTAATAAATAAAGATGTGAATTCACACCCAGACATTGTCTACCCCCACTGTCTATCACTGCTTTAGGCCTAACATTATCTTTGGTAGTGCTTAGATTGTTATTGTTCTAAAGAGTTTACCCCATTGTCAGGAAAAATCTAATTGGAGGAAACCTGATACAATTATTAATAAAATTGCCAGCAGGGGAGGTGTCTATAGTCTCCAAGTTCCTAGAAACCTATATTGTCCTTACTCTTTTACTCAATTGAAACATTGTCTATCAATCAAATACTAAGAATTGACTGAACTCCTACACAATGGCCACACTGCCCTGGGTAAAAAGCGCAGATACAAAGGAAATAGCAGGACTGGTACCTACATTTAGGATACCTTTTAATTTAAAAGGTTTATGAATGAAGGGTGTCATAAAACCCAAGTATGTTTTAAGGCAGAGTTTCCCAGTCATAAAAATTATTGAGGAACCCCAAATGTCTATCGATATTTACCATATTAGGAATTAAAGTTGAGGTACTTAAGGTATTTGCTTAAGATAGCAATTATAAACATATTATATTTGTAAACATAACATGTTTTTATAAAATGTATTTTCTACATTAAAAACAATGGGAAAAGTAGCCTTGTTTTGCATTTTCGCAAATCTCATCAATGTCTAGCAGAAAAGACAGCTGAAATCCCATCTATATCTGTTGTAATATCAACATGTCATGTAACCTCTGGAATATTTCACTGGACACTCAAGAGAAAATGAACATAGCAGTATTATTATGAAATAGTTTTGACTTCATAGACTCCCTGAAAGGGTTTCAGGGACCCTCAAAGTTCCCTGGAGCACACTTTGAGAATGCCTAATCTAAGACTGGATGGTAACTCAAGATCATTCATCACTATGAAAAAAATATATATATAATGTATGTATGTGTGTGTATATAGGGGTATTATTTTGCTAATAAACTATTGTTATTAATAGCTGCTCTTTACAAATCTATATTAAAGTCTTATAACAGTGTTAGCAAAATGAATACAATTTGAAGCTATTCTGATTTAAGTAAATTTCAAGTTGGTATATACTAGAAGGTTCATAAGTATATGCACACATATATGCTTTTCTTACTGTTTAGGGAAATTTTTCCTACTTTACCAGCAATTTGCATTTTAATTTTTATGTTATAAATATATAAGTATATTTAACTTATACTTAAATTAAGAAACTAGCCATTCTCATTAACTCATTTATTATGCCATCTTATTGTATATGTCTATTTTTAAGGTTAGCTATCTGAAGAAGTTGTTGTCAGTTGGGTAACTAACCATCAGAGCTACTCCGTTTTTGGAGTCAAACATCACCTTAAGAGAGAATGAACCCAGCAGACAGAATGACGTATGCTGTTGAAGTATAGCTAGCTGGCCAAATGATAGCCAAGTAGTCTGAAATAGCTGTCCAAAATATATATATTAAGAAATGCATTTTTTGTTTTGCAACATAAAAGGTCCATTATGCTTTAATAGTGTTACCAATATAAAGATTGAGTTTATTTCTGTTATACCAGTGATGTAAAATCATAAAGAAATTTTAATCATGGTTAATTTTATGGATTCTAGGAGAAATCAAAAGCCTTTATACAGGGGCTTAATGATCACTTCATATTTTTCACCTGAAATCTAGTAATAAGATGACAAATTGTGTATCTTTGGCTTCCTAGGTTCCCTCAAGTTTGTTGCTTATGGTATTTCAGGATCTAAAATGATTAAAGGGAAAATAAACCTGGATGGCATTGGAAAAACCATAAACTGTTGATATTCAAGGAATGTTCTTTTTTTTCTCCCCGTATTTCATTTCTCCCATTACCAGCCTGATAAAACCCCTGATAAAAAATTTTGAGAAGCAATGTATTTGGTTCTAAAACAGGATGTGATGATTGGATAAAGGCTGCTTATTTTGTGGATGGTCCTTTTGTACAAAGAACTGTGTGTTACTAACAGTAACACAATAGTTCAGCAGGTAATAGAAAACTCATGGATAGAAGGAAAGAAAGTGGTAATAGAACCGGAAGATAATCTGCATTTCATGTCAAGCACAAAGGCAGCCTTGTTCAACCCTGGAGTTTAAACCCCAGGGTCACATCTGGTGATGCTTCTATGCCTTCTTCAGTATATGTGGTGCACATCCTTTTTTATCCTGTGTTTGAAATGTTTGTTAGTTTCTTTTAAAAGATATGTGAGAAATAACTAGCTTTAAGATGTTTAGAAAAATGCCATCTTTTTTCCTTTTTTTAAAAGTGTAATTCGTGGAACACTTGAGTGCACTGCACTTGGAACACTGCATTTACTGTGCAGACTCACATGTCCAGTCACCACATATCCAGTAATAAGCAGTACTGAGAAGGGTGATTTTTGTTATGGTAAGGTTTTATTATCCAGCTTCAAGAAAACTGAACTTTGTTCATTCTGCAGAATGTAGGCAAGAATTAAAAATCACAGCCATATGAGGAGGATGGGTGGGAATGGAGGGATAAAGGAGAAAAAAGGGCTTTACGATTAGCACACAATGTGGGGGTGTGACACAGGGAAGGCAGTACAGCACAGAGAAGATGGGTAGTGATTCTGTAACATCTTACCATGCTGATGGACAGTGACTGTAATGGGATATGTGGCGGGGACTTGATAATTGGGGGAGTGTAGTAACCATAATGTTGCTCATGTAATTGTACATTAATGATACCAAAAAAAAAAATCACAGCCAAAGGACAGTGTTACCAATTGCATAGGGCCCAGGGATTGTTATGACAATGGAATTACTGTACCCAAGAGAAGAAGATAAAAGCTGCACAGTTCACATATGTTATCTTAAATGTATGTTTTGGCACAGAAGTTTTCCATAGTAACTTTGAAAAATCTGATAGTGGTCACCATACCAACATTCATCTATAGACTTTGGAAAACATCTAATTCAGCTAAATTTTAACATCTCCGTTAAACTAGGAAAGTGACAAGATAGTTTAGAATAAGATTAAAGGAGACAAATCGTTATTCTTTAATCACTATTTAAAGTAATGATTAACAAAGCATTGACAAGTTGAATCATTCATCTTTGACTGTAATTCCATTCAGACTCTTTCTCACTAAACTTTGTAACTTCACATAATGCAAATGTCTTAGAATCTGCTCTGATAATTGGTTTTCAGGTACTTTTTTTCCTTTGCATTTATACATTTTAATTTTTTAGCTCCTCTGCCATTATGGATTGGGTGTTTGTATGTGTGAACATATACATAATGTATGTATATAGATACATATAGATGTATGTATGTGTGGGTAACTTTTTGTAAAAACAGCACATGTGTGTATGTGTGTATATTAGAGAACTGGAATGATGTAAGTGAATAAATTAGTTGCACTGATTACTTAGTTTAATTTACATGAATTTTTTTTCTGTGATTTTCGTGATTGTTTTCAGTGAGATCCATCATCTCCAGTTCAGGGTGACCTTTCTCTCTGTGTGGGAGCCTCAGCCTTCTCCAGTACACAAAGGCTATGTCAGGCCCTTGAGTGTGGAATGCTTTGGATAATGGCAGAGCAGTCTAATCAATTTGCTGCTGATAGAGTGAAAGAAGAACAGAGAGGCTACTTTTGAAGCTGTCTCCTTTGTGGGTCTGAGGCAACCTCAGTTGTAGGGTTCCAGCCTGTTTTAAGTTTTATGAGAGGAGCACGGACTCCAAGTTTGATACCGTGCTTGTTTTCTTCTGCCAACTTGAGAGATTCCTATAGAGCAAGGACAAACCTCAGCATGGCATTTTCAGCTCTAAGCCAAATGCTCAAACTCCCACCTATCTGAAATTAGTTGGCAGGCAAAGGGACACACCTCTATGTGCAATTATGCAAGATAGTATTTATCATCCCAAATAAAGTCAGTGTCCAATTCATGCTCTCCTTTCCCCACCACTGGGAAAATAATTTACTGGACATAATCTTCTTTCTTTTTTTCCCTGCCCAAAGTGAAAGAATGTGCTCTACGTGTCCTGAGTAATTTGTAGGGCAATTACTACCTTCTTATCTTCACTTTCTCTCGTGGTCTTTGTGTGGCTCCAGTAGGCTGTCAGGCAGCACAGGCCTTAACGAAATCGAGTCTTTTTGTGAGCTCACTGGGAAGCTGTGCCTCTTGCTGTGGGAGGAGCTTTCTCTGCAGCCTTGTCGGTAGGGCTTCATTTCTCCTTCCTGTAGAGACTAAACTGTCTTTAAGGAGTTTCATGCCGATATTTTGCAGAGACTAAGCTAACTGTGTTCCTTTAAGGAAAGGATTTCATGCCGATATTTTCCCCCTTTTAAGGGTTCTCAAAGTTATTTCTTAACTTTAGTTTTTATATAATAAAAAGGTCTACTGAGAGTAAAAAAAATTTACGTATTATCAAATAGTATGTTTAAAGTTCATTTTTATCTTCTTTTAGAAATTGAACCGTGTTCTTAATTCATGATTTATTAGCACGTTAATTTAAAGGTCACATGTTATATCACATTTGAGTTAAGGATTTACCATCTATTAAAGTATAGACTGAATTTTAGCGTGAGTTAGTGCATGAAAAACTAAAAATTTATTAAATGAGCTAATATTTGTAACTCTTGCCTTTTGCACTAAGTAAGTTGGCTTATTTTTTATAATTTCTTGATTTTATTTCTAAAAATAAAAAAAACATTTCAGGTTACTTTGCAAGTACTTACAAATAGCACATTCTCAGTCGAGAAAGGATGTTTTCTAATATGTGAAAATCTGAAATGAATTTAATACTCATTCTCTTTTTAAACTTTCTGAGGTACAAGAAATAGCTACATAAGAAAGAAGCTATGTGAAAAATAGGCATGATAAAAGTGAATTGTATATCTGGTGGAAAGGATTAGGAGACAAATTTGCAAGATTATCATCATTTTTATCTCCATCATTAATTTGCATTTTACTATCAATGTTTCTTACATCTGTAAGCAGTGGTCAACTTTTGGTAGAAATATTAACGATATATGACTTGTAATTAAAACAATTCAAAACTCTGTATTGTTTTAAATCACCATGATAGCCAGTAGCTTGGCCAGTGGGGGGCTTGATAGGGAGCACACACCTCTGGCCTCTCCTAGGGCTTACCACTCTCTGCCAGAGCCACTCCTGTGCTCCCAGTCTGAGCTGTTTTCAAGGGAGGACATAATTTAATAATTTAAGTTGATTCTTTTTTTCTTAATGGAGATTCCCACACATGTGATTTACCCCTGTACAATGTTAGTTTTATAGTTCTGAATCATCTTTCTAAACTTCATACAGAAGTTGACGTTCAGGAAGAGTAGGGTAGGAATTATGCTACATGTATGACTAAATTTGTCACCCAAATTCTGTGTTCCTTTTAGAAGCCGTGGCTTAGATAAACAGAGTTTTCTTGCTTCCTAGAAATGGATATGTTTCATAGACTTTGTTTTTCTGATTATGTAAGTAAACTCTTTCATTGTGGGAAGGTTTGAAAAATTCCCAAAACCACAATAAACAAAAAAATCACAATTTTTCCTGTTCCCATTGGCCAGCGGAAATCACTGTTTTAATTCTGATGTCTTTACATCTATTTATTCATCAATTAATCATCCATTATCTAATATTTTAATAAAAATTGTGATTTTAATATAAATATGGTATAGTCATGTATTTCCACTTGTGATTAAGTATTAATCTATATGATGCCTTTGTATACACTTTTTTCTAGGCATGTTTTTTCATTATATGGATGTACCATTATTTTTAAATGCCCCTTTATGTTGAGTATTTAGGTAGTTTGTTTTATTTTTATTAATAAATATGTTTAGAGATAATGTTTATGTTAATGGCTAAAGACATGGATATTCTGTTCATTATTTGTTGTGGGAAATTCTTGAAAAATGTTAAAGATTTTTTTCATAAATATTTGCATTTATTCCTTCATCAGAAATATTTTTTGAGTGCCTACTGTGAAGTTAGAAACCATTCTGGGCACTTGGTGATATAGCTGTGAACAAACAGACAGGAGTGTTTATTCTGGTGGGGAAGACAGTAAGATAGGACAGTACAATATACAAGAGCTAAGGAGAAAATTAAAGCAGAACAAGAAGATAGAAAGTGTGTGGAGGTGAGAGGAAGACAGGCAGTCACTGCTCTTTTCAACAAGTCAGCTAGGGAAAGTTTTGTTCTTTGCTTCAAGAAGAGACTTATTTGGGTAAAAACCTAAAGAAAGGGAAACTACCTACAGAGGAAGAGCCTTTCCCCGTAGTGACCAGGAAGTTCAAAATGCCCCAGTCAAGGACATATCAGCCTTTGGAAGGAACTGGGAAGAAGCCAGTATGGTTGAAGCCAAATGAATAAGGGGCAAGTAAGAGGACATGAAGAGAAGAATCAGGGGCTCAATGGCCTTAACTCCTCTGGATTATGGTAAAGATGTGGCTCATACTCTGAGTCGGATGGAATGCCAAGGGGGTGTTGAGCAGAGGAGTGACATCATCTGACTTAGGATTCTATGTTAAGTCTATAATTGGGTAAGAACAGAACCAAGGAGTCCAGTTGGAATACTATTGCAAACCCATGGAAAGAAACAACATCAGTTGAGCACAAGTAATAGCAGTGAAAATGGCAATAAAGGGTCAGATGCTGAATACAGAGCTGCCAGGATTTACTGCAAGATTGAAAGTAGGAGAGAAAGTAGGGAAAGAAAATAATCAAAGATGACTCCTAGTTTTTTTGTATTGAGCAACTAGAAGTAAGCAGTGCCCATAACTAGATGAGAAAGACTTTGAGGAGCCGGCTTGAGAAAGACTATCAGTGTTGGACATGAAAGCTCTGAAATATTAGAAATGCTGAGTAGGCAGTAGGTGTTGGACTTAAAGTCAGGCAGAGAAAAACCTTTTGGGGCCGTCAGCATCACATCAGTCAGTGCTCTGTGACAACCACGGGATCCGGACAGAAGACGGCAATACGATTGTTACTTCTCACAGATTTGCAAGTTGATGTGGGAGTGGCTCCGTTTAGGCAGGGCTTCTCTGGGCAACTGTGCTCAAGTCTAAGGGCCAGGCTGGACTTTGCTCCTCACTGTGGGTTGGGTTTTGGGTTTCCCTACATGTATTCATTATGGGGCTCAGGTTGAAGAGGTTGAAGCTAGCTTCTTAGGGTAAAGCAGAAGCATAAGAGGGTAAGACACAGTACTTGAACATATGTGTGGTGTCATCCCATCAGCTAAACCAAATGACAAGGCCAACTCCAAAGTCAAGAAGTGGGGAGTTTCATTCTTAGGGAAGGGAAGGGCAATGCTACATAGCAAAACCTGTGGAGAAGTAAAGAATGCGGAGAATAGTTTGTTCCACCATGGACGTATACATCATATTTAAAGGCATGAACCTGGGTGAAATCTAAAATGGCAGCACTAATTTACTCTTACCAGTCACGTGGGAGAGTTTCTGTTTCCTTTGCTCTGGCTAGCTTTATATAATTGCTTTAAAACTGATTTGCCAATGTGAGCAATGAAAAATAACTCTCTCTTGTTCTAACTACAAGGATTGTAAACGAAGCACAAAACATAAAAATACCTGGGAGTCAGTGTGTGATTTTGATTCTCCAGCAGGAAATTCTGTCAATGGCTCATTGTACTTTGGCCTAGTGACCAGAAAGTTTCCCAGTAGATTTTGTTCCTTTTTGTATACTTAACCATTTTTATCCCTTTATTGCTATTAAAAAGGGCTGAAAATGAGTTTTAAGTGAGTAGTGTATGTCTAATCCAATACCTACACTTTACTCTCTTTAATTTAATCCCTGTTAATTTATCAGAAACAGTCATTTGCTGTGAGAAACAAAGAAAGCAATAATATATACATAAATCATTCTAAGAAAACCTGTTGAACTTTTGACTTACACATGCAGTGTTGACAATATGATAAATCATAAAGCTGCCACAGAAAAACTTAACTGCTCCTCTGAAGATGGGGAGCCTTCTTATTTTAAAGTTATTATTGTGAGGAACTGACCCATGTGGTTGTCTGGGGCGAAAGGCTCACATACGCCTGTTCATTCTCAGCAAAGGGCATTATGCCTTATTTACAATGCACACAATCTGTCCAAGGCTTTTGAATTTCATTATGTGTGGGCTGCAAATATTATCAGTGAGTTGAAATATCCTTAGGATTTCTGAGGCATGGTAAAAT
Organism: Manis javanica; assembly: GCF_040802235.1. Classification (NCBI taxonomy): domain Eukaryota; kingdom Metazoa; phylum Chordata; class Mammalia; order Pholidota; family Manidae; genus Manis; species Manis javanica. Next base: position 61,232,796 of record NC_133161.1, on the reverse strand, counting down.
TACATGTTTTTTAATGATTGGGGTATTTATCTTAGAAAAGGAATTATAATATTAGGATCCCAAACATTATTCACATGCAAATCGCACATGAGTTTAGCAGTGATCTTGGAAACAAGCACATGGCTGTGGATCAAGAGTAAAGCTCCAAATAGGAGAGGAACATCTCATTTTCAGCAATTGCTGATCTAAAACTATGTTTTCCTCTTGCATGTTTAAAGAGCATGGTACTGCATACTTTTAGCATAAAAATAGAAAATCCATTAATAAATAAACCTGTGGATTTCATTGCTTGAGCAAAGTATTCATTCCTCTCTTCATTCACAGGTTTCTTCTTTCATAATAAAACTTGTTGCTTTACCTTGAATCTGATGCAAAGAAATATATTTGTGCTGAATTCTAATTAATGAAATCATAGTGAATGAAATCTTAATAGGCAATGGATTTATGATTTCATGGCTACATGTGCCCTATTTTGAGATCAAGCAGGCTTTATCAAAATATGCTTGCTCTATATGGCTATTTTGTTGTCTTTTTATATTCAGATACATAGCTTCCCTTTTTCATAGTAAACCCCAAATGTGCTTAGCACTAAAAATATGTTTTTAAAGGTAATTAAGAAGGTACTGGGCCATTATTTGGCTTGGAGAGGTCAGCAGAGGGAAATCAAACACAGCTGGCTTCAAAAGAGTTTCAGATATCTCTTGAGAGAAGTCTCCAACAAAGGCAAAGTGTAAAGGCTTTTGTGTGTATGGAACAAAAAATTGAGTCACAGTTAATTAGGCTGTGTTAATATAAAATAAAATAATTCAAACCAAATAAAACGATTTAAGGGCATGAATTTTCTAACATCAGTGGGTTTAGATGTTGCCTGGTTAAAGATGTCAGCTCTGCAGTGTTTTTATCATATGGATTACCTAAGATGTTACACTATCTAAAATGTGAAGACTGTCTAAGGCAAATGGCCTTCAACTTTGCTACTTAGGTGCAATTTGGTGATAGGTTAAATAGATGGTGAGAATGAATTTTATAAGTACATTTGTCTAGTGCTCGGCTCTTATTTTTAGGTCTATGTAAGAGAAAATAGTATAATAGCAATAAATGTGTAGTTAAATTGTATATTAATTTCCAAAGTTGCTGTAAGATCAAAATCAATATTTCCATAAATAATTTACATTTTTGCAAATGTCTTTTTTCAAAGTCTAATAATCAGTTTCATCCATAGTTTCCAAATGCACAATTTATATTAGAAATATACAGAATGGGTAGTTAAGAAAATATATAAAATATGCATGTAATATTCATATACCTACATATATATAGTTAATTTTTTTAATGGCCTAAAGAGAACATGTGTGTATGTGTATGTATGCACATATTTGTACAAGTGTTCATATAAGAAAGAGAAATAACTATTAATAAATTTATGCTGTTAATATGGAACATTAGGAATGTGCTGACCAAAAACTTTCAAGTGGAAAACAGACCCTGCTTTGATGTTGCACATGCTTTCACACTTCTCTTTACCAAATGCTGTAAAAGTATTGAATTCTTAGTCCTGATTTGTGTGAAGGTCTGTTGGTATTTAAAACTTCTCCTTTTACATTAATCCTAATTAATGTATTTTTTTCTGATACAGCTTGGCAGAAAGAGAACATGGCATTTTGATGTGATCAGTTGAGGCAATTAATTCATTTTCATCAAACTTCATTGACTCAGATACCCACTTGGTTTGAATAAATCTCAGGGTTAAGCTTTACTGTTAAAACTGCAACATGCCAGTGAATGGTATCTCAAACAGGATTTCATTATCTAAGTGTTAAATGAACTTTTTTTTCTCCATTTGTTTCTGTGAGGAGATGGGGTAAAAAGTTCTCACAGCTGCCAGACAAAGAATGACTCTATTTAAAGAGTGGTTGGAAGCACAAATGTTGATTATCTGAATGAAAGAATTTAATTAAGTTTCCTAAAGAACAGGATACTACTGACATCATTGATTGGCAAAATGAAGCAGGGAAATACAGTATTTAACATTACAATATTTTCACTAAATGATGCCAGTATTAGATCTTGGCTGGTGTCCTGGAATAGGCACAATGGCTTGGCAACAATTTAATTATTTTGCAATTGCAGATGTGGAGCTTTAGGGTGTGAAAGTCTCTTTGCCAAGATGGTTTTGGGAAAAGAACCAAAGCAATCATTGTATTTCCTTGTCTATGTGCATATCCTTGTTTGTGAATATGGTTAAAATTCTCCATGTCAGATGGTCACAATATCATAAACAACATTCAATTAACCTCTGAAAACGCTTCTTTAACAAAAGAGACTGAGGACAAAAAGCCCACTTGTCCTGGGTCATAGTTCAGAAAACAGCTTCAAATCTGCATAAAACATCTTTAGTTACTCATATTTTGAAAATATAGATCATGTTTATTAATCCTTAATAATTGTTTTCATGAGGGCATTTCATGTCATATTATTTTCACTATAACAGAAAATTGTTGGATGGCCAATGCTAATGGGAGTAATATGTGTCGTGTCATTTTTATTTAACCATAAAACTGTCACATCAACTGGTAAGGAATTGTGACATTAAAGTCATCAATATAAAGAACATCAATAGCAGTATTAGGTCTTAGATATCAAATGATACATAACAAACTATTATTATCATTATTATATATCCCTGAAATCAGTTTAGCACTTAGATATGGTTCTGTTTGGGACAACTATGAAGTTGCCCATTGTTCTGAGCGTCAAATTCTTTTTTGTCATAGACCCTGAAAACATCAATTGTAGCAAAGAATTATACATTTATCTCTGTGTGGTTCAGTGTGAATAGAATTAGTTCATGCACTCTTCTTATTAATCGCATCAGTGATCAGGCAACAGATTCACGGTGATACTCAATCTGATACTGGCCCTACCACATACCATGTGGTGTCATGTCAAACAAGTAAAATAACTTACCTGAGCCTAAATTTCCTAATATGATGAAAACAGATAATATTAAGATCTACCTTAAAAGACTGTTGAAAGATTTAAATAGAAAAATAATGTATCAAACATTGGATATATTCCCAGAACAAACTTTGCTTTTTATAAATGTTAGCTGTGTAGTCTTACATATTTCTATATTTGTAAATGTATGTATATATACATCTTCTATAAACAATTATACATGCATAGTTATATGTGTATATATGTCTAAATACATACAAATGTGAATGAGTATCCATGTTTTTTAGATTTCCTATTTATCAAAGAAAGCATGCATCAAATAGACTGTACACAAGTATATGAAAATACGTATACCTATTTTCAACTGCCCACTCCCACAACCCTCCTCATCTACGTACTAATTTGCTTAATATTATAAATTCAGTGAGAGCTTTTTTTGTAAATACTTTGAAACTGTCCTATTTTGAATTCTGCTGGTTATGTCTTTAAATGGAACTAAAGGTAGTAGAATAGCATCCATTGCAGAGTTGACAGAGAGTAGAATGCACTGCTTAAGTTTATGTCAAGTTAAACAGCACAGTCTCTCCTTACTGGTTAGCTTGTAACATAAACTCGACACAGTACTGACATAATGGGAATTAAGGATACAGAATAAACATTGCACTTCCAAATAGGTCTACATACTGCATATCCTGCAATCATGTGATGTTGGCACAACAAATGGATAAATTTCTTTGCCAGCTTCTCCAAAACTCTAGTGAAAAATCACTGTTTTCTTGCTTTCATTTGAGAGATGCAAGTATAATGTTTTATGACCTGAAATAATTCATACTACATTATCTGAAAATGATTTTAGATTCCCTTAGTACCTTCCAAAATATACCTGTGGACTTAATTGTAGTGTTTCCAAATCTAGTTCTGTGGGGTATAAAGTGACATCCACTTTAATTATTGCTCAAATATAGCAGTAAGATGTATTTTTTGGTACCACTTCTGATGTTTATTTCCTATATCTTTCTAAATAAAGCTATTGTCAAGAATTTATCTTTTCATGGGTAACCAAGATTATATACCATCGCACTTGTATTGTAAAAACAAAACCACTGTCATTTGTTTTCTTAATGATCTTCCTGATGATTGATACAATGAATTTGGACCTTAATGAAGATTCACAATGGGATGTGAATAAACTGGAACAGGAATGAAGTGAAATGTATAGAAGCATTTTGATAAGATTTTGATAAGATATTCTAAGTTTGATTTTAGAAAATAAAATTATATGGCTACTTCAGATTTAGCTGCTATGTTTTAACATTTGGGAAAAAGATCTACCTCTGTGTTAATACTGAGAATTCTTTGGTTTGCTTTTAAAACTGACCATTCAATGAAAGGGATATTGCAACACCAACCTGAAAATAAAAATAGTGTAGAAATACCACCTCTTGAAGCTGAGCCACTGTAGGTTATGATGTGGATGTTGTTTAATCTTCACTTGCTTTGTTGCCTGGAAATTATTTAAGGTGTTTCTGGAAGATCTTCATATGTAGAGTCCTTTTTTTTGTTCATTTTTAAAGAATGGGGTGTAGTAAACTCAACTTTTTTATATTTACATCCTGAACTAAAAATATAATTTGAATAATGCCTAACTTAGCTATATAAGAAAATGTTTTTATTTATTAATTTTTAGGAGAGGGAATCCATTATGAAGCTGAGACATTGTATAACTAATCAGAGTAACTTCAAGTTCTTGGCTTCTAACATCATTGCCTGTTCTGACTGTTATATGATGAGACTATCAGTTCCAAAATATTTCATGTTAAGCATGGCTTCCCCGAGGATCTATGAAACAGTGATAACATGGGATATGTTCTAAATCAGAATCTCCTGCGGCCAGTCTCAGGTTTCCTTTGAATAATACTTTCCTTGTCCAGATCCACCGAATGACCTTTGAATTTTGATCCCTACAAGTGGGATCTTATCAGGAGTTATCCTGAGTTGGGAAACAGGAGATAGAGCAAGGGAGCTGTTTGTTAAGGCTGCCAGGACATCTTGGGGAGATGCTATTGCATCTGGTTGTGTTTAATGTTTTTGTTATTGATATGGAAGAGCAGTTTAAAAGGGCATTAAATTAATCTCATGGGAGATACTGTGGACTACAAAGGCATATGAAAACAGTATAAACAGTATAACAGGAAGGAAAGTATATTTTCTTTGGACAATAATTCCCAGCCCCCCCCCTTTTTTTAAACTGGAAAACAGAAATACAATCACTCCCTTCCCAACATTCCCCCACCCTAGCCACTGCAATACAGACAACTGTTAATTCCAATAAAAAAAAGAAAGTAATGGCAATTTATAAAAATCTAATTTGCTCTTTGCAATAACAGTGAGAAGAGATGATGTTAGGATCATGTTAAAATAACAAGGTTGAGGGAGGTAATTTGTTCAAGTATAGTAACTAGTAAGTTGCAGAATCTCAGCCTGAACTCAGCACTCTCAGACATCAGACTCATGCATGCTTCACTTCCCTGGACGGCTTTGCTCCCTCAAAATGTAGAATTTAGAGCAAATAAACTTAGTTAGGTTTTACTGGTGGAAGACACAAATATTTTAGAGCCAACTACTCTCTGCTTTATGAAATCCTGATCAGAGCTCATCTGCATTATTATATTTTCTAAATGCATATAGAAGCTAGAAATAATGTGATGCTTGAATTTCCCAGGCTAAGAAAATGGTAATTTGCAGAAGATACATAACTAAAATGTATAGCATGATATCAATTTTCCCAAATGAATGTACTCCAGTTTAATTCTTAAGATATAACTGCAGTTGAGAAATAAAGTAACTTAGACTCCTTAACATAACTTAGACTCCTTTTAAACTAATGGTTTATATAATCATTGGTTTATATAAAAAAAAAATCTTTAAAGAATTAAAGTATAAAAGACAAAGTAAGGAGATTATAGGAAGGAAAGAAGGAAAAAAGGAATGAATTTATCTTACCCTCTATATTAATAACCTATTGTAAATTATCTAAACATTTTAAAAGGCAATATAAATCATGATGGTTAAGAGAGTAAGGTCTAAGGTTAGACTGTTGATGTTTAAAAAGCTTACCAACTTTTGGCAAGTTATATTATTTCTCTAAGTTATATAGCCTTGTTTTGTGTTTTGGTTTTGGTTTTTCCATCTGTAACATGGGCACAGTAATTATGAATAATCAATGTAGTATGTTATGAATGAGATAATGCACGTAAGTAATTTTGAACCAGTACCCAGCATAATTCAGCTGCTGGACTATAACACTGAATAAATGCTAATTATGATTAGCACTTATGACTATGATCAGCTATAGTAATTACTAATTACTATGATTACTAATTACTGTGATCAGCTATAAATGTATATTTCTAAATTTGTGGAATCATTATCTTCCAACTTAGATTTGATAAACTGCAAATGTATTTTTCTTTACTAAACTTCTACTAATTGCATTATTACTAACCTATAGTCTCATCTGAATGTTTAAGTGCAACTGGGCTCAGTTAGTGCTAAAAAATAAATATACCTAGTGAAACCATGATACTATATTCAAAGTAATACAGCAGAATATATGTGCCAACCTTAGATAGAAAGGTAGAGTGAGCAGCTGGGGAGGGGGAAGATAAGGTTCAAGGAGGAACAGCCCAAACTGCTCAAGCAGGAGGTCCCACATGAAGAAAACAAAAGCTTTGCAGGCAGATACCATCTTGCTTATCGGGACCAGGCCAAACTGGTTCCAACCAGGTCCTAACTGCAAATGTAATCAAACAAAACTAAGAACAGCCCAAACCACACCTCCTCATAATCTTATTAAAATAAAATTGTGGTTTTGCTCCCCACTGCCACACCCCCTGCAACCCTATGGGCTTTTCTGTGTCCATTTTGGGACAAGACATGCTCCACCAAGAGAAATGGGTGTGTAACTAGAGCTGTCAATCAAATAACCTCATCCCATCAATCAAAAGAAGTGCCTCCTGGCTAGGTAGTGGTAAAAAAGACCCTCCCCTTAAAGTTCAGGGCCTTTGTGTACCTTGACTCTGGCCTGTTCCTCCCTTGGAGTGTATTCAAGTAGAAGTTTAGCTCTGCTTCGCTGCTGTGTCTCTGCCTTTCAGTTCTTTGTTGTGATGGAACAAGAACCGAGAATGAACTCAAACCTTAACACCAAGGAGTGGACTAGCTTTCAAAACAGTCCTTCTTGGGAGATAGATATTTATTGACCCAAAGATGTTGCCTTTGTTGTCAATTGTTTTTGAGCTCTTCTTTTGGAATTTGCCAGTGGCGTTTACAGATATATCCCCAATGAGTCAATAACTGAAGATCGTCATACCTTGAGCAATAATTCAGTCTGAGAAAATAGGCATTGAGAGTTGAGAGCCAAGTTTGATGAATAGGGTGGCTGATCAAGACTGGGTTTAGTTAAAATGCTGAGACTGATACCTATGAATGAGTCACAAATAGTTCTGAGAACAATTCCAGTAGTTAGGTTGATGGCAGGAATTCATATATGCCAAGAACTTTGCCAGACACCTTACATACTGACTCATAGATGCCCAGGGTGGTGTTAGGGTTAAACCAATTTTTTTTTCACTGATAAGTTTGAATTATCAGCAGAAAAATCAGTGTCCACTAATTTATTGTCATGTTATTATCTTTGATAATCAGATTTTAAACATATACTGGAAAGGGGCAAGGATCTGAATGATACTCTCTCTGCAAATACAAATGTCTGCTGGCAAGAAGGCTTGGGGGCTTCTCATTCATCCACATTATTTGGAGCTGCCTAGCCAAAGGGACAATGCTGGGAGGTAACGGTATGAAAAGAAAGGCAAGCACCACCCCAGAGCAACTCCAAAGAATTTTGCATGATAAATGCCAGTTTCCCTGGTCCTTGGATAGGAAAACTGAGGCACACATTGACTTGGTCTCTCCCTTAGCTATGTGACACTCTCCTTAAGGACACATTGTCTCCTGGCCACCTTCATGCTTGACTTGAACTCTTTCAGTCTCTAGACAATGAAGGCGTGAATGCTTTTTTAATGCAATTTTCCCAAATGAATGTACTCCAGTTTAATTCTTTAGATATAACTGCAGTTGAAAAATAAAATGCAGACTAAAAATAGCCCCAACTGTTAAGAAACACACTTGGAAATACCAAATGATATTTTATTTCATTGCCTTGTTTTTGTTGTACTGCTTTGCCTTTCACGGCTATGTTTTTAATTACCCTTCCAGTGACCTTCATTTTCCCTCCAATAATAGTCCCCGTTCGCATGGGAATTGGGTAAAAGAAGTCAGACAGTGCTGTAAGTGGAGCACTTCTCCTGCCCTGTTAACTTGCAGATGGATGAGGTGACGTTTGTTTTGCCACCTGCTGAAAGGTTGCCTCCCCAGTCACCCCGTGCCACTGTTGTCTGCAGGCTCTCAGGCAGCGATTGTAAATGAGGCTCCTCTGTGGCCTCCTCCTTTAAAGTCTGATCAAGTCTTTATATGATGCTCCATAATTCTTTTTTCCTGGCCACTGGGATCAAAGTCTCTTTCTAAGCTAGGGTCTCTACAGCCAGAATCAAATCAGCTTTCTCTCCCTGGAAAATATGTGTATTTCCATATAAAAAGATGATCTCGGTTCCCTACAGATGATTTAGAACTAATCTATCAGTCATTTACATATATATTACATCAGCTGCTGTTTGCCTTGCTAAGAAATAAAGAATCTTGGCTCCAAACAGCTTTCTTAGATACAATGCTCGACTGATATATGTACATTTCTTTCAGCATAAAGAAAACTTAAGGGAACCAGAGAAAAACTGAACCCATGTTTCTTACCATTTGCTCCTTTGGAGAGTTTTCTCTATCATTTGATTTTCAGCAGGGTACTTTGTACACACTGCACTTCGGAATTCAGTGCTCGCTTGTGTTTAGGGAAGCCACCTGAAAAGATGTTTGTGCCAGTAGGGATTTTATGTGAAAAGAAAATATTACCTAAATTAAGTAATATAACCTTTGAACAGCTTTTATTTCTTGACAAAAACTATAAAATTGGACCAGTATCTAGAGGGGTATAGCAGTGGTGCCAGAGTTTGTGGTTTAAGAGGCAGTCATAGTGGGAGCAGCAGCTGTTATAATTTATAACTATTTGTTTTCCTTCCTGGATTGAGGCCACCTTGTCAGTGGATTGACTCCCTCAGTGTCAGGGAGAATGAATTTTGACTAAATTGCATTGGCTTGTAAGGAGACCTTTTGGAATTGTAAAGATAGCAAGGGTTTGGGAGCCCACCACGTGGATTTTGAATGCTATTTCTGTCCCCTATGTATTGGACAATATTGGGAAAATTACAAATGCCTTTAAACTCAGTTTACTCAAAATTTTTTTTTCAAAAGTGTTCTAATGATTTGAACAGTCATTTTGCCAAAGAAGATATATAATAGCCAATAAGCAAATGAAAGACGTTCAACACCCGACTCACTAGAGAAATGCAAATCAAAACCACAATGGGGTACCACTATACACCCATCAGGATGGCTATTATCAAAGAAAAAAGGAAATAGCAAGTATGGTAAGGATGTGGAGAAATTAGAATTGTACACTGCTGGTAGGAATGTAAAATGGGGCAGCCACAGCGGAAAACAGTTTGGCTTAAAAAGTTAAACACAGCCCAGATCATTGAAAGACTTGTGCATCAGTGTTTATAGCAGCATTACTCATAATAGCCAAAAGGTAGAAACAATACAAATGTCTATCTACAGGTGAATAAATTAACAAAATGTGATCTATACATAAAATGGAAATTATTCAGCTTTGAAAAGAATGAAACTCTGATACATGCTACACCATGGATGAACCTTGTAAACTATGCTAAGTGAAATAAACCAGACACAAAAGAATAAATATTGTATGATTCCACTTATATTAGGTACTCAAAATAAGCAGATTCACAGATATGGACAGTAGAATAGAGGTTAACAGGGGCAGGGAGAAAGGAGAAATGGCAAATTATTGTTTAATGAGTACAGAGTTTCTGTTTAGGATGAAGAAAACGTTCTGGAAATGGATAGTTACAGTGGCAGAGATTGTAAGTCGAGTTAATGGCACTGAATTATACACTTAAAAAATACCATTGGTTGAATGGTAAATTTTATGTCAGGTATATTTTATCACAGTTTAAAAAAACCCCTCAGTCTCCTTCTCAATGAAAGTAGAATTTACCTTTCATGTTTGTTAATTAAGTTACATAAAAAACAAAAACCACATATTATAGCCTCCCTCTTGATAAATAAAAACCACTTTAGTCTTATGATGTTATTGAGATTCTATAGTTAAGCCTCATAGTCAGTAACTATGTCTACTCAACAAAACTGGTATTTGTTCCCAAGTAAGATAACCTTAAGGAATGTCTTCTCTACTAAGAAGCCAATTATTTTAAAGCTTTTAAAACATAGCTGAAAGCCAGGAAACGAATACCATCTTCTCAGTAGACAAATTGGATGTTACATCCAGGCACTCAAGCTCTTTATCAAAACTCACTTACACTTACAGACATTTGCAGCTGAGCATGGTTATCTGGTTTTGTATACTCAGAGTGAATTGCACGCTGGATAAATATTTGCCACCTTGACAGCAGGTAATCTGATGTTCAAGATGGATAGAGGAGTAGTTTAAATGTATGAAAAGCACAGCCATCTGGAGCTCTATTTGAAATACCCCTGAATCCAAGTAGATCCAGAGACAACTACCAAATTCCTTGAGAGCCTAGCAGCTGTCATCCTGAGCACTTGTATATTCAGCCATAAGCATTTGCTTGGCATCTATAGTGCGCAAAGCATTATACCAGTCACTTTGGATATAAGGGAAAAATTAGTTATTATGTTTATAACTTATAGAAGTTTAATTAATTAAGGAAAAACTGTTGTCCTGAGAATGTCGTTTAAGAAAGGCAGTAAGCTCAAATAAAAGAGCTTTCTACAAAGTTTTATTACTTAAGAACAGTAATTGAATTCTGAAAAATAAACTTTCTTGAATGTGCAATTCCTCAAGAATATTTCAGTTTGATAATATTCAAAAAGAATATGCTGCAGTGTTTTTTTTTCTGAGGAGAAAGGGGATTTGGTAGTAAATATATATGTACACATTTAAGTGAATAGTGTTGGGTAAGGACTCCCTACATACTGTTCATCAACCTGTGATCCATGAGCTACCTCTATTATGCGTTTAGTCTTTAAAAAAAAGAAATAGATACTTGAAAACCAGAAACTAATATGTCAGGCCTGGTAACCTGAATTTTAAATAATCTTCTTAGAAAATTCTTAGGAATATTAGAGCTTGAATCTCACGTTAGATCATCAAGATGAGCAACATGTCCATATTACTTGTGTGTCCATATCCAACTTAGAATGGATCTACAAGAGGTTTCAATATTTCTTTCTGCTTTAATTAGAAATATTTTCTTAACCTTTCATAAAGCTTTTAGTGGGATAATATACTTCAAATGCTACTTGTGTGTCTTTTTTATCAGATAATTAATGTTTTAGCCATAGGCTACCTCCTTGTCAAACATTTAGGATGCTCCATGCTCATGGCCTTGGAAAATGATGTGGTAGAATAGAAAGTAAAGAAAAAAGAGTGTCTTCTCAATGATTTCAATATTTAAAAGCTGAAGTCTTTAGGGGGCTATAAATCCAATTTTGGTTTCAAATAGAATAAATTAGTGGTGCTCAAACTCAGGTACATCAGAATCACTTGTTCAGTCATGGATTGCTCTACCCTTCTCCCACCAGAATTTCTAGTTTGTAGGCTGGAACATGACTTTCTTTTAACAGGTTTTAGGTGATGTAGATTTTGCTTATGCAGAAACTATACTTTGATAATGGCATGAATACATATTTGAAAATGGTGGTCTTGAGGAAAACAGTTTCCCCTTCCCACTTCTGCACCTCCTTACTCACCCGATCCTTAGAGTCTAGAAAAAATTGCGTAAGCTAAAAGAGTGAAATGACAGACAAAGTGATCAAGAGAAGGCAGCAGAATCCTATATTGGATTGTGGGATCTGAGGGAAACGTGGATTCTCTGCCCTCAAAGATGTAATAAGACCTGGACTGGCTGCACAGTGAGTCCAGGCAGGTAGTAGCACAGGCACAGAGGATAATTAGTGCCCTAGGAGCATGCCACATGGTTTCCATCACCCAGGGCATAGAATGGTGGGAACAATTTTTTGGATCTGAAGGGGCCTGGTTGCTACCAACAAGGGAAATGCCCATGAAGACTCTAGATGGGTGTCTGAGGACCAGATGGGTGAATGCAGGTCACAGAAGACATCACTGAGCATAGAAGCAGGTTGTCCCTTCCTCTCCAATCCTTTGAGACTAGGTGAGGACCCTGAACATTGGACCGGACCTGGGAAAAGAGAGAACCCTTGGTTGACTGAGATTGGATTTTTGCTACTCCAGTAGTGGTGTAGGGGCTTGAAATAGGAAGCAAGATAGTTCTATAACACTAAGGTTTATCGCTTGTGCTCTTGAGAAGTGACATGTGTGAGCTCTACTCTCTGGTGATTACAGTTTCAAGTGATGACATAAAATTTATATATTTCATCTTTTTTTGTTTATCCCTTGGCCAGAATTATTTTCTAGAATGATCCCAGGCTCATTAGAAAAGAAGAAATTAAATCCTAGATACCAAACTCTCCTCTGAAATGATTGCAGTTTAGACAAAAATGGCTTTGCTTCATGTCTGTTGTTGGTAATGATGTGTCCTTTCATGCACTTAATCTGTGGATCTTGTCTCCCACTCATTTCTGAAATATTGTTAAAAATGAGTTTAACAGAAAAACACATTTGCTATTTTAGCATTTTGCCCAGGCTAAAGCAGTTTCAGTTTTAGAAAGAAAATAAGGCAAATGTCAACTTGCCCCTGACAAATAAAGTCATTTCAGATAAAATAAGATTGTTTTAACCTGTGAGAATTTATGCAGAACAATTGTGCTTTGACTTAACACTCACTGTTGTCTGGGCTAAAGCTGAATTTGTATGAACATACCCTTTACTTAAGACAACATTTAAAAAGGAGAGATGAAAAATACTTTCAGGATGATGATTCTGTTGATATGCAAGTGAAGATGAGATATTAAAGCAATTGACTTTAAAACTGCATAAATTGATTTAAAAAAACCCTGCCACACAGCAAATCATTTAGGGTAGGAGATAAAGTATTGAATTGAACCAATTTCTATAAAAATAATTAAGCAAAACTAATATTGCTTTAGCAATCTATTCACAATTAACTCGAATTGATTTTATAGCAGGGAGTGTTATTAAATTGTCCAAAATCTGAGGAAAAGCTGGGGCAAAAGTCAATTGTGTCATCCAAAGGTGTATTAAATATTTAGAAGTCAAACTAGTGAACAAAGAAATCAACAGTAAAAGCAAAATAACTACATTATTCCTAAGATTTCCACATTCTTCAGATGTTAGTATCCTACATTGATGCTGAACATTTCTGCATGTATTAGGTGATGAAAAGAAATCTAATCCATCTATTTGTGTCTTATTATAACTTAGTTAAATACAATCAAGGCACAGTTAGGTCCAGATATTCCATAATGATTAAATAGGGGAAAGTTTACTTGTGGCAATTCTATTATGTCACTTTTCTGCCTTACATGGTCAGAAATTCTCACTTTGATATTCTTTAATTCTCCTAATTAAAAAAACAAAAACAAAACTTTTCTTTAAAAAAAATGGTTATGAGAAGTTTTATGTTCAGTATTTTAATCTGTTAAAGGAAATGATTTAAACTTGTGTAATTAATGTTAGCTATCATTGTCTATTTCAACCACTGTCTTTTTCTCTTTAAACTCTCAGTATCCACACATCTCAGCTCGTTTGAATAGTCGAGGTTTGCATTGGTCTGCTGGTTGATGGTGGTGGTCATCACTGTGTGTGTGTGTTGTCTTATTTTACTGTTATATTCTCTGCCACTTTCCCTGATATGGGATGAGGGTTAAAAATTAAACACAGTATAGGATTAAGTACTTGACATACCAGCTTTCAAGGAACTGTGAGTCATAAAATGAGGAGGATCCATTTCTTTTGCCATCTCACAGCTACATGAGTGCCCAGTTTGTAATTTATTTTGTATGTTCTACTTTTCAATCCTGAATTTTCCATTTGATTATTGTTTAGTTTCAATTTGCCCACTGACTTTTCATGTTTTCTTAAATCATTCTCATCATATTAGCCCCTAATTACTTTAATATAGTTGTTTTTAATTTTTAAAACATATTTGTAATAGCTATTTTGTAACTATTTTGTAACAGTCTTTGATAATCCAACATCTAGGCCCCCTCTGAATCAGTTGCTATTGCCTTCCGGTAGCAGAGCTGAAGCATTTCCTACTTGTTTCCAACCAAGTCTGCCACTTTCATTGACGATACCATTGGGCATTTGTTTTACCCTCTGCTCAAAATCAGAGGGTACTCTGTCCGAGAAAGTGTTGGACTAAAGTCCAAAGACAAAAGACCCAGCACAAAGATGATTAAAACCTAATGGGGATAGCCAAAGCACATTCGAAGTGACCATCTTTTTCTGGAAGCTTCTCTACTTTTCATAGCTAAGCCCAGAGTCAGGAATTACAGATCCCAACATCCATCCCTAAATCCCAAACTATACCTCATCATATCCTGCCAAGCCAACACTCATCCCTAGTCCAGTGGCCAGTATCCATTAAAATCAGATATTTTAATGACGATGCTTTGAAAACTTTCTGCCTCACTGACTTTAGAACACCCTTCCTCAGATCCACCATGAATTTTATAACTCTGTGGCTTTACTCTTGTTGTTAGAATGGGCTAGAATGCCTTCTCCTTGTTTGTTAGCAGATTCCCCCTTCAAGGATCCATGAAATGCTCCTATTGGGCCTATGCTCTTAAGCACTATATCATATTATATCCTAGTGCACAACCTCATTGATTTATCCCTCCTAAGAAAAATGCTTATGTTATAGGTTGAAATTTGCTCCCTGCTGCCAACCAGATATATTGAACTCCTAACCTCAAGAACTTTTGATGTGACCATTTTTAGAAATAAGTTAACTGCACATATAATTAGTTAAGATGGGGTTATACTAGAGTAGGGTGGAACCTTTATCCAATATGACTGCTGGTTTTCTAGGAAGGGGACACAGACACACATAAGGGATAATACCATGTGACATCAGAGGTAGAGGCTGAAGTAATATAGCTTCAAGACAAGGAATGCCAAGGGCTGCCATAAACCACCAGAAGTTAGAAAGAGGCAGGGGAAGATTTTCCTCTATAGGTTTCAGAAGGAACATGACCCTGCTGACACCTTGATTCGGGACTTCCAGTCTCCAGAACTCTTAGATAATCAATTTCTATCGTTTCAAGCCATCCAGTTTGTGATAAGCCATCCAGTTTGTTACAGCAGTCTACAAACCTGATACAGCTTTCAAGGGAGTTCAGACCAAACTGTGAAATAGTAAGTTAAATTTGTCACAGACTCTCAATTTTAGGAACTTAGAGAAAGGCTTGCTTTTGTCTTTTTTGGTATAGAGTTTTATTTTAAATCTGTAAGTTCTGTAGTATATTCATGTTATATGTCAGTGAGAACACATGTCATTCTTGGAGAGGTGTGGATTTGGACTCAAGGTCAAGGGAGATTTCCTAATACAGCTTTAAATTACAGTTAAGATTAAATTACAGGAAGAGTAACTTCCAGTTGATATCACTGTTAAGTAGAATTTAAATAGAAGGTGAAAAAATTTTTCAGGATCCCTTTGAAAACAGATCATTCATAGAAAGTGATTTGTTCCAGCATTTATATACACTTTTGAAACTAGAGAAACACAAAAGAGATAATAGAGTACATGTTTTTAAAGATGGATTTAGAAATTTTATATTACTAATTTTAACTACTAATTACTAAGTAATTTATTACTAAATGTACCCCTTCTTTAATGTAACTAATACTTATCAGTTATTCAGTATGTGCCAAGCACAGCGGGAAGAGCTGGAAAGATAAAGATCAATAAAATGATCCGTAATCTCCATTTAATAATTAAAAAGCAATTTAAAAGCAGGGGAAGCCAAATAAGAATAACAATAAAGACTCTAGTGTTTGCCATCATGTGATTTTGTTTTTTTTTTAAATTGTACCCTGTATTTCAGCTAATATATTTAGAAAAACCGCAAAAACTCTGCATTTCTGGGAAACTCACCAAAGTTATGTGCTGCATAAGGGAAATTAAAAAAAAAACCACAATGATTTGTAAATAAATTAATGGTTTTAGTACTGTTAGAGATTGGATGATTCAGGTGCTGATATGATATTATAGTACATTATGTACAATAGTAAGAAAATACATATGGTAAAAAGTATTTGAATTAATGTACAACTCAGACTACAGAGAAAGAAACATAGCAGAAAAGGGAATACACCTTTTTGGGGAAATACGACTAGAAGAAGGAGGAGAGAGGATGACTAGGATTTGATGAAGCTGCGGAGAGTCTCACTTTTAAATGGCCAAGGTGTCTGCACAGACAGTAAAGAATTAAGAGAATCAGTTATGGACAAATCTAAAGAAAGAATGTCCTAACCAGGACAAATAGTATATTAAAATCCCTGAAGCAGTAGCCTGTTTACCTTTTCAGAGAAATTTCAAGGCCAGTGAAGCTAATGCAGAGAAAGCAAGAGTCAAGGAAGCAGATAAAGTCAGTGAGTTAGTGAATGTCTGGATTGTGTATGATTTTATTAACACAGGATAGATCATAAGGCCTTCTGTTTTACTCAGACAGGAACCCCTGGAAAATTTTGGGAGAAAAATGTTGCGATAATCATACAAATGATAATATACATAGTAGTAGAAAAACTGGGTTTCTTTCTCTAGGCATGAAGCTCAGGGAGAAAAACCTAAGCAGGGTTGCTGAGTGTTAATTGCACCCCTGTGTCTGTGGTCTTGTTTTCCTCTTTAGTATGTTTAGAACCTTTCAGGAAATACTTTTTTTTTAATCCCTAAATCAAAGAGCTGGGCTCTGCTACCCCAAGACTATGTTTAAACTCGATTATAAGACAGCTGCTAGATATGACGGCTATAATAACATGCTATCACCATTTGACATAAAGGCTGATGATAATTACCACCCCATCTCGGCGTAGCAGTATCATTTTCTGAAAAACATGTCTTTGTTGCTTGTTTTAGGAAACCAAACTACTGGATTTGGGATATCATCATCAAAATATTATTTTGGGATAGTTTTGAATGCTTTATGCTTTATGATTAGTAAAGAAACCAGGCCTTAATGTCCATGCATCAGCAAGTTTAATCTAGAAAAAATTTTCCAGAAACACTGCTAAATTTCACTGTGTTCATTTTTGTCTTGTTTTTCTATCATAAGTTAAAATCTAAGCAACCAGTAGTGATCTAAATATAAAATAAAGCCTAATGATCTTCAGTTAAATTTTCAAATAAGTCACTTTAATTGCTACATCCCATTGTACAGTGAACAAGAATAGTAGACTTCCAGGTGTGTATGAATGCATGTAAAAGATGGCCAACGGAATTCGGAATGGAAATAGGTTACTCCTGCAGGCTCCAAGACCAAGCATCTCCAAACTCAAAAGGATTCCGTGCTTTTTTCCCCCCATCTCAAGTTAACTTTTCTTTGCCAAAATACACAGGGGAGAAAAGGTAAACAGAAGATGAGGAATTACCAAATAAGAGGCACCTAGGTTCTTAGCCATTTGATGCACCAAAGCCAAACAATTGGAGCTCTAAGATACATGGAGTTGAGAATACAAGTAGAAAATGTGCTTCCAGTCCTCATCTTCACCCATGACAGACATTATTAAAATACCAACATTGTTTCCCTGGTGATTACAGTGGATTCATAGGATTAAAATCTTTTAGAGTTTTTCAGTATCCACACTACTGACATGAGCCAGTTGATTCTTTATTGTGAGGGCTGCCCTGTGTGTTGAAGGATAATTAACATCATTCCTGGCCTCTGTCCACTAGATGCTAGTAGCAACTGCGTCTCTCCTCCAAGTCATGATAATTAAAATGTCTGTAGACCACATCCTGAATTGACAAGCATTGTTATATAAACAGACACACCTGATAAATAAAGGAATTAAAAAGAAATCATAAAACCAAGTTCCTAAACTCAGGTCTCTAAGATGTTGTTTTTGTTTTCCTAGCTTCATATCCAGGCATCATCTATTTAATAGCTTTTACTTAGGATTCCCTGATGAGGCACTGAAAAAAGATATTTGGATATTAAACATAATCACCACCTTAACCTAGATCTCAGGTTGATGACAACTGATTTAATGCATGGGCATTTGGATTGGGTAAGGGTATATAATTTCACATAGATGCACATATGTCCATTTCTGAATGTGTTTGTATATATATATAATACATTTATACAAAGTGCGTTCTTTGTTGACTGACTTTGTTCTCAAACAAATGTAATTTTTAAGTGCAATGTTTTATAAAAGAAGATTAAATGGATGGTAATAGTGTTTGAAAGTCGTATAGTATTCTGAAGGCCAATAGAGAAAGAGGACTGTGAAATCTCTACAAATAATGTTACATTCTTTTTTGACATTTTTCTGCCTATTTATGAGCTTCTATTGCTTTTAGAAAGTTAATACCTGGAAAAGAGACTGTATTCAGGGTTAAATAGAGTGAATATTTCTTTTCCTTTTATAGCCACATGGTTCTCCCACACATAAAGCTTCTTATATAGTCAATGGGAGTTTTGTGCCAAGGAGAAAGTCATAATAATTGGAAGGAAAATGAACATCAAATTGAAATCTACTCTTGTGGTTTGGATCAGTTGGTAACCATGGTGATAGAAGACCAAAATAGCACTTTAAAATAGCACTCAAAAAGGAATTCGGGAGAAATTTTATTGAAATGCTTGATAAATATGATATTATGCGTGGAATACTAATACTTTGTCGCTGAACATTTTGGGCTCTAACTCATTGGCAATTTATTTTTTCACCTTTCTCTTTCCAAAACTACAGGCAGCAGCCTCAGAAAAAAAAAAAAGGGAAAAGGTGGTGGGAGAACTCAGTTAATTACAGGAAAATGTAGAAGTTAAAATTATTATAGAAAGAGCAAAATATATGAATAACACAAACTTATAGAATTCAATAAAATTTGTTTCTGAGCTTCTTGGTAATCAAGGCGTATACACATAAAGTTGTTATTTAATGTGAAATTATGAGGAGAATAATATTCTATGGGGAATAATACTCTGAAAAATAACACTGACATTAAGTTATCTTATTGTTTAAAGTCATTTTTCTCTCATAAAAAGTCTATTATAAGAATAAGAATAAGCTATTGACATCTCTAGTATTTTTCCTAGACTATAGTTAAAATGTTTATCAAATGAAATAGTTTTATATTCTTTAATTGCACACTTGCATTACCAAAATATTTGAACAATATTTTTGTAAATCTTCTTTGTCTAACAGTATTCTTCTTTTTAAATTAAAGCATCACTGATATAAAATTTTATGTTGGCTTCAAATAAACAACACAGTGGTTCAACAGTTACCCATGTTATTAAGGGCCCACCCCCTCTAGTGTGGTCACTTTCTATCAACGTAATAAGATGTTACAGAATCATTAACTGTATTCTTCATGCTGTACTACCATCCCCTTAACAACTTATATTGTGATTATGAATTATCGTGCCCCTTAATCCCCTTCCCCCTCTCCCCCAACATCCCCTAACCCCTCCCCATTGGTAACCATTAGTCCCTTCTCGGTGTCTGTGAGTCTACTACTCTTTCGTTCCTTCTGTTTTGTTTTCTTGTATACTCCACCAGTAAGTGAAATCATATGGTACTTGTCTTTCTGTACCTGGCTTATTTCACTGAGCATAATTCTCTCTCTAGATCCATACATGTTGCTGCAAATGGGAGGATCTCTTTTCTTTTTATGGATGAATAATATTCCATTGTGTATATGTACCCATTATATGCACATACCATATACTTCTTTACCCATTCATCTGTTGATGGACACTTAGATTGCTTCCATATCTTGACTATAGCAAGTAGTGCTGCAATAAACAGAGGGATGCATATGTCTTCTTGAATCAGGGATCTTGTTTTCTTGGGGTAATTCTTAGGTGTAGAATTACTGGGTCAAACCATATTTCTATTTTTAGTTTTTTGAGGAACCTCCATATTGCTTTCTAAAATGGTTGAACTAATTTACATTCCCACCAAAAGCATAGGAGGGTTCCTGTCTCTCTGAATCCTCACCAGCATTTGTTGTTTCATGTCTTTTGGGTGTTGGCTGTTCTAACTGGTATGAGGTGATATCTCATTGTGGTTTTAATTTGCATTTCCCTGATGATTAGTTATGTGGAGTATCTTTTCATATGCTTGTTGGCCATTTGTATTTCTTCTTGGAGAAATATCCGTTCAGATCCTCTGTCCATTTTTTAATCAAGTTATTTGTTTTTGGATGTTGAGGCATATGAGTTTTTTGTATATTTTGGATGTTAACCCCTTATCAGAGGAGTCATTTATAAATATATCCTCCCATACTGTAGGATGCCTTTTGTTCTGCTGATGGTGTCCTTTGCTGTACAGAAGCTTTTTAGTTTGATATAGTCCCACTTGTTCATTTTTATTTTGCTTTCCTTGCCCAAGGAGATGTGTCCAGAAAAAAATTGCTCATGCTTATATTCAAGAGATTCCTGCCTATGTTCTCTTCTAAGAGTTTTATGACTTCATGACTTATATTCAGGTCTTTCATCTATTTTGAGTTTACTTTTGTGTATGGAATTAGACAATAATCCAGTTTCATTCTCTTACATGTAGTTGTCCAATTTTGCCAACACCAGTTGTTGAAGAGGCTGTCTTTTCCTCATTGTCTATTCTTGACACCTTTATCATTTATTAATTGACCATAGATGCATGGGTTTATGTTTAGGCTCTCTCTTCTGTTCCACTGGTCTATGAGTCTGTTCTTGTGCCAGTACCAGATTGTTTTGATTCATGGAACTTTGTAGTATAGCTGAAGTCAGGAAGCATAATCCCCCCAGCTTTGTTGTCCTTTCTCAGTATTGCTTTGACTATTCGGGGTCTTTTGTGGTTTCATCTGAATTGTAGAACTATTTGTTCTAGTTTGTTGAAGAATGCTGTTGTTATTTTGATAGGGATTGCATTGAATCTGTAAATTGCTTTGGGGAAGATAGCCATTTTGACAATATTAATTCTTCCTATCCATGACATGGGGTAGATTTCCATTTATTTCTAATTTCTTTAATTTATGTCATCACTGTTAATTTTGTGTCCTGGAACTTTGCTGAATTTCAGTTATTCTAACATTTTTTTTGGTGGATTCTTTAGGTTTTCCTATGTATAATATCATGTCATCTGCAAACAGTGACAGCTTAGCTTCTCCCTTACCAATTTGGAAGCCTTTTATCTCTGTGTTGTCTGATTGCCATGGCTAGAACCTCTAGTACTGTGTTGGATTAAAGTGGTGAGAGTGGGCATCCTTGTCTTACTCCCAATATTAGAGGAAAGCTTTCAGCTTTTCACTATTAAATATGACGTTGGCTGTGGGTTTGTCGTATATGGCCTTTTTTATGTTGAGTTACGTACCCTCTGTACCCATTTTGTTGAGTCTTTATCATGAATTGATGTTGAATTTTGTCAAATGCTTTTTCAGCATCTATTGAGATGATCATGTGATTTTTGTCCTTCTATTTGTTGATGTGATGTATGAGGTTGATTGATTTACAAATGTTGTTCCATCCTTGCATCCCTGAAATAAATCCCACTTGATTATGATAGAAGATCTTTTTGATGTGCTTTTGAATTTAGTTTGCTAATATTTTGTTGAGGATTTTTGTGTCTGTGTTCATGAGGGATATTGGCCTATAATTTTCTTTTTTTTGTGGTGTCTCTGCCTGGTTTTGGTATCAGAGTGATGCTGGCCTCCTAGAATAAGTCAGAAGTATTCCCTCCTCTTTTACTTTTTAGAATATTTTAAGAAGCATAGGTATTAGCTCTTCTTTAAATGTCTGATAAATTTCAGTGGTGAAGCCATCTGGTACAGGCTTTTGTTCTTAGGCAGTTTCTTGATTACCAATTCCATTTCATTGCTGGTAACTGTTTCTTCCTGTGTCAGTCTTGGAAGGTTGTATATTTCTAGAAAGTTGTCTATTTCTTCTAGGTTGTCCAGTTTATTGGCATATAATTTTTCATAGTATTCTCTAATAATTTTGGTATTTCTGTGGTGTCCATTGTGATCATTCCTTCTTCCTTTCTGATTCTATTTATGTGTGTACATTCTTTTTATTCTTAATAAGTTTGGCTAGGGGTTTTTCTATTTTTTTTAAATTTTCTCAAAGAACCAGCTCCTGGTTTCATTGATTTTTTCTATTGTTTTATTTTTCTCTATTTTGTTTATTTCTGCTCTGATCTTTATTATGCCCCTACTTCTATTGACCTGGGTCTTCATCTGTTCTTCTTTTTCTAGTTTCTTTAATTGTGAGTTTAGACTTTACATTTGGGATTGTTCTTGTTTTTTGAGGTAAGCCTGTATTGTTACGTACTTCTCTCCTAGAACCACTTTTGTGGCATCCCACAAATTTTGGACAGTAGTATTTTTGTTTTCACTTGTCTCCATGTATTGCTTGATTTCTGTTTTAATTTGATCATTGATCCACTAATTATTTAGGAGCATGTTGTTTAGCCTCCATGTTTTCATAGACATTTTGTTTTGTTTGTGTAATTTGTTTCTAGTATCATACCATTGTGGTCTTAGAAGCTGCTTGATACAATTTCAATCTTTTTGAATTTATTGAGGCCGTTTTTGTGGCCTAGTTTGTGATCTATTCTGGAAAATGTTCTGGGTACACTTGAGAAGAATGTGTATCTTGCTCCTTTTGGGCAGAATGTTCTATAGATGTCTGTTAGGTCCCTTGTTTAGTGCCTTTGTTTTCTTACTTATTTTTTGTCTGGTTGATCTATCTATTGATGTAAGCGGTGTATTAAAGTCTCCTAAAATAAATGTGTTGCAGTCTATTTCCGCCTTTAATTCTGTTAGTTTGTTTTACATATTTAGGTGCTCTGATATTGGATGCACAGATATTTATAATGGTTATATCCTCTTATTGGACTGACACCTTTATCATTATATAATGTCCTTCTTTGTCTCATTACTTTGTTTGTTTTGAAATCTATTTTGTTTGATATAAGTACTGCAACTCTGACTTTATTTCTCATTATTTGCATGAAATATCTTTTTCCATCCCTTCACTTTTAGTCTGTATATGGCTCTGGGTCTGAAATGAGTCTCTTATATGCAGCATATAGATGGATCTTGTTTTTTTATCCATTCAGTGACTCTATGCCTTTTGATTAGTGCATTCAGTCCATTTACATTTAAGGTGATTATTGATGAATATGTACTTATTACCATTTTATTAATTGTTTTCTGATTGTTTTATATCTTCTCTCTGTTCCTTTATTCCTCTCTTATACTTGTCTCTTGTTATTTGATGGATTTCTTTCATAATAATACATTTAAATGATATGTATAATGTTAAGGAACTCTATGTTTTTCAGAGATTAGTTTAAGGAAATTTTGACCGAAAAGTTTCCAATCTTCAAATAAGGCCACCTCATAGTACCTGCTCTGGGCCTGAGACCCAGGAGTGCATGGGTTAGATAACTGTTCTGTTCTGTGCAATTAAAAAAACCTTTCAGAATCTTTTGATGGAATCATTCCAGTATATATATATAAAATACCCTAAACTGTTTTAAAACTGCTTTTCTTGATGAGTATTTCAATTTAATTTTAGGAAACTCCTGTGAGACAGTGAAGTTATTTTTTTCCATTTTTAAATAGAAAAAATACTGAAGCACAAAAAATGAAAATCAGTATAATGGCATAAATGAAACTAGAACTCAGGGGTTTTGATTCTTAGCTTTTTATCTGTATATGACTCTGAGCTAGCTAGCTAGGTAATAGAAAGATTATAGATACATGGAAGATAGTAGATAGAGATATATACATATATTATATATGTAATATACATATGTACATATGTTTTTATTTGGGCAAACACATATGACTGTTGTTTTTACTTCTATTTTAACTTTGATTTTATAGGTTGACAATCACATTTAAGTTTCTAGAAAATTTGTCATTCAGAACTGATGCTTCCTTTTGTAGAAGAACTTACTGAACAGTATAAGATCTGATCTGTGTTTAATATATAGGACTCAAAAATCAGAAGTAAGAGTGCTATTTTGACATACATAGTTATGTTGAGTACATGTCCTAGTTTGCTTGGCATAGTCTAGGTTTCTGCTTGTATTCCTGGAGGAATTATTAATAGCATTTTTTCCTTTCAAAGACACAAAAATGTCTTCATTTGAAGGATAAAGTATATAGTTATTTTACCAACTTGCTCAAAACCTGTAGCAAAAAGGAAACATTGAAAATAAGTATGAAATATGAATTTAATCCTGAAGTAAAATAGATGACTGAAGGGTCTTTGGGGACCAGAAGTCATTTAGAACATAGACTAGAATGAACCTTTGAAAAATAATGATAATTCCAATGTATTGTGCTATTTGAAAAATAGAAAATACAGGCTGAAAACATTTCCAGGCTTCATGAACTTTACAGCATATTGGCAGGAGAGGAATAAATATTATTTTCAAGGACTTATTATAAATGTACAATTGGTTGTGTCAGAGAAATTTTTTAAAAAGCTTTCAATGAATACAATTTTAAAAATGTGCTTTAATTTGCATGTTGGAGAAAAAAACTAGGTAAAATTGTATGGACTTAGATCAAGTCACTTAGATAAAACAACTTACTACATTTCTTGGTTTCCTCTCAGGAGAACATTTCTAGTTCCAGAAACTGTATTTACACAATATAGGAATCTTCTGAAAGTTGCATGAAGTGTCACTGATCTGTTTGATCATTCTTTTGCCTTGTCATATTCTTTAATGTTCAAAAAATGATTTTAATTTTTCATTATAGAGTATTCCAAATCCATAAAAATTGTGCAGGGAAAATACAACACATTTCCATTTTATCTACATTTGATGAATAATGTCATTTTACCATATTATTTATTTATTTATTTTTAAAGAATAATGTACTAGACAGAGCAAATGCCCCAGTCTCTCTCCTATTCCCCTATTTTTTCCAAGGTAACAAGTGTCTTGAGTTTATACTTTTTCTGCATGTTTTCATCTTTTATTAAATATATGTAAAGGGTAGTATATTTTGCATGTCTTTACTACTTGCATAAGCTTTATTTGCATATCTATTACTCTTTTTATCTATTCAGTTACTTTTCAAGCAGTATTCAGATTGATATTTGCAGATCTATTCCTTTAATGTCATTGTCTTTTATCCAATGGGACGCTGCAGCATATTCTCCCACTGTTTATTCATCTAGTCTCCGGTTGATGGACATTTTATTTTTCAGTTTTAGTTGTTTTGTTGTTGTTTTGCTATTGCAAACAAAACCTCAATAAACACTGTACTTGTCTTCTTAATTTTTTTTGTCTCAGTAGGTTTTATGCCAGAAGTAGAATTATTTTCAGTGCTACTATTGAATTTTTCTATTTCAAGCTACAGTTTTTTCCCCAGCTTTATTGAGGAATAATTGACAAATGTAGTTGTATACTTTTAGTACAGTGTGATGATTTGCTATATATACACATTGTGAAGTAATTACCACAATCAAGATAATATATTCCTGACCTCTCATAGTTTGTTTTATTTTTGTGGTGAGTGAAGGGTCCCCACAAGTAAGATGGCAAACTTCCGGCTTCTCTTCGGGGTCCTCAGTTCCTGCCAGCACCACCTGAAGCCCAATCACCTCTCGCCCCCCTCCCAATCCCAGCACCTAGCCAACAGCCACCAGCCCCATAGAAGTGACACCTCAATCAATTGATGCCCCTTCCTATATAACCCAGCACCTTTCCCTAATAAAGCGGAACTCTCCGGTAAATTGCTGCTATGTGTCGCTCCTTTCCTTTCATTGGTGCCGAAACCCGGGAGACGGGACACCCCAACTGGGCCCCGTCTTCCCCCCGACACCAGCAGCAGCTTGCCCTCGTCCTCTTTTCCTGGCGCTGGCTCATCACACTCACCACTCCTCTCTGGCCTTTAGGTAAGTTTTCCCCCCGGAGTGGGCCACTCTTCCCCGAGCTATCGCAGTGCCATTGACCGTGATCGTCCGGCAAGGCCCTGACGCTCGGGGATGAGGAGGGAACTCTCCCCGCCTCAGGCCTTCACGGCTGCGGCAGACCCTCAGGCCCGTCCTCCAATAGCCATAAATCCCCACCTCAAGCCTTTACGGCTGCGGCGGACGCTCAGGCCCCTCCTCCAACAGCCATAAATCCCTGCCTCAGGCCTTCACGGCTGCAGCCAACTCTCAGGCACCCCCCTCCAACAGCCATAAATGAGGTGACTCCTTTGTGGATGAGAACGCTCCCTTTCTCCACCTCCTACTTCTCCATCCGCCGAAAACGCCTAGCGCTAGGTACCTCGTGACTCTGGCACTCTGCCTTCTTAGGGAAGTCTGAGTGACGACCCACACTTCCCAAGAAATTCTGACTCGTATACGAGTTTCTGCAGACCACCAAGGATCATCGGGGACGCCCTTTGTCTCCTTGCCATCTGCCTCCGGTCCGAGGATCTCCGTTCGTCTTCCCTATTTGTCTCCTTCTCTGTCCTTTAGCCATGGAAGCCTCCTCATCCCTCCCTGAAAGTTCACCTCTTGAATGCCTGCTTAAGCATCTGGCTACCCTCTCCCTGACGCCTGATATAAAACCAAAACTTCTCCATAAATATTGCTCCCAAGATTGGCCGACATACCCCCTAGACAATAACAACCAATGGCCCGCAGGGGGAACTCTTGATCCTAACATCACTTGTGATCTTTTTAACTACTGCCAGCGCCTGAAAAAATGGAAGGAGATTCCCTATATTGAAGCTTTCCGCCTTCTCCTCTCCCCACCCCCTCCCAAGTTCTCCTAGCCTGCAAGCCGCCACCCCCACAGAAGCCTCCTGTTCACTCCCTTCCCTTTCTTCTCCTACAACAGCCCTTCTCCCTTCCTCCCCAACCATCTCCTCCCCCATCTCATCTCCTCCACCTTCATTCTCTGCATTTAACCCTGAGCCTTTCAGCCCCCCTTTAACTAGGTCCCAGGGGCCTCCTCCATCTTTGCCCTCATCACCTATTTCTCCCCTGTTAGGGACCGCCTTTATCTTCTCACATGTTTGTAAGGAGAATGGGAAAGCACCTTCCCCCATGTCTGAACGCAGCATGGGAAAGCACAAGCTAGAGAACAACCGGTGCAGTCCTTGGAAATTATCTGTCCACAAAAACATATCTTGTCCTCGAAGATGAGCCAAGACTCTTCACTCTGAAAATAGGGAGACCTTGAAGATGTGTAGAAACACCGCCCCTGCTTCTAGCTATGCCCTTCCCCTACTTGCCAATGTGGCAGGAATGGAGAACAAAGAACATTCTGTTTACGCATTTCATAAGCAATTAACTGGAGCCCTGCTGTAGCTCAGTTAGTAGAGCATGGGACTCTTAACCTCAGTCATGAGTTCAAGCCTAACTAAAGCAGCAGAGGCAAGCAGCTGGGCTGCAGGCTAGCAACACGTGGGTCTGATTCTATCTTTCTTTATTTTCTTTGCCGCCCTTCTGCACTTAGGACCTGCTTGAATAAGTGCAGCTACACCACGTCACTCCCCCACAGACTGAGCCAGAACCCTTCAGTCCCCCTCAGACTTGGTCCCGAGAGCCTGCCAAAATTATCACCCCCCTCCTGGAGGTAGCAAGATCCAAAGGCATTTAGGAGATTTAGCCCAACTAGAGAAATGCCTAAGTTCCTTTTCCACTGATCCCATGACATACATCAGGGAGTTTCAATGGACCCTCCAGTCTTACAGCCTCACACATCATGACATTTTCATGCTCCTGGCCAATACTCTCCTCCCTGAAGAGCATAGACGAGCTTGGGACTTCGCCCAAACGCATGCTACCAAAACCCACAGGACTGACCCCACCTGTCCCCCTGGCCCCACCGCTGTCCCCGAACAAGACCCACACTGGGATTATAACACTGCCGTGGGTCTCCACTCTCGAGATATTTTTGCCTCCTGCTTAATAGCAGGTCTAAAAAAGGCAGCTCGTAAAGTAGTCAATTTTCAAAAACTCCAAGACATAATTCAAAAGAGAGACGAAACCCCCTCCAAGTTCTTAGACAGACTCACTCAAGCCCTATTACAGCATACCAGCCTGGACCCAGAAACACCTGAAGGAAGACATGTCCTTATGACATACTTCCTAGCTCAAAGCTATCCCAACATTAAAGCTAAACTCAAAAAGTTAGAACAGGGCCCCGCTACCCCACAGACTGAGATCCTAACAGTGGCCTTTAAAGTCTTCCATAACCGGGAGGAGGAGAAAGAACGCCGTAAACAAAAGGCTGATCAGGCCAATTTCCAGATGTTGGCCCAGCTGATAAAACCACAACCTGGGTGCCCCTCTACAAACAAGCCCCCACCAAGAGCTTGTTTTAAGTGTGGAAAAGAGAGACATTGGTCAAGGGCGTGCCCCACCCCCAGATCTCCTACCATCCCATGCCCCAGATGCCACAAAAAGGGCTACTGGGGGTCTGATTGCCCAACCATCCGAAGGGGAGGCTGGACAAACAACCCCCATCCTAAGCCCGCCGTAGTGGGGCTGGCAGAAGAAGATTGACGGGGCCTGGGGGCTTCTTGCCCGACCATTTCCATCACCAAAAAGGAGCCCAGGGTTACTTTAACAGTAGGCGGTCGCCCCATCTCCTTCCTCCTAGATACAGGAGCCACCTTCTCAGTCTTGCGAGAATACCGGGGCCCTACCACGCCGGCCATTACTCCTATAGTCGGGGTAGGAGGTAAACACATTTTCCCATTAAACCCCCCCCCACCCCTTTTATGCACAATCCTAGACAGTCCCATACCTTTCTCCCACTCCTTCCTGGTTATGCCCCAGTGTCCCATCCCTTTACTAGGACGGGACATCCTTTCCCTCCTCCATGTTTCCATAACTATATCCACTCCCACAGCCCCCAGTACTCCCTTTCTGATGGACCTCATAGCTGACGACCCCCCTCTACCCAATGAAAGCTCCGGTTCTGCCCTCATACACCCTGTAAATCCCAAAGTTTGGGACATTACAAGCCCCTCCGTGGCCCTATGTCCCCCTGCCTCTATCAAATTATGTGACCCCTCTCAGTATATCTGTCAAGCCCAATACCCCCTAACCACTTCAGCCCTCATAGGCCTCCAACCCATCATTCAAGATCTCTTAAATAAAAATTACCTCAGACCCACTCACTCCCCATTTAATACCCCCATATTAGCTGTTAAAAAAACCAACGGATCTTTCAGCCTTGTCCAAGACCTTCGCCTCATCAACATAGCCATTGTCCCTATCCATCCCTTGGTTCCAAATCCATACAGCCTCAGCATCCCACTTCTCAGTCCTAGATCTCAAGGACCCATTTTTCTATCCCTCTAGACCCCTGCTCCCAAGATTTTTTCATCTTCACCTGGACAGACCCATACACAAGACATTCTGAACAACTCACTTGGACAGTTTTGCCACAAAGCTTCCGAGATAGTCCCCATATTTTTAGACAGGTCCTAGCTCAGGACCTCAAACAGTTTCATCATGATCACTCCAAGTCCACCTTATTATAATACATAGACAATCTTCTACTCTGCAGTCTCTCCTGGGAACAGTCTCAACTTGACACTGCCTCCCTACTTAACCTTCCAGCTTCCAGAAGTTACCGAGTATCCCCCGTCAAAGCTCAAATCTCTTCCCCTCCTGTCACTTACCTCAGATTCCTTCTATCTCAACAAAGAAAGCCCATTACCTTAGACAGAAAATGGCTCCTCTCTGACCTGCCCATTCCCAAAACCAAGATAGAAATCCTTTCCTTTCTAGGCCCTTTCTAAGCCTGGCTAGATATTTTAGAACATAGATCCCTAACTTCTCTCTGCTCCCTGTTGGCAACACCCCTGTACGACCTCAGCAAAAGCCCCCCCCCTAAAAAACCATTATCCTCCTCACCCCGACACTCCTTCATTAAGCTCCGTCAAGCCCTTGTGGAAGCCCCAGCTCTCCATCTTCCTGATTTGTCGAAGCCCTTCTCATTATACATTCATGAGAGGTCCAGTCACACGCTCTAAGAGTCCTAGGCCAATATTATGGCCCATCCTTTGCCCCAGTAGCTTATCTCTCCAAGCAATTAGACCCCACAGTTCGGGGATGGGCCCCCTGCCTACGAGCATTAGCCGCTGGGCAGCTCTTGCAGAAGGCAGCTCATAAACTGACATTCAGGGCGCCCCTTACCATTCTGTCCCCACATCACCTAAAAGATCTCTTAACCTACAAAAGTTTATAGACTCTCCCTCCCTCCAGACTCCTGACCTTACTGTCCTCTTTCCTCCAAAATCCCATTCACCCCCTTTGCCATCCATACCCGAATCATGACTTTTTCCTCCTTTACTGCTCTCTCGCTTTTTTCCCTCATTCCTATTATCTTCCCCGCCACCCCAGCCTCCTTTGTATGGCGATTCAAAGTCAGAGAGACTTACACACAGCATCAAACAAAAGTTACTGCCCTCATTGCCACACCAGACTGCCCTCTGAAAAGTTGCTCTGAGCCTTTATACCTCCACTTTCCTCCCTCCACTGAAGTGTTCACTAGCAGCTACCCTTATTCTCCCTACCTCTGCTTCCTCTATGACCAAAAACAAGCCTATTGCAGGTGATGGCCAGACACCTACAGGAGATGTCCCTACTGGTCTTGCGCCATTCACTACATGAGTAACTTCCAGTACCCACAGTATTACTCCTCCAACCGTTTCATGAAATATCCCAACGGCTCATTCTCCTTATCAATTCCAGATCCCTGGGACTCTCGATGGGCTGCCAGAGTCACAGCCTCAGTTTACTACGGGGGGTCCTCAACCCCCCACGGTACCCTTCATATCTCTCAAAAGTATGTTCCCTCTCATTCCCAGATCTCTCAAGTTGCATCAGATATCAGACATTCCGAAAAAGTCATTATCCAAACTCTTGATGGCGCCTCTTCATCTTCTTATCCCCACCCCTCTTCCCATTTCTCCTACTCTTCATTACAGCTCATTCAGGACACCACCATCTTTCTCAGCCACACCCTTAACACCGCCAATTGTTTCTTGTGTGCATCACTATAGCGCCCACCGCTGGCCACCGTGCCCCTTAATATTTCCAACTACTCCTTCCATGCAGAAAGACAACCCCTCCACCCCCTGGCAGACATACCCCTATGAGAACCAGAATACGCAGATAATCTCACCATCCACCACTGTGTAGGCCCAACTCCACCCCCCTCCAGCGCACTTCACTGCCTCTCTATCTACACCCCTACCTCCGGCTCTAAGACTTTTACGCAACCGGGACACTTCTTTTAGTGTAATGGCAGTCTTTTCAACTCGCTGCCTCTCAACTCCGATACACCCTGCATTCTCGTCACCCTAATCCCACAGTTTACACTTTACAGCATGGCAGAATTTCTTAAGCTCCAACCTCCCTTGCCCTTGTGCACAAAAAGGGCTGCTTTCCTTCCCATCATGGTCAGTATCTCTTTAACCACCTCAGCCATTGGGACAGGGTTTTCGGGAGAAGCCTTTGGTCACTCTCTATAGGCAGTTAGAGATCTCAACGCCAAACTTGAGGGAGCCCTGACATCCACTGCTGATTCTCTAGCCTCTCTCCAGACAGGTCACTTCGCTAGCTAAAGTCACCCTTCAAAACCGGCGGCCCTAGATCTGCTTACAGCCGAGAAGGGCGGCACCTGCGTCTTCCTCTGAGAAGAGTGCTGCTATTACATCAATGAATCTGGCATTGTAGAAACTGACATTACCAAACTCACCGACCTTGCCTCCAGCCTCCACTCTGCTTCCCATTCCAACCCATTCTCTTCAATACTAACAAACCCCCTCCTCACCTGGCTCTGGCCCATTGCAGGCCCCATAATAATCATTCTTCTCGCCTGTCTCTTCTTACCCTGTATAATAAAGTTCATCAAATCGCAAGTCGGAAAAATCTCTAATCAAGCTTTCAACCAGCTTTTACTCAGGAACTACCAGCTTCTGGCCACGGAAGATCCCTCACCCTCACGTGACCTCCTCACCACACACTGAGATGGACCCCTCTCTCCACTGGAAACTGTTCCTGGAAACAATAGCCGCAGATGCCTGGCTCCTGACACCCATATTCTCTTGGCCAACCTTTGGTTACAGGGAACCTTCATTGATTTCCAAACCTGAAGAAGTCCGCATCAACCCTTTCCTCCCAATCCTCAAGCCCTCACTCCCTTCTCCGCCCCTGTTCAGCAGGAAGCAGCCAGAGAGAAAGCAACATCCACAAACCCATAGAGGAGAAAGGGGGGAATGAAGGGTCCCCACCAGTAAGATGGCAAACTTCCGGCTTCTCTTTGGGGTCCTCAGTTCCTGCCGGCACCACCTGAAGCCCAATCACCTCTCGCCCCCCTCCCAATCCCAGCACCTAGCCAACAGCCACCAGCCCCGTAGAAGTGACACCTCAATCAATTCATGCCCCTTCCTATATAACCCAGCACCTTTCCCTAATAAAGCGGAACTCTCCGGTAAATTGCTGCTATGTGTCGCTCCTTTCCTTTCAGTGAGAACGTTTAAGGTCTACTCTCAGCAAACTTCAGGTACAGAATTGCATATTCACTGTAGTCACCATGTTATACATTGGATCCTCAGAACTTAATCATCTTATAACTCAAAGTTTGTACCCTATGACCTATATCTCCTCATTCAGAACATATTGTCCGTAAAGTCTAAGGACAGAGAGTCGAAGGTCCCATTGTATCTCATCCTGCCTACTGTGGGTGCCATCAGACTTTAAAATTTTCTTGTCAAGCAGATATTAAATAGTATTTTATATTTATTTCAATTTGCATGTTCTTGATTAACAGTAATATAGCATATTGTATCATGTGTTTATTGGTCTTTTAAATTTCCTCTTTTATAAATAATTTAAAAATATATTTTGTGTATTATAAAAATTAGTTTTTGTCTTCTTAGTGTGTAGGAGTTCTTTATAGTTTGGATATTAATGTTATGCAGGTCATATACATTATAGACATATACCATGAGTGGCCATGTTTAATTTTGTTTATAGTTAATTTTGTCAAGCTGAACTTTTAAACACTAATGTAGCCAATGTACAAGCTTTTTAAATTATTCAGTTTTGTGTATATCTTATTTTTAAATTTAATGTTCTATTTTTCACACTCAAATTTTTAATCCATCTGGAATTTATTTTTACAAATGGTATGAAATAGGGATCTTATTTTTCTCTATGTCAATAGACATTTATTTCAGAACCATTTAGTCTCTATGCCTTCAGTTGACATCTGTCGTCTATCAGGTTTGTGTGTATCTGTAACTTGATTTCAGTCCTCTCCATTTTCCTTCAGTGACATGTACACATCCTTCTTTCAGACCTACAGTGTATTTCATTCAGACTTTCTATGAATTTGTGGGGAGGGGAGGGGTGGTTACTAACTGCCAAGTTTCCGGAGTTGAAAATTGGGGCATTTGCAATCCATAAACAAATACCCTTATTATGTAAATTGCAAGGCAAGGGAGACTTTAAAGGAACTAGAAATCAGCTGTCTCTAGGGAAAAAGAGGTATCTTGTTTTTGAAAAATATTGATTTCTAGAATATAATTTAATGTATTTTGAGTACAAGATTCATATGCCATTGATATTTATGTTTTTATTTTCTTTAGGTAATGTCTTTTCTTCCCTGCTTTCCATCAATATTTGATTCTTTACTGCACAGCCATTTATGGGCACAAGTTTATAGGGAACTACCTATCTCTTTCATAGAAAGCATTTCAATACAGCCTGTGGGCTGTGTGTGAGTGTGTGTGTGTGTGTGTGTAGACGTGTTTTCACATTCATTTCTCCCTTTCTCCCATGTAAGACTATTTTGCATTTGAATAGCAACATCTAAGATCTTTTACACCCCTGATTTTCTTTCTCATGTATGACAGCCTCTAACTGCTGTTGAAGAACTTAGATTTTGCCTGGTGAACCCAAAAATAAGAAAACAAATAAATGCCAGCCTTTGTCTAAGTGTTTCTAGAACACTAAGCGTTCTTGATGTCAGATCACTACCTACCTACCATGAAAATCTGGGTTTAGGGAAAACATTTATTTGAATTTAATAAAATAATTTGAATGTGAAAAATCTGTATCTTAGGTCTTTTAATTTTGTCCCTTATGGGGACAAAATTTAGATCTCATATTCTTGGGTATAAATTAGATGCATTAGGGTTTGTAATGAAGTGCAAGCCCTTGTTTTCATCTATTTGCCTATTAATATTTGTTTTTGTGATTTGTTTTTAAGGATTTGCGACTGATTGTATCCCTAGCTTATCTATAATCTGTGTCTTCTTTCTGTTGTTGTATTTACTGTTTAAAGATAATAGATGCTATAAAAATTTACCTTGATTTAAAAAAGTTTACCCACTTACCTCCTACACTTAAGGCAACATGAAATGGAATTATTCACTGACCTTCTGACAATATATTACTCCCGTCTGCTGTAAGATGTCTCCCTGATATGAAAGCTGGTATTGATAATACAGAGGTAGAGCCATATTTTTTCAAGTTATTCTTCTATCACTCTTTTATATGACTACCAATTTGAGGACAAAAAGCTAATATTAAGAAATAGTGAGGCTTTGTTTTGGTGTGTGGCAAAACTGAATCTGTTACCATAGGCTGAGTCCGTAAACCATGATACAGTATCCTTCATGTGTGTTTAACCTGGCTTTTCTCTTTTTGGTAGCAATAATTTGGAAAGTTTCACTACCAGCCAAATGCCTCTTCCCTCTGCATACTTTGAAAAAAACAAATAAGAAAAACTTTGAGGCTACAAATAGAAATACATATCAATATTACACAAAGTGCTGGTATTGGAGCACTTTTATAACATGTGGAATGGAGCTGGCATTTTCTGGTGTGGGGAACAAATGCTTGATTTACATGCAAAAATAATATTATAGGTAGTCTCCAACATACTATGCTTACCTCCCACTAACGGTTCTTTCTCCTTTCTGCTCTTGCTTCAGGTTACCCCCAGTCTTCTTTATTTGTGCCTGTTGCTTCCTGATGGTGTCCTTTGCCCTCTTTCATGATCCATGGTCATGATTTCAGGCACAGTTTTTTGCTACACCTCTACCCCAAGTCAGCCATGGGAGGACTGAATTGCCAGTGTGTGGTGACAAATTTTAATAAACACCTGTGAATGTTAAGCCGTATCTGGTTTCTCCAGCTTTGATAGGGACAATTAAACAATCACTCAGTGCTGCTGTGATCCCTAGAACCAAACCTAATTTTAGTCAGGAGACGACTAGGAGACAGCTAAATCCTGTTCGCTGGGACTCACTAACCTCCATCCAGGATAGTGGTGAGTTTGGTCCTTTTCTTTGTTGGGTCAAAGGTTTGCTCCTCTCTGGCTGCATGTCTGTCTAACCTACCAAGCACCGTATTCCTTTAGGGCATGTTTCCATCTTGCTTATCTGGTTCCCCTTCTATTCTTTGCTGTGAAATGGAGTTTGGGCTGGTATGTGGAAATTTTATTCCATCTGCAGTAACTCGACCTCAGAGAACCTATTCCTTGTTGCTGGATCCTTACTGTCATTGTCTACCCACCTGTATATGCAAGTACATGCATGAAATTCCATTTGCTCTTTGTCACTGGTTGGTAGGTCTAGTTGCAACTTGTACCATATTCCATTTTCTCCGCCCTTTCCAGAACATCTGCTAAAGTCAAGTATACCATAGCTGGCTCGCTTCCAAGGCCTGGCTAAATTCACTTTACCTTCCCAAATCTTGGCTGCAACTAGGTTCTCCATGTGGTAGGCTCTGGAAGGGTCCTGAGTCCTGGAAAGGGCTGTATGTGTTTTTCAATTCTGTTCACACAGGGAAAATATCCTTCTTTCTGTGTTGAGCATTCAGATGAGGTGCAATTTCCTAATTTTTCCCATTGTGTAGTAAAGGCTGGCCCTGGCCCTAAGCTGCTCTGCTTCCCCAGGGGATCTGCTAACAATTGTGTTGGTATTTTCTCAGATATGTTATCATCTCTGCATTAATTTTCCCTGAAATGTAAGTTCAATTTATTTTTTCTTACTTTTATCATCTAAGTTGATTTTTCTTAGTGGTGGAAAAAGGAGAAACATAGAAATACTCATTGTTGCTCCATGTGATTTTCCCTCAGCTTATTAGCTATAAAAAGCTCACACAAAATGTGAAGTAGAAGTTTGTGATCATTCTCTTTTGCTGTAGAGCCAGGAAATAAACTCTCCAGTTAAAAGTAACTTATGGTGATAAAGGAAAGGAAGCAGGAGGCCAGTTCTTGGGAACATGAAAAAACAAAGGATGAAAAAATTCAGCAGTTTAGGAAGCTGGTTGGAACTAAAAATGGTAGAAATTTACACCACTTCACAGCTCCATTTCCCAAGTTCACTCTCCCTGGCTCTGCAGAGATCTCGGCCCTATGACCCCCAACTTCTGCAAAGGCTTATTATTACCTTGTTGCATTCTCACTGAAAAGCTCTGTCCTGTACTGTGGGGAGATTCAGTAAAGACTTTGGTTTGGAGGCATCCTTAATAACACCACTCCTCACCAAGATCTGACTCTTCTAACTCACAAATGCAGTATCTCAAATTATTCCCATTCTCTCTAAGACTCAAGATAAGGATACTCCCTGGCTTAAAACAATGTGAAAGATTCACATTTACACTAAAATGAAGCTCATACTTTGATATTGTAGTTGTACTACTCTTGACTGATTTACTTAAGTTTTTCTCCCCAACAGAAATTCAAAAGCCTGAAGGAGGGACATTGTTTATTCTCCACTATATCTCCAGTGGTAAATACATATGTGAGGAAGGAAACAAAGAAGAAAGGATTAGCAAATGGAGAAATATGTTTCTTATCCCATTATGAAATGACAGAAGTGAAGACTAAATTGTTTTTGCCTGTGATGTCTGGGGCCAGTGACACTGTCATACATATGTTTACATAATGTGTTGAAACATGGATTCACATGAGTTTTGCAGGCTAAACCAAGAACCAAAATTATGTATAATATTAATTCTTTGGTGATATCTATAGGAATTTTCAGGTAGATGAATGACAGTTGAGAATGCAGCTTCTGTCGTACACGAAGTATAGGCAGTATCTAGTAGGAAAACCAGAAACCAGAATTTAAAATAGGGACTTCGTTTTAATAATGCTGGAAGCTCTGGAAAAGTAAATGGAAAGTGAGGTGGGGAGACTGGAATGGCAAATGGTGACAATGAGAAACAGAAGGGAGAACAGGGTGTTACCCAGAGCCCAGGAAGCCAAGACTGCTTCTAGGCGGGAAATCATGAACTCACACTTACTGTGGATCTTGTAGAAGTGTGATGTTGCCTTCATTGTTGCCATTGGAACTCTGATGCTACTAAATAAATGCTGCTGTGGTTCTAGCACTAATTCTGAAACCAACATTCACCTGGAGTTGTTGCTAGACCCACATTTGCCCAGAAGAGCGCAGACTCCATAGGTGTTGCTCCTGTTGAAAGGTCTGGGGAAAGCAAAACAAAGAAAAAAAGCTTCTTCATTCTGGTATTCTTTTGACTTGTTGTTGTTTACTGCAAGGGTCCCTGCTTGTAGAACCTGACTAGGAGTTAGATGGCAACTGTATGTGGGAAATAAAATTTGTGCTTCTAACCTCCTGAGATACACAGGGAACACTGATGAGTAGAAATGTAGGAGAGAACCAGAGGAGATCACACCTGCACAGTCCACAGCTGTGTTCCTTGGGAGAGTTTCCTACATTTAAAGTAATTTTGTTAGAGTGCTTTTTATTCTTTTTTTTCCCACCACAATGAAACACGGAACCTGGATATTGTTTGGAAAATGGGCTATTTTATAGAGGTAATGTCTTTAGATAGAACAGTCAAAATACTGTATATATTTAGCAGGTCTAATTAATAGGACAGTCTGATACTAAATGAAATAAATCACCCCAGATACCTGGCCTTGAGTGTGAGGGCTGGAAGGGGCTTCTGTAACATTCATATATAATAATGTAGTTTTTCCAGGGGGATTGTGAGGTAGTCTGTCTATTCGACTCTGTTGTATTTTGGAAATCAGAAAGCATCTAGAGTAACCATTTGAAAAAAAATAATTGAAAGCATTCATCAAGTTTGGTGATGTCTCATTTTTAAGGAATAAAATATGGAAGAGAAAGAGACTGAAATAAAAGAAAAGCAAATAATTTTCAATTGATAGTATGTTCATTCTTTATTCAAGATAATGTTTAAAAGAAGTTTACATTGCACCTAAGACACAATTTTGCTAGTATCTCAGGTCCTCAGTTTTCATTTAAAGTCTGGCAAAGCTCTCATTGGGTAACACTAATAAAAGTCTGTCCAATAGTCAGGCAACCCAGGGCAGCGGTAGCAGAAAATGTGGTGGAGCAGTCTTAGGTTCTTCTGTGCTAGGCCTGGACTCCCTGGGATTGCTACAGATAATTTGCTTGCAGTCTCTTCTCAGTCTTTTCCAAATTATTCTTCCTTCTGAGGAAAGAAGGGCTGTTTCATAAACTTATTAATTTCATTAGTATTGTGTTTGTATAAATATAGGTATTGCTTCTACTATCACATTGGTTTCTTCTGAAATGATATCCAAGATTTTAATCTACCCCTTATTACTCATAAGGACACTGAACCTGTTGGACTCTTATTATTTGCTTAGTATTGATGAATGTATCATGGAAATTACCCATCACAATTTGCACTGATTTTAACAGTCCTGATATCTTGTTCTTGTTATACTTGTCCAGGGCCTAATCAAACTAAAGTGAGGCTCATTGAGAATCAAGGATTTTTATCATTAGCTTTCAAGGTGATAACTTGGTTTCCATCTTCATTTTTCAGGGAATTTTCTGGTATGCTTTGGACAGAATTTAGTCTTATGTCTATAGATGAAAGCTTGTCAGACGCTGAACAGGAAGAACTAAAGAGCATAGATACACGGACAGGTTTATCAGATGCATAAAGAGCAAGAGTTTGAATGGAGACAAACTGTGTCTGGCAACTTCATGTTTCATTTTTCTTGTTTTCTTTTTTATCCTCTTGCTTCTCATAAGATGAGCTTGTTGGTTAAAAACTCAGAACTCCAGTTGCCTCAGTTTGAATCTTCTGTATTTAAGGATGTGTAACCTTGGAAAGTAAAGCCCTTTTGTGCCATGAGTACTTTAAAGCAGACATTACAGCA
This sequence comes from Manis javanica, assembly GCF_040802235.1. Taxonomy (NCBI): domain Eukaryota; kingdom Metazoa; phylum Chordata; class Mammalia; order Pholidota; family Manidae; genus Manis; species Manis javanica. Next base: position 61,193,336 of record NC_133161.1, on the reverse strand, counting down.
CATACCTTATAGATTTCTTGTGAAGGTTAAGTGATTAATACTTGCAAAGTTTTTAGAATAATGACAAAGGTAAAATGTAGCTGATTTCCTTTCTATATACCTTGCTCCCTTTCACTTCATTCAGCTGTTACTTCATGATCAACTTAGGCTTCCACTTCATTCATTGCTGTTTTTCCTCCCATTCCTTTCCCTGTGCTTCCCCCTTCTTTCTCCTTCTCTTCATGTGGGTTTTCTTAATCATATTTAAGTGCCCACTCTTCCATTTTCCTTCCCTGCTGTGTCCCCATGCCCCTTCCACTGGCCTCCTCTCCTGTCTCTTCTTTTCCTCTTCCCTTCTCTCGTCTTCCCCTCTTTTTCACTGAGCGCTCTTCTCTGCAGTCACACAGTCCCTAGTCACACTCTCCAGGGCAGTACTCATTTTGTCTTTACAAGGAATCGAAAACGTTTGTCCACCTTGTTCACTACCATGTTGATTGACCTCTGTGGAACACATGTGTTTCCTTGATGAGTGCGAGTGATATGGAAAACCAGAAGGATCAGTGTAGACAGTGTTAAGTGTGCAGGGTCATGATTTTATAGAACTAATCATCAATGATACATGGAATGATACATCAGTGATGGACTAGGAAGCCCAGTCAGTACCCTCACAGGGCATTGATAGGTGTTTTTTATTAAGATTGGTGTATTTCAAAACTGAGGGGAGGGAGCCTTAGAAGGGGAGATTTTGGGGGAGATCATGAACAAAAAATAAATGAATGAAAAACAAGTAATGCATGAGGAGGATGTAAACATATGGCAAGACTAATCTTGGAAATAAGGGGCAAGAAAATTTCTCTGAAATGGGGGGAAGGAAGAAGAGCAGGGATGAAAGAGAACTAGTAGAAATGAAAGGAATTAAGTAGGAGTAGTTTAAGGCTTGATGCCTCAGCTTTCTCAATACATAAATAAGAAAGTCGTTCTCTGAGACAGGAGAGATAAGGCCTGATGGAGCCGTTTTTTGATTTTTAAGTAATGATGATGGCATTTCCCATCTTTTGAAGCAAACTTAGACTTGCTGTGGAATCCATTGATTCTTTAGTGAACAGCCTGGGACACAATAGAGCACAGAGGCATCTCTGAATTTTGCACTGCAGCTGTTGGGCACCTTAAAGGTGAGCTCAGCTATAGGGGCCAAGTCACAGTACCTGGGCAGTGGAAAAGCCCATTCACCTTCTGCCAGAGTATATTTGGCATCCTTAAGAGAAGATCTGTGTTGTGTTTAAGGTTGAGAAGGCTCCTTACGTGATCCTAATCAACAGTTTTATCATAATATAACCTCGAAAGACCTATTTTGACTATTTTTTATCACTTGGTAAAGACATTACACAGTCTGTTACATTTTGTGTTACTCTCTTTTTATTTTTTTGCACCTGTGTTACCAGGATTTAAAATGTAACTTTATAAAGCTCCAATTCTTTTGCCGAGAGAAAAGAGAAGCTGAATTAAGAAACTTTCTCATCTTCAGTCATGGCATCTAGACTTCCTTGTTTTTCTTTTGGTAGAGGAAAGGGCACTTTTTCTCTCTTCTTGTGTCAACTAAGCTTAGATGAAAAAAAGATTCTGTTAGCCAAAAAAAAAAAAATTTTCTTGGCACCAATATTTTGGAAAAATTAAGGAAAGATGAGATAGCTAACTGCAGATCATTTTTTAAAAGTTTTAGACTATGGAAAATCCTTTACCCCACTCCAAGCACTTGAATTTGTTTGATGATATTTAACTTATCAGCTTCTCCCAGTAATTAGTAACAGCAAAACTTAACAAAAATTAACCATATCCTTCCTGCTATAAGGATGGTCCTGCCTTCCAGTTTTCAACACATCACTATTTTCTAGTGTGAGGTGAATGAGGACAATGCTGATAACTCGATGAATTAACACATACTCATCAAGTCCAGGTACCTTAATCATTTCTCTTTTTATTTTCTAAATCATTTCTTAAATTCACCAGGTTTATGAATGTCCTGTCAGTGGTTATCATTTGACTTCTTAATTGTAAGCATCTGATAAACTTTTCTTTGTGCATAGTATATTGTTAAAGAGAATCTGTTGGTTGCATTGAATAGAAACATGCTCAGGGATCTCCAAGGTCAATGGATTATTATAAGGATGCAAGAGCTACAGCTACAGCCAACAAAGATAAGCTAGGCCTCATGGCTGATATTTTTTTAACTGTATAGGTGAGAAATATGGAATTAATTTAAATTTGTCAGCAACATACTGTAACTACTGTTTCTGTTTCTTAGAAAAAGCAAATCGGTTTTTATGAGGTGGGGAGACAAAAACTAACAGGCTTCTTGACTAAAGATAAATATTCAGTGTCCTTTTGAAATCAGTATGTTCAGGGCAATAAGGTATCACATTACTTCGCACAGCAAGTTAGCCTGTGTTCAGTGTGGGCTTAGGTAGTATCTCTGAATTATGTGTTGCATCCGGTTTGGGGATTGTACTCTGGGTGGAGATGACAGATAACGGTCCCAGAACATCTTGGCTGGTGGGTCCAAACCTGAACAAATACTGCTTGGAGTGGTGTTCTCAGTGACTCTGGGAGCAGTCCTATCAAATGTCCACTCTGAGGTTGTTCTCTTTGGCATTCACGTCCCTAAGCATTCTTTGTTAAACCATTATCTGATTTAACCAGCTTTTCAAGAATTAACATGGGAGAAGCAGTGTGGCAAAAAAAACAGCAAAAAGTCTGCTGGAGCTAGTTATGATATGATAAATGAAACTATTTTTGCCATCACTCATGTCTACTTGCAGAGCACTCAGGGGGAATCACAGGTCTAGAGAAGTGACCATTTTGAATGTTTCTTGAAGGTAAAAACAACTTTCTGGTGGGCTAATGTAATTCATTTTTCAAGCATTTCCAAAAATTATTTGCTGAAGAAACTTAGTACTGTGTTTCCTGCATGTCACATGATGGGACCTCAAGGGCCATTACATTTAGGTATCAAGAATGACATGACAAATAGGACTTAATGTTGGAGTCACAGTTTGTGACATCAGAGGATGTTTTAATTAAAGTTTGAGTTTATCTGTAATGTACTATTTACCCAAACAATTCAACTTAAATATTAGCATAACAGTGCCTCAAAATATGCTTGACTTTGCTTTATATTAATGGAACTGCTTCAATATATTATGTTTCAATATTCATGCTAGTTTAACCATTGGAAGATTTCTCTTTCTACCGTATTACTAATAGTTAAGAGGAACTACTGTTGCCTTTGAAACTGAAGTGTGATTATTGCAATGAAAAAGATTTTCATGGTATGTTTTTATGAGTTATTCTTTTTTGCTTTCTTGAGTAAGAAATCATTTTATTTTCTTGGTGTCTTGCTTAACATCAATGTTCCCAGCATCTAGTTTTCTGTTTCTCTTGGGGATTTTTTTTTATGCATCTAGCTAATTTTCTCTCACCAGTGGATATTATGTCAGAGAATCCACAGATTTTTTAAATAAGCAAGAGAGACACTTCAATCTTGTAAACATATTTTAGTATTATGTCCTTTATAAGAAATATATAACTTTATAATTTATATATTTTTTTCTTTTTTACATTTATTAAAGTGTCATTAATATACAATATCATGTTGGCTTCAAATGTACATCACATTGGTTCAACAGTCCCCGTGATCAACTTATATTGTGATTGTGAATCATTGTGCCCCTTTATCCTCCTCCTTTCCAACCCCTGCACCATCCCAACCCCTCTCCCTTGGTGACCACTAGTCACTTCTCAGTGTCTATGATACTACTATTTTGTTCTTTCTGTTTTGCTTTGTTTCTATATTCCACAAATAAGTGAAATCATGGGATATTTGACTTTCTCTGCCTGGCTTATTTCACTGAATATAATACCCTCTAAATCCATCCATGTTGTTGCAAATGGCAGGATTTCTTTTCTTTTTATGGCTAAATAATATTCCATTGTATATATGTACCACATCTTCTTTATCCATTCATCTATTGATGGACACTGTATTCTTATATTTTGACTTAGTTCTCTTGATTTAAAGGGAGGATTTAATATTTTTTACTTTATATTAGAGCAGGTTCTGAAATGTGAAATTTATTTAATTTCATTGTTACATGGACATTAGCATGACTGGATAACCAAAGATATGTTCTGAAAATTAATATGTATTAAATATCTATTCAAAAGTAATGTTCAAAATTAGGAATACCTACCTTCATGGCCACTTAAGATTATTAATGGTTCTCATACTTCAGCTATTAGAATCATTGCAGCAATTTCCCATTGAGAAAAAGGAGTTTAAAGGAAAATTGTGAAGTAAAAGAAAAAAATTATCATACTCAAAGACATATTTTAAAATTTGTATTAGAAATACTTGTTCCTTCATTTTCACTTTGAGAGTGTCTCACTCTAATCAATTCCCACAGGACCACCAAAGTAAATGTCAGCTATGCTTAAAAAAAAAGCTAGTGAATTTGTTTAGCTTTTATGCTTCAGCGTGGGAATGGTTATTGAATGGGGCAAAGTTACTGAGACTCTTTGCAGGGGCGGGGATGGCTCCAGGCTGGCAGGTAGAGCTTTGGAAGGCACCACCGTGGGTGTCTGGGCACCCTGGGAGGTAACAGATGCCCAAGACATTGGAGTGAGACCACAGAACTGCAATAGGGGAGGGACATTTGATGCTTCTGTTATTTCCTTATGGAGAAAAGGCAGCTAGTTAATTTAGTTAATAAAAATGCTGGGTTCCTCATCATAAGCCCACAAGTTAGGAAGCCCTTTCTCAAACTATCTTACTAACTAGACCTAGTTCAAAGAACTCCTTATCCTGGTATCCTGAACTTATCTGCAACTGAGTTTGACTCTATCATGCTAGAGGCAGAGATATTGAGCAGTAAAACTAGTGGAGGAAAGTCTAGATTTTGGAGGCAAACAGATACTAGTTTACATACTATCTCTGTATGTACTCGGTGTGTACAAATTGCTTACATGTTTAGAGGTTCAGTTCTTTATGTGAAAATACCTGTATCTTAAGTGTATTTCAGATTGAAATTCTGAATTTAATGATCTAGTGGAGTATTTAGTACATAAAGATTCTCAGTAAGTGATAGCTGTTTTTATTTCCCATAGAATCTTCAAACTTAATGTCTCAGCTTGCAGCCTGAGTTGCTCTAGCCTATTCTTAAAAGCCAGAAAAATCCCTTCTGAAGGCTGCTGTACCAATATGTAGTGAATTTTCAAGGCTCAAATGTGAAGGTGAATGTGAATATGTTTTGTAAATAGTAGAATGTTATATCAGCAAATCTGAAAATGGGTTGCACGGAATTATTAAGAAGCCTACTAATAGTTGCTCCTCAAAAGAAGATTTTGTAATTAGATAAGCCAAGAAACACATACTTTAAGACATTTTAGAGATGTTCTTATGTCACTACAATTTCTGGAGATCTTAACAAAGGATGGTTAGAACACATAGCATTTCCCAAAGATTTTTGACCATGAAGCTTTTGTTTTTTTGAGGCTTCTTATAACTACTCTCTAGGAAAGAAGACTCTGAAGTAAATGTGCTTATAATTACTGTGAAGAAAAGAAACACAGTTCTTTCCAAATGCATTTAAATCATGCCTTTCTCCTGCTAGGGGCACTGTGATCCATTAAGAAGAGCACTGTAGAAACCAGATTTTAACACAGAGACTCTAATGTTCATGTAAACATTAGTTTTTAAAATATTATTGAAATGCTATATGTCACTATTACAGCAGAATAAAAAGAACATCTTTATCCAGGTTTGAGAATTTCTGATGGAATTAAATTTCATTGCATTGCCTCCTATAAGAATATTCCTGCTGATTATAGGGAGAAAACAAGACAAAAGATGAAGGAAATCTATTTCTAAATGACAAGGTCATTTTCTTAAACACATCATTGTTCTCATTGTCATGGCAAAGAATAATATATATTTTTTAGTGCTTTGGAATAATGTATATTACATGTTTCTACTTATATTTTGTGTGACTTAGCACAGTTAACATTTACTGTCATCTGAATGTAATAATCTTTATTCTTATGGAGAGGTAGGGAAAATTTGGTCACTACGTAATTTTAAAAACCACTCTTCAGACACCCATTGTTTTTCTAGGAAAGTCAGGAACAGAATTTGATTCTTAATTCTGCATGTTATGTGTTATCCATTAAATTAGGATATTGGATTTGACACTTTAGAGGTTCTGTCCACACTTACATGTGACTCCAGAGAACAACAAATATTACTACGAGTTCTTCAAATACATTGTGATAATCACAATTGTGTATTGGTGGTACCAGGGCCTCTGGGGATATTTGATACTTTGGAAGGGAAAAGCAGCAAAGGAAGATAGCCTCAAGACATAAAAACAAAAAAATCCCCCCTTCAACAAGAAAATAGGGACATTGGTCATTTCAGGGTTATAGCCTATTGAATTCATGCAGATCAACACAATAGTCCAGCTGGAAACTATTTTTTCCACACAGTCCCTCTCAATGAATAGCCTTTTCTATCCTGGGATTGATAGTTTATTTTATAATAATTCATTCTGTCACAATGGTTATGTTATTCTTACAATAATCACTCTATTAGCACAAAATGATAGCCTGGGAAAAGGGATACCATGGAAGCTATGGTTATGAGTTATACATATCTGCCTTAAATCCTAATCTGGTCAGTATTATAAATTTTGCCCTAAAGCAAATTTAGGGCTCTAAAAATCTTCCTTATTTAGATTCCTCTGATGTCTGACTTGTATAGTTAATACAGCTGTAACACTCTTGGTAGCAAGGATATTTCCTTATTTATGTTTCAAAATTTCTAGTTCTTCATTTTGAAGATGCAGAACATAAACTTTGGATTGGGACAAAACCTAAGCAAAATAGATGGTTCAGAAGACATGGTTAATTTTACAAGATTTTAACCTTGCTAAATGAGCAAAAACAACAACAACAAAAAACAAAGCCAGGCCGAGAAACAGGCCTCCTGTGGGATTTAGTTGAGATGAAGATCTGCAGTTTGTGGCAACTGCCAGAGCACGAGAACACAGGCCAAGCCCAATGCCAGTTACCATCTGCACCAGTTCATCCAGTGTAGAAGAGAGGCAAGAGGAAACAGCCAGTTAGGAGAATACATCTGTGGATACCTGAAGAGCAGGAGCCGTCCATACACGTGGAGGCATTGAGGCTGATATCTTAAATCATTTTCATATCAATATATGATGTCTAAGATGATCAGGATCTTTGCAAGAAAATTAATGAGGCAGAATGATTTCCCATAGGTACTTCATTAGAATTGTCTATTGTCCTGAATGTCCAATAAATGCTAACTCCTTCCTGGGCACCAGGGTAATGATTTGTGAAGTACTTGGATCCATGAGATTAATGAGATTAATCACTAGATCTCATTATTTGCATTCATATGTTTCCAAATCAATTTGCTTCTGGTTAAAAATGTTTTCAAGAAATTCCTTAAGACCTAAATAAAATATGCAAAGGATTTATGTAAAAGAACCAAACCATACTTGTGGCTTTATTAACTTAGCTTGACCATGTATGTCTGGGTATATTTTTATTAGTATACAAATCTTGGGTATACTGTTGGTGAAGACACAGTTTGCTATCCATATTGCATTATTATAGATAAATTTTGTTTCTGGGCTTTCAGGCATTTGCATCTGTCTTAGTCTATTCTGGTGTGATAACAAAATACTGCAGACTGGGTAGCTGCTAACCAAAAATTTATTTCTCAAAGTTCTGGAAGCTGAAAGTCCCAGATCAGGGTGCAAGTGTGGTTTGGTGGGTGACTTCTTCCCAATTGCAGTCTTGACTGTGTATCCTCACATGGTGGAAGGGATGGAAGAGCTCTCTGGGTACTCTTTTATAAGGGCATTTATCTCATTCATGAGAGCTCTGCCCTCATAACCTCCCGAGACCCCACCTCCTAATACCATCATATTAGGCATTAAGATTTCAACATATGAATTTGTGGAGAGGGGACACAAACCTTTACACGATACAGCATCAAACACTCAGGACAAACCCATAGCCTCTTGCTTGCCTGATTCCTCTCTATTGCATCCTAGTATTATAGTATCTCATTTTGCTTTTTTATTTCATGCTATGTGATCATGTGTTAAATGTCTTCCATCTCCAGTACTGAGAGAGAAGACCATTTACCTTCTTTAAAGAAAAAATGAATAGTCTCAAAACTTATAACTTTGAAAGAAATAATCCTGGGGGATATATGAGGGGAGGAGGGAATGAATGAACTAGAATTTGTTTTGCTTTATCCCTGGCTTTTTCTTCTACCACAGTCAAAAACAGGCTGTCCCCAAGAAGGTAAATCACCTTTCTTAAGCTCTTGGTCATGTGTGGTCTAGAACTCCTGTTTTTGGTTCCCCTTAGTGCTACTGAAAAAGGCTACAACTTCCAAGAAAACATTGTTAATTCCATAGGAAAACAAAAATAATGAACTTGAAGAACTTGAAAAACATGAAACGTCTTACCAAGTAGAGGTTCATGAATTTACTAAACTAGGTATTTTCAGGTAGCTGTGTAAATTTGTTCATTATTTGACTGGGAACTCTGTTCTTGATGTGAACTTATTTTCTCCAGGAAAGTAAGCATATTTTGACCTAGAATTTGGGAGTTGTCTCTCAGATAGCTTAACACTTTTATTCAAAGCAGAGAGTTGCCAACTCTGTCAGCTACCAAAGATTATTTTCTGCTTTTACATAAATTTCTCTCAGACACATCTTAATGAGAAGTAATTATGTAATAGGCATTGAAAATATATTAGTTAGGCCCAATACACAGACACACAGACACACAGATACACACACACATTACTGATTTAAAGTTGAGAGTCTGTTGAGGGGGGTTGAAAATTAATTGTGCTATCTTAAATGTGCATTATGAAAAGAGAAGTATAATACAGTGGGAGACAGCAGGAGAATTACTAAATCTAGTATAGATCCTCTTTTTCTTTCTCATTTTGATAATTTGTATTTATACTCTCTTTTCTTGCCCATTTTGCTGGGGATTTATCAGTTATATTTCATCTTTAAAAAACCTCACCTTATTGGTTTCATTGATTTTCTATATTACTTTTCCCCATTGTATTTAATCATTTTATCTGTTTTTGTTTTCTTTTTTACTCTACTTACTGTGAGTTTAATTTGCTCTTCATAGTTTAATTTTTAAGCTATATTCTTGGTTTATTTTAAAATGGTTTGTCTTATCTAATATTTAGGGCGGTAAATTTCTTTCTAAGCACTGCTTTCATTATTTCCCACAAATTATGACATTAGGTTATCATTATCATTAGTTAAAATATTCTCTAATTTCCCTTGTAAGTTCTTCATTAAGTTATTTAATGCTTATAAGGACATAGCTTTGTTCCCCAAAAGATTAGTTAGGAATTTTGTAGTTATATATTCGTTATTGTTACTGATTTCTAATTTATTTTTGCCTTTGCTGAATGATTTTCTCACTTACTATATAGAATTCTTTTTTTTTCACTGTTTCCCTTTTTTTAAATTAAGGTATCATTGATATACACTCTTATGAAGGTTTCACAAGAAAATCAATGTGGTTATTACATTCACCCTTATTATCAAGTCCTCCCCCATACCTCATTGCAGTCACTGTCCATCAGTGTAGTAAGATGCCACAGAGTCCCTATTTGTCTTTTCTGAGCCACACTGTCTTCGCTGTGACCCCACACACGCCATGTGCACCAATCATGATACCCCACAATATCCTTCTTCCCCTCTCCCGACCCAACCTCCCACACCCATCCCCTTTGGTAGCCACTAGTCCCTTCTTGGAGGCTGTGAGTCTGCTGTTATTTTGTTCCTTCAGTTTTGCTTTATTGTTATACTCTACAAATTAGGGAAATCATTTGCTATTTGTTTTTGTCTGCCTGGCTTATTTCACTGAGCATAATACCCTCTAGCACCATTCATGTTGTTGCAAATGGTAGGATTTGTTTCTTTCTTATGGCTGAATAATATTCCATTATGTATATGTATCACATCTTCTTTATCCATTCAGCTACTGATGGCCACTTAGGTTGCCTCCATATCTTGGCTATTGTAAATAGTGCTGCAATAAACATAGGGGTGCATATGTCTTTTTGAATCTGAGAAGTTTTTTTCTTTGAGTTATTTCCTAGGACTGGAGTTCCCAGATCAAATAGTATTTCTGTTCTTAGTTTTTTGAAGAACCTCCATATTGCTTTCCTCAATGGTTGAACTAGTTTACATTCCCACCAGCAGTGTAGGAGGGTTCCCCTTTCTCTGCAATTTTGCCAGCATTTGTTGTTCCTAGTCTTTTCTATGTTGGCCATCCTAACTGGTGTGAGGTGATATCTCACTGTGGTTTTAATTTGCATTTCCCTGATGATTAGCGATGTGAAGCATCTTTTCATGTGTCTGTTGGGCATCTGAATTTCTTCTTTGGAGAAGTGTCTGTTAATGTCCTCCGCCCATTTTTTAATCAGGTTATTTGCTTTTTGGGTGTTAAGTTCTTTGTATATTTTGCATGTTAACCCCTTGTCGGATATGTCATTTACAAATATATTCTCCCATACTGTAGGATGCCACTTTGTTCTGCTGATGGTGTCCTTTGCTATACAGAAGCTTTGTAGCTTGATATAGTCCCATTTGTTCATTTTTTATTTTGTTTCCCTTGCCCAAGGAGATGTATTCAGGAAAAAGTTGCTCATGTTTATATTCAAAAGATTTTTGTCTATGTTGTCTTCTAAGAGTTTTATGGTTTGATGACTTACATTCAGGTCTTTGATCCATTTTGAGTTTACTTTTGTGTATGGGGTTAAACAATAATCCAGTTTCATTCTATTGTATGTAGCTGTCCAGTTTTGCCAACACCAGGTGTTAGTGGGGCTGTCATTTCCCCATTGTATGTCCATGACTCTTTTATTGTATATTAATTAACCATATATGCTTGGATTTATATCTGGGCTCTCTAGTCTGTTCCATTGGTCTATGGGTCTGTTCTTGTGACAGTACCAATTTATCTTGATTACTGTGGCTTTGTAGTAGAGCTTGAAGTCAGGGAGCATAATACCCCCACTTTAGTCTTCCTTCACAGGATTGCTTTGGCTATTCGGGGTCTTTTGTTGTTCCATATGAATTTTAGAACTATTTGCTCTAGATTGTTGAAGAATGCTGTTGGTATTTTAATAGGGATTGCACTGAATCTGTAGATTGCTTTAGGCAGGATGGCCATTTTGACAATATTAATTCTCCCTAGCCAAGAGCCTGGGATGAGTTTCCATTTGTTAGTATCCTCTTTAATTTCTCTTAAGAGTGTCTTGTAGTGTTCAGAGTATAGGTCTTTCACTTCCTTGGTTAGGTGTATTCCTAGGTATGTTATTCTTTTTGATGCAATTGTGAATGGAATTGTTTTCCTGATTTCTCGTTCTGCTAGTTCATCATTAGTGTATAGGAGTGCAACAGATTTCTATGTATTAATTTTGCATCCTGCAACTCTGCTGAATTCAGATATTAAATCTAGTATTTTTGGAGTAGATTCTTCAGGGTTTTTTATGTGCAATATCATGTCATCTGCAAACAGGGACAGTTTTACTTCTTCCTTGCCAATCTGGATGTCTTTTATTTCTTTGTGTTGTTTTATTGCTGTGGCTAGGACCTCCAGAACTATGTTGAATAAAAGTGGGGAGTGGGCATCCTTGTCTTGTTTCGATCTTAAAAGCTTTCAGCTTCTCACTGTTAAGTATGATGTTAGCTGTGGGTTTGTCGTATATGGCCTTTATTATGTTGAGGTACTTGCCCTCTATACCCATTATTTTCAGAGTTTTTATCGTGAATGGATGTTCAATATTGTCAAATGCTTTTTCAGCATCTACAGAGATGATCATGTGGTTTTTGTCTTTCTTTTTGTTGATGTGGTGGATGATGTTGATGGATTTTCGAATGTTGTAGCATCCTTGCATCCCTGAAATGAGTCCCAGTTGATCATGATGGATGATCTTTTTGATGTATTTTTGAATATGGTTTGCTAACATTTTGTTGAGTATTTTTGCATCTATGTTCATTAGGGATATTGGTCTGTAATTTTCTTTTTTTGTGGTATCTTTGCCTGATTTTGGTATTAGAGTAATGCTGGCCTCATAGAATGAGTTTGGGAGTATTCCTACCTCTTCTACTTCTTGGAAAACTTTAAGGGGGATGGGTATTATGTCTCCACTAAATATTTGATAAAATTCAATGGTGAAGCCATGTGACCCAGGGGTTTTGTTCTTAGGTAGTTTTTTGATTACCAGTTCAATTTCATTGCTGGTAATGATCTGGTCAGATTTTCTATTTCTTCCTAGGTCAGCCTTGGAAGGTTGTATTTTTCTAGAAAGTTGTCCATTTCTTCTAGGTTATCCAGTTTGTTAGCCCTATATAGAATCTTAGTTGGCAGTTTTTTAGTTTCTTTTATTCTTCCTTTCAAACCTCAAAAAAATTTTGTTTTTACTTTTGACCTTCATTCTTTCAATTGAGAAACCAACAGTCATTATTTTTGCTGTGTTCTACATCATATGTCTAGGTTCTCATTGCTTTTAGGAATTTTTCTTTATTTTTGACTTTAGGCAGATTAATTATGATCTATCAATGTTTTATTTCTTCTGCTTAGGTTTTATTGCTTTTTTTCCTGGCATTTTAAAAAATTAAATTTGGAAATGTTTTGTCCAGTATATCTTTGAGTATTTTTGCTGTTCCTACCATTCTATTTTCTCTTTACAGACACCAATTATGTCAGACAATATGATGTTGTCCAACTTTAATATTGAATTTTTTCCATTTTCTTCTCATTACTTCAGTTGTATTTTTTTGGTCTGTCATCAAGTTCACTCATACTTTTGTCATCTTATCTCTGCTATATTTAGAATATTACATTTTGATTCTATAATTTCTGTATAGGTCTGTTTTTTTTTTTTGAGAGGGCATCTCTCATATTTATTGATCAATTGGTTGTTAACAACAATAAAATTCTGTATAGGGGGGTCAATGCTCAATGCACAGTCATTAATCCATCTCAAGCCTAATTCTCATCAGTCTCCAATCTTCTGAAGCATAACGAACAAGTTCTTACATGGTGAACAAATTCTTACATAGTGAATAAGTTCTTACATGGTGAACAGTACAAGGGCATTCATCACAGAAACTTTCGGTTTTGATCATGCATTATGAATTATAAACAATCAGGTCAAATATGAATATTTGTTTGATTTTTATACTTGATTTATATGTGGATCCCACATTTCTCCCTTTATTATTATTATTATTTTTATTTTTAATAAAATGCTGAAGTGGTAGGTAGATGCAAGATAAAGGTAGAAAACATAGTTTAGTGTTGTAAGAGAGCAATTGTAGATGATCAGGTGTGTGCCTGTAGACTATGTGTTAATCCAAGCTAGACAAGGGCATTAAAACATCCACGGATGCAGAAGATTTCTCTCAAAACAGGGGGGGTGAGGTTCTAAGCCTCACCACTGTTGATCCCCAATTTCTCACCTGATGGCCCCCCTGTGACTGTGCCTGTCTTAGGTTGTTCCTCCCTTGAGGAATCTTACCCGTCTCTGGCTAACCAGTCATCTTCCGGGGCCATACAGGGAGATGTAAAGTTGGTAAGTGAGAGAGAAGCCATATTGTTTGCAAAGGTTAGCTTTTTACTTCTTTGCAGATTTATGCCCTGTGGTTTCTATGCCCAGCACTTGTCTCGAGGTATCTTTACCACCTGGAGGAATTATGATGCTTGGTAAATTCGATATGAGGCATGAATTCTATTTAAGGGTTGTAATTAGGAAGGAAGAAGAAAGCTATAGAGGTAGCATATGGAAGAAAACATGGGAGGATTGATTATTTCTTTGACATATCTTCTTGTAGAGTACCTTAAGCATGTATAGATTTTAAACTACTAACTAACTTGCACACACATATTAACATAATAGGAATACGGTGACATAAACTAAGCAAATCTATTATTACCAGCCATCTCCAGTGAAGCCAAGAAAACCAGTTAGGCACCCTAGGCATTTGTGAGAATTTGTCTATGATATGATGGATATTGTCCAATAGGTCTTTTTTTATAGTTTCCATTTCTATGCTAATATTCCCTATCTGTATATCCTTTGTGGTCATATTTTTATTTACATTTTTGAACATTTCCAAAGTAGGCACTCTAAAGTCCTTGTTTGTTTATTATAACATCTCTTTTATCTCAGGGTATGTTTCTCTTGACTGATTTTAATTTTGAACATGCTTCCATTCTCTTACTTCTTCACATGCTTTGTAATTTTTATTGGATTATCTACATTGTAGACAATATGTTGTAAACCCTCTGGATTCTGTCTTCTCTTGTATCATGTTTTATGGTTTTCAAGCAAACAGTTATGTTTCTGGCTGATCTTTGTCAGTCTGTAGAACTTTGCTTTCACACTTTGTTAAGGCAGGTATGCTTCAGTATTGACATAAGGGTAAGGAAAAGCTCTTAACACTAGTACTCAACATTTACTTTGAAGTTGTGACTCTTTTAGAATTTCTGTAGAAAACATGAGAAACTTAGTAAGCTTCTCTAAGTTAGTATGACTCGAAATCTGCAGTTTCCTTTTGGGTAGGGAACAGCATCTGAGATAACTGTTCATTTTTTCAGACTTCTTAGTTGCTTTCTAGTAGATTTGTTGAAGTCCCCCTTAAACAAATGCATATCAGGAATTAGCCAATGATAAGAGGGATATACAGATACCCATCTGGGAGCTCCATTCTCTGAAGTTCCCTTATTTATTGTATTTTTCATTTTTACTTGTCAGTCACTCTGGCAACCCAAAATTTCATCCATGACACCTCAGGCTAGCAAAATTGCAGCTTTTTGCCTTGATTCTCCTTGAATCAATGTCTTAGAATTACCCTCAGGGATAAAAGAACATATACATGACTATTATTCAGGAGAGTTCCATTTTTCAAGAGTTGAATGTTGAATTCACTCAGGTTTCTGCCTATTTTGTTTATTTTCTAGTGCTTTTAGGCCTTAACTCCCACTCCCATCTAAGATTACATATATTTTATTAGTGGGAAACTGAGTCTACTAGAAGCCACTCCACAAGTTCTGGAGCCAGAAGATGCTTAAGGAATTAATTTCTGTGCTTGACTTCCTCAACATGCCAGTGTATCCCAGTAACCTACACTTGCATCAAAGGCTTCACTTTTTCTTCTCACTTGTTCACATCCTCCTAACCTGTGTCAGGCCTGTTTCTTCTTTAGTTGTGCCTGAGTCAGGTATCTGACTTTTAGGTATGGAAATTGCCTATTGTCTGCCTGTTTATGAGAGGCTTTTTCATGAAAGGCTTATTTTAGTTTCAGATTCAGCTCGTCAAGTCTTCCTTGCATTCATCACTCATTGATAGCTCCAAAGAGCTATCTTCTATCTGAAATCTTCTAACTAGAAGGAGAAATGCTATGCTTTCAGTTTAAAGAAAATTTTTACAGATTCAGAAATTCAGGTTGGCAGCAATTTCAATTAGCATTTTAAAGAAATGATTATATTGTCTTCAGATTTTCATATATTTAGAGAAAAGTCAGTTGTCACTCTTTTGTTTCATGGCAGGAAATGTTGTGCGTTTTTTTTCCTGTTTTTTCAGATTGTCTTCTTCCTTTCTGATTTTCAGAAGTTTCACTGTGAGGTGTTTTGATGTGGTTTTCTCTGTTATTATATTCGATTTTGTAGCATCATTTGAATAATGGCTTCATGTCTCCCATGGTTATGGAAATCCTCAACCTTTATCTCATTATGTACTGCTCTGATACCTTCACATTTGTGAACTTCAATTACACTTCAATAGATTTTTCTAGTATATTACATATATTTTTCAGACTCTGCTACATTTTCCATACCCTTTTCTCTTTATATTGCAGTAGATATTTTCTGTTTCTATTTCATCCAGTTCCAGTTCAACAATCTTTCTTTTGGTTTTTACTTAGTTGTTTCTTAATGTACAGTTGGGGATCCCAGTAACTATTTTCTTGTTCCTGATCCTCAATAATGTTTTGTTTTGTTTTGTTTGGTTACTCATACCAATAATTCCACAAAGTATACAAGCTCAAATCATTTTTGTAATCCTTATTCCTCATATCTAGTTCAATATTTTGTGCATCTTTTCTGTTTGTCTCTATATTGAGTGTGTTCCTCATTTCTATTTCTATTACTTTATTAAATATCCTTATTTTACATATTTGTTCTATTAAAATAGCCCAGTGGGTGTTATTCATTATTCAAATAAATTATTTCACCTCTCCAATCTATTCTACATAAGCCAGCATATAAATTTTATTAATATATGTCACTTTGTCAAAAACCTCAAAATTTTCCCAGAGACTAAATCTACATAAAAAAACATTTTTCCTCCTTAAGCATCCTTTTGTTAAAGAATGACTAATGGATAAGTCCAATGTATAAAATAGATAAAATATACCTGCTGCAGTGAGATTGGATACTGGAAGTTCTCTTCTTTAGGGCTCATTAAGGCACCAGTTAAAATCACCCAATCTTGGTGATAGAGGAAAAATTCTTTAGCATTGTTTTAGTATTGTCTACAACCTGCTTACATGCTATTTGGCTATCGTATTTCCCAATATTTATTTATATAAGCAGCTTTGGCATCACCAGGACCTACTGAGTAAGAGTCTTCATTTTAACATTGTTGTGTGAGAAGCATTGTGAATGACCCCTATACTCTAGATAAGGTTTGCTCCTATTTTCTAAGTGTTAATCATTTATCCTATTTGTTGCAGTGACCTAATTATTTTTCTGCCTATCATGAGCCCTTAGTTTATACAACTCATAATATTCATTATATGTTATATTTTGATTATGTACATTCATATTACAACTAGTAGACCATGATTTTCTTTAGTTGAGAATCATATCCCTTCCAAGTTGTTGTCACCCATAATGTCCAACACAAAGTTCTCTATGAAGATTCACTAATTTTTGTTGAATGAATGGGACACTGGTCAGGTTCAGAGTTGAGTATTAATTATATAACATGCATTATTTTGTTTTACTACAGTGTTTTAAATGAAGTATAGAATTTCATTGTGAGTATGTAATATCATCCCATGGTTTCTACTAGCATTTTGATAAAAATCATTCCTAAATCCACATTTCTAATTCTCAGCCCCATGAATCCAGACCCCTATTTTCAACAGTCTTCCCTGTTGAAATCACCCTTGGTAAATAAGGAAGTTAATCTGTTGCTTCCTTAATAATTCCTGACTGTTGCTGCCACTATGTGCAGATAGTAAACCAGGAATCTCTGAATGATAAGAATCAAGAGCTCACTTGTATGAAAACTATAGTTCCAGTCTTGAGAATGAATTTATATACACTATTGTTTAAGCATTTCCACTTAATTTTTTTTTGCTGTACATCTCTTTAAGACAGATTTTATGTTCAAATCCTGTTTGTGATTGCCAAATTCCCAGTTTTTTTTGCTTTAATATGTTGAGCATAGGAATACAGGGGTTGTCTTTCAAAAACATAGACTCTTATGTTTCATTTGTTAAGAAACCCATGAAGTCGCTTTAGAAAATTCCTAAAATCTTCATTTTCTTTCACGATCTAGTCCTTAATTAAATGATTTCTCCTAAAACCATTCACATTTGCATATTCACAATGGGCACATACTAAACATTTGTCCTATGAAAATTAAGAGCAATTTATAGAGTGTGCTATGCACTTTCAAATCTCCATTCCTTAGCAATTTTTATTTCCTCCACCAAAAATTTTCTTTCCTAAAAATTTTGTCTATTAAGATCCCTCCAACTTTCCAATATCCAGTTAAAATGCTTTGTGAAACCTTGGCCAATTTCTCAAGTTAAAATTAACTATTCCTTCATCTATGTTATTTTTTTTTAAAGCTTCCTTGCAAGGAAGAAATTATTTTTATTAAGACTTTACAGTACTATTAACTGAGAGCCACTTTAAGTTTTACAGAGCTTACCTCAAAAACAATCATGGATAGATATATTAAATTATCTAATTGGTGTCTTTTGGGAGGTAGAAACTATCATTATTAAGTGCTTGCCAGATAAAGTAGATTGCAGGTGTTTTGCATTCATTATAAAATACTTATCCTTGTAATAACATTGTAATGTAAACGTCTACTTTTCAGATGAGAATATTAAAGGACTGAGAAATGTTTATTTCTGTTAATCAGTATTTTAAGATATTAAGCAAGCAATCTGTTGAGTTATATCCTTTATTAACTGAAGCATAACAAATGTATTTTGCCAGTTAAATATAGAACCATGTTTAATAAACTAGCCAAGTATTTCCTTAATTACCTGGGATGAAAGTGGTTTAATAAATGGTGTCAGAGTCATGATCGAATGAATTATACCTGATGGCAAAAGCCATATTCTTTTGAGGAAAATCATTCTCTATCTCTAAGCTGAGATGAATCATAAATATGGAACTGCTTACAAGTCTGTATAGTAAATGCGCTTTGTTTCTTTTTATATCAGTGTTCTCAAAATTCTCTTTGTCTTCTTATTCTCTCCCATGGAGTTGTGTTTAACCCACCATTATAGTTTGAGTTTATTTTAAATAATTTTACTGAGTTCATACCCCAACATTTTCATACTCATTTAGCTAGCTTCCATTTTTTATTGTCACTCAGGTTTTTTGCTTTTATATATGAATAGCTATTCTTCTTTTTACTCATATTTGTTTTCTTTGATATAGTCAAATACTGATTACATGTGAATTTTTTTACAAAGCACAGAACTGAGGATGAAAAATAAAATTAAATAAGGCTTCCAACTTTGAAGAGGTCATTTTCAAGTTAGGATAAATGTGTATGAAGATTGTTGTTCAGGGATCCTTAAGACCACATTTTGATCAATAATTAAATAAAAGCTATTCACACAGAGCTTGCTATAACAAGAGAGTCAGCCAGCTTCACTTACCTTAATCAACCCTCAGAGGCAGGGAGAGAAGTCTAAGAGATTTATAATGTAAAAAAGGGAAGGCTTGATTAAAGGTTTTGGCATGGGGAAGCTGGAAGCAGGCTATGTAAAAGATGCATCCTATGTGATTAGTTAGGGTCACATATTTTGCTTTCTCTAGTTTGTCCTCAGGTAGATGTAGGGCCAAAAATTAGGGAAGCTGGCAGTTATTGATAAAGTCCTAACCACTTTGAGCTAATTGCCATAGAGGTCGTGGTTTAGCTTCACTGGACTGTTTGCTTCAGACTGTGAATTGGAGTTTTATTTTTCTGTATGGACCGACCATTGCTCTTTTGTATACTCAGCCTCTCTTACATTTGAAGATTTATAGAGTGACTGATATATTGGTAGTTTTAGCCCACACAGTAGTGAATCAAGCAAGGGACATGTTTTGTAACAATGGAAATGTGACCAGGAGTCTGTGACCACAGGATCTTGTCTTACCATGCACTCTATGACCCAAAAGCAGCCATTAGAGTAGGCTGTTAAGGGACAAATTAAAGTGCCAGATAGGGAACAATACCCATTGCGATTATGTAATAAACCAACAGATGATGCCTAATACTCTATCTGCAACAGCTAAAATACTCAGGCCCAGCAGCCAAGGAGTAGACTTATCATTGACTCTTCTCATCATCCTTGCAGTGACTCAAAAGCAGAATTTGTGTTTTCCATCTTTGCAAAATTAATCTCAGTCAGATTAATTAGAGACCTGTTTTTCTGACCTGTGGAAAACTGGATTTATTGGATAAATTATTTCCCACCCTCAAACCCCTTTTCCTTCTGGATAAACAGTCTTGAAATGCAGTTTGTATGTCCATTAGACGGAGTTGTCTGGAAGATGGAGCAATTAGTGGCACGTGGTGTGCATCTTCATACTGGTTCTCCATCTGTTCTTCCTCATGTCCTCTGCCTTTCACTGCAGCTCCACGTGAATGCCCTCACTGGTGAAGCAGTATCACAAGCCTCTTTACTTTAGGCTCTGCATTCTTTGGAACTCAGGCTAAGACATGAGGCTGCCAAGAAAAAGACATGGAATGCAATTTACTGATTTGGAATAATTGAACACAGGTTAGATTTGGGACCAAAAGATTCTTCATTCAGTTGGACTCGGTAACTAATGTATACATACAAAAGACAGTGCTAGGGAGGAATTTAGGTATAGATACATATGGCTCAGGAAAGGTAATATTACATATAGTACTTGAAATGTAGTAAATGAAATTATATAGAAGCAGAGAAGCAGCTGTGGAGGTAGAACAAAATCTAAACCAAGAAAAGAAAGTAGTTCAAATTTAGGGATATTGGCAAAAACACTGAATGCTACTGTAAAGTCAAGTAAAATAAAGACCATTAGTTGTAGAAGCCTGGGGGTGGGGAATATTTCCCAGAAGTGAGGGGTAAATGAGGGTCCTATTAGGCATTTGAAGTGGAAAGCATAAGCTGGAATGTCCCATAAATTTCCTATAATTTGGGGTCTTAAAATATAGAAATAAGATAAGAATACTACCCATGGACACAAGTTTTATCTAAGAAGATACTGCATTATTAAGAAAGTTCTCAAAATGGAGGGTACAGAGAGAGAAATTTATTTTTTTATTACCTGAAATATAATTAGTGAAGTAGTTTTGTAATAGTCTGTGGTTTCTAGATTAAATAACAAAGTAAGTAAAACTTTAAATGTGTATGAAAATGTGTGTGTGTGTGTGTGCACATGTGTTTTACTATGGAAACAGATATTTATCCAATCTTAAAAGAGGTCCAAAAACCCTAAAAGATAAATAGCCATTTAAGTAGAGTATGTGCCAGCATCTCTGTTTGCAAGAGATTCATTGCTCTTAGACATTTTTAAAATTGCTGAACAAAAATACAAGACTGCAATTATAATCTCAAGTATGCTCATATAGATCTGAAGTGTGGGAGACCATGCCAACTCTGATAGGGCAGGATAATTATAAGCAGCATGTGGAATATAAGTGTAGGTGTAAATGCCAAGAACTGAAAGAAGCATGTACAAATGAAGAATCTGAAAAGGAAATTAATTGAAAGAATGAATGTGCTTAAAATAACAGGTAAGAGGAATTAGATTCCCGAGACATTTCTACAAGAGGGGTAAGGAATCAATCTGATGAACTATCAGTTATACTTGAAAACTAAAAATTGAAAATACTGATAATAAGCAGGTTATTTCCTTGGGAGGAAGTGAATTGTATCTTCCTCCACCTGTATCCTGTGTTAACAGAAGCAGAAAAAAGTGATAATTTGGGAGTCGTCATAGTAAGAAATTTAAATTCCAAATCAAAGACCTCTTTTGCTATAGAAAATTAGGTTTGCAAACATTACCAAATTTAAGAGATGTCAAAAATTATGTATGATTTCCTCTCTTTTATGCCACTAGAAACAGATGCTTGATATACCTCCAAAGAGTAAACATCAGTGGACTAATCATTGCTAGGAAACTCACAGACAGCACAGTTCTATATTTGATCTATATCTATAACTTGTTTTGTAATTTTCTTTCACATATTTAGCTCAATTGAGCCAGATTACAATTGCTAGAATAGGGATTTGAGTTAAATGCAAGATGTAGGCTTAGCTTTCAACCTGTGGCTTATTTTTCTGTTTCCTATCAGTTCTATTCTAAATGTTCACATTTATTGACCAAAGCCTTCCCAATACTGTGCAATTTTTGTACTTCTTTCTCTTTAAACTGTTTGGGTTCTTCACTTCTTCTGTCATTACCTTGGAGTTCTTCTGTTAAACCTTGGGCCCTAATTCTCCCCTTAATAAAGAGTCCAGTAAATTACATTTTTAAAATGTTGTCCCTGGACTCTGACAAAACCTCAGAGCAGATATCTAACAAGGCATTTCCCTAAAATACCAGCTATTACTGTTTAAGTAGTTTATTTAGAAAACTTGCTTTCAATTTTTAAAAATGAATTTGATTTAGATATTTAAATCTGATTTTTTTATCCTTACTGGTTGACTATCACTAGAATTATTTATTATTACTACAAAGTTAATTTTTTTTGTTAAATGCTGAGTCCTTTGGGAGGTATAATAGTGAGGAAAAAAGTTTAATTTTATCTCCTTAATACACAGAAACTAGAGTAAACCCTTTTCCTAATATCTGGGAAAATTTATATTGATCATATTTCTTCCCATTTTCATTTACCTACTTTACTGGATAATACATGAAGAAATATGTCTCACTACCTTGGGGATAGAAGGGGAAAAAAGATTATTTTCCATTCAATGTGTGTATGAAATCCTTCCCTGGTTGCTGTTCAACAAGTATTAACCATTTCTTTACAATTCTAAAATAAAATATAGCTCGTTATAACTGTATGACACAGAAAAGCTAATTAGATAATTAGAGTAAAAACTTCTGAGAATACTCATTAGCAAAAGTCGATATGTGTAATTCTTTATAAATTTTTTGAAAGTGTATTGAATTGGTTATTTTCTTTCCATAGAGGTTATTTGGATGATACTTAAGAAAAGTCCAACATGGGGTGAAAACATCTTTATATCCATCATGAAATACATTTTTCTAATTGAAGAATAGGCTAGTAATAAACCAAGGCTATTGTTTTTTGTGGTATCAACCTTTGTCAGGGTGTTCTTTCTTACCTGGAAGATAGCTTCATGTAGATACTGAGGGGATGAGGGGAATTAGGACTATGTGCAAATCCTCTGCTTGAAGCACTTTCTGTATGCATGTCTCCATGATCTGTTTTGGGAGATAACTTTCTCTTTGTCTCCTTAATAAGGTAAAAGAAAGGTCTTCATGAGAATATGGTCATAGAGGCTTTGCTCCTGGTATCAGTTTACTGCAATCCAGTGCCTGAGAAGTTTGCTGGAAAAGGGTCAGAGCACCATCTGTTTGATGGAAGGGCGACCCCGGTTAGTCCTGCATGATCTCAGCACTGAGCCTGGAAAACATTCTTACTGTCTGCTTCAAGCCTGAGAGACGCCTTCTGGTTCTGAGGACTAGGATATTTGAAAGATTGAAGCTGTTCTGGAACAAAACTGAAAGCAGGGAGCATAACAATATTTCAATATAAATTGGACATTGGATTGTAAAAGAAAAGAGTCTTTTACAAAAAAAAAGTGAAACCATTTTTCTCCTCTCATTCCCCACAATACACACACACTTTCTCTCCTGGTGTTCAGAAATTTCCATTGCAAAGCAATTAAATAATCAATGTACAGTCAAATTCAGAGGATAAAGCATGCCTACTTTGGAGAGATCCTAAAGCAGAAGTATAGCAAGTAAACATGTAGATTATTTTATTCAGGAGTCAAAAAAATTCATCTCGGAAAAATATTTTCAGCTTTTGGTTACAATGTTTTTGTTAACACGACATTAAATCCAAGGGTTGGTGAATTAATTACCCACAGGTATTTTATGGAACAACATATTATTCACCAGTATACTCTTTGTGGATCCTTTTGTAGTGAAGTGTGGCCCTTTTTTTATTCTTTCTGCTTTTCTGTAGGACGCTCCAAACACCATATAGAATGGCTCCCAGTGGTATGTAGGTCAGTTGGACTAGCAAGAAAATCACAGTACAGGTCAAGTTAGGCAGTTTTGCAATCTGAAAGTCATTCCTTCTCATCACATCAACTCTTGCAGAGCCACCAGCTCTATGTTGAAAATAAGTCTTAATACCGTCTTCAGTCCTTAATATGGTAGCCTTCACAATGACACGAGGAAGTGGGTGTGGACACGGTCAGTGCGAGCGATCCGCGGCTTCTCAGGCCGGGAATATGATGCGAGCGAGTCTCTTGCCTACCCTCCAGGTACTGAGTGCATCGTGGCTTGGAGCTTGCAATTTTGGGGGTTTCATCTGTCTGCTTTGGTTTGGGCACTGAGCAGATGGGAAAAGGACACTGACTTACCAGCAGGGTGCAGCATGTTGGTTTGATGGTTGCTGAGAAAGGGAACCGGGCAGTTGACAGACAGATGGACTGAGCTGCAGTATGGCGCCCAGGGGCTGTGAAGGTGTATACTCTCCTAGCAAACAAATAGAAAACATGATGGCAGTTTGAAAGAAACTGCAAAAAAGGAAACTGTTTTATATTTCAGTGACTGTAGCACTTTTTCTTGCTTTTTGAACATAAGCCCTGAATTTTCATTTTGTACTGGGAGCCATAAATTACACAACCAGCCATGGGCATGGTTGTCAAGTTTCAAGCATGGTTTAACATTTAATATTTTTTATTGTATTATTAGGTCATTCTAGTAACTCTCCAGATTTACCCAATACTTTAACATATTCTTCTTTACCTCACTCAATCCAGAGTATGAAAATGAACTAACTATGTTGCATGGAGGGGAAAGCTGAAATCATGATGGAGAAAGTACTGGTAAACAGTGGCATGACTGAAAATGAGGGGGTGCCTGGAACTGGCTTACCATGGTGTTTATATATGTGCTTAATACCGGGGGCATTAATAAGTGAACGAGGCAAGCTAATGGCCAACTCTCAAAGCAGAGTCACAATAGTATATCATGGAAGAATATGTAATAATGTTAGCAAAAAGTCTGGGATTGGAGAAAGGAATAGTTATTTCTTTGGCTAGTGATATTTTTTTAATTTTGCCAGGTCATCATTGGGGGTGACCTTTTACATCTGTGGCAAAGAAAGAATTACAAAAATGAGAAATCAGTTGAGACCTAGGGTACATTGATTAGACCTGCAGACTGGGGTGCCATAAAATGTCTTCCCTTAAAACTTTTTCTTTTTTCTTTCTTTTTTTTTTTTGTGAGTGGTTGGAATAGGTACCTTGAGAGGGAAAGAATTGTATTCGATTCATTATAATGTTGCCCAACACAAATGTAAAGAGATTGCTTTTGAAATCTAATAAAAGCTTTATGGACCCCAGGCATTTGAGGGTCTTGATTATTTCCAAAGAGGAGACCCTTGAGCTTCAGGCTTCATCCTTGGTCTGCTTGCACAATGAATATATCTTTCTCCATCTCTCCATAGTATGAGAGACTTGAATAAGCATATTTTTATTTAAGCAATTTTTTAATAGTTTTGTCTATTTGCTTTCTTTTTATGTTTTATATTTTTTTGAATGATTTGTGTTTCTGTAGCTAGTTAGAATTTAAGAGATTTAAAATTTTTAATACCCTACAGATAATAATGCTTTAAAAATATTTGCTGAATTTAAATAAGTTATAGAAAAATTCATGCTGTTAACTCCAAATGTCACAGGAGATATCAAATCAGATTTTAATAACTAAGACAAAAGACAACATTTAAAAATGTAAATTTTATGCATGTCATTAAATAGATATTACTAGATAAAAGAATTGGTTTGATTAATTGACTTATTTTAGCTAAATAAAATGTGATTATAGATGAAATTGTAAGATTCAGCCTACACTGAAAGCTACACAATTTTTTTAAAAATCAATGTAAGTCAATATATATGTTTGGCAGGACCAGTATTGTATGCTGTCAGACTAGGTAGCCCAAAAAAATACCTCCAGCTCTTTGAACATTTCTTCACCCTGTTTTTAGGCTTAAAATGTAACAGCAGGAAAGTAAGAACAACTTGAACTATGCATACTGGAGAAAAACACACATTGCTTGAATTCATGTTCTGTGTTCACTTTTGACAGATTTTGGCAGGTGATGCATGAGAACTGGGCAGATAGAATTTGGGCACAAAAGGGGAGGAAGAATAGAGCAAGCGACCTTAAGGGCGACTGAAGACAATCTGCTTACTTATAATTTCTCTCTGACTCCTGAATTCAGAAAGTCAGGTGACAGGACCTTAATGGAGTGTTCATTATTATCCCTGAGAGAAGAAATATTGTAATTCACCAGGGGCCCTCTTAATCACTACCTGATATACTTTATGAACGAAATCCTCTAATCTCTCTCCAAAGGACTAGAATAAATAAAATAACCCACCAGGTCCACATCGAGATTAGTGGCCTTTTAGTTTTTGATTAAAATTGTCTTGTGGAGGGAGATTATATGAACCTCCTTCTCAATTAAAATGTACAATTATTATCTAATTAGGTAAGGATGACTTTAATATCCCGCAATGCATTCCTGTGCTCAGATCCATAGGCTGCTTATGAATCTGGTTTTCTGGTTTAATAACAGGAGTCCCAGAACATTTCTTATAGTGATTCATGTCTCTGAAGAGTTGCAAAAAACAAAATCCATTCAATGGAAGTCTTTGGGACCTGTGGTTTGCTTCTCTCTCTACACTGAGCATTCCCACCGTGTGGTCTATGAAGATACCTCAAGTCGGTAAATACCCAGAAAGAGCATGCAATATTTTGTGTTTATTTGTACATGCTTTGGTAAGTTGTATAGATTTCATCAGCCATTTGCAATGATTCATAGGTGAACCTGTTGCAGCAGGGCTTCTCCATCTGAGCACTACTGGCATTTTGAACTAGATAAATCTTTGGTGGTTGGGGCCCTCCTGTGCAGTGTGAGATGGATATTTAGCAGCCTCTAACCATCAGTAGCAGCTTTTCCTCTACTCACCATTTTTGGTGACCAAAAGGGTCTCCAGACATGGCTAAATTTCACCTTGGGGGCAAAATTATCCCAGGTTCAGAACCACTATACCACAATACAGACATTGCATAGAGGTTCGGTCATCCTTTCTTTTTTACTAGCTTATAAAATTGTATTTAATTCTTTGGGATTAAATACAATATGTGCTTGGTGACACATATAATTCCAGCAGGTGGCTATGGTTATCTCTAAAGTAAACATAGTAAAAAGGCAGTCTTTTATTGCCTTCTGCCTTAGAGTAGAGGAGAAGGCAAATGCAATCATTATGGCCCACCCAGCTGAGCCCTGGATTATGAAGCACTCAGTTTTGAGACAAAAGACCTGGATTCAGCCTCAGTTTCACCATTTTAAACTATGTAACCTTGAAAATGTCCTGGCTGAACCTTAGTATCCTCATCTATGAGATATTATTAGTATTAACTAAACCTGTTGTCAGTGCTGGAGCATTTATTATGGCAATGAATACGAAAATAGTCTGTAAACTGTTAAGTGTTGTCTAACAAACTGTGGAAAGTAGCAAAAAAAGGCAGATCATGTTCTTCTTCAATAAATATTCATGGAGGGAAACCCAAAGTAGAAAATACCCCCTTCTTAATCTGCTCAAAATGATTCAGTCACTGCTAAGTATATTCATTTTATCTTGTGCTTTTAAATTTCTCCTTTGTATATATTTTGTAATACTACAATATACTAATAAAATATTATAAATATATAATTTATTAATAAGACAAATCACGTATTGCAAGTGTATGCTCTGTTTAACAGTAGAGCTGCGAGCAAAAAATTTTGGAGACCTCTTTTCTGGAAAATTGTGCTCTGACGAACAGTGCCGGCATTGTGACTTAGAGAAGAACACTTATTCTTTATGTGACTACAAATTATGGTGTCAGCTGCTAAGGAATTAAACTCAAGTTCTCAGGCTGGATGATGATAAGATCACCCGCAGACATCTTTGAAAATTTGGCTCACCAAGCACAGTTTCAGATTTGCTGAATCAGAATCTCCAAGGGTGGAGATTCACAGCATCTATGGGTGATTCTGACATGCAAACATGCTGAGAATTAGCTTAAATCCATCACTGTTAATAAGCTAGCTATTAATAAATGTCTTTATAAGCTTAGCAAATCAGGCCAAAGTATGTGGGAAGACTTCTAGGGCAGAGGAAAGAGATGCAGATAGGGAAGTGGGAAGAAATTTTACATGTTTTTGGGGGGTTTGTTTAGGACAAGCCCTGACCTAGGTATTTGTCTTCATATGTAATTTAAACCTCTATATCTGTAAAAAAAAAAAACCCAACTAATGTGTCATTTTTGTACTTATGCTATAGATTTCCAAATGTCAGAGAATTAGAAAATGCTGTGAATTATAGTTTCTATTTTGTCATTCTTTGTAGTGTTTTATCTTTCTTGAGAATTATTTCCTAGGTACTGCACAGATTTATAGCATGGCGCAGATCCTACCATATAAGCATCAATGTTCAACAAAAGGGAAATAGACTACTAAGCCTGGGTACCCACAGGAAACCTGCTGTTCTTCAGTATTTGCAAAGACCTGATCAAAAACGTCTCTTGAAAAGCTCTCTCTTCTCTCAATCTCTATTCTTTCTTCTCGTTTATAAAATAGACACCATATATTCTTTTTGAGCCTCATAAGATGTATGTGATTTTATGGATATGAAACCTGCTGCTATTTAGCTTTCTACCTCTGAGGACAGGTGAACAATGTCACCTTTGATACAACAGCCAGGCCACTTCACAGTGATGCATAAAAAGACTTCCTGGGTAATTGCAATTCAAAGGCAGGATTTTCGAATATCTGGCAGAGCTGCTAAAAATCTGTAGGTCATCAAGTTCCTATATGTTTGCATTATTGTAGAGATTAAACCATTTGACCTCATAATGTGTGTTTGCTGCACTGTTTAAGGATGTTCTGTTTTATCTATTGAAATAAGAGAAATAAGGAAGATGGGTGAAATGGATTATAGAAGCAAGTAGCTTTGTGAGATGTTGACAAAGATAAAAGTAAATAGCACAGGTGTAGGATAAGGGATGGAAGTAGCTATGAGTTGAGTTGTACTACTCAACTCTGACAGAGCTCTGCAGAGAAATAGTATCAGTAGAATATTAGATATGTTTATTGTATACCGTATATCCATGTATGTGTATAACATATATTTGTTATCTATACATTTATTAAATATATGTATATATATTTGGGGAGAGAGAGAGAGAGAGAGAGAGAGAGAGAGAGAGAGAGAGAGAGAGAGATAAGAAATTGACTCACACAATTATGGAGGCTGAGTCCTTTGATCTGCTGTCTGCAAAATGGAGGCCCAGGAAAGCTGTGGTATAAGTTCTAGTCTGAATCTGAATGCCTGACAATCAGGTAGTAGAAGTCCTGTGTCTCAGGTCTAGCAGTCAGGTGTAGAGAGACAATTCAACCTTCTTTCCACCTTTGTGTTCTATGTGGGCCCTCCGTGGGTTGGATCTGTTTTATTCAGTCCACCAGTTCAAATGCTAATCATTTCTGAAAACACCCTCACTGATACAGAAATATATGTTTCCACCAGCTATCTGAGCATCCTGGGGCCTACTCAAATTGACACACAAAATTAACTCCCACCCTCCTCAAATTCATATGCTGGAGTCCTAACCCCTTGTACCTCATACTGTAGCCT
This sequence comes from Manis javanica, assembly GCF_040802235.1. NCBI lineage: Eukaryota > Metazoa > Chordata > Mammalia > Pholidota > Manidae > Manis > Manis javanica. The sequence continues at coordinate 61,164,036 of NC_133161.1, read as the reverse complement.
TTCTGGAAATTGGATAATTTCAGTTGTAATTAGTTAAGATGAGGTCCTATTGCAGTAGGGTGGGCCCTTAATCTGATATGGCTCATGTCCTAAAAAGGAGAAATATGGACCCAGACCTGCACATAGGAAAAATGCCACAGGAGGATGAAAGCAGAGATCAGAAAGTCATGCAGAAACCAAGGAATGCCAAAGATTGCCAGCAAACCGTGAGACGGTGGGACACAGACATGGAATATTATGTTCCCTCACAGTCTTAGGAAAGAACCAACCTCACCACCTTGATCTAGGCTCCAGAACTGAGAAAATAAATCTCTGTTGTTTAAGCCACAGGGTTTTGGTACCTTTTTACTGCATCCCTAGCAAACTAATGCAAAAGGGCTTAGACACCAGATATTCACGAGGTATGCAGAACAAATGAACATGAAGAATCGTTCAGAAAGTGCTTGCACACTATACTAAGTATGTTAATGAATTATATCTCTTTCTATTTGCTTCTTACTGTGTGTTTAAGATTTTGTCAATAACGTGTGTGATTCAAACATTTTAATTTGGTCTGCAGGCTTTTCTTTTTCATTGCATCTGGATTAGCTTGCCTGTACCCAAAGGCTTCCTATCACATTAATGTTATTTTCAAGACTGACAGCTCTTTAGAACTGAAAGCCCATTTGTTTTTGCACTTTTCAGAGTACTGAGAATGAAGATAAGTGCAGATTCTTTCTGCTGTTCAGGTTTTGGTACACTAGAAAATGGGCCTAATACCTTACTGATGAGTTTTTTTTGGAAATGTGAGCATCATCTGCTTTGGGCAATTTTTAATTTTACTGATTATATGATTATTTCCCATAGCCCGTTCCATGTTTGTTTCTTATTTCTATTTCTGGACTGTGATTTTATTTTAGGAAATATTAGAAGTGTGTCTGAAAGCATTGAATCAGCACCAGGAAGTCTGTGTTTTTCCAAAAAGTCATCTAAGGTGATGATAAAAAAATCCGTTTAAAGTCTTAACTCTACTTCAGATTTTTATGCTTACTAAAACACTTTTAAAGTCTTAAAACACAGTCACAAAGAAGCCCAAAGCCTTTAGGAATAGGTTTTGTGACACGTAGTCTGTATTTGCTTACACTAACTGATATTTTTAGAGACTCTCCTGATTGAATTGATTTTAAAGGCTTGCCGTTGTAAATGTAAAGTGGACATTTTTTCACTTCTACGGTTTTGTATTATACCTGCAGATCCCCTCTAGGGAAGTTTAGGTTTATGTTTGCTTCTGCTCTTCTGTATTTAACCGATTACAGAAGCCAAGAGAGGTATCATTTGGTGGTTGCCTTACTATTTATAATTGGATTTCCTTTGAGGCATGGGTCAAATTAACAGATGGGTTTGATCCTAGCAATTTATCTTTCCACTGTTTATTTCTTTTTTTAAGGAGAAATTGACTATTCAAGCATGCTATTTCAGTAAGGGATAATAGAAGCAAACTGCCTGATTGTTGGTGAAACTGAGCATGATTAAATAGTAGAGGGTCAAGTATACCCTTCCTCAGTAGTGAAAAGGCCTTGCACTATAAAAATAAAACAGTGTTTGATTCATTTTCTAAAATGGTCTTTGCTTTGGCTGTAGGATAATTCAACTCATGAATGTGTAGTCTAGTCATTTCCAGAAGAGAATTTTGCACATCAACTAGTAACATGCTGGTTGAGCGCTTAAGGCCAAGAGTCAGATGGTTTGAAATCCTGGCTTTAGTCAAAGGTCCTATGTGACCTTAGGCCAATTACTTAAGCCAGCAGGCCTTGTGCTCCCCATCTGTGGAATGAGGATAAAAAGAGCACCCACCTTGCAGAGATGTTATAAAGATTAAATGAGATCACACATAGAAACCTCAGCACAATGTCTGGCATGTTGAGAGGGCTTTCTACCAGCTACCTGTGTTAATTTTGAATTTCTAATATTTGGTTCAGTTTTGCATTTTATCTATTGCTCTTGTTGACTGAGACACTTGAATTAGAAAGATATCAAACACTGGTCCTTCAGATGTTTCTCTGAAGCTCTCACAGTGTAGTTAGGGAGAAAACACATAAGAAATGATTTCACTGTAGTAGGATAAAGCATGTAGTGGATACACCATTGGTACAGAAGAGGGAGGCTGCCCACCCCAATGTGATGAGGGGTCACAAATTCCAAGTATAATGGAGTCACGAGTTAGAAGGAAACAGCTTGAGCAAACACAAAGAGCCACATAACATTATGAGCAAGTAGCCAGGAATTACCAAATTCTAGAGAGTAAGTTATAAAATGGAGAGAATGGGAAATGGTTTGAGAGAGGCACCCTCCTGGTGACACCAGTCCTCACGAGTTTGGCCCTCAGGCTTTGAGTGACAGACTAAATAAGCCCTTAAGCAGGGTTGTGCCACAGAGCCATGTGGGTAGGTGTGGAGGATGGAGGTAAGGAAGCCGAGCTGAGACAGAGACATACTTGCTAAAGGAGACAGTGTCCATTTGTACTGAGACAGCTATCGCAGAAGTGGAGAGGAGCTGGTTTAGGAGGTAAATAAAGCAGGCGGCCCTGGACGATTAGCTGGAGTGTGGGGAGTGTGAAACAAAGATTTAGGATGAATCCACTTTTCTGGGTTGAGTAACAGGGTGGATAGTGCTGCTGTTTAGTAGGGTAGGGAATAGAGGAGCAGAATGAGGACGGGGTGACGGGTAGGTAGGGCAATGGTGACGATACGTTGGCTTTGGCAGCTTTGTTTGTGTGACATCCAGGAGGAAATAAGGCTCTGAGGATGAGGGTGGTTGGCTTATACCAGTGAAAAAGAAAACCTTACACCATAGTCAATTAACCAGACTCTAAAGGGACATCATACATAATGTGTACAGTATTTAAAACTCAAAGTAGATACAAATGTTGAACTTTATAGTGAAAAGAACTACCATTTACTGATGATAGGGTTTATGGTAAACTTGTCTGCTACTCCTGTTAGTTCTGTGTATTTGTTTGTTTATCTACAGTACTTATTTTATCTAAAGATTCTCTCGGTTACTTGCAGTTCGGTTTAGATCTCTCATTTTTATCTTAAGTGGAAAACCTGAACAATTTCATATAAATATCCTTTTTTAAATAAATTTTACATTCAGTTAAACTCAGTATATTTTTATGACATACTTGAGCTTTACCACATATAGAAAGGAATGATATAAAAACAAAATATGAAATTTTCACCCTTACAAGAAACTTACATACATTCAGTTGTTACCTTCAATTACATTAAATCTCTCTTTCTCTTCCAACTTTGTTACTTTTATGAAAAGTTCAATCTAGTTAATCTCAGAAGTTTTCTTAGTTACTGTCTGGATTTGTGTTTTAAGTAACATGGGAAGTAGAGGCGCAAAATCTGCTCTTCCTCCTCTCCTTTTCCTGGGTCTAGCTTCCTAGTGTTTGGATAGGAAGGAAGGACTGGGCATGGAGGCAGGGGTGTAGGCTTCATAACTGGTTTTCTATTCTTGTTTTTGATCTCGGTCTGCTTTAACTCCTGCTCTGCTTTGCTCTGTCTCTGTCTGTTTTTGCTAAGACTGTGGTAAGTGGCCCTAAAGTGGTTTGCACTATTCTCTTGGGGTAGGTAGGGTTCAGCTTTCCTTGCCCCCTCTGTGGAATACTCATGTCTTCCTTCAGCCTCCATATAGTCTCTGGGTGGGATTATTTCACTTGGGCTGTTACCTACTGAGAAAAATGCAGCTTTCTCCCCCTCCTTTAACTTCCATGACCATTCACATGGAAACATATCAATGCCGAGTTCCTTTTCCGTGTTCTGCAAAACAGAAGTGTGGTACCTCCATTTTATTTTCAGGTTTTCTTCATTATTATTTCTTTGCCTTCTGGCATCAGCTGCTCAGTGGGCTTTCTGTCTCCTGGAAGACATGCATCAGGCCCTAGTCTTATGTTCATCTACACCCCAAACCACAGGAAACTCAGGACAAGGGTTCCCAATGACTTTCCGTGTTCTTCCATTTTGCTTCAATGATGCAGCAAGATGAACATACAAAGTCTGCAGCTAAGAGAGCAGCCAGCTAGGGAGGAATACAAGGCTTCTCTTTTGGTTGTGTGTCTCTTATCTTTTCAAGTGCTTCTCTCAGATATCCCTTTCAGTGTAGTTCTGGAAAGGCAAATACCACCATAAACATTGACCTCCAGGTGTGTCACTTTATTAAGGTCTCTGTTCTCTCATCTCACCCTATATTCATGTAGTTTCCCTGTTCATTTTTTACTTACTAATAAGAAGGGAATGGTTGATGGTAGTAGTACCAGTTCTGTTACCTCTTAAAATGACCTTGGGACATGTCTGGCTCCAATATTGGCTGCTTATTTTAGAATGTAGGGTATTCACTTTAGAATGTATGTTTCTTTATCCTAAGCTTTGAGCCTTAGGCACAATTCCAGGATGACAGGAAATGTTCTATTCAATTCCATGTTACCAAATTTAAACTAAAACAAACTCAGTAGGATTTGAGGAAAGAGCTGTTCAAGGACCTTCACACAGAAGATAAATCTCTAGCTCTGCAAAAGATACCCTTTCTGAGGAAACCACACCCACTTGACAAGACATCAGATACTTATAGGGAGTTCTGTTATGACAAGGTTAGAAGAGACTCCTAGAGACAGCAGAAAATCAGAGGCGCTTTAGTGGAAAGATGAATAGCCTGGAAATTGGTCTGTTAATCTTGTTTCATTAACTCAATTGCCTTGTAAGCAAGTCAGTTTAACTCCTGGATCTCTGTGATCTTTCTCTGGGAAGGAAAGATGATTTTAAGGTGATCTTAAAATACTACAGCACTATGGATCATGTTTATGATTCTAATAACTTTTCAAATGGAATATGGGAGATGAAGGTAGACTTTGTTGATATCTGCCTCTGAATAGCCACGTGAGGCAGTTCTGAGATCCTTTCAAAGCTGTATTTCATCATATTTATTTGACTAAACTTGGAATAAAATTGTTTCAGACCAGATTTGTCCAAGGACACAGAGACATTGATAGTCACTTTAAGTATCACTAAAGAGCTGAAACAGCATTGAGACATGGCTAATCTATACCTAGGGGTCAACCAGTCACTAAGAAACTCTGGTTTAGTGATTAAGTATCAAGCAATAACAACAAATGTTCATAAAAGTTGAGTGGGATTAAAAGCGAGAGTATGTCAGGGTTGTACCAATTTTTATACCTATGTCTACATCCACACAGATACACCTATAATCAGCTATATATTTATGTCTAATTTTACTGTGTTTCTTTCTGAAAGAAAAAGATTTACCTTCACCAATATGATATCTCCTGATACAGAGATTAGACTGAAGTGGATGTTGGAAAAGATATGTATATTATGTCAATAAATATTTTGGCAAAGATGATAAAGCAGACTTTATGGGACAAAAACACTGCATAGTCTAATTTAGAAGAAAAAATGGCTAGTTAGTATTTGTACTAATACAATATTTTTATACATTTATATATATATATATATATATATACTGTGTGTATGTGTGTGTGTGTGAGAGAGAGAGAGAGAGAGAGAGAAAGAGAAAGACACACACACACACACACACACACAAGCTAGTAACTTTTCCCCTGTCAAATTGCCTACTCTGTAAGGCTTACAAAGTTCGGTAGTAATAAAAGGTAAATAGGCATTTTAAGACATAGCTAGTTAAAGTTATTATTTGTTTTAATCTTTTAGGAAAAAATTGGCCATAAATATCAAGGACTGTAAACATGGCTTTGTACTTTGATCCAGCAATTTTCCTTCTGAAACATCATCTTAATATATTGTCATGGAATTGACAAGTATTTATCTTGAAGGCTATTTACTTTGACAGTATTTATAATATGGATAATTGGGAAAAATGCAGAAATTATCTAGGTATGGTTATCTATATAATTACATATATGCAACTGCTACTACGTTGTAGAATATTTACATGAGTTAGTACTAAGATCCTGTAATTTTTAAAAAGTTACAAAAAATTTAAATATATGATCCCAACCTTGTGTTAAAAGAACCTAAAAATAGATCCTTATTTCTGCAAAGAAAACAATAGAAGAAAATAAACACAAATGCTGATAGTCATTATCTATCAGTGGTAAGATTTGAGGTGGATTTTTATTTTCATTATTTGTGGAAAGAAACAGTCTGCCCTGTACTAACAAGATAAAGATGCTAGAGAAAACTTTGTTCATATAGAAGCACTAGATATCTTATCCCAGAATCTACACTGAAAATGGTACTTCCTCATATGTTAATGACACCTATTTGTATAATGAATAACAGTTTAAAAGGACTCTCAGTGTAATCATTTCATTTATTCTTCACAATATATGCACTAGGAAAATGTAATATTCCTTGGTTTATAAATGAGTAAAGAGAGTCTGGGTGATTAAGTGGAAAATTATTATTTAAGTTCTTTGATGATATATCCACTGTAAAGGTGAGAAAAAGCATTCCTTCATTGGGCACTGATTATTGAAATTGTTAAAATTTCCACTCTAGGTGTAAATGCAAAATGGAGTTTAGTACTAAAAAGAAAATATAAACAAATAAGTAGTGAGAGTTAATATATATGTGTAATGTGTAAGCGTGTGTATGTGTGTGTATTTCCTAATTGACAGTTGCATTGTAATCTTTTTAAAAATTTATTTTATTTTATTTTTGTTTTTTTTGCATTGTAATCTTTTTTTACAAGCAGAGAATATCTTTTTTTCCTGTGCTGTTGAAGATAATTTTAACAAGCACAGAATTTAAAATAGTAAATGTAGACTCTTTTACACTTCTCCATCTCCTTAATCATTCTCAGCGTGCCTAACCCTACCGCTCAATTCTCTTTCATGTCTAATCTTCTCAGCCAAAAGGCGTCAGCTCAGAGACTGTTCTCTGATGTAAGAAGTAAAGGGGCTGACTTACATTCTGGTTTGCTCTTCCTGCTAAGAAATATCTGTTTTCCTCTCTTTGACTTTCAATGAATACATCTTTCTGCACCTTCATGTACATTCTGTCTTCTGGGAAGAAGAGTGGTATGAAACATTTTCTTTAACAGGAGGGATTTGTCATTCACTCATTCATTCAATATGACAAGTATTTACTAAGCAGTATCGGGTGCCAGGCTTTGTTTCCCCCCACCCCCCCGGGGGTTGATCTGTGAAAAAGAGACCTAAATATCTACCCTCTAGGGCTTCACTGGGGGATGGACAATAAGTATGAAAATTCAGTAAAATATATAAGAAATCGATTAGTAAAAAAGGAGAAAAATGCATCAGGTTAGTGTTAGTGTGTTTACATTTTATGTAAGATAGCCTGAGCAAATCTCACTGAAAATGTGAAATTTAAGTCAAGACTCAAAGGGGCTATGGTGTAAGCCACAGGATAACTAGAGAACAGGATTCAAAAACCTTATCCCACAATGTTTATTGAACGCTTACTGTATGTGAAAAATGTCACGGTAAACTACCTAACCTATAGACTGTCTTCCCTGAGCTTGGAATTTATATTTTAATACATTAGAAATGTCTTACCTGTCTGATCTCCTGGTTGATAGGGAAAACTTATAATTTAATATCCTGCTTACCTTTAGAACTGCCTAAGAAATGTATTTAGGGAGAAAACAAGAATTAGAATGAATGGAATAAGGATTTAACTGGTTTAACTAGCGATTGTGCACTACCAGAGTCAAAACGTTTCAGTGAAGGGGAATAAGAAAAGAAAACAAAACAAAACAAAAAACCAACAACAATAAATTCTGGGCTTGGAGTCAGTGGCCTTGGTTGGTAGAACCAGCTTCCCCTCTCTCTGTGGGGGGCTATGAAGATGTTGGGGGTCACTTCTGGAGGTTGGGTTCTTTAGTCTTGGTATCAACTTCAAAAAAAATCTAGAATTCTCTGATTTTAAATGAAAGATATGGATTGGAAAATACTTCACTCTTTACAGTTAAGGAATTATTTTTATTGAGGTACAATTGACACATAACACTGATTTCAGGTATACAATGCAATGACTGAACACTTGTATATACTGTAAAATGATGTGACACCAAGTCTAGTTAACATCTGTCAGCATATAGTTACATTTTTTTTCTTGTGATGAACGCTTTTAAACATCTAATCTCCAGCAACTTCAAATACGCAAAAAAGTAGTACTAACCATGGTCACCATGCTCAATATTACATCCCCAGGGCTTATTTTGAAACTGGAGGTTTGCGCCTTTTTATCCTCATCACGCATTTCACCCAATCCCTTTAAAAAAAATTCTTTAATTCTGCATCATTATTAGGAAAACTTGGTGCTTCAGTACAAGTTGGGTCAGCATCAATCATAATGCATGTATCAGTACTGCAGCCCTTAGAAGCATTACCATACCTTTCTTCTGTTAATGCTTTCTTCCCCTTAAAAGTATCCGAGGTCCTCAGCAACTGAGTTTAAAAAAAAAAAAAGTTGTTTAGGAAATACTCCACTTTTCCTGTTACTGACCTCAGTGAATTTGTTCCATTTGGCTGGGGAAAATTTGTCTAGCAGTCACTGTAGACTGGGCAGGAAGCACCTGGCTGCTGTGTATCTCAGTGAAAGTAGGAAATCAGAGAGCTTAATGTTAACTCTTTCAACACTTTTTGCAGGAAATCTTTTAAAACCTTTCCTTTGCTTTTTATGAACTATAATTTTATCTTTTGCAAGACCAATTTTTTTACACTCAGTAGGTGGTAAATAAAATGTATTACCCTATTTCCATCTAATTGGAAGAAAATAACTTAGAGGTTAAATGGCTCTTTCTAAGGTCATACAATCAAAGGTAAAACTTATATTTTTGTGTTTTCTTTTAGGATAAACTTTATTCCACGCAGGGAGTTGAAGAGCCAATAAAACAGAGCCTTTGCTCCTGTGTCAGCTTTAAGTCATGCAGCAATTTCTTGGCCCTGCTTGAAACTCTTCTACTGGCCAGTCAGTCTCCTAGACCCAACTTATCTCAGTTCTTTTCCTGCCTTGTCAGCTCCTCCTCTGTTTTGTTTGCTGGTTCTTCATCTCTCTAATCTTTACACATTGGAATATCCTGAATCCTCATTCTTTTCTCCTGTCATGAATTCCCTGACTTACAACTCTTTTCCATGGTCTTTAAATGCCATCTGTACCTTGCAACACCAAGTCCTGACCTCACTCCTGGACTTCAGACTTGGAGTTCCAGCTCCATGCTTTTTGTGAAAGTCTAATAGGCACCTTAAGAGAATCAAAACCAAATTCCTGATTTCAGCTACAAGTCTTGATCTTGCCAGTCTTCCCATTCACATTTCAATAAATCACAATTCTGTTCTTCCAATTGCCCTGGCAGGAGAAAAACAGGAATAATCCTTGACATCAATGCTTTATTTTACAATCTGCTTCTACTCAGTCAGCAATACCTTTCAGCTTTAATGTCAAAATACATCCAAATTCTAATGACTCTCCTTGACTCTGTCTCCATCACCGTGCCACCATCCTATCTCCTAGAGGACGACTGCAATGAGAGAGGGCTTGTACATTAATCCCTATCTCCTGACTTTTAATCCAGGCTTATTTTGAGCAATAAGAAAAGATAAGGGGAAGAACCATCTGGACTCAATACACTCGACTCTCTTGGGGAGATAGTGATCACCAGAAAAGTCTTACAACCCGTTCTCACCGCATAATACTTATTTGTCTAAACAAAGACTTATTGGAGAGTCCAAAGGAATTGCATCATAACAATATAAAACACACTATTTTTATATAGAGAAAATGGATGCTGTATCTAAGTAGTGTCAGAAAACAGAACAGAGTGACTTGCTCAGGGCTTATGTTCCCAAGAATTCCTTTGAAGTAAACTCTGTTGGAAAGCAAAACAAAGACAGAAGTAAGAATAGAGGAAATCCTCAGTTCTGCCATATATCCACAAGTATGAGAAGATTCCTGGCGACTGAAGCATTTGGGGAATTCAGCCGCCTGGGATTATGAGCATTAAAACCCCTTGCCCTCAATCAACTCCACTCCCATAACAACTTAGAAAATGTAATACTAAAAATGTTTGGAGCAGCTGTGAAAATGTCTAACCATTAGAAGAGAAAGTAAAGAAATAAGTGTGTGCTTTTTTTTTATGTCCCAGTCCCCCAGTTATTTACCTGTTTTAATGGGTATTTAAAAAAACCTCATTGAATTTTCAGATACATAATCTCTATAGATGTAAAATGCTTTGGGAATTAAGATTTTAACATAGCTATGACTATATTCTATGAATGGAATTTTAAATTTCCTAACAACTCTATCATTTACCCTTGCCCCATTATCCCAGTATTGTCATTATACTGGAGTGGAGAAGGAGGGTATCTGGGAAGATGTCTGATTCTGCTGGGCTTCCATATTCCAAATGAGACAGAGAAATAGTGGATGGTAAAAATACAGTCCACATGTGGAGTGGAGTGCAGAGGATGTAGCTAGAGATGTTATGTTGATTAAATGAAATGCCAAAATACTCCACAGTCATTGTATCCTTTTTACTTGTCAGTTCTCATTTTTGCAAGTCCCATAATTACAGTCATTTTTTAAATGTGTCAGAAATAGATGGACAAATCTCCATCCTGTCTCTGATGTCCTTGTTTTTTGCAATTCTGATCTGAGACTGTCTCTTGAAGACACTATAGTCTTATTAGCATTTGAGGAATTTCTACTATACATCATTCTCTATATTCACCTATTTATATAAATACAACCTAATTTAATCCTCCCAACTGTGTGAGGTAAATTTAAAGCCTTCATTTCATAATTGAGAAAACTGTAGAATCAAGTCTACAGTTAGTGACAGATAACATGTTCTTCCCCTGACAAACCTTTGCTTAGTAGGGAAGAAAATCAAAGATGTCCAGGGAAGCAGGAAAAATGCCTTATTTTCCCTTTCATTCTTAGGGGAAATCTCAAAGATTTTTCCTTTAATAATTTTTAAAGGCAAGTTTGTAGAATGAAAAATTAGTCTACAATTAGTGAAAATGAAGGATGTTTCCCCTAGTCTATTTATCCGGTGTGTGTATAAAATTTGCAAAGCCATGTAATATTTTTCTTCCATACAATCTGTGTCACTCATCTTCTCTATTGGTTCAAGATGACAGTGAAATGATGAATCACTGGACGTAGGTCCATCAGCCTTGTAAGACTCTAAATTGTTTTGTGCTTTTCCTCTCCTGTCTCCCTTTTCTCCCAGGCTCTTCAATCACCGAAGTTGTAAAATGGTGTGTAGGCTTTCCCCTGTACCACAGTGTTTATCATCTCTTGTTGTGGTTATCATTCATTCCAAATGAGCTGTCAATTCATTTAGAAGTTGTTAGTAGACACATTTATAAATGCTGTCTTTATATAGATGATGCAATCAGTGATAATGTTTTCTAGAGTGTTCATATGCTGAAAGTATTGATTACAGGAGATGGGGGTGTGGTATTTTGGTATCAAGAATTTTGCTTTACAACTCTGTAGTTACAATGCCACCCTCTAGTGGCACACTGAGGTATGCCCCCCAGCACATATCAAAAGAATTTTGGTAATTTTGTGGGGTAATGTCTGAAAAGCAAATTAGAAAAAAAACATTCTTTGTAAGTCTGTTGCATTATTTAAGAAAAAAGTTTATCTATGAATTTCTTAAGAATAGATATAATATGTGCTCATCCTTAGTCAGCTGTGTATTTTTCCAACATCACTTAGGATTATTTTGGCCAATGTGGGGAATAATCATTATTAAAAACAAAACAAAAAAAAAGGGAAACTTGGCTTATTGGAACTTTAATTTCCTAAGTGTTGGCTAGACTTTATGTTTTCTGAATTGAAGAATTCTTTTCAGTGCATTTATATTTAATTGAATATGGAAATGTGAAAAATATGAACTTTAAACTGTTTTAAATAGCAACCCATATTTGAAACATTTCCCAGTGTGAGTGACAGGCAATTAAATCTACTTTGCATAAACTTGAACATGAAGTGGAAACCAACTGATTTTTTGAAGACTGAGAAGAAAGAAAATGGAACTACTTAATCCTTTTGTTGCGTGCTGGGGTTCTGTAGAGCAGGGAAGACAATTGATGGGAATTAGGAGAACATAAATGTTCATTCTTGCAACACTGTTAATAGTACCTAAATATTAATTTTTCACAAAAAGTAGATTAGAAAGGGAAACCCTCTCAGAAATAGGGTGACTCACATTTATCATTGCAGATTAGCAACAGTGAACCGTTTGAGTATTTAAATAGGTTTTCCTGATGTGGCATACTCTCTATTTGTATCAATACTACATGATGTAATATTCCAGTACTTTGCACTTTACATTTGTTATAGCTTGACACAAAAAATTCACAAATAGAATCAATTTTTAGTTCTATAGATGTTGTGATGTCACAAACTTAAAAGGATTTGTTTTATTAGCTTCATTCATCTGGGTGCCTTCCTTAATAATAATGATGGCTTGATTCACCAATAGTTCTTTCCAAATATCTATTTCTTACATCATATATTCCACTGTAAAACTTTCACCTTTGAGTCCATTATCCTTCCCAAGACATTTTCTGCCAAATAGATTCATTCCCTGGATAACAGAAGAAAAAGTTGAGTGCCAAAAACTGATAAAGTTAATGTGATGTACTAAAAGAAAAAAGGATCTTGTTTAAAAATGTTGCAGTTTCAAAAACCTTGCTGTTACTTGACTACAAGGAACTTGTAAACTAAGATTAATTTATACACCTTTTTCTGCAAAATATGTCTTTTTAAATTACATCTTTTTAACATGAGTTTTTTATTTATTCATATTTTAATATTGCAGGCATTTATCTAGAGCCTATAGACCCCATTCATATGAATAGATTTATGCCTTTACAAAATTTGGAATGTAGCTGGGGGTGAGGCTGGGCTAAACAGATAAAATAACCGAGATGTAATCTGTGAAGTAAGGGCTATATTAGAGGTAAATATAAGGTGCTATATTAGTTTTTTAGAGCTGTCATAATAAATTGCCAAAGCTGCATGGCTTAACACAACAGCAATTTATTCTTTCCTAGTTCAGGAGGCCTAAAGTCCAAAATCAAGGTGTCAGTGGGATTGGTTTCTTCTGGAGGCCCTGAGAGAGAAAAGGTCCATGCTTCTCTTCTAGATTCTGGTGGCTTCTGGCAATCCTTGTTCTTCCTTGGCTTGTACATGCATCAATCACGCAGATCTCTCTGTGTCCCAACCTCCCTCTCCTTTTTCTTATAAAGACATGGACTATTGGAATTAGGACTCACCCTAAATCCAGTATGAATTCACTTCAAGATTTCTAATTAACTGCATCTCTGAAGACCCTATTTCCAAATAAAGTCACATTTTGAGACCCTGGATGAACATGAATTTGGGGGAGACCCTATTCAATCCTCTCCATGTGCTATGGGTAGAAAAAAGAGAGTTGCCTAACTCAGACTGGTCTGGATGGGGATGGAAGATTCATTAAAAATTATCTGAAGCAAGGGATGCCTAAGTTTACTTGGGGAAGATAGGGTTGAAAAGATGGGGAATTACCAGACTGTGGAGGGTCTCATTTGCCATGCTGAAGAGTGTGCATTTTATCCAGTAACTCGGTGATGGGCCTTTTTCTTTTTCTTTCTGTGCTCCAACACAGTTTGAGGATGGGAGACTCTCTCATTAGAAAACGCAGCTGTCTCTGGAACATTCTTAGTGGTAAGGTCACACATCAGAAGGTGATATATGATTTTTAAAATTCACTGGGTGATACAGATACAACTCTTTCCCTTTTCTTTCTCATAGATGGAGAATTAATAAGGATATACTTAAAGGACTTAAATAGAGAACATACACATACTATATGTACATATGCAGTACTATATGTATTGCTGCGTTAATAGTGTTATAGGTATAATAATGCCATATGTATATATTACATTACCTTGGGCTCAGGATGAAAGTAGATGACGAGAGAGTGACTAGAGTCAGAGAAACCAGTTAACAGACCATTAAAGTAGTCCATATTCACAATTTATGAAGCTGTGAATATAGCAATGATTATGGAAATATGAAGATGTGAATAGATATAGGAACTACACATGAGGTAAAATTTAGCAAGATTTTATAAAAGATTATAAATAAGGCAGGTAGTGATAATTCTCAGTTTTCTCACTTGTACAAATACATGGCAAATTAACTGTAAAAAAGGAATGAAAAGGAAATATGCTTTAGAGGCAGAGGTAAAGATTTTGTTTTGGGGCATGGGAATTTTTCTGAATCTATAGGACATCCAAGTAGAAATGTCAAGTAGTCAGACATGATTGTAAAGCAGAAGAGAAAAATAAACTATGAAGTACACAGCATATATATGGTAGTTGAAGTCATAGATGAGAATGAGATTTTCTACGAGACTGTGTACATATCAGGAAGTTAAAAAAAAAACCAGACAGAATCCTGTGAATGCCAATACATAAGCACAAATGAGGGGAAAAAAGGAATCTCATGAAAGAGAGTAAGGAGGAACCAAGGGGCAGCAAAGAATCCAGGAGGGTTAATATCCTGAAGTCAAGAAAAAAGAGTGTCAAGAATGGGAATGTCTGTGGTGAAGTAATTGTTGCAACTGGAAACCAGGAGTCTTTGTGAATTTATGAAAAGCAACTTTTATAAACATGGGGGCTGAAGTCATGACGGGGGGGTTGAAGAATGACAAGAAGTGAGGTCTGTGTTTATCTCCAAATGCACACACATATTTGGTGTGTGTGTGTGTTACATGTTAGGCCAGTTTTTGGGGATCTTTGAAAGGGAACAGCTATATTCTAAAGGTCTGTTGGTGAGGAGTTAATAACCACAATAGGAATAAAAGCCATTAGGTTTGAATTTACTCAGGCCTCCTTTTCAACTGCAGTTGACTCTATACTTATAGTAAAATCTCACTCTCCTGTATTTAAAATGCACTTCAGCCAGTTTTTACATCAGTCACTATAAGTGTTGGACATGTTCACACTATTTTTATTCCTCTGTTATAGAAACAAAAGTTTGCCCTGTGGAATAATGAGTAAGGAATAGCTTTAGAGTGGTACTGATGTCTCTGAGAATATAAAGTTTTAAAAAGGTAATACTACTCCCATAATTACTGCATTATATCTGTAAATTTATGTTGATTTGTAATAAGAACCGAAGTTGTTCAGGACACTCTAAGATGGTATTTATAATTGATCCAGTCAATGCAGGCTGGGTAATGCTAAGCTCCACTCTAGGACAGAAAAACAATACTTTGTATGAGCATCATTTTTAGTATTAGAGTTTCTGATTTATTTATTTTGTGTTTGTTTTTGGCCATCAATTATCTATGACTTGCAACATGTAGCTATTTAACCACTTCTCCCAGTTGATCATAAAGGGCCCTTCTAGAATTACAGAGCAGGTGTGATAATAGATTTAGAGGTTGTTATATATTATCCTGTGCACTTTACCCCATCTGTTCTCCAGGTACCTCAAATCCTTTAGACCTTTAATCATATTTATAGGTTGTCTACTTCCCTTATGATTGGCTGTGAGGTCTTGAAGAAGAATTCTGCATGAGTGTGGTGACAGGTGGAACAGGTGGGAGGAGACCAGCTGTGCACATTAATTTTTGAGGGTCACCCTGAAAGAGACCACTAAATAAGCAGAAGCTCTTGGTTGATTAATATGTTGTGGCAGAAATGAGAGGTATGTGAGATTCTGGATTCATTCATTGGAATAGATTATCAGTGTGTTTTACAAAATACTGTAGGGACAGACTGCTTTACTGACAGACTTTAGATGACAAAAAATTATGCTCAAGGATACTTTCTAGGAAAAACACTACTTTGACACAACTTTATGCACAAATATTCACCTCAAACATATTTATTTTCATCAATATTTTTTTTATTTCTGTTAGATGTGTAATGAAATAACCACATCTCTTTTGTCCTCAGCAGGAGTCAGCATTCGTAGTTCAAGAAGCCTCAGGCATTCTCTTGTCTAGTGTGACATTTCTTAAATAATCTCTCTTTAATTAAGCACATGTGTTTTTGTACAACTTTATTCTGTAAAACATTGCCTTGTTGTTTTAGTTCCTTTTAGCTATTTGTACATGTCGTGGCCCCATGAACCAGAGATGGAAAAAATCAGGGCACAGTGTGTGCTGTGCAGAAAATCATTCAATACTTAATGTTAACTAAATGAAAGAAATAACATGGACAACTAGAAATTAAGAAATTTTAGGCATTCAATAAGCCTTGGAATGATGAGTTTATCAATATGAAAGGCAAGATAACAGTGAAAAAAGGGCAGGCTCTTGTTCCTAGAGTCCTGAGTGTGAATCACAAACTCATCTCCTAAGTGCCTGGGAAGAGGGGCAAATAACTAACTACCTACAACTAGAGCTTCCTCTATGGCAAAATAAGGATAATAATTTCCATATAAAAGGATTTTGTGTGTATGAAATTGGATAAATTATAAATTTTTAGAGAAATTTCTTGTACATGTTTAATATCAATATAATGTGATATCATTATTAATATTATTGACAGGTATAAAATGGCATGACTTTCAAACATTTGTTTTCCATAAATTACTGATGAGGTGATACAATAGTACTGTTGGTGTAATATTTGAAAATTTGTTAATGTAACTGACCATATGAATGCACTAAAAAATAAGTGAAAAACTATCATCACAATAACCACATAAAAAGCATTTGAAAAAAATTCAGAATTCATATGTAATAAAAACTCTCAGTCAAGTAGATTTAAAATGTAAAATTCTCAACCTGAGAAAAAGTGTCTATGACAAATCTACAGCTAACATCATACCTAATGTGAAAGACTGAATGTTTTCCCTACATAATCAAAAATAAGAAAACAGTGACCATTCTCACATCATCTACTCAGCATTATACTGTAGATTGTTGCTGCTGTATTCAGATTGGAAAGGCAGAAACAAAAGATTTTTTATTTATGGACAATAAACCTTTTATATAGAAATCTGATGAAATCTCCAAAGTCATTTGAATGCATACAAAGGGTTACCAAGGTTGCAGAATGCAAGATCAATGTACAAAAATCAATGGAATTTCTGTTTACTACCGATAACCAATGCCAACTTGAAACTTTTTCATTAATAATGTGAAAAACAGGAATAAATCTGTCAAAAATTGTAAACTGTACACTAATAACTACTAAACATTCTTGGTAGGGATTAAAGATATAAATAAACGGAGAGATATATATCATGTACATGGATTGGAGGACTCAATAGAGTTAAGATGTCAGTTCCTCCCAAATTCATCTACACAGGCCTAACCAAGCCCAAGGTTGTTTTTTTTCTTTTGTTTGGTAGAAACTGACATACTAAAATTCATACAGAAATGCAAAGGACATTGAGCAGTCAAAAAATTTTTTGAAAAAGAATAAAAGACTTGGATAAATAACAGTACATTATTCTATGGCTTATGATTAAGCTCCAGGGATCAAGGCAGTAGAGACTGGAGGAAAGTTAGACAAATGGATGAATGGGGTGTAATAGAGACTCCAGAAGTAGATCCACACTTATATGAACTGACTTTTGATAAGGGTGCAAAAGTAATTCACTGAAGAAAGGATAGTCTTTTTGAAAAATGATGCTAAATTGCTGAAAATGTTCTTTATCTTGATCAGGGGAATGGTTACATGAATGAACACATATAAAAATTCATCAAACTGTACATTGACAGTTGTGAATTTTATTGTATGTACCTCAACAAAAAATTTCCTGATATAATGTTTTTCAAATAATTAAGACAGAGCAGACAGAAAGGCTAATTATGGATTATGAAAAGAATGATTTCTGATCCAAAGAGAATCATTGGTTATGCTTACAGTTTAATAAAAATCAAAAGCAGCAAGTAAAACACAAAACCAAAATGCCAAAACAGTAGGTATGTCCAAGCCAAAAACTAACCTCAACCTGTAGTTTATGTCATCATAGGCAAAAATTAATTCAAAGTGGATCATAAACTTGAATGCAAACCTGAAAGTGGTAAAACATGTAGAAGGCAACATTGAAGAAAAGCCTCATGATCGTGGACTAGAAAGAGTACTCTTAGATATGACAATGATAGCACAATACATAAAGAACAAACTTAGGAATTGTGATTTTCAATATTAAAAATTTCTGTTCTAAAGGTATTCTCAAGAGAATAAAAAGACAAATTTGAGACTATGAGAAAACATTTAAAATGCACATAGTGGATGAAGTTTTATATTCAGAATATGTAAGGACCTCACAAAACTTAGTGATAAGAAAACAAATGACCCAATTAAGAAAGAAAGAGCAAAAGGTTGAACAGATATTTCATGAAAAAAAGAAAAAGACTTATGGCAAATAACCGTATTAAAAGATGCTCAACAAAACTAATCATTGGGGAAATGAAAATTAAGACTGTGTTGAGATATTACTAAACATTTGTTAGAGTAACTAAAATAAGAAAGACTGACAATAACAAGTGTTAGCAAGAATGTAGAGGAACTGGGACTTTCAGGTACTTCCAGTGGAAATGTTAAATTGACCACTTTGGAAAATAACAGTTTTTTAAAAAAGTTATTTACACACATATACACACACCCCATTACTCATCTATTCCTTAAGTATTTATACAAGAGGAACAAAAGCATATGCCCATACAAAATTTAATATGGACATTCATGGCAAGTTTATTTATAGTAACCAATAACTGAAAGCAATCCAAATGTCCATCACCAGATGAACAGGTAAACAAATTGGAATATCCCTGTAATGGAATACTTAGCACTTAAAGGAATGTTTCATGTTATATCATTGGTGGGTCTCAAAATAATTCAGTGAGAGCAAGAAGCCAGACAAAAGTGAATATCTCAACACAGTCTTAATTTTCATTTCCCCAATGATTAGTTTTGTTGAGCATCTTTTAATATGGTTATTTGCCATAAGTTTAAAAATGATCAAATTTTTTAGTTTTAATGTATAATTCAGTTTTTGTCAGTTACAGTTTAATAGACCTGTTAAAAATGCAAATGTAAATAGGGAAATTTTTCAGATTTTTTGAATCTCCTGAAAAAATTTAACAATTAAAAAAAATACTACATCAATATTTCTATTCTCAATCCTAAGCCAAAAGACAATGCCAGAAAATAAGGTTTGTTCATCAATTTTGTGAATTTGTCTAGGATATAATTTATTAGTAGAATCATATGTGAACATCTCTGAAGAAATATAACCTATGTCAAAAGTAATGAAATGCATTGCATTTCCTAATTCTTCAAATAAAGTACAATTAAAACATTACATCAGGTGCTAGAAGATACATTAAAATAGCTGAGATATTAGAACCCCCGGTTCCCTGATTTTTTAAAAAACTTCACTTAATATTGGCTAAAAGGGTAAAATTAAAGCAAAACAAGAAGGTATGTACCATTTGTTCTTAGAAATTATCTTATTCCCCTAAATTTTCTATATTGTATTTCTCAAAAATTTACAAAGATTATTGATTTTGCGAATGATGAAAAAGGGTGTAACATGAAGGTAAAGTCTTGGGTTAGGGGTCTGTCAATAACAAATCATGTAATTTTGAAGGAGTTACTTAAATTTCTGAGTTTCATTTTCTCATCTATAAAATAAGATGATAAAAGTGCTGAGAAACAGTGTGAATTTTAAAATGCAGATATCTGAATTATAAGTTGTATTTTTAAATCCTACAATGAGTGTACACATGTTTACTTTAATTTTACCATAAAGATCTGGACTAAATAGACCCCAAAGTCCAGCCATCGATAGTAAGCTTAGAGCTAAAATGAAATAAAGATTACTGGAAACATTTTCTGCCTTTGCTTATTGCTACAAATATTTATATTTTATAGAATTCATTCTATATGGGCAAATGAATGCTCTACATTGTTTTGTATTCTATACCAGATTTGAATAATCTTTTTAATGAAAGTAACAGTATGTCCTGTTATTTAATGGTTTATAATCTTTAGTACATTGTAAAAATATTAAATGATTTGAAATAGAAACTATATTACTTTTATTTTCAAAATAATATTTCCTATATATTTTCCTTTCTGAACAGAAAATCATATTATTATTTTAAAAAGTAAACTACTTTTCACAGCTGAAGGAAAATCTGTAGGTTTGTTCATTTTTAAGGAGCTGAACCCATCGGAAAGCACTCAGCTCGGTTCGGGACAGCATCGGCATGCTGTGACCTGGACCAAGAATAATAGCATTTGAATAACCACCTCTAATTTGTTCAAACAAAAAAAATTTTTAGAAGTGACACAAAGCAATTTTCTTTCTATTGAGTCCCAGTCTGCCCTGAGCTTATAGAGATGTAGTTTATAGTCTTTTATTTCTATCTTATATTCTTAAATTTCTAATTTAAAGATCACTAAAATAATGTAATTGACTTTTTAAAACAATCCTTTATTAATATACAACTATTGTGATGTAGAAATTCAAAACTACTCCTACTGTTTGATGATGATAGGACTCCTTTATTTTGGGAATATGACTGAATGATGTCTTAAGCGGCACCCAGACAAGCATATACACATTTCAAGCCTCTTAATTAAGGTATTTAGACATTCTGAAATAGATGCTCTCTGTTATTCAGATTTACAAAACACTCTTATCAAGCAAAATATTCCAAGGGCTCAGAGGTTATTTCCCAGGAGCTTGCCTAGGGTTAGTCATGAAGACAAGCCTTTCTTTGGAATGTGCAGAGCTGGAGCCACATACATCTCCTGAGAACCTTTCCCTGCACACTTGGAGTGTCTCCTTTTTGTGTGTCACACTTCTTCACTTCAGTATTGTTTATGTGATTCATTCATATTGTCATCTGTGCTTATAAATGCTTTTTTTCTTATTGTTCTAGCCTTCTGTTGCCAGAGTATAACACAATTTATTGATCTATTTTCCTGCTGATGAATATTTGGTTAGCTTCAGTTTCTGCTTATTATGAATCATACAGCTGCAAACATTCTGGTACAGAGTTTTTTTGGTGATGATGCATATGTATTTCGGTTGGAAGCGTCCCCAGGAGTGAAATTGCTGGATCATAGTATTTACATATATTAAGCCTATGCAAATACTTTCAAGGCATTTTCCAAAATGTCTGTAATATTTTACATTTGCACAAGCAGCAGATTAGTTTTGGTTATTCCACATCCTTGTCAACATCTGGTGTTATCAATCTTTCACATTAGCCATTCAGGCAGGTGTATAATAGTATTTCATTGTTCCTTTAATCTGTATTTTATAATGAAGTTAGGCATCTTTTGATAGTTTACTGATCATTTGGACATCATCTTTTGTGAAATGTCCATTCAGGTTTTTTACCAAATTTTCTATCAATTTGTTTTTCTTTTTCTTGTGGTGTGTAGGATTTAAAAAAAAAACTTTCTGTATTGTTTTAAAGCAATTACATCTCTTGCAAATACCTTCTTAAACTATGGATTTTTTCTGACTCTCTGAATGGCATTGTTTAATGAAAAGAAAAATTTAGGTTTAATATAGTCCAATGTACGAAGATAATTTTATGGTTAGTGTTTCTATATCTAGTTGAAGAAATTTTGCTTACTCAGGGTCACAAAAATGTTCTATGTTTTTATCTAAAAGTTTGTTTTACCTTTTACATTGAAGTTGGAGACCCATTAAGAACTGATTTTTACATTTTGTGGGAGATAAGGATCAAGATTCATTTTTATGTTCTATGTGAATTACCTATTAAATCAGCATCATTTTTTGTAAAAATTATCCTTTCCCTAATGGAGTATAGCAGTTATTTTAAATCAGATGACTAAATATGTATGGTCTGATTCTGGGCTTTCTATCTGTTGCATTGTTGAATTTGTCTGCCCTGTGCTAATACCTCATTATGTTATAGCTTTATGATTTTTATAATGGATTTAAATTCTCTAATATATATTGAACTAAGATTTTATTCCTTCTGTGAACTTTGCTAAATTTTATTCTTCAAGCAATTTTTCTACTTTATCCAACTAGTTCATACTATTTCCACAGAAGACAAACAGATTAATGATACAAGTAAATTAAGTTTTGGAAATATGTCAAAGTGGAGAAATACCTTTGAGAACTTAGGTGACAATTCAAGTATTAAATTTTTTTAGTTTCCATTATCATCAACTTTATAAATAGATTTATTCTCTAGATCTCATGTCAGTGGAGGGCATGACCACATTGCCATGATGTCTCTGTCCTGAAATCAAGTGTATTGTGTCACTTTTACATAATTGTATTCCTTATCTATTGGAAGTATGTACTTTCTATCCCAATTATAACTGGATAACCTCTATCTTGCCATACTAGCAGGCTAACATTAAGCAAGTGACATAATCAGAATTCATCACAGTTTTGCATAATATTTAAAAATATATTAGAAGGATATTTTAAACAGGCGAATTTTCACATAAAACAATTTTAAGAAGGTGAAAGATTCATGAAGAATATTTTGATATTTGTGACTTTTCCATAATAATGGAAATTTAAAGACATATCTTCCAGGAAATGTGAATTCAAAATCTTTCTAGACTCTATTATACATAAACTCAATCTATTATTATACAAATTAATTGACATTGCAATTTTTTAGAAATCAATAGCCTGGGTAAAAAAGTTAGAATTGGGATAAACACTCTTCTGTATTTAGGCCCCTGATTGCCATTTTCTTTAATGATTTTTCTAGTAATATGTATGTAGGTGAAATTACATATGAATGATATGGGTAGGCCAGGCATAAAGAAAATGAGAAAATAAAGAAAAATGAGGCATCCTTATCAAAGCAGTTTTTACAACTAAGGAACACTCTTCCAAAGAAATAAAAAAGATGTTCTTTATTATATAAAACAAGTTTATAGAAAAATAATTTGAATATTGAAACATCTAAGTCCCAGAATGTGGCCTTGATGATTGTAGTCTGCCAAAAAGAATGGGAATAAAAATTAAAAATATAAATATCTAACTGCTAAATGTATAGCACTTTCACTATTCAAAGTAACTCTTCTATTATCCTGAAAGTACATGATTAAAACCATGGTAAGGGTAATATTTACTAGTGATATCAATCACTAATTATTATCTATTGATGTGTTCATTAATCATTAATATGTTATAAATATTCATGAATAAAAGACAATTAGAAAACTGGTCAAGGAACAGTAATGACAATTGGCTAAGGAATACAAAGGGAGGCATGCAGTTGATCAATAAATGAAAGGAGGACAAAATTCAAACTTGATACTATCTAATGAGCTAAAGATTTAAACAACATAATATCATTTCCACTTGTCCTCAGTATATGTTGCAGACCTGTTTGTTTTTATGGTAATATATTGAGACCGTGAGTTAAAAAAATTCTTATGTTAGTAGAAATATAATTTTGTCTTACAAACCTTCAAAATGTACATAGTCAGTAATTTCTTATAAAAAAAATTATCCAAGGGAAGTACTAGAGATACACACATAAATATTTATGTAACAATAGTATTTTATGGCATTATTTATGAAGAAAAAGAGGACAGTGTAAAGTGCAGTCCTGGAGGAACAGTTCGTTAAATATGCAATGGCATGTCTACCTAATAAAATACTAAAATACTGTGCAGCCATTTAAAAGATGTAGAATTATTACAAATTTAGGTATAGATACTTATGATATTTTAAAAGAAAATGATTGTATTTGCATGTATACGTAAGCCTACATAAATATAAAAATGTGTATGTGCAAACACACAGATTTACATATGTGCATTATTACACACACACACACACACACACACACACACACACACACACACACACAGTCTGGGGATTTCTGAGTATGCCCTAAAAATAATGCTCTGCAGGGGTAGATTTTACATCAGATCATATGTATGTGTTAAAAGACACTGATGTTTATTGCAGAATTACCCTTCAGAAGATTTTATCAATTGACTATCAGTCTATAGATACAATTTAAAAAAATAAAATATTGATATTGGTAGTCATTTCTGAATGGATGACAGATTATTTCGATTTCTTTTTTCTTTCTGAACCATAAATTCGTCGTGTCAGAGGTTTGGAAAGCAGAGGCCTTCCTTTGGCTTATAAATGTATCAGAAATTATAATGACTGTAGTCATTCACTAAAATTGAAGTATTTCTAGGAACTGCCCCTTTTTAATATGATGGATTTTATTCTGGTATAAATCATCACAGAAAATGAGTGTACCATAGTTTCTTGATTATGTACGTAAAAATTCTAGAAAAATAAAATTTTTCTGGAATGTCCCTTTTTTAGTTTATATTATGTTCTCACCTCTGGGTTCTTACCACCACAAGGCTTTTGCATTAGCTCTGAGGAACTCTCAAAGAGAGGAAATGTGTATTTTATCAGTATCTGTTGATCAATTAGTCTTAGAAACAGCTCAGAGGAAGTTCAAGACATTTTCTCTGTTTAAGAAAACCAGAAAGCTCCTATAAATCCTGGTCTGCTAACACGTGTGTGCTGGTGGGAAAGCCCAGGTCCTGAAGTCAGGCTGTCTGGGGGTGAATCCTGACTCTACTTGTTGTTAGCTGTGTGACTTTGGGCAAGTTGGTAAACTTTTCTGTGCTTCACTTTACACACTCAGACAGACTGAAAAAGAGAATGGGTCTTAAGTGTCTAGTATGGTGATGGTCATATTTTAAAATTCCTGCTTGGTAAAAAGCAAAAGCTGTTACTTGTTATTATTTATCATCATAAGCATTCCATTCAAATCTACACAACTGACCATTTTAGAAGGTATTACAGCATGAACCATCAGCAGACATGGCCCATCTGGAACTAAGCATTTAAAAATTCATTCTTGTGTGAATCTCCATATGTAATCTCAGGTAACTATGAAACGTTATGATAATTCTAAATGTACTGATACTAAAAATTCTCAAAGTGAAAATTTATTACCTATTTTATACAATAATCAGTTTGGAGGTCCTCTCTATTATCTTGGAAAAAATTCTAACCGAGAATAAAATCCTACTACATATTTATAATGACTCAATATATTTATTTCAATTTATCAGTTCATGTACAAAGAGGATTTCTTTTTAATGCCTAGGAAGTGAAAAATAGCAGATGAAACCAGGCTGCCAACAACTGCCCTCTCCCTTACTGTTTTATCTTTTTCCCTTAGATCTGAAAAATAAAAATAGAATTACTTTATTGCTATCTTAATGAATAGTCTACATCAAAACCGGGACTTACTCTGCCTTTGTAGAATCCAGACCCCACAGACAATATGGAATAATATAGTGGACCCTTGGGTTCGTAGGAAAATATCCCAGAAATTTCTGTACAGCAATAGCATAATATTTCCCAGTAAAACAGAGCAGAAAAATGACTGGCTATATATAACCTTGAAGGTTCATCATACAGTAATGTATAATAATAGACAGCATGTGTTGGGCACTGACTATACACCACACCATTTCGAGTCTTTTATAGTTCTCATAACAATACCCATAAGGTGGCTTTTATTGTTATTGTTCCCATCTTAAGTTGAAAAAACTGAAGTACATAGAAGTTATGGGATTCACTCTCGGTGGTTACTTAGAGGTGGCAGTGAAGTATTTACCCCAGCAGGCAGCTACTCTCCCTCCAGTATAAACACTATGAAAATCTTTAGAAAGTTATTGTCATGTAAGCTCCACATGCCTGTTGATATGCAAAATTTTATATGATAATTTATCATATTATGCATATTATGCTGTCAACCACTTACTAAGAAGTGCTTCCTCCACATAATTCTACTTAATGACTCAGCAAAGTTGCATATTATTATAGATCAGTGAGCCATTGGACACTTGCAGAACACAACTGGGGGATTATATTTGTGATTCTCAAGTGTCTTCTACATAAATAATTGTGAATTTGTAGCTAGTTAGAATAGCTATATTTTGGCAAAAGCAACTTATTTAACCTGTTTTTAAAGAAAAAGTAAACAATGTCAAATAATAAAATTCATCCACACTTTGAGATGAAGATAAATAATGTTATGCCCTCCTCTTTTTTTTGTGTTTCCTAATCATACTTACGGACCATGACAAACCTCTAGGACTCTATGAACAGAATAGGGCCACTGTGTGGATAAATGAAGTCATTTCTATTTCTGTTTTTCCTCTCAGGTCCTTTTAAACCTATGTCGGGGAGCTTGTCTCTTTCGAATGCACTAAGCATATTATAAATTGATCAGGTTTGGGGTGGGGCTCATGGAAAAAGTAGATGAAGTGCAGGCTACTTGGGACTTTCTCTTTTTTGGGTATCAGAAGAGAAGGTTAAGAGTGGGGAGCCACGGTGGCCATGAACAAAACTTCACAGAGGATGGGGGGTTTTAAGGCTCATTTTAGAAATAAGTTGAAATTCTAGATTGAGGCTAGAATTTCCATTTTTTACCATTTTGATAATTGTAATCAATGTAATCTGATAAGGTCTCACTGGCTGTTAGCTCAGGGGAAAAAGCAGTGTTACTCTTGGCGGTGGGAGTACTTTGCCTTGGATCAGGGTGGATATTTTTCAGTTTTAGGTCCCAGCAAAAGACCACAATGAATATTCACCTGTCTGTGGAAAAATATCATTCATGCTTTTTTTGGGTTATCAGTGTTTCTTTTTTTCCCCTCTTATCTTAATTGCAGGCAACCTCTTATTTTCTCCTCTTTATAAAACTCAAATTCTAATTGGTTCTGATTTTTACCTTCTTCCCCAAAGTCCAGGTGATGTGAAGTTAAAAACGTGTATTATTGACCAGAATTGCTCTTTATTGTTTAGAAGATATATTTTGACATGTATTTGGAATGGGAAAGAGTGAAAAGCCATGCTCTAGAGTGAAAATGAACTGTAAAATAACCCGAGAGGGACCAGGAGTGGAATTTGTTCATAAGAGAGTCGGCTGAGGAAGGAGAAGGAGGAAACAGGAAAGGGGACAGAGAGGGAGAGGGCCAGACAGGAGCAAGAGGGTCCTCAATAAATGCTTGTCAAATGACTGGAAAACATGACCCTTTGGCACAATCTGCAAAACTGGTAAAGTCAAACCCATAAAATGCTTATGAGTATGTGTGTGTATATGTGTAGGTGTGTAAGACAGTGAAGAAACAGAATTTCTATTGGAGTAGACAAGTAAAGCAAATTTATGGATACACAAGCCTCAGACGGAAGATTGTGGGTATGTGAGAATCTTTGCACTTTGACCCTTATAGAACTGAATATAGAACTAAATATTATATGCAGAACTAAAGCTGGAAGAAGAAATTAATCTATATTGGCCCTCATTCCCAAGGTTTTAAAATCTTGGCAGTAGCCAGCAGGACTTTCTAATATCACTGTTGTTTTCCAATGCCCGCCGTTGTTAAAGGATTTAAAGAGAAGAGAGAAAGAAGCAGATGTATGGTCTTGAGAAATGCCATTAGATGTCACCTAGTGGAGGAACTAGAGGCAGTCACACCTTATCAGCAACCAGACAAATTCAGGAGAGACTAAGGACTGAAGGGGTTGATTGCTGTCCCCCATATACAGCTGGCAGTGGAAACCTGTGACATGGGTGAATTTATGCATATAGTAAGTGTGTGTATATTAAGTGAGTCTCTACACAGAAGCTATGGAGAGGCAAGGTGATAAGAATGCCGGGTAACAGAGACACTCAGTGATGTTTCTCATATGTAAGAGATTATGTGATTTAAAAAATTATTTTCACTTCTGAAGAAAGCTAAACTCTGTTCTTACCAATCTAATTTGCTAATTTATTCTAATTTCTCAGAGGGCATAGTAAAACAGGTCAACAAGATTTAATTTTTTTTGTCCACTTTCAGAGAAGATTTAAAACCAGCTTTCTGAAAAGTTCCAAGTAACATCTTCAAGTAAGCAAACACACAATTTCTTGGGTTAAGAATAAATCATTCACAGTTATATTTGTTTTGAAAAAGATTACTACTTCACAGTAAACGAGTGAAAAAGAATCCTTTCTTTGCAATGTTGGAGTTGTTTTAAAAACCTCTAGTAACAATAAAAAAATTCTCATCAATAAAAAGTGCATCTATTCTCATTCATATTTCTGGAAAATTAAACCACTTTCATAAAAATGTATGAAACATTATGTTGCAATATAATTCTTGTGAAAATATTTTCTCCCTTATACATTCAAGAAAGTTTTAATTTCAGGAAATTAACAGCTTCTGTTAATTACAGAATATGAATTTTGGCTTTGACCAAGTTTCTTAGCAGGTTCTGAAAGTAAGCCATAATGTACCATGTCCAAATAATACCACAGATGATTAGATAGACTTAAAAATATGGCACAATCCTTTCTACAATTTGATGTGTTCTTTTTTGCTTCTGAATTTTATTGTAAAACTTTAATAACTATTCTAGTAGGAATAGAGTGAAGAACAATAATCCAATAAATAGAACAAATGCAAATTAAATTACAATCTATTGGAAGGGATTGATATATTTTAACATTTGGTGACCGTTCGTGATGATTATTTTAAACATAGTAGCAAGGGAAGCATTTTGAACATTTCAGGCAGAGGAAAGCATTTGAACAAAAACCCTCAGTTTGGTCTTTTTTGAAAGAGAAGTAGGGCCATTGAGGATGGAAACCAATGAGTAAAAGAGCTGAGATTTGAGAGACTAGCACAAGCTATATAGCACATCCTAGACCATAGCAGTAAGAAGGATTGTTTTCCTAAATTTAATAGGAATTGAATGGTGTTTCTCATGTGAGTAACATGTTAAAATTTGTGTGTGTGTGTTCTTTAAACACCACCTTGCTCTCTGTAGAGAAGTGAAAAACTACAAAAATTTTTAATTAAAGAAAAATAAGTGCATTAATTATTTGTGTCACACATCCTTAACTCTTCCACATGCATTATTTCGCATGTTCCCATAAGCTTGATACAAGTAACATAAGTTAGAAATAGGCGCTCTATACCACAGACAAAGAAGCTGGGTCACAGTAGGTGAGTGAATGGTCCATCATCAATTGTTAGAGCCAGGACTAGAACTTATATATGCTGAATATCTACCATACCAAAATGTACTCTTTCATACTTCACTATGTATCCAGTAATCCATTCTAAATGAGATATTATAAAAGACTATGATAAGTCAGTGATGCTTCCTTAATAGCCCTTCCAAATACTTCAAAAAGACAAAATACTTCATGTCCTTGCATGATTGTATACCATTACTTTCAGATTTTGAAATCCCTGTAAGTTAAATGAAAATATGCCATAGTCCTTATCTTTTCATAGTTTATAATCAAGCTAATAGAAAGTATGGGTGGACTACAACTAAATATCCAAAACTCATGCATTGAAACATAAATTACTGATGTGTAAGAATCTTCCATTTTTTTAGATTAAACAAAAATAACCTTGAGTCAAATCTATTTTTCATCTACTATGAAATGTTAAATAAGTGAGTAAGTAAGTAAATAAATGATGTTAAGAAATGGGAAACCATACCTGTCGCGTGCCCTGTCCTCGCCGGCAAGAACAGCATGCAACAACAGCAGGATTCTTCTGCAGAAAGCTTTATTCTTCAGCTCCTTGTGAAACAAATGAGTTGGGCAGGACCCAGAGGGGAAGGAGAGGCTTGCTTATATAGTTCTCATGCTCTGACCTGGTTGGTGCGGCTCCATATGCCTTATTAGCATAACCATTTGGTGGGTCTCATTGGTCCTTATGCCAAGGCGCAATTAGCATGTAGTTTAGTGGTGTGGGATGATTTGTCATTAGGAAGTTCGGGGCCTTCCAGCTGCCCTGCATTGGGCGCTATTTTCTGAGCGCGGCTGCCAACATCTCCCCCTTTTTTGTCTAACAGAAGCTCAAGGCGGAACTTGCCAGCAGAGGCGGAGACAGAGGCCTGACCTCCACCATACTTCCTGATGCCCCCTTTTTGGAGAGGGGTTCTGGGCATCTACCCCTATGCAGTCAGGCATGCCTCTCAGAGGGGTCCAAGACCTTTTGCAGTGCTTTGCCTCGCATCCTCTGGCTGGCGTTGGGACCGCTTGGTACAAAGGGTTTGGACCCTTTTTCTCAACCCTCTTGCACCATGAGCTTCTTAAAGAAAGCTGTGATTAAGCATTGAGGTACTCGGGCCTGGTGCAGTGCCACATGGGCTCAGGGTGCAAGAGCTACCTCAAGCTAAAGCCGAGCTTCCTTCTTAAGCATGTTGAGCCACACTTGGGGAGAGGCGCCAACGTCTATCACCATTAGGGCTTGAGCAAGGATCACCTTGTCCTGCTTATGTTGGTTGCGGAGTCTGCATAACAACCAGAGTAAGAGCATGAGACCTCCAAGCAGGAACACGCCCATCCCAGCCATGCCCGCCCACTCCTTGACGTGGGAGAGAGCTCTGAGGAACCAGGAAGAGAGTCCTTCCGCTACGGAGATATCTAGACGGGTGGAGTTGATGTGGATAATTTCTCGCCGCAGCTCTTCTAGTGTCCCATCGAAGTCTTGGGACCAGTTTCCTGAAAGATACTGGGACAGGTCTCGTGACAGATTAGCTGCCCATGTAAAATTTTTATATTGAATGCTAGTGATGCAGAGGGCACGATATTTCTGCTCACATCCCAATTGGGCCATTTGCCAGAGCACCTCTATTTGTTCCTCCACGAGATCTATGCGTTGATTGAGGATCATTATTCCTCCTTTCAGTTTGCCATCAAGTGTGGACTGTTGGTCCAGGGCAGAAGCTACTGAGGCTGCAAGGTTATTGAGCTCTGTAGCCGATTTGATGGAGGTGTCTAAAGCTATACCAGCGGCGGTGGCTGCGACCGCGGTCGCGGAGATCAGGAGCACTATGGCGGCTGTAACACCGAAATCGCGCTTTTCTCGAAACAGAGTCATGGTGTTAGGGGCGTCTACGGGAACAGGGACCCAACGGGGGATGCGGACTACCAAAGCATTGGTAAAGTTACGCGCATCCCAACACTGAGACAGAAAGTAGGTTTCATTGGAGCAGGAGTCAAAGCTACTATTGGATAAGATAAACAGAAATGGGGGGTATACGCATACTGGAGAAGGTGGAAAAAGGGAATTAGGTGACTCTGGACCTGATTTTGCTGAACACGTGTAGTTCTCGTTGTTATGGGTCATGATCATGTTCCAGTGTGCGCGCATGTGGTTATTCTCGCACCAAAAGGTGATATTTTTTACACCGATTCCCCCACCCTGGAGGGCGGAAAAGGGGGAGAGGTCGGTACACGAGCCACTGACTCCACACAGCATCCATTTATGGAAGGGGTTCATGCTCAGCTGCTGACGAAACTCGCCTTCGAGCACCTTTACTGGCCACCAAGCCTCATTGGCTGGCCGTCCCTCCATATCTGGGGAGATGGTAAACTCCTGCCTCTCAGTTGCCCACGTTACTACAGTTGACTGACAGTCAGTCCAGGGCCACAGCTCTCCCTCATAGTCGCCCACACAATGGGAGGCATATTTGGGTTGACGAGGCCTGTCGGTGGAATTGTTCCTGGGAGAGTGTACAAATGTGCCATTGATCCAGAGAACCATCTGGTGGATAGTCATGTTCTTATAGGGCGGGCTCCCTTCCTTATTAGGCCCTTCAAATTTAGCTGACATAACGGGGAGGCTACTGGCCTCTAGAATTATGTCACTGAACCATCCGTATTTCCTCCGTTTCAGGGAGATACAGCCAGCTAGATTCTGAGTGGTGAAGCATAATGACCCATTAGTTACGAAGGATCGGTTTTCCCCCAACGGGGCTGTTAGGGTGTCCTTTTCTAGGTAGGGCAAGTTCATACTAGAGCTGGTGGTGAAAAAGCGGGGAAAAACGGCTGCATTGAAACGGACAGGCATAGGCTTAGGAAAGGCAGACAGGATTCCCCATCTCAATACTCCCTGAGTCGGGGTCTCCAGTGTCAGGAGCAGGGTCAGGAGGTACAGCGAAGTCATCTCCTTTGTTTAGGACTTTCCTCGTTAGGCGCTCCGGGATCCAGAAGGGATTTTCTTCACCCTGGGGGAAAACACACACAGCTCCCCTGGATCTGATTATGATTGGATCCGGGCCCTTCCATTGGTTATATAACACGTCCTTCCATTTTACTAGTTCTTGTGGGTCTTTTGGCCACTGATTATGGCGATCCGCTGCTGTATGGCCTTGAGCATCCAGATTCAAAAAATTTATAGTGAAAAGTGCTAGGGCTATGGCAGTTTTTGGTGTGGGGGGTATATCTTCAATTCCCCCTTTTTGTTTAAGTAAATAGGATTTGAGCGTGCGGTTCGCGCGTTCCACAATCCCTTGACCCTGTGGGTTGTAGGGAAGGCCAGTGATATGTTTTATCCCCATGTGATGACAAAATTGAGCAAATTTTGTAGAGGTATAGGCTGGGCCATTGTCTGTTTTCAGAATCTGTGGTAACTCCCATGCGCTCCAAGCTTCAAGGCAGTGCTGGATGACATGGGAAGCTTTCTCTCCTGACAATGGGGAGGCAAAGATGACTCCTGAACAAGTATCCACGGATACATGTACATATTTCAGTTTCCCAAAAGACGAAATATGCGTCACATCCATTTGCCAAACTTGTAAAGGCTTAATACTTCTGGGGTTGATCTTAACATGAGGTGTGGGAAGGAAGCTGCAGCAATGTTGGCAGCTAAGGACAATGTTCCTAGCTTCGGCCCTGGTTATGCTAAACCGTTTGCGCAGTGTTTCGGCAGTGACATGAAATTGTGTATGGAATTTTGAAGCTGTGGTGATAGGGTCTAGCAGGGGAAAAGCTATATTTCTGGTTGCGAGGTCTGCCAGGTGGTTGCCTTGGGTCATAGGCCCGGGAAGGCCTGAATGTGCTCTGATATGAGTTATATACAAAGGAGATTGCCTATGAAGTAGTGCTGATTGTATCTGTTTGAACAAAGTGGCTACTGGGCTGGACGCTTTGATTAGCCCGGCCACTTCTAGAGATTTGACTGCATTAACTACATAACAGGAGTCAGACACAATATTTAAAGGTTCAGGAAAGATTTGTAGGACCTCTAAGACTATGCGACATTCCACTATTTGTGGAGTGTCAGGCGTGTAGCCTTTTGTCACAACTTTGCCATCATGGACATAGGCACCTGTGCCTGTCTTAGACCCGTCCGTGTAAACTGTTTTTCCATGAGGCAGCGGGGTTAGGCTAGTGACCCGAGGAAATACTAGGAGATGATTTTTGGCGAAGTTGATGAGGGGATGTTTAGGGAAATGATTATCAAAGGTTCCTGAGAAACTGTAAGCAAGTATGGCCCAATCATCGTTCATAGCACATAATACTTGTATCTGTTCTACGCTGTAAGGGGTTATAATTTTAGCTGGAGCCTCTCCGAAATGTGTCATGGAGGTTTTTACTCCTCTCAAAGCAAGTTTGGCCACGGCTGCTGGATAGTACTCTATTGTCCTAGCCTGAGAGGCTTGGGGATGAATCCAGATCAGTGGGCCGTGCTGCCATAAGACTGCTGTTGGCAGCTCTGGGGTGGGAAGGACACACAACTCAAAGGGTTCATTCGATTGCACTCTATTTAATTGTGCTGTCATCAAAGCCTGTTCTACTTTGCGAATGGCTTGTAATGCCTCAGGTGTGAGGGAGCGCGGTGACGTTAGTTGTGGGTCTCCTTCTAGGGTTTTAAATAGTGGAGTCAATTCAGTGGTGGGTATCTTTAAGTATGGGCGCAACCAATTAATATCCCCTAGGAGTTTTTGGAAGTCATTCAAATTTCGCAATTGATTATGTCTTATCTCAAGCTTTTGGGGGCAAATTACATCTGTGTAAATGGTTGCTCCTAGGAATTTGCTAACACTAGATTTTTGGACCTTCTCGCTTGCTATATTCAGTCTCCAATTTTCTAGGGATCTAGTGAGATCTATATATGCTTCTTCTATTTCCGCTGGTTGTGGGGAGCAAAGAAGGATGTCATCCATGTAATGGATGATCTTTAGCGTGGGATAGGTCTTACGAATTGGGTCTAGCGCTCGCTGAACGTACAGTTGACATATGGTGGGGCTATTTGCCATTCCTTGAGGGAGGACCTTCCACTGAAATCTGGCATCGGGTTGTTCATGGTTAATAGCTGGCAAAGTAAAAGCAAATCTTTCCCTGTCCTTGGAGCTTAGAGGTATAGAAAAGAAACAATCTTTAATATCTATTATGAGCACTTTCCATTCTTTGGGTAAGGCAGAGAGGAGTGGCAGTCCCCGTTGTACGGGTCCAAGCATTCTCATTTGAGCATTTACTGCTCTCAGATCATGAAGCAACCTCCATGATCCTGACTTTTTCCTGATTACAAATATGGGTGTGTTCCATGGGGACAGAGAGGGTTCTAGGTGTCCCACTTGGAGCTGCTCTTGCACTAAGCAATGAGCTGCTTCTAATTTTTCAGAGGATAGGGGCCACTGAGGAACCCATACAGCCTCCTCTGTGAGCCAAGGTATGGGCATGGCATCTTCAATGGCCCCTATGAAAAACCCAGGCCGTGACGGTCATTCTTTACTTTGGGCAGGATGGGCTCTATGTGTCCCTGTTGGTGTTTCC
The DNA here is from genome assembly GCF_040802235.1 of Manis javanica. Classification (NCBI taxonomy): domain Eukaryota; kingdom Metazoa; phylum Chordata; class Mammalia; order Pholidota; family Manidae; genus Manis; species Manis javanica. The sequence continues at coordinate 61,129,422 of NC_133161.1, read as the reverse complement.
CCAGCCCCTTGCCAGGGATGTATCCCATGTCCATCATCATGCCTTGGGTGGGGGTGGAGTATTCATTAATGAGTTTGAGGCCTAAGTCTCTCATGACATCCCTCCCCCATAAATTGACCGGTAGAGGGAGTACATAAGGGGTGACTGTACCCTCTTGTCCTTCAGGGGCTCGCCATTTCAATGGTTTGGCACTAATTGAAGGGCTTGACTCATATCCTAAACCTTGTAATGAATGTGAGGATTGGGTCACAGGCCACTTGGAGGGCCACCAGGTTGCAGAGATAATACTTTTATCTGCTCCAGTGTCTAGGATTCCCTCAAAGCTCTTTCCCTCTATTTGAAGAGTTAATTTTGGTCTGTCTGCTAAATCTAATACTATGAAGGCTGAATCCCAGTCAGAGGAGCCGAAGCCCCTTTCTCCCCTCTCCGTGTTGGTAGCAGGATAATTGGCGTGGAGACTAGGTAAAACTAAGAGCTGGGCTATGTGGTCTCCCGGAGATATAGGGTAGATTCCTCTAGGGGCCGAACACATGATTTTTACCTGTCCTTCATAATCTTGATCTATGACTCCGGGATGAACTACCAGGCTTTTCAATGCAGCAGAAGAGCGCCCTAGGAGTAACCCAATGGTATTTGGTGGTAGGGGGCCTTTAAAGTCTGAAGGGATAGGCTGAACTCCCATCTGTGGAGTCAACACTATTCTGGTGGTGGCACGGATGTCCAATCCCGTGGAACTTGAAGTGGCTCTCCTTGGGGGGCCTGGTTGTTCCCGAATGACACTTGCGTGCTGGTTGCCCCATATATTTGCGGGCCCTGGTGATGGGGGCCCCTCTGGGCGTTTTTTGGCAGTTCTAAGGGTTTCCCTTCTATATCTTTAATAGACCGGCACTCATTGGCCCAATGCCTGCCTTTCTTACACTTAGGGCACAACCCAGGGGTCTTTTGGGTTGTTTGTTCTGAAGCTGGGCTCCTACACTCTCTCTTTATATGTCCTAATTTCCCGCATTGAAAGCATTTGATACTTCTGTTAGTGATCCTGGCTTGTTTGTGGCTCTGTAATATGGCCGCAGCTAGGCCCGCATTGGTGAGTGGCCCTCCTATTTCTCTACAGGCTTTCAACCAGGCATGTATCCCTTTTTGTTTCCAGGGTGTTATCGCCTGTCTGCATTCCTTGGTACATTGTTCAAATACTAATTGCTCCACTAGGGGCATTGCTTGTTCCTGATCTCCAAATATTCTGCCTGCGGCCTCCATCATACGAGCGACAAAGTCAGAAAATGGCTCGCTCAGCCCCTGAATAATTTTTGTCAAATTGCCTGATACTTCTCCTTTGTTGGTGAGGGCTTTCCATGCTTTGGCGGCGCACGTGTTTATTTGTGCGTATACCTGTAAGGGGAAGGCGGTCTGGTTGGCTACCCACTGTCCTTGGCCCGTCAGCATATCATATGACCACGCAGGCTGTCCTTTGGCCGCGTTTGCGCGTGCCTGGGTCATGCTGATATCATGCCACAATGCCTTCCATTCTATGTATTGCCCCATACTAGAAAGGCATGCCTTAGTTACATATTGCCAGTCTGCGGGTGTCATGGCTGTCTCTGTTAATCTCTCAACTTGTGCTATGGTATAGTTGGCACTGACCCCATACGCTCGGACGGATTCCGCTAAGTCTTTAACTTGTTTATGACTCAGGGGTTGGTGAGAGCGTACACCGTTATCCTCAAATACAGGAAACATTTGTCTAATTGCCTGAAGAGTATCTGGGTGGCAAAAGGAGAGTGCGCCACTCACGTAAGGTGGCGGGGCAACGGGCGTCGGGGGACACCCTGCTTTCATTTTTTCCTTGGTCCGCTTTTCAACTTTGCTGGTTCCCTTACTTCTACACTCTGCGGTTTTATTTTCTTCCCCTTCCTCTGCAGACGTTAATTCCTCCTCAGATTCCCTATTGGAGAGTTGGAGGTCCCTCAACTCTTTCCAGGGGTATTTACTATTTTCTCCGAGGCGATCGTCACTCGCTTCTCGGGGCTCTTTCGCTTTTGCCCTAGGCGGGCTTTCTCCCTCACTCTGAGGTTTCTTTACCTTCGTTTTTGTGGCCTTTTTTCGGCCGCGTGCGCTCTCTGTTTCCCGTTCCGTTTCTGACATGCTCTCTTGGATATCTGTCAATGCTCTCTGACCTTCTTTTATTACCTTTTCACATCTCTCATCTTGCAGACAAGCTCTAATCAGTTTCCAGAGGGGCCTGGTGCCTCCCCTCAGGCTACCCTCCTCCTCCTCTCTATCAAGATCTTTCCCCAGTTTGTCCCAGCTCGGGATTGAGAGGGACCCTGAACAAATGAACCAGGGGGCCACACGGTCTATCTCCTTCACAAAAGATCCTAAGACTTTGCTGGAGACCTTCAAGTTTCGCTCTTTGAGAGCTGTCTGCAGCGCCGTGACTAATGACGGTGCATTCCCCATGGTGCCTCCTTATTTACAGAGAACCATCAACCATCATCCTAAAAAGCAGGGGCCTCTCGGAACTTACCCCTCCGGGCTTTCTTCTGACCTGCAGTTCTGAATCCTCTCCAGATGTCTGAAGGGTCCTCCCTGTGCCGGTGATGTTCTGGTTCCCGGGTTTCGGCACCACTTTTCGCGTGCCCTGTCCTCGCCGGCAAGAACAGCATGCAACAACAGCAGGATTCTTCTGCAGAAAGCTTTATTCTTCAGCTCCTTGTGAAACAAATGAGTTGGGCAGGACCCAGAGGGGAAGGAGAGGCTTGCTTATATAGTTCTCATGCTCTGACCTGGTTGGTGCGGCTCCATATGCCTTATTAGCATAACCATTTGGTGGGTCTCATTGGTCCTTATGCCAAGGCGCAATTAGCATGTAGTTTAGTGGTGTGGGATGATTTGTCATTAGGAAGTTCGGGGCCTTCCGGCTGCCCTGCATTGGGCGGTATTTTCTGAGCGCGGCTGCCAACACATACCCAGGGAAAATAAGAATAAGTGGAGAAGAAAAATTAGCTATAAACTAAAAGGAAAAAATGGAAAGGAGAATGACATAACAAATATTTTTACTGAAAGAACAATTTATGCTTCCTTGGTGGGCCTGTGGTACGGCTAATCGTTTGTGGAACCACTGGTTTCTTTCTCTTGCTTTAATCATGGCCTCTAATTCAGCTTTCAAGAAAAGATAAACATAGCAATGTTCATTAACCCTGTTGCTGCCTTGTCTGCAGGCCAGCTGGTAAGTTGAGAGCACCTGACCATACCAACTGAAGTGCCAAAATGTGCTGTGTGCTTGGGAGTTTGGGGAAAAGAGAGCAGGTCAGCGCTGCCATGACCTCTTACTGACCCTTTTCTATCCATTCTGGTCAATGCTTTCAATACCCTATCCCACCTTCCTGTCTGTTCCCAGGAGCATAAAGTGACTAAAGGATGCTTATGTCACAGGGGCAAATCTTATACATAACTGATTATTGAGCTGCACATAGGACTCCCAAATGCCATGGTGAGAAAGGAGAAAGTTCCTGACAATATAATAATGGAGGTGTTAGAAGACAGAAAAATACAAACAATTTTCTGGTTTATTGTAACATTTGCTTTCAAACACAAGCCATACCAAATATGGTTCCTGGCTGGATACAGAACAGAACACATTTTGAAAACACCTATTTGGCATGTTTCAACAAAATATGTGCCAAAAAGCCAAAACTCTGTAAACATCTATGGTTTTAGAGACATTTTGTACTTTCCTGCCATATAATCACTCAAAAATCACAAAATAGAAGCTTTTTGGATAAAGTTTCCTTTTTTGAAAATAAAGAATACTGTGCCAATCTTTACTTCCCAGTATAAATTTTTAAATTTATTATTAAGGAAAATAAAATGAACATTTTAGTTTTTATGTTTTTTTAAAAATCAGAGATACTATTGTCTAAGCTTCTTTTCCTTGAAATGCTTATGATAAACAGTATTTTGAAAGTTACAATTGTTTTACATAAATTCCAATTGCTTATACATATCTTTTCATGGTGTTTTACTGATATTTTGTTTTAAAAATGTTTATTCCTTTAGTCATGACTCATGGAAAAAAATAGTAAGGCATATGTATGAAGAATATATATTTGCAAATAGGTTTTCATGTGACTAATATGATTTAATCAACTGTATAATAAATTCTAGAAAACAATATTGAGGCAAAACTTTCAATGAGGCATAGGGTCATGTATTTACCATTTTATTGGTATAATCCAGGTATACTGTTCTATAGATGTGGTATGGGACAATTACAAAGAAAAGTCTTTATTGCATGCCTTCATTACATGATGGGGACTGGCTTGGAGCGATATCAACCTTTGAATCTCTAGAGCCTTGAGAACAGTTGACACATTGCAATTATCAATAAATATTTGTGGAATAGGTAAGTGAATGGTCTAAACATTTGGGAACAATGAAGCCGTGAGCTTAGATATCCTTCCCAAATGTAGAACTTAGTTGGGAATACATTAGGGATTTGAAAATTGGTGTTATACATTATAGCCAGTATAGTACTAATATTACTAAGTTACTAACAGTACTAACAGAGCTAAAGAAATTTTTAAAAAGCATCCATTATCTCTGTTGAGTAATGTGCCATTGTGCTTATAATCAGGAATAATAATGTAATAAGTATCCCTTAATGAGCACATATTACAGATTAGGCATTTTACCAAGTGATTCACTGAAACTGTCTAACTCTGCACAAATATTCTACTTTAAGGTTTGAACTTCAAATCTCAGATTTGTCTAAGGATTACACCTGACAAAGATCTGAATCAGGAATCTGAGCCAAGTTCTATTTCATTTCACAGCCTATAGAACTTCTATCTATACAGCTACCTCTCCTATGAAGACATATTACATGTAAATGCCTCATGTGTGTATAGGATCACATAAATCAGGGAACTGTTTTGAGTCTTTAAAGATTGATTTAACTGATTTGGCATTATTTTTACAGTTACTACTGAAAATAATGTCCCCATGATAAGATTTTACAAAGCTCAAGATCTGGTGTCCAGGGATGGAGAGGTCTCAGAGACATCCGTGAGCATCTGAGATGAAATCAGTTATAAGCTTTTCCAAGGATAACATCTCAGAGCAGCGAGATGTTATCCTTCTCTCTCTCTGGTGAGCCTCCCCAGTATTTACATACATATATTATAGATACATATATACACATATATACACACATATATATAATATACATATTTGTATATATATATTACAGGTAACATAATCCATGAGAGTACTGACTTCTTTGAAAGCAATATTCTTTTGTATTCTAAATTTTCTGCTTTTTATCAGATGAGAGTGAGATGTATATCAAATATTTCAAATGACTAGTTCTCACTTTAATGGATTTGATGTAAATACTGAGAATAACTCAGGAGAAACTCAATAATGTTTAAATTAGAATTTCTCATGTATTAATGGCATCAGAGCAATCTGGAAGGCTTATTAAAGCTCACATTGCTGGCCCTCCACCAGGGCATTCTTATTCCCTGAAATTGAGGTAAGCCTCAGTATTTACCTTTCTAACATGTTCCCGGAGGACTGCCAGGAGAGCACACTTTGAGTAGCAACTTTTGAACGATAGTTAATTTGCATTTCTTTTTGTGTAAATTTAAAGATACAAGCAAATAAAGGAAATAAAGTGTCCAAGATAAATATTGATTGCCGAATTTTCATAGATATCATCAAACACGTATCAACACTATTTTTACTTCACACAAACTTTGGAAATGTTAAAGATTCTCAATAAGTAAATGAACCCTTAACATGTGTTTGAAGCAAGGCTTGTGAGTAAAGTTTTCTTCTCATTAACAGCCATGCCAAGTCCAGAAATACTTCTACCCTGTTCTAAATTAAAAAAAAAAAATCAATTTTTATACTCAATGCAAAACCGGTCTGTACATTACTATGCTAAATCTTTCTTCAAACAACTAAATAAATTCCCTTTGGATGACAATAAATATTCCACAGAAAATATAATTTGTTTTTATGTGACTGCATCCATACTCTTTTCTTTTTTTCTTTGCCAATAACAGCCAATCCTTTGGGACACGGATATTGAACAATTGTGCAAAATATAGCTCATATTTAGAGTAGAAAGAAGTCAAAAGAAAAAATATGTTTTTATAGCATCTGTAATTGCTTTTAATATATTTCAGTATAAACAGCATAAACTTATACAGGTTAGCTCAAGCTTACTTCTTGGAGCTGTTCTAACAGCACATCTACTTTACATTTTGTTAGCACTATTTTAGAATGGCTAACCCTCTAAGCTATTTAGTAGACACCCGGTAGCTCTCTTTGCCTTGGACAATGTTGGAGGCTTTTTCTAAAAGGCACACAGAATCAACACACTGAATATCGGGTTGCTATTATCAAGAATGCTCTCATTGGTAAAGTTAAATGCATTTAAGATATTGGTAAAGTGAAAGGCATTTAGTACAGGTATTACTGAAATGTAAAAATTGAAAGAGATCAGTAGCTGGCATTTTTAGGCTAGTCTCCCTTAAGGATCTTGTAACAAGAACTTGCTTTCTGGAAGGTTTTTTCTGTCTAATTCTCCAAGGTCACAGGATATTGCAGCAAGAAGATTGTTGTGTCTGTTTCAAAATAGTAGGATTCATGGAGTATACAAATCAGAAGGTAGAAACTCTGGGGGGCTTCCTTGATAATGAATGTTTTGTAAACATGTATGTTGTAAGCCTTGCTTTCATTATATCCTGATAGAATAATTTTAATAGAATATCTAATCTCCTCCAAAAGAGCTTATTCTGGCAGCTTATTATAAAAAGATAAAATGTAAGTATTGTGCATGACTAAAACAGTTCAGGTAAAACGGAAATATTCAGTGCAACTGGACCGTTTACAGCAGGGGTACATGTCTGCTTGCGGTTGCCTGTCTCTAGTTGCCTTCTTATATGTATAAGGCAATTTCTTTTCCAGTTTCTCAAGAATCTAACTGAATCAAATTATAGCTGAGGAAATAAATTAAAAAGTTTTATATAAGAACTAGATAGAACATGCTAATTTTATAATCATATGCAATTTTCAGTCATTTGTAATCACTGAAAGTAAGAGAACTTTGCAATTTTTTTCATAAATGTGTCCTAACAGGGTGATTGTGTAAAAATAATTTCTGCCAGACTAGGGATATAATCTGAAGTAGTCACTAAAATAACAAGTAAATAAAAAGAAAGCAAAATTCAGTGAGAAACCATCTCTTTTATTTTAAAAATTCATGCAAGTTGTGTATATGACTTTCTACATTTTATACATAAATGTTTTTAAATCCTATCCAGTTGAAACACATTTTTGTTTTCTACAAATCTTTCAGCATAAGTAACGTTGCAAGATACGCCGTCAATGGCTTTTAGCTCCTGTACATCAAGACTGCAAGAGCGTGTGGAGAGGTGGGGGGGTGCCCGGAGCAAGGCTTCTTTGTCGTGGACTTCTTTCACCTAAAGGTCGTCTTTCTGAGAAAAGTAAACCACCGGTAGTAAATTCTAGGTTCGATGCCAAACGTAGCCTCTAAGATAACCCCACACATAGAGTGAGTTTTGGTTTATGCTTAGTATTGAATGATGGAGATGGAACCTTAAATGAGTATGAATTTGCCTAGATTCAATTTTAGGATTTAGAGAACCTTCCTTTGTCCCACAGGAGTGGCATGATGGCAGCTTTCCATCAAGACCGCAGAACTTAGACTTTGATGTGTCTAAAGTTCTGATTAATGAGCAGTTCTTTCAGTATTCTGTGTCATGTGTGAGTTTTGTGGAGGAAGGAATGTGGTTGAAAAATTGGAAAGGTCTCCCTAACAGTCATTGTCTGTGAGGGAGATGGGAGTGGCTCCATTCACTCAAAGAGCTGTCTCCCAAACAAGGCTGCCATAGAGGGAGGGGGGGCACATACAGCAAATTTTACTCTTCCTGGTTTACAAAATATTAGTTTTCATTGTACTTATCAAAATCGTCCATTTTCTTATCCGCTTGAGGTTTCCAGGCAGAAATGATATTAAGGTCATTGCTATTGTTATCATAATATTATTAAACATTAGTTTTAGTCGCTGGTGCTGCCTTGCAGTCAGTACATCTTGTGATTCATCGGGGTTCACCTGGACAAAAGCTGTCATTTCACAACACAGCATCGGTATAGTATTTCCTTCTTGAGAAAAGCCTAGGGGTTTGGTTCTATATTCATTTTAAGACACAAAGGTAAGCTTTTATCTTTGTGAACTGTGGAATTTGTCTTCTACAATGTGAATGTGACATTGGGTCTGACTTCCGCAGATTTCTCTTTCTGGTTATCCTTCCTGCTTTTCAACACTCTCTAAGTTGACATAGACATAAGACTATACAGATTCTCTATTGATGAAGTTGCAATTAAAAAAAAATAGGAATCACTGTAATATTTCTAATAGAGGGGAATAAATACAAGAATTCTGTCATAAAGGTATTGGAAAAACCAAATAAAAGAAACCTGTGTCATCCTACAGTTGGGAAGCTTTATCAGGCTTTGGTCTGGAGGCTGTGGGCTCACTGCCCTGCCCTCACTGCTCCTTGTGTAATGAGCTGCTGCAGATGTCTGACCTCAGTGCTTCTCCTTCTGTCCTGCTCCATATCCACCTCCAGTGTTGGAAGAAAGCAAGGGAAAAACAACTGGCAAAGGAGTTGGAGATATGAAATTTCAGGATAGAAAAACAAGAATTAGCAGAATGAAGAAGGGCAGATGTGAAGCTAGGAAGCATAGTTCATGCTCCCTGCCCCAGTGATGAAAGTTTAGACCTACAGTAGCACTTACAATCATTATCATTCTCCACCTTCTGACAACTGTTGTCTTTGTCTGAACTCATTTATGCCTCTTCTTGACTGTACCACCTACTATATTTATCACTATTCATATGTAGAGTCTCTTTGGGTGTGACAATGCATCATATATTATGAGAGCTTTTTGTTATATCAACACATATAAAATAAAGATTAGTGAACACTATAAAATAAAGATTAGTGAATACTGATGTTTAGGCCAAATAACATTTAAATTTTTGAGTTAATTTGCATGATCCTAAAAAATATAGAACATTGTATTTAAGAAAAACAATAGCCTTTCTTATATTGCTTGTCATATTAATATTGGTTGGCCCTCTCTTGGTAGTTTATGGCATATGCTGAGGGAGCCATTTTAGAACGTTCCTAGGAATGGCTCACTGTCTTGGGGACAAAACATGAGCAAATGAAGTCTCATACAGAATGAGTTGTTCAACGGACATTATGCGACAGAGAACATATCTGACAATTCTGGCAGTGCCATTTTTGGAGGGCATTTCCAAAATTTGGAGTTGGCTTATCAGAAGATGTACTCTAAAGTGCCAAATTTTCAAATTGGAATACCAAACCTTCCAACATTAAGTATTTTGAATGGTTCACCAGTTTGATCAAAAATGATCCCTGTCGTATATTGAATGCTCATTACAGTCTGGGCAGTATGGAAGGCTCTCTACTGTGAAGTGTTGTCAACATACATGCAGTGTGGTATTTAATCATCATAGAAAACTTGCAAGTGAAGTGTTATCTGGTTCTATAGATGATTTTAAAGACTTTTGCCTGGTTGCAGAGCTGGCGGAATTGATATTCAGAACAAAGTTTGCATAACTTCAAATCCATCTTCTCCCCAGTGTACCATGCCAGATGAGAGATCAGCTATTGATGCTCAATGGAAGAAATCTCACTAATCATTATCTTTGCACCCATCTCCTTCCTCTTCCTCTGTGAATCAGTGGAAGGCCAGTGCTGTCTTAGACTTCCTCATGTCTCCTTAGCACGGTCCTGGCGTACTTTACCACATTGTATTTCATTGCATGAATGAATGATTTCAGCAATTCCTCAGGGAAAAAAACAGCTTCTAAAGTGACTTGTTTGTGTATATCATTTTAGTTTTATCATCTAGAGTTGGTATTTTGGAGGCTGAGATAAAGTCTCACTTCCCAAAATTGCAAAAGGTGAGGAAGGAAAGGAACCTGTTTTTGTTTTAAGCTATATACAGCAGTCGTTGCATTTCCTTTGTTCCTCTGTGCCTTTGTTTCCCTCGGCACATGGGCTCTGGGCTGCTACCAAAGTCACAAGTCTTTGCCTGACTGCACTGGAGTCAAGGAATCTGCTCTATTTCACATACACAGAGGAAGTCATACCTATTAATGATCATTTTCAGGCAGGGCTATAGTAGCTGTCATGTATTTGTTGGTGGCTTTTTTTTTTTTAATTTTTTTGGGGCACATTCTCAAAACAAACTTTCTTCCAAAATGCATGAAAAGAAATCAGCATTGGTTAAGAATCTTTGGAATGATATCCAACATCTTGCAGTTAGTGACTAATGTTTTTCATTCTTATGAGAAGGCAGGGTATTTAGAAAGGTAGTTTTTGATATGCAATGATCCTTAAATGAAATGAGGACAGTGTTGTGCAGCTGCTGACAGCCTTAGCAACTCTGTTCTGGGAATAAAACTTCAACAAAAAAATTGAAAGGAGAGACAGCCATTAGGTGAGCACACCGTATTTGATATTAATGTTGTTTCCCCTTTCCAAAGTCATAGATATCATATGAAAATTACATTTTACCCCTTTCAGTCAACAAAGTGTCCTTTTTATCTGGAAGATGAAAGGGTAAAACTGCTAATATTTTCTTGTACCATTTCATGAAAGACTTGTGACAGTACAAGTCTACTTGTAGTCAAGCTATCTAAATATGGGCATTTGCATGTAAATACACTCCCCCCACACACAAATAAAGATTGCTATATTTGTTCCTTGATATTGGCTATGACAAGTTGTAAATGGGATTCTAAACAAACCATGTGGATTGATCTTCAGAGCCCTCATCAGAGCTCAAATCAGCTGTTTCCTTGTTTCATTTCCTTAATTATTGATACTGTGGCTGAAACAGGAATTGTACATCTAGCATAATGGAGAGAAACAGTTTGAGAAGAGGAGGACCAGAAGCAGGAGGAGGAGGAAAATATGAAGGGAAGGGTAGTGGGGAAAGGAGGGGAAGATGGGGGTGGGGAGAGGGAAGAGGGGAAGTAAAGTTGGAGGAGGAGGAAGGGAAGGAAGAGCATAAGAATCACCGAAGTGTTTCCCACGTACTTCAAAGACATCAGTAGTTCCTGAGAGAGGACAGGGGAAAGGAAAACAAAACAAACCAACTGGAAAGAAGGTGGATGGTACTGAAATCTACCCTTCTGATATGTGCATGAACCTGAACTCAGATCAAATTACAACAGAAGATAAATAAGCTTTCTATAGTGACCTGAGGAATGGATATACATTTAAAATGATAGCTGGCATTCAAGCAATGACACATATTCAGAGAATTGGTTTTGTTGATTTTGTTTAAAAAACAATTTAAATTTCACCTTAATTTTTTTTATTAAGGCATCATTGATATACACTCTTGTGAAAGTTTCACAAGAAAAACCTTTAGATTTTGATATAAATATTTCTAAATGTTAAAATCATAAACTGAAAAAAATAAAATAAGTGGATATGTCCTAAGACTAGAAGTACACTACATTTTCCAGAGGGTCATAGTGATTTAACAAATCAGCTCAGAGCTGATTTAAATTCTGGGCTTGTGTCACATGTTGATGAAACTCAGCTATCTCATACTATTTTTTTTAAAAAAAGACTTCAGGAAAAGATTTTGACTAACACAGAGGAAGAAAAACTGTACTGAAACAAACATAAGCCTAGGTAAATTAGATAATACAGCTTTTCTTTTTCTTTCTTTTCTCTTTTCTTAGTTTTTGATTTCTAAGTTTTTAGATAGAACATGTAATTCATCACTTAAACATCTGTGCATATAAATAGCTAAGCCTATTTTTTAGCTTCATGAATATACGATTCCTTGAATGTCCCAATTTCATCTTCATCTGCACTTTCTTTGGCAGCAACAACTTATAAAACTCAAAAGAAAAGTCTTGAGTGCTACCTTGAAAGGAGAATATTTGACTTGTGTTAAACCTCATTTTAATTTTGACAACCTAATTGAATTATATGAAAGTGAGAACAAAATGAGCCCCCTTTTCATGTGCTTTTATTAGATTGGAGCTTTTATAGAAATTGTTTTTACTTGTAAAGCTTTTCACATCTGAGCTTTTTTTTTCACCTGTAAACCTTCAAAATCCAAATTACTCAATGGATTCTGTTAAGATTTAGCTAATGGTCAGCCTGAATAGAATTGAGTCATTTTAACTCTTTGTTCTGATATTATTACTGATCATGGACTGCTGCATGTCACATTTCAACTTTTTTCTTCTAAAATATGGTGAAACAGTACTACATAAATGTACAGTTATATATGGGAGGAGTAGAGACATTGATAGGTTGAATTTTTAAATTTTTTGAATATGAGAATATGACTTCCTGCAAACAGTCTATTTCACCAAAACTTTGTGTTGTAGATGTCGTCTGGACTGTTGTAGTTACAGAGTGAACTCAAGGTCTCATCACAAGATGTTGATAGATTGCTCAGACAGGATCAAGTGATTATGAGTCTGATCTTGACATCTGTAGACCTAAAATCATACTCTGAAGGCATCAGTCTTCCAGGGACTGATTGACTAATGCTATCTCCTAGGCATTTGTTTTTGTAATTGATTTTGAAAGATGACTAATGAGGAAATTAGGCACCAAAGTCCATTCATCAGCCCATTATCGCCAAGTCTGCATATATTTCCAGGCAGCAATTTTTGTTTATTTGGAGTAAAATGTAAATTGCTTGAGTCATCAAATCTGATGAGAAAGATTTGTGCAAATCTGCCATAGGGGAAACCCTGGAGTCTTCAGGTTTGAGAATGTTACTCTGGTCAGAGCTAAAGTCCTATTGTCAATAAATGCTCCTTGGTCCTGCCTTTTCTATTTCTTTCTCATGCTGCACACCAAATATGGGTCATCAGGGAGCTTCCTTTCTAAGATACTTTATGTACTAGGCTGATGGAAATCGTTTTATTTATTATTTTTTTTATTTTGATATCATTAATATACAATCACATGAATAACATTGTGGTTACTAGATTGCCACCATTATCAAGTTCCCACCACATACCCCATTACCGTCACTGTCCATCAGTGTAGTAAGATGCTATAAAGTCACTACCTGTCTTCTCTGTGCTATCCTGCCTTCCCTGTGCCCCGCTCCCCATGTTATGTATGCTAATCATAATGCCCCTTTTTCCCCTTCTCTCTCTCTTCCCACGCACCCTCCCCAGTCACTTTCCCTTTGGCAACTGTTAGTCCATTCTTGGGTTCTGTGAGGCTACTGCTGTTTTGTTCTGCTTTATATATTTTATATATTCAGTTTCTGCTTTGTTCCTATACTCCACAGATGAGTGAAATCATTTGGCTTGTCTTTCTCTGACTGGCTTATTCACTGGAAATAATACCTTCCAGTTCCATCCATGTTGTTGCAAATGATAGGATTTGTTTTCTTCTTATAGCTGAATAATATTCCATTGTGTATATGTACCACCTCTTCTTTCTCCATTCATCTACTGTTGGACACTTAGGTTGCTTCCATTTCTTGGCTATTGTAAATAGTGCTGCGATAAACATAGGTGTGCATATGTCTTTTTCAATTTGGGCTCCTGCATTCTTAGGGAAAATTCCTAGGAGTGGAATTCCTGGGTCAAATGGTATTTCTATTTTTAATTTTTTGAGGAACCTCCATACTGCTTTCTACAAAGGTTGAACTAGTTTACATTCCCATCAGCAGTGTAGGAGGGTTTCCCTTTCTTCACATCCTCGCCAGCATTTGTTGTTCCTAGTCTTTTCTGTGTTGGCCATCCTAACTGGTGTGGTAATATCTCATTGTGGTTTTAATTTGCATTTCCCTGATGATTAGTGATGTGGACCATCTTTTCATGTGCCTGTTGGCCATCTGAATTTCTTCTTTGGAGAAGTGTCTGTTCATATCCTCCACCCATTTTTTAATAGCATTATTTGCTTTTTGGGTGTTGAGGCATGTGAGTTCTTTATATATTTTGGATGTTAACCCCTTGTCGGATATATCATTTACAAATATATTCACCCATACTGTAGGACGCCTTTTTGTTCTGCTGATGGTGTCCTTCGCTGTGCAGAAGCTTTTTAGCATGATGTAGTCCCATTTGTTCATTTTTTACTTTGTTTCCCTTGCCGAAGAGATGTGTTCAGGAAAAAGTTGCTCATGTTTATTTTCAAGATATTTTTGCCTATGTTTTCTTCTAAGAGTTTTATGGTTTCATGACTTACATTCAGGTCTTTGATCCATTTTGAATTTACTTTTGTGTATGAGGTTAGACAATAATCTAGTTTCATTCTCTTACATGTAGCTGTTCAGTTTTGCCAAAACCAGTTGTTGAAGAAACTGTTATTTCCCCATTGTATGTCCATGGCTCCTTTATCATATATTAATTGACCATATATGCTTAGGTTTATATCTGGGCTCTCTAGTCTGTTCCATTGGTCTATGGATCTGTTCTTGTGGCAGTACCAAATTGTCTTGATTACTGTGGCTTTGTAGTAGAGCTTGAAGCTGGGTAGCATAATCCCCCCAACTTTATTCTTCCTTCTCAGGATTGCTTTGGCTATTTAGGGTCTTTGGTGGTTCCATATGAATTTTAGAACTATTTGCTCTAGTTTGTTGAAGAATGCCATTGGTATTTTGATAGTGATTGCATTGAATCTGTAGATTGCTTTAGGCAGGATGGCTATTTTGACAATATTAATTCTTCCTATCTATGAGCATGGATGTGTTTCCATTTATTTGTATCTTCATTAATTTCTCTTATGAGTGTCTTATAGTTTTCAGAGTATAGGTCTTTCACTTCCTTGGTTAGGTATATTCCTAGGTATTTTATTCTTTTTGATGCAATTGTGAATGGAATTGTTTTCCTGATTTCTCTTTCTGCTAGTTCATCATTAGTGTATAGGAATGCAACAGATTTCTGTGCATTAATTTTGTAGGAAATTGTTTACAATATAGGCTTCCAAAATAATTTCAGCAAGGGTAAAGGCGATTAAATGTCTCTGCTCAGAAGTGACACTTCCCTTCCATTCCTATTTTATTACCTAAATAAGGGCACATAATCTCTCACCTAATTTCAATAAGGGAATCAAAATGTGGCTCTACCATAGATGTGGAAGAAGGAGAATCAGAATATTTATGGGCATACCTAATGACTAGCACAAAAACCAAAGTGGATCTTGAGAATGTTAGATGATCACATGCATCTCTAGCCTCATAAATAAATAAATAAATAGCAATGGTAAAGTAGATTAAAATTGAACACTAATTTATTTATAAATTTTTATTTTATTTTTGACTGGTAGCACATTCATTTGGTTTAAATATTAAAATGAGATTAAAAAGGCATGCATTGGTAAGTTTCATTTTCACTGTGTCCTTGTCCATCTTATTCTTTGTTCTTCCCTCACAAGTAATCATTCTTACTAATTTATTGTATATCCTTACAGTATGTATGTCTGTAAATACAGGCAAATATCTTTACATATTTGATGTTTTTTATATCGCTTCCTTTCTTACAGAAAATATACTATATCTATTGCATTACACCTTGTTTATTTCACTTTACAAAATATCCTGGAGATTTTTCATATGCCAACAGAGAATCTTCATTCCCTTTTAGAGAAACATGGCATCCTATAGATTGAATATTCCACAAGGGACACTTGATTGTTTCTACTCTTTGTTTACAAAGATCTTACAAAAATCTTACAAACTTCATTTCCTATATGTGTGGGTGTACCTGAGGGATAAATAGCATGAAGGCAAATTGCTGTTAAAAGGGCAAATATATTTTTATATTTAGTAGATAGTTCCAAGTTTTTCTCCCTGTGAGAAATTCTCGGCAAACTTTCCGTCAAAGTATACTGGAAAACTTTCTGTTGCCAGTCTTATACATAAGAATTGTCAGTTTCTTCAGAAATCAATTGATTAAAGGGCCACTGACAAACTGGACATCCAAGAAATATTCTTAGACATACCTACTAAATGACTCTAACATTGGAAATTCCTGGGCAATTTCTCTCCACTCTCATTAGCAACCTAATATTGAATACAGTTAGCCTTTACCCTTTCTTAAGCTTCTGCCATTGCTCAGGTAAACCATTCTGCTGAAATATGTTGGAATATTATTACCTTTACTCATGACTTCATTAGAGAATTCACATAACTCATTTCCTTGAAGTTTTCAAATAAGTGTCAGTGACCCAGAGAACAGGAGTTACTGGTACCAGCCTGAGGTGTTAGTCAAGGGAATGTGAGGTGAGGAATCCCTTCACCCTGCCCTCCCTCCCTCCCAGATGCCACTCATCCTTTCTCTGTGCTAGGGCTCCAAATAAAATTCTTCTGCATTTAAAGCTGCACAGCTTCCCTTTTTCTCTTCCCAACAAATCCTCCTAGACTTTGCAATATTCACAAACTTTGATCTCTTGGTAAGACTTTACTAGACTATGCACCCTTGTTTATCATCATATGGGAGGCCACAAATAAGGACTCCAAAGTTCTCTGACACTCAACTACTACCACATTGTCTTTTCACAGAATAGAAAGGTTAAGATGTTTGGTGTGGAATTTACTTTCTGATACAATTCTTCTTTTGTTTAGGTAACCATTGTCAGTAAAAGTCATCTCAGCAGCAAAAGAAATCACAGATACCATGTTTTAATTGGCAAATCATTCATTAGCACCTTGTCAGTTTTGCCAAGGTAACAAGAAATATCCTACCCTTTTGCTTTGCTAGTGAGAACCCGGAATGAAAGCAGATTTCTATGGTCAAACACATCTCTGGAAGAATAAAAATGTCACAATGGAGCAAAGTTTTCTTCCTTCATTTGATCCACCCATCCAAAAGAGACAGTGGTCTCTGAGTCTTCCTAAGTAAGGAATTTGATGTTTAATGTGCATAATCTGTATTATAGTATTTCTTTTTTACCATGTTTTATGAATGTAAAAAAGTTAATAGTTTTTTAACTTAAAAGTAGTTTTAATATAAAATATTTACATTGAATCTATTTGAATCATAAAGATGCATATTCTGTTGAAATTGTTATGCTAGTAAATACCAAGAAATGTAAAGATGAAAATAAAATTCTTACTATCTCAAGAGTTAATTTATTGTTCTCCTTCCTGTCATGTGGGTGGATACGTTTGCGTGTGTGTGTGTATCACTTATTCAAAATCTGTTTTTTTTTACTGAGGTACATATCATAAAACGCACAAATGTTAATGTACAGCTTGATGAATTTTGACATATGTAAACACTCATGTAACCACCGCTTTGATCAAGGTACCAAACATTTTCATTAACTTTTTCCCCTTCACCTGTTTCACCCATCCCCCTATTTTCCTACTACTCTATGGTAACCATTAGTCTGTTCTCTGTGTGTGAGTGAAATCATATGCTATTCGTTTTTCTCTCCTTTGTCTGTCTGAATTATTTGACTTAGCATAATACCCTCTAGGCCCATCCATGTTGTTGCAAATGGAAAGATTTCATTCTATTGAAATCTTATTTGTGAGAGTATTCTAGTCATTATGGTTTAAAAATCACTTAATGCATTTAAAATATTGTAAAGATAAATTAATACAGTTTAAGTGACTGTGCATTTAAAGCCACAACTTTTAAAATATTATGTAATAAGTCTTTGAAAAATATATTTAGGATTTATGGCTGTTTCTATAAGATAATTTATTATGTATGGGATTATTTGGTCAAAGGACATTATAATTGAAAGATCTTGATAAATATTATCTAATTATTCTTTGAAAGAACTTACTAAGCTGCAGTAGTAGGATATTAGTTTCTATTTAACTGCACCTTTGATGTCATTGAGATACATACAGGTGATACTGAGAATAATTCCCAACTGGTATGACATGGACACTGGACAATGAAACTGACATTGGCCATCAACAATATACATGCACATACCCACTGTGTATCCTTCCTGTCTCTATCCTTCCTGTGTAATATATTAACCTCACACAAATATATTTCAATCTAACTTCTTTGGTTTCTCATATTAAACACTACTTCATATGTATTAGTATTTTCTTCTTCCATGAGGAAGTTTCATAGGAATAAAATTTTTTTTTCATTGTATTTATTTATTTATTTTTATTTTTATTTTTTTGAGAGGGCATCTCTCATATTTATTGATCAAATGGTTGTTAACAACAATAAAATTCTGTATAGGGGGGTCAATGCTCAATGCACAATCATTAATCCATCTCAAGCCTAATTCTCGTCAGTCTCCAATCTTCTGAAGCACAATGAACAAGTTCTTACATGGTGAACGAATTCCTACATAGTGAATAAGTTCTTACATGGTGAACAGTACAAGGGCATTCATCACAGAAACTTTCGGTTTTGATCATGCATTATCAACTATAAACAATCAGGTCAAATATGAATATTCATTTGATTTTTATACTTGATTTATATGTGGATCCCACATTTCTCCCTTTATTATTATTATTTTTAATAAAATGCTGAAGTGGTAGGTAGATGCAAGATAAAGTTAGAAAACATAGTTTAGTGTTGTAAGAGAGCAATTGTAGATCATCAGGTGTGTGCCTGTAGACTATGTGCTAATCCGAGCTAGACAAGGGCAATAAAACATCCACGGATGCAGAAGCTTTCTCTCAAAACAGGGGGGCGGGTGAGGTTCTAAGCTTCACCACTGTTGTTCCCCGATTTCTCACCTGATGGCCCCCCTGCGACTGTGCCTGTCTTAGGTTGCATAGGAATAAAATTTTAAGGGGAAAAAAGAAAGTGACCCTTTAAAACAGTTACTATGGTTGGAAAATACAAAGTAAATATCAAAGCATCTTACTTTCTTCATTTTCGCTCTTCACTTCCCTATTCTCTATTGCCAACTTACTTTTTTTTTAAGAAGACAAGAAGGATTTTGTGATCTCATGATGTGGTTTGGGCTTGGAGATCTTTTGAACTAGGTAATCAACACAGGAAACATTGAATTGTGGGTTGTTAAGAGGCACACTAGAAGGTAGAATGAAGGTCAGTAATTTTAACACAATTGTTGTAATGTTCATCGTGAAAGAACGGTACTTATTTCTATTCTGTCCACATCACTATTATAGAAAATCATTACACAAACACTTCTAATCTCAGATTGTGGTAAATTTTATATTTTTATTACATCCATTGAAGTAAAAGATTGCTTGGGATGTTATGTAGAAGATTGCTGTCCAGATGATTCTTGGCAAAAATATAAATATATGTAAAAATGGCATGTATTACATATTAATATATTCTAAGTCATTTCTCGCTCATGGGGAATTTTTGAAAGTAACAATATATATCTTAGAAAAGCAAAGGCATCTAGAGAAGAGATAAATGATGAGATTTTTAAATAGTCAAAATACTAAAACAAGCAAAATTGTTGAAGAGCATTCTATGCTTTATTGGAAAGTAATAGCATACTTTCTATATGCTGATTACACTGGGAAAATACACTAAAATAGCAAGCTTTAGCAGTTTCTTAATTCCCAAGCTTGCCACAGGAATTGTTGAACAAGATTATAGTTTTATTTATGAAAACTGATATTTTCTACTGGCAAAAGTAACTGGAAAATAATAAAACTGACAGAATAATTTCATATAATATTTTTGGGAGAGCAAACCAATGTACTCTACCAGTACTTACTCAATTCCATATAAACTGTGGATTTATCATGTTTGGTGGAAAAAGATTTAGAATAAGAGTTGGGTCTGTGCCTTGCTAGCTGTGAGGTCTTAATTAAATTCCATAAATGCTCTGTCGTTCAATTTCCTGAGCTTTAAAGTCAGGACAAATGCACTTCTGTCATACAGTACTTTTAGATTCCAATGCATTGCCTTTGTTTGCTTATAGTCACTAAATTTACCTAACTGAATTTGACTAGTAGAGTTCAAGTTGTGTCTGTGAAATGTGCAAGTTACGTCAAATGATTTTTTAGGTCCCTTCTAATTCTGATGTTTATTTTTCTCTCATGTGGATGTATCTCATTTTTTTGTTTCTCTGCTTGAGACCCATCCCTTGATGTTCACACCTCATCAGGTACTCACTGATCACATATCCTCCATTTCTGCTCCTGCATGACTTTGTGCACTATACAGATATTTTATCACTTCCCAAAGAGCCCTGTGCTCTAAACTAGCATATCTCAAACTGTCTGTGAAGAAGGACCAGTTAGTTTTGCCTTGATATAGCACATAACAATACATTTATGAAATATAACAAAAATTTCTAGAAAAGATTAATTGTAAACTAAAAGACATTTAAAATAGATATTCAAGTTGTATATTGTTAAATATGGTAGACATTGAATTACACTATCAGACTGTTATAAACTTCTCTAAGCTCTTATTCTGAATGTCTATAAACTGTCTGATTGTAGATAAGTAATAACATTTCACAGACTGGCACATTCGGTGGACCACAATTTGAATGGCATTGCTCTGGTGCTGGTGGTTCTCAAATTCTGAATCCTAGGCCAGCAACATCGCATTAGCTGGGAACTTGTTGGAAATGCACATTTCTGAGTCAGAATTCTGGGCTGAGTACCCAGCCCAGCTGCCTGTGTTAAACAAGTCCTCCAGGTCATCCTGGTGCAGGTTAATGACTGAGAAATGTGGTTCTCCATGTTCTCTTCTAATCCATATTTCTTTCATTAAACCCATGAAAACTGCATTGTAATCCTCTGAGACTTGATTCCTGGTAACATAGTAATAGTTTATTGCATTGTTCAAGGAGGTGAGAGTGGGTGAAGGATGCAATTGAGCATTTTGGCTACAGTCCCAGTCCAAGAGTTCATTCTAACTTTGAGAGCTTGGGTCACTGTGTTAGTATCTCAGATATAATTGAATTAGTATAGGCAGTTGCTTTATCCAGCAGCTGTCCTCATTTTAGGTATACTATTTTATTCTTAGTTTAAAATTAATTTGACTTTCTTAATCTTGGGAATATTGAAATACTAAGTTTATAATTAGTGATTATACTTCCCTGGAAAGTAGAAGTATACATAGTTGAAGGTGGGAAGGGACTATAATGAGGTGTAAGTCTTTTACCTATTATTTTATATATTTTTATCATTGTCTGCTATTGTATTTAAAGTGAGATATACATTTTTGATAATTAAAATTAATAATTTAAAAATATTTAAGATTCATTTCTCCTTTCTCCTACGGAAGTAAGAGGAAAAAATGTGCTTCATTTTTAACCTATACTTACTAAAACTGGTAGGTGATGTGTGTATGTACATATGTACACACACACACAGGAAAAACAAAGGCTGGTTTAAAAAAAAGGTAAGGAACTTATCAGAAACCAAAAACAAGCAAAAGAAAGAATTTAAAAAGTGAGTGTCAAAAATACTCTAAAGGCCAAATTCAGAACTGTACAAAGTATTCTCCCTAAAAATGGATGAAATTTATTCTTTTGAAGGATATCACTCATTCACAAACATTGAACTTGTACCATGATATGAATTAAGTCACTAAAACATTTAAAAGAATTTATATCATTCAGATAATTCTTGCAAATGCAAAAACAATAAATAACCATATTAAATAATCATATTAAAAAAAGAAAACCCTTGTATGATTGTATGACTAGCATATGTGGCCCAGAAAGCTGAGACTGAGACAGAGACCAAACTGCCTATCACTTAACTGGAAGAATGACGGAAATAGCAAGGATGGATTAGTTCTACATACTAGTTCTCCCTCCCAGGGAACCTGGTGAGAAATCTCATAAAATGCACGTCAAACCTCTGTTCTTTGCAGGCATCCACACCTGTGGATGGCGTCACCAGTGGACCTCTTTTTCTACTCCAGGCAGTGATGTCACATCTGCATGAAGCTTGACAAGGCGTTCTTTGTGCTGCTCGCTTCTCTTGTGGCTGTAGTAAGAGGTGAGGTCAAGAGGATTTGCAGTGGTGACTAAGAGAGTCCGACAGTGAACATGTAGAAATTGAAAACAAAGATAAAATCACAATAGAAAGTTGAAAGTGCTAACAACTGGATAATAAAATTCTACATATAAAAATTTGTAGGATGAAGTTTAAATATTTCTCAGACATATTAGCTTGGAATATTTAAAAAATTAGTCTGGGCAATGTACAAATATATTACTAGTTGAAACAAAGGCATAATTAGAGGTAAAGGGTAAATGATAATTATAGATAAATTAACTCAAAAAATAGAAAAAATGAATAAAATATGCAAATTCTTAAATGTTCTTAAAAACATCATTTTCAAAACTGGCTGTACAAGAAATAGCAAATGTGAATAGTCTGGTAACCATCTAAGTTATTTATTTAATTAGTTTGTAATTGCCCACTATATAATTATCATAAATACTCAGGTTTTTTCAATCATATGCCTTTTTTCTGTATTTACTGAGGTAACTGTAAAGATTTTCTTTATTCCATTGACATAATATTTTGCATTAATTGATTTTTAAAAATTACTAAATGAGCCTTGTTTTCATGGATGACACCAACCTAGTGACAAGTTATTTATACAGTATTGGATTTAGTTCGCTAATGTTTTTCTTAAGACTTTTCATCTTTGTTCACATTATTTTTCTTTTTCACAGACATTATCTGATTTTGAAAACAAGGTTTTATTATCTTTCTGACTTTTATTACAGTTTGTGAACAAATAGAATTAACTGTTCCTTGATTTTTTTTGCTAGAGTCCACATAAAATAGTGAAAACCTTTTCTGTGACCCTTTAGATGACATGAAAGAAGCACTGAAATTTAGTGGGGGTTGCTGATATTCAATTGCATCTGGAAAATTAATGAAGTAGGGTCTCTATAACACAACATGCATCAACATAAATTCTAGGTGAGCTAAAGACTTAAAGGTGAAAAAAATTGGTTAAACTTTTAGAAGATATCACCTTGGCCTTGGATTCAAAATTATTTATTAAGTATAACACAAAATTGTTAAAAGGTAAATACTGGTAAATTTACCATACTAAAATCCTTTTTTCATCAAAAGGCATTTATATAGAGTATATATTAAAAGAAGTAATTGAGAAATGATAATTTCCCAGGGATATAATCATCAAAATATTATCCTAAATATATGATTACCTATAAATAAATAAAAAAAGTGAAAAGCTGTGTAATAGAAAATAGCCCAAAGATATGAATGGGTATTTCACATAGGTGAAAAATAAAAAGAATAAATATGTATAATATGTTCAACATCATCATTAATAATAGGTGTAGGCAGGAAAATGAAATTAAAACTACATTGAGAATACTTTTTTATACTAACTAAATTGATGAATATTCTAAAATCTTAACAATACTTGATGTTGATAAAAATGAAATATTGGAAATACACATTGCTGGTGGAGTTGTAAATTTGTATAATACTTTGGAAAACAATTTGCGTTATATAGTACATTTAAATATGCAAATATCTTGAGCCAGACATTCCCCTAAAATATGCCTTGCAAATATTCTTTTAACAGCCAAACCCTAGAAATAACTGAAATTCCCACTGAAAAATGGTTTACCTAAAACTGTGTATTCAAGTAGTATATATCCATACAGTACTATGTAGATTACCATATATATCTCAATATGGATGAATCTTACCAGTAGATTTTGAGTAAAAACAAGCAAGTGCTGGATGATTGTGTTTGAGTTTATTTATCTAAATTTTAAATGTATGAAAAAATAAACATAAAGGACACATTCATATGTAGCAAAACTATGATAAAGACAAATAATACGACGTTATAAAAACTCTTGGATGTTAGGGAGAGGATAGCAATGGAGAAAATCTGTTGATAACATTTAATTTTTAAAGCTAGGCAGTGTTTCAGTCCATTTTATATTTTATATGCCATAAAACTATTTTGTATTTATGAAATATTTCAAAATAAATTTGAACAAAACAATGTAAGATTCTTCTTCAGAACTCTCTTTGCTTTTCTTACAGATTAATTTCCACAGAAACTTTGTTAATGTTTTGGTGAATTAAAAATAACCCTGTTGGGATTTATCTGAAGGCACATTGAACATTATAATACACTAGGGAAAAACAACACCTTGTTTTCAAAAGCGAAGTATGCCTTCTGACTGCTTATGTTTCCTTTTATGTCATTCAGGAGAGTCTTATATTTTCCTTCAGATCTAATCTACACATTTCTTGTTGAACTTTTCCCTAAGAATTTGATATTTGTTGTTATTTGTAAGTGGAATCCTTTAGCTCATTGTTTCAAACAGAAAGGTTTTCCATTTTGATGTATTCTGTAATAAGCCACCAGGTTGGATTCTCTTACTTTTTTCCTTTTTTTTCCCCATTGAAATCATTGTTAATCACATAATTTCTAATTAATGATAATTTTAGGGAAGAAGATTTAATATTTTTGGAAATAGTTTCCTAAAGAGCTAGCAACGGTTTTGTCATTCAGATAATCAAGGAGATAACCTATGGCCATTTGAGCAAACTGCACAGAAGAATCATATCCCAAGGAAGGACTGGTGTAGATGACATAGGTCTTAAATTCTGAGATTCAAGTTACAAGAATACCTGGAAATAAAGTCTTCAGGTACAGTTTCTTAAATAATACTACCCTCTCTATCTAACATAGGAAAATCAATGTGATGCCTTAAAGTTTTGTTTACCTTCAGTATTTGTGGTAACTGTCCTGTCACATAAATTAAAGTAAAAATAAAAAGCCCTATAATAAAATTTGTAGAGGCACAAGAAACTACACACTTCTCATTTGTTGGATGAAATTGATCAAGGATCCCTAATTTCCACCATGATAAGGGGGAGAAGCACCAAAAATTTCAGAATAATCAGAAGTTCCCACTAAAAAACAAATGTTGCAAAACCCTTTATACATTTTATCAAGCAAACTAAATACAGGGTGTCAGAAAATAAACCTTTTTATAAAGTGGAATTCTTAGGCAAACAGTGAAACTTACAGATTTACTTTTATTTTTTAATATTTAAATAAAAATAAATATATATTTACATTTTGTGCTCTGTATGTTGCTTTATACAAAACACCCATAAAAATGAAATGGAAATACAGATTCCATGTTTTTGAAGAATTTGGTCAGTATCATCCTCTCTGACTTTGGAAAAATACTTCATTTCTTTGGACTTGTTGCTGCAGTATATTTAAAGAAATGATGCTGATTGTAAATACAGACATATTGCATAATTTCCCCCTTTCACTGGAGGAGATTCAACAAACGCTTGTGCCTTTCTTAAGAAAGTCTGTCTGAACACTAAACATTTCCTTGAGATAAAATTGGATCTTCACACCTGATTTGCATTAAATTGTGTCATCATTTTATGCCAATATCACTGGCAAAAGATAGTGAAGGAAAATCAAATTAGAAGAATAAATGAAAAAAATCAAGAATACATGGCTTTGCAAACTTTCTCCTAACTGTATTTTCCAATAATTTCTCTGGGGAAAACAGATCATATTGGACAAATATGGACTCAATTTAACTTTCATTTTAGTCTCCAAATCCTCATAAGCTCTGATTTTAATAAATATAAATTATGTCATTAGAATCACAAATGTTTTTATGTTCCCACTGCTATTGCCATAATTTTCATTCCTTTTAAAAATAATTTGGACATAAAATATAATCTTAAGAAAAAAGGTTTATGTACCACATGCCCACTTGAATAGAAGAATCAATTGCCTTAATACCTTTAGTTAAAATTGTTGAGAGCAAGCAGCTTGAATTTGTTTTAATCTGAGCAGACATGTCATTATGAATGGGAAAAAGCTTTACCTCTGAACCCTAACCTGAGATAGCTTACAGATCATAGAGAAAAGTTCCTACAGCATCATATCAGGATGTCTTTAGTCTGACCATGTTCCCCAAGAATAAATGTCAACTTCTTCATCATGTACTTGGACTTTTTACCAAGCAGTTGGGAGCCATTGAAATGATTTAAATCAATTAGACATGCCTTTAAAAATAATCGAAAATCAGATTCACATCTTGTTTTAAGTTATTTAGTTCTCTGGTTTATATATTCTGAAGTTATTCTTAGAAAATTACTGAGAAATAATTTTCAGCTCCCAAAACCACAGAGGATGTACAGCTGAGTACAGTCCACACCCTAATGATTATGAGAAATTCCTGTAGCTCAAGTAAGATTTTTCCATTGCTCTTGACCTTGAAACTGCTTTGGTGATTACTTTCCCAAGCACCACTGCTATGATTCTGCAAAGTGAAAGGAAGTATAAAAGGTGAAAACTTGATGAGAAACCTTGAACAGAAAATATAGCTACAAGCAACACCCCACCAGCGCAGCACAGGGGCTGGTCACAGAGGAGCATGAGTTGCATAGCTCCCCGAGAGTTCTCGGTGATTTTTGAAGTTGTGGACACAGTTTTAGATTTCTTCCTGTTCTGATATATATTATTTTGTTAACTTGTTTTGTTATTGAAATAATGTTCTCAAGGTAAAGTATTATTTATTAAAAGTATACTATTCCATATAATCCTATCACTTTGCATATGAGTAATCAGTCTTCTAAAAGATAATTATTGTTTAATACCTAGACAATTTTCTTTTTAATAAACAACTTTCAATGTTACCTTTTCTCCAGTCCTAGAACATTCCTATCATATTCTGCTAATCAAACTAACAAAAGCACATTTGCAGCATTATTACTTAGTTATTCAAATATTGTAATCACTTTTTCCATTTTTTTAGCTATTATTTATTGAGTACCATTTGCCAGGCAACATGCCAAGCACTGATATTAAGTGAATTAAACACATATGATGGCTGCTACTGTGAAATTATCATCCAATGAAAACTAATGAGACCTATTTAAAACATGGGATAAAAAGAATCTGAAGGTTTATTTTTCACTTATTCCACAAATATTTAGTTTTTAAACTGTGCCAGACACTGTGCTAGGTCACAAGGGATTACAGAAATAAGATATCTTAAACTTCCAGTTCAGAAGGAGATTAAATTTGCATACATAGGGCAAAGAATGAGTAAGTCCCAGAGAGATCAAAACATGCTGGAAGACTGAACTACTTAGTTTTTTATTGTATTAAGGACATGGCGAGGGGTCAAATGCTATACTAAGGAGATAGGGATTGAAATATGCATTAAAGGATAGATGGTTGAGGTTTAGGAGAGAGGAGGTTAGAGTTGAACTTTTTGGACAAATGGAAGGAGACTTACCAGGTTTCAAAGCTTGGAGAATAATGGCCAGTGTTCCCCAAGTGTTACTTGGTAGATGGATGAATGATGGCCAGGGTCAGCAGATACTGTTATCAGGCAAAAAAGCAATTAGAAGAGGAGGTTAGGGTCACATTGTTAAGGATTGGACCCAACTGTATAGTTCATTTCAAAATATTTTGAATCTGTAATCTTAGTTGTACTTCGAAAATATTAATATATCTGATCAGTAAGATGATGATGCAGTTACACAACAACAGAGAAATTGAATTCCCAGGGAGTCCATGCTGGAGCAAGTTCAATTTGAGGAATCATGGAGATATGTGTTGTGGCAGGTCTAGAAGACAGTTGTTTGTAAGGGATAATATCTTTAGAGAGTGGTCATAATTAGCAGTTTGGTTTGGAAATCAGCTACATTTAGGAAAAGCCATATTGGTAACTCCTGTCAGCCAAAGTAAATGTAACAAGGATCTTGCAATAACTCTTGCTAACTATTATTTTTAATACACCCCAGCTCATGCAGGACTTGTGTTGATTTGTTTTTGTTTTGTTTGATTTTTTTTTATTTTTATGTTTTCTCTTAGTGACCAAGATGACCTTAATGATCTACTCAACTTGACTACATTTTTTTTATTTTGCTATCATTAATATACAACTACATGAGCAACATTGTGGTTACTAGATTCCCCCCATCATCAAGTCTCCACCACATACCTCATTATGGTCACCGTCCATCAGCATAGTAAGGTGCTATAGAATCACTACTTGTCTTCTCTGTGATATACTGCCATCCTCATGCCCTCTCTACATTATGTGTGCTAAATGAAATGCCCCTTTTTCCCTTTATCCCTCCCTTCCCACCCATCCTCCCCAGTCCCTTTCCCTTCGGCAACTGTTAGTCCATTCTTGGGTTCTGTGAGGCTGCTGCTGTTTTGTTCCTTCAGTTTTTTCTTTGTTCTTATACTCCACAGATGAGTGAAATCATTTTGTACTTGTCTTTCTCTGCCTGGCTTATTTCACTGAGCATAATACCCTCTAGCTCCATCCATGTTGTTGCAAATGGTAGAATTTGTTTTATTCTTATGCTTGAATAATATTCCATTGTGTATATGTACCACATCTTCTTTATCCATTCATCTACTGATGGACTCTTAGGTTGCTTCCATTTCTTGGCTAATGTAAATAGTGCTGTGATAAACTTAGGGGTGCATATGTCTTTTTCAAAATGGGCTTCTGCATTCTTAGGGTAAATTCCCAAGAGTGGAATTCCTGGGTCAAATGGTATTTCTATTTTTAGTTTTTTGAGGAACCTCCATATTGCTTTCCACAATGGTTGAACTAATTTACATTCCCACCAGCAGTGTAGAAGGGTTCCCCTTTTTCTACATTCTCACTAACATTTATTGTTGTTTGTCTTTTGGATGTTGGCTATCCTAATGGGTGTGAGGTAATATCTAGTTGTGGTTTTAATTTGCATTTCTCTGATGATTAGCGATGTGGAGGATCTTTGCATGTGCCTGTTGGCCATCTGAATTTCTTCTTTGGAGAAGTGTCTCTTCATATCCTCTGCCCATTTTTTAATTGGCTTATTTGCTTTTTGTTTGTTGAGGTGTATGAGCTCTTTATATAATTTGGACGTCAACCCCTTATCAGTATGTCATTTAGGAATATATTCTACCATAGTGTAGGATGCCTTTTGTTCCACTGATGGTGTCCTTCGCTGCACAGAAGCTTTTTAGGTTGATATAGTCCCACTTGTTCATTTTTGCTCTTGTTTCCCTTGTCCAGGGAGATATGTTCATGAAGAAGCTGCTCATGTTTATATTCAAGAGAGTTTTGCCTATGTTTTCTTCTAAGAGTTTTTTGGTTTCATGACTTACATTCAGGTTTTTGGTCCATTTCGAGTTTACTTTTGTGTATGGAGTTAGACAGTGATCCAGTTTCATTCTCTTACACGTAGCTGTCCAGTTTTGCCAACACCGGCTGTTGAAGAGGCTGTCATTTCCCCATTGTATGTCCATGGCTCCTTTATCATCTATTAATTGACCATATATTCTTAGGTTAATATCTGGACTCTCTACTCTGGTCCTCTGGTCTATGGATCTCTTCTTGTACCAGTTAAAAATTGTGTTGATTACTGTGGCTTTGTAGTAGAGCTTGAAGTCGGAAAGTGAGATCCCCCCTGCTTTATTCTTCCTTCTCAGGATTGCTTTGGCTATTTGCAGTCTTCTGTGGTTCCATATGAATTTTAGAACTATTTGTTCCAGTTCATTGAAGAATGTTGTTGGTATTTTGATAATGATTGCATTGAATCTGTAGATTGCTTTAGGCAGAATGGCCATTTTGACAATATTAATTCTTTCTACCCAAGAGCATGGGATGAATTTCCATTTATTAGTGTCCTCTTTAATTTCTCTTAAGAATATCTTGTAGTTTTAATTGTATAGGTCTTCCACTTCCTTGGTTAGGTTTATTCCTAGGTATTTATTCTTTTTGATGCAATTGTGAATGGAATTGTTTTTCTGATTTCTCTTTCTGGTAGTTCATCATTAGTGTATAGGAATGCAACAGATTTCTGTGTATAGATTTTGTATCATGTAACTTTGCTGAATTCAGATATTAGTTCTGGTAGTTTTGGAGTGGATTCTTTAGGGATTTTTATGTACAATATCATGTCATCTAACAAATATGACAGTATGACTTCTTTCTTACTGATCTGGATGCCTTTTATTTCTTTGTTTTGCCTGATTGCCATGGGTAGGACCTCCAGTACTATTTTGAATAAGAGCAGGGCAGGTGGGCATCCTTGTCTTCTTCCTGATCTTGGAAGAAAGGCTTTCAGTTTCTCGCTAAGTATGGTATTGGCTGTGGGTTTGTCATATGTAGCCATTGTTAGGTTGAGGTACTTGCCCTCTATACCCACTTTGTTGAGATTTTTTATCATGAATGGATGTTGAATTTTGTCAAATGATTTTTCAGCATCTATGGAGATGATCATGTGGTTTTTGTCCTTTCTTTTGTTGATGTGGTGGATGATGTTGATGTATTTTTGAATGTTGTACCATCCTTGCAACCCTGGGATGAATCCCACTTGATCATGGTGTATGATCCTCTTTATGTATTTTTGAATTCTGTTTGCTGAATCTTTGTTGAGTATTTTTGCATCTATGTTTATCAGGGATGTTGGTCTGTAGTTTTTCTTTTTTGTGGTGTCTTTGTCTGGTTTTGGTATTAGAGTGATGCTGGCTTCATCGAATGAGTTTGGAAGTTTTCCCTCCTCTTCTATTTTTTGGAAAACTTTAAGAAGAATGGAAATTATGTCTTCTGTAAATGTCTGATAAAATTCAGCAGTGAATCCATCTTGTCCAGGGATTTTGTTCTTTTGATTACCAATTCAATTTCATTGCTTGTATAGATTATCTGTTTCTTCCTAGGTCAGTCTTGCAAAGTTTTATTTTTCTGGAAAGTTGTCCATTTATTCTAGGTTATCCAGTTTGTTAGCTATATATTTTCATAGTATTTTCTAATAATTCATTGTAATTCTGTGGTGTCCGTCATGATTTTTCCTTTCTCATTTCTGATTCTATTTATGGGTATAGATTCTCTTTTTTTCTTAATAAGTCTGGCTAGAGGCTTACCTGTTTTATTTCTTTTCTCAAAGAACCAGCTCTTGGTTTCATTGATTTTTTATATTGTTTTATTCTTCTCAATTTTGTTTATTTCTTCTCTGATCTTTATTATGTCCCTTCTTCTACTGACTTTGGGCCTTATTGTTGTTCTTTTTCCAGTTTCAATAATTGTGAATTTAGACTATACATTTGGGATTGTTCTTCCTTCTTTACACAGGCCTGGATTGCTATATACTTTCCTCTTAGAACTGCTTTCACTGTGTCTCACAGAAGCTGGGGTATTTTGCTGTTGCTTTCATTTGTCTCCATATATTGCTTGATTGCTGTTTTTATTTGGTTATTGATCCATTGGCTATTTAGGAGCATGTTGTTAAGCCTCCATGTGTTTGCAGGCTTTTTCATTCTCTTTGCATAATCTATTTCTAGTTTCATACTCTTGTGGTCTGAGAAGCTGGTTGGTACATTTTCAATCTCTTTGAATTTACTGAGGTTCTTTTTGTGGCCTAGTGTATGATCTATTCTTGAAAATGTTCCATGTGCACTTGAGAAGAATGTGTATTCTGCTGCTAGAGTTCTGTAGATGTCTGTTAGTTCCATCTGTTCTAGTGTGTTACGCAATGCCTCTGTCTCTTTACTTATTTTCTGTCTGATTGATCTGTCCTTTGGAGTGAGTGGAGTGTTGAAGTCTCCTAGAATGAATGCATTGCATTGTATTTCCCCTTTTAATTCTGTTAGTATTTGTTTCACATATGTAAGTGTTCCTGTGTTCAGTGTGTAGATATATATAACGGTTATATCCTCTTGTTGCCCTGACCCCTTTATATTATGTACTATCCTTCTTTGTCTCTTGTTACTTTCTTTTTTTGAAGTCTATATTGTCTAATACAAGTACTGCAAAAACTGCTTTTTTCTCCCTATTTTTTGCATGAAATATCTTTTTCCATCCCTTCACTTTTACTCTGCATATGTCTTTGGGTTTGAAGTGAGTCTCTTGTAAGCAGCATATAGATGGGTCTTGCTTTTTTATCCATTCTGTTACTCTGTGTCTTTTGATTGGTTCACTCAGTCCATTTACATTTAGGGTGATTATCGATAGATATGTACTTATTGCCAATGCAGGCTTTGGATTAGTGCTTATCAAAGGTTCAAGGACAGCTTCTTTACTATCTAATCATCTAACTTAGCTCACTTATTATGCTATTATAAACACAGTCTGATGATTCTTTATTTCTCTCCCTTCTTTTTCTTCTTCCTCCATGCTTTATATGTTAGGTGTTTTATTTGGTACTCTTTGTGTTTCTCTTGACTGATTTTGTGGATAACTAATTTTGTTTTGCATTTAGTATTTAGTTGGTCTACTTTTTTTACTGTGATTTTATTTTCTCTGGTAACAGCTATTTAGCCTTAGGCATAGTTCCATCTAGAGCAGTCCCTTTAAAATGAATTGTAGTAATGGTTTGTGGGAGGTAAATTCCCTCAATTTTTGCTTATCTGGGAATTGTTTAACCCCTCCTTCAAATTTAAATGATAATCTTGCTGGATACAGTATCCTTAGTTCAAGGCCCTTCTGTTTCATTGCACTGAATATATCATGCCATTCCCTTCTGGACTGTAAGGCTTCTTTTGAGAAGTCTGATGATAGCCTGATGGGTTCCCTTTGTAGGTGTTCTTTTTTGTCTCTCTGGCTGCTTTTGTACTCTGTCCTTGTCTCTGATCTTTGCCGTTCTAGTTATTATATGTCTTGGTGTTGTCCTCCTTGGGTCCCTTGTTTTAGGAGATCTGTGCACCTCCATGGTCTGAGAGACTGTTTCCTTACCCAGCTTGGGGAAGTTTTCAGCAATTATTTCTTCAAAGACACTTTCTATCACTTTTACTCTCTCTTATTATTCTGGTACCCCTATAATGTGCATATTGTTCCATTTAGATTGGTCACACAGTTCTCTTAATTTTCTTTCATTCCTAGAGACCCTTTCATCTCTCTCTCTGCCTCAGCTTCTCTGTATTCCTGTTCTCTGTTTTCTATTCCATTAACACTCGCTTCCACCTCATCCAGTCTGTTCTTAAATCCTTCCATTGTTCATTTCATTTCTGTTATCTCCCTCCTGAATTCATCCCTTAGCTCTTCAATATTTCTCTGTAGCTCCATCAGCATGCTTGTGACTTTTATTTTGAATTATTTTTCAGGAAGATTCATGGTTTCAGTCTCACCAACCCCTCTCTCTGGTGTTTGAGGGATTTTGGACAGAACAAGATTCTTCTGCCTTTTCATAGTGGTGGGAGTGGTCACTTTCGAGTGGCGCATGTGTCAGCTGGAAGAACAAAGTCCCTTCCTGCTTGCCGGTTGCTTTGCCTGTCTCCACTGTCTGTGCCAGTGAACCACACACAGGGAGCAGCCTCTGGTTTAATCTCCTAAGCTTCTGTGGATGGGGCAGTCCTTAGGATGGTCTAGGGCACTGGTAGGAGTTGCAGGAGATCGGCATGTGTTCTGCCGTGAAAACTGAGCCCCTTTGTGTCTCCTGGACTCTGTGCCTATCTCCTCTGTCTGTGCCAGGCAACCATGCACAGGGAGCAGCCTCTGGGTCTGGGCTGGTTAGCTGCACACAGGGAGAAGCCTCTGTGTTAAGCTTTGAGGTTGCTGTAGGTGGTGCTGCTCCCTGGGGGTTCTTCAGGAATGGTGGGTCAGCCAGTGCGCTTGCAGTGCCAGCAGGGAGGAAGGAACAGCAGGCAGCTTAATCCCATGAGGGGCCTCAGAGCTGCGTGCCCAAGGGGTTAGGGCTCCTGAAGTTCCTTAAAGTTCCCAGCCTGCTGGGTTGAGTGTGCCAGGACAATTTTGTCCACCTGTTAAACCCTTGTCCCTTTAAGACTTTTAAAGTGCCTGCTTTTTCTTTTGTCTCAGGGAAGCTGACTGTGGGAACCTGTTCACAGTCTTAGTGTTGGATTTTGCTTTTTGCTCCTCTAATATCCAGAGCACCATGCAATGTGTGTCTGTGCTCCTGAAGCAGATTACTAGGGCTGGTGATTTAGCAGTCCTGTGCTTCCACTCCCTCCCCACTCTGATTCTTTTCCTCCAACTGGTGAGGTGGGGTGGGGGGAGTGCTAGGGTCCCACCAGGTCACAGCTCTACACTTTACCCTTTTCCATGAGATGTTGGGTTCTCGCAGATGTAGCCTGGCTGGTGTAATGTATCTTCTGGTCACTCTTTTAGGAATAGTTGTATTTGCTGTATTTTCAAAATATATGTGGTTTTGGGAGGAGATTTCTACCACCCTACTCATACTGCCATATTTTCTTCTCTCTTTGACTACATTTTAAACAATTTTCTTCCCTACTCTAGGCTTCTGGCTTCCCTATTAGAGCATTTATTCTAGAAAACTTGCAATTATAAATTCTTTCCTTGCCCCTTTGAGATGTAAATCTCCTAGCCTCTTGCTGTCTTTATATCAGGAATGTCTTTCTCAGAGATCTGCATTATCCTTTTGAAATGCAATCATGAGGAAGGGTAGGGCCCCCACTTCCCAGTTTCTGTGGTGGGGGTCAGAGTCTAACTTCCATAAGGGACAACTGGCAAACACAGGTGGTGTAACTGTGCAGGTGGTCTGTCTAGGTCAGTCATTTTACATCTACTTCCTTTTCTTTGGTTCATAAATATGCAAATAAACACAGGACTCAGCAAAAGCAAGTCAGAAGATAACATTTCCTTGGACATAATGATCATTTCTAGGTGTGTGTGACCTTCCCCAGTCAGAAGGAGGTCTCAAACTTTATTCTATAACTGGATGGTGTGGTGTATGGCAAAATTGCCTTGCCTAGGGAGTTGTGGAGATATAAGAAACAGAAGTCCTATTTTGTACTCTGGCCTAAACTTCATCTCCCATTGTATTTTGCCACAAACTCTGAATTAGGGTAATTCAGTTGTATATGCCCATCTATTAATGGAGAAGGAATTTTAAATTTTGCTTTTTTTCTTTCATTGTTATACAATATTGACAAGAGTCATATGAGAGTGGGTAGAGAAGAGGGTTAACTGGTGGTACTCACTTCATAGAGAGGTGTAAGGATAAAATGAAGCCATTAAGGAATTAACACCATAATTGGCCTTATTGTGATAATAGCCAAGTGTTATAACCATCACTTTTACTTTTCATTTATGTTCTGCAGATTTTCCACAGGACGAAATGCTTTTGGGAATTTTTTTTAACTTCTTGATTCACTTTTATTATGATTTCCTCCATTTCTATACAAGATTGTTTCTCTAATACAAAAGTATATAAAAAATTCTGCGAACTTCCTTCTCAAATCAGAAAAAAACAGCATCTGTTCATTTATCAATCCATTCAATCAGCAATATTTATTGAATACTGGTACATACTGGAAATACAAACTTGAAAAAATATTATATTCTACTATTAAGGAGATGATAATTGGTCACAGGGCTGTGACTGATTCCAGCGGAAGGAATAGGATACTCTCCCTGTACAGGGCTAGGATAGTCCTCTTGATGTCAAGGTTTCTTGCCAAGTGTTAGGATTCTTAATGATCTCATGGGGGGGGTGTGTGTCTGTGTGTGGAGGGGTAGTGGAAAATCTGCAGGCTGGGGCAGGTTACCAGAGCCTTAGTGGGGGCAAAAGGATGTGAGGATGTGTGCAGGAGGGAGTTCATTTATTTTAAAAAAAAAGTGAAATTAAACAAGAATAGAGCAGATGTAGAGAGAAAAGCTGCTCTCTCAATTGTCTTCCACCTTCTCTTCATTCTCATTCATTACCCCCCACAGGTAATCACTATTAGTCACTTTTTATTTTTCCATAGATGATATTTAGGCATATCTAAGGAAATAATTATATATTACTTTCCTCCTTTTAAAAGAAATCATAGCATATTATGAGTATACTTTTGCACCTTGCTTCATTTCCACTTAATGTATCTCAAAACTTTTTCCATATCAATACAGATTGCTTCCTGTTTCTTATACATAGCTCCAATATCTTTCATTATTTTTCATATTTGTAATAGCTCCCCTGTTTGCGGACATTTCAGATGTATAAGTCTTTTGCTCTTACAAATAATACTCTAGTGAATATAAGTAATCTTTAAATATACCTCATAGTTGTCACAACAGACCCCATACTTCTTTTTTGCCACCTGCATATTTTATTCTTAAATTATTCTGGTCCAACCTTAAGGTTGCTTAACTAACTGCTTAGGATTCCAGACAGGCCAGAGTCTTAAACTGAACATGATTGTTTGGGTCTGAGGCATAGAATTATAATCTCTAAAACATAGCTCCTTGTTGGTTTGAATAAAAAGTATGCTCTAGAAAGAAGAGGGTGTTTCCCTGCTTGAAATTTTTTTTTATCTTTAAAAGGAATGTGCCTGAGTTCTTAGGTAATTTAAATAAAAACAGTCCTAGAAATAACCTAGAGTTTTAATGAAAATTGGGCTTTCCCTTGGATGTTTCTTAAATAATATTGTGGATTGCCCCTTTTATATTTCTTACTTCCTACAAATCTGTTCTTTATCACCCCAATGAGGATATAAGCTAATTGAGGGCAAGGACAATATCCTCCTGTTTTAGAGATATTCTCCTAAGGGTCCAGAATAGTCTTTGCAAATAATATATTTCTATGAATACTTTTGAATGCTCTGATGTAGTTATTATCCTTTTGTTAAATATTGACAGTGATTATTAGGAGAATGATTATTTCAAAATCCTTTCAAAGTTTTTAATATTTACTATATAGCAGATAATATTTCTGAATATATCTCAATTTTAGAAAAATTTTTTCTGTAGCAAGTACTTATAAACTTTATTAAAAGTAGAACTCAGCCTAACACTGCTGACAATTGTTTCACTATAGCAGTTCCAGAGAATTTATTGCTTTGTATGATATGATTTATGTGTAATGGGAATAATAGCCTTTCAATTTCATGGCATGATGTAAATTTGTGTACTGTTCATTTTTTCCTTTTATTTTTTCCTTGATAATCCATCAACAATATTTATGTATTGCTCACAATGGGTGGATTGAGTGTTTCATAAAGAATTTATACCATATCTGATTTATTTACTCTAGTATTCATAGATACAATATTGTCCAAGAATGATTGTTTACTTCAATGAAATAAACAAATTACAAACTTATAAATACAAACTCAGTGGAAAAGTACTTGAAATGGAATCTTACTTGTTAAAATATGAAGTCCAATCTCTGTAAAGAAATCATGATAGGGCCATTGAGGAAAGAGATTGCATTTTTCCAACCACAGAATAAAAATTTCAAGGTCCAGCTTGTCTTAAGCATGAATCAATATTGTCATCAGCTGATTAGCTGAATCTCAGATCTCATGATTCATTTCTGTCACTGAGGGATGCAGCCCTTGTTTGAAATTCAAGAACTGAGAATATAGACTAAACCCCTAAGCATAAATTATTCTCTCTTATGAAATAAAGGTAAAACACTGTGCGGTTCCACTATAAAGTCTCTGAGTAGTCCTACAGGAAAAACTTATTTGACTTACTATCTTAAAATTTCACAAACATTACTCAGTATTAAGTATTATATTATTAAATGTAATAAGTATTAACAACTCAACCACTCATGTGACAATAATGATCTGCTATTAATTGTTAGGAAATGCTAACCTTGCAGGGAAAATGAAAACCTTCCTGCTTAGTATTGAAATATTAGCTATTTTGCCCACATTGTCATGGAGTTCTTATTTTTTACTACATGGAAAATACAAATTGGTATCTTACAGAAGCATTAATGATATGACTACCATTATACAACTCAATGAAAATTCTCATTTCCTTAAATTCAGCTATGCTCCAATACCATCCATGTAATGATCAGTTTTATAATATTTCTTCTAGAAGCTATAAATCTTATTTTGTGTGACTAGAGCAGAATTTAGGAAACTATCTGTAAAGATCAAGATAATATTCTAGGCCTAGAGGGACAGAGATAAATTCTGAGGATATTATTTCTTACATATATAATCATTTAAAATGCAAGCATTTAAAATAGTAAAACCATTCTTAGCTCACAGTCCACACAAAATCAGGTAGCAGGCCAGATGTAGCCCACATGTCATAATGTGTTGGTTTCTGGAAAAGAGCAAACCTAAAGTGGGATGCAAATGAGATTCCTCATTCAGTCCCAGAATGCACTGCTGGAGACCACACTGTGTGGTTGTAACAGCAAGTCCAGAAATCTAGTCTATTTTCCTCCAATGATAATATTTTTCTCTCCTTTTATTTTTTTTAGAGGTTTTTAAATTGTACTTTTGGGGACTTTTTAATGGCTCAATTATTATTTTTTTAATTGAGGTACATACACTGAAATATATAAATCTTAGTACAGCTTGATGCATGTTAATGTGGGTACACACATGTAACCATCACCCAGAACAATTTTCTCCTTTTTAAGTGCTTAGGGAGGCCAGGTAGCTTCAGTGTACCTTAATGGTCAGGGGTCGGGTGTGTTCAGTCCTATGATATGCTCTGAAAGGTGAAGGGGCTCTTGGTGCAAACTGCAATCTGGGGCTGGAATGTGTTTTAATGGTGAAGAGTAGGAATTAGCCCCAGGTCCCAACTGTAGTGAGGCTTTCATCTGCCCTGGTAAATCTGAAGGTAAGTTGTCCAGTGTTTCTCTTAGTGAAGATTCTCATCTAGATAGAGCAGGGCCTTTGGTTAACACTCCTTTGACTACCTTGCTGTGCCACTGTCACGAAGATATTTCAAGTCACACATGCAGTCATTTTCCCACTTAACAAGGTGACTATGGGAGACCATCTGAGCAGCTAAAGTTTCTGCCACAATTAGGACCAAGACCTCTCCTTTCTGTTTTCATCTCTGTACCGAGTCTCACCTGACTGGTCCCACCTCTGCTCCTCTTCATTCGTCAGCCCTCCTAACTTTGTCTATTGTTGCACTGGCCCTTCCTAACTTCCAAAGAGACTTGGGTGTAATCCTTCCCATTCTAAAAGGCCAGAGCTTCTCATCTAGTTGGTCTATGACATGCTGAGGCACAACTCACACAGCAGGGAATAAGGCACTTCAGTCAAATCTCCATATAAAGAATTGTCTTTATGTACCCTTCTCTCAGGAAAATGAGTCCTATTCTCCTTAAATTTACAGTGAGAACACTGAAGTTATTCTTTGTTGTGTATCTACTTAAAGAGACTGTCCATTCATTACCTAAACTAAAAAAGTTGTTGGTATCCTGTCTTGCTAAAGATGATTTAAAAGCAAATGTGGTATGCAAAAGCCTTACACACCCATGACAGAGTATTAGTGCAGAGTGAGTTCTGAGGGAGCAGAGTAAAAAATTTTCCATTTGAATTTGTTTAAAGGCCTAGAATTTATATTTATAATAATGAATTCATAGCTTATTGTTATTTTTTTGTGAAATCTCTAAACATATTCAGGATTTTCTTAATGCCAGGTAGGTCATAAAATGAACGTTACAAAAAAATGGTACTAATGGAACCTGCTAATGTGGTCACAGAATTTATCTTGGAAATCTGCAAGCCAGTTATTGGATATTCATTTACAAAGTTGGGTTTATGATATAAATATGATAAAATGAATGCATTTTAACATGATTGCTTTCTATTCTGGCCTGGCTAATATGGGAAAATGACTGTTTTCTGTCTTACCATTTTGGCTTGCGGTTTTTAGAATAAAAAAAAAAACCTTTGCTATTCTTTATATGTGTTTCAGGCAGAACAATTAAATAAATTTTATGTTTGTTATCAGAACTTATATCTTTTATAATCTTTCTTCCCAAATTATTTCATTTTGCTAAATGTACTTCACAACAAAATCAGCTTATATAACAGAAGAAAATAATAATGTTTACTTGCTTGATAATTTAGCTTTTATTTAGTAGTGATGTTACATTGTTAAATTAAATTAAAAATATAATGAAATTGTTTTCTCAAGATGGCTGACTAGATGGTAATTCCTTAATTTGTAATTATATACCTACTTAATGATAGTCACATCCTACAAGGGCCACTTTACAGTTATCTATTAAATCTCTCAACACGAATATTTGCTTTGCTCTTTATTGAGGAAGAATAATAGATTAAACTATTTCAGCCATTTTTCTCTATATAGACTTAATTACTATTTTACTGTGTTCTTCAAGTTCCACTTGACAGATTTTTTTTCTTGGTGGTAATTCAAGGTGCTCTGATGAAGCTATTTAGAAAATTACAGAAATAACACTTGAAGAGTAAATAGCACCCTGCTGACCTTAAATAATTAAGATATTTTCTCAGTATATTACTGCAACATTTTCTTAAGATATAAAATAAAAGCTGTTGAAAAAAGTACTTTATTAAAAAGAAAACTTGCAAGTAGGCATTGTTCTAACTGGTTTTTGAATTTCTTTTTTGCATATTAATTATTGATGTCTCATCACATCCTAAAAGCAGATATTATTAGTATCATTTATAATTGAGGACAAGGCAAAGGAAGTTTAAATAATTTGCTGAAAGTCAGATAGCTAATAAGTGGCTGAGTCAGGTTCAAGCCCAGGCCATCTGTCTCCAGAGTCAGAACTCGTAGCCACCTGTCACCTGCCTGCCTAAAGACTGGAAATGGTATATTAAAAGTATATCACCATTTCAATCTCTGATCTAAATTTTGGAGTGGATTATCTTATAAAGTTGTCATATTTCTTATTGTTTACACATATTCTTTGGATGCTTCTAAATACACATATATGTATAATTTTTTCTCTATTAAATACAAATATATATATATATATTTCAACTTAGTCAATGACTAATTTTTTTCAAATCTTTTATAAGAGGAAAGCCTAATGTAAAACCCAGTATTGTTTACTAAGTACTACTTGGGATTGCATCAATAATGACTGCTCAGTGTAGTGTTTGGGCAACTTCTTTCTGCTGCTCCATATCACTTGTCTGTTAAAGGAAAAATAGCAAGTGTACATACCCACTATACAGTCCCCCTGTCCCCTCACTAAAATTCATGTCATCAGAGTGCTGACTTATGTCAGCATATTTCAAGATGGCCATATGGCATAAGCTCTGAATAGATCCTGCCCTTCAGGAAGATCTGTCCAGGTGATAGTTGTACCTGTTAGGGACTTAGGTTCATGCTTCTAAGTGATTTAGTCTTCACTACACTATTAATCATCATGTACTGTGTTGACATTTCCACACAGATGCAATGATAACAGTTGGCAGTTGCAATAGCAGGTGACACCTGCTTGAGACATTTATCAACTATGTTAAGGTGACAGGCTGTGCAAGTCTGAGCTGATAATCAGATTTAGAGTCCTGACTAATTAATGTTTAGAGATAAATTGTTCTCTTAGTGATTGACTGAAAGAAAAGTAAGCCTTTGGTGAAAGGACATTTACTGACTATCTACTGGGTTTCAGATACTCTGCTGAATTCACTATATTTCTTATGTCATTTAACCCCATGAAGTAGGTCCCATATTTATCTCCATTTTACAGATGATAAAATAGAAAAGAAAGGTTAATTAACTGAAATAAGAGTAAGCAGTCTCTGTTGCCTGTGCCCATGTTTGCTAAAAGCCCAGAGCCTGCGATCACCAGCTCACACGGAAACCAGGCTCACATTCCCTACCTGTGGGAGAGTTACACTCCTCTCTTTTTCCTCACCATTCAAATGGACAGTAACTGTTTCAAGAGCTACTGTGACAATTGCCTTCCTTACTTCAGGAAACAGCCTTAAAACAAGGAACGTTTGCTCTGGTGTAGTTAGCAAGTGGTCAGGTTGAAATTTGAACCTATCAGATTTCAGAGCCTGGGTTTTAAGTGCTGTATTGTTACTTTTGGTGCAGATTTTGCCTTTTGCTGTTCCGCCACCCCCATACATACAATAACTCCCTTCTAGAAGCTGAATCAATTCCTACCGTGCCCTTACTCCATAAAGATGCTGTGCTCTGAGCAGCATTCTGAGCATGCTCCCATCGCCGACATAGCATCACCTGGGCTGATGCCTCACGTGAGAGTGAAGAGGACAGGAACCTGCCGCAGTCTGGGCTGCAGTTCTGCACGTCCCTCAAAAACCTGTCACGGCAGAATTCATTTGCTTGAGCAGCAGTGGAGCTTCTGAAGAGGGGAGTTCACAGGAAAGGCACACTGTAAAAAGGAATTTGGGAATTATTCTGCTTTGGATTCCATTTTGTGAGTTTAGGCCTAAAAGAGGCTCAAACTTATTCAATTTTTCTTTTTTAAGTTTGCACTTAAAAATACCAGCTCTGTTCTGTTTTTTACTCTATAAGCAATTTCCATTCTCAGCAGAGATGGGATTGTGCATTTCCTATTGTGAATAATGGCTCTATCCGATTAAATAAATAACATTTCACACTAATGTAGTTCACAAAAGGATTTAGAAACCATTAAGAATGTGTTTAAACCCTGCAATGGACCCTATCACTTAGTTCTCTGGCACAAATTGTATTTTCTGACACATTAAAATTATACCTTCAGAGGATTCTCTGAATACTTTCCCAAAGTGAGCATTTAGTATCTCATTGAAAAAAAATAATGGAAAAGGGAATAGCGCATTTACTGTGAAAGTAATAGAGGAAAGAAATACCCAGTTTTCTATATGGCAAATTATTCAGGCTATTTCATTACCAAAGTAACACTAGGTTAAAGTAGACTTAATTATTTCACTTCTCCTATATTAAACAAAGTATTACCTTCTCCAATTCCTTAACAATTTCCCTTTTAGGGATATCAGAATCTAGCTTGCCAGAATCCCATTTATAAGGTAGGACAGATGTTCCTAATGAATAAACAAATTTAATATTTGCAAAACATCCACCACCTCACATCAGTTAGAAAAATGCAGCCCAAGACCAAATTATAAAATAGTGCTATTTATTTTATTTTTTTTGGTCATTCTTTTTTGTATGTCCATATCTATCCCAGGCCACTAGTGCTCTCCTGGCTTCCCTAGTCTGTCACTAGCCCCAATGACAGCATCCAAAGATTGCCCACATTCTCTTAATTTCTTCTCTTAATCTAAAAGTAGTTGTCCATCACTCAGTATCTGGATTATACTGAATACCAATGAGTTGACTACTTTATCCCACATTTGCCTTTTCAGTAAAGTCTACATCTAGAAGAAAATGCCAATGTGCTGAATATTAGGGATTGTTTTTGAAAAATGAGACAGCTAGTTAGGACCGAGGAAGGCTTTCTGGATTCCTCCGGATCACACAGCGAGCAGCTGCTGGTTCAGTCTATGCACGGGACCAGCCTGAAGCTGCTGCTGGGAAGAAATGGCTGTTTTGGCTGCTTTGATGGGGATTAGTGAGCTCTGGGCTCTGAAGAAGAAAATTGACCAATAATCAATTCCCTGAAGACTTTCTTCAAGGGACTAGTAGGCAGTTAATCTTCTCAGATTGCTAAAAGAGAAATTTGGGTAAATAAGAACAAACCTTGGTTTTCTATCAGTTGTGTGACTGTAGGTGGAAAGATCAAGAATGGAATGTTATTTTATCAAACTGATCTCATTAGAAAGCACTTAGTCTAAAATAATAGAGACTGGTATCCAAGTACCAAGATTCAGGCTTACAATGGAAATCATTGATTAGGTGGCAATTTACTTGCATTGATTATTACATATAATTGAATTTCTCTTAGATTTAACTGGCTTAGATGGTATTAAGTAATAGATGAATGCAGAAAAAAAATTATACAGCTCCCAATCTTACAGCATAGGTGATAAGTTCATCCTCCTATGTTATGGATCAAGCAAAATCTGTGAGACACCATCACTCAGTATACAATTCTAGACTCTCTTAATAGACTTTCATAACTCCATAGAGCTAGCTGTGTTG
This sequence comes from Manis javanica, assembly GCF_040802235.1. NCBI lineage: Eukaryota > Metazoa > Chordata > Mammalia > Pholidota > Manidae > Manis > Manis javanica. Next base: position 61,085,644 of record NC_133161.1, on the reverse strand, counting down.
TACAATATGGTAGCCACTAGCCACATGTGGTGACTGAGCACTTGAAATATGACTAGTCTGAATTAAGATGCACTGTAAATATACATACACACTGGATTTTGAAGACTCATTACAAGAAAAAGGAAAACATCTCATAATTTTTATATTGACTACATGATGCTAACACAGGAACATGTACCTCATTTCTTTACATAACATGACAGAAAACAGTGAATCTATACTACCTACCTGTAACTGGAAAATTCTTAGATTTTTAAAATAATTCCATTCTACTTGTAAAGCAAGAGAGGTATTTGGGATTAAATTTATCAGTAGAAAATTTATCAGTGTTATCTCTATAGCCATATTTAAAATCTCTTTTCTACTAAGCTTAAAAATAAACAGAGAACCCTAATAATTACATGAAAGGGATAAAACCTTTTATTTTCCCTTCAAAAACAATCTCACTCCTCGGAACATAATTCTGGACTCCTTTCTGAACATCAGAAGTACAACCTCCCCAAGTCAGGGGTGTACGCAGTGCTACAGGGAACCAGCACAGAGACTGAGGTCAGAGGCTTTCTGTGTCTAGCAGCCACTCTCTGACCTCTTGATGGTCTCTGGGGCAGCTCTTATATCCATGAGTAAATACTTTTAATAAATACTTATACATCTTAATTTCTAGGTCCAATAAGAGTGTGTGGGAGGAAATGTGTGCCACATCCATCCTATAACTCCTGTCTATACCTCCCTTCTATAAAAAGCAGGAACAGATTCCTTTGAAGATTTGTGAAAGTATGTTTTTACCCATTTTCATTTTAATAGGGAGTAGGTTAAAAGCGTTTCTCAAAAACAATTGGCATTAAAAAGTGGCCTTTTCCATTAAGTATAAGCTGTCATTTGTGTGATAGAATAATTTAGGGATGTGAAGGTAATCAAGCTTGCAATAAAGCACATTCAAGAATCTCTCAAGTTAATAGCCGCATGAATCACATAAAAACAGGCAAAGTGCTTAGTTAACAGCTTTATATAACTTTTCCATTGTGTTATTCTGACATTTTCTGCAAAATTGCTCTCTCTCATTTCCATCAGTGTGCCTGATTCTGAAAAATGAAGTCGCATAAAGCATTCGTAGATATTTTCTCATCTGTGATAAGTATGCTCAGAATAAACCCCTGACTTTCAATTTCTTCAGTATCTGAGAGCATACTTAGGGCAAGACTTTGGGGAATGGTAAGTCCTAGTTTGGACTTGTAAACAGAAATCTCCTTATTTTAGGGCTTTCAAGCTACCGGGGGAAAGAGAATCAAGAGTGCTGATAAAACCACACTAAGGAAACATGTTAAAATAGTGATATTGACACAGTGCAGCACGTGATAAGGGAGGCTGTAAATGAGTTATGATGACAGGCATGTCATGGCAGAGTGAAGGTTTGATTCGGTCTACAGGGGACAACATCTGTGCCTTCCATCCTCTCCCTTGCGCTCCTGCCTAAGGGAGGAGTTGCTAATCCTATCAGTGAGAATCCAAGCCTGAAAATGAGCCACATTCGATAGTGGTTAACTGTTTTTAAGAAGTTTAAAAAGTTACGGAAGTAGTTTTTCTCTTTCCCTCATTTTCTGCCTTCTTGTAGTAAGCAGACGGCCTCAGCCAACTTCACTCTCCTCTGCTCCATCTCCAGCAGTGAACTGGGTCGCCTGAAGTTGGGCGAACAGCCTACAAGCCTGTCTTGGCACATATATGTGAATGTCTTGGTCACTGCTTCCCCTGTAGCAAGCACGCCACCAAAGAAAAATAAAATCCAGGAGCTCTAACTCCAATTTCCCCAGGGCGTTTTGCCCAGCAGTACTGATCATTGACCCATCTACTAGTAAAAGGTTTTAGAAAAGTTGTGTTACATCAGATAGGGAGTGGTGCTAAGATTGATTTCTAGGGCTAAATGGTCAAAATATGCCTGAAAACCTCTTAAACTACCAGAAACTGTACTTGTATGTAAAAGCTAAGCATAATTAATTATCCCTTCTTTCTCTTTGCTTTATCTATGACCTCCATTTTGGGGGGCAGGGGAGGCCAAATTTACATCTTATAAAGATAAATTGAGACAAGGATGGATTAAAGATGGCTGCGTGAGAGGAAAGACAGAGGCTTCCTCCTAAAACTGGATACAATTAAAAAATTTAATTGGCGCAACTAATCCTGAGAGAGCAACAGGAAAGAGGACGGCATCAGACTGCACACACCTGGAGAAAAGAGCAGACCTCAGCGAAACGGGGTAACGTACCAGAGCTGTGGCTCCGGGGGACCCGAGCCCCTCCCCCACCCCAGCTCACTGATGGGAGGAAGACAAATGGAGCAGGGAGGGAGTGGAAGGCTTGGGACTGCTGAATACCTAGCTCCGGAGATCTGCGCTGGGATCACAAACTTACATATTATGGTGCTTTCATGAGACTCACATGGAAAGTTAATACAGGCAGAGTTCCTGGGGAGACTGGGATTCTGGCTGCTTGTGAAAAGCAGGGATCCATATCTGGCTTCTCTGGGACAAAAACTTATACCTGTGTGCCTGGCCCACTGGGCTCAGGCAGTGGAGACAGGCACAGGAGCCAGGAGGCAGGGAACAGCTCTTTCCTCCCCCCTAGGCACCAGTACCGCTCCCCTGAGACCCCCGACGTTGCTTCAGGGGCTCAGCAGCTCCAGTAGCTTCTGGACACTAGAGGGCGCCATATACAAACATGAAACGCCAAAGGAAACTTGTCCAGAGTAGAATTGTTAATACAACTCCTGAGAAAGATTTAAATGATGGACCTCATGACTCTTCCTGAAAGGGAGTTCAAAATAAAAATAATCAACATCCTAATGGAGGTACGAAAAGACATCCAAGAACTCAGGAATGAATTCAGGTCAGAGATCCAATCGTTAAAGAACACAATGGAGGGTATTAAAAGCAGTTTGGATACAGTGGAGAAGATAATAAATGAAATACAAACTAGAGAAGATGAATACAAAGAAGCTAAGGCACAGAGAGAGGAAAGGATCTCTAAAAATGAAAAAATATTGAGAGAACTGTGTGACCAATCCAAGCGGAACAATATTTGCATTATAGGGATACCAGAAGAAGAAGAGAGAGAAATGGATAGAAAGTGTCTATGAGGAGGTAGTTGCTGAAAACTTCCCCAATCTGGGGAAGGAGATAGTCTCTCAGGCCATGGAGATCCACAGATACCCCTACACAAGGGACCCAAGGAAAACAACACCAAGACACATAGTAATTAAAATGGGAAAGCTCAAGGATAAGGACAGACTGTTAAAAGCAGCCAGAGGCAGAAATAAGATGACATACAAAGGAAAGCCTATCAAACTAACATCAGACTTCTCAGCAGAAACCTTACAGGCCAGAAGGGAGTGGCATGATGTATTAAATGCCATGAAGCAGAAGGGCCTGGAACCAAGATTACTTTATCCAGCAAGATTATCATTTAAACTTGAAGGAGGGATTAAACAATTTCCAGATAAGCAAAAGCTGAGAGAGTTTACCTCCCACAAACCATCTATGCAGCCTATTTTGGAGGGACTGCTATAGATGGAAGTGTTCCTAAGGGTGGATAGCTGTCACCAGAGGTAGGAAAATTATAGTAGGGAGGGTGGAGCAGCTGATTGCGAGGCAAAGCAAAATTAAATTGACTATCCCCAAGCCAATCAAGGGATAGAGAAAAAGTATAGAATCTGATACCTACTATATAAAGAATGAAGGAGGAAGAAAAAAGGATGAGAAATAGAAAAGAACCTTTAGATTGTGTTTGTAACAGCATACTAAGTGAGTTAAGTTAGACTCTTAGATAGTAAGGAAAGTAACCTGGAACCTTTGGTAACCACGAATCTAAAGCCTGAAATGGAAATAAGTACACATCTTTCAATAATTATCCTAAATGTAAATGGACTGAGTGCACCAATCAAAAGACACAGAGTAATAGAATGGATAAAAAAGCAAGACCCATCCATATGCTGCTTACAAGAGACTCACCTCAAACCCAAAGACATGCACAGACTAAAAGTCAGGGAATGGAAAAACATTTTTCAGGCAAACAATAGGGAGAAAAAAGCAGGTGTTGCAGTACTAGTATCAGATAAAATAGACTTCAAAACAAAGAAAGTAAAAAGAGATAAAGAAGGACATTATATAATGATAAAGGGCTCAGTCCAACAAGAGGATATAACCATTATAAATATATATGCACCCAACACAGGAGCACCAGCATATGTGAAACAAATACTAACAGAACTAAAGGAGGAAATAGAATGCAATGCATTCATTTCAGGAGACTTCAACACACCATTCACTACAAAGGACAGATCCACCAGACAGAAAATAAGTAAGGACACAGAGGCACTGAACAACACACTAGAACAGATGGACCTAATAGACATCTATAGAATGCTACACCCAAAAGCAACAGGATACACATTCTTCTCAAGTGCACATGGAATATTCTCCAGAAGAGACCACATACTAGGCCACAAAAAGATCCTTGGTAAATTCAAAAGCATTGAAATCCTACCAAGCAACTTCTCAGACCACAAAGGTATAAAAGTAGAAATAAACTGTACCAAGAAAGCAAAAAGGCTCACAAACACATGGAGGCTTAACAACATGCTTCTAAATAGTCGATGGATCAACAACCAAATTGAAATGGAGATCCAGCAATATATGGAAATAAATGACAACAACAACACAAAGCCCCAACTTCTGTGGGATGCAGCGAAAGCAGTCTAAAGAGGAAAGTATATAGCAATCCAGGCATATTTAAAGAAGGAAGAACAAACCCAAATGAATAGTCTAACATCACAATCACCAAAATTGGAAAAAGAAGAGCAAATGAGGCCTAAAGTCAGCAGAAGGAGGGACATAATAAAGATCAGAGAAGAAATAAACAAAATTGAGAAGAATAAAACAATAGAAAAAAATCAATGAAACCAAGAGCTGGTTCTTTGAGAAAATAAACAAAATAGATAAGCCTCTAGCCAGACTTATTAAGAGAAAAAGAGAATCAACACACATCAACAGAATCAGAAATGAGAAAGGAAACATCACAATGGACCCAACAGAAATACAAAGAATTATTAGAGACTACTATGAAAACCTATGTGCTAAGAAGCTGGAAAACCTAGAAGAAATGGAGAACTTCTTAGAAAAATACAACCTTCCAAGACCCACCAAGGAAGAAACACAAAATCTAAACAAACCAATTACCAGCAAAGAAATTGAAGCAGTAATCAAAAAACTACCCAAGAAAAAAACCCCGGGCCATATGGATTTACCTCAGAATTTTGTCAGACATACAGAGAAGATCTAATACCCATTCTCCTTAAAGTTTTCCAAAAAATAGAAGAGGAGGGAATACTCCCAAACTCATTCTATGAAGCGAACATCACCCTAATACCAAAACCAGGCAAAGACCCCACCAAAAAAGAAAATTACACACAAATATCCCTGATGAACGTAGATGCAAAAATACTGAATAAAATATTAGCAAACCGAATTCAAAAATATATCAAAAGGATCATACACCACTGTCGCAACCCTTCAGGGACCAAAGCAACACGCCCAAGGTCTTGATTCTTCTCTAGGCTTTATTGTCTAATCTCTCGCGGCGGTTACAGCACTTGTCAGGAACCTCCTCTCCCTCCCGGCGGGCTCCCTTATATTCAGTCACCCAACCAATCCGGGACAGTATCATGCGTGACCTTTAAGCGGATAGGTGTCACGCGCCACTCTAAGTGGGCAGCATGAGCTGTGCACGGGTACGGAAGTCTGCTGGGCCAGTCCCCAACAGGGAAGAGGGGAAAAGGTGGTGAGCAGGAAATGGGCGCCATCTTCTCCAGCTGGTGACGAGGCTAAAATACCAGGTCTTAGAACTACCACTGGGCAAGGGAGCTGTGGTGGATCAGCCCCAGGACCAAGCCCTGGCCAGGGGCCCGGCCCTCACATCTCCCCCTTCTTTGTTTGATATAATGCGTGGCCTTTGGATCATGCCTGTCTTAGGTTGCCCAGAGTCTGCAGCATTCTTACCCGTCCGCAGGCGGCAGACAACTCTGGTCTGTGCCCTGTCTTAGGTTGATATGCGCAGCTCCAGATCTTACCCGTCTCTGGCTACTGATCCAACATCTGAAGCCATATATTTGGGGAGACGCCTTCTTCCAGGGCAGCCATCGCTTGCAACAGCACTCATCTATCCTTTAATTGCTGCCGCCGCACAGAGCAAATTGCCCTGCCAAGGAGCAGCAGTCCGGTGATCACAATCACACCCATAACTTCCACCCCGGACCAAGACTTTACAGCATCAAACACTGTCATAGTTGATTGAGACATGGAGATAACATTAACAGTGTTAGAGCTAACATTCATGATTTCTAATCTTAGCTGCGCAGTAAGCTCCTCGAGTTCACTAGACCAGTTTGTGTTCAGCAAGTGTCCCAGCTGTTGAGATAGGTTTGCAGCCCAAGAGAAGTTGTTGAACGGAATGCTGGAAACACACAGTCCAGTGTAGGAACTGACACAGCCCAAATGCCATGTCTGACCGAGCAAATCCAGTTGTTCCTGGAGAAGGTCCACGCGCTGGTTCACCAAGACTATACCGTTCTTCAAGTGTGTATTAATAAGGTTTTGCTGCATCAGCGCAGAAGCGGTATCTTGCGACAGGCTGTTCAAAGTCTCTGCTGATAGGTTACTCAGGGGCAGTGGCAGTGGCTATGCCTTTACTACTCCCCATAGCTGTCTCTGCTCGGGTCTCGCTGGTGGCAGGATCCACCCTAGGATCATGAGTGCTATCAGCATCAGCATTCTGTTCTTCCGTCCTCGAGTTTTCCACTTGCCTCACGTATCGCTCCGGTACCCAGATAGGTTGGTGTTGGCCCTGTGGGCCAACTTATCTGGACCCGAGAAGATAAGTACTGGGTCTGGGCCTTTCCAGTTACCTTCCAGCACGTCTTTCCACAGTACTTTGGGTTTCCTGTCAGGGTCGGCAGACTGACTGTGTCTTTCAGCCGCACTCTGGCCGTTTATGTCCAATGTCAAAAAATTTAATATAAATAGGATGATATTAAGTTTATCTTTAGGGGATTTATAGTCTGCCCCTATTCCCCCTTTTTGTTTTATTAGAGTGGCCTTGAGTGTTCTGTGTGTGTGCTCTACTACACCCTGTCCTTGAGGGTTGTATGGAATACCCATTGTATGAGCAATGTTTAGAGTCTGAGTAAATGTCAGAAACGGTCGGGATGTATATGCTGGTCCATTGTCAGTCTTCAGGTGTTTAGGCATGACCCAGGCAGAGAATGCCTGTAGGCAGTGGGAAATAACATCTCGGACTTTGTCGCCCTTGTGGCAGGAGGCGAAGATTACTCCTGAGCATGTGTCAACAGACACATGAACATACTTCATGTTCCCAAATTCGGGGATGTGTGTGACATCCATTTGCCACAGGTGGTTTGGTAGTAGTCCTTTTGGGTTTATGCCTTGAGATGGTAGGGGTAGGAGAGCAACACACCATTTACAGCCGAGGACTATGGCTCTTGCTTGCTCCCTTGTAATAGGATATTTCATCCGTAGGGTGGTGGAATTAACATGAAAGAGCTTGTGGTAATTAGTGGCCTGTTCTACCGGGTTGGCTAAAGCTAGGATATACGGGCTGCGGGTTAGTTTGTCCGCTCTCCTATTTCTTTCGGCAAGTGGGCCTGGGAGTGGAGTATGAGCCCTGATATGTCCAATAAAGAAAGTATGGACCCGATCCCAGATAAGGTGCTGCAAGCTTCTAAGTCTTCTGGCGACCGGCGATGTCTGTCTAACGTACCCTGCATTTTCTATAATGGTAACTGAGTTAACTATGTATTGACTGCCTGACAGGAGATTAAATGGCTTGTGGGGAAATAATTTAAAGGCCTGCACCACTGCCAGAAGCTCTACCTGCTGGGCGGATGTTGCCGGGAATGTGAGGGTCCATGATTGTTCATTGGTAACTATTGCGGCAGTGCCATTCTTAGAGCCGTCGGTAAAGATTACCTTAGCCCTAGGAATGGGTTCCCTCCTGGTAGTTTTAGGGAAAATGATTGGGTTAGCTAGGCAAAACTGGAGCCAGGGGGATTTTGGATAATGATTATCGAAGGTGGCACTAGATATGGTGCAGGCGATAGCCCATGCATCACAGCAGGTGGTAAGACATTCAATTTGTTTTGCAGTATATGGGGTAATGATGGTATTTGGAGGGGCACCAAACGTCTCTGTGGATACCCTGACACCTTTCAAGATCAGCTCGGCCACACTCTGGTGATACCAATCCAGGATCTTCCCGGGCCAATGTGCCAAGTAGACCCATAGCATAGGGCCCTCTTGCCACAGTACGCCTGTGGGGCTATGATTGCTAGGGAGCACTATGAAGGCAATTGGTTTGGAGTAATCAATCCGCTCGACTTGCGCTAACTGCAAGCGTGACTGAACCAATGTTATAGCTTTTCTCGCCTCTTCAGTGAGTGATCGAGGGGAGGCCAGATCAGGTTCTCCCCTCAGGAGGTCATATAAGGGACTTAGCTCTTCATTGGTGAGTTTCAAATATGGATGAACCCAATTAATGTCTCCCAGTAGTTTTTGAAAATCATTTAGAGTTTTCAGGTGATCCGTCCTTATGTTTACCTTTAATGGCCTGGTCATTGTGTTTCCCAATCTCATTCCTAAATATTCCTTTACTTTGGATGTTTGGATCTTTTCAGGGGCTATTTTAAGGTTCCACTCCTCAAAATGTTCCTGCAGGAAACAGAGAGCCAACTCCAGTTGTCTCTCCTCTTCACTGCACAGCAAAATGTCATCCATATAGTGATAGATGATTATCAGGGGAAACTGTTTCCTGACAGTTTGTAAGGCCTTCTTTACATACATCTGACACATGGTGGGGCTATTAGCCATGCCCTGTGGCAATACTATCCACTCATATCGCTCATCGGGACAACTATGATTCACTGCTGGCACGGTAAAGGCAAACCTTTGACAGTCTCTGGGGTGAAGCGGGATGGAGAAGAAACAGTCTTTGATATCTATCACTATTGAATTCCATCCTCTGGGCAGGGCCACAGGGAGAGGAAGGCCTAATTGTACAGGTCCCATAAGCTCCATCTGTCTGTTCACTGCCCTGAGATCATGGAGTAATCTCCACTTGCCAGACTTTTTCCTAATTACAAAAATAGGTGTGTTCCATGGCGAGGTAGAGGGCTGGAGGTGACCAGCTGCTATCTGTTCTTGTACTAAAGTGTGGGCTGCTTCCTTCTTTTCTTTGGTGAGGGGCCACTGAGGTACCTACACGGGCCTTTTTGACTGCCATGTTATTTCTATAGGCTGTTTTCCCTCAGTGGCCCTGAAGAAAAACTCAATCCTGGTCCTCCGGGCCCTTTGAGCGGTCTCCCTGCTAAAAGGATTGGTTGTTCTTTCCCTTGGAGATCCTTCCCTAGTCCTCTAGTGCCCGCGTACCCCGGTTTTTTCATTATGGCATTAGACTGCTCACTGTAAAAAGTCTCTGTAGTTAGTTTAAAATTCATTTGTGTTAACACATCTCTTCCCCATAGGGACATAGGCATTTTTAGGATGTGTGGTTGAATAACACCGTGATGCCCCTCTAAGTCCTTCCATGGCAGCGTGGCTGCACTGTACATTGGTGCCTGGGCTATCCCCAGACCTCTCAGTGTTTGTGCAGCTTGATTTAGAGGCCAGTCTTTAGGCCACTCTTCTTCCCTGATGATGCTGCGATCTGCCCCGGTATCTAACAGCCCCACAAACTCCCTGCCTCTAATTTGGATTACATACATAGGCCGGTCCCCTAATTCTAGCGTGACACAAGCTAGTGGAGCCCCGGATGACCCAAAGCCAGAGGTCCCCCTTATGACCTTCTTACTGTCAAAATTGTCATGGTTACTGGGAAGCATGAGAATTTGAGCGATGCGGTCTCCTGGATTTATGGCGGTAATGCCTCGCGGGGAGGAGACCATCACCTTTACTATTCCCTCAAAATCTGGATCTATCACTCCAGGATGGACTATCAAGCCTGCTCTAGTGGTGGAACTGCGGCCTAAAAGGAGTCCCACCACCCCCCTCTTTAAGGGCCCCCTGTAATCGGACTCCACTACTTGAACTCCCATTTCTGGGGTGAGTACGAGGCGGGTGGTGGCACGGATGTCCAGTCCGGCACTCCCTGTTGTGGCTCTCCTTGGTTCTCCGCCTCCTTGTGAGTGCTCTGATCGGTCAGGTGATAATGTGTTCGGGGGATTTGCTGAATCACCCCATACATTTGCGGGCCCTGAGGTGTGGGGCCCCGCCTCCCGTTTTTCGGCTGCTGTGGAGGCAGTGGGCGTCCTTCTACATTGGCCACTGATCTACACTCATTTGCCCAATGGTTCCCTTTTCTGCACCTAGGGCACAGTCGAGGTTGCCTGATGGGTGCGGCATTACCTCCTGGTCCCCCTAGCTTGGGGAAGTCCCTCTTCAAGTGACCTGGCTACTTACAATAGAAGCATGCCCCTGGAGGCGTGGCTCCGCCGTGCGCATTGCGCAGTCCTTGAGTTATTGCAGCGGCCATCACTTGCCTTTGAACTACACTATCATTTATGTCTCTACATACCTTAATATAGGTGTTTAAGTCTTTATTTTTCCATGGCCGAATGGCTTCCTTACACCATTTGTTTGCTTGCTCATACGCTAACTGTTTGACTAAGGGCATGGCTGTTTCTGCATCTCCAAAGATCCTACTGGCAGTTTGCATCAACCTCGCGAGAAAATCTGCATAGGGCTCATTAGGCCCCTGCAACACCTTAGAAAGCTGACCCTGTAGATCCCCTGTGCCTTGTAAGGTCTTCCAAGCTCTGACCGCGGCTGTGGAAATCTGTAAGTAAACCGCGGGAGGGTAGTTGACCTGATTGTGCTGCCCTAAGTAGGGTCCAGAGCCCATTAACATGTCTAGGTTCCATTGATGGTTCCCTGCTGCAATATTACGCCGTGCAGTATCCTGGGAAAACTCCTGCCATGCAGTTTTAAAAGTCAGATACTGGCCTCCAGAGAGAGACGCCCTGGCGACATTGGCCCAGTCATCTGGGGTTAGGTTCAAGGAGGCCACTGATGCTACCAGAGACACTGTAAAGGCGGCCTGAGGCCCATAGGTGGTGGTGGCCTCCTTCAGGCTTTTGATTATTTTGAAATCTACGGGTTGATGATATCTTTGCTGAGTGTTCGGGTCTTCTATTACAGGGAATGCTGCCTGCCCTTCTCTGCATACCCACCTCGCCCAGCCATCTTTACAGTGACAGTGCTGATAAGGTGGCGGCTCGGGCCATGAAGTGAATGGTCCTGGTTTTAATCGTGAGGGTTCGACGGGGGCTGAGGGAGTTACTAGCCCTGCTTTGGCATTATCTGCCTTTAGGGGGGTGTGGTGAGCCTCCCCCTCCTCCCTTGCCTGGAGTCTCAACGGTTCAAGGGAGGGATATAATGACGGGTGTGATGCTCTGCTATTAAACCTGTTCTCTAGCTCGTCCACCGAAAGTTCCCCGTCTTCATCCTCATCAGATGGCAGTTCCTGTTCAGATCCCCCTTCCTATGCCTTTGCGGAGGCACGCTCTTCTCGTACTTCCTCTAATATTTCCTCCCCCTCTTGGATGGCCTCTCGGCAGCTTGGCTTCTGTCCCTTCAGGCAGTTTTTTACTCGACCCCAAATAGGGATTGTCCCTGGTGGAAGGGGCTCCCTCTTGTCTGCCCGGCATAGGTCATCCCCCAGCCTGTCCCATAAAGGGATGGTGATTTTTCCTTCATCTAAGAACCATGGGGCATGATTCTCTATAGTGTTCAGGAATGCCCTGGCAGTCTTCGTTTTCAAAGGGGTTCCATTAGCTCTAAGGAGCGCTTTCAGAGGTTCCTCGGCCCTAATCCTAGAGGCCTCCATCCCCATCCTCTTTCTAAAGGGGCAAGTATCCTAGTTATGATTTAGATGGACTACGTCGCTAATTCTGCGAACCTTTTTATTTCGTCGCCACTCTGCGAACCTTCACTGGCGCCTCCTCATTCCATATATTATAATAAACAATGTCACAAACACTAACAGGACACACACACTACACATAAACACCCACCGCAACTGCCTGCTGTCTGCCCTGCCACGTATACTTTCAGTTTGCTCGCCGATCCACTCACCCTCCTTGGTTCCCTCTCCCAGTCTGGCCAGCCGACCAAACGGCGTCCAGCGACATTCCTGAAGAGTTACAAGCTCCACTTCATCGGCAGGCGCCAGGGTCAGTGGATCAGGTCGCGATGAGGTTTAGCGATTCCCGGGGTTCGGCACCACTTGTCGTGACCCTTCAGGGACTGAAGCAACACGCCCAAGGTCTTGATTCTTCTCTAGGCTTTATTGTCTAATCTCTCATGGCGGTTACAGCACTTGTCGGGAACCTCTTCTCCCTCCCGGCGGGCTCCCTTATATTCAGTCACCCAACCAATCCGGGACAGTATCATGCGTGACCTTTAAGCAGATAGGTGTCACACGCCACTCTAAGCGGGCAGCACGAGCTGTGCACGGTATGGAAGTCTGTTGGGCCAATCCCCAACAGGGAAGAGGGGAAAGGGTGGTGAGCAGGAAATGGGCGCCATCTTCTCCAGCTGGTGACAAGGCTAAAATACCAGGTCTTAGAACTACCACTGGGCAAGGGAGCTGCGGTGGATCAGCCCCAGAACGGAGCCCTGGCCAGGGGCCCGGCCCTCACAACCACGACCAAGTGGGATTCATCCCAGGGATGCAAGGATGGTACATTTGAAAATCCATCAACATCATCCACCACATCAACAAAAAGAAAGACAAAAACCACATGATCATTTCCATAGATGCTGAAAAATCATTCAACAAAATTCAACATCCATTCATAATAAAAACTCTCAGCAAAATGGGTATAGAAGGCAAGTTCCTCAACATAATAAAGGCCATATACGATAAACCCACAGCCAACATCATACTGAACAGTGAGAAGCTGAAAGCTTTTCCTCTGAGATCAGGAACAAGACAGGGATGCCCACTCTCCCCACTGTTATTTAACATAGAACTGGAGGTCCTAGCCATGGCAATCAGAAAAAACAAAGAAATACAAGGAATCCAGATTGGTAAAAAGAAGTTAAACTGTCACTATTTGCTGATGACATGATATTGTACATAAAAAACCCTAAAGACTCCACTCCAAAACTAGTAGAACTGATATCGGAATACAGCAAAGTTGCAGGATACAAAATTAACACACAGAAATCTGTGGTTTTCCTATACACTAACAATGAGCCAATAGAAAGAGAAATCAGGAAAACAATTCCATTCACAATAGCATCAGAAAGAATAAAATATCTAGGAATAAACCTAACCAAAAAAGTGAAAGACCTATACCCTGAAAACTGTAAGACACTCTTAAGAGAAGTTAAAGAGGACACTAACAAATGGAAACTCATCCCATGCTCTTGGCTAGGAAGAATTAGTATCATCAAAATGGCCATCCTGCCCAAAGCAATATACAGATTTGATGCAGTCCCTGTCAAATTACCAACAACTTTCTTCAACAAACTGGAACAAATAGTTCAAAAATTCATACGGAAACACCAAAGACCCCGAAAAGCCAAAGCAATCCTGAGAAAGAAGAATAAAGTGGCGGGGATCTCACTCCCCAACTTCAAGCTCTACTACAAAGCCATAGTAATCAAAATGATTTGGTACTGGCACAAGAACAGAGCCACAGACCAGTGGAACAGATTAGAGACTCCACACATTAACCCAAACATATATGGTCAGTTAATATTTGATAAAGGAGCCATGGACATACAATGGGGAAATGACAGTCTCTTCAACAGATGGTGCTGGCAGAACTGGACAGCTACATGTAAGAGAATGAAACTGGATCACTGTCTAACTCCATACACAAAAGTAAATTCAAAATGGATCAAAGACCTGAATGTAAGTTATGAAACCATAAAACTCTTAGAAAAAAACATAGGCAAAAATCTCTTGGATGTGAACTTTAGTGACTTCTTCATGAATATATCTCCGCGGGCAAGGAAAACAAAAGCAAAAATGAACAAGTGGGACTATTCAAGCTGAAAAGCTTCTGTACAGCAAAGGACACCATCAATAGAACAAAAGGTACCCTACAGTATGGGAGAATATATTCATAAATGACAGATCCGATAAAGGTTTGACATCCAAAATAAATAAAGAGCTCACGCACCTCAACAAACAAAAAGCAAATAATCCAATTAAAAAATGGGCAGAGGAGCTGAACAGACAGTTCTCCAAAGATGAAATTCAGATGGCCAACAACAAAGATGAAAAGATGCTCCACATCGCTAATTATCAGAGAAATGCAAATTAAAACTACAATGAGATATCACCTCACACCAGTAAGGATGGCCACCATCCAAAAGACAAACAACAACAAATGTTGGTGAGGTTGGGGAGAAAGGGGAACCCTCCTACACTGCTGGTGGGAATGTAAATTAATTCAACCATTGTGGAAAGCAATATGGAGGTTCCTCAAAATGCTCAAAATAGACTTACCATTTGACCCAGGAATTCCACCTCTAGGAATTTACCCTAAGGATGCAGCACTCCAGTTTGAAAAAGACAGATACAGCCCTATGTTTATCGCAGCACTATTTACAATATCCAAGAAATGGAAGCAACCTAAGTGTCCATCAGTAGATGAGTGGATAAAGAAGATGTGGTACATATATACAATGGAATATTATTCAGCCATAAGAAGAAAACAAATCCTACCATTTGCAACAACATGGATGGAGCTAGAGGGTATTATACTCAGTGAAATAAGCCAATTGGAGAAAGACAAATACCAAATGATTTCATTCATCTGTGGAGTATAAGAACAAAAGAAAAACTGAAGGAACAAAACAGCAGCAGAATCACAGAAACCAAGAATGGACTAACAGCTACCAAAGGGAAAGAGACTGGGGAGAATGGGAGGGGAAGAAGAAAGGGGGTATTATGATTAGCATATATAATGTTGTGGGTGGGGGAAAGGGGAGGGCTTTGCAACACGGAGAAGATAAGTAGTGATTCTACAGCATCTTGCTATGCTGATGGACAGTGACTGTAATAGGGTTTGTGGTGGGGGGGTCTTGGGGTAGGGGAGAGCCTAGAAAACATAATGTTCTTCAAAAAAATAAAAATAAAGAAATTAAAAAAAATTTACATCTTATAACAAATTATCTTGACTTTTATTTATTTATATTTTTACCTGTTGTTCATTCTGAGATCAAATGAATAATTTGATGGAGGAGAATGACAGATAGGATTTGGGCATTACATGGTTGCAACAAGATCTCATCAAATTTCCAGAGTGATAAACAAGGTAAGAGGTGTTTGATAAGAGGCTGGTAAATAGTTAACAATCCTTTTGTTAATTGATCAAATTTAGTCTTTTTTCCCCCACCAGATTGGGCATCTGTTGATTATATCCTCAGCATAATTTTCTTTCCCTATAAAACTCTCTCTCCTCTCAGAGATCTTTAAATTCTTCTTCCCAAAAATGGAAGCTGCACAATGCTTTTACAGGATGCTGTCCACAGATCGCACTGTATGTTTCATGGCAGGTATGCAGTCAGGCAACAGCACAGTGATACTGACTCTAACATTTTAAGACTGGAGACTTAAGAATGATGAAGAAGTGTCCCTGTCTTGGCTAAAGTTAGCAGGTACAGAAGTCTGCAGTTGTCCAGTGGTGCAGTTGTTTTTTGTAGTAAGCAAGAATAAAGCCAATGGCAAGGAGCAGATGAGTCAAGGTATATCTTTCAGGTTTGAATTACTGATTCAAGTTACTGGTGAGGCCTGACTGCCTTATTCTCTTTCTATAGTTTAGTCCTTCTAACCTTCTTTGAATTCCAGAAACTGATGTATTTCCCTTTAGGCTTAGCTAGTGACATTAAGATTCTTAATAATACATGTCAAAAAGTTTAACAAATGGATATATATATAATAAAGCAGAAAATAATTTTCCAAGGATAAGAAACAATCTGATAAGAGCAATGATCAAGCCATTTTCCCATCACATGAATATATTTTTCTATATTTATAAAATAATTAAATAATTGATGCTCATTGTACTGACAGTGTGTTATCAAGAAAAGACCTAATTATTTTCAACATGTCTTGCGAAGGATGTCAAGTTGACCCTTGAATAAAAGGTTTGAACTGTGAAGGTGGAGTTTTTTCAATAAATACATTGGAAAACTTTTTGGATATTTGCATCAATTTGAAAACATTTTCTTTTCTTTGGCTTACTTTATTGTAAGGATACAATATATAATACATACAACATAAAAAATATACGTTAACCAACTGTTGTTGGTAAGGCTTCTTTCTGGTGAATAGTAAGCCATTAAGTTTTCGAGTTGTCAAAAGTGATACATGGATTTTTGACTGTGTAGGAGTTGGCATCCCCATCCTCCACCCCCTGTTGTTTTAGGGTCAACTATATAGTTTAGAAAAAATTTACCATTTTATAAATATGAACAAATATTAAAGTAAATTTGCACTATCACAGTTGATTGAAAATATTTCCCAAATACTTAAAGAAAATAATATTATCATCTATGACAGCTCCAAAGGACTTCTGGAATTTCTAATGCCTGTCATCATTATTAATCCTAAAGCTCTTTTGTTTACTCTCATTTAAAGGAGATTGCTGAGGGCTTTGTGGCATTTTATTAAGTATAAGTATTTATTTTGTAAGCTAGGTTCATTTCTTTCTCTAAATTAGGTACTTATATTTTACTTATGCCTACTGAGAAATTTTGAAAAAACTCTTATTTAGGCTTCTTTAATTATTAATTAGGACTTGTCCTTCATTTCTTTCAAGTTTTCTTCTGTAGCTAGAAGATAAAATAATTGGCTCACAATGCCTATTGGATTAAAACTATGATTCATAAACTATGTTCTGAATATGAGACTTATTCTCACAAGTTCAACCTATCAGGGACTAGTTCAAAAAGTAAGGTAGACAGTTGTCCAGTTGAATGAAATTACGTGTACTTTCAATACAGTTTCCTTATTTACTGGAGAACTAACATACAATGTAGACTTTTCATAGGACACAAAACATACTCAGTAAAATTTTAGGTTGATTTATCTTCATAAAGTCGCAGAGTAGGTGAATAAGTATATGGATTTTGAGTAACTATAAAACATTAAGAATTTATGTAAGAAAAAGGCATACAAAGATTTACAAGCACGTGGGATAAGTGCAGATTGATAAGAAAGTGGGAGAGACAGGATGGGAACAACAGACAACACTTGGTGACAAGAAAAATGAACAGCTCAAAGGCCAACAGTCAGATGTGCATCAACAAATGACAACTTAAATCAGAACAGTATTATCAGAATTATTACCAAGTGAAAATAATTCAAACAAGTTATATATTTTCTGTAATTTGCCATTGATATTACAACCTGTTTTGATTGTACTTGTGATTTATAGAGGTAACTGAGTGATGACACACTGAGGTCAGTGTCATGGAAAGAAGTTTTACTTCTCCCAGTTTCTAAGTGAGCGCACCATGCCGTGTGGGGCCACACGGGGAAGCACTGGGGTTGGTCAGGAGGCAGAAGAGGCAGGGGCAAAGCGTGGCCCACAGCCTTCAGTATGGTTTCCAGGGGAAGAAATGGCCAAGGCACAGTGGGCAAGTTTGAGCAAGTGTAGGGCAGAGTAGACTGAATGATTCAGTGGGCTCTGGCCCAGAGGAGCGGTCTCTAGTTGTTCAATATCTGGCCCTATGATGACTGAGGTTGGGAAATACTGGCTTGGTGTGTGAGTTAGAGAAACTTGTTGGTTGGTGATGTGGGCTTTGGTGTTGTTAATTTGTAAGTGAAATTGGTACTTACAGGGGAGTTGTTTACTATCCTTAGGAACCAGCTAACCCTAGGACGGGCAGACTTGCCCTGGCCAGCAAAGTGCCCAAGATGTCAAAGCATCATAAAAACGTGATTAAACACAATAATTATAAGGCTCCTTTCTTAAGTACTTCTTAGAGTTACCAAAATCACTTTACAACTTTAAGAATCTTTTTTATATGATTTTAAATTGTAATCAAGTGTTAAAAATATTAACTTAATGTTTCAAAAAATAATTGAACATTTCCTCTTAGCCTTTAAAATACTTACATGCCTTTTTCGGGTACTGCAACCCCATTCCTCCTTTGCACACTCGGCCATTATCAGAGTTCCATTTTGTTTTAAAATACAGGACAGGACAATGAAGATGGCAAATTAATATCAATAGTGAGACAGAAACAATTACAGAAGCTTGTTAAATAATATGCTGTATTATCTGTGCTGATATCAATCTTGTTAATTGGCTATACACTTTCATTAATTTAAAAACTGGATAAGCCAAATCAATTTAAAGGAAAGGAATAATTCCATAAGATACTTTTGGCCCAATTTTCTTTTTAATCCTACAGGATGGTAGATAAAAACAATTGCATTTATCTTTCCACAAAATCTACTTGCACATGTATGTGCACACACACTAAATATACCTATATATTCCATAGTATCAGCTGTATCTATTTTCAGATTCACTGTTTTTAAATATAGATGCTATGAAATATATTCCAAGACTAGGTTTAGTATTGAATAAAATCAAGTAAAAACACTTTAAAAACCATCATGGTTTGAATTTTAAAGAAAATAAATATTATACAATATGTTTCATTTACATAATATTCAATATTTATCAATATTTTAATTATTAATGTATATTCTTTATTATAATGTTACAATATAGCCTACCATTATTGATTCATGTTTTGAAATGTAAGTAATGTAGTTTTGATAAGTTTGTTTTGGATTTATATGGTGGAATGCAATACAGAATGTCATATCAGAAAGTTTTCTTAGAAATCTCTATTCTATTAACTTCTTCATGAACTATGTATCCATTACCATAAAACATAAATCCTTTTTCATGTTACTAAGAGAAAATATGTTATTGATTTATCCTGAAGCACTATTTGAACATCATACTAAATTGTTTTGACTGTTGTGTCATGTCATGTAATGCACAAAAACTGTGTGAAAATTCATATTTATTAGGAAAAATGTTGAATTTCTATGCTTTCTAAAGGTAGAATAACTTAAGATTAGTGCTAAGTGTATTTATAAGTGAGCCAATGAATCAAACTTTTGGGAATGAATTTTTTTAATGAAGTGAAATCTCTTGTCAGTGGGTCTTACTCTGTATTAATACTGGTTTTCTCTCTGAAATGTCTTTGGAGAAACTGTGAAGTCTGACACCATGTTTTCCAATTCAGCAATTTTGTCCAAAATAATTGAACTAAATTAAATTGTCTCATGTGATCATCTCTTATTGTGATTAAACTACTTTCTGACTATCTCAATAAGAAATGTAAGAATTTAGATAAGAGTTGGAAAAATTGATTTTTCCTAACTTTTCTATTTGAGAAAAAAGTGGTGGAAATCAAGTTTAAAAACAGGTTTTTGGTCAACTTAACCAGTAAATCATCAGTTGTAGTTTATCTGTTAATAGTAAAAATGTTGGAGCTATTTTTAACCATAATTGGGTCCAAACCAGTTCAACAGAGGTAATGTTTTTAATTAGGGTTTGGTACCAAATTGTCAACTAATGATAAAGAACTGGTGTTTGTTTATTGTGTATGATTAACTTCCTGTAGGCAACAAGGGGATAGCTGTAATGGGACAGACTTTGGCCATTGTGCCAAATGCTCTCTTCACTCTTAAGTATATGGGGGTCATTTGAAATCCTGGGCCACTCTATCCCTCTCTCTCCAGCTTAAACGCAGGAAATGTCTGCCAGGGATTTGCTTTTTGCTTATTGAAGTGAATGTGAATGAAGATGGAGAGTAAAACCTTATGTGGAAAAAACCGTGATTCTGTTACTGTGAGGGCTACTTTGCCAGTTAAAGGTGCTGGTATTCCATGGAGAATGTTCAGAAAGGACTCAGAAATTACTGGTAGCTACAATTTAGTAGTCAAAACCCCTTTTGGGAAATTTCTTTTACCCTCAGTAGCTTTCTGGCTAGTATGGATCTAGTTTTAAAAATCATTTAGCTCTGGTGCTGATGGACAGTGACTGCAATTGGGGTGTGGGGAGGGACTTGATAATAAGGGTGAATGTAGAAACCACAATGTTGCTCATGTGAAACCTTCATAAAGTTGTATATCCATGATACCTTAATTAAAAAAATCATTTAACTCTGGGTTAGCTTTAACAGGAAATATTTAAAAAAAAACAATGAGGTTACTGGCGATACCAAAACAGTTATGGGAGGCATAAAATTGTCTACCTCAGAGTATATGATTGTGTTCTTTACCTTTCTCTGAATGGTTTTTGCAGTTTCATTCAGCGTTGAGTAGAGACACCTGGTAGGATACTAAATTTGGGGATCCCTATGACCTACCTGCAGTCTAGCTGAGATACCCCAGCCACGTTTGTTTGATGTTGATGTTGTTCTTTACGTAAGTAATGAATTCTGTACTCTTAGGCAAGAACACACAAGTGCTCTGTGTATATGCTGTGTGTACATGTTCATAATTACGCATGTATGTATGAAGTCAGAAAAACAAAATGACCAAAATATTTCAGTGTTCCTGTTTAAGTAAGAATCTTTAATAGTAATGTCCTATGTTTATCTCCCTAGATGTGAAAAGCATAGGATCATAGTTAGAATTCCTATCCCTGTGAACAGGGATAAACTTTGGAGGGATGCCCTGCTTTGATTGACATGCAGTGAAGGTTAAAATCAGGAAGATTTTTCCTTCTTTTTTTCTGTCTCTCCATTTCTCACAAAAAGAAAACACTGTATTCCTTATAAACAGTGACAGAGAATAACAATGTTGCTTAAGACTAGAGTCTAAACTATAGATGGAATTATAATACCAGGGACAAATAAAATATTAATGCATGACCATATACAATGCCCCCTCATTTCATATCATTTTAGAAAAAAAGATGCTGAAATTTTGTTATTTTTGAAGGCAGTGCTATCTTAAGATAGACCAAAAGGTAGCTCAGAATTATGGTACTTATCAGTAGCTTGGGGCATACTGTTTTATCCTGGAGAACATTCTATAATGATTAAATAAGCCTGTAGAAATTAAGCTGCTTCAGTGGTCAAACTTGATTCTGGGATGTGCCCCTGTTTTCTAAAATTGATGGCTTTGAACTGGTGCCATGATTTTCTTGTGTTTCCTTTTGTCTATATAGAGCTTTGGATAATTGGAACATTAGAGTTTTGTAGTCTCAGTAATCTAACTTTAGATATGTTTGTAAAGCCATGTTAAATTCCAGAAGAAAAAGTCCTGGCTTCACGTACTAACAAAAAGAAACCTACACTCCAAATGAGTGTCTTAGTGAGATACCTCTGGTTATATTTGAATAGAATAAGAAGAAATGCTTTAAAGTGATGCTTTTCTGTATTTTGCGAAAATGTAATATCTCTCTCCAATCCATGGTTTTTATGGTGGAATTTTATGTGGAGTGAAAAATGAGAATAGGTAAGCGTGTGGGCAATTGGAATCTCACATTCCTTTTATTCTTTGTATCACTCTGTTTATCAGGCTAGGTTACGTATAGTAATAAATAATTTTGAAATCTCAGTGGATTAAAACAATACATGTTTATTTCTTAGTCATACTATATATATATTCAATAGGGATTCCATGGAATTCTGCTCATTGTAGTCCCTATGGTATATGAATATAATCTAACAAACAGGATACAATGGGAATGATATTTTAGCCTTAGAGTGTGGTCTTCTATTGAACTAAAACAATTTTAAGAAAAAATATTTTCCTGACCTATCTCAGTAAATTTTGGAGGAGATATTCATTAAAGCCTAAATGGAATAAATCTTCCTAATTCATTTGTTCCCTCAAAGATTGATAGGAGTGTTTGAAATTTTAAGAGCAGAAATTTAATTTCTTCCCCTGATTGACTAGACCTAGATGTATTTTTAATGACCTAACTGAATAATAAAAACTGAAGAAGAATTTTCCACTGGGATATTCAAGCTATTCACTCTACCCTCAAGAAAAGGAAGTGTTGCTAAAGATGGTTCAATATGAAGAAATGCATTTCTCCAACACATTAGGCAATGAAATTTTTACTGTAATAAGCATAAGAATCAATATTTGTCCTTCTTAATATTGGTCTATTTGTATTTGGTTTTTTAAAAAAGAAACCTTCTTTTTGGACTTCACTCTCTCTTTCTCATGCTTCTCTCTTGGAATTCCATGCCACGAGCATGGCAAGTTGACGTAGGGCCTCTTCATTTTGAATAGTGGTTCAGATGATTCTCCCTTGTCTAGTTCAGCTTTCCTAGATATTATATTGAGCTTTGTGACCAAAGTCGCAGTTAATGATGAAAAATATATATATTTATCTGAACTTGTTCCCTGAGTGCAAATGTCTTTGGGGTACTTCGTGGGTTAGGGGCTGCAAGGATGGGCCTCTGCCTTCACAACAGGCAACTCACCACGGGCTCAAGATATTTGGGTTTCACATCCTGACAGTCACTTCCCCCCACTTTTTCCCTTATTCTCCATCATGGAGACAAAACTAATAACTAATTTCTTTATATTTAATGGTAAAGACAAGCTTTAAAAGTCTATATATTCAATAACCACCATTTTTCCTTTAGTCTGCTCTTACCTACATCATAAAATTAGCTTTAGCCAACTGAATTTATAACTGTTCTAAAGACAGGAGTTAGTCATGGGAACTGGTCATAGTTAGCTGATACACTGATGCTTCTTAGGGCAATGAAAAAATAGATTCAAAATGTCTATCTTACCATTTCATAAATATTTCACAGTATCTTCAATGAGATATTTGCAAACATAATTGGATCCAGTTTAATATAAAATTGGAATATGGGAAATCAATGCCTTTATATTTAGCTGTTTCTAGGGACATTCAATAAAAGGAATATATTTAGATTTCATTTTCCTATGAATAGACAAAATAGTTTCTTGTAGCGTCAAAATCTTACCAGGCTTATATAATAAAAATAATAAGATTTTACTGCTGGTGTTAGAAAAACGTTGGTTAAATTTAGAACTATGTAGGAGGTAAAATCCAGACCACCTGCTATAATCACACTTGCAGTAAAAACTTTGTAAAATTGTTTGTATTGGCTAGGTGATAGAAAAAGAAAGATAGTATTCAAAATGTAATTCAGGTGGAAAGGTATCATTTGAGATGTACATTGATTTTCAGATAGCATTTGGGTTCTTAAAAGTTTTATCAAATATTAGTATTTGACATACACTATTCCTTGGCCTCATGAATCACATGTATGAAATCTCAGCTACATGTAGTGTGGGTATCAAAGAAATATTCTTTGTGTTAACCTGCATTCACACTCTGTCTTCAGAATGACATATGTGGATATATTGTTATTCCTATTACATGTGCAAAACAATGTTTAAAAGGTTAAGGTTTAGTGCCCAAAGTCACATCAGAGGAGATGAGTCACCAGTATTTTAATAAAGCATGTGCCTAATATTAACATCCATGTTCTATATTACTTCAGGAATGACCCTGACCTAACCAATGGAAATTAATTTGTCATTTAATCAAGTGACCCATTTCAGTAATGATTAGCCCACTGGAAAAGGCCAAAGAAGAATTCTTTGGACAACTTACTAGTAATGTCTTGTTCATTGAATTAATATTCACTGAATTAATTTACTGACTGCCATTTTTTCCCATGATGATTATATTTCTAAAAATCATCAAATTCTGAGTTGTCCAGGCATCAACTTTTCACACTGGTCATTAGGTTTGATCCATCAGGTGGACCAAGTGCTGAGATTTTTAAAGAGATAACTCATTTTTAGTAAACATAACATGCTCTAAATCTTACAGAGGTACATTTGCCACCAGGTTCATTTTTCCTTTCTTTATCCTTCCATAAATATTATTAAAACATAATATTCCTAGCTAACATATTCTCCTCAGGTTATTAGAATACCACATGCAAGAAGAAGCAAAAAATTTTGAAGCTCACACAGTAATTAAATTGAGTATCGAAAAATAGCAAAGCTGTACATTTTTATAGCAGGATACAAGCATACCAATCTGATGATACCCATTAATGATTCTTGGCAAGATTTCAATATAACAATTGAGATCTGGTTTATGTTGATTTCAGACCAACAGGTAAATTCTATCTTTACTTTCCATTTTTCCTTTAGACAATGGCATCACCACACCTCTTCATAATAAACATACCTTTGTCTACATTCCTTTTGGAGGGGAACAACCTTTTCTGGTCTAATTAGAGCCCACCATCCTCTTCTTTTTCCAGAACAGAGCTATTAATTGAGAGTTGGGTATGGGATACAAACAGCACCAAGCAAAGGTGCCTCTTTCCCTTGGATAGAGCTTTAATTTCCTGGAGTAAGGCTATAAAAAAGGCCTGTCAAAGGCATAAAGGGAAAATACCAGAAGCAGAGCCAAGAAGAGGGCAAGGATGAGGAGAGAGGAGAAAGAGAGAGGGAGAGGAAGGGATATTGAGAAGATGATATTGAGAGAGAGACCAAGAACTGTGGATTCTTGGATTTAGTCATCTTTGAACTCAGTCACTCACTGAGTCTTCTTGGGTACTTAAGTTAGTATATCCAGCATTCTTCTTACACCAGTTGAATTGTATTTCTGTCACTTCTAACTGAAATTTTGATACAGCTAATTTTTCCTTCTGTCATCTCTATCTTACATGGAATTTATCTTTAACTGTGGCATACCAAACTATGCTGGTACTTGAAAATGGTAATCTGTTGAATTCTGTTTGAGAGTAATAATAAAATTATAATTATTTGTGATTATAATTATCATGGCTGATATTTACATAGCATTTTGCAGCTTCACATATATTATCTCATTCAATCTTTATAACAGTCCTATCATTTTCATTCTATTAAAATCTCTATTTTTCAAGATGAGGGAAATGAGGTACAGAGAAATCAGTGAATTTTCCCAGGATCACCAGCTGGTAAAGATCAAAAGTGGGATACAAATGCAGACAATTTAAATTTAAAATCTATTTTCTAAGCCAAGGAGCAATGCTCTTTCATAATAGTGTTTGTTTACAAAGAGAGAGATTGCTTCACTGACACTTAACTTTTTTTGTGTAATTACTACAAATTTTTTTTCAGAGTACTGCTTATCCAACACATTTCATGGCTTCCTATGTCATAAATTTGTACTGTGGAAAAATGTGGCTATATACAAATTAGCAGTCTTGTCAAAAGCATGGCATCATGCACATTTTCTTTTTCATTATAAAAACGTGTTTTTCTGGCAGACTTCATTTGAGTCTCAGTCAACAAATTCTTTTTTTAATATATGTCTCTTGCAGGAAATGAAAACTGAAGAGCTTATGATGAATACTGTGATACTTCCCTCTGGAATAGATACTTAGTAGATTTTTAAACATCTCGTAATGCTTTCTTTACATGAAGAGCAGCATAAATATCTGTGTATTGGCCTAGATATTTAATGAAAATGAATTTACACTCCCACCTGAAGAAAAGGATGAAGAGGGAGATTTCTATGTATAATCAGTATGGTAGAGGAAGTTTTACCTGCAGTTTCCTGGAGAATGTTGCTAGCTGAAATGCTTCATCATAATTTAATTTCACTACTCTGAGTTAATCAAGTCTAGTATCTCTATGGCAGATATCAGAGTTTGAAAAGGTTCATTTGAATTTCTTCTTTGAAGTTAAAAAGGCTCCAGAAATGTGCTTCCATTATCATTAAAGAGAAAGAGTCATTACTTTTATGCTATCTATCAAATCCCAGTAAAGAGAGTCAGACATAGAGTAGAGGCTCAGAATGAAAATACAATCTGGACCACTATTTATGGTCAGATATGTTTGTGTAAAACCCTATGTAGAGTCTAAATATGGTGAAGCAGAGCTGGGATCTGACTGCCATTCAGGTGGCCATCCCAGAAATTTAATACTCAATAGACTTCTTCCTTTACCAACTCAACATTCCCTCCTTTATGTAATAAATTCCCCAGTCATTTATATACTACTTTTCCTGGAAAATTGAGATAATTATATTCTTTCTTCAGTATATTAATACATTTGGGTAAAACACCCATGAAACGGTCTGACATATGGATTACAGGAAATAATAATATATATCACACTAACAATAAATGATTAGCCTAGCCTTTCTTATTTGATATTATACTCAAAACCCAATATTGAGTAGCTCAAGGACTACTTATAAATATCCTTTTTCTTTAAAAAGCAGCAGTAGTGAAATTAAAGTTTTTAATCCCTAACGTAGTCAAAATTTGGTCATACATTTGTGAATTAATTTTTTACATCATTATCTTAAATCATCAAATCACTTAATTTGTTATAGCATTTGTTTTTACTATATAAGTGATCTAAATTTTTTAAAGAATTTGAATAATAGCCAAGATTAATAATAAAATCGATAGAATCCATGAGGCTATGACCATCTCCTTTGTGTGTGCTAGTAGACTTATTTCAAAGAATTTAGAATATTAATTATTGAGTATTGCAGTATCAGACAAAGGTAAGTGTTTTAATTTAACATAACCTATTTTATTGAGAATTCTGTCTTACACTTACGGTAATAACTATGCTTAGCAATTGAGGTTATACTAGGATGTTTTATCCTGGGAGAACTACCAAAACATTTTTACCTCATCAGGACCATAATCAAACTCTTAGGGTCCATTTCATAAAATTTAAATCACAAAATGCAATAATCTATTCCTATGAATTATATATACTTTTTGTGAAATCCTGTGAATCTCTTTCCATTTCCTTCTTAGAAATTCGATGATATCATTTGTTAGACTATTCTGGGAAAGCCAGACAGTGGATATTTCTTGCTCCAATTCTGCCATTTATTTTCTTTCTTAAAAGCACAAGGAACAAATTTTTAAAAATCGCACAACAGGTATGTTTTGGTACACAGCAGACAGTTACAATCTTTCTAAAAGAAGATTGTTTATTATCAGTAATTTTCCTCATGGTGATATTTAGTCTCTATCTGAAACCATAAATATATAACACATGGCACTTCTTATTATTTGGAAGGCATAATGATTGATACGGGACACAAGTCCTTTCTTCATTTTACTAACCAAAATCAAATTCAATCACTGAAGTGACATCATTGTTTCTTATGAAAAGTGAGACCCACGAAGTATGAGTAAGAAGTAGCCTATTGTGGACTTTGCCACAGTGCTGACAGCAAAGGAATTAATTTTCTATAAAGATTTTAAAAAGCAGTATTAAAACTCAAAAACCAACTTGAAGTTGATCTGCTTTTTATTATCACCATGTGCTGGCATTTCTGAAAAATGTCAGTGATAAATTACACCTTTCCTTTGGGAGAGATTGCTTTCTTTACATACTTCCCCGACTCCCTACTCCACCACAGCTTGGAACACCACTATCAGAATGTATTTGGAAATATTTTATTATTCAAAGTATTTATGTTAATCATTAAGAGTCAGTCTATCCATCTTCCTTCTACTCTGACTTGTGTTAACATTTAATCATACTAAAATACACCACTCTTTTAATTTTCATATATTATCTTTACAAATTAAGTCGAAAATAGTGTATCACTAAGTTAACTCAACTTTGGATAGGAATGAGGTTAAATATTTAATGTTACTCAAGTGCACAAATAATCAATCTGATGACAAAATACAATTACTGATTCCAAGCCCCACACAGATTATAGGGTGACCGTGGATAAAATTTTCTTCCTTCTTCACATTATCTTGGTGCCTTTACAGGGTACTGGTAATTGCTACTTACTCTCAGTCAGACATAATCCATGTATGGACTGGGCCAGAGGGAATAAACCTGGATTGAGCAAAAGAGTTTCTCCCCCTGACATACGCAGGTTTATCCCTTCTACTTTAATATCAGTTTTGTGAAAGTACTGAACCCACCACCACCACCAGACAAACAAACACATAGGGCAAAGCTAAGCTGAGTAGAATTTGCTGCAGAAATGGAGGACATCCTGTGACCACCTTAACAGTATCTCAGGAGGGGTGAGTCGGAGAATATTTATAGGGTTTGGGGTTTGTGCTCAAGAAGTTTGAGTCTTTCAAAGTAGGGAAATGCTCAGGGATTGGACAAAACTTGTTACCTAATAGTTTAAGATTGATAGTCATGGTAAGGGAAGGGTCTAATGGTTTCCTGTGAGTCTAACTCTACAAACATTCTTGATGTGAACTCCAAATGTTTTTTAAAAAATGATTTTTAACACCCTAGAGAAAAAATAATCCCTATTGTGCCATAATTCTAACCACTTTTATGGTAGTAAAGTTCACATGTAACAATTTCTAACTGGTCCTGAAGGCATCTGACCTTATAACCCCTCTGCTCTCTGCCTCATGGACCCTGTGGTAGTCTGTTAGATGCATATAGTATACTGATGAGGACATTTTAAGGAAACAGTTCTAAGAGCAAGCAAAGATCAAGTTGTTCATCTAAAAGTTCACATTGAGAAAGTAAAGTGAAAAATTTTGGTGATTTGGCAATATGTCATTGTAAGTTTGGGTATGGACTTTAGAATAGGAAGGTTAAGATTCAAAATTCCACAAGTTAGTAGCTACATAACTCTAACTCTGGCTAATGCAGTAATCATGGAAATCAGTGTCCACATCTTGTAA
This sequence comes from Manis javanica, assembly GCF_040802235.1. Classification (NCBI taxonomy): domain Eukaryota; kingdom Metazoa; phylum Chordata; class Mammalia; order Pholidota; family Manidae; genus Manis; species Manis javanica. The sequence continues at coordinate 61,056,882 of NC_133161.1, read as the reverse complement.
GTGAAGATAATAAAATGTTTTTTTACATATATCAAAGTAATCTTTTTAACATATATCAAAGTAATCTTGAGTAGACTGAATACTTATAAGATAAAAAATTAGTACATAATAAAAATAGTAGGAAATTGAATACTGGACTTTAAATGGGGTTTCAAGAATTGTCTAAACAAAAAAGAAAATTAAAGAAATCACAAATTAAATATTAAATGCTTTGACACATAAACCTGGGAGCAGCACACTTTGGTGTGTCAAAAACACCATTAAACAAAACCAAGAATAAATGATAAATTACGATATTAAAAATAAATATGTAAAACTCTAACACAGGAGTAAAAGTGAACAAAAGATGGACAAATTAAGTAATAAATATAAAAATGGGAAAATTGAATGAGGAAATAATTCACAAAGCAATAGAAATATTCAACATCACTTATAGAAATGTTTTAATTAAAGCAAAATATGTTCTAGTTTACCAGCGAAATACGCAACAATGGAAATTGTAGTAGAATCCAGTGTTGGAAACAGTGTACTATTAAAAACTTTTGGTAAAAAGGGCAACCATTCAGGGATCAATCTGATACCTCATACAAAGAATGTAATCATGGTCAATGCCTCTAACTCAGGAATTTCTAATCAATAATTTATGAAAAATAAGCATTGGATATAACTCTCCAACTAATAGAGAATGTTTAAAAGTATTATGGAGACATTCTTATGATACATTATATAATTACAAGGGCCTAATGACAGAAAGCATAGTTAAAAGCTATATCAATCAATATATATTATAACTTAAATTTTCTTAAAAAGTATTTATGCACATGGAATGGAAACACATTAAACATTCACAGAAGCTTTATTTAACAGATATCCCTTGATTTCTTTCTACCTTCTAGACACTGTTCTAGAATATATATCAAACCAATTGATTTCGATTAAAATCTTACAGAGAAGTACTATTATTACCCTTAGTTTATAATTAAGGAAGCTATAACTACTAAAGAATTTGCATTCATTATCAAAAATGTTTCCAGAAAGAAAAACTTCAACCCAGATGGTTTACTTTTTAATTCTATCAAACATTTAAGGAAGCAATGATTTCCAATAGTCTATTAGAATAGAGAGAAGAGATGGGTATTTCCCAGCTGGCTTTGTGAAGCCAGTATTCCCTATTAGCAAAAAAAAAAAAAAAATGCCCCAATTTTTCATTATATGCAAATGCAAAAACCCTTAACAAAATGTGTGGATATGATTTATCCTAGAAATGCAAAGTTAGCTTAACATTCAAAATCAAACAATATAATGCACCATGTTAAGAGCAAGGAGAAATGATCAGTGACCATTTAAATAGGTATAGAAAAATATTTGACAAATTTCAACACTTATTCGTGATAAAAATTTTCAGAAAGCTAGTAATGGAAAGTTCTTTAATCTGATAAAGGGCATCTATGAATAATGTATAACATAATACTAAATTGCGGAATGTTATTTTCCTCCTAAGATTAGAAACAAGGCAAAGATGCTTGCTCTGTTGAGTCTAGCCATAGAAGTAAATCTGGATAAAGAAAATACCAATATAAAAATTGGAAAGAAAGAAAGTTGCTCTGCTTGTACATGGCATAATTTTGTATGCAGAAGATCCTAAGTAATCTTTCAAACAACTATTAGAACTAAGAGTGAATTATGCAAATTCTAGAGTAAAAGTTTACTTTTTAAAAAATCAATTGCATTTTTGTACACAAAAGGCAAATAATTGGAAACTAAAATTTAAAATCTAATTATTGAGGAGGCAATAAATATAAAAATATTTACAAATAAATTTGACAGGCATCATGTAAGACCTCAATATTGAAATTAATAGCACCTAAAAAATGGGAGTTAAGCAATATAAAACAAATGCATGTGTTAGAAGATACAATGCTGTAAAGATGTCAGTTCTCACCAAATGTATTTACAAATTCAATGCATCCTAGTTATTATTCCAGTAGGGTAGGGCTTTTTTCTTTTAATTTTCTTTACCTTTCTTTTTCTGTATTTTTTAAAGAATTTGACAAGCTGATTATAAAATTTACATGGAAGTGCAAAGGACTTAGAATCCTGAAAATGAAAAAAAAAAAAAACAGCTTACAAAACTTACAAAAGCTGACTTCAGGAATTACTGTTAAGATAGAGTAATCAATATAGCATAGTACTGGAGGAAGGAATGACAGATCAATTGAACAGAAAAGTTCATTAACAGTTCCACTTGCAAAGTCAATTGATTTTCGACAAAGGAGCTGAATCATTCCAATGAGGAAAGAAAAATCTTCTCAACAAATGATGCAGGAATATCCACAAGGGATAATGAATCTCAACCTGCACTTTATACTGTACAGTCCTGGCAAAAATGGTGTCTTTGCAAGGAAGATAAAGCAACTGATCCAATAAAAACAAGATGCCTTCTTTCTCTGAATGGCTTTAAAGAGAAAGTGAGAAATAATCTCAGACGTTATGGAATAGATGGACCAGAGAGAAGCTTATCTTGCTCTACTTCTCAAGAGAAGATGCAATTCTGCAAGATTGTGAGCTATACTCAGGGATGTTTGCTGTTATTCACAGAGTCTTAAAACAACTTTTTCTTCTTTACTAGGATGTTAAACTGGGGACCAAGATGGGTTACTGATATAACTTCCAGCCACATCAACTTAGAGGATAAAATGCCCTTATTTTGATGGAATCCCTTTCCTGTATCCAGTACTAGAAAAACATAAGTGACAAATGCTTGCCATTACTACCAATTTATTTTATCCCTCATACCTAATAAAAAGGTTTCTTTCCTCTTTTAAGTGCCTAGTATTGAAGGTTTACCAAGATTTGGCCAGATGAGTGGATTAGGGAAGATTAAAATAATACATCTTCAATTGTTCTGTTCAGAAGGAAGGAAAGAACTTGACTGATATCCCAGGGTAGTCAGAGTGAGATGTGAAACCAAAGTCAAGAAAGCAGTCAGTTTTAATGCACTCTGCTTAGATTCACAGAGCTGGCCTGCCTCCGGTTAGACAGGCCTCACTGCTTATTGTAAGGCTGCTTTTATGACGTTTTGGCAGGGCAGAGAAGTCCCTGTTTGACAGCTCTCAGCCCTCTTAGCTTGTTCTGATTGGTGCAGTGAGGACATGGGCTGTGCTCTGCCTGTGCTTCTGATGTTTCTTATCTGGGGAAGCCCTGGACATGTCCTGAGACACTCTTGGCCCTCTGTGGCTTCATCTGATTAACTCCCTGAGTCATTTTTGGTGGGCCTTCTGTGTTCATCCCACTTATTTCTGTTTTTCTGCCTAACAGTTCTAGCAAATTTAGTGGCTTTCTTTGGCAAAGTGTGTTATTCAAGACACTGTGAGTCTAAGGTTGCCTGTGTTAAAAGAATTAACTAGCAGCACTGAGGCCAAGGCCTTGGAATTAAGCTGCTAAAAAGACATTAGTCCTGAGGGGAATTCTGGGGATCCAAATATGGAATTCAAAGGGAAGAATAATGACAGCACATAATTCCAAGAGGACTTAATAAAATGTAGACTAGGCAGGGCAGAGCAGTTCCTTCACTCTGGAGGGAATGACAGTAGGGTCACAGCCAGGTGACATCATAGAGAATGGGGAAAGATCAATAAAAATTAGGGAAAGCACCAGTGCTAGGAAATGCTGGTGCTAAGGTAGATGCTTCAAAAAGAACTCAGGTACAAAAACTCAGACAGAAGCTTTTAGAGCTCTAGTACACACAGCAGGAGTGGGAACCTGGGTGAGATGTGGAGCAGAAAGCCTCGGGGTTGGGAAAAACCTTGAATGCTATAATCACAAGTGGAGAAGGGAAAGGGTTATCTTCTTAGCCTCTGTACCTGAATCTGTCCAGTTCCCTTAAATCTCCAGGAGGTACAAGAAAGCATAGCCTTAACTTTGTGTGCCTTAGTTTCTTAACAGTGTTGCTGTCCTAGACTTCTGCCTAGTCCTCTATCCTGGTGAATGTTTCATGATCTTTTTTGATCAGCCTACCTGTTATGAGCTGAGTTTGGTCACCTAGGTCCTTGACCCCGCCGCAACAAAGAACTGAAAGGCAGAGACGCAAGCAAGAGTGAAGCAGAGCTAAAGTTCCACTTGAATACACTCCAAGGGTGGAGCGGCCAGAGTCAAGGTAGACAATGGCCTGAACTTTTAGGGGAGAGTCTATTTATCACTACCTAGCCAGGAGGCACATCTTTTGATTGACAGACTGAGGTTATTTGATTGACAGCTCTAATTATTCATCTATTCCTCTTGGTGCGCATGTCTTTTCCCAAAATGTATGCAGAAAAGCCCATGTGGTGGGGAGAGGGAGCAGAACCACAATTTTATTTAATGAGATTGTGAGGAGGTGTGTTTTGGGCAGTTCTTAGTTTTGTTCAGTTGAACCCCATTGGGACCTGGTTGGGACTGGTTTGGCCTGGTGCCGATAGGCAAGAAGTTATCTCCCTGCAAAGCCTTTCTTGCCTTTCCGTGGGACCGTCTACCTGGGCAGAGTTTGGACAGTTTGTTTTCCTTGCATTTATCGTCCACGTCTCCTGCTGCTCATGTCTCTTTCTACCTAACGTACCCATGAACCTAGAACTCTGTTTTTTAAGGTAGAGTTCAAAGACGATGTTCAGCACATTCACCTGTTCATCAAGCTCCTTTTATGAATTCTTTTTTGGCATCAAATCTAAGAACTCTTTGTTCCATTTTACATTAAGTGTCCTATGCACTACATCAGGCCGAATCAGAACTTCCAGGGTGGGGTGCTCAGGAATTGACATGGTAAATACATATCTGGGGAGACATTTAGACAACAGAGTTCAGGATACAGCTAAGTGACGTCAGGGGAAACTGGGAGATGTGGGACAAAAATGAGGCAAACTCACTTGCAGGACACTCCAGGAAAATGGCCTAGAACTGAGGGCTGATCTTTGAGTCAGCTAACTTTCAGCTTTTTTTTCTTTTCCTTTTCTTGATATTTGACTGCTTTCCTAGTTTCTTTTAGTATTTGGGAGGCAAAGTTCCACTGAAATAGAAAGACCGCAAGCCCAAACTGTTCCTTCTAAGATTTATCACTTGGTATGCTATCTCACAAAGAGAAAAGTGACGGAAGGAGAGTGCCAGAAAATATGAAAAATCCACCCACGTGCCCTTGTCCCCAGAGGGCTCTTTCCAAGCATGTACACTAGACTCAAGTAGAGAGGACTTCTTCCAAGCTTCTCTTTCTCCATTGGGTACTAGCTACCTGTTCTTCCCTAAAAACATCCAGGAGAGAGAATGAAAAGTAAAAGAAGAAGTTCATGTTTATAGGGATTGTTAATGTAAGAGAAAAGCAGTATCCCGAGTCTTCCAGTTGAGGCTAGGTCTAGAATGAACTAACTAGATTCAGCTAAGATAGATACCCAGGGTCAGAATGTTGGGTGAAGTTTTATGGGTGGGTCCATTGCCTAGGGTTGTTCTACCAAAGGAAATAGTAAAATATTCTGCAAACATGGTCAGAATCAGGACCTCCTAAAAAGAGTTTCAGGACCTGGCTGGGAAAAGATCTTAACGAGTAAGACAATCTCTCCAAATTGCTATTAGAAAATGTTGCCTTTCTGAAAAGCACTGGCTAGTTTCCTAGCAAAATCCAATATCGGCAACATTTTTGTCAGTTACTTTTGATTCTTCAACATTCAACCATTTAAATACTCTTTTAATAACTCCAATGATTCATTCACTTGTTCCCATTAAATGACAAAAGCACAAGACCAAGCTTTAAATATAGAACAATAAATCATATGATCATGAAAAATAGAGCACTCGCTGTGTAGTGGGTCCGGCTGGCTCAGTTCTGAGCTTTGATTCCCATTCGGGTTTGCAGCAGTCATAATTATAGAAGGCCATTTAGCCTCCCTGGCAGTCAGGGGAAAGGGTAATCACAATACATTAGAAAACAGTGACCCAAGACATCCATTACCCCTGAGGACGTTAGCTATGTGAGGCTCCAATGAAATGCACCACAAGCCTGTTTGGAAGCGGGTGTTCTAAGAAAAACACTGGCACTCCTGAGCAGTAATAATGATTATCACAGTTCACAAAACAATTTTAATGCCATGTCATCAAAAAATGACCCTGGGAATCCTTTCTAACATCCTATGCTAGACCTCTAACCATACAAGCACTATGGTTAAAAGTAACTGACAAAGAAGCTGTGTGGGTTTTGGAATTATAATCTGTGATTTTTTGCCAGCTCTTTCTGACAGGGTCTTTATTTCAGAGTGCTGCCTAGAAAAACATTCAGGAGGAGGTGAAACCCAAATGCATTTTCATTTATGACTCAAGCCTGATTTGATTACAACAGGCTCTGTAGGACTGTTCAACTTTGCTAGTTGTCATGGAATTTTATTTAATCAAGAGTTTCAAACAAGTAAGCTTAAAAGCATGAGCTCTGTGTGTGTGTATGTGTGTGTGTGTAGATTTTCATAACTACACTACTCCAAATAAGACTGCCCTGTCTTTTATCATTTTTATTTGCCATCTTTATTTGCCAACAGTATTTACCAGTGTCGATAGTAACAAGCTAATTTGTTTTAGCAAAAAAATGGTTGAAAGGCACATAAAAACTATATTCACATTCCAAATTGAAATCCCTCTTAATGAGGCTAAGCAGTGAAAAAAATACAATCTAAAACAGTTATTGTAAATATCTCTGAAATTCTGGTATTAAAATATTTTGTCCATCTTTTACTATGTCATGTTTGTTGGTCTTTTATGTAATTTATTAGAATATTAAAACAGTTCTATTATTGGCAATAATTCTGAGATAAACATAGCAATGTGTGTCATGACAATATCTGACTGTGAGTAACAAACTGGGATTGAAGCTCAGCTCAGGGAGTGGGGAGAGAGAGAGAGATGGATGCATTCCACTGCCACGGTAGAGTCCAAAAAGAATGGCCCTGCGGACCAAGACAGTGTTCAAAGGACAGCAAATTCAGGTGAAATCAGATAAAATGCCATGGCCACAGATTCAGTCTAAATTATTTGGATATCAGCTAGCACTAATTCTGAACTTGAGTTTCACATAAAATACCTGAAGGATTTTTTTTTTAAGTATTTTTTTGCCCTACCTTAGACAAAATAAATGAGAATTCTGGAATGGGCTCTTTTTTTTAATCTTTTTTATCTTGCGGTAATGGTAGATTAACAGGCAGTTGTCAGATATAATATAATACAAAAAGATCTCGTACACCCTTCACACAGTTTCTACCTGTAGTAGTATCTTGCATAACTATCGTACAATACCTTAACCAGGAAATTGATTTTGATTAATCTACCTTAGTCAGATATCACCAAGTTTACATGCATTCATTTGTGTGTGTGTGTGTTTGTTTGTATGTATTTACTTCTATGCAAATTATTGCATGTGTAGATTTGTGTGGAGTCCACTATGGTCAAGATACAGAAAGTTCCCTCACGCTACCCTTTTAGAATCATAACTACCTGCTTTCCTCCCCTGGCAAGTTCTGGAAAACTATGAATCTGTTTTTTTGCTCTATAAGTTTGTCATTTCAGGAATGATATATAAATCAAATCATAGTGTATGTAATCTTTGAGGATTCGATTTTTTCACCAAGCATTATTGTATGGAGATTCATCCAGGTTGCTGTGTGTACCAATAGTCTGTTCCTTTTGATTACTAAATAGTATTTCACGATACAACATTGTACTACACATGGACCATGGTACCACAGTATATTTAATCATTCCCCCATTGAAGGACATCTGGATTGTTTCCAATTTGGAGCTGGTATAACTAAAACTGCTAGAATCATTTGTGCACAGATGTTTGTGTGCATGTGTTTTTATTCTTAAAGCATAATGCCAAGTGTATAATTGCTGGATTACTGCATGTTTAGGTTTGTAAGAAAATACCAATTTACTTTCCAGAGTGGCTGTAATATATAGCAGTCCCATTAACAATGTATGCCTGATCAGGTTTTTTTATATTCTTTCTAGCATTTGGTGCTGTCACTTTTATTTTAGCTATTCTGATAAGCATGTAGTAATATTTCACTGTGGTTTTAATTTGTTTTCCTAATGACTAATGATGTGAAACATGGTGTCATGTGCTTATTTGCCATCTCTTCAGTAGAATATCTGTTCACATTTTCTAATTAGATTGTCTTTTTTTTTACTACTGAATTTTGAGAGTTTTAATTTTATTCTAGATGGAATTCCTTGTATTTGTGGTTTGCAAACATTTTCTCCCTGTTGATATCTTCTTTTCAACCTCTTTATCATAGGACTATGTGCAAAGTGAAAGTGATAAACTTTGATGAAGTTCTGTTTACTAGATTGTCCTTTTATGGATCATGTTTCTGATATCCCATCTCAGAACTGCTTATTTCTAGGTTCTGGATTTTCTCCTATTTTCCCTCCTTCTTATGTCTTGTGGTTTTCATGATGCATCTTGATATAATGTGAGTATGAGGTGTGAGCTTTAGGCAGGGATTCATTTTATGCCTGTGGATGACCAATTGCTCCAGCACCATTTGTTCAAAAGGTTGTCTTTCCTCCATTGAGTTGCTTTTGCACTTTGTCATTTTTGTTAGCTTTATAATTAAGTATTTAATTTTCTAGGATCAATTGTAAATGATATTATGTTGTTAATTTCCATTCTTACATGTTTATTATTAGGATACAGAAATGAAATTGGTTTTTGTGCATTGGGCTTCATTTTGTACATTGAACTTGTATCCTGTGATCTTCTTGTTGGACCTATTTGTTTTTGGAGGATTTTATGTAGATTCCTTGGAATTTTCTAGATAGATGACATGTCTCCTGCAAATAGAGAAAGTTTTATTTATTTGTTTTTGATCTCTATGGATTCTATTTCTTGTTTTGTATGAACTTCCAGTACTATATTGAATAAGTGTGCTAAAAGAGTAAATTCTTGCTCTCTTTGGACAAAACATTTGGACAAAAATAGTTTTCACCATTAATTATGATATAAGTGTAAGTTTTTTGTAAATGCTTTTTATCAAGTTGAAAAACTCCTTTATTTCTAACTTACTGAGAGCATTCATCATGAATGGGTATCAGATTTTGTCAAATGCCTTTTCTTCATCACTTGGTATGATTATATGAATTTTATTCTTTAGCCTGTTGGTATGTTTTAGTCTGGGCTGTTATAACAAAATTTCACAGACTGGATAGCTTATAAATGTCAGAAATTTATTTCTCAGTGTTCTTGAGGCTGAAGGCCTAAGATCAGGGTTCCAGTACTGGTTGCTGACTGAGGAACCTCTTCCAGGCTGCAGACTTCTGCTGTATCTTTACAAGGCAGAAGGGAGCAAAGGATCTCTTTTGAGCCTCTTTTAAAAGGGCACTAGGCTTGCTCATATGGGTTTGGCCCTCAAAACCTAGTCACCTCCCAAAGATTACACCTCCTAATACCATCACCATTGGCATTAGGGTTTCAACATATGAATTTGGTTGGGTGGGTATGGTGGGAGGGGGGAGAGACAAAAATATTTAGACCATAACATGATACAGTGGATTATGCTGACTGATTTTTGCATGTTGATCCAATTTTGCAATCCTAGAATAAATTTTACTTGGTCATGGTATATAATTCTTCTATATTGCTGGATTCAATTTGCCAATATTTAGTATTCATATGTCCAACTTAATGAGAGAAATTGGTCTATAGTTTCTCTTTTTTTGTATTGCCTTTGTCTGATTTTGCTGTACAGTAATAACACCTCATAAAATAAGTCAGGAAGTATTTTCTCTTCTTCTGTCTTCTTAAAGAGACTTTGTAAACTTGGTGTTAACTATTTTTTTAAATTTTTCATTAAATTCTCCTTTGAAACCATTCAAGCAGCACTGGTATATTTTTTTAAAAGCTTCCTGTTTGTTGTAATGTGTAGCCAAGACTAAAATAGTGATTCCTTTTGTTGAGTGATAGGGTAGGTAAAATGAGTAGGGTTTCTCCAAGATTCATTAGTTGAGTCATTCATAGAAAGACCTATGCCTGAGACTGGGGTAGAAAAGCACAATCTAATTTCCTGGTAGATTGGAATTAGTGAGCTCTACAGGGGGCCAGCAGAGGCAGTTAGTGCTCAGAGGTAGCCTAGGTCCTAGAAGAGATTGAAACACCTTATACATATAAGAAATAATGCATATCTTTTTTCAGGGTGTTCTTTTCACTCAACAGCATATCAAGCGCCTTTTCCCATTTCAGTAATATAAATCTATCTCATCTCATTCGATTTGGCATGTAGAAAATATTACATGGTACAAATAAGCAAAATATATTCACTCCTTCTATTGTTGGATATTTATAATATCTCTATATATTAAATCAATATTTTACTGTGTATACCTAAGTATTTATTTACACTAAATAAATTTAAATGGCTTATGCAAGTTTATAATATCCACCAGAGATCTTAATGTATCTGTCTAAATTTTTAGACTCGCAAGATTACCATAAAGCACACTTAGTATCATGTTTCCTTAGATGGATATAGACTAGGAAACCTAGTTATCCAGGAGCAGAATCAAGTTTTTTTCCCTCCATGGCCATTACAACATGCAGGCTTTTTACTACTTATAATTCTACAATCCAGAAGCATTTTATTGAAAGGGCTGCTTTACCATTAGCAGTTTGGCCTTGTAACTCTGTTGACATTCTATCTTTATCAAGTTTCCAGTGAAAGAGAGTTACAAAGTCGACTGAGCCAGATCAGCTCCTCATGTAGAAGGGAATGGGTGTGATTAACATTTTACCCAGAATACTAAATTTTGTTAATCCTGCCAATTTGTGCTCTTAAAAAGTTCTTATCAATTTATACTCAAGCATGACTAGAGGAGTTTCCTCATAACTTTTCCAGTTTTTATTTTAAGTTTACCTATCTAGTACATTATTTTTATCTGCATTTCCATGATTATGGGTAATTTTTAAAATATCCATGTTAGTCTAAAATTTTTAATTATTTATATTCTGATATGACATTTTTCTGTTGGTTTTTCTTTTTCTTACTGATTTAAAACAGTTTTGCTTATTAGGAAGATAACATTTTTGTCTGTTTTATGTAATGTGCATATATCCCCTGTGCCTTTATTTGTTTTTTACCTTTTTTCATGATACAGTTGGTCAAGATGAAGGTAAAACTAATCATGTGGTCAAATACACTATTCTTTCCTTTATGACTTCTGTAATTTATATTAGGTTTATGGTGGGTTTTCTCATCCAAAATTTTAAAGATACTTACCACATTTTCTACTGAGATTTTTATGTTTTGTGTTCAAATTATTTTTTTTATTTCATTGATCCATTTGTAGGGGCTCAGGGTCTACTTTGTGGCTGGAGATTGACTAAGGCAGTGTCCTACTTCCTCTAACTCTGGGAGTTCCCTAAGGTAGAACCCACCACCACCTCCCCATTAAATGTAGAGCTCACTAGCTTGTGCCTGAGAGCTGTATCTTGGCACAGCAGTTCCATAATTCTTTAATTAATTACCTTGCCAGTTGCTCCAGGGACTGCTTTGACTCCCAAGCTAGATTTTTTTCTGATCCTGGGGAGTTTTCTGGTGCTCTATTTAGAAAACTTTTGTTTTTCAGAAGTCCCTATTGAGTTGTCAGTTGCTCACCTCTGTGGGGTTTCTTTTGCAATTAAATCCCATCTGCTTAATATCTTTAATTCCTTGATAATTCTTGCTGTCTAAAAGCACTCTTCCTGTTTTTCTAGGATTGCTGCTTTTGTCATTTCAAAGGGTTTTAGTGAGGGAAGTAAGTTAAAGCTTAGGTCTTCATTCGTCTTGACCTAGAAATGAATGATATATTCTTCAAAAATCTTATTGCATGCTAGTAAAGCCTAAAATGAGGGATTGATCCCTAATTGGATTAGCAGTCAAAAGTGGAAATACTTAATACAGAAAATTGGGATTAGATAAGCAAGAATAATCTCTTGTTACACATTAAAAATGTACTTTTATACTTTGAAATTTGCAAGTAATGGGTCAAAATTTTGATTCAGTTAATGTTAGTTTTGGGGAGAAGATTCAATCCTTAACATGGATTCAAAGATACTAATTTGTAAGCAAGGTAAAAGCAGTTTAAATGATTAATTATAGTGTTTAAAATAATGCCAGTTAATGACACTATTAAACAAAATTATTATTAAAATACAAGGTATTTAAACCTATGTCCACACAAAAACCTGTAGATGGATGTTTATAGCAGCTTTATTCATAATAGCCAAACGTGGAAGTAACCAAGATGCCCTTTAATAGGTGAATGGATAAATAAACTGGGTCATATCCACACAAGGGAATATTATTTAGCATGAAAAAGGAATGAGCTATCAAGTCATGAAAAGACATGGAGAAATCTTAAATATGTATTATTAAGTGATAGCAGCCTATCTGAAAAGGCTTCATACTATATGATTCCAACTGCATGACATTCTGGAAAAGACAAAATGAGGGAGACAGATCAGTGGCTTCAAGGGTTGGGGGGTGGGAGTAGAGAGGAGGAGCACAGAAGGTTTTAGGACAATGAGAATACTCTGTAGGATGCTATGGGCATGATACATGCTATTATGCATTTGTCCAGACCCATAAAATGAGCAAAAAGTAGAGTGAGCCCTAATATAAACTACTGGTGATAATGATGGGTCATTGTAAGTTCATCAGTTGTATAAAATGTACTCAACTACTGGGGGATGATGATAATAGAGGGAGACTATGCATGTATGGGGGCAGGGAGTGTATGGAGAATGCCTGTGCCTTCCATTCAATTTTGCTATAAACCTTGATCTCAAAAAAAAAAGTCATAATTTAAAAAAAACCCCACACAGGTTGTGAGTGAAAATATAATTTGGAATTATGTTCCACTTGGAATAAGTGCAGTTTGGAATAACAGTTTGAGACCCAGCTTGAGATAAAATTCAATTCTGAGGTATTAATTTCTGTCTTGTAACTACAGTGATACAAGCTGATACCATAGGGGCACAAGTAAATGGCAGACAGCAATGGAAGCACATTTTATGGATGGTACAGTAGGTCCCAGTGCCCTTGCTAACTTTATTGGACACCAATGAGATAACTAATAATAAATGCTCAGGAGTCATTTAGGGAGCAGTGGAAGGTATTGCCCTTTGCCCTTGTCAGTAGGTGCATCATCAGTGAACTGAGACACATGTTGATTACTACAAAGGACTTGGCAAGATACTGATTAAAAATTCTGTGGTAGGCAACAGTTTAAAATGCTCATTTGACTTCATTTTGGCTATGTTACAGAGCATATATAAGTGAATCTGGAGTTCTAGCCAAGTCAAAGCTAGAAATATTTGTTGATAAAAACATTATTTAGGTATGGGACTGAATGTACTCACCCAGGGTAAGCACAAAAGTAGACAAGAAAAGATAAAGCCCAAGGACATCAAATTTAGATTAATGCTTATTAAATATGAAAATAAAATTTATCACAAATCTTTTACTAATCAAGTGCCTACACAAATTTATAGAAATTATTGTGTCAGAAAAGTATAACGATTCATTTAAACAAAATCTGATGTTGATCTTCGGTCTGCAGTTTTTTTGATACAATACTCTGGAGCACAGCTCAAATTTTATAAAATCAAGTATTCCTACATGAGCTTTTCAGCTCTTCCATTCCTGTGGGACACATGTTCATAGAAACCTATGCCAATATTGAATTTAATTAATTTAGTCTAATAAATATACATCATGTTCCCAGGAGGAATAAGACATTGTGCATGGTTCTTGCTTTGAGGAATATAGCATTGAAAGCACAAGTCCTATGATGAAAGGATTTATAGCATAAATGGAGAGAGACATACAGTACTAACCATAAAACTGAAATACATATGGCAAGTATAGGTAAAGAATAAAGAAAAGAGAAATTGAAACTTAACTGTCAGAGTTTGATGAAGCTGGCATTTTTATATTTCCTTAAAAAAGGAATATGATTTCAGTAAGTAGATGTACAGAGATAACATATAAGGGAAAATGAAGGAAAACTATGAGTCAAAGAGAAATTTCTATGAGAAGGCAGGTCAGGTAGCATGGGAGAAGGAGAAACGTTGAGTGTATTGGGAAATGGGTTGCAGGGGGGATCTGGTTTATGGAAATCATATTGGAGAATGGGTATGCTTAATCTGGTTTTGACAGCACTCTAAGGGATTAAGATAAAATGTTTTGTAGTAGGGGAAAGGTATGACCAATTGTTATGCAGATGCCAAGCATTTGATTGCAAATAGGAGTAAAATGGAATGTTTAAATCCCCAAATTATAAACAATGTATTCTGTAGTATTCCTGTATCTAACCTGAGTTAGTATGTCAAAGACTGTTTTAGGGAGATGTTATAGGGATAATGTTTTCTCCCTCCCTTTCTACTTTGAAATATTTTAAAATTTTCTGTAGTACATATAAATTGCTATTCTAAAAAATGTATTTTCCCATTGTGTAACATAATAATAAAGATCCTTTTGCACCAATTTTTCATTTGTTTAAATTACTGCTCATGAAATTTCTTTGCAGTTGGATAAATGACTCAAAAGTACAAATCTTTTAATAACTCAAAATATATTCCCATATATTTCCTAAGGATAAAGTATCAATTTTCATTGTAATAGCAGTTTTTTTTTTTTTTTTTTTTACCATTTTCCTGCCCAAATCTTCAACATTGGGTATTTTAAATGCACATGTGTGTGCACGTGCTTGTGTATTTGAACAATTATCTGTGCATGAAAATACATTCAAGAGCTAAAGATTTCAGGTACGAGATTACTATAACTAGATGAAGCACAGACATAAGATGCACTGAGGAGAACAGGAATTATAGATTCACTTTCCCCCATCACCACTCTCCCAAGCCCAGGAGCCCAGCACAGTAAAAGAGACATCCTCCTTATGGGAGGACAGTGAAGTAAGTGCCCAACTTCAACACAGAGCCCAATGCCAGTCTACCCTAGCATAAGGCTGACTTCTGCAGCCCCAGGCAGGTTCTGTGGCCTCAGGTGCCTGGTGTACTCCCACAAACCCAGATTTCTGGTCTTTCTCCTCAGAATCAAGCCAGTCCCTATGACCTCAAGTTCCAGTAGGCCTCTGTGGATGTAACTCAACATAATAAAGGCCATATGTGAAAAACCCACAGCTAATGTCGTATTCCATGGTGAAAGGTTGAATGCTTTCCCACTAAGGTAAGGAACAAGATGTAGGTGTCCACTCTCACCACTTCTATTCAGGATAATATTAGAAATCCTAGTACTAGAAATCTATTTGGGAAGAAATAGAAATAAAAGGCATTCAATCGAAAGGAAGAAGTGAAATTGCCTGTTTTAAGATAATATGATCTTATATATAGGAAATCATAAATACTCTACCAAAAAAACCCTGTTAGAATTAATAAGTGAAATCAGTCAATATAAAATCAGTAAGTATAAAAACTCAATATAAAAAATCAGTTGCATTTCGATACACTAACAATGAACTCTCTGAACATGAATAAAATTATCCCATTTACAGTATTATCAATAACAATAAAATACTTAGTAATATATTTAACCAAAGATGCAAGCCATATGTATGCTGAAAACTATAAGACATTGATGAAAGAAATTAAGG
Source organism: Manis javanica (assembly GCF_040802235.1). Lineage (NCBI taxonomy): Eukaryota > Metazoa > Chordata > Mammalia > Pholidota > Manidae > Manis > Manis javanica. The sequence goes on along the minus strand of NC_133161.1, from coordinate 61,041,228 downwards.
ACCCAAATAAATGAAATGATGTCCCATGTTCATGGATCAGAAGAATTAGTATTATTAAAATGTACATACTACCCATAACCATCTATAGATGCAGTGCAATCCCTATTAAAATTCTAATGGCATGTTTCATAACAATAGAAAAAAACAACTCGAAAATTCACAATGAACCACAAATAACCTGAATAGCAAAGACAATCTTGAGAAAAAAAGAACAAAGCTTGAGGCAATCACACTTCCTGATTTCAAGCTATCTTACAAAGCTATAGTCATCAAAACAGGATGGTACTGACATGAAAAATGACACCTAGACTAATGGAATAGAACCAAGAGCCCAGAAATAAGCCCATGCATATAAGGTCAATGAATATTTGATAATGGAGCCAAGAATACTCAATGAAGAAAGGATAGTATCTTCAATAAATAGTATTAGGAAAACTGAATGATCACATGTAGAAAAATGAAACAGGACCTCTGTCTTACACCATTTACAAAATTTAAATAAAAATGGACTTTAGACTTAAATAAAAACCTGAAATCTTAAAACTCCTAGAAGAAATCATAGGAAAAGCTCCTTGACATTGTTCTGCACAAATATTTTTTAGATATAATGCCAAAAGTATAGGCAACAAATATAAAAATAAATAAGTGCTACTACATTAAACTAAAAAGCTCTGTACATCAAAAGAAACAATCAACAAAATGAAAAGGCAATCTATGGATGGGTGAAAATATTTGCAAACCATCTATCTGATAAGGGATTAATAATATACAAAATATATAAGGAACTCATACAATTCAATAGCAGAACAATAATAATCTGATAAAAACACGAGATGGGCACTTGAATTTTCCAAAGAGATATACTAATGGTGAAAAAGTTCATAAAAAGATGCTCAACATCACTAATTGTCAGCAAAATACAAGTCAAAACCGCAATAAGACATTACCTCACATCTGTTATAATGGCTATTACCAAAAAGTAGAGAGATAACAGGTGTTGTTGAGGATGTAGAAAAAAAGGAATTTTTGTGTACTATTGCTGATAATGTAAATTAGTACAACCACAATGGAAAACAGTATGGAAGCCCCTCAAAAAACTATAGATGGAACTACCATTTGATCCTGTAATCCTATTTCTGCATTTATATCTAAAGGAAATAAAATCACTCTCAAAAAGATACCTGTGCTCTCTCATATTCATTGCAGCATTATACACAATAGACAGAACTTGGAAACTAATTGTCCATTGAAGGATGAATGTGTGTGTGTGTGTGTGTGTGTGTGTGTGTGTGTAAATGGAATATTATTAAATCATAAAAAAGGAAATCCTGCCTTTTGTGACAACATGGATGGACCCTGAAGGCATTATGCTAACTAAAATAAGTCATACAGAGAAAGGCAAATATTGTGTGTTCTCACTTAAATGTGGAATCTAAAAAACCAAACTCATAGAAATAAAAAGAATAATGGTCAACATGGGCCAATGATCAGGTGGAGAAAATAAGGAGATATTGGTCAGAGGGTTCAAATTTCTAGTTATAAAATGAATAAATTCTGGGTGTATAATTTGCAGCATGGTGACTGTAGTTAACAATATTGTATTATATACTTGGAATTTGCTAACAAAGTAGATTTTAAATATTATCATCACAAAAAATTGGTAATTATGTGAAGGGATGGATATGATAACCAATCTTATTGTTTCAATCATTTCTCAATATATACTGTATCAAATTATCATGTTGTACCCTCTTAAACTTACATATGTTGTAAGTCATTATATCTTAGTAAAGCCAAAAAAACATAAATGAATGCTATTTTATGACATGATTTTTTATAATGTAATAAATATTCTAATATTAGAATAGAGGATAGATTTTAAGGATACAGATTTATAATAGCAAATTGATTTTCAAATTATTTTGCTTCATGAAAACATGGATTTAGAAAGATGAGCATGGCTGTTTAGTTTATTGTCCAATGAAGAGCTTCAGTTAAAAGCACACAAATATGTGGATTTTCATAAACGGCTTTGTTCATTCATGCATTCATTTACAAATATCATTGATGACCTACTATGTGCCAGACATACTAAGCCTGAAGGATTCTATGGTGAATATGCCATCTAGAAAGCAGGATCAGAGACTGCACTAATGTTTGAAAAGTATTTTTCTTTTTCTTTTCCTCATGAGACACAAAGCACAGCCAAGGCATGCAGGGCAAATAAAGTTCAAATATTTGGCTTGAAATCGTTTAGTACTTGCAAAGGCAACCATTTTTACTCACGAGGAGTTGGATGTGGAATACTTTCCTCTCTTTTTGTACAACCTGGTGTGACAACAAAAGCATAGTAATAACAAAAGCCAAAAGACAAGTATTTTATCCCTGGTTTTATTATGATCTCATTGCCTCAAGGCCACAGAAAAACAAATGGAAAATTTTTATAAGATGCTCATGAAGACAGCTTAGAAATAAAACAGTTCTGAAAGTGGATCTTCCATGAAAGGAACACAAATGCTCATTCGATGCTCTTGGTGTTCTTTAGCTTTTCTGCGTCACCTTTTCTGAGTTGTTGCTCATGCATTTCCTCCTGGAATGTCTCCTCCCCGGCAACTATTTACATGCAGCTCAAGTTCAAGTACAAATATGGTATATTTTCACCCTGCCCTATCAGCTCTTGATAGCCAGTTAAAGTAATAGTTTTCTAATCTGTGTTAACAGATTATTGAATGTCTGCCATTCTTACAGCATTGAGTAAGAGTTTCTTATGAGCAGTTACTGAACATCAAAATTAGCAGTGGTTTTGTTTTCAGCTTATAACATAATGCCTTGTACATCACACTCAATAAATAGCTCTTCTTTAAGCAAGAATATATTACTTCCATTTTCTTTAAAGCATACATTTATCACAGAAAATAAGCAATGATGATTCCAATACTGACTTTTAGTATAATAAAATAAATCAAGCTATATTTATTTTCGAATTCTCCTCAGTTTAGTACACTTGGATTTTCAAAAATGACTTCCCTTGAGAATTTCAAAGGCAGGGTTTCTAAGTTCTGTAATCTAACTGTTTTTGTCTTGTCACCTCACTTCTTTCACATCTGTGAGCCAATCATTGGCCTTGTACACTTTGCCTGTTAAAATCTTAATGTGTTCAGAATGAGTTTTCTATTTATGAATATATGTCTCACTCAATCTTTTCAGCAACATTATTTTAGGGTAAAAGTTAAAGTTAACCAAAATGGACCAGCATGACTTAATGAATGAAAATAATAATTTAATACTAGACAAAAAGGAAAGGTTTATTTTAAAAACTATTGTCATAACAGAATACAGATAATGAGGGTGGCGCTAACTGAAATTTATGGAAAGTAAAGTCCAATAGGATAGCAACAGTATACCTCTTAAATTACTTTGATAATATTTTTCACCCTCCTCAACAAGTGGTGATAAATCATTGCAATATATCTTGCTTTCAATATAGGTTGTACTTCAGAGTTCAATAATTTCAGAAGAACAAAAAACACAGATGTTCCATGAACCTTCCTATTTTTTCAGTCATATCATGAACAAAATAAATATGAAAGCTTTTATTGAACATCTATTGTGTGCCAGGCACTAGGCTAAGCACCATGTACAAAGTAGTAGATAACATAGACCCCACCCACTGGAACAAAATAAAAATAAATAGGCAACTATAATGCTGTATGATTAAAAAACTATAACAAGGGTAGATGTAATGCCAGTGAGTAGGTTTTATCAAATCATGTGACTTCCGAGGCAACAGAGGCCTTAGGAGAGGTTTATTCAGTGAGTGAGATGATCATATTGTTTAAGCATACACCCCTGGTCCATCTTCAGCTTACCTGTTATACTAAGATTTTAAACAAAGACATTTCTTCCCAAATTCTGGACTTTCCAGATACGTAAATAATAATTTACCTCACAAAACTTTTAGAATAAAACTCTATTGATGAGAGCATGTTGACGATATTTACGTAAGAATATTGCCCAAAATAATCAGATACATTATAAGCAGCATTGGGTCCTTTCTAGGGTATCAGTTCCCTTCAGATCCCACTTAGAAGGCCAAGAAACCTTTCAGTCTTTGGGACAGGATGGGTTTCACATGTCACTCTTACAAAGGTGTTTTGGAGCCAGCTCATATCAACTTTGAAGAGCTGATTTGGTGCATCTTTTTTTCTAACTCTGCTTAATATCATCACATGGATAGCTCAATATGAGCCACAGTGGCAGCACTTACAAACCCATTTCTTCTTTCTTTTTTCCCTCGGCTTACCTGCCCAGCCCTGCTTAGTTGTGATGTCTGCTTAGTGATATGATGATTGGATAATACCTTCCTACAGAAAGTATTTCTACTCTTTGAGTGGACAGGTCCTCCTTCCATTTCATTTAGGTGTCTTTTCCCTATCACTAACACAACGTGAAGAAAGCACTTACTTCCCCCAACTTCTGATATAAAAGTTGATTTCATAAAATTGAGTTTTATCTTTGAAATATTTACAAGTTTAGATTCATCGTCCATATCCTGTTTGTCACTTGTCCATTTATCCTCAAGTGTAGAATATGACAGTTGATGAATCTGATATTTAATGTTTTCTTCCTTGTCATGCTTAATAAAATTATAGCAGTTATCCTGGTAAGAGGACATTTCTAATATGGCTGTTGTTACATTACCTTTATTTTATCAGCATTTAAAAATCACAAAGCGAATTAGTCCATGAACACGGGCTTAGTTTCAATAACCATTCTGTGAGTGTTGAACTAGGGGTTGCTAAGCACATCTTTAATAACTCATGTCAAAAATCACAATAACTTGGTTTTGTTTTTATGGATTCTAACATGTTAGACAAGTCAGCCAAATATCAATTCTAGATTCTACATTGGACATTCTTTTTCACATCCAGTCCCCAAATGATGAATCTTGAAATGTCTGCATAAATTTCCTCATGGTGTGGAACTTATAAATAAAACTTTCCCTGTAAACAATTAAGCTTGCTATGGACACACAGCGTTTCTTAGCAAAAGAGTTACTGAATAAGGAAATGATTAGAGGTCTTTTGAGAACTGCATCCTGGTGTGCATTTCATTTTTTACATAAATTCAAAAACCAAATGATGCAGATATTCTTTTGAGTAGCTACTGCGCTCTTGTCTAGGAACCACATTTTTCATTTCTGGTTGGTGAAATGATACCTTGCCAAAAACAAAAGTAAATTGTGAAGTAGGGTTCTGGTCCATCCTCTGCGGTCTCCCAAAATACCATCTCTGCCATGCTAAGATTTTAGTTGGTAAAATGGTGGTGGTGGGGAGGCTACATTTTCAGCTACCAAGAAAAAAACTTTCTGAAAATCTGCCAGGCCCTGGGAATCCCATTTAAGTATTTCTAGGTTGATATTTAAACAGTGATATAAATTCTTTGAGGACTTTAATCTACTAGAAATCTGATTGTAATGTAATGCAAAACTACCTTATAGGTTTATGGATATCTGTGTTATTTTATAGGCCATACATTCTAAAGCCAATAATAATAATACAACTGTAGTCCTTCTCACATCTGTGATATAATTACATGTGCTTGAAAAGGTTTATTCTCCTGAATAAAGGTAGAATTTCCATATTATATATAGTCATGCCATCTCATTTTCAGAAATCTCCCAGCATTTTCACTTAACTCTCACACATTCATATGTGAGTTAAATTGCAACATTATCTAAGTCAACTATTCTCAAACTGTTATAAATAATCAGAAATATACTGGGGACTTTGAGACTGCCAGATCTCTCCAAGGACAGACATCTGATTCAATGAGTGCTACAGACTGAGTATTTGTGTCCCCCTCCACAACCCACAAAAGATTTATTTGTTGAAACCTAATCCCAGTGTGGTTGAGTTTATATGTGGGGCCTTTGGGAGATGATTAGATAATGAGGGCAGAGCCCTTATAAAGAGACTCCAGAGAGCTCCCTCTTCCCTTCTGCAGTGGAAGAAAACAGATGCCTAGGAACCAGGAAGCAGATTCTTACCAGCCACTGAATCTGCTGGAGACTTGATTTTAGATTTGCCAGTTTCTACAACTGTGAAAAATAAGTTTGCTGTTTAAGCCACCCAGTTTATGCTATTTTTATTGTAGCAGCTGGAACTGACTAGACAATAGATCTATAGGATATGGGAAAAAGGAGAGGGGAGGGGTTTGGGTATGACAGGGCTGCAGATACACTATGAGGCGGGTAAGGGTATGTGTGCTGTGCAGAAGCCTACATGTATATTATATAAAACTTTAGGTGATTTGGAAAAATAAGAATCTAAGTAACTTCTTTGGCACTGTCCATGTGGAAATGTGACTATAAAATAACGACAGGCTGTTTTACCTGATGGAGAAGATCAGGGAAGAGAACAAAATCTAGTTTCTGTCTTTTTCTTTTAGATGCAAATGCTGCAGGCATCCTATATAATATGAAGACAAAGATCAAACACTTAAAAAATAAAAGTAGCATACCTAGCTTTTCTAGGGAGCTTTTAGGGAAGACACAAATAAATAAGGTGTAGGCAGTTTCTAGAACTGTATGTTATACAATATCCAGTGATTTATTCTTTTGCATAGATTTATTTTTAAGGAAATATTTTGCCTTTTCCTAACTATAAAGGAAACACCCAGTTTTAAGGAGAAACAAGGTATGTACACAGGTTCAACTGATTTCCTCCAAAATATTTACCTATCATTGCAGTGATTTTTAATGAATGTCTACAAATTTTTGATACTTCTCCCTAAGGAAGTGTAGTTTGGCTTATCTCCCCTTGAATGTGGGCTGGACTTGCTGACTCTTCTATCAAATGAATGAAGGAAAGGGAAAAATAGTAACTGGCATATACAATTTATCTAAGTCATCAAAGTTAACATTACCAGTAACAAGATCAGTTGAGATCATGATGTAATCACTGATTTGATACACTGAGAGCATTTTACTGCTGGTATGCTCTTCCCCAAAATACATAAGCACAGCGTAACCAGGAGAAAACACCTGAAAAAACTAAATTGGCAGATGCTCTATGAAATACTTGACCAGTACTCTTCAAATAGGTAAGGTCGTTGGTATTTTGATAGGGATTGCATTGAATCTGTACATTGCTTTGGGCAGGATGGCCATTTTGACAATATTAGTTCTTCCTATCCAAGAGCGTGGGATAGATTTCCATTTATATGTGTCTTCTTCAATATCTTTCATCAGTGTCTTATAGTTTTCTTAGAAATAAAGAAAAAGTGAGACACTTTTACAAGTTGGTGAGATTGAGACATAGCAACCAAATGTAACCTTGGATCCTAGATTGGATCCTGGAAAAGGAAAAGGACATCATTGGAAAATGGACTTAAAAAAAAAACCTGTTAATGTAGTGCACAAAATCCCCACAAAACAAAACAAAACAAAACAAACAAAACAAAAAACTTGGCCATACTGAAAAGAGGTCAGAAATTTATAAGGACAATATGGTATTTAAATCTGAAAAAAGCCTGTTATTAAAAAGAAATAATAACTAAATAAATGTTACATCCACCCCAAGTAAAAAAGTAACATGTTGTCAGTTTGAAAATATAGGAAGATACTTAGAAAAACATGTCACTAACCCTTAACATAATTATTCAGATACAACTACTTTTAATACTTTAGTGATTTCTCTCACAAAGAATATGTATATTTTACATAGTTGAGATCACAATATGTATGAAATGTTGAATTTTTTTTGCAATTCACACATATAATATTGTATCCTTTATTCGAATTTATCAATAATATGACTTTAACTTCTTGAACTTCTTGAAATAGTTATACAATAGAACCCTAATACCATATTGTCTTGTAAATTTCTGACCTCTTTCCAGTATGGCCAGGTTTTTTGTTTTGTTTGTTTTGTTTTGTGGAGGTTTTGTGCACATTAACAGTTGTTTTTTTTTTTTAAGTTCCTTTCTAAAATTAACATTTTCTTAATTCAGATCACTGTTTCCCTTCTTTTATATCACAGATATATTTAATGAAAACAACTGTAATTTTCTATAACTCATCCTTGAACCAGTAAGTGTATTTGCTGGCAAGTGGAGTGGGTGGATTAGTCTTGATCTCCTTCCTGCTCACTAGCATCCCGGTAGAAGTCTCTTTCCAGAAACACACTGGAAGGAGAAATGATGTAGATACTAGCTGAAGTTCTGTCTAGCAGGCCTTTATCCAATTAGATACACTAAACTAAAGCTTTTATGTCCTTTATTTCTCTGAGTATAGTTAAAATATACTTCTATACACTATACATTTCTAATTATTTGTGTAACACAAGCTATAAAATACAAAAATATAATTTGGTGAGCTATAACATGCACCTTCAGGGCCACAGAATAAGAGTAGATATCTGAAATTCACTGCATTACACACTATTTCATGTTTACTCCAAAGAATTGCCTCTAAAAAGATTAATTTGCCTCTTGGTCACATACTCCCTCTAATTTTAGTATGTCTAGTTCTCATTTAAATGTTTGTCATATAACTGGGGCATTACTGAATTGATGGAATCAAGACGTTTGCTGGATAATTAGGGCGACAATGTCATTGAACACGAAATATGCACAGAGGACTTGATCCATAGGGAATTTTTCTGAAGCACGGAGCATAAAACAGGATTCCAAGAGTCCTAAGAAAATAGACCCTGGATAACACACCTAATGAAATACAACCGTGAGTGGTTGGAAAGAGTGGGAAGGAGGTAGTGGTACATTTGCGCTGAACTCCCCTGATATCTACTGTGATATCATCTCTGCTTCTTCAAATAGAAGGTCAGCTTTTTAGCAAAGGGAGAGGTTCAATATTGAAGGAAGGAAGGACTCCATGTAGTAATTGTTCTCTAACATAGCTACCTAATTGCTCCCATATCAATAATTAGATGATCTTTCACACACTTGATTTGATACGCAAATTTATCAATTACTAAGTTCCTATGTATTTTGATCTCTTTCTAGACTCTCTAGGCAGCACCACACTGCAGATGTACTATAAACATTCATGTATGGAATACCTTTCTTTTCCCAAAAGATTTATATTTTTTTGCATTTTAGTATTTTTTCTTATGTCTTAATCCAGGGTAACTTTTCTAAGCAATCTACTTGCCCAGTAACTAATGCTGGCCTGTGTTGAGACCTTTCCAATCATTACCATCTTCTGGATTGTCATCCCTATATTGTTCTACAGTTCTCCCTTCTAACCAACCCCACATTCCTTCCTTCCCCTCCCATTCCCATCCTCCAAGCCCTCTATTTTCTACTCTGTGGTCTCCAAGTTAGTTTGCATCCTAAGATATTTCTCTACCTTTTCATTTGCCTCTTTGCCACAGCTCCCTGAATAAATTATCAGGCTTAGTGCCACATAAACTTAAGGTCCTGTGTTTTGGCAGCATCTGTAGATGTGGCTTTGATTGGCAGCTTTTAGTGAGTGACTATAAGCCATGAGGTCCTGTACCCAAAGTGGGGCCTCTGGCAATGTAGGGTCTTGGGAATGCCTTTCAGTCTTCTGCACTATGTCAGACCCTCGTCATGTGCCTCTGGTTGGTATTTCTTCAGATTTGGCATTGGTTTCATGGTCATGATCATCTGGATGTACTCCACAAATCAAACAGCCAGAACTACAGATTCTTAGGAGTCAGCTACTTCAATTCGCAGTAATGTAGCCAAGTCCTAAAGGCCAGGATACTCATCAGGAGAGATTTCGTCCTTAATCCATAGCTCCAGTCAAAAACTGTACTCCTCTCTGAAGGGCTAGACCCTGAAGTTGGTCCCTGGAGAATAGAGACCCCATTCAAACATTCTCCTCCCTTATCTTTAAGGGACCTCCCATTCCAAATGTTCTTCACTGTAATCTGTTCTAGTTTCTTGTTCACCCTGTTCATTAGAAATATGTTCATAGCTTTGAACTTCAAAGGTGTATGTCTCAGTGCCTCTCCTCCAAGCAAACCACTCTACTGCTACGGAAGGTCCTTGACAATCCATCTGTGTTCTTCTACACTCTACCCCAGCATAGGGCGTAGGTTCCTCCTTTATATTTAGAAAAGTAAATGGATCCATTCAATCTGTTTTATCTTAAAATAAAATACAATCTACCTTAGATTAATGTTTCATCCTGAAAGAAAAAAATGTTAATAACTTTTAATAGTAGTAGTTTAACTAGTTTCAAAATTTAACATGTAATTTTCATCAATGATCCAGTGTTACATACTGATGAAGAAACTATTTTTTGCATAAAAAGTTTTTATAATCATTTATAGGTAAAAAGGATTTATTACCATTTTCCAACATTGTACGTGCTATCGGAATGGTGTTAGATCCTTTTCTAATGTAACTGATGAGGGTTATCTGAATATGTGGATTGTGAGGGCTTCTCAGGTTTTCCATTTATGTGGGTTTTGGGCATGTATGGCATCATTTAACACAGTTTCCTTCCCCTGTTCTTCTTTCTCCTCTTCTCCCTTCACCTCTTTCCTTCCCTTTCACTGATTCCAGCAACATCCTCTTTTCTCTGCCCCTCTGTCCTTTCTTTCTCTCCCTTCTGCCTTCTTTGCTAATCACTTATTCCTGCTTCTGTTCTCCTTCCCCTTTACTAACTTTCTTCCTACTTTCCTTCCTTCCCATTTTGGTCTCTTCCCTTCTTCTTTCCCTTTGTCCTTATTGTCGTCTCAGGTGTTCGCCTCCTCTTGCTGATCACTTTCTTCTTCCTGGCCTTTCCTTTCTTTCCAAATACTAGTATTTATCTTTACCTTTGTATAGTCTATTTTTGAAAGCTAGAAGTAACTCAGTACTTAACAGTAAAAATTGAATTAATCTTCACATTATAGAGTCTATTAAGTGGGCCTGAATATTAAAAGTATGTTTTAAGAAATACATATTTGATTTAAAAAATTATCTGCATATCCTTAAAATATATACAGTCTCATATTTATTCATTTTATGAATTTAATTCTATTTGGATAGAACATTTTTTCAAATTGCTGCTCAAAACATCATGAAAATACAGATTATAAAACAAACAAAACAAGAACTATGGTCTGTCAATAATGCAATATATCATCTGGTGGGGGATGGATTTGTATAAATGTATCCAGATGGTCATATAAAGTATTGTCTAGACTCTCAGTGTGTTTTATTTTGTTTTCATATATTATGCATTTTGTTCCAGAAAACATTAAGGAAATATGGTTCATGCACATCATCACTATATTATAATCATTATCACAATCTGTCAAAAAAATAGGTCTTCCTGTTTACCTATGCACCTCCTATAATCCTAACCCATTGCCTATATATAGATGATTATTTGCTAAAGAGTCCTAACTTTCTGTATGAACCATGAAACCTGGGTAAAAATTTACTTTGCATGATTCTAGCACAAAGTCTTTCCACAAAGTCTCTCACCTTTTACAAGTAAAGGACAAAAATTTAGGACAAAATTTAATCCTCTCGCTAGAGGTTTAATTCTTTGTTACTTTGGAATTAACAAATACATACATTGTATTAACTTACACACTCTCAAGGGCTCACAAGTAAATATATATATATATGCATATACTCAAAATGCAAATATGTGTATTTACTGTAAGCTCATTGTTCTTCCCAGTTATTCCTGTTTTGATACCCAGAATTTGACTTAAATCTCTGAGCAAAGAGAGTCCCCTTTAAATTTCTCTCAGACACAGTTGCCAGGTCTGCTAGTAAACAGCTCCATTCTTCCTGCAGATGGAAACACTTTCAGTGTCAAACAGGTCACCCTCCTTTGGAGACCAGCAGAAGCTAAGGCAGAGCTTGCAGATGGCACCACATCAAAGGCTCAGCATTTTAATTAGAGCAGTCTTCCAGACAATACTGCCCAGACAACACTGGACATCAATTTAGAACTCATAATGTTAAACTTAAGACAAGGAAGTTTGAGTAAATTATCTACTAGATTCATTTCACTTTTAAACTTTTATCTCTTTATAAATCTACAAATAATTAAATGCATGGAATGAATAGTAAAAGTAATTGGCTCGGAAGAATTTACCTTGCATTCTCCTTTTGGCTTCTGTGACACAATTAAAGGTCGCAACTGAACATTTATTGCCCAGATGGCTGTTATCAGCTTCTCATTACCATGTGTGGTCATTGTTGAACTGAATAGAAGGCAAAAGAAGGTCTACTCACAATGTTTTAATCCTTTCGATTTGTGCTTAAAGGGGTATCTATTCACTGAGAAATCCTAATGTTGTCTCTGAAGAGTTAGCCAGATTTATTCCTGTGGTGCCAATGCCATCAAAATGCACAAATACATGGTTTTGTTTTTTGTTTTTATTTTCTATTCATGAAACGCTGACAGGCCTGTGATCAGGGTACTTATGTCTACTTGACCTTAGAGGAAGTCATGACTAGATCACTGTTTTTCTCCTGTTTCAATTAATTATTTCTTCTTTCTGTTGCCATATTTTCATACATCCTTCCATGGGCTTTTAATTACTTCTTTTCTCTCTTTTCCTATTCACAGTTCCCACCGTATCACTCCCAGTTTTCCTCAGAAGTTTTTTTTTGGTTGCTGTTACATAAAAAATTCATCTGCCATTATTCCTCCGGGAGACTGTCATATGTTCTAAGAAATCACCTGCCCTATAGACAAGCTGGCGATGGTGAAAGGGAAAGCCACCGGGGTTATATTAATGATCTTGTTTTCCTTTAGAAACCTGGGGAGGCAGAGTAGGAGGAGGTATAGGAAAGAGATTAAGTCCTAATAAAATGTGTGATTTGGGGAAAATTATAAAACCCATTTGAAAAATTTCCCTGGCATGTAAAATGAGTAAGACAATGCTTAATTTGCAGCGTTACTGAGATTAATTGAGGTGCCACATATGAAGTGTCTATCACAGTATGCAAACATTCCCAAGCCAGCTAATTATATTTTCTGCCTTTCTTTCTGCTTTAAGTGCTTGATCTAGTTTAAATAATATCTCATTAAAAAGTGAAATATGGATCTTGCTGCATATAATGTACAATGTCCCTAAAGATGTGGAAGCATCCTGAGAGTAGAAACAAATTCATCACTCTGTATACTGTACACTATGCCACCTATTCATTAAACTGAATTCGTTTTTTGTTTTTTTTATCCATTTAGGAAAATAAAATGTAGTATATATGTAGCAGCAGTCAGTCTTTCTCAGTACTTACTTAGACAGAAAATACTCATTCTTATGCACTTATTGTGTACCAAAGAAACATCCAGTCAGCATAGCTGTTTGATTTTAATTATGTTATCCAATTACTTTATAAAAAGGAGTTGAGCAAAGTAAGTGTACTGTATAGATGCAGCCAATTAATGTAAGGGTGCGTATTCACTGACTCTCTTAAACTTTGACTAATATACTTATTAGATGGATCTACAAAAGCTTACACTGCCTTTCTCATTATAAAAACTGGTGAATGCACAATGTTTTTATACTACTAAAGTAAATATTATACAAATAGTTTTATTAAAATAAGCATTATGTTTCCTCTTATTTTGAATACTCCCTAAGTCAGCGATTTTCCAACTGGTAGATTAAAAGTACTTTATTTAAAAATATCATTAGTACAGTCCCCCCAAAATCCTAACCAGTTGTCTTGTAGATATTGGGAAAGAGCTTTTCAAGTTGATATGGAGAGTCAAAAACCCAGAAAAGGTAAGTCAATATTGAAGGAGAACAAAGTAAGTGGACTATTAATATCCAATTTCAAGATTTACTATGAAGGTACAGAAATCAAGACAGTGTGATAGTGATGCCAGGATGGACAAATAGATCAATGGAACCAAAAAAGAGAGTTCAGAACTATTCCCATATTAATATGGTCAAGTAATCTTTGACAAAGAGCAAAGACAATATAGTGGTACTAAGATAATCTTTTCAACACATAGACTGGAACAACTGGACATCTACATGCAAGAAAAATAAATCTTAGACACAGACCGTACACCCTTCACAAAAATCAACTCAAAATGGATCATACACATAAAGATAGAATGCAAAACTAGAAAATTCCTAGGATATAACATAGGAGAAACCTAGATAACCTTGGCTATTGCAATGACTTACAGATACAACACCAAAATCATGATCCATGAAAGAAAGAATTGATAAGCTGAATTTCATTAAAATTAAAATCTGCTCTGTGGATGATGTCAAGAGACTGAGAATACAAGCTGCAGACTGAGGGAAAATATTTGCAAAAGATCTATCTGATAAAGGACCATTACCAGAAATATAAAAAGAACTCTTAAAAGTCAACAATAAGAAAGTGAACATCCTGACTTAAAAATGGACAAAAGACCTGAACAGACACATCTTTAGAATGGTACAGAGATGGCACATAAGCATATAAATGTATGCTCCACATTATAGGTTATTAGGGAAATGAAGATTAAAATAACAATGAGATACTACACACTTCAAAATCCCAAATACTGGTAACACCAATTGCTGGCAAGGATAAAGAGCAATAGGAACTCTCATTCATAGCTGGTGAAAATGCAAAGTGGTATATCCACTTTAGAAGTCAGTTTGGCAGTATCTTATGAAACTAAACATATTCTTACCATATAATCCAGCAGGCATGCTCCTTGGTATTTCCCCAAAGGACATGGAAATTTATGTTAATACAAAAGCCTTCAGACAGATGTTTATAGTAGCTTTATCCATAGTTGCCTAAACTTGGACAACCAGTATGTCTTTCAGTAGACTGATGGATAAATAAACTCTGATGAATACAAAAAATGGAATATTATTCAGAACTAAAATGAATGAGCCATTCAGTCATGATAAGATGTGGAGAATCCAGTAAGTACATATTACTAAATGAAAGAATCTGATCTAAAAAGGCTACATAGTGTATGATTCCAATTAAATGTCAGTCAAGAAAGGGTAAAACTATGGAGACAGTAAATAGCGTCATGGTTTACTAGGTGTTAATAGGAAGGCAGGGATAAATAAAGCACAGAGAATTCTTAGGTGAGTGAAATTATTCTCTCTGATACTATAATGGTGTACTCATGTCATTATACATTTGCTGAAACTCACAGAATATACAATACCAAGAGAGAACACTAATATAAACTATGGCCTTTGGGTAATAATAATGTGTCAGTATAGGTTCATGAATGTTAACAAATGTAGTGCTGTAGTGAGGGATTTTGATAACGGGGGAGACTGGAGGGGATGGGGCAGGGGACATATGAGAATGCTGTACTTTCTACTTAATTTTGCTGTGAATGGAAAAATTGCTTTTTAAAAAAGTCTACTTAAAAGGAAAAAAATTATAGATTATAAATGAAAAAGGAAGAAATTGTGAAAATAAACTCTTTTCTTTTTATATTAAAATGTTTATTTAGCTCAATAAAGCTTGTGTTTTTCACTTTCTATATTAATATTTTATTTAAGTGTAGAAAAGCCATGTGCTTATTGCTAATAAAGGAGAATACCTGTATTTTTAAAAATCTTCCAATATCCAGCTACTGAGGAAGCAGGCACTATTAATATTTTGGTGAATTTTGTTCCCTGATTGGCTCTTATCAGCTGACTCTAGTGCCCATTTCTCATGCTGAGGGAGATGAAAGATGGAACCAGCAAGTCTGCTGTCCAAGCAGCTGACCAGTTAACTGCTTGCCATTTTGTATATGCCCCCCAGTTATAGGAGTGGCTTTCTTGGAGCCCCCCACACACTTTTAACTTGAGCACCTGTGAAAGAAGTGTCTCAACATACTACTACACTGTCCATAAACTGAGGCTCTTTGACATCTACCCTCATTCCTTTTCTACCTTTCCTCCACCCTCCTTTGGGAATAGAGAAGAAGCTAAGTGATGGTTAGCAGTAGGGGTACCAGTTGTCAGGGATCAGCCTCCAATGATTGAGAGCTCAATTTGGAATACTGAGCTCCTGGCATCGCTTTGAGTCATAGTCAAAATTATAAGGTGCCATGAGAAAGTCTCTTACATGTCCTATGGTAATCCCAACATTATAAAATGAAAGTCTGATTGATTTGGCTCTACCATATGAAATATGATTAATTAGGATTTTTTGTATACCTTCCATTTGTTTCTTCTATTCTTTCTAGAGATCAAGATTGTTGTTATCAAAGTATTATTTCCTCTTAACTTTATTTTTAAGAATAGACTAAATATGAGCCTTTTCTGTTTATCATGTTTATACCAGTATTTACATTTAATTCAGTCTTTTTTAACTGTTTTCAAAAATTTGACCATTATAGAACTCTTCATTCATGGAAAGTCTTATAGTTATTCCCTCCTTCTCTTAATATTTTTAATTTCCTGCCAGACAGCAAAGAGTTAGTCATCTTCTCTAAGAGGTCCTTGATAAAAGAAAGGTCTCTTAAGTTTTTGCTATTGCTTTCCTCCAGAAAATGATAGTAGACTTGTTCCTGCATCCTCTCCTCCATAGAGAGTTACTGAATACTGATTTCAAAATTTGGTACATAGGAAAGAGAAAAGGTTCTCTGATAATCTTTGTGGTTTATGTATTTTACTTCATTAACTTACTAAATTACTAAGTAAGTAATTAATTAACTAAAATTCATTCTTTTCAATGCATTTAAACATTCTTCCTGACCTTCGGCTATTTGCCAAATAGATACAAAATTCTCTTTGCTGACAATGATCATGTAGTACATTAGTAAAAAACAAGTCAAAACTCAAAATCATTGCTATTTAGAATTCAAAACATTCTTACTGACTGATTTGCTACCCAGTTTCATAATATGTACAGCAATAAATATTAGAGTATAATCCTTTAATAATTTAATAATTTCTCTCCACTGTTGTTCCAAAAAAAGTTCTGAGGGAAAACTAAAATGTAATTTTTAAGTTATTTGAATTTTCCTATCATTTTTCTGTATATGTACAAATATTGTTTTTATAATTAGCAAACCTTTTATGAGAAAATAAATTGTGTAAAAAAAAAACCCCACTATCCACACAGGTGCTGGCTGACTTGAACTCAATTTTGATGCCATCTGGGAAAATGAGATCAGGGACTAAAAGAAAAAAGACAGCTTTTCCTTTTTTACTTTCTGAACAGCATGTAGAAGGATTTAGGTCAATATGTAAATGCTTGTGTACGTGAAGAGGAAGCACTATTAGCTGGTTTAGAACAAGACCACATCATAGATAGAAAATTATTATTATATGGCATAAGATTGCTGTATGGAAAGGAAGATTTGATAATGTTAGATCAAGTAGCATCCTAATAGTTTTTGTCAAGAATATAAATCATTTTTCTACTTAGAAATTGTTTCAAGATATTTTCTTTTAATCAGGCACCAAATACTAAATAGGAACACAAACTGATTCCCTGTCTCCTAATTCTCCTTTTATCTGTTGGTGTGCTCAGTAATTGATTAAAGGTGACTAATCAATTCACACTGGCTAAGCAGTGTGAATTCAATGTATCCTCCTAGTTTCAAAAAGAGAAAGTATGTCGATGATCTTCAATTTTTCTCCTAGTTACTGAAGAGTAGTTTGTATAACAGAAAATAATGTTTGTATTGTTTGGCACACGATGCTGAAAAATAAGTGCTTGATTCTTTCCTTGGATACTTGATCCAAGTATCCTTAGCATGAGAAGAAGCTTATAGTGCACTATCAGTCTGGGAGTTCTTGTCCCTAGCAGGCTTATACCCAGCACAACTTTGAAGCAAACTCTATACAGCTAGAATAAAATTAATGACTACCTGCACAGTCCCTTTGAACTGTGCTTAGTGTTCAGTGCTCAGAGAAGGGTATGGAAGGAATCATCAGTCTTTCTTGAAAGATGAAGTAATTGTCTTGTTCTTCAAATTAGAGAAGGTACAGTTATGATTGAGTTCTCTTGTTCTGAGTATGGCTTACACATACACTCTAAGCATATTTTAGGTGCTTCCTAAAATAAAGACATATTCAGAAGTCTCTGCTCCTCAGCCCTCTGATTCCTCTAGTCTTTTGAAGTCCTTCTCCTTTATGTTGTTTTATCCACACATAGAAATACTGATTTCATACTGTAAAAATTTCCACATTTCTCTCCCCTCTGGAGTAACCTACTTGGGAAAAGGAAGGAGCAATATATTTTAGTTTTTGGTGACTTCTAGAACACAGAAGGCACTCAATAAATACTTGATAAATAAAAGCATTAATGCTACTTTGATATCTAGGTCCAAATTAAATCTATTCGTTCAATGGAAAGCATGTGCTCATTGTCCAAACAACCTGTAGAATTTGGATCTAAAGGATTTATGACAGTGACTGAATTACTGTTTTTAGAAATTAAATAAATGCAATATTATGTTCATTATTACTGTCACAAATATAATTTTACTCTATGAGTCTCACATTATAGTAAAAGATTAGGGTAGTAATTAAATTTATAAATGTAAGATATTAGAAGATAGCTTAATTTATGTAATATAATTTACTCACAACTTGAAGTGTCTTATTTGCTTTGGCCTCCTTAAGAATCAGAGCTAACAACTTCTTGAGATCATATTTAGAAAGACATCTAATAATATTTTGTTTATGAAATAAACTCCAAAATATACTATATTCTAATTCTTGGTTACCTATATATTTTTTTCAGTATTGATCTTTATAAATTATTTTAAAGAGGACATAATATTTCCTCCTTGCTCCATAACATTTTTGGTAACTTTGACCAAAAACACACTTCCCTCACAATTTCAGAGTTTACCAGATCATCCATACTCCTCCTACACTGGGGGCACCACATCCTATTTTAGCATCAGCTAAAAAGAGTACTCTTTAATCCTAGTAGACACTTGATTAATTCTGTCCAAACCATGTATTTTATGGTCATCATTATGAGATTTAAAATACTGGTCTGCATTTACATCATCTACTGGACACATTATTCCATAGGCTAAACCTCTTTACATAAAAGGTCTGATATTTAAGAGGTAAATTATGTAAACCAATTCTATAGTCAGTCAGTTATAGTGATGGAGTAAGGCCTAAGGGAATTATTCATTTGAGAACTGTATTTATCACATTAACAATCTTTCATATTTTTTTATTACAGTATCATTGATATACAATCTTACGATGGTTTCACATAAACAACACTGTGGTTTCAGCATTCACTCATATTATCAAGTCCTTTTCCCCTCTATTGCTGTCACTGTCTGTCAGCATAGTAAGATGCACTAGAGTCATTACTTGTCTTCTCCATGTTGTACAGCCTTCCTGTGACCTACCTATATTGTGATTGCAAATTATAATGGCCCTTAACCCCTTTCTCCCTCCCTCCCCACCCACCCTTCCCAACCCCTTTGGTAACTGCTAGTCACTTCTTGGAGTCTGTGAGTCTGCTGCTGTTTTGTTCTTTCCATTTTGCTTTGTTCTTATACTCCACAAATGAGTGAAGTCATTTGGTATTTGTCTTTCTCCACCTGTCTTATTTCACTGAGCATAATACCTTCTAGCTCCATCCATGTTATTGCAAATGGTAGGATTTGTTTTCTTTTTATGGATGAATAATATTCCATTATGTATATGTACCATCTCTTTATCCATTCATCTGTTGATGGACACTTAGGTTGCTTCCATATATTGGCAACTGTAAATAGTGCAGCAATAAACACAGGGGTGCATATGTCTTTTCACATCTGGGATCTTGTTTTCTTTGGGTATATTTCTAGGAGTAGAATTACTGGGTCAAGTAGTATTTCTATTTTTATTTTTTGAGGAACCTCTATACTGCTTTCCACAGTGACTGCACCAATTTACATTTCCACCGAAAGTGTACTAGGGTTCCTCTTTCTCCACAATCTCACCAGCACTTGTTGTTTCTTATCTTTTGGAAGTTGGTCATCCTAACTGATATGACGTGATATCTCATTGCGGTTTTATTTGTTTGTTTGTTTGTTTATTATTAAGGTATGATTGATATATACTATTATGAATGTTTTGCATGAAAAAACAATGTGGTTACTACATTTACCCATATTATCAAGTCCTCACACATACCCCAGTGCAGTCACTGTCCATCAGTGTAGTAAGATGCCACAGATCCACTATGTGCTGTCTCTGTGCTACACTGTTCTCCTTGTGACCCCCCACACTGTATCTACTAAACATAATATCGCTCAATCCCCTTCTCCCTTCCTCTCCACCCACCCTCCAACACCCCTCCCCTTTGGTAACCACTAGTTCATTCTTGGAGTCTCTGAGTCTGCTACCACTTTTGTTCCTTCACTTTTGTTTCATTGTTATACTCCATAAATGAGGGAAATCATTTGGCATCTGTCTTTCTCTGCCTGGCTTATTTCACTGAGCATAATGTCCTCCAACTCCATCCATGTTGTTGCAAATGGTAGGATTTGTTTCTTTCTTATGGCTGAATAGTATTCCATTCTGTATATGTACCACCTCTTCTTTATCCACTCATCTACTAATGAATACTTAGGTTGCTTCCATATCCTGCTATTGTAAAAAGTGCTGCTATGAACATAGGGGTGCTTATGTCTTTTTGAATCTGAGAAGTTGTATTCTTTGGGTAAATCCCAAGGAGTGTGATTCCTGGGTCAAATGGTATTTCTATTTTTAGTTTTTTGAGGAACCTCCATATTGCTTTCCACAATGGTTGAACTAGCTTACATTCCCACCAGTAGTGTAGGAGGGTTCCCCTTTCTCCGCATCCTTGCCAGCATTTGTTGTTCTTAGACTGTTCAATGCTGGCCATCCTTAATGGTGGGAGGTGATATCTCATTGTGGTTTTAATTTGCATTTCCCTGATGATTAGTGATGATGAGCATCTTTTCATGTGTCTGTTGGCCATCTGAATTTCTTCTTTGGAGAACTGTCTCTTCATATCCTCTGCCCATTTGTTAATCAGGTTATTTGCTTTTTGCTTGTTGAGGTGTTTAAGTTCTTTATATATTTTGGATGTTAACCCCTTGTTGGATATATCATTTGCAAATATATTCTCCCATACTGACTGTAGGATGCTTTTTTGTTTTGTTGAAGACATCCTTTGCCATACAAAACCTTTTTAGTTTGATGTAGTCCCATGAGTTCATTTTGCTTTTGTTTCCCTTTCTTGAGGAGATGCATTCAGGAAGAAGTTGCTCATGTTTATATTCAGGAGATGTTTGCCTATGTTGTCTTCTAAGAGTTTATGATTTCATAACTTACATTCAAGTCTTTAATCCATTTTGAGTTTACTTTTGTCTATGGAGTTAAACAATAATCCAATTTCATTCTCTTGCTTGTAGCTGTCCAGTTTTGCCAACATCAACTGTTGAAGAGGCTGTCATTTCACCATTGTACGTCCATGGCTCCTTTATCATTTATTAATTGAGCGTATATGGTTGGGTTTATATCAGGGCTCTCTAGTCTGTTCTACTGGTCTATGGGTCTGTTCTTGTGCCAGTACCAAATTGTCTTGATTACTGTGGCTTTGTAGTAGAGTGTAAAGCTGGGGATCATAATTACCCCTGCTTTATTCTTCCTTCTCAGGATTGCTTTGGCTATTTGAGGTCTTCTGTGTTTCCATATGAATTTTAGGAATAATTTTCTCTAGTTCATTGAAGAATGCCGTTGGTATTTTGATAGGAATTGGATTGAATCTATAGATTGCTTTAGGCAGGATAGCCATTTTGACAATATCAATTCTTCCTATCCATGAGCACTGGATGTGTTCCCATTTATTAGTATCTTTAATTTCTCTCATGAGTGTCTTGTAGTTTTCAGGGTATAGGTCTTTCACTTCCTTGGTAAGGTTTATTCCTAGGTATTTTATTCTTTTTGGTGCAATTGTGAATGGAATTGTTTTCCTGATTTCTCTCTCTGCTAGTTCATTGTTAGTGTATAGGAATGCCACAGATTTCTGTGTATTAATTTTGTACCCTGCAACTTTGCTGAATTCTGATATTAGATCTAGTAGTTTTGAAGTGGATTCTTTAGGGTTTCTTATGTACAATATCATGTCATCTGCACACAGGGACAGTTTAACTTCTTCCTTGCCAATCTGGAAGCCTTTTATTTTTTTGTGTTGTCTGATTGCCATGGCTAGGACTTCCAGTACTATGTTGAATAGAAGTGGGGAAAGTGGGCATCCTTGTCTTGTTCTGATCTTGAAGGAAAAGCTTTTAGCTTCTTGCTGTTAAGTATAATGTTGACTGTGGGTTTATCATATACGGCCTTTATTATGTTGAGGTACTTGCCCTCTATACCCATTTGGTTGAGACTTTTTATCATGAATGGATGTTGAATTTTGTCAAATGCTTTTTCAGCATCTCTGGAGATGATTATGTGGTTTTTGTCCTTCTTTTTGTTGATGTGATGGATGATGTTGATGGGTTTTTTAATGTTGTACCATCCTTGCATCCCTGGCATAAATCCTGCTTGATCATAATGGATGGTCTTTTTGATGTATTTTTGAATTTGGTTTGCTAACATTTTGTTGAGTATTTTTGCATCTATGTTCATCAGGGATATTGGTCTGTAATTTTCTTTTTTTGTGGTGTCTTTGCCTGGTTTTGGTATTAGAGTGATTTTGTACTCACAGAATGAGTTTCGGAGTATTCCCTCCTCTTCTATTTTTTGGAAAACTTTAAGGAAAATGAGTATTAGGTCTTAACTAAATGTTTGATAAAATTCAGTGGTGAAGCCATCTGGTCCAGGTTTTTGTTCTTAGGTAGGTTTTTGATAATCAGTTCAATTTCATTGCTGGTAATTGGCCTGTTCAGATTTTCTGTTTCTTCCTTGGTCAGCCTTGGAAGATTGTATTTTTCTAGAAAGTTGTCCATTTCTTCTAGGTTATCTAGTTTGTTAACATATAATTTTTCATAGTGTTTTCTAATAATTCTTTGTATTTATGTGGTGTCCGTAGTGATTTTTCCTTTCTTGTTTCTGATCCTGTTTATGTGAGTAGACTCTCTTTTTTTCTTGATAAGTCTGGGTAGGGGTTTATCTATTTTGTTCATTTTCTCGAAGAACCAGCTCTTGCTTTCATTGATTCTTTCAATTGTTTTATTCTTCTCAATTTTATTTATTTCTGCTTTTATCTTTATTATGTCCCTCCTTCTACTGACTTTGGGCCTCATTAGCTCTTTTTCTAGTTTCATTAATTGTGACTTTAGACTGCTTATATGAGATTGTTCTTTTTGCTTGAGGTGGGCCTGTATCGTAATATACTTTGCTCTTAGCACAGCCTTGGTTGTGTCCCACAGAATTTGTGGTGTTGAATTATTGTTGTCGTTTGTTTCCGTATATTGCTTGATCTCTGTTTTTATTTGGTCATTGATCCATTGGTTACTTAGGAGCATATTGTGAATCCTCCATGTGTTTTTGGTATTTTTCATTTTCTTTGCATAATTTATTTCTAGTTTCATACCTTTGTGGTCTGAGAAACTGGTTGGTACAATTTCAATCTTTTTGAATTTACTGAGGCTCTTTTTGTGGCCTAGTATATGATCTATTCTTGAAAATGTTCCATGTTCACTTAAGAAGAATGTGTATTCTGTTGCTTTTGGGTGTAGAGTTCTGTAGATGTCTGTTAGTTAGGTCCATCTCTTCTATTATGTTGTTCAGTGCCCCTGTGTTCTTATTTATCCTCTCTATGGTTGATTTGTCCTTCAGAGTGAGTGGAGTGTTGAAGTCTCCTAGAATGAATGCATTGCATTCTATTTCTCCTTTTAATTCTGTTTGTATTTGTTTCATGTATGTGGGTGCTCCTGTGTTGGGAGCATAGATATTTATAATGGTTATGTCTTTTTGTTCAATTGACCCGTTTATCATTATGTAATGTCCTTCTTTGTCTCTTGTTACTTTCTTTGTTTAGAAATCTATTTTGTCTGATATAAGTACTGCAACTCCTGCTTTTTTCTGTTAGTTACATGAAATATCTTTTATCATCCCTTCACTTTTAGTCTGTGTATGTCTTTGGGTTTAAAGTGAGTCTCTTGTAGGCAGCATATAGATGGGTCTTGCTTTTTTATCCATTCCGTGACTCTATGTCTTTTGATTGGTACATTCAGTTCATTTACATTTAGGGTGATTATCGATAGATATGTACTTATTGCCATTGCAGGCTTTAGATTCGTGGTTACCAGTGGTTCAAGGTTAACTTCCTTATTATCTAAGAGTCTTACTTAACTCTCTTAATATGCTGTTACAAACACAATCTAAAGGTTCTTTTCTTTTTCTCCTCCTTTGTCTTCCTCCTCCATTCCTTATATATTAGGTATCATATTCTGTTTTCTTTGTCCATTCCTTGATTGACTTGGGGGACAGTTAATTTAATTTTGCATTTGCTTAGTAATTAGCTGTTCTACTTTCTTTACTGTGGTTTTATTACCTCTGGTGACAGCTATTAAACATTAGGAATATTTCCATCTATGGCAGTCCCTCCAAAATAGACTGTAGAGTTGGTGTGTGGGAGGTAAATTCTCTCAGCTTTTGCTTATCTGGAAATTGTTTAATCCCTCCTTCAAATTTAAATGGTAATCTTGCCAAATAAAGTAATCTTTGTTCCAGGCCCTTCTGCTTCATTGCATTAAATACATTATGTTACTCCTTCTGGCCTGCAGGGTTTCTGTTGAGAAGTCTGATGTTAGCCTGATGGGCTTTCCTTTGCATGTGATCTAATTTATCTCTCTGGCTGCTTTTAATAGTCTGTCCTTATCCTTGATCTTTGCCAATTGTATTACTATATGTCTTGGTGTTGTCTTCCTTGAGTCCCTTGTGTTGGGAGATCTGTGGATCTCTATGGACTGACAGTCTCCTTCGCCAGATTGGGGAAGTTTTCAGCAATTACCTCCTCAAAGACACTTTCTATCCCTTTCTCTCTCTTCTTCTTCTTCTGGTATCCCTATAATGCGAATATTGTTCTGCTTGGATTGGTCATGCAGTTCTCTCAGTATTCTTTTATTCTGAGAGATCCTTTTTTCTCTCTGTGCCTCTGCTTCTTTGTATTCCTCTTTTCTAGTTTCTATTTCATTTATCGTCTCCTCCACCATATCCAACCTGCTTTTAATACCCTTCATTGTGCTCTTCAATGATTGGATCTCTGACCGGAATTCATTCCTGAGTTCTTGGATATCTTTCTGTACCTCCATTAGTGTGTTGATGATTTTTCTTTTGAACTCCCTTACAGGGAGAGTCATAAGGTCCATGTCATTTAAATCTTTCTCTGGAGTTATATTAATTTTACTCTGAACTAGGTTTCTTTGGCATTTCATATTTGTATATGGCACCCTCTAGTGTACAGAAGCTCTACTCTCTGGAGCTGCTCAGTCCCTGAAGCAATGTTGGGGGTCACAGGGGAGTGGTATTGGTGCCTGGAGGGAGAAAGAGCTGTTCCCTGCTTCCTGGCCACTATGCCTGTCTTCACTGCCTGAACCAGTGGGCTCAGCACACAGCTTCCCAGAGCTTTTGTCCCAGAGCAGCTGGATATGGATCCCTGATTTTCACAAGCAGCTGGAATCTCAGTCTCTCCAGGAATTCTGCCTGTCTTAGCTTTCCAATCCTGTAATCATGCGAGTATCATGAAAGCACTATGAAATGTAGGTTTGTGCTCCCAGAGCAGATCTCCAAAGTTAGGTATTCAGTAGTCCCAGGCCTCCACTCCCTTCCTGCTCCATTTCTCTTCCTCCCGCCAGTGAGCTTGGGTGGGGGAAGGGCTTGGGTCCCGCTGGGCCACGGCTTTGTTACGTTACCCTATTCCGTGAGGTCTGCTCTTTTCTCCGGTGTATGCAGTCTGGCGCACTCCTCTTTCCTGTTGCTCTCTCAGGATTAGTTGTACCATGTATGTTTTCGAATTGTATGTTGTTTTAGGAGGCAGCCCCTGTGTCACCTCTTACACAGCCATCTTTAATCCTTCTCAGTATCTCATTGTGGTTTTAATTTGCATTTCGCTGATGCCAATCTTTCATATTTTTGGAGTGATTACTTGCAGAATAAAGCTTGCCCAGGTTGCTTGTTTGTTTACCATATCTGAAGAATGTTTCTAAGTACTTTACTTTCGTTAATATATTCAAACCTCCCAGTATTCCTATGAAGGAGTTAATATTATTCACATTAAAAGGAATTAAAGTACCAGAGTATAAATTTCTTTATATAATTTCAAAAATACAGAAAACATCATAGCAGGACCTTGGAACTATTGGTGTTTCTCTAAGGTCAAAGTCTTAGGGCCCCACAGTGACATGATTCTCTGAAACTGAGCCATGCACAACCTGCACAGCTGGTTGTTTATCTTTTCAGGTGAAATAGATGGACATATTTTTCCAGTAGAAAACTAAAATATATACATGTATGTGTAGCTACACAAATATATAAATTATACCAATTTGTGTGCAGCATTGAAAAATATCCTCAACCCTAACTCTACTAAAATAAAAGCAGTTAGCTCACAAACACTTTGTAACTCATTCAGGTTAATTTTTAGAGGTACAGGGGAATTTCTGTGGTCTTTGAGGTAGTGGGTAATCTTTCAGTGATTGTGGCCTCAAAGCATGATATGAGATACAGCTGGAGATGATTGAACCAAAATACAATCATCTTCTGAAATAATTCACTTTAATCATTTAAAAATAGAAAATACCTACAGAACCCTGCCTTTTGGATAATGACTTTCTTGTTTTCACAGCCAGGTGCAAGGCCAGTTGCTAGTTTGGTCCTGGCTGTAGACAGGTCACATTTTTTAGCTAACACTAAGGTGCTGAGTGACACCTACTGCCTCTTTCAGAGCAACATGGGCTGCTCCTGCTCCTGCAGATCACTTTGTAAAACTGGCTCATGAAAGCACTGAATGAAAGAAATATCCATGCACATAGTAAAATAGTATGCATTAGTGTAATTTGAGCTGGTGATCTGTGATTACTAAGAGAAATATTAGTTTGACTAAAGCATTTAAAAAATTCTTCATAATGAACCTATATGAAACTGTGTGGAAAAGAACTGTATTTTTATTCCTAGACTAATTCCGCTAAGCCAATGAAATCAGAGATGATTAACTTTATATTTTAGAAGGTCTTTAACAATTTATCCATGCAGATTTTTAGTACTCAACATCATTAATAAAAAGCCTTCTAATTTTATTGTATAGACATTTCTTTCAAGCTTGTCTACTGTCTCAAAATATCTACGATTAATACAACTATGGAGAACAAACTTTTTATTTTTGTTTTGCACACACTCACTTTATTGCAGGTTATCAAAATAGAATGGAGAAAAGCTGTTACTTTCCTCAACCACTCAAACACTTTGGTCTTTTAAAAATATTTTTGTTTTATTTGGATTCATTATGGTATATATGAAAAAAAATCACCCATGAATGTGCAGATCACCTTAGTAATATTCAGAATATATTAATTTCCACATTTCCTTTTGTTTTTCTCTGTATTGTAATCTTTTGCAGTTGCTTTCCTCTCTGCTGGAAAACTCTCTTCTGATAGCCTCAGGCCTCACTCCTATCCTCACCTTCTGCAAGTCTATTCAGATGTCAACTTTTCAGTAAGGCTTTCTGTGGCCACTCATTGAAAACTGTGACACCATCCCCCCTCTCTGTGCCATCATTTGGTATTGCTCCAGCCTTATTTTTATCCACAGCACTTATTACCACTTGATGTATTGTGTGTGTGTGTGTGTGTGTGTGTGTGTGTGCACTAGTGTGTGACTTCTGGTCTCCACTGGATGTAATGTAAGCTCCACGAAGAGAGGAGCGTTTGTCTATATTGTTTACTGTTACATTCTCAGCACTTAGAACAGTACCTGTGATACATCTTAGGTTCTTAAAAAATATCGTTACTCATTAAATACCTGTTTGCAACTTTTTATTTTTTTAACTTAGTGCTATATCTTGAGCATTTCCCCACATCCTTAAATATCCTTAGAAAATACATATTTTTAATATCAGAATATACATCTCTGGTCAATCATATCACAATTTTTTTATATGATCTCTCATTTTTGGACATTTAATTTGAGTTTTCCCCTAATAAATTCTATGACAGTGAACCTACTTGTATACTATGGTCTGAATGTGACCTCCCCAAATTCATATGGTGATGTCCTAATGTGCAAAGTGATGGTATTAGGTGGTGGGGCCTTTTGACAATGCAGGAGTCTTTATGAATGGGATTAGTGGTCTTATACAGGAGGCCCCAGGACTCCCTTCCTCTTTTCCTGCCATGTGATTATACAATACAGTTAGAAGTCTGTGATGTGGAAGAGGGCCCTTCTCTGACCATGTAGGCTGGATCTTGGAGTTTCAGCCTCTAGAAGTATGAGACATAAATTTCAATTGCTTATAAACTACCCAGTCTGTGGTATTTTGTGGTAGTAGCCCAAGCAGACCAAGACCAAGACATTGTTTAATTACATGCTTCTCTATTATGATTTCCTTAAAACAAATTTGAAGATGTGATTGCTGGGTCAAAGTGTACGGACACTGAATATATTGCCTACTGTAACCAGAAATGTTTTACTAGTTCAAACAGCCCTCAGAGACATCTATCTGACTGTTTTCATTTTCAAACATTCTCTCTAACACTATTAGGATATTTTTGATGTTATATAATTTGATAAATAAAAATACATTTCATTGATCTTTGAGGATGAATTTCAGCATTAATATCTATGCTAATGGAGATTGCTGGCAAGAGCAGAATTGATCCATGAGTTCATATTATTACCTTACCGAGAGGTCCAAATTTTTATTATAGTTCTTCTAACAGGCCTGACTATACTAAACATAAGACCTACATTATATAGAACTGATTGTCAGTGTCAGGAAAAAAAAAATCTGTAGCTATTAAAGATTGTCTTGTCAATTGAGGAGTAGCAAATCAAGACATAAATAATTATTATCTTTTCCCTTATTTATGACTCTTCTCTCTTTCCAAAAGGAATATTATTAGATTTATTATTTTAGATGATAGACTTGATTCAGAAATACTTTATATGCCCAGAAATGTTAATTTCCTTTTAAAAAGAGCACTTAAAAATAAGGTTTGGGTACCAAGATATTTTGGCCTATAATTATTATTTCATAACTAAATATGTTGAAAAATATTTCATCTAGTAAGTGTAAGATAATTCCAATAAATTTCGACCGAAGTAAGCAGGCAAAGAGAGGCAACAAAGGGCCAGATAGTTTATTTGCATGCCACCCCCGGGTGATGTTCCGTGGTCTGAAACACAGGCCAGGGAAGTCACACCCAGCAGGGCAGGTAGCAAGTTTTTAAAGAAGGCAGGGGGAGGGAGAGCAAAGGTGTACCATGGTGCGAGGATTGGCTCATCTACATGGGGGTCTCTCATTGGCCTTTAGCCAGGTACTGGAAAGTTACCACTAATCCTTTAGCTTGGGGGAAGGGCTCTAGTTGGGAGTGTTAGCCGATCAGGCTCTGGAATGTTGTCAGAATGGAACCTGTTGGTCTCTTTGCCTCCTTTGGTGAGGCCTGAGCTTGTCCATCAGGCTCACCCCTTCCCCTGATGCCTGCAGCCTAACAGTAAGAGTCCCATATTTTAAAGCATATAAAACAGGATAATATTCTAAATTGCATTTTTGTAGGCAGTACAGTTGGGTTAATGCCCTTGCATATGTGTTGCCTTTTGGCTGTCTCCTCCCTGTGCTCAGTAATTCCATTCTATAAGTCTTGGTAAAGGAAAGGGCTCAGCCTCCATTACAGAAGCCCAGACATCCAGATGATCATTGTTCCCACCCATTTCAATGATACCAGGCAGCAGGCATGTAATAGAAATCCAGGCTTGACCTTCTGCATTAGTCCGCTTGGCCTGTCATAACAGAATACCACAGCTTGGATGGCTGAAAAAATATTAACTTGTTTACTCACAATTCTGGAGGCTTAAAATCCAAAATCAGGGTGCTGTCAGGGTTGGATTTTAGTGAGACCTTCTTCCTGGTTTTTGCATACACTCACTTTATTGCAAGTTATCCGTAACTTTCTTACTGGTGTCTTTCTCCTCACATGGCTTCTTCTTTCTGCATGCACAGAGAGAGAAGGATCTCTGGTGTCTTTTCCTGTCTTAAAAACCATACCTGTCATATATTACCACCAGGCCTCTTAGATCAGGGCTCCACCCTCATGACTTCATTTAACCATCTAAACTTAATTACCTCTCTAAATGCCAAATCTCAAAACACAGTCACCTTGGGTGTTAGGGCTTCAGCATATGATTTGGGGGGTGGGCACAAATCAATCCATAACCCCTTCTACCTAGGGCATGAATCTAAGGTGGGTGATGGGCCATAGCAAAGGATTCCTCAGGGCCACATTGATGGTGTCAGAGGTGGCAGGGGTGACGACCTCACCATGCCATTACTGAGATGTAATTAGTGCTTAGTTCTAACTGCCTAGCTCCTCAGGTCACAGACCAGAAAACCACGCCTGTTTCCCCCAGATATTTCTGAGCTGTTCTAGAAGCTACTTCACATTCTTCCAATAATTTCCTTTTCAACTTTAACTAGCCTGAATCAGTTTCTGTTGCAGCTGCTAATAACCTCTGCTGAAACAGAATTCTTAACCTAAAATTAAGATAATATATCACTGCAAATGATTGAGGTGTGTGTCTCTGATGAGCACTTTTATCTAATACAAGGTTAATTGCCTAAAGAGAACATAGATAAGTAGGGTAGTGAAAATAGGGTATCATAATAAAAATATTAATTAAAATGATAGTTGGAGGTAGTAACTAAAATGACTAAGGATTAATGGTTTGAACAATAGAAGATATTTTGGAGCCTTGACAGACATTCTTCTCACATTCCTGTGTATGTGTGACAGGCTGAAGGTTGGAATTATCACATCACCATATTTCTACAAAAAATGCTTTTACATTTTCACCAAGAGTTTACTAATAGAGTCAGACTTCTTATACCAACAATACTGTGGTACACCACAACAGAATGCCTTATACTAATGATACATTCCTATACACTATATTAAAAAACTATATTTTAGAGTGTTTAATATATCTTCTTTTATCTAATATATGAATGTTAGTAATTTATTCCATTTTTACCTATTTCATATTTTTTGCTGCAGTCTTAAAACCCAAATTTTCCCCGTTTGGAAAAGTTACTTCTCTTTGTATCACTCTTTTTGATGAGATGATATTGCTCTCTAAATTTTTCTCCTCCCCTCACTCACTAATTTATTAGTGAATAAATTAGCACAGGCTTAGCTAGATTAGATTCTGGCATCAGAACTACTAAGACAGCTCAACAAAGGGTAAGATTTTCCTAGAGATTCATTTACATCCTGTGAGAAAGCCTGCATTGCCGGAGAAGGGTTATTTATAGCAGCCCGTTAGAGCGTAGGGAGAAGTCCCCTGGACTTTTCCAACTGATAACATCTTCAATTTGTCCAAGCATTCGTTTGCCACTGCAGGAAAGCAGTTCTTACTGATAGATGCTGAGTTCTCATTAGAACAGATCTCATAATCTCTGTTCCAAACCACATTTTTTCTGGGTTTGGTTTCCTATTGTTGAAATAGAAAGTCTGTGGCAAGTTATACCCTACTAAATTTATTTTTTGTTTCCCTACTTATAATACCAAAGTAAGAGTTACCACTTTTTTACTTGTTTATTTTCTATCAGGTACTATTCTAAGTTTTACATAAATACATAAAACTTACTTAATTCTTAAAAAATCTGTGTGATACACAATATTATGGTCATTTGAAGACAAAGTTGAAATTAAGGAAATTGGTCAATGTCTAAAAGTGTGCCGTAAGTATTATATTATATTGCTTTTTTCAAAGTAATTGGTGAAGTTTTAGAAAGTTACGTGGAAACTCATGGCTGTAAGTGACGTAAGTCAGACACTGTGGTGGATATATACCATAAGATACATGTAGTGTGAATGGACAGCCAGCATTATGACTATAGTGTAGCAGCCATTCTACACATCACTACCAAATACGCCTTACGTGTCACTTCAGTCATTTTCTTTCCACTTTCAAAGATTCTGTTACATGTTGAGTTGAGTTCAATCTCCTAAGCCTTATATTTAAAGCTATTTAGGTTTGATTCCAACCTATGTTTTTACCTACCATTATCCCAGTATATACCCTGTGTTCCAGCCAAAAGAGACTACTTGTTCTTTCTCTTAATGGCCTTGTGATTTGGACTGGGTTAAATTCCATCCTCAACTTTTCCTTTAATGATAACCTATTCTGAAATCTACAATGAAATTGTTTGCTTTCTTTCCAAATGGAACTGACCCCTTCCTCCCTGAAACTTTGTATCATATTCTTTTGGCCTTCTTACAGTCAATAATAAGCTTAGATATTTCTGTATTTTCTGCTCTCTCACACTAACTTTTAAGCTCATCTTTTTACCTCTTGCATTTTCCCTGGGCTATAGCCTCAATAGCTATAGCCTCAAAAAACAAGTAAAAACAAGCTATTTTAAAACAGATGGTCAACCCCCTCACTTATTGCACTGACTAAAAACCCTTTAAATGCTGAAAGTGGGAAGAGCAAACATCATTGTTTCTGATCTTAAGAGGGAAAAAAATCTAGTCTTTCATAATTAAATATGATGTTAGTTGTAGGTTTTTTGTCCTTGATCGAGTGAGGAAGTTCCTTTATATTTCAAGTTTGCTGAGAGTTTTTATGTTAAAGGATGTTAGATTATGTCAAACTGTTTTTCTGTGTCTAATGAGATGATAATATGGTTTTTCCTCTTCATTCTATTAATATGTTGGGTCACATTAATTAGTTTTGGGATTTTAAACCAACCTTGTATTCTTGAGAGAAATCCACTTAGTCATATGTGATCCTTTTTATACATTACTGTATTTGGTTTATAATGTTTTGTTAAAGTATATTGGTCTATGATTTTCTTTTCCATAGTGTTTTTGCCTTTGGGAGCAGTAATACAAACATCAAAGAGTGAGTTTTTAAGTGAAAAAAAAAAAAAAAGAGCAGATGGTCAAGGTCTGAACTTAGCATTTGAACAAAGGAATGTAACCCAATGAAAGTAAAGGCCACAGGAACTACCTTCCTTGAATTCTTATTGAAAAAAAATATCATGATGCAATAGTTATTACAGAAAATGGCAATTTTCAAGATTTTTACTTGTTTTCTCATATACTTGGAAGGGAATACCTGATAAACAGAAAGATCTTAAAAATACTTTTTCCTCTTTGTTGTCATTGTCCTCTAAAATGGGCACATACTCTCTCTGTCTTCCAAGCTTCTTGAAAACTTTTCTTCAAGTCTTGTCCCACACATGACTCTCTTTCCCCTTCTCCGGTTTTCCTGATTTGGTACCCAAAAGCCCAAAGAAACTCCCTGGCTACTGCCAGGGGATGGGAGGGAAAGAAATGGGCTGTATCAAATCAGAATCTTCTCTGTGAGATTTAAGGAAAGGATACTCTGGAAACTTTCTTATATTGATAAATATGGTTCTGCCCAGTATATATCAAGAAACCCTTAGAATGTTTACCCTCTAAAGCTCTAACAAGGAAGAAAAAATACTTTACTAATAAAAGAGTTCACTTAGTGTTTAAAGATAAATAAAAATAATAAAATATGTTAACACTATGGAATTAAAACAACTCTTATCAGAACTAATAGTTTTTCTTTTGGAACAAAGTGAACATAAAATCAGTGCTGACATATTCAAAATTGCTAACTCCTAGCATCACAAGATACTAATCTTTCCCGCTGAACTTTTAGAATTTGTACTCTAGTCTTGCACCTAGAGTCTTTCTCTAGAAACTACAAGGATAATAGATTGTATTTGTGAGTACTCATGTTTGTAGGGCCCAAGCAAATATGAATCCAAGTTCCCAGACTGAAGTGGACTCTCCTCATCTTAACCTCAGGGCATCCAGACAGTGGCCTTTTGTGTAGGTACATGCATTAGAGTAACCCAACCCACACATCTAGACTCCGTCCACATCCCCTTCAGTCAGTTGCGAATCTCTTGATCACCCTTTGAATATAGAAGTGTGCATTCTCAAGGACTTACTAGAAAAAAAATGTTGTCCAGAACCTGAATAGGTTAAAGGCCACTTGGGAAGGAAACTCAAGGATCCTGTGTATCTGAAGCGTGATATACAAGAGAAGGGGCCTCTGGCTAGATGCGTCCTCTTGGACCTGCATTCTTCTCAGCCTGTGGAAGAGGGTGAAGCTGGTTAGTTTAAGAGTAATCTAATTCAGCCAGTGAGTATTTTAGAAAGAAAAATGGACTTAAGAAAAGAAAAAACAAATTATTTTTCCAATTAAAACTGCATTTAAATTAGACCCATCACACTAGTCATTTCCACTGTGCATCTACATGGATAATTTCTGTGAATTAGTTTCTGCAAAATATATTTTACAGTGCTCTTGGACTCTCCCTGCAACAATTATATAAAGATAAAATCTAGCTTCATATACTTTATAGTTGTATTCTTTCGAACCGAAACCAACTATCAGCCTTTTTCACCTTTGCCAAGCTGCTTAACATACCTGTGCCTCTCATCTAAGTCCTAAGCATTTCCTTCTCACTATAAACATTATTAGAAGAAAATGGGTGAGGTAGTTAGTACAAGACCTCTATAAATTAAGTTCAACACCAATCAGAAATTCACTATTTGAGTAGAAGCCTCTAAAGTCAATCTCAAGTTAGAAAAAGAATATATAAAATTAATCTTAGTTTTGGACATATTCTCATTGATGCAGAAGAGACTATTGTAAAAATGCTGGGCATATTTACTCTGTGGAAAAAGATTACCTTACAAAATATGTATCAGTAGTTAGCATGGGTGTAGACAAATAACTAGATCATTCTTTATAAACAAGTAACTGGATTCTAAATTACTAGAATCATTCTTTTGGACACATATTTGATACATTCTTCTTTGTGCTTAATTCATGACTTAAGCATAACACTTCAGCTGTCAACATTTGGAATTGATTTTTAAAGGTAAAATCCATTTACCTTCTGTTGACAACAAATGTTTATCTACCACTTAAGTTTAACCCAGGAGAAGTCATTTGCCTTCTCTTTATTTCAGCTACCTGTCTATAAAGCAGGACAAATGATAATCATTCTGTACCCAATTTAATAATTGTCACTACGATAAATTGTAAGAACCCCATGACAAACTACTTTTTTTTCTATCTTTCCTCTTTCCCTGCCCTTTTAAAAATAACATTTAGAATTTTATTTTTTTCTGTTGATAGTTTAGCATGTTTATTTGGCATGTTTAGTAATGGTTTCCTATGGTTTGTAATATGCATTACTAACATAAGGGTGGACCTCTTATTCAAGACAGTAATGTTACTCCTTCAAGCAAAATATAGAAACCTTGTAACCTTAGTAAACATATATCTCCCACCCATCCTTGAGGTTGTAGTTGTTATACATAATACATACAAAGACATTATAAAACTCACATTAAAGTCATTTTAGTTTTAAACTTCTATGTGATTTGTAGAGAAATTTAAATGAAGACAAAAACATTTTTTAAGTCTGTCCAGATATGTACCATTTTCCAATGTTCTTCATTCTTTTCTAATAATTTAACTTTCTATCAATTATCATTTTCCTTTTGTCTGAAAATTTTCCTTTAAGATACTTACAGTGTAGGTCTCTGGCAACAAAAACCTCTTAATTTTTTTTTAATCTGAAAATGTCATTTTTGTCTTCATTCTTGAATTCTTTTTTACTGAATGTAAAGATTTTGGTTCACAGACTTTCTTCTTTCATCAATTCAAGATGGTTTTTTACTCTTCTTGTTCCCATGATTTGTGAGTTTTTCTCCTGTGGGATTCTAACTACATGTATATTTGATTACTCGGTATTATCTAACATTTGTTGAAGGATCTATTCATTTTTAAATCATTTTTCTCTGTGTTCCTTGCTTTGGATTGTAACTCCAGGGTCCTAGGGAAAAATACCATTGAAACCAAAATCAGTTAAAAGGAGAAATATAGCGGGAGAAACACGTTTATTCCTTACAAGCAGTCGTCCACTACTGCTCACCCGTGTCTCTCCCAACCCGGCTATAAAAAGGCACCCCACCCAACCTCTTTGGTCCAGATATGCTCTCCTTCCCCCCGTGTATTACCTATTGATATGGAGAAGTCTACTTCTCTCCATCCCTGGGAAAAACCTACTGATATGGAGATGAACTAAGGCCAGGGAGAGATTCTGGGAATGTTGCATTTTATCCACAGGATGATTTTTACTGATCTACCTTTAAGTTTACTTTTTCCTCTCTCCTGTCCATTTGGCAAAACCATCTAGTTAAGTTTTCATTTCACTCAGAAGTTATATTTTTTAGTTGTAGAATTCCTATTTTTTTTCTATTTTTCAAATGATAATCCCATTTATTTACTGAGATTTTCATGCACTCAAAAAATGTTTTACTTTCATTGAAGATAGTTTAAAATCCATTTAAAATCTTTTGTCTTTTAGTTTGAACATTTGTTTCCTTTCAAGGTCAGACTTGCCTGATAAGACTTACTCTTAAAATATGTTTCATTTTCTTGGTAGTTTGCATGTCCCATAATTTTATATTGTATCCTGTTCAATTGTGGATTCCATTATTTTTCTGTAATGGATACTGCTTTGTTTGTTTTATCAGGTAGTTTTCTTTAGGGGGTTGAACTAAAACTTTTGTTTTGCATACAGTAGCTCCATTCCGTGTTCAAAACTGGTTTGGAGCAAAATCCTTAGAGTCTGTTTTGTGCCTGTAATTCATGGTTCAGCAAGAAATGTGTGTACATGGTTTAGGGATCTTTCTCTGACTCAATCCCTTCCATGATCCCCCCATTCTCTTTAGTATTCACAGTGTAGCTGGTCTTCTAGCTTTTCTTTTTGAAGTCCTCAGGACATAAAGACTATAGTTTAACCACATGCATGCCCTCCTTCTCCTCTACCAAAGTTCCTTACCCCATGGACTGTGCTTAGCCTCAGGCTCAAAGTCAAAGAGAACAGAAGTAAATTCTCTAACTGCCCCTTTTTCAGTTGTGTTGTTTATTTTCTTTATGTGTTTTAAGAGTTCTTTGTATATTTTAGGTAACAGTCCTTTTTCAAATATGTTTTTAAAAATGTTTTCTTCCTGTCTGTGGCTTATCTACTCATTCTCTTAACAGTGTATTTAGAAGAACAGAAATTTTTAATTTTAATGAAGTTGGCTTCTCAATTATTTATTTCATTGGATCATGACTGGTGATACATCTAAAAGTCCTTGCTGTAGTGAGATCATCTAGATTTTTTCCTGTTATCTTCTTGCAGTTTTATAGTTTCACATTTCTTATTTAGGGCTATGATTCATTTTCATTCATTTTGAGTTAATTTTTTGGAGGCTAGAAGGTCTTCATCTAGGTTCATTTTTTTATTTTTTGCTTATGGATTTTACATTTTTTCCAGTACCCTTTGATAAGACTATCTTGTTCCATTGTGTTGCTTTTAAGTCTTTGTCAAAGATTAGTTGATTATATTTATGTGGGTCTATTTTGGGATTCCACTTTATGTTTGTGTTTCACCATTACCACAGTGTCTTAATTACTTTAGCTGTATAGTTAAGTCATGAAGTTGAGTAGTGGCAGTCTTCCAGCTTTGTTCTTCTTCTGTATTGTGTTAGCTATTCTGTGTCATTGTCCTCTCCATGTAAACTTTAGAATCAGTTTGCTATTATCCATTAAATAACTTGCTGGGTTTTTAACTGGGGTTGAACTGTATCTGTAGATCCAGTTAGAAAGAATTGGCATCTTGACACTATTGAGTATTCCTATCCATGAACATAGAATAGCTCTCCATTTATTTCATTCTTGGACTTCTTTCATCAGAGTTTTGTTGTTTTTCTCTACATAATCTTGTCAGAAAACAATTTTTTAATGTTAAACCAAGCTGGCATTTTTGGAATAAACCACACTTGGTCATGACATGCTTCTCATTTTATAAATAGTTTTTTTTTTGCTTTGATTTTGTTAAGAGTTTGCATTAATGTGAATGAAGGATACTGTTCTATACATTTTTTGGAATGTTTATCTCATTTAGGGATTCATGTAATTCTGGTCTCATATAATGAGTTGAGTATTCCTTCTTCTCCTATTTTCTCAAAGAGTTTTTTTTATAACTGTACTCATATTTTTTAAACATTTGAATATTTGAGTTCACCAGTGAAGCCATCTGGGTCTGGAACATTCTTTGTGTGAAGGATTTTATGGGAGGAGATTTATTTTTCTACAAATTCCATTTATTCAATAGGTTCAAGACTATTCAGGTTATCTATATCTTCTAGAGTAAGGTTTTGTGGTTTGTATCTTTAAAGGAATTTTCACATTTCATGTAAGTTGTCAACTCTATTGACATGAAGTTCATGATATTTCCCTATTTTCCTTTTAATATCTATAATAAATGAAATGCCTGTATCAATTCTGATATTGGTGATTGGTACCTTTTCTTTTTCTCCTGAGAAGTCTGATAAATATTTTTTACTTTTTTGGTCATTTCCAAACACTACATTTTAGTTTTATTGGCATATTTTTCTGTCCTTGATTTCTGCTCATATTTATATTTTTTTCCCATCTTATTCCCATTGCACTTAATTTCCCCTTCTTTTTCTAGTTTCTTAATGTAAAGGACATGATAAAATCTATGAGGCTTTTCCCCTAGGACTTCATAATTGTATGTCCTTAAAGATACAATACATATTTGATGTAAAAAAAATGAATCATGGGTCCATATTAATGTATATGAAGACAGTTTATATGTATCAATTCATATTAATACATTATATACATTTATTTATTGGAATGTTGCTTCATTTATAGCTACACTTTCACAAACATATACCCAGGGCTCATATTTTGTGTGTGAACTGAATTAATGTATACTTAAAATGTGTATGTTCTCTTCAGTACTGATATCCTTTATGCTGCACTTTCACAAATATTCCCATAGCTATCCCTCCCCTGGGGAGATTTTTCAAGAACATAATCAAGAACCAAAATCAATCAGAATGAGATTGATGTTTTCTATTATAATTCTATTATGACAATAGAGACATAAAAATTATATTATCCTAGTTAACCACACATATTATTTTTTTAATTTTTCTTAAGGTTCTCTATATTTAATGCCCACCTCATGTACTATAAAAATTAATTTTAATTTTATTTCTCAAAGAAACCATTAAGATACTAGAAGAATATAATCCCCAACTTCTCTTTGGAGGCTTAGAAGGTCAGTACAATGTTCCCTCCTGAATATGAAACTGCCTCCTTATCCCCTCAAGTAGGTTGCAAAATCTCTTCTCCAGCTGATTTTACTTTAATCAGACTGTGTGGTCTTGAGGAATATTAGTAATAGGACCTGTTTTTTAAGAGAATGTGACTCAGTTTTTCCTGATGCCTGAAGCAGTAAGTGGAGTCCTTTAAGAAACATTTACATTTTCATGAGGCATTCTCCTTGTTAACCCCATACATGCCCATATCTCCCTGCTTCATGAACTAACAGCAGTTCATTCACACTGTACTTTTACCTTATAATGCATTGTCTTGTGCAGGACTCATTAAGGTCAAAAACAATCTGAGGGAATGATATTTTTATTTTCATTGTTTATATGATTAAGTTGCAATGTAGAGCAGCTAACTTATTTGAAGAAATGTGGGTAACTAATGAGTCACTAAGTAGATGCTGAATGTGTACATATGTTCTCATTTGATTTCCTGTAAGATTGACTAGTCTTGATGAGGTTACAGAAATATACATTTGGGGAACCGTGCTTGCCGTTCTCCATCCACATTTATTCAGCATTTTTTTTTTTTGCAAAGCCAGTTTATTGAATGCAAAGTAAGTCAATAATCAATGCTATATTCAAATTATACTTGTATATGTTCTTTAAGAAAATATGCAGCCAACTTTTACATAGGGAGTATAAGCTCTTTATAGAGATCTATGATAGTAGAAAATATATAATTTCTATAAAATATTTGAAGATGGAAGAAATCTCATCACAAACTCATAGCTGACACCATGTCATTTAACCTAATTTCTCCATATTAGCCTGTCAGATTGTCAGAAACATATCAATGCCTTCAGCTTTAATAAGCAGAAGATATTGTGCAATAATTTGTCAGCAGGGGAAAGGAAAGAAAGCAATTAATCAAAATGATAAATATAAATTGCCACTTGAATGTGTAAGTCTCTTATATTTATTATTTAAATTTCAACAATACATAAAATACATATAATTGTATGCATAGCCTATATAATAAATGCTATATTAAATGTTTGCTTATCACTGAAGTGGTTATTTATAAAAATTCAATATATAGGAATAAAATATATTCACATTTTTATATTATGTTTAATATATTTAACAGAGAAATATAACTACAAACAAAACTGTATAATTACCCACAGAGACTCTATTTACCTTCTTTTGCTGCAATGTACTGCCAAAATTTCTTGAATCATTTGTACTGGTTTTTATTTTAAATGACCATCTGTGTGCATATTAAGGCACTCATTGTAAAATCACAAAACACTCTTGAAAAAACACAGTCCTAAAAACATATATGTCAAAGCCATTTTCCCAAAAGAAAAAAAAAGACAAAGTCAGGAAATTTCAGTCCCATGAAGAAACGTTAATCTACACCTTTGTTTCCTGTGCCATATTCATGTGAGTGCTATGCCAAGTGAGGTGATTGAAAGAAGAGATTGACCAAAGGTGGAGGAGGTAGCAGGTGGCATCATGACCCTTACAAGTTGTTCAACATTGGCTGTCATGACTGGGTAGATCTTTACACAACAAATAAATTATAAGAAGGTAAGATTACAGTTAATACTATAATACAGATAAAAGTCCACATAGCCGAAAGATGATGCTAGAAGCAGACAAGGGAACCTCAAATGAGGAGAGAGTTATAAGCAATTATTCCCTAATAACTAATTTTGTCCATTGTCCTTGGTAATGTCTGTGTAGACATTATAGTAGATGCTATTGGGCCCCAGTTCAGATCGTCTTTTCTAGGTTGGTAATGTCTTGGATATCCCTGAAAAGCTGTGAGTGTTGTCTGCTAGGCTCACAGCTTCACTCTTCTCCACAGTGAATACCTTCAGCTGACTGTCACCTAGCTCAGAAACTCCTGTGTGTCATGTACATCCCCTGGAGGTAGCCTGCAGCCAGTGTGACTAACTGGGAGGAATGCATTTGTGATGTATTTCCCTTTCACAATTCCCTTTGGGATCAGTCTGAAATTAGACTTTGTTAATTTTTTTCCCCTACACCATTCTGCTTCCCCCACTTCCTTACTGCTTTCTTCTGAGAGCACTCCCTCAATCAGAGATTCCTTGCACAGAAATTCTTGTCTCAGGCTTTGCTTCTAGGGAACTTCTCTTATGGCACCGGCCTGTGGTAGCACTTATTACATGCTACAGGACCAAACCGTTCTTCACACTGGCAGGTGTGTATTAGCCAAAAGTCCAAAAAAGGAAGTTCCAAATGTGCCTGAGGCAAATGTACCTAGAACAAGAAATGCCTGTAGTATTTGGGGTTGTGCCTGCCTGACACTCTAATTGTCGTTTTCATTTCTAAGTTACAACTGTCATGTCATTGGGGATTTCTATACAGGCGTTACATAAATGTATGCTGTTCACTAGGGAAGAAAGTGTTCAAAATAGAACCATTGTGTGTGTAGTGCTAACAATTAAAACCTTCCTCACACTTGTCACCTGAGCAGGACTTTTCAGAAGAGTACGGCAGTAGTTAGTGCTTTGCAATATTAGATTTTTCACTATCAGATCCTGGGGTAATGTTGAGAAACACTGCCATTTGGAACATAATATATTTGAGCTCCTTACTCTGTTGGTCTTAAAGGCTTTCATTTTAGGGGGTTAAAAATCCTGACAGTGCCATTAGACATAGTTATTAGTGGTGAAGTGGTCTTGCTCTCAAAAACATACCCTAAACTATTTAATATACTCCTTTTCTAACAATGATGGAAGATCTGCCAGCTGCTAAAGTTAATTCTGTGCAAATTTTAGTAAAAAATCCAGGGCAGAATATTAGCTTGTTTTTTATTCCATTTCAATAAAAATGCCAAATACTTATCAAGTACTTACTCTGTTCTAGTCATCGTTCTGTACTCTATAGGTACTGATTCATTTAGCATTCATATAATGTTTTTGAGGTTGATAGAATTATTACCACAATTTTATAGGGTGAAATAATAATAAAAATGAAATCCAAAGTATGAA
The DNA here is from genome assembly GCF_040802235.1 of Manis javanica. Classification (NCBI taxonomy): domain Eukaryota; kingdom Metazoa; phylum Chordata; class Mammalia; order Pholidota; family Manidae; genus Manis; species Manis javanica. Next base: position 60,998,943 of record NC_133161.1, on the reverse strand, counting down.
AAGATTAAGTAACTTGTTCAAAGTCACATAGTTTATAAAGTGTGGAGCAGAATCCAATACCAGTCAGTCTGATTCCACAGAAGATACTCATGACTCAGAGGTTATGTTACCAGTGAAGGTTCTTAGCTGGAGCCTTGATTGAACAGTAATAAGGTTAGAGCATGTCCTGAAACTGCTATTAACATATGGTCTGCAATGCTGGGGTTCTACAAACTCTGTTATGGGTGTCTTTGTCTGTTGGGGATGCCATACAGGATATACCATAGGCTGAGTCTAAAGCAACAAACATTTATTTCTCTCAATCCTGGAGTCTGGAAAGTCTGAGATTAGGGTGTTGACAGATTCAGGGTCCACTGAGAGCCTGCTTTCTGTTCATAGGGCCATGTTCTTTCTGTCCTCAAGCTGCAGCAGGGGTGAAAGAGCTCCCTGGGACCTCTGTGGGTGCACCCTCATGACCCAGTGATCTCCAAATGCCCCATCACCAAATACTATAACATTGGGAATTTTGTTTCAACATATGAATTTTGCAGGGGACACAGATAGATATTCAATTGACAACAGATAGCAACTGCAGAAACATCAAGTAAGCAGTGAGAAACATTTAGTGCACAGTCAGTGAACTCATTTCACCGAGCAGGACATAGAACAGTCTAAGCATTCTCAAAATCATTTAGTGTGTCACACAATTGGGGAGCTGATTTTAGGACCATGTTAAAGTCTAGGGATAATAAACAGCTAAACCAAACAAAAATACAAAGTAAACAAACAAAACTCTTAAAGGAAAATGTCATCCATACATTTCCTTTCATTCAGTTTTCGGTCATGGTCCTGATCTTATACCCCAAAACCGAGCTCAACTAATATCTGTTTACATCATCATAAGGCTGAGTAAGAGTTTGACTAGGAGTAGGAGAATCAGTGTTATTCCATTTCATGGGCAAGGTTAGGTGAAGTCCAATAGGATAAACTCTAACTCAATTTAACAGGTCCAGGAAATGCCTGTACTCCTAACGTACTCACAGTGCGCAGTGGAACTGGGGACAAGACCAAGTGCTCCACGGTAGGATCTCCTGTACCATGGGAAAGCCTGCCAACAGATTGCGGACATCTGTGTCACTGTAACTAGCAAGTACATAAGGCTTAACCTTGTTTTGTTTTGTTACATAAACCTATAAGAGAAATTTGAGAACACTGGTCTAGAGAATTGTTTGGGGGTTTGTGCTATGCTCTTTTGGTAATCCTGAAATATTCCTCCCTACTTTCTAAGGTTTTTACTTACATTATCACAACAAAATAAGATATTTATCAGGGGATAGAAGAGGATGAGTGGTTTATCAAGACTTCACATGAACTATAAAGAGCTTAATCTATTTATTAAATAGTATCAAAAGTGAGGTTACTTTCCCTAGATTAAATTTAATCCCTAGATTAAATTAATAGATTAATACTAATTAGCAGCACCTGCAGTACACATACACACACACACACACACACACTGATGAGAAAAGCTGAGAAAGAGACAGTGTCTTGAGGAAAAATTCTGCAGTGTAACACAAGAGCACTTAATAGTTTAGTGGGAGCAGCATGTGGAAAAACTACTCTGTGTTTATGTTTGTGAAAACAAAATTTAGTTATATGTATGTAACATTGTCCTTTAAGGCACATGCTCAGATAAACAGATGTAGCTTTCAAAGTTCTCTGAAGGAAGTCAGTATTTGAAACAAAAAAAAGTGATGGATATCAGACTGGCAGCCCAGGGCCTGGGAGCTGTTCAAGGCTGAATTTCTCCCCTTTTCTTCACCCCAAGTTTGAGTAATACCTGCCTTTTCTTTACAACTGAAATGAAAGATAGCTGGCTGGTGTGTGAGTTGTTTCATTGGAAGGATACTAACCCTTAGAGATGGAAAAGACTTCACCTAAATTGGTAGTATGTCCACATCCTTCAGCCTGTACGGAGAAGACACCATATTTTCCCCATTTCTTTATACCTGCTGCCTGACTTCAGGAATGAGCTGCTATAGTGTTGCTGTCTTTCCAAGCTACTGACTACAGTGGGGCAGGAAAGGTAGGTCAAATGTGAAAAGCCTTCTATTTGGGTCTTCTGTCTTCATAAGGCTTCAGAGGGAGCAAAAGCTGGCTAGGTCCCCGGTCACAGTGGAGGGCCTGTGACTCAGGTCACATCACTGTCTGACTTGGCACCCTCCTCAGAATGCCTGCCCTGCAACTACCCTCAGGCAAGATTCATCTTAAAACTTCCAGTACCGAAGGGAAGTTTCTTAAAGAGAGAATTGGGATTTAGATTTAATTATGCATGGAGATATTCTGGACCCTGCAGCATTTGGAAGGTCTGATAAATGGCATACACTGAATTAGCTTCCTTAATTGTAAGGCCACACAAAAATAGCCCTGAGAGAAAGAGGACAGAACATATTCTATCTTTTAGAAATAGGGTTCAGAGAAATTTAAAAGTTACTCTGGAGACTGGAGCCAGTGAATGGCAAAGAAGGCTTCTTCTCTTCAGAATCCTAATCATGTCTCTTTGCAACACTTCTGTTGCAAAAGGTATTAAGTTAGGTGAGAGTATCTTCTGCCTAGTTTCCTTAGGCATAATGAAATATAGCCAGGGGAGAAGGATTATAAATTCCACGGCTTTAACAACCCGACAAGATTTTGAGATATTTAATAGCAGCCCAGACCTGAATTGTAATTCCTGTACTCCATTATCTTTTGAATTCAAGGAATGACTAGCATGGAGCTGTCATTAATTATTTTTCAGTAACACTTATCCCTCTCACCAGATCATATCCCCTTGGATAGGACTAGAGAAGAGCAGCACCCAGTTTCTAAAATATAAAGATTCCTCGTAGTCAATGATATTGTAATAACTTTGCATGCTGACAGATGGTAACTAGACTTACCCTGGTGAGCATTTTGTAATGTATATAATTGTAGAATCACTATGTTATACACTTGAATCTAATATTATATGTCAACTGTACTTCAATTAAAAAAAATTTTAAGTTGAAGATTCCTTGGACACTTTTAATACCCTTACTCATGACAATTTCTGGACATTTGTAAATAGACGAAGGAGAGCATTGCTATAGAGGCAAATAGAAGATGTTTGTTTTATTTATTCATTCAGTCAGTGGTTTCTGTTTTCTGATAACAGATTTCGTACAATTAGCATCAGGAGGCACAAATCCTGTAGAGCTATCCTGACACCTGGTGGAAGAATGAAAATATAAACTTAAAAATTGAAAGAAGTGTGTCTACTAAAATTTATTAGTTTATTTAGCATAATTTATGTTTTGAAACAAAGTTTTGTTTGAAATAAAAAGTAGATCAGATAAACACAAACCTGCATGTACACAATACACTTACTTTCTTGCAATTATTTTCCGTCTCTATGTTACAGTTTTCAGTTGTAGGCTAAATGTTTGCCTTCTGATCGTAAAATCAGTGTGTCCAAAACTAGATATGGTACTATGAATATTAGTGATACAGTATATAGAACATAATGTTTCAGCCAAAACTACCTCCTTTTTCTGCCTATCGACTTGAAAAACAGTTGTTTTCTCCCTGCCTATCAGTTATAATGGAGACCCAGCAGAGGATAATGGGTCTTGCTCTTCACTTTATCCTTGGCCCGAATCTCCTTTCCGCCTCTGGCTTCTTCCTATCAGAATTTAGACATGCCCATCTCTCATATCTTAAAACATTAAAAAGCTTAAAAGATAGCTGCTATCAAATGAGAGAGGCAGCAAGGAAACCACCTTGGGCACCACTCAAGGTCCCAAGGCTTTTCTTTTCCCTTCCCTGTACTTTCTCCTTTATCACTAAGGTTGTAAAAGGAAGACCTGCCCTTTCCTTCTCCATGTGCTCTATTCACGTGGATTAATAACCCACTTCCATCTAGATTTCACACACAGTCTCCATAGAAACTGCTCATTCCCGGCAAAGAACACTGCCAGCTTCCCCATCAGCTACTCAATGGACAGGTTCTAACGCTCAGCGGACAGCGTTCGAAATTCTTGGTCACTCTCTGAATCCCAGACACAGACACTCTCTGAAGCTTCCTTGAAGCCACACTTTTCTGATTTTACTCCTCCATCGCTTGAGACTCATTCTCAGTTTTCTCTTTCCTTCTGCTCAGCCCTTCAATGGTTCTTGCTTCTCACTCTCTCCACGTTCCCTTGTTGAGCTCTTGCATCTGATAACCCCAGCTAGTATCAATATATGCTCATGACCTAAAATTTCCCCTTTCTGTCTAGACCTGTGTTTTTATACCTTGAGATCCACTCTTTCATTAATTTTTAGTTACTCAGTGACAGTGTCATTTGGTTTATGAATACTCTTTCCCTGGACTTAAACACTAGATTAACACACCTCTTCTATGGTCTCCAGTAGCACCATTTCAGAACCATTATCACGGTGGCATCTGTAACCATAACCATATTTTTCTCTTTTTAGTATAATTTATTTCTCCTTTGAAAACTACATTTTGTACATAATTACACTTTCTTGTATGTGATTCTCATCACGGAGGCATAGAGAGTAGAATGTGAAATTTCTTTTACTGTCATCTAATTACTGACATACACACACCCCACCTCCTTCTGAGAGTTAAACAGTTTGCAGTATGCTTTGTTTTCTTGTGTTCATTTTCTATGTATTTCCAAAATACATGGCATTATATTTTTATGTAATTTGTTTCAACTATGTCCAAGAAAATGCATCTGTAACTTTCTAAAAAAAAGGAGATATCTTAGATAGCTTTCCAAAGAGAGAAAGAGAAAGGGGTACGAGGAAAGAGCACTCTACCTATTCCTATTGATGCATAGTTAGATTATTTCCCTTTTTTCTCTCTCTCTGCAAGTATCATTCTTTTGTACATTCTGTATAAAAATCTCTTTGCACATGTTGAAATCCTCATAGGTACTTTCCTAGAAGCTGTGCCAAGAGAACATGGATTGAATTTTGATTGATATTACCCTAATACCTTTCCCGAAGCCTACATATTGCCAATATTAACATATTTATATATTCTAAGTAATAAACATTATAAACTTAATTTGTATTCTTTGGTTATCATTGAGGCTGAGAATATTTTCATATTTAAACATTATTTGTATTTTAAGAATGTGATTGCCCTCTAGTTCTCCCACTAAGATGCTGGTCCTTTCTCTCTTTTTTAAATTATAGTTAATCTTTATATGTTATTTATTGATTTATTGGTTTAGTCATTTATTCACTGAACATAAGCCTACAACTGACCAGATACTGTGTGTGTATGGAGATTCGATAATGAACAATGCAAATGACGTCTTTTCATTCATGCTTACCAAGATTTCATTCCAGAGACAGGAGAAAGAATAATTTGATGAAAGTTTGATAGTGGTAACCGCTATGAGGAAAATGAAACAGTACATTCTGAAAGGTACTGGGTTGTTAAGGAAAGTCTTTTGGAAGAAGAGACATTTTAGCTGGAAATTAAAGGTACAGTCAGGTAAAATCCTGGAGAATAGTATAAAAAAAAGGAGGTCAGGACTAAAGTCTGGACTTAGTCGAGCAAACCTTTAGAGACTAAGCACAAGAAGAACCCTAGAAAAGAGACTAGGAAGGAATAGTCAGAGGTACTTACAGAAACCAGGAAAGTGTCAAATGAGTGAGCAAAAAAGAGACGTTAATTCTTTTGGAGAACTGAAAAAAGGCCATTTCTGTAGTGGGCTGGAATAGAGGTTTCACTTCAGTGAGAGAGAGAATGGGAGGTGAGAAAAGAACATGGTGGCCACATACAACATATACCATAAAGGGAAATAGTAGGAGATAAGGTGAGCTACAAGGAATTGTGAGAGATTAGAATATAGTCTAGAGGAATAATCCAGTAAGAAGAGAGAAACTAACATTGCAGAAGAGAGAATAGTGACAACAACTAATTCTTGGGGTAATAAAGGGAATAGGGAAGTAGGGTGTAAGGAAAATGCTTACAGCCTTTGGGGGCAGAAATACTGTATTCATTTTAATAGGAGGATTATATGTGTCAGGACTACACACATAAGAAAGATGGTCAGTTGAGGATAGGAGAATAAGTAAATTTCACTTGACTGCTTCTATTTTCTCAAATCCATGCAGTGAGCCATTAGCAGAGAGGGTAAAGGTGGGGCCAGTAGGGGGATGGGTACAATATTTTAAAAGAAAAGAAAATGTGTATAATGCCAGTTCTGTGAGAAGAGGAATAGAAAATACTCTGGGCAGTGTGTTAATAATACCACTATTATCGAAAGCTCTTTCTTCCCCTCACACTTAAATTTTAGTTTGGTTGAATACAGAATTAAATAAAAATTATTTTCTCATATATCTTTAAACACAATTGCTCCATTTGTAGGCTTCTATTGAGAAATCTTGTGTAAATCCCATTTTCATATTTTGTAAGTAACTTTTCCTCTCCATTTTTCTGCAGTTTTTAATATTTTCATGATGCTTTCACAATAAAATGTCTAGCTGTGAATTTATTGCTGAAATTTATGTTGTTAGGCATTCAGTTTGATTGAAAACATTTCTGCCTTCAACTCTCAAGAATTTTCTTTTAATATTTCTAATTTTCCATTTTCTTTCTTTGCTCCTTCTGGACCCTTGCTAGATGGATGTTAGAAATTATGAGTCAGTCCTCCAAGTGACTAGAAGTCTTCCTGACACTGTTCTCCTTTTGAATAGTATTTTGGGAGAATTCCTTGACTCATACAGTTAGCACATTAATCCACTTAGCTGAATTAACTTTTGGGTGCCCACCTTCCCATTCCAGATCTGCTTTAGTTGCTCTGGGTGTCCTTGAACCTTCTTAAGCCCTCAAGCAAATTCTCAGTGTTTCACCCTGTGGGTAAACACCACATCAGCCATTCCATGGCACCAACGGATTCAGGAAAAAAGCCATCCAGGCTCAGCTGATTCTGCTGCAGATCTTTACTTAATTTCCAAATGGTTGCTCAAATCTTCCTATTCCTTAAAACTACTGATTTTCTGCTTGGAAATTTTAAGGAACATACTCACCTTTGTAGCTGTCTTCTATCTTTTTTGGACTCTTTCTTCTGTCATTTCTGTCATTCTTTCTTGAATGCTTCTGTTTTTAGAATTCCTCAACATTTTTGGTTTGCTGATGATACTTTTTCTGCTTTTCCAAAATGTTACCTATTTGTTATTTCGTGGATTAGTGGTACAAAGGAAAGTACCACATGCTAAATAGACGAATACTCCTAGACTACTCTCTCAATCCTGTCTCTCAGTCCACACTGTAGTTGTTCACTGTCTTGTCTTCCTAAATGATAAAACCTCCATGACAACAAAGAATATGTCTAGTTTATAATTGTAAAAACTGTGTCCATTTTGCTAATATAATGCCTGAGTTGGATATAATATGTAGTGTAATAATCATATACTAGCTGTTATTAATAACATAACTATTCATATCCTTATCACCAAAATGCTATCACTTATTAATAATATGCATCTTAAGGTTTCAGAAATGTCTGTGGAATTTAATTGCATTCATGAATCTTGATAAGTCTATGACAAGAGTCACTTACTTTGTCTACTTATGGTTTTACAATTATAATAGTAATTAGCAATATGAGTTATACTTGGCACAGCTTAAGAGATTTTATTTGTTTTTCATGTATGGATTCCTTAATGCATGGAATTACATTCTTTGGGAAGGGTACCCAACAGATAAATCTGTCTTTGAACAATGTCAGCATGTTACTTATCTGATCTGCTCCCATTTTGGGAATGCCTGAGATAGATTCCAATTAGCTGGGAGTATCACCAAATTTTACCCTATGAATGTTTTTTATTGGAAAAATCCTTTTATCTGGTAGCTTGGCCATATGGAGGTACTATAATGCTTATGCAGGGCATTGAACTCCCCAAAAGTGTGGGTATTGCAGGAATTATTTTTTATATTACCCTTTGCTTAGAAATAATTTAGGATGACTTGCAATATGTAAATGTATGAAGAGAACATAAGTTATAAACAGTTCAAGAAGAACAAAAAGAGCTATTGATGCTGGGGCATAAAACAGCCAAGAAGTATACTAAAACAAAAACAGTCCTGTGGTGTTAACTGAGTAGAATGGGCTACCAATTTGACTCTAAGCAAAATAGCAAATACTTCAAATAGCAAATACATCCCATTCCATCATGCAACTTAGAATATCCATAAATTTATAATCAACCAAAGTTATTCACAACAATCACAGTCTAAATACTAAGGTATAATTCAGAAAAGTCAGAGGCTAGAAGCAAATATATTTCCCCCTTTTCTTGGTGTTAGTGTGTTAGTCATGGTATATTAACTCTATAGGATCCATTTAAATTCTGCTCAAATTGTTCCTTGGTGCTGTTGGGGAATTCAAGGTGTGGTTGAGCATTTCCATAAAATTTCCATAGTTTTTCTAATTGCTTGAAAATTGAAAATGGCTTGTTGTCTTTGAAAGTTTTCTCCCTCTAAACTGTTGTTGCAACTGAGCTCCCAGTTAACTTTCCTCTTCGTGGTTCTCAAAGCCCTGACCTACTAAAGGGTGAAGAGAGTTACCACAGGCTCCCTGCTGTGTCCGTGGCTCATTCCGGTTGCTTCTCTAAACAAGTAAACAGCCTGATTTCCCCATCATCAGGACACCTGAGCCATCTGCCACTCTTTTAAAGACCTCCTTCTTTTAAATTAAAGGATCTTCATGTTTTCATTAGTAATTAAGGTGCTAATACAGAAATTTATTTTTAATATTCCAATATTTTATCATTGTTTAGTTACTAATATCCCAAATAATAATAATAGTTTGTTCTATTTAAATTATAAGGGATCTTTGGGTGAAACTTGAAAAAAGCCTAAATATTTAATTTTCTTAGCCTAGATTTCTTCTCATTCTCTTGAAAGTACATTTATGTTCATTGGTAACAAACCAACAACGTTTCCATCTAAACACATTGACTCAAATGTTCAAACATAAAGCTTGTCATGAATATTTTCTGGCTCAGTTTCATGGAAACTTCAAGCTGAAAAGTGCATTAGAAATTATATAGCCTTTTCCCTCCTTGAACAGATGTGAAAAGTGAGGCCCAGTGTGGTTAAGTGACTTGCCCAAGGTCAGACATTTTTTAACCTAATTGGACCCTAATCTTAAGTTCCAGTCAAGAATTTCTTTCCACATTTATCTCTATTTCTTCAATCCACAAGTAAGTGAGGGGGCCATATTTCATTTCTAAAATCTTGCCATTCTCTAAAAAGGTTAGTTTTTCAATGATAATATTTATTTATTAAATACAATATATAACACATTTTAAATACATAACCTATTCATTCATTCATCCACTTAGTCACTGAATAAATAAAAGTGCTTATCCTGTACTTCTAGTACATTCTTATTCTTGTAACATCACTTTAAATGAGAAAGCATGAGTACAGTATTTCTATTGTGGGAAGAAAAACTGATTCAAAGTTAAGAAAAATACACGGTATTTCTCGTATTAAGAACAGTGGTTGTCATTTCGATTTAAAAATTTTACAATTGGAGATTTGTACATCTTTTTAAAATAAAAAATTCCATGTAATCAAGCCAGTGTCTTTTTGCTAGTGATTAATCACATATACAAGGGAGAGAGAGAATAATTTTATGCTAGTGAAATTTTTGTAACTAATTTATTTGAAAAATCATTTGCATAAACAGTCTAAAAAATATCTTCTATTCTGTGCTCTTTTTGTATTCTGATTGTTGACACTTCTTTACATGCAAAGGAAAAATAGCCATGATATATGAGAAGTACATATATAATCTCTTACTCATAAAGACCATTTATTTATAAAGAAAATTTTCAACTTTGAAGTTGGAGCAGTTGAAATGACTAATATCCACACAAGCAAATATGTTCACATTATTGAAATTGTTCTAAAATAGAAGTTAACTGTACTTTTAACTTTCTAAGTCATACTTCTAGTCGGTAATAACTAAGTGGCAGAATTGACTTTTTTTCACTAAACATTTCGAGATATTTGCAGATTCACATGCTATTGGAAGAAATAATACAGAAAAACCCTGTGTACCCCTTATACATCTCCTCCAATGGTAGCACCTAGCAAAGCTGCAGTGCAGTGCCACAAGCATGATGTGAACATTGCTGTGACCCCTGATCTTCAGATTTCCCCGGTGTTACTTGTACTTGTGTATGTATATGGATGAGGCTCCAAACAATTTTATGATATAATTCTTCCTTCATCTACCTCCACAGTGAAGATACAGAACGGTTCCATCATCCCAAGGATCCTGTTGCCCTTTCACGGCCACACTTCTATCCCTTCCCCTGCTCCCCCTCCACCCCTAACCCTGGACCACCAGAAATCTATTGGTTATCCTATCCAATAATTTTGTTATTTCAAAATGTTATGTAAATGGAAGCATACAGTATATAACATTTTCAGATCATCCTTCTTCATTCAGCATAATTTCCTGGAGATTCATCCAAGTTGTTGCAAATATAAATAATTCATTTCTTATTACCATTGTATTCCATGGTATGAATGCATCATAGTTTATGTAACCGTTTCCCTGTCAAGATGTTTCCAGTTTGACCATTGGAATAAAGCTGCTATGAACACTTGTAGACAGGTATTTATGTGAATATTTGTTTATATCATTGTGAGACAAATGTCTAAAGAGTTGCAGGGTTGTGTGATAGTTACATATGTAAGTTCATAAGAAATTGCCAACTGTTTCCATAATGGCTCCACCATTTTGCATTCCCACCAGCAATATATGAGTGATCCAGTTTCTCCATATCCTTGCCAATATTTGTGTTGTCACTACTTCTTAATTTTAACCACCCTGATAAATGTGCATATCTCATTGTGGTTTTAATCGGCATTTCCCTGATGGTTAGTGATGTTGAATATCTTTTCATGTGCTTATTTGTCATCTCAGTATCCTCAATGAAATGTCTGTTAGTCTTTTGCTCATTTTCTATTGGATTGTTTACTTTTTTTTACTATTGAGCTTTTAAAATTCTTCATATATTCAAAATAGTAGTATTCCCCAAATATGTAGATTAAAACTGTTTCTCCCTGTTTGTATGTAGCTTGTTTTCATCATCTTAACAATATAAAACATGCTCTGTCTTTTACAAAGATTTTTAGTTATGATGAGGTTCAAGGATTCTTTAGCCCTAAACCCAAAGATTATCTCATTTTTTTATTCTTTAAAGTTTTATGGTTTATGTTTTATATTTAATTCTGTGGTATTTTTTATTTCTTTAGAAATTGAAGTTTTATTGATATACAATCTTATTTTGTTTTCAAATACACAACACAGTGGTTCAAAAGTTACCCATACAATTAAATCCTCACCCTCACTAGTGCAGTTACTATCTGTCAACATAGAAAGATGTTACAGAATCATTGACTATATTCTCCATGCTGTACTGCTATCCCTGTGACCAACTTATATTATCATTGAGAATTTTTGTGCCCCTTTATCCTCCTTACCCTGCCCACCCACCTACTCCAACCCTTCCCCCCATGGTAAATACCCATCATTTCTCAGCATTTATGAGTTTACTGCTGTTTTGTTCATTCTGTTTTGTTTCGCTTTTATATTTCACAAATACGTGAAATCATTTGTCATTTGACTTGCCCTCCCTGACTTTCCCTCACTGAGCTTCATCTCTAGATCCATCTGTGCTATTGTAAATGGAAGGATTTCTTTTCTTTTTTTGGCTAAATAATATTCCATTGTGTATATGTATCACTTCATCTTTGTCCATTCATCTGGTAATGGACACTTAGGTTGCTTCCATATCTTGGCTATTTTAAATAATGTGGCAATAAACGTAGTGGTGCATGTATCTTTTCAAATCAGAGATTTTGTTTCTTTGGGTAAATTCCTAGAAGTAGAATTACTGGGTCAGATTATTTCTATTTTTAGTTTTCTGAGGAACCTCCATACTGCTTTACACAGTGGCTGCACCAATTTACATTCCCACCAACACTGTAGGAAGATTTCTTCTGTGATCTTTTTGAGTTTGTTTTTGTTTTTAAATAGCGTGTGAGGTTTATATGAATGTTCAATATTTTGCCTGTGGATGTCCAGTTGTTCCAGCCCTGTTTATTAATAAGCTTGTCTGTCCTCTGATGAGTTATTTTTGCCTCTTTGTCAAAAACATAAACAACAAATATGTTTAGATTATTTGAATTGTCTTAAAATAACAATTATACGTTTAAACTTTTAAGTTATAATTCTCAGATGTAACCACTAGGTGGCAATATTGGTTTTATAAACTTTTGTTACGAGCAACAGGTCCATGAAATTTTCAGTATGTTCTCAGTGAAAATTTATTTTATACTCAAAGCCTCTTATTACAGTTATAAAAAAATAAATTTATAAAAAGAGCTCTAAATATTTAACTAGGAAGAAGAACAACATTAATGTATTTGAGAATGTTAGAAATCCCATTCAATTTTTGTGGTGAACTTTTAAAGTGAGATGGAAATGAGACAAATATTAAACATTAAGGTAGGGCATGAGAGAGTCTGAAAGTCAACTTTGAAGAACTGAATTATTTTAAATCCACTTAAGAAAGAGAATAACTTCATGAATCTTTTTCTAGAATGAACTGTAAAATGTTCCTAATTATTACAAATCCTTATTTATATATTCTGGTCCTGACTTCCAGATAATATCTTTTTCAATTAGAGAGGGATTTATAGGTTTTGAATACAAAGAGATAAAGGACAAAGTTCTGTCAAGTAAATAAAGTACAAAAGAAATCACTATGGAGAAATATGTGTTTTGAAGCAGCTCCATTAAATGTCTACAATTTTTTAATAAAATATTTCAATTCATTTCATTAATGTCAAATGTTGTTAGCTACAATTATGTCAGTAAAATTAAGATATGTATTAGAATGTTATTCCAGTTTGTCATTCTTCAGAAAGAAGTTTATGACTGGTAATTACCTAAAGACTTTGAGTAGAACAGAGAGAAAAACCTGGTTAATTTAAAATGAAAAAATCTGTTTAAGAGCTTGTCACATTGTCCTATATGTCTACTAATTGTTGACTGCCATTTTTACTTTTTGTAATGAAGAATACTGTTTATTTAAATGTGGGAACTTAAAAATGGAAATAGTGCTCTGACACATTTTCACATATTACAGAGAAAAGTGAGATACCCTATACACACACACACACACACACACACACACATATATATTTATACAACTATTATAATTACCTTTATAGTTTTATATAATAATTATAACAACTATGTTATTGTTATCATATAATTACAAATATATAACTGTTGAGATATAATTGACATTATAGTTTTTAAAGTTTAGAGTTTAGTCCAACTTGAAGAATAAATATTTGTTCCAGTGCTAAAGCTATCTTTAATTTTTCTCTTCATTGTTTAACTTTTAGAGATATCAAGGTATTGTCAGAAAATATAAGCACTTTTATGCTCAGCTTCTTGATTCTACCATTTTATCATGAAGTCTTTAGAAGATCAAAACATAGACATGTGGTATAATGGAAAACCTGGGATTAAGATTTAGGTTCAAGACAAAGGTCTGTCCGTTTAATTTGCTATGTAATGAACTAGTTTGCTTGTTTACTTTGACATTCCTGTATGTTTCAGGCACTCTAAATTTAATTTAAATGGTTAATTTAAAATGAAAAATCCATGTTTAATATCTCATCACATTATCCTTTGTACATGCTAATTGTTAACACTTTATATGCATACCTCACTTAATCATAATAATAATCATACTCTTCAGGTAGTATTACTCACATTTTGTAGAACAGGAAACTATGGCTCAGCAGATTTAAGTCACCTGCCTGGTATAACAAAGTTTGTAAATACCAGGTGAAAGTATCGAACCTAATTCTTATTCTCAGGCCTACTTATCCTCAGATTCATCCTTTAATTGCTCTGAGCTAGCACCATATTTCCTACCTGTAAAATAGGCATGTCAGAGAATATGAATTTTGACCTTTGGTTCTAAACTTCCCCTGCTGTATTACAAGGAGAGAGTTTCAGCTCTAGTTGAGCCAGCTCTAGTTCACATCCATACTTTACCAAAGCAATACTCACTAGATGAACATGTAAATCCTTCAGAAATTTCCAGATGAATACCTTAAGCATTCATATTGGTGTGAAAATAGCAACACCCTCTTATAATCTGTGGTAGTGTCTAATATTCCTATGGATAAAGGTAAAGCTATTTTCCTTCTGGAATGAGAACTACTCTAAGGATGTGTGAATTAGAAGAAAATAAGACAAGCTGAATTAGTAGAATGAAATGAAAAGGAACATTTTATTAATAACAGTGCAGAGAAAGAAGAATAAGGTATTCTTAGTAATAAATAATGTGGATCCAGGTAGAAACTGTCATATTCAGTAAATAAACAAAGAAATAGTTGATCAGAACTATAACCAAGAACCCAGATTCCATGAGATATCTGTTAAAATCCAAAAATAAATATCCTGTTACTTGATCCAGTTCCATGATAAAAACAAACATTTACTAACAGTTACACGTTACATTTATTTGTTACACTTCTTTATACTTTGAAGAAAACCCTTTACATATCATATGCTTTTTCATTTTTATTTTACCAAGCAATTAAAAAACTGCTCCTCTCATCACTAAGATTAAGGTCTCATTTAATAGGATAGAGCCCAGGTCCTCTCCACCAAAATAGTGTAGAAGGCACCAAAAAAACCTAGCAGTCATATGTGATTTATTTACTTTTTAAAGATACGTAAATCTACTGTGAACCAGATCAGTAATGATACAGGATCGTACTGTAAGCTTTCCAACCACTAGATGGAGAACTTGCTTTGCAAAATAGTGTGGAAAGGTGGGGCAGTCAGGCCACTCTAACTTTGTTGTCTGGGCAAAATTTGCTAATTTGGGTCAAATATAAGACTTCTGTTTTAGCGGTCAGCGTAGTTCAATTTCAAGCTAGGGCATAATCTTCCCAATAACTAAAGTTGAAATTAATATTCAGAAACAAACCATTCTCTATTTAGAACTAAAATCCATTAAGTTGTCTGCATTACAGGAAGAAGCTGACCAGTGGAGAAAAAAACCAATTTGTTTTATTGGAATAGCTGAACTGATGAAAAATATTAGTACAGCATGCAGCAATCAAAGGATCGGGTGAAACCTCAGTGAGGTCACTTCGGGTTCCTTTTAACTCCTAAGAAGAGCATAATTTAACCTATTTCAAATGGCACCTGGGTTAACGCTCTTGTGGATTTTTTTTTTTTTTTTTTTACCTAGCAAACTGGAAAGGATGGTTTTAAATTTTTTGATTTCCAGCTTTTAAACATTCACCTGGACCCTGCAATTAGTGATCTATATAAATGTTAGCATGCCTATTTTACATATGCTTGCTCACCTGTCAACTAGTCAAAAAAAAGTAGCATTATAATGACAGATGTGTTAGAAATTATATGAAATTCTGTCAACAAATTCCAGTAACTTGATATATCAAAATAGAGATATTTCTTTCAGGCTCTGATTCTCGCCCTCCTAGTCAAGTGTTTATCTTGAGAGTCCATATTGGCAACTCATTTATGCAAGAATAAAATGGAAAGTAAAGAATCTCTATGAATAGATGGGCAGAGTGAGTATTGATGCCAGGGGAGATGCTACATGTTTTGGGCAGTTTTTCCAGTGTTATTGTCCAAGCATGGAAAAGTAACTCTTGCCAAGATAATTCAACGTTCTGAAAGCATAACACCATATGTATATGCCAGAGTCAAAGCAGCTTCAGAGCCTCCAGTGTATCACATAGTTTGGTGTTGATTGTGATGATTATACATTTAGGAAATGGCACCATCAGTGTCTGAGCAAAAAACAATTGGAATATCGAAAAATATACTTGGAAAAAATGAGGCTTTAACAAATTAAAATTACTTAAAAATAACATTTTGTTATTTTCGTTAATACAGAATTTATATTAGTATCTCTCAGAAAAATAACTATGCTGCAGCACGTGCCAGGTGTGATAAAGGAAACAAAACACTGAGTGGGTTAGGGCAACTACTTCCCAAATGCCCAGGTCCAGTAAGAGGAGCGAATTTAATATTTTCTTCTATTGTTGACATGAAGTAATATTTTTAGGATTAGAAAATGATCAGAATCATGGAACCAAGTATTTTTCTTGTATTCTTTTCCTTAATATCTTAAATAGAACCTTAAGGATTGTGATTTACTGTATCTGAGGAGTTTTTGAGGGTCTTTAATCTTGGAACCCCTACATGATCTTTTATTTCTTCAGATCAGGGACTGGACCTGGCCTACCACTTAGTCCCTGTGCCTAATTCAGGGCATATACCACAGTAGGAACTTCGTAAGAGTTGAATGGATGGGTAATTTTGCACTGTAATAGCAAGTGACATTGCATTAATTGTGGGAATACTTAACTCTCCTTATTCTTCACTTTCACACTGCTGTATCCCCAGTGTGTTTTATGTGGCCTACAATATAGAAAAAGTTAATGATTATTTGTTTTAATGAATAAGTAAACGTTTACAATGTCGTAAAATGCCAATGCTCTTGTCTGAGAACAGAGACTTAAACCTTGTAAAATCCATAATCAAGCTTTATTTATTCAAGGTGTCTACTCATAGGGATGGTTTTTAGCACCTGGAGCCCTATCTCTTCTAACAGATATATCCTCTCCCAGATTCCACATGTGAGCATAATGTTTCTCAACAGCAGGAACAGGACAGATCTTAGAAAATGTAAAATTAAATTTCAATCTTATTTTTTATTCATCTTCACTTTCATGTTACAATGTGCTAAAATAGAACAGTGTATCTTACTACATTTGCTTGCAGCAGAAAAGGATGAGACATGTTATATTTTTTCACTTGTACAATATTGTCTATAATTTGGTCAAATGATTGATGTCTTAAATATAGAGAAACTGGGATTCAAATATGGATTATTTGTGACTGTGCGAGCCAAACACTCATGACTCTAAGTGTCTTTATTTGGTGCATTATGAAATTGTATATTTTATTAGTCAAAATTAAACTCAGGAGTTAAGAGCTGAGGTCCATAATCAAGAAATGAATCCTTGTCCCATTTGAGTGGTATAACCTGGGAATGTGCATGGAAGTTTGTGGCTTTGTTTATCTGTGTAGTGCTATCTAAATGCAGTTTTGTTTCCTTTGAAAGGAGTTAAGGAGCTCCAAATTCCCACTTTGGAAACATATACCAAGTTCTTCAGACTGGATGTGAAAGATTTTGAAATATAGGGAATTTGAAAATAAAGGATGTTCCATTTGCATGTAACATGGGTTCTCAGGGAAGCAGTGGTTAATGAGGGAGAGATTCTCTCTGAAAGGAATATGACACTAGAGGTGACTTGTAAATACTATAGTCTAGATTTCCAAGGCAAAGAAGCTGATTGCAAATCATGAATCATGATGTTTAAAAGTGAATAAGAAAATATCAAGGAGAACTAGGACACCACCTCCTTGTTTTTTAGTGAATCTATTGAAGTCTTTGTTGAATCATCACTCTAGTGTTGCAAGGAAGTAGGAATCTGATCCAGATTTGCTCAGTCCCACTGGTTCTTTCCATAAAATTCTTTTTTCATTTTTTTCATTTTCTCAGGCTTTATATTCCCCAATGTCTTGCCTCACCTATTATTGTCTAGTATGACTGGCCTACTTATAATTCCCTAAGAACATATAGATGTCACCTATTAGTGTAAAGTTGCTCAAACTATACCTTTAGTCCAGAGTTCCTTTGCCCAAACCATTAAAGACCAACCCAAGCTTCAAAGCTCTTTGCTCGTACCACCTTTTCTGGGTTTTCCCTAACTCACCCTGGTTGAGATATAATACCCTAACTATACATATACACAATGGTTCTCAGCTTTGCCCATACATTTGATTCATGTAAGGAGCTCTGACACGATGCCCAGGTATTCTGTACTTATTGAGCTGGGTTGATGTATGATCACTAGGATACTTAGAAACTTTCAAAAACTAGTTGAAAACTACCACCTCATGGTTTTATATTATTATATTGAAGCACTCTGTGTGTCCGGACTTTCCACGTGGTCAGTGATTATGCTGTGTTTTTTTTTTTCCTCAGAGTCCAGCACAGAATTATTGCTAGACAAGCTTTTACCTGCCCAAAAACAGTGGATCACATAAACCAAATTAACTGAGGAGAGCCTAGAAAGAATCCAAGGAAATCACAAAGGACTTTTTGTAAGAGGTTGAATGTGACTAAAAAGAGGAAAATAGTAGGTGAGGGCTATTTCATTGAGATAGACTGTTCTGTGGATTGAAACATGATTTCTATATTTCTATGCAGAAAACAAGTGAGACAGAAAGCAGTGGGAATTGAAAGCCTCCTGGAAAAGCATAGTTATTTTAGTAGAAAGGAGGAAGAAGAAAATCTGGATTCAGGAACATTTATCATGAAGGAAGCTGAAACACAGCCCAGTTATAGATTCTTAAATTCAAAAACCAGGTTATGACTCAGTAATGCAAAGCCGTGCCGCTCAGAGGAGGGGATTTTGCCGCCTTTAGCTTTTCCCAGTACAAGCAGATCCAACACAGTATAAGAATTGCAATGAGACCTGTGAAACTTAACTGCAAACAAGTGTGAGCTGAAAACTTAGAGAATGAAATCCCTAAAAAGCAATATATGTATGATCTCTTTCTTTTACTTTGTAAAGGACTTTATTCTTCATTAGCTCATTATACTTTGCTGTTTGCTCTGTAATCTGATTCTGCTTTTCTTTTCCCCTGCTGCTTGCTTTCTTTTTAAAAGAGTCCTCTGGGATACTTAATTTGCAGAACACTGGAGAAAAGATTTAACTCAAAATTGGAGGAAGTAAACTGAAATTTAAGCAATGACCTTCCCTTCCCTCAGACATACACACATATAACAGATTTATATGCCTTATTGTAAACATTCTGCTACGTCTTTCCTCCACCTGCTACAAGGAGTTAGAGAATCTGCTTTTAACAAGAAAGATAAATTCACCAAATGTCACTGAGCCTCAGGGGGATCGAGATGGTAAAACAAGTGGTTTAATGTTCTGATTTCCTTTTTCTAATGCATGTACTGTGTTATATTTTTCAACCCAAATTTCTGAAACCACACAGCTGAGTCTGGTCTCTGCGTGGGCTAGGGAACATTTGCACCAATGAATCAAGCAGATAAATAATCATCCTCTCATCTGTAGGTATGTGAATGGTTTGGAAGGAATGATGTCAACAGATGAGGATGCAATTGGATTATATCGGGTATGGACAATTTATGCACAGTATAACAATGATCTTTGTATAGAACATTGAGGATTTCTAAGCTGGTTTCTTTTAAGCCCTAATTATCTTTCTTGGTGGTATTCCTGCCGAACTGCAGCAGGACAGGACAGATACTAACAAGCAGCGGAGCACTGTAGCTAGTTGGCCTGCACACATCCTACAGCTCACTGCCGTAGATGGACATGAAATTTCCTTGAAAGTGAGCCAGATGTATAACAGTCATGAATGATGTTATACATTCTGATATGTCTGATGAGAGGAAGGAAGCAAGAAAGTCCAACGGAAAGAATTAAAGCCAGAAATCCAGAAAGTGAGCTAGAGAAATTGGAAGGAAGGAGGGAAGGAGAGAAGCAGGGAAGGAGGAAGTGGGGGAGGCGGGGAGAGGGGAAGGGGGAAAGGAAAGGAAGGAAGGAAAGACAGACAGACACATCAGAGACAGGATGGAAGTAACACAGAGGATTCAAATTTATTTAGGGCAAGGGGTGGAGGTGAAATTTAAATGAATCTTCGAAAGATTGTGCAGCATTCTGACAGGAGCACATCAGTGATGCTCAATGGCACAAAGATGATTAAGCTCAGGAACCATCAAAAGTTCAGTTGTAAATAGTGTGTAACCATGCCTTTTTGTTATCTGATCAATGTCCAGCTTGGCCAGCGTCGATGCTTCCTACAGGAATTGGAATATGCTTTAAAAAACTTAAGTCTGAAGTGTTCTCTTCTTGGTTATTGTGTCTAAAATAACTAATCTAGGATGACACCATCCCTTTCCATTTTATTCTCTATGCAGTAAGAGGCTTTAAAACTGTATTTGGAGAAAATATTTATGAGAGTTGATGAATAGATTAGAGGAGAAGTAGACACAGGGATGTCAGTTGGGATACTGTACTGTATAATAAGCCATGAAAAGGCTAATAAGGAGAGAATACTTTTTTCTTTACCATTTAAACTTTTTAAAACAGTAATGTTCTCAACAAAGTAATTATAGTATACTGCATAAGTGAATTTCTTTTGATACTGTAGTAAATGAAGTGTATTTTGAAATATATTTAGTATGTTACAGCATGTTGAATTACACTCAGTTGGGATGGATATATGTGTGTGTGTGTTTATGATTTGTGAATATGCAAAGTGTTTTAAGGGCTGGATATGGAGAATATCAGGCAGGCTGCCTTAACATTAATTTAAAATCAAACACCCCTGCTAGTGCTTTAGCACTTAAATATTTGTCCCTCCATAAATTAAAATATTTCACCATATCCTGACTGCTACTGACTCTTACCTAAATGATGTTGCCATTTGTTCAACTACCTTCAATGCCTCCTCACATATATCCCAACAGATACATATCCTGTAACTTAAAATTCCAGGTTCTTCTTGACTTTATATTAACCTGTATGACCATCATCTTTCTCCTGCAGTTTTCCAGTGCCTAACATCCAGTAAAGGCAGGGTAAAATCTTCAGTGTTCTCAGAACATAACTTTTGCTTTCTTATTTATTCTGTACCAGGTGTTCTTCCCCTACACTTGTCTTGGTCTTTGGGAATTCTATCTATTTGTCCATCCACAAATAAAGTGACTCTTTTAGTGGCATAACTTCATGATCATCCCACACCAGCCTTCACAATTCTGTGCTCTTTATTAGAAAATCCACAAAAGTTTGAAAAGAAAAAAAATTGTTAACTGACAGTTTTTAAGAGGAAAAGAATGAAGTTTGGCTGTACCCCAAAGCCCTAGACTTCTATTATTTGTGATTATGTTCTAGGTGTTTCTTTTATGGATGATGGTAAGCCTAGAACTATGTAGTGTTTGTGTGTTTATTTGGTTGCATACTTTAAATAAGTATTTTCCAGTGTTTTTGGAACTAAACTCCTAGTAAACAGCATCCTTAGCTGAAGATAAGTATCTACCCTGACATCTTTAAAATATATTCAGTTATTGTTACCATTTTTCTTACTATCCAGAGTCAGTTAGTCATGTACCTGGCCTGAGCCACCGGAATTTACACACCTTGCAAAAATCCAAGGGTTCTTCCTGGCTGTTAGATCCGTTCCCTTCCTGCCTGGCCTGGAGACTCTGGCTGCTCAGGATGCTGACGGAGCTGAAGGCAGAGCGAAGGCGCCATGACCAAAGTTCAAAAAGGTTCTTTTCCAAGTAGTTCTCTGAGGACAGATTTTCTGATAATGGTGAATAAAATGCAAAGTTATTAGGAAACACTGTAAAAGTGAGAGATTCCTGGCCACTTACTAGTCAGTCTGATTTGATAAATGAGGAATTGATCTGTGCATAACAACTGAAAAAAGTTTTCCACTCAATCAGTGACATTTTCCTTTTCTCTGTGAATGAGGTGCTTCCAATAATCAAGTAAATATACAAAATTCCTCAACACTGTGTTTTTCCTAGTAAGAGTTATAATTCTCATTCTTTCATAAACAAATATTGTCTCAGAAGGTACTTTGAATTCATTGTTCTGTTCATCACCAGAGGTATTTATAAATATAAACTATTTGCATGGTTTTTGATTTTCCAGCCCTTTCATTAGAGTTGTGTGTGTATTTCTATAATCTCTGGCTGCTGCTAAATTAATGACTATCTAGGGGCAGGAATTTTGTCTCAGTTATATTTTTTTGGCTCTCAACATCTTTCATGATGCCTGGTACATGGAAATCCTTTGTTGTATGTTTGTTGAATTGAATTGAATGTATTAAATCTCAAGTTAAAAGGGAGCTTAAAATGTTTACAATAAAGGAATGCATTGATATCCACTGAAATATCTTTCCACTATTTTGGGTCAGTTTTTTTTACATCTCTCTTAGTGAGTGTATCCTGAGGTAGTATAATACTATCTAGATGGCAGAATATAATTTTAATTTTCATCTTCATATTATAATTAAAAACCTGCCTGCATGAATGTCTTCCTTTGGTGCTGAATTGTATATTTACTCTTCTTAAGGATACCACCCCCTAATAATTCACCAAATTCTTTAATCTAGTTTATTAAAATTAATTTAGTCTATGTGTGCATTTTTATAAAGCAGTGACCCCTACCACAAATTTCCTAGTTGACTAGAGATGCTAGAGGCGACATGTACATTAAGTTAAAGTGTTTCTTAGAAGACAAAATTTATATTTTGAATCAGTTCCCAGCTGTTTTACAGTAAGGGAAAGCATATGATAGTGAACCAATTATGAAATCATGTGTCACTCTACTGGTGATGAAAAACGGGCTAGACACAAAATGTCATCAGCTATACCAAGTACAGACATTCCATCAACCTTAGGAACTAAGTATTTCTAGGCAGCCAGACTTGCTTAATGGCTGTCAGGTGTGCGCTGAAAATTTGGTACTCCCTGAGGGGGCTGGTAATAATCTATCAAGATTTAAACTGGTGTACCTTTCAACGTGCATAGATCATTTGGCAACATCCTCAGCCTGGTGTACTGTCAGTTGGGTATCCACTGGATTAGCAAAACTGAACAGCAAGGCTTTACTTCTGGCCCACAGGCCAGAGAGGACCCTGTAGCATCTTTCACACTCACCACAAGTCTTCGTAGTGGAACTGAAAGAATAAACAAATGGTTACAGGAGGACCAAAATAATCATACACTTGTAGGAAAAAAATTAATACAATACCAAACAGTTCCCTGCCCCCGCATGAAGGAGAAAAAGGAGAAAATAGTATCTTTGGAAATATCTGTCTGTGTTGTCTAAACTTTAAGCTACATTTTAATGTTCATATACCTCTCTGGAGACCAGAATGCCTCTGTTTATCCATTTATAATTGGGAGAAGGAAGAATGGAAGATTTAAGATCAGCCTGAATAGTGGCCATGGGAACAGAATCTGAGATTCTGTAAAACATATAGCTGTGTTTATTTTATAAAGGTAGAAGAAGAAAGAGGCAATGTTTACAAAAAGGCTTATTGTCATGTGCATGTGTAAAATAAATATTTGTTGGAAGGTGTAAGACAAAATCTGAATCCTACAACTTTCCCAGAACTCTTTGGAGGCTTATTATGGACTAACACATTTTAACAAGTAGCAGAGCTATATTAATTAGAAATATTTCAATTATAAGTTACAGAAACCAACTGAAACTAGTTTCAGTAGGGAGATGGAATTTGTTGGCTACCAGAGCTGAAATGTTCCAGGATGATTTTCAGCCATCATTAAATTTAGAAAATCGTTTATTTAATCAATTGATTAATCAATTTATCTGGGTTTCTCTAATAGCTTTTAACTCTGTGCTGGCTTTGTTCTCAAGAAGATCCTTTCCAAAAGAGGATAAAGATGAACAGGAAGGCTGCAAGCTTTTACTCAACCAGTTTCAAATGCATCATAAATACTCTTTCCAAATTACTCCAATGAAAGTACTTTAATTTATGCATACTTCTTTTTTTTTTAACCAGGCTTGGATAGGCATCCACTCCAAAAATTTAGGAATGAGAATGAACTCACTTGAAACTCAGTAGGAAAATATTGTTAATTGAAAGTAAAGGTACTTTTTCTACTATGCTGACATTAATATTCAATGTCAAAATCGCTGAGAGTCCACTGCGAAGACCCGCAGAATTCTTCATGATCATGTGTCTGCTCACCTGTCCATCCCATCTCTTCTGATGATCCTCATTTATCTCCCATTTCATCCATAATGAGCTTCCTGCTATTCCCCAAACAAGTCTATTTTATATGCAGATATTCACAAACACATTTCTATTTGTTAGAAACAATATTTCTCCATTCCCTTAAATTCCTAAACTTCCTTATGTCACTGTTTGAACACCATTTCCTCGCAGAAGCCTCCCCGACTGTGCACAGGTGAGCTGCTCCTCTGTTGCCTGATTACCAGCCTGTCTTCCCTTCATAGGTATTAAGGTCAAACCTAGTTTCTTGTTCATTGCTGTATGCCCAGAACTCAGTACAATGCTTGGACTCAAAAAAAAAAAACTGAATAAATAATCTTGGAAAAATTACTCAATATTGCAAAGTGTTTTTATCTACAATATCATTGTAACAACACAATCCTAACGAAGTTGTTTTGTGTTATTAAAAAGAGACAATATTTATTAAGTATGCAATACAGTGCATCTTATAGATAAAAGGTATATATAACTACTTCCTTTTGAAATAACTCTGTCAATTCATATCATGAAACGAAAACCCATGTAATATTATAAAGGTATAATCGTTCTTCTAGAGCAGGGTTATGCAAACCATAGGCAGAGATGCAGGCCAAATTGATCATATTGGCTATTTTTGTTGTTACCTTTTTTAAACAGTTATATATTCATCTATGTAATAACCTTCATGTTGTCTTTTATCTCCCAAAGCCTAATTAAAAAAAAATTTTTATATGGTCCTTTAAGGGAAAGTTTGCTGACTCTGTCCTAGAGTATTCCAATTTGTTTGTAGTTGAGAATTAGAATTTAGCAACCCTTTAGAGAGATGGACATGGTAACTACTGAAGTCCCTTTATCTTTCAGTTTATGATTTTAAAGTTCATCTTAACTTACATTGAAAGTCTTATTAACCAAATTATTAAAACAATAAAGAATTAGTAGTTGTCTTGTGAAGCAGTGGTCCTCAACATATCCACATCATGAATCTTTTTGAAAACTTGGAATTTCTCTTCAGATAAATGCACTTACGCATACACACTGAAATAATAGATTTCCATCAGAATCTATCCTCCCTGCTTCTTTACCTGTGAACTATGTGAAAATTCAGGACCATGAATATAGAATTTTTACTCTGTTCCTGTTGCCAGAAGTTTAGTTGTTATCAAGAGTGATAATGAATGCAAAATCCATAGAGACAGAATTTTTCTGTCTATTTTTCTTTTAGAGAGAGGAAGTAGGCTGGCCTCAATAAAGAACTGGCTGACAGACATTACTGACTCTGAAATGTATTTTACTTGTTCTTTTTCCTTCAATGGCAAGATATTTTAAAAAGCACATTATAAATATGAGGTAGATAGGAAGTTATATGATGATTCTCCAATTGGATTGCCATCTCTCATCTTTCATTTGGATATTGGGGAAGCAAAATATTAATGTCAAAATAAAGCTTTTGATAAAGCCTTCAGGATTTTACTTAATGCACTCCAACCTCAAAGGTTTGGCTCCATTTGCTGCAGCTGAAAATAGCTAACAAATGACTTTCTAGCACTGCCTAAGTTTTATTGTATTTCTGTTCTGTTTGTCGGCATGCATGATATAGAGAGATGACATCATATCTATTAAATCTTTCTCTCATGAAGAAACTTATTTTAAGTTTTTCTTAGTCAGAGATACTTTTGTCTTATCTTGTCCACAATCTGGATATCGTAGGATAAAAATACAAATTAAAAATTCCTTCAAAAGTGAAAGTAATAAAAAGGCAAAATATCTGGAATAGATGTTAGAAGTCTTACACATGTTAAAAGTTAAAGCACAGGGATGTATCTAGGTATGCCTGTTCAAACCCCAGTAGATAAACATGTATGTTTCCCAATATTAGAATGTGTTTAAATCTGCTTGAGGGAATGATGGGGATTCCAGAGGGATGCTGCAAAACAAAATTTACACTTAAGTTTATCTGTCCTATGGGAGAACTTCGGAAGATGGGTTCTAGATGAAATAAGTTTTCTAGAAGCGAGAAGAGATTTTCATTTTGCACTACCTCAGATAAGTAGAAATTAGGGGAAACTGAGAATTTCTTTGAGGCATGAGAGCGCTAATGAACCCTGCACCTGGCTCCAGGTCAGAACAGAAGGATTCAGGAGAGCACAAGACTGTGACTCTGTGGGCTGGTCACTCATTCCCTGCTGTAACCCCATTTTAAATTTGCGATGAAGCCTCTGCAAATCAACACACAGTCCATTGAGTGAACTTTTGGTGAAATATCATGGAAAGTCTGTGGGCGGTGTAAAGATAAAGAAAAAAATCTTTGTCCCCAAGGTGCTAATGATGCTGAGGAGGAGAGAGAGGCTGTACATGAACAATTTTAATAGAAGGCATGAGAGCATTTCTGAAATTAAAAACAGAAATTCGTCTTGAATCAAAGTAGCAAATGTGTCCCAGAATGAAAGAAAGAACTCGTCCAGAAGAATTTTTATTGTACTCTAACCATTTACTCCTCAGTGACTCCTTAAGAACTACATGGTTTGGTCATTACATGTATGAGGGCTTATTTTTACTAGAGAAGATACCCAGTTATCGTAAAGGCAGTCTTTCAGCATATTAATTCTCCAGTATATAAAGCCAATTTAGATTTCCTGACCTAAAACAAAACTCTTTGTTACCCCTTAGGTTTTCAGTCAGAGACTAGCTGAATATTACTTACGGTTAACTGTTTCTGTTCTCTCAGTTTACAACACACCCAATGCAAAAAAGCTTAAATGTCTGATGATTGGCCTAATGGAAACACACTGTCACCTAGTAACCTGAAATGATGAGAGAAAAGGCAACAATAGGAAATATAGACAGACTATATTACCAACAACCCCAACAAAATAATAGATTTTCATAAAAGTAACCTTCCATTTTTAAGAATAGATTAAATAATTTTCATTACCTTAAGTATGAGGAGGGAAAATACCTGATACATTTTTGAAAGATATGTATCAAAACTAATCAAAAATATTTTTTGGAGTGGGAAAAGGAAAGTTTCAGTTATCTGGAAAAATAATTTATCCAGAATCCTTTATAACCTGTGTGTCTATAAGGGCAATGTCAATAAAGTAAAAGCAAACACATATCAGAAAGCAGAATTAAAAAGAATGATCACATCTTCATGTGTTATTTTATTTTCAAGGTAAACAACTGTTTTCAAAATTCTTTTAGATTCTCATGCTGAGAAGTAAAGTGGCCTCTTTGAGGATCAAAGAACATGTGTGAGGAGACACATTCCAAATTCTGGGTCTCTTTAGTTTTCTCTTCACAAAAAGAGTTTTATGATTTTTGATGTTAACAAAGTTTATATCTTTAGCTGTACCTGGGAAGTTGACTTTAGGTTGGACTAAGCTTAATTTCTTTCCATTATCATTTTAACAGTCGTCATTTTTATTATTCATAACTGTGATTAGTAAGTGTATTTATTTTTAATGTTCAGGAATTAATGTCTATTAAATAAACAAATGTATATGCAAAAAAACACCACTCACTTTTTATCCTTCAGAATGGCTATAGTCTTTAGATGACACTGAAATTTAGTGAAGATATTAACAAATAAAATTGACTATTATTTTAAAAAGCACTTTACAGTCACTTGTATCTCCTTAAGGAGAGCCTTTTCCATTGATTTATGTTTATATCCTGTGATGAATGTGTGTGTATAGTAGGACACCTGATAAGCTCTAGGTAGACATGAAACATGCTCCTTAAAATGTAATACTATTTGAATATATTCAGTGTGTGTATGTATTTTTGTGGGGGTATATTCAAATAATATCAATGGTAAATAATTTACATATTGTTTTTATATGAAAGCTAGTATATGTCTCAGAACTTGTTTACCCTCCTCAGTTGTGTATATCCATCCTTCTACTCCTCCATCTCCCTCTGCCTCTCAGATGATCATCTTTATGAGGAATCAATTTGGCAGTTTCTTATAAAGATGAACATGTACTTAGCATATAATGCAGCAACCTTATTCTTTGCTTCTACTATAGAGGGATGAAAACTTA
Source organism: Manis javanica (assembly GCF_040802235.1). Classification (NCBI taxonomy): domain Eukaryota; kingdom Metazoa; phylum Chordata; class Mammalia; order Pholidota; family Manidae; genus Manis; species Manis javanica. The sequence goes on along the minus strand of NC_133161.1, from coordinate 60,970,925 downwards.
TTTTTACAGGGGAAAATTTTCATAAATGGTCATTGCAGCTTTAGTTGTAATAGCCAAAACCTGGAAAGAGCCCGTATGTCCTTCACAGGCTGAATGGATAAACAAATTATGGGTTATTCCAAGGAACAAATTATTGATAAACATAATAACTTTGATGAATCCCAAGGGCATTGTGTTGAATGAAAAAAAGTGTCCAAAGGTTACATATTGTATGACTCCATTTATTTAATATTTTTGATAAGACAAAATTATCCTAATGGAGTAAGAAGAAAACAAATCCTACCATTTGCAACAACATGGCTGGAGCTAGAGGGTATTATGCTCAGTGAAATAAGCCACGCAGAGAAAGACAAGTACCAAATGATTTCACTCATCTGTGGAATATAAGAACAAAGAAAAACTGAAGGAACAAAACAGCAGCAGACTCACAGAACCCAAAAATGGACTAATAGTTACCAAAGGGAAAGGTACTCGGGAGGATGGGCGGGAAGGGAGGGATAAGGCGGGAAAAGGGGCATTATGATTGGCAGACATAATGTAGTGATGGGGCATGGGGAAGGCATTATAGCACCAAGAAGACAAGTAGTGATTTTATAGCATCTTACTATGCTGATGGACAATGACTGTAATGGGGTATATGGTGGGGACTTGATAATGGGGGGAGTCTAGTAATCATAATGTTGCTCATGTAATTGTACATTAATGATACCAAAATCGAAAAAAAATTATACTAATGGAGACAAAATCAGTGATTTGCCTGGGGCTAGGACGAAGAGAGGAGTCTGTGACTATAAAAGGGTAGCTGAAGGGAGTTTCTTTGGGGTGACACATCAGTCTTGTTTCCCGGTTTGTGGTGGTATTTATGTTAATCTAAACGTGATCACATTTGAATGAACTGTACAACTGTTGAAATCTAAATAAGGCTGTACTTTAGTATTGTAGCATTCAAATCCCTGGCTTTAATAATTGTACATTGGTCATCTTTTATCATTGGGAGAAGCTGGATGAATGATATACAGGAACTAGCTACCATTTTTTGCAGCTGCTTTGTGAATCTATAACTATTTCAAACTACATATTTTTAAATTAAATGCTTTCACACAGCACTCTCAGAGTGTCTCACTACCAAGCTTAATACCAGTCTCGGGCCTCTGCACCTGTACCATCTTCCCTCTCTCCTGTTACAACAGAGGAATACTCCCCTTTCCAACTATGGGGATTTGCAACCCGTCTCTTTACAACTTATCAGCAATCTTATCCTATCTAATATCATATTTAAATTTTGCTCTCAGCTGAATCATTCCAGTTTGGAAAATTTGCATGCTATCAATTTTCTCCCCAACTTCAAAGTTAAACTTGCCAACTATGTGTAAGTGTGTATATACTCATATAGCCTACTTCCTTGTTTACCTCTTTTACTTCAACCCACACCAATGCTCATAGGGGGGTTCAGTAATCATGGGAGGAGGGACATGCAAAGAGTGATCCATCAGTGGCATTCACACTACTAATCCAATGGGCTTCTTCATGCTGCTTATCATAGATCTCATTTAATACTTCTTGGTGTGATTATTTTATTAATACCTATCTTGTCACTAGATTGACACTAGAGATTATCTTTTTAAAATTATTTCTATACCTTTGAACATTGTAGATGTCTAAGTGTCTAAGCCTAAAAGTAGCATCTATATATAATCATTAAAAATATAATTCTCTAGCTCAGAAAGTCTTATTTAAGTGACATATATACAGTATTTATTTAAAACATCAATTTGGTAATGTCAAGTGCCTCTCAATATTGTAAGTTCACAACTGAACTCAATGTCTTTTCCTTAAACCTTATTCATGCCCAGGGGTCTCCATTTTAAGGACTAGCACCACTTAGGCATCCAGTTATACAAGCCTGATATGTAGGAGTTACTTCTACATTTATGACCTATAACATCCAAAACATCCTTATCTTGACAATTTTGTCTCCTAAATATTAATTTAATGCAACTTTTCTTTTTCTGAAGAGCTAATATGTTACCCCTCACTTCTCATTCAAATGGCAAATTCCTCTTAGTCTTTCCACTTCTGTATATTGGTATATGTATTAATACATATATGCATATCAATATCATATATCATACATTATAATGTTATACATTATATGATATATAATGATACATTATATATAATGCATAATAGCATGTTATGCACTAACATATATCTTATTATAACATATATAATAGATTGATTTATAAATGAATATGTTGATATATAGAAGTGGAAGATGAATTTAATTATTCAGAAATATGTTCATATATGAATGCCTGCTCAAATGAATACTGAGCTCACTTGGACTCTGTATATCCAACAATGCATGAGTGACCACTCTGTGTAAGGCACTGCCTGAGATATATCAGAAGTGTTCCTGATAATTTTTCTGCCCTCAAGGCCTCAGCCGTAACCTGTGCTGCGGATTGTCTGACCTTCCAGGGAATGTGTAGCCACTTCACTTGATACTTTCCTTTATCCCAATAATTCTGACATTGATTTTTATGGGCTGAATGTGTTCCCCCCAAACTCATATGTTGAAGTCCTAACCCCCAATACCTCAGAATATGACTGTTTTTGGAGAGAGGGTCTTTAAAAAGCTAATTAAGTGAAAACGAGGTCATGATGTTGGGCCCTAATCTGGTATGACTGATATCCTTACAGGAAGAAGAGATTAAGACGCAGGTACACACACAGGAAGGGCCATGTGCATACACAGGGAGAAAACAGACATGTACAAACTCCAGAGATAGCTCTTAGAACACCAGCCCTGCCAGCACCCTGATCTTGGACTTGTAGATTCCAGACTATGAGGAAATTGTATTTGTTTATTTAAGCAATCTAATCTGTAGTGCCCTGTTATGGCAGCCCTGGTAAAAAAGTACATTCTTCCTCTCTCTATAGACCCTTATTGTTGCTATCTCAGCATGCTTTACAATAAAGCTGCTTTGAGACTTTCAGTAATAACTGAAGAGTCAAAATTTAAATAATTATATATATAATGCTTCATTAAATCTGCACACCAACCTGAGGATATTAGCACCTTATCTTCTTTTTTTACAAATTATTTTTCTCTGCAGTCTCTCAACTAGTAAATGATGGAGCCTAGACTAGAACCCAGGGTGTTTGATTCTCAGGTTTATGAATGTTTAAATCATTGCCTGAGTATCCCACAAACTGTAGAATGAGCAATGCAGAATTAGCTGTAATTGGCTTTATCACAAAAAGTGGTTAACACAATAGGCTTCTTTGATTTGTTCTCATCACGGAGTTCAGATGTGCATGTGTGGGGCTGTGTGTGTGTGAGTCTGTAGCCTCTGGTGACTAGCTGAAACATTTACAATCGGAATCAAACACCCTCACAACAGTATTCTCCAAATGATGTTCATTAAGTGCAGCTTTTCTTCTCTCACAAACTAAAATAATCTTGTTTTGCAGAAATAAACAAGAACAGTGGCCTGAGGATATTCAGAAGAGATTCCACCACAGAAAGCACAATGTGGAAGTTGTTAGCCTTTTCTGCCTCTATGAGCTGTTATGATATCTTGCGTTTAAAATCACAGCCCTGCAAAATTAGTTTACCAGTAGCCTGGATACAGAACTCAGTATTCAGATACCCTCCCCCTAAACTGCTATTAGAACCTATGCATCAATGACTTGAAATCTGCAAATATTCTATTTGTCATTAATTCATTTTTATCTATTCAAAGGAGAGCTTATGTGTGGGATTTACTAAGGTAAAAATTATACATCTTAGGTTTTTTTTATAGGAGAGCATTGCTTCTTATCCATTCATAATAGGCATTCTTTCCAGAGGTATATTTTTCTTTTCTGTTCATCTTTGCATGCTAATCTGTTTCTGAAAAAGTATTTAGTATTTTCAGGATTTCCCTTTGTCTCAGAGAGAAAGATCATCATGAAGATCTGTAAAGTTAATCAGGATGTTATCATACAGATCGAATATCCAGTGCTTGCTTTTTTCATATTTAGAAATATTTAAAAGTGGTAGTCAACAACCTCATTTTATTATTCATCAATATTTGTTCTATAAGCTTTGTGGAACCTTAAATGTATATAGTTATGTTGTGAAGTAGAAGAATGAAGCAGTTCATAAAGTTATCAAGGGGCTTAGAATTAATTTGTAGAAATAACATGTACATGAAATAGTGATGAGCACAGGGGTGTGTTTAGGTATGTTGAATCAGGTACTAGAGCATGGTATTTTGAAAATGAAAGTTAAAAACTACAGCTTTAGAAGTTCAGAAAATGGTACAGTCAACATTTGTCTGGCTTTGCCATTCAATTGATTTACAGAAAAATCTCTTAATGTATCACTGTTGGCCTTTTTAATGATAAACATAGGTTATTTTGCAAGGTTTTTACAGCCTTTGTTTGCAATGCCATTAGCTATGTCTATTAGCTAGCCAAGAAAATCTGTAGTCTGTGGCTTTAGTATACGGAAGTCCTAAGCCATTATAATCAGTGATTATACCCATAGGCTCCTTGAGCAATGGTTTCAATTTGTTGCCCAAGGAAGTACTGCCCACTTAATGAAGAAAAACAAAAAGCTATACACAGAGATATTTATTTCATCCGTACTTCATTTTTCCTTATATAAGCCATTAGTACATATGGGTGTGTAAATAGAAGTATGGCAGGATAGATGGACTGATGGATGGATGGATGGATGGATGGATGGATGGATGGATGGATGGATAGATAAATATACTAATCATGGAAATATGTCATCATTTAGAGTAATTTGGAGTTTGATTATCACCTGGTCTCAGGCCAAGGAAGTCCATTCTCCCATCATGTATTTTATTTTTACTATCTGCATGATATAGATCTCTGATATATAATGATACATTATATATAATGCATAATAGCATGTTATGCACTAACATATATCTTATTATAACATATATAATAGATTGATTTATAAATACATATGTTGATATATAGGAGCTCTTACATCATATATTCTAGCAAGATAATACTATTTTATATAAGATTTATCATATATATATATGACTTATATGTATCATATATATATGAAATATCTTCACTATACAGAATAAGTAGACAGGAAGTTTTCTTTGTTGTGTGAAAAATTGGCCCCATATTGTTTCTGAAATTTATAATGTTGTTATTCATTAGTGTATTCACAAAACTGCAGGTGAAAGTTTATTGTACAGGTGCTACCAATTTGTAGTTGCTCCTTTAATCTTTACATATTATAAATCCAAGTGCCAAGTTTGCAGTTCTCTGAAGAATTGAATTATGAACCCACATTATTGAGTTTACAAGTTTATTTTTTAACTTAATTATCCACCAATAAATACAATGAATTTTTACATTAAGGAAAATGGATCACTACAGTCAGATATATAAATTTTAATTAGGAGCTAATTGTTGGAGTCAATTACATTTTTATGTCAAGTAATACATATATACATATACATCTATCACTGAATATCACACATTTGAATATAGGGAATATATGTCAAATGCTTTATGACTATTGTGGAAGTTGTCTTAAATTTTTGAGTGAATGTACTGCAGATAAATATTTATATTTTACTATTTTCTTTCAGTTGTCACCTAAACATAATTGAGATTACTGTTCACAGGAGGCTACATTATTAGATTTCTCATTACTATATATTTTTTTCAGTTCTCTTTAAAAATTATACTGGATTTCTAAAAGCAACTTGCGTTTCCCTTTTCTACACCAAGATTATACCCTCTGAATCTTGAAAGGATGGCTCTGGATGGCATGTGATTGATGGCTTTATTATGATTCTGGTTTACCATTGGGAACTATTGAAGAGCTCTTGATCTGAGAAGACCAAAGTGAACTCAGCCTAACTCGGATCGAGCCAGAACCAAACAACTCATTTATGCCCACAAAGTCTCATTTGTGCTTCCCAGAGTTTTCTCTCCTAAACAGATCAATATATATCTTGAGTGGCTTTTAGAAAAAGAATTAGAAAAATGTTATCCAGCAATTGATACTACTTGTGCCTCTCATATTGACTTGCAGGTTGTTTTTTTTTTTGATGAATTACAGGGACAATAAAAAAAGAAAAACTACTGTTTCTTAATGATGATATTCATGTCAAAATTCTAGTAAAACTATTACATAACTCATGTTTTATTCTTCTGGTTTAAAATGGCACAGTCTCAGAACTCAAGAGTTTAACACTGCAAAATATTCATTACACAGAATAAGAAGAAAATTTCTTGCTTTATACTTTTAATCAGATTCATGTAAGTTACTTCTTTACAATGAAGTAATGATATCTATTGGTGTATTTCAGGCATCTTTTAAACTGACCTATCCACTAAATGGAAATAAGCACTCAAGGGTGATACATATATATCATTGTGTATCTAATTCAACAAAGTTGGTATGGCCAGCTAAACTAAGAGTTCAAACAAGAAATCCACCAGGTGAGAGTTGTATCAGGGAAAAAAAGTCATTGAAAAGTTGAGTTCAAAAGCTTAATATTTATCCAAATGCTCTAAGAGAAAAACAAAAATTTTGCTTTGGGCATTTCAAGAGTTTAGAGTAAACACACACACACACACACACGCACACACACACACATGCATACAATTGGATTTCCATGTACACCTCAAAAAAATTATTTTAACAAGAAGTGGTTGGGCAGAAGAAAGTAGATGATAGGAATGAATACTAGAAAACTGGTTTTTGGCCCACTTCCACTTTTGCTAAATTTTTGACACTATACCCTCACCTGGAAATTCTCTTCCTGGAAATATCAATAGAGGTACACCAAAATTTCTCAAAAAATTTGTTGAATTTAAATACTCAAATATTTTTCTAATTAAGTTCCTCTCTATTAGAAAAAGTGTTCCTAGTATATAATTCTACTGTTCTTGAAGGAGATACCCAAATTCTATAAAGCCAACCAGTTTTCCAGATTAGAGAGTCTGGTGCCTTGGAAAGAAAATGATAGAGGATGTAAAAAGCACAGGCCTGGAAGACAGAAATGTCCTAATTCCAAATCTTTACTGCACATTAGAATCTGGTGAGTTTTTGGAACTCTCAAAGCCCAGGTCTTATCTCATAATAATTAAAGTAGAAGATGTGAGGACTGGGAATTATGTATCAGTATTTTTTTTAGTGTTTTCCAGGGAATACAACAAAATTTCCCATTACAAAAAATTTGGGAAGCACTGTTCTAGTTATAGTTCTACCTTTGTAATTTTGAATAACTGAGAAAAATCATTTAATGTCATTAGACCCAGTTTCATTATCTATAAAATGAGAATGTGTTTAATAGTCTTGGAAATACTAGCAACTAATACATTTTCCTTTCCAAAGGCAGCCTACTTTATATTAGTAGAACATGGGTTATAAAACTAGGAAGAACATATTCCTAATGTTTATTCTAGATTACAGATTGGAACTGAATTTCCATCTCTGAAATTCCACCAATCCCCAAATTATTTCCAACCCACTGCCATTTCCTATTCTTACTGTTTACATTCTTCTTCATAACTTGTCTCATTCCTGATGTTGTCTGCATGGTTATGCATATGATGAATCTATTGTCTAGTTACATGTAAGCTCTATGAGAATAAGGATTTCACATCTTTGTCCATTGTTTGGGCCCAACATCTAGAACAGTGCTTGATATATAAAAGACAATATTAAATACTCATTGGATGAACAAACCAAAATTAACATTTATATTTAATGCTACAAAATTAATAAAACCTCTAGGAATGCAAATTTTACTAAAGATTGCTATAAAAGAAAGAAGCAAAACATACTCTTAAAGCAAATATATTCTGAAATAATTGACAATTTGTGTGAAAATAAAATAAGCTTCAAGCTATTCTAGAAAATGTATCATTTTATTTTGGGTTAGTCCCTCCCAACTGTAGAGGCTTCATTTATATCTACCCTGGAAACACTAAGTTGGACACGTTGGCAAACACTGAGATAGAATGATGTTTCTCAAAGAACGATACAGGCAACTGGCACTCAGTACTGTTGCAAGTGAGGTAGGGTCACATATTTTCCATTTTCATTGCATTTATTTTAATATGCATGAGAAAAAGAATAATTTATATATCAAAACAATACCTTCATGGTTATAATTACTCAAAACAAAATGAAGATACGCTTATTTAAAATTTATTTAAATAGTAAACGTAGTATACTAATTCGGTAAAACCATGAAAGTAGTTTTCAATTGTCTAAATATTGGGGACCTGGACTAAAACAAATGGCAGAAGACAGGTGTAAACTCTAAGGACTTGAAGGGTAATGTAAGCTAATATAAATACTTCCTTAATAAAGTATACTTCCTCTAAGATTGATTTAGGTGGGACAATTTAAGCCTTGTGGCCACATGGACAAATAGTAGGTTAAGTCTTTCATGGGAGAGCTTTTAACATGTAAGATACAAAGGAGATTTCAGTTTTGCATGTCCTAGGATATAGATCTTTGGGCATTTGTAGATTCAGGGCTCATCATAGGAGGCTGTGGATAATATAGAACTGATCATGTTATGAGTACCTACAGGAAACATCAAAGACTTCTACTTTGCCTCACATCTGAAATGGGATATGAGGAGATCCTATATAGAAAGTGTCATGATTTTTTTTTCTCTGATGGAATAGAACTTCTTACATACAAGACTTCTGGGTCCTAAAAGAATCACTCTAATTTTATCAGCTTGAATGCCCAAGTTCACTAACACTATGACAACTACAAAGAGACTACATGAAATATAGAGAGAATACATACAGGGAAATCATTTTCATATCATTTTCCTCATCCAAATAAATGGAATTTCAAGTCATGAAGCTTATGGGATTCTTGTAAGTGGGAAGTTATGAAAAAGGGAATAAAGTAGTTGAAGTGTTTGACTTTATAAAAATATTTATATATGAATGTATTAAGTCTTTCAAAAATAAGGGGTTGATAATATTTAACATGAGTTCTACTTTTTCTAAAGTTGATTGGGTCAAATTATTTTCTCAATAAAATTCCTTAATATGCTTATATATACTTACTTTACTATCCTGAAATTTTTTTAAACAAATACTTTAATCGTTCAGTCTCTTGTCATGTGTACCAAATTGTACCAAATTGTACCAATATGTACCAAATTGTAACACTAATCTCTGCAGAAAGGGAAATAGGAAAGAGGTAGTCTAGACTTTTTCCTTCCCAATTAAAAACTATGGGCAAAACAACAGGAAAAGAAACATACAGTTATAAAAGTTGTTCATATGAATAGTTCCAAATTAACAAATAAAGCACTTGAGGTAGGACAAATAGAGATACTTCTACTTATTGTTCTGCAATTTTATGCTTTTAATTTCCTTTGTTGTCTAGTTTTCATGACTAGTGTCTGCAAGGAAAAGTTACATGGTAGTGGAGACAATAGCTTATTTCTGTCATTTCTCATTTTAGTCGAAGTGTCTCTCTTGTTTCTATACTAAGTAGAGCAAAACTGACTGTTGCACTGAGGTTTATTTATGGTATCTCTGTTAAGACCAGTCAATCAATTCTTATTTTATTGAGGGTTTTATAACATAAATGGATTTGGGATTTTGCCAAAGAAACTATCTAACTCAGTCCCTTCCTGTTTTTCACAGACCTCATCCACTCACTTGCCGATCTCTCCCTCTTTAAGCTGTTCGTCAAGCTGGCCCCCAAAATTTTCTAGTCGTATGTCTTCTTTGAGGTTCTCTTGATATCACACCCATCAAATCTGCCAATGTTTCTCTTTGTTCCTCTGACAAAAAAGGCCAATGCCACAAAGTGCTGTGATTATGGTGACATCTAGGTTTTCTTTTTTTGTTGTTGTTGAGAGGGCATCTCTCATATTTATTGATCAAATGGTTGTTAACAACAATAAAATTCTGTATAGGGGACTCAATGCACAATCATTAATCAACCCCAAGCCTAACTCTCAACAGTCTCCAATCTTCTGAAGCATAACGAACAAGTTCTTACATGGTGAACAAGTTCTTACATAGTGAATAAGTTCCTACATGGTGAACAGTGCAAGGGCAGTCATATCACAGAAAGTTTCAGTTTTGATCACGCATCATGAACTATAAACAATCAAGTCAGATATGATCAGAAGGAGATATCTAAGCTGGCCTGTGCATACAGCAAAACAACAAATTTGACTGGTTCTATATTGACATGTAGGTTTTCTGATCACTGTCCTAATGCATCTCTACATTTCTATAGAAGAACTTGAGACTGAATTATATATAGTTACCATTGCTGTCTTTCACTAATTCTTCCTAAAATTTTTTGACTTGTAATTTAAATGTTACCAAGCCCTCCACTGTAGCTTAACCACAAAAGTGCAGAGTTTAAAAAAGTTTGAAAACAATAGCAAATATATATATATATATATATATATATATATATATATATATATATATATAATACTCGGAAAGATAAGAAAGTTGTGCTGTACCTTGAAATAAAAGTGAGTTAGAGATAAACAGATACAGTCTGAAAGTGCTCTTCAGGAGAGGGGAGCAGTCTCTGCAAAAGCAGGAGTTTGGAGAGAATTGAGGAAAATACTCCATTCAGAGTAGAAGTCCAGTTTCATGGGAGAAAGCCCTTGGAAGAAAAATATAGGGATGAATAAAAGAGTTATATTTGACATTTATTTCTTTTGAAAGAAAATTGGTTTTGCTTTTGCATTCTGTTCTGGAAGTACTAAAATTCAAAATGATGGGCATCAAACCATGTCATTTTATCAGCAGTACAATATGAACAGGCAGATTAACAAATATGCCCCAATTATGAAATGTTAAATGATATTTTTTTATTTGAAATGAAGTTGAATGATACTGCATAAATGATACCACATGATAAATGATGAGGAGATAGCAGCATAAAATAAAATAATTTTTTAGCACATGATCTGAAGTCCAAATGTGTAAAAACTATTTCAACTTGGCATGCGCATTCTTCAAAATCTGTACTTCTTTAACAGAAAATAAGGTATGTTAAGGATTTATAGTGTAAATCTACTGACATTTGAGATAAAACATAGATTCTATTTAATATCATGACTATTTTCATTTGCCATCAATTACCGTATAATTTTAACTTTGTGAATCTTTGCAGATTTTTTACAAGTGAACTTTTTCTGTTTCGAGACTGATTATTTTGTAATCTGATTTTTCACAGCTTGCTAATTTGTAATTGGGCTTTTACAAGTAGAAAACCTCCAGATTTCAGAAAAACTAATTTATTTTTTTCTTTGGTTAATTGTAGTGTTCACACAAAACAGTGGAGTGAGATGGCTTCTAGTGGGTTTTGTGCAGTGTTCTGGAGCCAATAAAAATATGTTATTGATTGCCTAATGAAAAGCAACATGTTCATACAAATTTACTGTGTCTGGGAAGAGGTACAACTGCTACTTTTATTCTGTTTAGACAATCACCTGCCATTTTTCTGGGGTCTATTACTACATATCAAGTGGACTTTAAATTAGGTTGGTGTTACCTACAGAGCACTTTGTAAGGTGTCCTTATCCTCTTCCTTTCCTGCAGAGCTACCCATTGATTCTAATTTAGCCAAAGATCATCAGAACTAATTATGATTGAGTGGTATTAAAATCAAAATAAAGTACAAGTCAAGCTCCTTTGACACTCATGAAATTATGGACTAGAATGTATTTTACCACACTACTATTGAAGACTTAAGTCAATTGACTGTATAGGCAGATTGGATTTGCTGATTTAAAAATCAGAATTTAAAGAAAGCACTTAGAGGAGAAAGAGTGCAAAGAAAAATGGGCTTTCAAGATTAAATGAAAAAGTTTTGTAAGATGAGAATATTCACATTTTATTAATTTTTGACCAATGATTTCAAAATATGGTCAACATAGAGTTGTCATAATTGGGAAAATAAAAGCAAAATGTTAGATTTTATCATTGACTCTATAAGTACATAATCTGGTATCCTTTACATGACACTAGATAGAGTCCTATAATAATGCAAAATAGTATTTGTATCAGTCAGAAAAGTGTAGGTTATTCCACAGTAACAAATATCACCTAAGTCTCTGTGCTGTGAAACACTTTTTTTTTTTTCTCACTTAAGCTACCTGTCTAATGCAGGTTGGCAGGAGACTGCTCATCATAGTTAATCCAGAACCCAGTCTACATAAGAATAAAAGAGAGCTTTGAAAGATACCATAATGGCAATGAAATGCTCCTATCCAGAAGTGACACATATTTCTTCTGTGCACATTGACATGGCCCTGTCCAGTCACAGGGATAAATAATTTCAATTCTTCTTTCTGCCAGAAGTGGGAAGAACAATGAATAGTTTCAAAGAACATTAATGACTACCAGACTACCTAAGGGTTAAAATGAGTTGGACATACTAACTGCTGTTTGGGAAAAGACACAATTGGAACATTAAACTTTCTTACCATTCTTTAACGAAAAACTGATCATCCTCTATGGTGTCTCAGATACTGCCGGCAAACACCATAATTGAATAAGAAATTGTGTATAGTATGCAATTAACAAAACAGTGTTTTGCTTAAACCATGAAAACTGAAAAAGCTCAGTATATTGTACTATTTATACCTAGGCTAGTTCACAAGTGCTTCAGAAAGTAAAATGATCTTAAATTATTAAACTACAGTGATGCTTTCCTGGACAACAGCATTCATTGTTCTAGCTTATGGTGCCAAAGCATATCTCTGCATGCTGTATATTTGCAGGAGACAGAATAGAGTTTTATACAGCATCATGTCAATAATGAGAGACCTTTAAAAGGTGGGTGTGAGAGAGAGAAAGTCAAGATGAAGGGTTGCAGAGAAGAAATAAATTTGTTAACATTTTCTTAGCATTACATTGAAAATTAATGTCTTAGTACTATAGCCAGTGCAAACCCACAAGACATTTTCAGATATCAGCCTGAGATCACATCCTAAAATGTTACAATCGCTTAACTTATGTCAGTTACTTAGGTGGCTCAGCATATATATGTGTGTGTTTGCTTGCTTGTTTCTAAATAAATAAACGCTATTTTCACTCTAGGATGTATATCCTTTGCTTTCATCTGCCACTGTCTGGTATTCCAATCATGATTCTTATCTATCTATATAATCATACAGAGAATGTATGTACGGAGAATGCCAATGAAGGTTGGAGTTATGCTGCCATAAACCAGGGATTTTTTGTGTGCATTGAAGTAGTTGTTGATTTGGTTAGATATTAAACATGTATATTGATTTCTATATACAGTAAAAAAAAATAGTTTTTCAAATTATATTATGTTGAGGTACAGGAGGAGATTTCTAAAATTACTGGGATTTGGGGAAAGATATATTTGTAGAAGATAAAGAAGTGAGCACTTGAAATGGATGTTTTGGGACAAGAATAAAGTTGTATAATTAGAAACTGTTTTTCCCTTTCCTTCTCTATTTTCCTTTATCTATGATACGATTGCTTAGTACTTCTCTGTAACACCTTAGGTAGCATATGATTTAAAACAACTCTGTAATGTGAGGGCGTTCTAATGCTTCCCCCTCACATAAAGGAAAGAAAGAGGTCCTATCTTATGGCACTGTGGAAGGAAGAGGGGATTTCTACATGAGGCTGGCAAGGGTTGTGTACTGGGATGAATAGCCGAAATTCATGTCCACCCACAACCTCAGAATGGGATAAGAGGATCTTTGTAGATAAACTTAGTTAAGTCAGATGAGTCATACTGGATTAGAGTGGGCTCTAAATCCAATATGATTGGTGTTTTTTTATTTCAATAAAGTTGATGTGCAATATTATGTTGTCTTCAGATGTATAACATAGTGACTCAATAATTGTATACATTACAAGATGCTTGCCACAATAGGTGTAGTTACCGAGATATTACATATTATTTGTTAAATTCTCTATGTTGTACTTTCATTCTTATGTGTAACTAACTTATTTTTCAATTTGCATTTTGTACCTCTTTATCTCCTTTATCTATTTCACCCATCCCCTCACCCACTTCCCTATGGTAACCAACAGTCTGTTGTCTGTATTTGTGGGTCTATTTCTTTTCTGTTTGTTTTTTAGATTCCACATATAAGTGAAATAATATGGTATTTGTCTTTTTCTGCCTGGCTTATTTCACTTAGCATGATACCTTCTAGGTCCATCCATGTTTGGTCTTATATGAAGAGAAGAAGATCTAGAAAGACAGAGACACACAGGGAGGAAGTTCAGGTAATGATGGCGGCAAAGGTTGGAGTCAGGCTGCCCTAAGCCAGGGAGTTCCTGCCGTCATCAGAAGCTAGGGTTCGGAGAGGGAGGGTTCTTCCCAAGAAGCTTCAGAGGGAGCGTGGCCCTGACAACTTCCTGGTTTTGGACCTCTAGTCTCCAGAACTGTGAGAAAATTAATATTTATTTCTTTAAACCACCCAGTTTGTGAAACTTTGTTTTGGCAGCCCTAGGAAACTAATTCTGGAGGATATTTCTGGTTGCATGGTTTGTGTAAATCAGAGACTAATTCCATTTTTTTCAATAATCTATTTATGTGACTGTCTTTAACTTCTTTTCTAAGTTCAAATGATGGTTAGGTCCAGTCATTGGTTTATTTACATAGTAAATGAACTACTGTATGTGTATGTTGTTTGTACATGTTTGAAAAACAATGCACAAATTTGCAAAATACATCTAAACAGGTGGCTTTATGGTTATTGAATAGTAAGGTTATGAATGGTACAAGAATTATGAAACAAAGATTTAATATCTTAACAATAAAAACAGGGAGGTATAACAGGAGGTGTACTATAAGAGTCAAAAGGTGGGTTCCAGTGTTAGCACTTCATTTATATGTGTGTGACTCCAGGCAAGCGCCTACGTTTTTCTACATCTGTAATTAGATAATATAAACGTCACACTTTCTATCTCTTAGGATTTTTTCAGGAATAAATGAACATACTTGAACTACTTTATTAAAGAATTAATAAATGAAGTATATAATTTTTATTAGCTTTAAGAATATACTCAAATAAAATGTGTATGTCATAGTTACAAACAATATTTTCTAGTATGATGGCAAGTCACTGTTCAACACAGTGCCCAACTTAATCTCTTAGAGAGGAAATTATTAAGGACAAAATTTATTTTAATAATTCAGGGTGTCATTTTCACAGTCATCTAGAGCCGTTTTGCAGACTGAAAGCAGGGTGATGAGTGGCATCTAGCCTGTCATTTGGCTTTACGGGCCACACACATGGAACTAGCGATTCACAAAATTTGCAAGCCTTCTGCACACTTCATAGAAATCTCTCTCAAAAGTTCTTCATCCGTAAATAGAGCTCATCTTTCCAGTCTGCTTTTTAAGGAGGAATAAAGATGGTGGCGCTACACAGGCACTTCTTAGGAGAGTGGATGGGATGACAGTCTGGTCATCTGGTTGCTCTGTTCATTGCAGAGAGAGCAATTTCCATTGCTCATTTTTAGACTTTTATAAAACTCCATAGACAATATGATAAAAGCGGAAAAGGCAAATGATATCTGCATACATGCAGAATTAGCGAAATTTGGGAATATTGGTACTTTTCAAAAGATAATTTGTTTCCCTTTCCATCATTTTATGTGTACTGCTAGCATTTTGACACCTGCAGATTTTGGCTGGGCCTCTGTTGAGCAGATGCGCACTCCATCACACACGGGTGTGGCTTTCAGGCACGGCACTTCCCTCTACAAGCATATTCCCCCTGGCAAAGAGCTAAATATTGCCATTTATTCTGTGTATTTCTTTCAAATCATACTCTGTAAGTCATTCCTCTTCATTAATATGATAATTAGAAAAATGTATCCTCTGTATCCCACCTTTTTAAAGATTCGATATTATTTACTTCTCTTTTTTTTTTTCCCTAGTTGCTCTTTTTAATTTTTGTTGATGGGGACTTGTAAAATATGACATAAGGAGTGAGAAACAGATGAAATACCTCATTGGTTAAAATGTCCATTATGGCTCTTTAATCTATTTAACAACATGGAGATAGTTAAGTGCCACTTAATATCAACTGATTTGATTTAAAATGTAATTCTTTATGTTTTTCATAACTTGGTTTCATGCTTTATGAATTTTAAAGATATGCTTAAAACTAACAAGAACAACATGTTAATAAACACAGAAATATTTATATTATTACCTAAACCTTAGTATCCACTAGGAGGAGCTGAGTGCTTTATCAAGAATATATAAGATCAATATCTTAAAATATTTAATAAAATATTATCAGTGTGTTGGATTAATACTGATAAAAGTAAAATTAAGTTGAGGTATATTGACTGTCATTGTGATCATATAATAACTTGAGAGCTAGAAGTAGAGAATAAATACCATTGTATGTTTCCAGCTAATTAAATTACTAAGGGCTTTGCAGTAACTAAAACAAAACAGTGTGGAGGTGATTTTTTATACCAAAGACTCATGTGAATTTATCTTCTTTATTGAAAAATTATGCTGCTTTATAGGTAGTAAAAAGTAAATCTTAGAGTAGAATATTGAGAAATACAAAGCTCACTTTTGATATAAGAAGTATAGTACATACCATGAGGGTATGAGGATGGTGAAGACATGATTGGGAACTAATTTTATCTGGGATGGAAGAGGTAAGTGGAAATACCTCACTTTGTATTATTTTTTACTACAATTGCAAAAATGGCATGGTATGTGGGATAAATGGTCAATGCTGATGACTAGGAATGAGTAATGTTTTAAACAAAAATATAGCTTGCAGTAACTGGCTTTTATTCAAGGGCAACCTTGGAGATGGAAAGGTTATCTGCTAATTTTAGAATTCCTCAGGGATTCTGGTCAAGGATTTGATTCAAAATGCACTTTCCATCATTAACAGGGTCTCCTTTTGATTATCTGTCCTGGATTCTGAAATCCTTTGGTAGCACAGGAATGGCACAGAAGGTACAGATGGCAAATGCTTTGAGTACACACTGTGATTTAGGGTATTTTGCTGTGACTAGAAAAGGGTGAGACAGTAAGGAATGATTGAAAGGGCCAGCTCTGGAGTTAGATTGGCCTTAAGATCACATTCCTGTTGCTCTGCTTACTATCTGTGACCTTGGGCAGTTTATTAACCTGTCCACACTGTATCATACGGTTTTTGCTATAATTAAATGCTTAGTTTAGTATTTAGCATAGAAAAATTTTTCAACAAATACTGAGTTTTACAATTCTTTTATTTGTTGTTACCTGGCATTGATCTGTCTGCAAATATTTATTTATTAATCAGGTCATTTTAGGATAACGATGTGTAAAGCATCACATTAGGTCTTGTGCTAGTTACGAACTAGGTGGTAAGGTAGTTACTCTTAAGTTTGCCTACACTCTTGTAAGTTCCTTACAGGTTCAAAATTCCATGGTTACTTAATAGTATTTTTTTCTTTTTTAATTGAAGTATCATAGGTATACAACTTTATATTGGTTTCAAGTATACAGCACAGTGGTTCAACAGTTAATGGGTTACTTAATATCAAGTGTGAAACATTCACGGCCAGGATCATTGCTATTAAATATGATGTTTGTAAGTCCTGAATTAAGGGAACAAAGGAACTGAGCTTCTCTTAACAAAGCTTCTTGTGTTTCAGGGGAATAGAGACAAATAAGATTCTATTCTGAAATGATTGCTTGGGATCCCAGAGTTTATACTTATGATTCTAATCAGAAAAAATATTTTATATATATTTTATGTTTTATATATATATACACATAAGTATTACATATTTATACATGTACCATATTTTAATTCCAAATATTTTCAGTTGCAAATAATTTATTAAAAGATTAAACCCATAAAATTGGCAAAACTGAGCACATTGAAGTTTCACTTTGTAAATTGTAAGGATACATATTTATTAATTTTGATCATTTTAGGTGAATCTGTAACTATCACCACAGCCATCATATGGAAGAGTTCCCTCAAAAAGTCAAAATCAAACAAAACAAATAGGCTGCTTGTCTATATTCTTCCCTCAAGTTTATGGGCTAGTAATTGCTAGATTATATAAAGAACTTTCAAAACTCTCTAGTAAGATAACAATCACCTAGTAAAAAATAGATTAACAGTTTGAACAGACTGTTCATCAAAGGAGACATACACACTGAAAATAAGCACATAAATAGAAGTTCAACTTCCTTAGTTATTAGGAAAATGGAAATTAAAACCACAAGAAAAAAGTATGTGTACTTCTTATGAGTAGTTTATTTCTGTTTATTGGTGAATAGTATTCCATTTTGCTTATCAATTCACCAGTTTGAGTGACATTTAGGTTCTTCTAATTTTGAGCTATTATAAATAATATTTCTATAAATATTCACATATAAATAATTGCATGGACATAAGTTTCATTTCTTTTGGATAGATACTTATGAAGGAATTATTAGGTCATGTGGTAAATTTCTACCTAAGTCTTAAAGAATCTTCCAAACTGTTTTTTCCAAACTGACTGAACCATTTTACAATCTCATAAGCTGTATGTGAGGGTTCCAGTTTTTCCACATCCTTGACAACACCAATTAATCTGTTTTTAAATTATAGGCCATATTAATTTTCTATAGCTACATAAGAAGTTATCACAAATTTAGCTGTTTAAAGCAACACTCACTTACTAGCTCCTACTACTGTAGCTCAGAGCATAAGGAGGATTATTTGAATTCTCTGCTCAGGGTTTCACATGGCCAAAAAGTCAAGGTGTCCACCAGATAGAGCTCTTACCTGGAGGCTCTGGGAAGAGTACACTTCAAGGTTTATTCAGATTGTGGCAGAATCCAGTCCTTTGTAATTGTAAATCTGAGGTCCCTGTTTCCTTGCTGGCTGCTAGGCAGGGAACAGTCTCTGCTCTGAGAGGCCACTCACATTCCTTCTCATATGACTATCAATCTTCAAATCAGAAAAGTGTATCAAGTCCTTGTACTTCAAATTTTGCTGAATACCTTTTTTTTTGACCAGCAGGAGAAAATTCTCTGCTGTTAAAAACTCCTCAGATTAGAATTGCCTAAGGGGATAATCTGGTTTTTGCCTTATAATGTGATATAATCCCTGGAGCAGTATTTTACTGTATTCAGTGCACTTGCAAAGTGAAGGGGATGATACAAGTTTAAGGCTCACTGGGAGTCATTCTTAGAATTCTGTCTAATACTTATACATTTTAGTGGTTAAGAGGAAATGTCTGCTGTAGTTCTGATAAAGATGGTGTGGTCTGTATAGATAACTTGGGATCATTTCCATCTTAACATATTGAGCCTTCTAATCCATGAACACGGGATGTGGCTTTATTTAGATTATCTTTAATTTTTCTCAGCAAAGTTTTGAAGTTTGCAATGTTAGATTGAAATTTATTCCCAAATATTTAATTTTTTGATCCTAGGTTAATGAGTTCTTCTCTGAATTTCATTTTTTGAATTGTTCCTTGCTAGATTATAAGACTACATATTTTATATATTGAATTTATATTCTATGACCTTGCTGTACACATTTATCAACTTTATTAGTTTTTCAAAATTCTTTAGAATTTGCTACATATGGGCTCATATTGTTTACAAATCACGATAGTTTTGTTTCCCCCATTCCATACTTGTATGCCTCTTGGTTAATTGTACTAATTAGAATTCCCACAACATTGTTGAATAAAAGCAATAAGAGCAGACATTCTGTATTATTCCTAGTTTTAATGAGAGAACATTTAGTTTTCTGGCATTAAATATGATGCTAGTTTTAGGTTTTTCAAAGATGTCCCTTATTAGATTGGGAAAGTTTGCTTCTATTTTTAGTTTGTTGAGTTTTTTCTTAAGACCCAAATGGGTGTTGGATTTGTTAAAATGCTTTTTCTTTGTTGACATGATTCTGTAGAGTTTGTTCTTTAACAGATGAACATTGTATTCCTTTAACTGATTTTGAACATTAACCTTGTATTCCTGAGATCAATTCTACTTGGTCATGATGTATATTTTTATATGCTGCTTAATTTTGGATTGCTAATACTTTGATGATTTTATCGGTCAATATTCATGAGAAACATTGGTATTAGTTTTCCTTTATTGTGGTATCTGTCTGTCTTTAGTACTGGAGCAATACTGGCTGCACAGAGTGAGTTGAAAAGTGTTCTAGCCTTTTAATTTTGGAAGAGTTTGGGAATGTTTCATATATCTTTTTAGGTATTTGAGAAAATTTACCTGTAAAATCACCTGCACCTCAATTTTTCTTAGTTGGGAGCATTTTAAGTGCCAGTTTAACTTTACTGCTTGCTGTAAGTCTATTCAGACTTTTCCTTTCTTTTGTCAGTTTACATAATTTGTGTCTCTCTAGGACTTTGTTGATTTCATTTGTCTATTCCTTCAGCAGTAAGTTGTTTCTATTATTTTATAATCCTTTGTAATTTCTAAAAGATTCATAGTGATATGCCCACTTTCATTTTTCATTTTAATAATTTATGTCTTGCTTTCTCTTGGCCAATCTAGATAAAGTTATATAATTTAAGAAACTTTTTCCAAAGAATCAGATTTTAGTTTCACTGATTTTCTTTATCTTACTATATTAATTTCTATTTTAGTATTTATTAGTTCTTTCATTCTGCTTTCTTTGGGTTTTTCCTCTTCTTTTACTATCTTCTTAAGGTAGAAATTTATTGATTTGAGATTATCTTTTCAATATAGGCACATAAGGATAAATATTTCCCTCTAAATATACTTGAGGAGCATCACACATTTTTTCTTATGCTGTGATTCCATTTCAATCAGTTAAAAACATTTCCTAGTTTCCCTTGTGAATTTTCCTTTGAACATATGTTTAGTAGTATGTGGTTTATTTTTGCGAAGTTTAAAACATCCCTAATTTCCTTTGTTGTTGATTTCTAATTATTTTCTCTTGTTTTTGACAGCACATTTTATTTTACTTCTTTTAAAGCTTTTGATTCCATGTTATGGCCTAGCACATGGTTTATCACAGAGAATTTTCCATATGTCCTTGACAATGATACTGTGGAAATATTTTCTGCAGATTTCAGTTAGATACAGATGTTTTGGGGGGAGATGGGGCCGCTTTATTTTTCCTTATTTTTGACGCATAATATTTTCCTGGTTAAAGAATTATTGGTTGACATCACATCTTTATCTTCTTCAGATATTTGAATATATCATCACATTGCATTCTGGCCTCATTAATTCTGATAAGATGTTGACCATTAGTTTTATTATAATTCTATATTACATGCTAAGTAGTTTTTAATCTCATTGTTTTGAAGACTCTTCTTTTGGCTTTGTCTTTCAACAGTTTAACTATTATGTATCCACCTGTAAATCTCTGTGTATGTCTTCTATGTGGAGTTTGATGCACTTAATCAATATATAGCTCAAACTTTTTAATCAAATACAGTGAGTTTTAGCCATTATTTCTTCAAAAACATTTTGCCTTTTTCTTTCTCTCCTCTACTGTATAAGAACAGACAGCCTTGTGATCTGCCAAGGTCAGCTGGGAAAAGTTTCATTTAGGTGGTAACTATCATGTGCATTAAGCCACGTTATAACATAGTGGATGTTTAAAGATACTGACAAAGGAAGAGTGGTGAAAGTCACTCCTAGAAATCTAATAATTTATTTGGAAAAACAAGTAAATGACAGAAAGAACACATTGAATAAGAGTGCATATGATAAATAGAAGACATCTTTAATGAGCAGACTCTAAGTAGGAACACCAATAAAATACACTGAAAATATCCACTAAATCTATAACATTTTGTGAATTTCAAACTTATTAAATAAGTGCCATTTAATATGTTTATTCAGGTACACAATAAGTGTAACTGATAACAATATTTTATTATGAATATTGTCTCAGATGATAGATATATAGCCCAAGCACTACTTGATGGAAATTTAAATCACCCTTTCTTGTTGTAGAGTAGAATATATCATAATCAGAACATTGACTTGTATACTCATTACCTATTGATATATATACATACATATATACAAATATATAAAATGTTATACAAAAAGAGATTCCAGGTTTCATAACATACAGACACATTAGGTCCTGAATAAGAAGATTAAAATATTTTCAGGGCTTTATTAAAAATGAGGGAGAAATTATTTTTATACATATTAGAAGTACTTTTGTATAATCACTTAAGATAACCAGATTATTAATTTAAATTTAATTGATCAGAACATTCTTCTTGATTTTTAATTAGCCTGAAATGCAATTTGATACTGGTTGAGAAGATAGTTTTTCCATAGTTTAGGACAGAGATAATAAGCCTTCTCACTCTCTCCCAATTTAAATGCCTAATGTCCTATGCAATTTTTCAGAGAAGAGAAAATCTGCCAAAGGGAAGATATTGCCTAACAAACTACAAATCTACTTTCTTTTAATGGAACTACTTGTCAAATGTAGCCTTCAACTTTAAGTCAGGTTTTATGAAATCATTAAGCTGTACTTAATATCTTCCCATGCTTTTAAAAAATGAAATCATGATTCCATGACAATGATTACCCCAAGGTTAACATGTGGACCTCAGTCAGAATGGTATAAAATATTGATGATTCAAAAGGAGAATGCCAAAATATTGGTTTGAAGTTAATACTATCGATTCCAACTTTCAATATAATATCCTTCCTAACGCATTTTACTTTAGAATGTATATAGGTTGATTTCCAAAGTTAAATGAAAATTCTTATTGATGTTAATGATTGTTATATAGTTCACTATAGATTTTCAGAATGATGATATTGGACTCACCTTTGCGGCATAAATCCACCAAACATAGTGTGATTAATCTCTGCCTCAAGAAAATAGTGCCGATCATAAATCAAGTTACATCTTAATGAAATAAACAGAGGAAGGGAAGCCGTTAGCTTCAGGTGTATGATTTGAGCCAAATGATATTCTTGTTGAATAAACAGGAATGAAAGATGGCTTCAAACCTTTCAGAGAAAGATTGGTCAAATGCTGAAAATCTAAACAGTACTTGGTCCAGAGGCAGTGGATGCCTGAGCATTAACAATTCTAGGGCAGGTTAATTTGTTCAAATGTTTATGTATGTCAAATTAAGTTCTTACTCCCAGGTCTTTCACAATATGTGCTCAGGTGAAGGTCAGAGAAGGTGTTTAGAAAATGTTCTCAGATCCATTATTTGGCATAAAAATTCTAGTACTTTGGAAGCATGCTCAAGGTATTGAAAATTATATGTAGTAGAAATCACATGACTTCAATTAAATTGATAGCCCCATCACAAAAATTTGGCTGTATAATTAATGGCCAATATGTATAAGAGTTTAATGAAGCCAGATTAATTATTATCAACAATACATAAATCATGAGATCTAATATTAATTAAAATGGAGTCATTTTATGAATCTTCTCTTAAAATAATACACTAGGCTCAGTGATGGGAGTATATAACTACCATCACTAAATAATTTTTGATAGTGGCTATTCAGAATTATTAATTTCCCTATCTCCATACTAACACAAAGTCTAACATATGACAGGATTAATAAACATTTATATAATTAATGAGTAAATATATTCATTAAGAAATTCAAATTCTTTTTTCAATTATAAGTTAGAAATCCTTCAACTATGAGACAAAGCTGCTAGTAGAGATTCATGGGAATTTCATTAGAATTATTCATTCATTTATTCATTCTTTCAGTGACTTAATAGAAATTTAACATCTACCATGTGACAAATTTTGTGGGTTTTGTGTGGAAATAAATTATACCTACTTCCTATAGGCCTTTGGTTAGTCTATTTATGGCCAACCACAATTTAGATCAACCTAAATTGTATTTATATATGTATATATATTAAAAGTATTTTTTTCATGTATTTCCTGAGGACAAAGTATTTTATAAGATCAACTTTTAAATTTTCTTCTGTTTCCACTTAATTTAACTAACGTCTTCCTATATTCTGTGTACTAATGATGAGTCACTATGAAAGATATAATGTACAAAAATTGACAATATTTTAAAGACACAGAAGCTATGTATAAGTGACATATAGCCATTGAGGAATTGCTTTCCAGGAACAAAATCTGCCTACTAAGCTGGCCAGGATTTCCATCATGTAATCTCCTTAGCTACAAGTTAATATTTAATTCAGAAAAGTTTGCTTGAATCAAATGAAAGAAATATGTCTACTCTGTACAAAGCATTCTACGTATTGTGATGGATATATGTCATATCTTGCAAAGTCCTTAGTAGCTGTTAGTATCAGCATTTACTAAAAGCTATTATTTTCTGAGAATAAAATTACATTTCACTAACTATTTTCAGTACTTTACATTTATTAAGTCTGAAATCCCACAGTGCTCCTGCAAAACTGGATGTTTTCGAACATGATTTACAAAAGAGAATTCACATTTACTCATTAAGACTCAAATCCAGCCTGACTCCAGTGCCTACCTTCCCAAATCTTATAGATAAGGGCTGAAGAGTATCTATATAACAGACATAACTTTAAGAAAGCAAATAATAGCAACAGGAACAAAACCCCACAAGATATCAGATGAAGAAGTAACAGAATTAATAGTCATAACTGTTGTAGAAGAAATCAGTAAGGACTTGAATAGTAAGAGGAGACTTTGAGGAAGTAGTAATGTAGACTAGTTTAGGTTATAGCTAAGTGGTTGGAAGGTCAGCACAATCTAAGCAGACATGATAACAAGCATGGATTGTTTGGGATACAATAGAGGCCAACTTTTGGAAGTTCAGATGATGCTGTAGATATATTCTGTGGGCAACATTGCATGACAGGATATGGAACTCTGACTTATTCTTGCAGTTAAATGGAGTCAATGAAGTTATTAAGAAGACAGCTGATAGAGTTTTGGAGAACTAATGTGATGCTGTTATTTAAATTTATGAAAGCATGAGAAAGGTAGACCAATTAGAAGACAGTTTAAACACTCTAGGCATGAGGTCCTGAGATCAGGCTGAGCACAAGTGAATAAAAGGGGATAGTGTATCTGTGGAAGTATTAGTGGTACTTGGGGATTTGCGTCCAGTTGGAGGGGCGTCATGTGGTTCAGAGTCTTTTCATCCAACATGGCTTTGGATCTGAATTTTTCAAAAAGATGCTAAATGCTTTTTTCCCCCTAGGCTATGGCATCCTCTCAGTTCTCTTTAGCTAGGCAGAAAATATGCCCAAATTCCTGTCTACTAAAAAAGTAGTCACGAATTGTCCCGGTTTGGGACATGTGATAGATTGGGAGTAGGTGTTCAGAGAAGGTAATGTAGGATAGATACTCAGACTAAGTGGAGTGCTCCCCTTGGTTTTGATTTGACAGACAGTGGAGTGAAATCAGGGGAGATGGGTTGGCTATTACATTAGCTAAGTACAGGCCAAATGAATGTATGTCAGGTTGCTAAACTATTATCTAGAATCCATGCCCATTTGTAGGTTCTATTGCTCAGGAGAGTAGAAGTAAAAATAAATGTAACTAAATCTCCTTTTTCTTTTCTATGATATTTATCCAGATGTTCAGTGTGATTGATGCCTAAATTAGTAAGACATGCTAATGGGAAATAGATGCACTGTTACTTTGGGTCATACCTCAGGATGCAATTTTATTTTCTCTAATCATGACATGATCTTCTCCTTTATCTCTCTAGCCTTAAATTTTCTCTCTCTCCCCCTCAATCTCTTTCTCTGTATGTGTGCGTGTGTGTGCATGCACACACACGCACACACACACACACACACACACTCCATAGAAGGTCTTAATGTCATTGGGTTTAACAAAGAGAGGGTGCGTATCCTACATTGTCCATCATTCAGCGTCCACACATTACACTGAAAGGAGGATGTTAATAGCAATCCTTACTCAGGGGATAGTCAGGAACAGGGTTCTCCAAGTCCCGACTTCATGTTAGTCAATCACCGTGAATGGTGAAATTGGCTGTGAGTACTTGTGAAAATTGTGTGTTCAGTGAATAATGGCCCCCATGTCAGGTCATCTGCACTATTACCTCTAAAAGTGTGGCTCACTGACCAGCTCCTTTGAAATCATGACATACAAACTTACAGAATTGCAGGATCTCAGTCCCTCACCCCAGAACTACTGAATTATAACCTGCACTTGACAAGATCCCCAGTGATTCATGTGCATGATAAAAACTGAGAAGCATGGCATTCCTTAAGTTACTTTGATCCTCATTTTTTTTCAACAAATACTCAGAAACAGAAGTGCCATCCCTAATTTAGTTTGCTTCCTAGTCACTCAGAACACTTCTTGAGGATTGCTATGTAATCTGTCAACAGTTTTGACAGATTTTATAACACCATTGTTTGTAGTAACTCTTTAATATCAAGGAAGATGCATTAGTTGCTTTCATTTACACCCTTAAAGATAGTTCAAATTGTTATAAAGAGAAGGAGAAATGGGTATGTATGGCACAAAATTTCCAAAAGACTTTATTTTCAAATTTAGGTCTTTAATAAAGCATAGTCTCATGGCTGATAAAAGCAGAAATTTATTGGATATAACTGCTAGTTTCAGTGAAAGTAGCCTAAGATACTTCTTAAATGTGTCTCAAAAGTGAGACATTTAATCTAAAAATATTTATGGAAATTTTATATTCTTGTGGAGATAGGTGGATATTGATTATAACTACATTAAGTCTCTGTTAACTACTGGAGGAAAAATACCTCAGCATTGCTTGTGAGATCACATTAACAATGAATAATTCAGCTGAATTCAATGTAAGAGAGATATTTAACTTGAAGCTTTTACCACATGAAGTAAAAATATGTGTCAAGAAAATCACTCTCAAGTAGCAAACATCAAAAATTATCTCTATCCCTATATAAAAACTAGTGGAATTAGAAGGCAGTGGGATAAAATGTTGAAATATATCAAATGTTTAATTATATATATAAATTACACATATTCTTCCTGTATGTCTGTTAAAATTTCAAGTTACATGTAGAATCAAAGTTCATAGAAATGTGTAGGTCATAGAAGGGCCAAATATAGAGCAAGTTTCTAAATCGTAATACCCCAAATTTCAAACCGGCTGCTGGTGATTTGAACAGTTTATATTTCTTTGGCATCAGCAACAGTTCTGCTAAGGCAAAGTAAATGTCATAAAATGTTTTGTTTTCCAGCAGCCATTGGCAAATAATTGGCATCTGTTTTCTGTTGTCTAGCTGCAGTTGTGTTTTCTGAAACAGAAGCTTCCATTCCTCATCTAATAACTTGTTGATTTAGCACTCTCTAGAGACCAAGAAAAAACTTGTTTCGGGGGAAAAAAACAACCCTAAAAACATGTGGCCTTCAGAAACATGGATTGATTCATAGTGCATTCCATCATAAGACTGTTTGTACTCATCTGTGTCTCCGAAAATAAATAAGAACAGGAAATTTTTTGCCGAACCTAAAACAATGGTGTTCCTATATTGCAAAGTCGAAAGGACACAAAAGATCCTTTTAAAAATAATTTTGTTTTCCTTCACCTTCAGCTACGTTTTGACAAGAGCCAAATGTGTTAGTTGTTATAAGGAAAAGGAAGGGGGCAACACCGCCAGAGTGAAAAAATTGGGTTTGCCTTGAATTTAAACATTTTTAAAAGCTCCGTTAAGTGGGGGATGTGATTATTTGTAGAGCAGGAAAGGCACTTTACAAACGCAACCGTAGGAGGCTCTGTTTTTAATGTTTAAGAGCAGATAAAACGCCACTTTCACTGACTTCAGGCATTCTTCTGGCTGAGGACTAGGCCATTAATAGTCATTAACACTCTCTCAAATGTACTGCCAGAGTGGTAATGAAATCAACACCTTCTAATTTTTATACTGAAGCTCTGCCAAAGCGCATTTGGTCTTGTCACTACACAGCGAAGTGCGATGTGCTTGCTACTTAAGATATCAACATAAACACTGAATAAAAACATAAATCTTTTATGATGTTGGGACATGTTACTATTTTATTGTAAATCCATATCAATCAATTATTCAAACCTAGCCCATCATTGACTGAATGGAGGACAAGCCAGTGGCAGTATAAACTGGTCTATTCACCTATTCCGAGTTGACCATCAATTTAGGTTTTTAAAACAAATCACTAACTGAAAAGCTATCCTTAGAAATTTGATTCTATGCCATGTTCCCACCATTTTTCACTTAGGGAAATCTTTTGAATAATCAGTTAACACCGTAGCATCTTTTTGTCCAGAAAACAATATCTAACCTAATCTTAAGTGTTGATGATCTGAAGTTTCACTTTAAAGTTAATGGACAGATCAAACAGTTGATGGCCCACCTCACTTTTCTTTATAATGATGTAATATGAAGAACTTATGCTGAATTTGTTAACAAAAAATATTCTTTCTGACAGAAGAGAAAGATATATTGACAGATGGGCAGAAAGGAAGAAGGAAAGGAAAGAAGTCTTAACCTATCTCGTGTAGAATTTCATATTCTTTCCTTTTCTTCTGTATTGAAACGTATTTGTAGGGTAGAAATTCCCCTCCTGAAGTCCTACTTCCAAGCTGTGACTGGTGGAGAAAGGAAACAAGCGGGTAAGGCAGGTGGTGCCACCTCTGCCCACCCCTCCCAGCACAGACCACAGCTGCCTACTCAATGACCATGTTGTGGTATCCCTATTCATCCTTATTTCCTTCTGACCTCTTCTCCCTCCTAGCTCCACCAATGACACCGTACCACTTCCTCGCACCAGCAAATGTCTAAGAGACTCAGTTTATTTTTGTTGTCCTCAGAAATGAAGATGCATCTTATTTCTAATTAGTGTGTTTTCAAAGACTAATCATGATGCAGAGGATATCGTGCTTCTTCATAGAGGGTCTAAATATAAAAATAAGAGACATTGAGGGACATAAAATAAACATTTCACTTTCATCATTTCCCATTGTAGCTACCAGCAGTGAACTTAAGATAATTGTTTCTCATTTTATAAACTATTAAGATTGGGATGCTCTGTGTATTCTTTCTGTTTTCCTTTAGCTAGAGTACTATTTATTTATTCACATAGTCATTCCATATAACATAAAATTCTTCAGTTGTTCCTGAGTTCCAAGCAGTGTGATAAACCCTGGATATGTCAATATTAACAGCACCCAGTCTTTGTCCTGAGAATTCCAACATTTCGGAGGAAAAGTAATGTATGTTCAAAAGCAATAGACTATAATATCTGTAAACTAAGTAAATATGGTATGTGGTGTGAATGAAGTGCTACAGGAGCAGTAAGACAAAGGTAAAAGGCTTCATTCGACCAAAAGACATTGAACTGCTCTCTTCCTATTGGCACCATACAGACCAATGCTTCTTTGGCAGAGAAAACGCAGACTGCTGACAGTCAGCCTTACAGTGGGAAGTAAGCTGGAGAGCTGGAGGACTGGAGGACGGCCATCACCTGCGAAACAAAGCTCTCAATCACATACTGTACTTTGAAAATGTACACAAGGACTCTGCTCCCTGAAGTCCATGATTGAGTCAAGAAGGGGCTGGAATGAAGAATCCAGGAAAGATGAATTTGTGAATTAACCATCCTCTCTTCAGTACAAACTGGAAATGGATATCAAAACTCACTCTATATCCTTACTTCAGTGGAATCTCTACTATACGTAGGGTGTTTTTGGGATTTGCCAACTCGGAAACAAAGAGTGATTACATTTTAAAGTGTTTCAAGATCTATACCAAAAGGAAGTAATTCTTTTTCAGATGGATTACATAAATAACCATAAAATTAATTGCTACTATTGTGGCTGATCAACAGCTTTGGAAGATCTCATAGAAAAGATCACTCATTTAATAATTTTCAAAGTCTATGCCCTCCCACTATACACGACATTTTTTTACCTTTTGTAATTGTCATTTTCCTATGAAGAACTCACATTTTCAGTAACTTTTAGCTTCTAGTACTAAAATACCTTCAAGTTTTACTCTAGATCTCACCAAAGGAAGATTTCTTCCCCCCAATTTTCACTTGTTCTACATAGAAGTGATACACCAAGTTGTATTTTGAAGAAGTTGTATTGAAGAAAAGGGTTGTATTAAGAAAATACCCTAATAAAAGCACTTTAAGGCCTAGTAAGGAATGAAAATTGTAAGGGATATGCAGGCAAACTTAATATGATTTACTATGTTATGAAAATTTTATTGTTTCTCTGTTAAGTAAAAGAGGTTTGATCTAATGATCCCTCCCCACAGACATTTCTCCTGACTGCTCTTACATTTGATTTCAAGTATGTGCTCTCTACCTTGGAGTTCTTCCTTTCCTTGAGCTGCCTAAGTGAACCAATTTCAAAGAGAAGAAGAGTCCTTCACAATAATCCTAGTGGATATCTACTTAAGTATGAAAAAGAGAATGCAGTAACTCTAATATATTTCCTGTAATTATTAATAAATGACTGCAAACTCAAGGATTGGCATAAAGATGCTCTTTCCCCGATCACAATATTCTTGAATATTGGGCATATTGTGTACTGAAGTGTATCTTAGACAGCTATCTGCGGCAAGGGAGCATTTATATAATCACCATGAGTAAGGTACATATCTATTTTTTCTAAAATATTGCTTAATGGGTACAGAATAAACATTATTTGTATCAAAAGTTATTGTTATCAAAAATTATATTTTAATTTCATAAGCATATTTGTCTTAGAGTTTATAATCATATGATTGGGGTTCATTTCAGTTAAAATATTCATTTTCTAACTCTTTATTAAAAGGAATGGTACATTTACAAAAGGCATTTGGGTTTTTAATAACTCTCTGCCGAAGATATTAAGTGTTAAGACTTAAATGTGCCAATCACATATCAGAAATTATGATATATTTAGATACAGTAAACCACAGAAAATAGCTATTTTTCTACAAAATGTGACTGCCAAGATTATCCCAGTATATATTATCCCTGGGAGGATTCCTGCCTTCATTTTATAGCTGACAACATTAAGAACTGCAGAAGGCTATAAGACACCCACAGCCACATAGCTAGTTGATGGAATGGGTAGAAATAAAACATGGATGGACTGTATTCTTTCCACAGTTACCTACTGCTGAAAAATGAAAAAGTCAATCTAAAATTACCCACCTCAAAATTTATTCAATACATTAACATAGTAATTTCATTTACCATTTTAATGTGAATGTTTTTTAATATTCACTAATATTATAAACAACATGTAAGAACTAGATTGAAGGTAGTCTATATTTACAATGTTTATCAAGAAAATATATAAATAAAATAAAGCATTTAGTATATTATAATTTATATAAAGTGTCTCCTGATTTTTATAGGTCATCTAACTTTGTGTCCTTAAAGTTGGTTTTATTTTTTTGGTGCAATCCACTTATTTTTTCCTCATAAAATTCAAGTGGGTGTTATAACAAGTCTAAATAAAATTGAGTGCATAATGGTAATAAACGCATGCATAGAAAAATTGAGGGTCTGTGTCAAATTTTGGCTCAAGAAACAAAATGAAAATTTTCATTGTTTGAATAATCAAACTATTTCTATAGAGGTTCTGAGAATTCCACCTATAAAGTAGGGCCAGCTGCCTTATAAAAAATATTTTTGTTGTTTTTTACTAATCATGTTTAAGAAAATTTAAAGGTAATACAGGAACTGTGAGAAAAAATTTGTGATACATATATCTGACAAAAGATATATCAGGAACATAAGAAAAGTTACTGTAATTACAACGAAAACAACAATAATACCTCCCCCCCACCAAAAGGGGCAGAGGACTTGAAGCAAAGGTATAGGAATGGCCAATTCACATATCAAAAATGCTCAACAGTATCAGTCAACAACATCACGGGCATGTTAATTAAAACCACCATGTGAACATACTTCAATCATTGAAAGAGACAAAAAACAGAAAGAACAATATTATGAAGTGTTAGTGAGGATATAAAGAAACTGGAACTCTCATACTTCTACTGAGAGAGTAGCATGGTACAACTACTTTGGAAGAAAGGGTTTACATTTTTTTATACAGTGTAACATGTACCTCTCAGCAATTCCACTTCTTGTTTTTACCCAAGAGAAGAGGAAACATATGTTCACACAAAGATTTATTCTGAAACGTTCAAGAAGTTTTATTCATAATAATCACAACTGGAAACAACTTACCTGTCCATAAATAGGCAAATGGATAAACAATTGAGTACTAATCAGCAATAAAAGGAACTGAACTATTGACCTACACGACAGCATAGATGAATCTCAAAATTATTATGTTATATGAAAGAGCACACATGCAAAGAGTAGTATAAAACATATACACTCAATGGTTTAACTTTTATGAACTTCTAGAACAGACAAGCTGTTTGACAGAAACCAGAAATGTAGTTTCCTAAGGCTAGGAATGAGAGTGCATCCACTGACCAGAAAGGGACACACACAAAGAAATTTAGGATGGTGGAAATATTCTATATTTTAATTATAAGGGTATATCCATTTGTCAAAACTCATTGATCTGTGCACTTAAAATATTGCATATTTTATTGAATGTAAATTAAACTTAAATATACCAGAAAACCCAAAACAATAAAATGAACCAGAAATATAGTATGAAAATAAGGTAGAGCCATGGTATAATTTTCAATAATTTTTTTCATTGTGTATTTATCTAGCTTTAATAATAGCCAATGTATACCTTCAAAATTATGATTCTGTATCTCATTTATTGATATTCAGATGTCAAAGCAAATAGCATTCTTGAAACCTAAAATAGTAATTAATTCTAGTTTTAATCAGAATTTCATGATTGTGTTATAATTTAACAGATATGAGAAAGTTTTTTTTTTAATTTTGATATTAATGTACAATTACTTGAACAACATTATGGTTGCTAGACTCCCCCTATTATCAAGTCCCCCCCACATACCCCATTACAGTCACTGTCTATCAGCATAGTTAAGATGCTATAGAATCACTAATTGTCCTTTCTGTGTTGTACTGTTTTCCTGTGTACCCCTCACCCCACTACCTTATGTGTGCTAATCATACTGCCACTTTTCCCCCTTATCCCTCCCTTCCCACCCATCCTCCCCAGTCCCTTTCCCTTTGGTAACTGGTAGTCCATTCTTGGGTTCTGTGAGTCTGCTGCTGTTTTGTCCCTTCAGTTTTTTCTTTGTCCTTATACTCCACAGATGAGTGAAATGATTTGATATTTGTCTTTCTCTGCCGGCTTATTTTACTGAGCATAATACCCTCTAGCTCCAGCTATGTTGTTGTAAATGGTAGGATTTGTTTTCTTTCTATGGCTGAATAATATTCCATTGTGTATATGTACCACCTCTTCTTTATCCATTCATTTACTGGATGGATATTATTTTGGACACAGGTTGCTTCCATTTCTTGGCTATTGTAAATAGTGCTGCGATGAACATAGGGGTGCATATGTCTTTTTCAAACTGGGCTCCTGCATTCTTAGGGTAAATTCCTAGGAGTGGAATTCCTGGGTCATGGTATTTCTATTTTTAGTTTTTTGAGGAATCTCCATACTGCTTTCCCCAATGGTTGAACTAGTTCACATTTCCACCAGCAGTGTAGGAGGGTTCTCCTTTCTCCACATCCTTGTCAACATTTGTTGTTGTTTGTCTTTTGAATGGTGGCTGTCCTAACTGGTGTGAGGTGATGTCTCACTGTGGTTTTAATTTGCATTTCTCTGATGATTAGCAATGTGGAACATCTTTTCATGGGCCTGTTGGCCATTTGAATTTCTTCTTTGGAGAAGTGTCTGTTCAGCTCCTCTGCCCATTTTTTAATTGGCTTATTTGCTTTTTGTTTGTTGAGGTGCATGAGCTCTTTATATATTTTGGATGTCAACCCTTTATTGGATCTGTCATTTACAAATATATTCTCCCATAATGTAGGATGGCTTTTTGTTCTATTGATGGTGTTCTTTGCTGTACAGAAGCTTTTTAGTTTGACATAGTCCCACTTGTTCATTTCTGCTTTTGTTTTCCTTGCCTGCGGAGATATGTTCATGAAGAAGTTGCTCATGTTTATGTCCAAGAGATTTTTGCCCAGATATTTTTCTAAGAGTTTTATGGTTTCATGAGTTACA
The DNA here is from genome assembly GCF_040802235.1 of Manis javanica. Taxonomy (NCBI): domain Eukaryota; kingdom Metazoa; phylum Chordata; class Mammalia; order Pholidota; family Manidae; genus Manis; species Manis javanica. The sequence continues at coordinate 60,936,790 of NC_133161.1, read as the reverse complement.
TTCAGGTCTTTGTTCCATTTTGAGTTTACTTTTGTGTATGGAGTTACATAATCCAGTTTAATTATCTTACACGTAGCTGTCCAGTTTTGCCAACACCAGCTGTTGAAGAGGCTGTCATTTCCCCATTTTATATCCATGGCTCCTTTATCATATATTAATTAACCATATATGCCTGAATTTATATCTGGGTGGATTCTTTAGGGTTTTTCATGTACAATATCATGTCATCTGCAAACAGGGACAGTTTGACTTCTTCCTTGCCAATCTTGATGCCTTTTATTTCTTTGTGTTGTCTGAGGACCTCCAGAACTATGTTGAATAAAAGTGGGGAGAGTGTGGTATCTTGCCTTGTTCCGATCTTAAAGGAAAAGCTTTCACCTTCTCACTGTTAAGTATGATATTGGCTGTGGGTTTGTCATATATGGCCTTTATTATGTTGAGGTATATGCCATCTATACCCATTTTGTTGAGAGTTTTTATCATGAATGTATGTTGAATTTTGTCAAATGATTTTTCAGCATCTATGGAGAAGATCTTGTGGTTTTTGTCCTTTTTGTTGATGTAGTGGATGATGTTGATGGGTTTTCGAATGTTGTACCATTCTTGCATCCCTGGGATGAATCCCACTTGATCATGACGGATGATCTTTTTGACATATTTTTGAATTCGGTTTGCTAATATTTTGTTGAGTATTTTCGCATCTATGTTCATTAGGGATATTGGTCTGTAATTTTCTTCTTTTGTGATGTCTTTGCCTGGTTTTGGTATTAGAGTCATGTTGGCCTCATAGAATGAGTTTGTGAGTATTCCATCTTCTACATTTTGGAAAACTTTAAGAAGGATGGGTATTAGGTCTTCAGTAAATGTTTGATGACATTCAGTAGTGAAACCATCTGGTCCAGAAGTTTTGTTGTTGGTAATTTTTTGATAACCCATTCAATTTCTTTGTTGGTAATTGGTCTATTCAGATTTTCTGTTTCTTCCTGGGTCAGCTTTGGAAGGTTGTATTTTTCTAGGAAGTTGTCTATTTCTTCTAGGTTATCCAGTTTGTTACCATATAATTTTTCATAGTATTCTCTCATAATTCTTTGTGTTTCTGTAGTATCTGTAGTGAATTTTCCTTTCTCATTTCTGATTCTGCTTATGTGTGTAGACTCTTTTTTTCTTCATAAGTCTGGCTAGGGGTTTATCTGTTCGGTTTATTTTCTCGAAGAAACAGCTCCTTCTTACATTTATTCTTTCTATTGTTTTAGTCTTCTCAATTTTATTTATTTCTGCTTTAATCTTTATTATGTCCCTCCTTCTACTGACTTTGGTTCTCATTTGTTCTTCCTTTTCTAGTTTCATTAAATGTGAGTTTAGACTGTTCATTTGGGGTTGTTCTTCTTTCCTGAGGTAGGCCTGTATTGCAATATTTTTCCCTCTTAGCATGGCCTTTGCTGTGTCCCACAGATTTTTGGTGTTGAATTATTGTTGTCATTTGTCTCCATATATTGCTTGATCTCTGTTTTTATTTGGTCATTGATCCATTAATTATTAAGGAGCATGTTATTAAGCCTCCATGTGTTTGTGTGCTTTTTCATTTTCTTTGCGTAATTTATTTCTAGTTTCATACCTATGTGATCTGAGAAGCTGGTTGTTACAATTTCAGTCTTTTTGAATTTACTGTGGTTCTTTTTGTGGCCTAGTATATGATCTGTTCTTGAAAATATTCCATGTGCAGTTGAGAAGAATGTGTATCCTGTTACAGAGTGGTCTGTAGACGTTTGTTAGGTCCATGTGTTCTAATATGTTGTTCTGTGCCTCTGCCTCTTTACTTATTTTCTGTCTGGTTGATCTGTCCTTTGGAGTGAGTGTTGGGTTGAAGTCTCCTATAATGAATGTATTGCATTCTATTTCTCCCTTTAATTCTGTTAGTATTTGTTTCACATATATAGGTGTTCCTGTGATGGGTACATAGATACTTATAATAGTTATATACTCTTTTTGGACTGACCCTTTTATCATTATGTAATGTCCTTCTTTGTCTCTTGTTACATTCTTTGTTTTGAAGTTCATTTTGTCTGATACAAGTACTGCAACTCCTGCTTTTTTCTCACTATTAGTTGCATGAAATATCTTTTTCCATCCCTTTACTTTCAGTCTGTGTATGTCTTTGGGTTTGAAGTGAGTCTCTTTTAGGCAGCATATAGACGGGTCTTGTTTTTTTATCCATCAGTGACTCTATGTCTTTTGATTGGTACATTCAGACCATTTACATTTAGGATGATTATTGATAGCTTTATTCTTATTGCCATTGCAGGCTTTAGATTCATGGTTACTAAAGTTTCAAGGGTAATTCCATTACTATGTAACAGTCTAATTTAACTCACTTGGTGTGCTGTTACAAACACAACCTAAAGGTTCTTTGTTTTTTTTCCCCCTTTTTTTCTTTCTCTTCCATTCTTTGTATGTTATGAATCATATTCTGTACTCTTTGTCTATCCCTTGGGTGACATCTATTTAGCCTTAGGAATATTTCCATCTATAGGAGTCCCTCCAAAATGCACTGTAGAGGGAGGTGGTTTGAGGGAGGTAAATTCTGTCAGCTTTTGCTTATCTGAAAATTCTTTAATCCCTCCTTTAAATTTAAATGATAACCTTGCTGGGTAAAATATTCTTGGTTCCAGGCCCTTCTGCTTCATTGCATTAAATATATCATGCCACTCCCTTCTGGCTTGTAAGGTTTCTGTTGAGAAGTATGATGATAGGCTGATGGGGTTTCCTTTGTATGTAATCTTTTTTCTCTCTCTAGCTGTTTTTAAAAGTCTGTCTTTATCCTTGATCTTTGTCAATTATATGTCTTGGTGTTGTCTTCCTTGCGTCCCTTATGTTGGGAGATCTGTGCACCTCCGTGGCCTGAGAGACTATCTTCTTCCCCAGATTGGGGGAGTTTTCAACAATTACCTCCTCAATGGCGCTTTCTATCCCTTTTTCTCTCTCTTCTTCTTCTGTTACCCCTGTAATGCAAATATTGTTCCTTTTGGATTGGTCACACAGTTCTCTCAATATTCTTTCTTTCTTAGGGATTCTTTTTTCTCTCTATGCCTCAGCTTCTTCATTTTCCTCTTCTATAATTTCTATTCTATTTACCTTCTCTTCTACTACATCTAATCTGCTTTTAAATCTCTTCATTGGATGTTTCATTTCAGATACGGAATTTCTTGATGATTAAATCTCTGACTTAAATTCATTCCTGAGTTCTTGGCTATTTTTCTGTACCTCCATAAGCATGTTTATAATTTTTATTTTGAAGTCTCTTTCAGGAAGACTGGTGAGTTCATTTTCATTTGGCCCTTTTTCTAGAGTTTGTGAGATTTTGGTCTGAACCATGTTCTTTTGAAGTTTTATATTTCTGTGTGGTGCCTACCAGTGCCCAGAAGCTCCAGTCTCTGGAGCTGCTCAGCCCCTAGAGTGAGGTTGAGGGGTCTTAGGGGAGTGGAAATGGTGCCTGGGGGAGGAAAGGTCTGTTTCCTGATTACCATCTGTGGTGCCTGTCTCCAGTTTCAGAGCCAGTGGACCAAGCACACAGGTGCAAGCCTCTGTGCTTTGTGTCTCTAGCTGTTGTAGTCAGGGCCTCCCTCTGGCTGGCCTGATGCCAGCACAGTGACTGCCAGTTTGTGAACTGGTGCCAGCAGGCTAGGAGTAAGGTGCAGCAGGCTGCGTATCACAGTGGGGGGCCTCAGAGCTGAGTAGGCAGCCAGGGTGATGAAGCACCTGAAGCTCCTCAAAGTTCCCAAGCAGCTGGGCAGAGCACACCCAGACAACCTTGTCCAGCTCTCCCTTCTCCTGTGCAGCAAGCTCCGTGTAAATCCCACCCCTTCAGTAGCCATCTCGCTGCTAGGAAGCCACTCAGTCCACCTACCTTTCCTTTGATGCAGAGCATCTGGGTGTGGATCCCCTCCTCCACAAATGGCCGGAATCTCAGTCTCTCAAGCACTCTGCCTGTCCGAGCTCTCCAACATCCAGAGCACCACACAGTATGGGTTTCAGCTCACAAAGCAGACCTCCAGGGCTAGGTGTTCAGCAGTCCCAGGCTTCCACCCCCTCCCCGCTCCCTTACTCTTCCTCCCATGGGAAGCTGGGGTGGGGGAAGGGCCTGGATTCCACTGGATTAAGGCTTTTGTATGTTACCCTGTTTCATGAGGTCTGCTCTTTTTGTGAGGTCTGTATGCAGTCTGGTTCATCCTTCTTTCTTGTTGCTGTTTTAGGATTAGTTGTATTAATTAAGTATATTTTCATACTATTTGTGGTTTTGGGAGTTCTCTGTCTCACCTCTCACACAGCCATCTTGAATCCCCTGACATGAGAAAGTTTGTGATCTTCCACTTTCTTGTGTTATTTGTGTTTTCTCATTCTGTAGAAGTTATTGTAGGGTGAAAATTTTTTTCCTTTATTTCATTTCCACCTAATTTCTTTAGCTGGTCTAATAATTAAGTAGACATAACACAGATAACAGAAGAAAACAATTTAAATTTCTTACACACAGGAGCCCCATAAAAATATGAGACTTAATGACAGTGAGGCACTTAAAGCTTATATACTATCCTAAGCTAAGGAAAGGTGTAGGAGTCTGGAGCCTCAAAAGGAAGGAAGACAGTTCACCAAAGATGAGAAGAACAAATGTTTGGTAAACAAATATCTTCCCTGCCATTCAAATAAGTCTCTCTCAGGGGAAAAGGTTATCTCTTCACATAGGCATTTTATCATCTCTCATCCTCAGAGGAAGGACAGAACCTGTGACAAATTACAGTCTCCTCAGACGTTAAAAATACATTGGTCAAGAGAAGTTGTAAAACATGGAAGAAAATTAATCCATCCCCCTCTTAGAAAGAAAAGAAGAAACCAATTTTTTTGAGTAACTTTTGAGCTGAGCAGACCATGGAGTCTTAAAAGTACCTGCCAGTTTCATGTCCCTTCTGAGCAGAACCAATTTGCAAGAGTGCGGACTCCTGCACACTGTTCCTGGGAATGGGAGATGAAACTGCCACTTGGACAACAACTGGATATCTTCTTATAAAGTTAATCATGTACTACCCAGCAGTTCTACTCCATGAGTTTACTCAACATAAAAGAAAATATGTACAAAAAAAGAATTATGCAAATCTGTTAATTGCAGCTTTATTTGTAACAACAACCAAAACCTGAAAATAACCAGAGTCGATTAACAAGCAAATTGAGGTAATAAGAAGCAGTAATAAGAAGCAAGCAAATGGACAAACTCAATGGCTACTACTCTGCAATAAAAAGAGAAGAAACCACTACATGGATGGATCTCACAGACATTATGAGTGACAGAAGCTGGAAACAAAATAATGCACACTGTAACATTCCATTTATGAGAAGATTACACACATACAGGACCAATCTATTGTGTTAGAAAGAAATTACAATAGTTATGACCTCTGGTGGTGGGGTAGTGGTACAGAAATGATTAGATGGATACAGAAGAACTTTCTGAGGTGATGGAAATTCTGTATCTTGATTAAGCACGTGGCTGTCTAGGTGTACACGTTTTTCAATACCCATTTAACTGTGCATTTAATATCTGTGCATTTCACTGTATGTAAATTATAATGCAATATAAAGACCTATATGCCTGCAAAAAAAAAAACCAAAAAACCAAAAACCAGAAAAAAACAAAAAAAGTTCTCTCATTTAATTCTCTTTCCAGTATAGGCTTCCTTTCTAAGTTCTTTCAGGCTGTTAAAGGGGAAGTAAAAGGCTTCTCCTGGATCTCAATCGCCTTTAGCTCAAGATAATGTGCATGCCAGAGTGGTGCATTGTGGAGTGGCATATTCTGCTCCCCCTCATTATGTAAAATAAAAAAGTTGAAGTAAAGAAAGTAACAACTTTTTCTTTTAAATAAGTCAGTTAATCTATTTATACAAAGATAAACACCAAGTATTTACTCCTATTCCAGAATAAGATAATATGCTTCTCTTCAATAGGGATACTTAACAAAAAGCAAATAGAAAATTTTAAAGGAGTGAGAGATGTGATTATATTAAATAAAAGATGGTATGGTGTGTTAAGGGTTTAAAGATAGTGCTAGATAGCCTAGGGTTCCCTACAGTGCCTTGTTGACTACTGTAGCATTTACTCTGAGGCCTTTGGCAAACCGATGATGGGTTCTAGTTAGAAATTAAAATGTTCTGGTGTGTGTTTAGAAAGATCTGTGTCATCAACACGTTGAAGGAAATTGACTGAATTACAACTTCAAGCTGACAGTGAGGGTATGACCACTCAGGTCTTCAGGCATAGGTAACAGTGGCTTACAGTTATGAAAGTAGGTAGAGAAGAGAGAGAAGAAGGAAGATGTGATAAATATTTTGTATATGTGTATCTCAATACTTCATTGGAAAAGGGTGCAGATATTGTTATTAGGGTTTCTTGGGGTAAAGGATGACAACATGTTGCTGCATAGACTTAGTTTCTCAGAAAGTACCTGTCATTCTCACTGATTTTATTTTTATTTTTTTCACAGTTCAGTGTTAATGGAATTTATATACCAGAGTTGAAGAAGTAGACGTTTTGTATAGGAGCAATCAAGACCGTGAAAAGTGAGTGTTTTAACTTAAGATTTTTATACCCAATTTTTCAATTTCACATATTTATGTAATACTAAACTCAAAGCCTTGGTTGATGCTTCATAAATTTTAGGGGAAAAAATCATGAATCTTTGGAAATATTGCCTTTGAGGAAAAGTAAAAAAAATAATGTTGCTCTGCTATACAAGAAACTTTTTAATGTGACCTCAATATTTTACAAATATATTTCTGTGAATGCAGTCTTCAGTCTACTTAATTTTATGTTCTAGGAGATTTTTCCATAGAGAGGTCTCATTGTATTTTACATTTTTAAAAGATTTCTTTTAAATGTGATGTTTCAGCTTTTCTTTTACTTCATCGTTGCCTCTTTCCACATATTTTAAAAATATGAACCTAAGGATTCATAATTTGTTCTTGATAGTAACTGAGCAGGCTTCATACTTGTTGAAACTCTGAAATGTTGTAAGATTAACATGAGCTGCTATAATATTTTCTTAGAATATTTTTCTTAGGTAGGAAATTCAATGTTTTGATTTAATTATTTATTTACTCTAAATTTAAAGCTGATTTATAAATAATTTATTGACCCTCAAGGGTTGACCCACTAGTTATCTGTTTCTCGTTAGGTACACTTTAGCCTGGCCAGTTTCTCTATAGCAGTATTTTAAAACTCAGAACAAATACTTACTGTTTTATAAAATATTTCCCAAATCTGTGTACTGAATTATTTTTAATTTTCTCTTTGATTACACAAACTCATTTGTGTCTCTAGTAAAAAAAACTTTTATTCACCATTATTTGCTAATTCAACAAACTGCTTTAGCATCTACGATTTGTCAGGTACTGAAATAGGCACTTAGATGTATAGTGTTGAGTAAATAATGCTCCTGTTTTCAGGCAGCTTACACTCTTCCCTTCATATTACTGAAATCTTTCATTGTTTCAACAAATATTTAATGAGTGACTTCTATATATTAGGCTGTTGTGAATACTTTCAATAATAAATGAAAACATTTAAAGATATTTGCTCTTAAGGAACTTAACCTTCTAATAGGAGGAGATAGTAAATAAAAAAGTTAGATGATGATAAGTGCTCTGGAATAAAGAAAAGATAGAACTGAGTTTAGAGGATTTGAATATACCTGGGAACTGGGCAGGAAGAGAGGGCAAGATACAATATTAAATAAGATGATTAGAGTTAGCCTCACTGAGATGATATTTGGACACACACCTGAAAAACTAGGAGAGTTATGAAGTGGATATCTGAGGGAAAGGCATTCCAAGCAGAGGGAATAGCCAGTTCAAAGGCCTTAATGGAGGGTTATATGGTATGTTAGAGTTACAGCAAGGAAATCCATTTGCCTAGAGGAGAATAAACAAGGGAATAGTAGAAAAAGAGCCTGCCAGCAATGTGAAAAGTTATAGGCTAATATCTATCTGTTTCCCCTCTAGAATCTTCCAAGATACCTTACTGTCTGTTACTTCTGTGTCTTACACTGTGGCGAGCAAATCCTCCATGTTCTGTGTTGTGTTGTGTGTATCTTTTGTTTTCTCCTTTGTCTTCACTACAATATGCACAACTATCCTCTTTAAAAATAACATGCTTGAATAAACTTCCAAACTTTTCTCTGGTACATATGAGGACATAGAGTCACCATTCTAATAGCATATCTTCTGGATAAATCAGAAAAAATTACTCAGAAGGAAATGAAATCCACCTGATTCATTTTTAGTAGTGATCTAAGGACAGAATATGTGCTGGGCCTTAGGCTGGGCCTGCTGTTTTTGTTGCTCCATGTTTTTTTTTATTTTTTAAGCTCCATGGGTCTGGAGAAAGGCCTGCCACAAAGACCTGTGGCTTTCAATGAATTACAAGATGAGATAGATATTTGCTTTTTAAAGCCAATGGCTTTAGAGCCGTGCTTTTTAGTTTGATCCAACCACAACAAAAGAGATAGAAAAGATATGATCTGGAAACCCAAATGCTTATTTATTAATTTTTTTGGTTGGACTTGAAAGAAATTTTTCAAGTGATTATTTGTGAGAATAAAGAAATTGGTTAACATTGGCAGGTTAATATCCTATTTAATAGATCATCATTTCTCTATAGCAACCAGAGAAGACCTACTAGCAACAGTGCTCCCAGGGGCCAGACCTCTTAGTATGAAACCCATCCCCCCTTATATTTAGCAAAGCACAATAACACACGGGAGGAAAGCAAACTGACCTTCCCCTCAAGCTCTAAGTCTGACTGTGATTGCCACCAGCTTGTGCCTAAGAGTTGACCTCTGCTTGTTTTTAACTCTGACTTCCTCAACCCCTCAACTCCTTCTTTCATGGCGTACTGCAGTTCCTTCCCAAGTCCCTGACATTTACAGTGAGGGTCACTGTATTTATTCAGTGCCAATAACTGAGGAATAAATTCCTACATGTTGGGTTCGATCTTCACTATTGTTTTGCAAATTAACCTACTGAAACAAAATAGTGATAATGTGTTATTATAGTTAAGGTTAATAAGCTGCTGATTACCTCTAAAGGATACAATTGCAGACACATTATTTAAAAGGTCTATTTTGTTAAGCTAACTGGTAAATGAGCAGAAATTTACATGTGTGGTGTATTAACTAACATAAGTGTGGAATTTTGAGCCAGGTAGAGCTATTTCTGTCTCACTCTCCTCTCTGCTTTCCCCCAAGGTCAACTTCATCCTAAGGCCTGGTCCCTGTGTTACTATAGACTGTCATGTATAATCCATGAGATATTCAGCAAACTACTTTACTTCTTTGAACCTTGGACAACATAGTTACACAGTTTAATAGTGCCCAACTCTCCTCGGTGCATAGGAGAGATGGCTATTTAAAAGACTTGTTCTCAATCGGGGATCATATGTGATAATTTTCTCACTTGCTCACATGCCATTTTTAAAAGATAACTCATTTATAGAATTTAACTCCTTTTCACTAAAAATAAGGCTTATTAGTGTTAACCAAAATGATATGTTGCGTTAGGAAGACTACTAAATGTAGTAAAGGCATTACTTGTCAGGTGTCTTGAATTTCCTTGGAATTTTCATTTTGTTATATTGTACAGTCATTCACTAATCTACTCAGGAATGAAACACTATAATGGATAGATGCTTGGTCACTACCTGTTGAAGAATGCATTCTTCAATTCCCCTCAAAATAATGACTTTGGATCATTTATAAATCCCAATTCACAGCTACTGAAAAACTGGCTGGATATTTTCACATTCAAAATTGCCAGTGATTCTCACTAACTGGATATTTTGACTGTGTCATGCCATTGCTGATGCAATAATTAATAAGCAAAGAATTTTAAGTCTATGACTATAAAGTATTGAAAGTGAGCAAATCTGGCATTGATCAGCACAAGACTTTGGCAGACAAGGATTCAAGAAGAGACATCCGGTGGCTGAGAGGTAGATGTAAGTGTTAATCTGGGCTCCTCCTGTGGGAAGATTCAGTAACCTAAGGAGATGCTGAAAGAAATTTTCACAACACAGGACTTAAGCCTCTCCCTTTCTTTGATCCTGAGAGAAGACGCTTCTCTGGTATAATGGTGCTACTGAATGGCTAACCCAAATCCATCCTACCCCTTCCTTTTTTTCTAACAGCACCCAGATTTTCCTTTGGGTTTTCATCTTCCCCAGGTAGCCTCTATGTTTCTGGAGCTGGGCTTCCTGTCTTAAACCAATTAAGTTTGGTTTAATTGGGATAGTTAGTAGCATGTAACCCAGTCCAGTTAGAGTGATTTGAGGGAATCTTTTCATTATAATCAGGAAGAAAACCTACCTTAATATAAGCAACTGAAGTAAAGAATATAAAGCTCCAGTCGCTCCTGGAAGAGAGCCTAAACCAACACAGGGAACCAGCCTTAGGAAGAAACAAACATGGGGGAGGGCAGCAAAGCGATTGGAAAAGAAATCGAGTTCTTTATGCTTTCTTGGGCCTCTGGACCAGCCCACCTTGAAGCACACTGGGGTTCTGGAATTCCAGCTGGGAAATCCCTTTAAGTCATCGATATATCTCGACACATTTATTTTGGGGCAGAAGGATCCTGCTGTGTCTAAGTGCTTGTGCCTGTGTCTGGATGTTCCGGGAGGGGGCGCCGACAGGACTGCTGTGCTGTGTAGGTGCTGAAACAGGCTCTTCCACGTCTGTCCTACCAAGGTTTCAGGGCAATCAATTTGGGAAAAATTGTAGTGATTCATCAGCAGCATAAATGCTTCCTGGTCTGGGAATCGTGCTTCTCCTGGAAGTTTCCACATGAAAAGGGAAATGGAACCCTTAGAATATTTCACAGAATTTTCCAAATCACTAAAGGGATATTATTCACTCAATCATCATATAATTCTGATGACCATATATGACATCATTATGGCCGTTTTGAAATTCTTCTTCTAAAAAAAATAAGTGGCTTTCAGCCTGCACTTTCAAGCTGACCTGTGGCTCCTGACATGCCATCATTCACGTGGTGTTACAGTTTTATAACAACAGTGGCAATATCTGGCTTGAGGCTTGACCAGGCTCCAATAGACTCTGTTTGTAGAAAGATATCAGGCTAATAAAATTTAGACAGTAATTTCGACATAATAATCACCAATTGTATAGAGCCTTGGGTGACTTCTCAAACACTTTCCTCAGACATTTGTTATTATAGCACTATGTACCACTCTAGACGATGTCTAGAATACTCACTTTCAGTTTCCCAAATCTTAGCATAGTGTGTGGTATTTAGTAGGCTCACTATCTGTATATATTGGATGAGAAGGGAGAGGGAAAGCTTATACTAGAGTAGGGACAGACAAATGGTTAGTAATGCCCAAAGGAAAAGTGGTATCACCATACCTCAAAACCTGAGTCGCTTTGTTTAATGCTTATTACAACAGCTAAGAATATGAGGGAATAAATCTTCATTCACAATATACATACAATCTGGAGGCAGTAAATACATACTGTTAACCTATTTAAAAAATTTTAAAGACATAATTTCACGTGGATTCTGTTTTTCTATTTCATGTGTAAATCACTTCAAATATTAGCTCCAGATGGTGCAGTCTCAAAGGTCATATTTACACACAGTTCAATATTCTATTCCACATCAAATGGGGAAGCAACATTTTATACAAAAAACAGTCCTGAAACTGAGCAAAACCATGGCAGACCTCAGACCCAGAGACCACGAGGTCCTTCCTTGGTTCTTTCAAGATGCAAAAGTGACGCGGTCTGGCCGCGCCGAGTCGAGCAGGTCCTGAAGTGTGGAAGGGGGCCGAAGAAAACAAAGAAAGACAGTAAGAACTGGGAGGGCTGACGCTCCTGCACATCGCCAGCAAAGCTTTATTAGAGTCCAGAGTATTTATACAGCAAAGAAGTACACTATCCCAGGAAATAGCATTATCCAATAGACAATCAAGCACAGTATTGACATCAGCGGTAGCCGGGCAAAGGTAGGCACAGCAGGGCTCCTTCAGTTGCTCATGGAATGGGTGAACAGGATGTTCTTTGTTCTCCATTCCTGCCACATCAGCAAGTGGGCGAAAGGGCATAGCCTGCCGCCCACATCTCCCCCTTTTTTATTTTATAAGAGAGTGACAGTGCCTGTCTTAGGTGTTCCTGGACGACTCATCTGGACTTACCTGTCACTGGTACCCACATTCCATCATGAGGACCCTGTCTTAGGTTGCCAGAGGTCTCCAAGACACTTACCCGTCATTGACTATCCTGTCCCCTTCTCCACATCCATATAAGGAGGGTGGTGTTTAAGAGCTAGCATATGGGTCTCGGAACCCAGTTGCAAAAAGGACTGTAATCCTAGTTTGATGACACAAATTTCATTATAAGCTGCATGACATTTCAATTGGTGCCTTAACGTTAGGCCCTGAACCTCTTCGCCCAAATACATGACCATGTCATACAGGGCATTAAGCTTATGACTTGTTTTCTCATCAGTATTTCCTTGATCATTAAGAGCCTCAGTTGCATTTTGGGTCAAACCATTGACATAGATTGCAGTTTGTACATTCTCAGTTAATGCTACAGCTGCTACAGTAGAAGATACAATAAAGGAAATTAAAGATAACAACCCTACAATAATGAGGCCCACAGCTCTCTTGGGATGGTCTAGAGCTTTCTTCAATTCTATCAACACTTACAGGCCCTTATCATCATACCAAGGTCCCGTGTGATTCACGGGAATCAAAAGGAAAGGGGGTTGCTTAAGTAAAAGAACCATGGTATTGTTGGACACAGAAGAGATGCAGCTGGTGAGACTGCAATTTTTACAGGCAATGTGAAACATATTTTTCTGATAAGTCACATTAATAGAAATAGACCCTACCAACAGCGCATGGGGGGGTCAACGCAAGCCACCACATGTGTGTCATTGTTTACATTAATGCTTGTACTATTATCCCACTCTAACCCACCCATAGCCACCCCTATTTTCCACCAAGAGGTTTGAGGGTACCCATCTGGAGTGTACCAAAGTCCCATAGAGATTCCTCTGTATTGCGGGGCCAGTGTCTTTGAATTTGGTCCTAAAGACCAGTCCACAATGTAAAGTTCTTTAGTGATGTTCATCTGCGGTGGCCATTCACCACCTGTGCCTGCAAGTGAAGGGGAGCCCTTGCACTTTGTCCAGGGTAGTGGCAATGTGTCATTTTTAAGTGAAGATGAAGATGTAAGCACACTGCACACAGGGTGGTCAGAAGGCAAGGTGCGTTGTTCCTATTGTTAGGTGTTCTGATGGGCCTCCCAAAATGTCAGAATCATTGGAGTAAATCTGTACCTTGGGAGACTTCCAACTGACTGGATGGAGCAGAGGAGGGTCAGGAACATATGCCCAATATATGCGCTGAACTGCTTGCTCCGCTGCTTGCTCTTCAGCTGGGGTCCTCCAAAGCTGGAGCAGGATCAGGAGGAATATGGTCTGCATGACACACCAGCCTTTCTGGCAACCACCTCGGGCCCTCAGCATCCTGTGGAAAGACACAAACGTGTCCTCTCCCCCTAAGAAGGACGGGATCTGGACCTTGCCACGCCCCGGTCAGAGGATCTTTCCATCACACCTGTGCGAGGGGTGGACGACCGCCAGAGCACCAAAAGCGCTCTGTGGAACTGCGTCCCGCAAGGTCTAGAGTTAAAAAATTTAAAATATAGAGTGCGTGGGATAAATAATTCAAAGGTGTAATGGGATATAACTCCCCCTTCTTAATTTTATTGAGCTGAGCTTTCAAAGTGCCATGGGCTCTTTCAACAATGCCTTGGCCCTGGGGATTATAGGGGATGCCTGTCTTGTGGGCAGTACCCCATTGAGCACAAAATGTGCGAAAGCAGCTACTGGTATAGCCAGATCCATTGTCTGTTTTAATTAGCTTGGGAATGCCCATAACAGCAAAGCAAGAGAGGTAATGGCAAATAACTTGTGAAGTGGATTCTCCAGAGAGAGCGGTAGCATGCAAGAAACCTGAATAGGTGTCAATGGTAACATGAACATATTTTAATTTTCCAAATTCAGGGATGTGCATGACATCCATCTGCCACAGGTGATTTGGCAGGCACTGTTAGCGTTCTCATAGGCCAACTGTGTGACTAGGGCGGTACTAGCCTCTGATTCTCCAAATGTTCTCCCTGCTGTCTTCAATAGGTGAGCTACAAATTCTTGAAATGGCTCATCAGGCCCTTGCCTGATTTTAGAGACCTCCTCTGTTCTACTAGTACTTTCTGGGAGAGCCTTCCATGCTCTTCTAGCTGCCACATTTGTTTGAGCATATACTGCTAACTGAAAGACCAACTGTTGATCTACCTCAGCATATTGGCCCTCTCCCGCCAACATGTCAAAAACAATGGGTATTTGCTGAGCAGTGTTAGTCCTAGCTGTTTTCTGACAATTCTCACAAAATTCTGATTTCCATAGCAGATAATCTCCCCCTGTAAGACATGCATCTGCTAAGGACTTCCAGTCTCCCACGGGCAAATCCTCTGTAGTCAGAGCTTCTAAGATGGTTAATGTAAATGGAGCAGTGGGGTCATATTTATTGCAGGCCTCTTTCAGCTCTTTCAACTGTTTGAAAGGAAATGACACATGTTGTCTGAATACCCCTCCATTGTCACCTGGCCATTCTAACACTGGATAGGCAAAAAATTCTTGTGTGTCCTCTCCCTGATCTTGAGCTTGTTGTAGTACTGCCTCAAGAGGAGTAACCTTTCTCTGTCTCTTCTGCATATTAACTGGGAGCACATGAGGCTTTTCTTCCTTAGACTCTATGGGCTGTTTTTCTTTCTGTTCTAAACCCTTCTCTGTCTTTCGCTCCACTGTTTTCTCTTTAGTTTGTTCTGAGGATATAGGCTGAACAGGATCAAAACCTGCCCTTTCAAGGGGAGCTAGTTAAGCCTTACTCACAGGGTAGTCTCTTCTCTTGGGGTGCGGCTGTCCCATCTTTTGCTGCGCTTCTAAGGCTAAAGTAAGCCACTTCAGAGTGCCCTGAATTTCATTCCATTGCTCTTCGAAAGGTATTCTGGATGGGTCTGCGGTGACTGCCCGCTTTGCTGTGAGCAGGGATGGATAAACTTTCTTGCTGGAGCCTATGGAGGCTATCTCTATTGTTTCTATCTCCTTATCACAAAGTTGAACTAAAGCTTCCTCCACTAGAGGGCTCTGTTCCTCCTCCATCTCCTTGTCCAAGCCGCTGTCCGGTTCATGATAAGATGGCTCCCGCCCTTCCGGTGCTTCTAATGGTGGAGCACATGGGGAGATGGCTGGAGAAGCAAGATTGCTTTCGTTTTTCTTAGTGGCTTGACCCGTACCAAGGGCATGCTCTATCACATTTTCTATCTTAAATCCTTCATGCTAAGATCTAAAGAATCTCTAATCAAGGTCCACAGTCCAAAAGTATCTACTGGAACCTTCTTTGGTCCATGGGCAGAATAATAAGTTCATAATCCCTCTCCTACCTTATTCCATAAATCTATGTCTACTGTCCCTTCTCCTGGAAACCACGGGCAGACTTCCTTAATAAAGTCTAAAAATCTTTCTAATTGGGGCTTCCCTACTATAATTCCCCTAATAGCCAATAATTTCTTCAACCCGCAGACATAAAGCTGTTTGCTTCCTGCCTGTCCCATATTGGACTCCCAGAAAAATCACTTACCACGTCCAGGTTGCTTGCGTGCCTCTTCTCTCGCAGGTCTTCTCTAGTTACCCTGGCCAGGGCTTTCTCTTCTCGACGTGGTGGCCCTCACCTTCTCCCTCTCCTTCAGGTCCCTGTTCGGGCGCCACTTGACACGGACCAGCCATGCCGAGTCAAGCAGGTCCTGAAGTGTGGAAGGGGGGTGAAGAAAACAAAGAAAGACAGAAAGAACTGGGAGGGCTGACACCCCTGTTCATCGCCAGCAAAGCTTTATTAGAGTCCAGAGTATTTATACAGCAAAGAAGCACACTATCCCAGGAAATAGCATTATCCAATAGACAATCGAGCACAGTATTGACGTCAGCGGTAGCTGGGCAAAGGTAGGCACAGCAGAGCTCCTTCAGTTGCTCATAGAATGGGTAAACAGGATGTTCTTTGTTCTCCATTCCCACCACATCAGCAAGTGGGGGAAAGGGCAAAGCCCGCTCCCCACACAAAAGTACCCGAATTCTGTCAGCATTCCATCTATGAAGGTGTTCAAGTATTCGACCTCTCTTCCTCACCTCCTCTTTTCCTCTCTCCCCTACAAAGGTCAAAATGAGATAATGGGTTAATGGGGAAAGATTGTCTCATGCTAATCCTTTATTTGCTCCCTCCACCCTTACTATACACACATACAGTGAGAGAGAAAGAGGGAAGAGAGAGGAGAGGAAATGCAAAATGAGTTTTAACATGTTATCAGCCATAATTGAAAACTCTTTCACTTCTCCTTGAATTGAAACTTCTCATTTCTTCTTTGCTATGTTTAAATTTTTCTACTCATGATGATGATGATCTGTGAGTGTGAACAGTGCTCCCCACCCAGTTACCGCTCAGTGTACCTAACAACACTGTACATAGGAAGTTTTCCCTGTGATTTGGGGCAGTAGCTACTGTTTTGCAGAACCTTCCTTGGTGCAGTTCTGTTTCTTAGACATTTAGGACATCCACAAATTTTGCTCAAAAAAAGTTGTTGCCAGTTCCTAACTATCTCACGCCATATTCTCTTGCTACTAATGTGCCTTTCAGTATAGATTGTGGCTACGCTGCATTATTGGAAACTGAATTTCAGAACATCCCCATCAGTCCACATTTCATCTTACCGAATAACTGCCATTACCTCTATTAGGTGAGGATTCTCACCTCAGGATTTTACTTTCTATATGACATGTTGCTTTTATACTTGAATCAAATGTAAAATAACCATTTACATTTATTGATATATTTAATAGATTTTCTTTTTCTCTGTTTTATTTTTTGTTTCTATTTTGATGCTTCTTTGTTGCTTTTTCTTCTATATCTGTGTTTAAATTTAAATTGGAAGAAAAAGAAACTCATTTTCTGCAAATAATGGAGGAGCTTTATTAATGAAATGTTAAATAAGACAATCTGATGTGCCAAAGCATGAGAACTATAATAAGGGCTGTGAAGATGGTCATTCTCCACTCAAGGCAATTCTTGGGTTTCAGAAGTTGTGACTCTTAGCATCCTAACACCTACATAATTAAATACAAAGGAACTTTCACCCTTACCTGTCATGTCTCAGTCATAATCTCATTATGTGCCATTTTTCCTAGTTCTGCTTCTTCTAAATCCAATCTCAGGAACTCTGGGGCTAATACTTTCCTTATTCATGAAATAGCATTCTCATTGACAAAGGTAATTACTATCCTCCTTTTTTGCTCCAGACCTTATTATGGGTAACTGGCTTGCCTGTGGGTGAACTTCTTTTCAGCCAAGTCCTCACCCCTTAGCTAAAGCACAAATGAAGGTCAAGGTCACATGGCTCCTTTAGGTTGATCTGTCAGAAAGGATTGTGAAAAAGGCTGATGTCTCCCATTTCTTTTGAAATGAAATTTGGTGTGAGTGTTATATCTAGTACAATGCTTTTGAAGTCTAGCATTTAAACCATATATCCACATATATGATTACCATACGAATAATTCAGTTAACAAGTGAGAACCCACATTAGTATATACTCTGATTTGTGAAAGTTATAGATTCAGTGGCTATAAGTCACAATACCAGTGACTTTTAAAGGATGGAAGTTTATATCCTTCCTATATAAAATCTAATTTGCAACTCTATTTCTTCCTCCTTTTACTTCATTTTCAGTCTTCTTTTATTGTAACATATGCTCTTAATCATAGCCAATGTTAAGGGAAAATCCTTTGCTGGGAATATGATATTTACCTAAGTCCAAGGATGAAGTCATTGGCAGGGATATTATAAAAAAAAGAAGAAAAAGTCAAATCCATAGTAATTGCCTAATACTGGTAAGGCCAGTATGATTGCCATACTTCTATTAAGTCATAGTAACATACCAAGGGGTAATTACTAGTAAATAACTTGTGAAAAATATTTGTGTTTAAAAAGTATATATTTATATAGAAATTTTCATCTCTACATCTTGTTTCTAATTCTAGTAGTGTTTCCTATTACATTTACTATTAAACGTAATTCCTCTACTTATAAAAAAGTCAGACTCTATATTATATTTATTTAATTATCAGTATCATGAGTGATTCCTTGTTTATTGACTCCCCCAGACAAAAGAAGGAAACTGGTACTCTTTTCTTCCCTCCACCTCTCTTGCCACTTTCCATGTTTTTGTTGATTGATATTATGCTCTTCTGGAATAATAATATTATATATATTGTTTATACTGTATCTTCTCTTCTAAGATGTATTCAAAAGAGAAAAAAAATTCTGGAAATAAAGCAGACTGTTCTTGACATATCTTCTATGTTCCCATATCTGATGGTCAACCACTACTGAACTAGGTGTAAATGGTCAACCTTAGATGTGTAATCGTCCTAGGAACCACTGTTACGGGTATAGGCATTGTGGGGCTTTCGCCTTTTAGAGGAAAGTCTAGAGTTACAGTAGCCTATGAGAAGCTCTAGTACTAAATACAGTACTAGAAGAGCTAGGTGTTCAAAGTTTTGAGGACCACCAAATCCGAACAATTCTCTGTCTCTCACACACAAACACACACACACCATAGACTTTGGATGTATATTAGCCCTGCATGACAGTGTAAAGGTTTCCAGGAACTCAAGAGAGTGAGCAGGAGCTGAATTTGTGTGCTGAAGCTACTTATTCTTCAGTAGGATTGCAGAAGGGACATAGGACCAGGCAGATTTTCTCCAGTGAGGATAGGCACTGCTCAAGGAGGAGAGGCAGCTGCTAAAGGGACTGGGAACCCATCTCTTTCCATTACTGGAGGGATACCCCAATTGAAAAGAACCCCAATTAGCAGAAGTCAGCCTCAGAAGCCAACAGCAATGGTGACATCAAAAACAACAAATAACAGCATAACCAAGGAGCTTAGTAGCCTGAAGGGAAGGTCGGCCATCAGGGAGTCAGCTGGAGGAGCCAGGAAAATATAAACCCATCATTCTGGACCCAAATATTATAGTTGTTGAATTAAAAAGGTGAGTAAACAAATTAAAGAAAAAAGCCAATGAAAAGAATGGAGTGAATTTGTAGTGTGGAGATCTCAATGTCTATAAAGCATTTAGACATTGATCTACATGATAATCATTAATTGAAAATCATGTTGCTAAAAGAGAAATCCAAAAAACCTGATTCCTCTGTTTTCTTAACAATAAAATGAGAATAATAATAGTATCTCACAGGATTATTATAAAGTATTAAAAGTTAATATTTGCAGAATGCTTAAAATGGTTCTTAGCATAGAATAAATGCTGTGTAAGTACTTGCTAAATAAATAAATACAACAAAAATAATGACTAAATCCAAGCGCAGGTTATTTGAAAGGACCACAACAACAAACTTCTTGAGGATGGCTTTATAAAAGGTGGGAAGAAAAGCTTTTGTTTGGAAACCTCTAATACAGAGAAAATTAAAGGAATTATACTTGAACGTTGCAAGTAAACCTATGGCAATTTGAAAACCATGAGAATTGTATGATTTTCCATATAAATCTAAATTATCAATATTGACCTAAAAAGACCTTAAAAATCTGAATGGGCTTATTACAACAGTACAAATTGGTGAAGGGCACCAGGATCAGATGAATTTACATTCAATTTTTATTTAATCTTAAACAATAGATAATTTCAAAAATTACTGCAAATATTTTAGATTAAAAAGAAAGTCTTCAAATTTACTTTATGAAGGCAATATAACTTCAAAATCAGGACTTAATTAAAGTAGAATAAAACAGAAAATACAGGCAATCTCACTTTTGCTTTATTACATTTTTATTAAACCCCCAAAATCAAAATATTATCACTTCAAAATGTAATCCCATCTGATTTGATGAATAAGATATAATGTATCTTTAAAAAGACATAAAAATATATTATTTGTTAGTCTTTATTAGCCTTGAAATACAGTATGTCCCACAGTTACATTTGAAAGTTGAATTTGATCAGGTATATTTGATCTGTACCAAGAATTCATAAGATTTATGTTTGTAAGAGAAGATTAACATAGCCAAGTCATCAAAACATACCTTAAAATATTTCAATACCTGCCTGAAGTATCAGGTTTCAGAGTTGGAGTTATATTAGCTTGAAATGAAAAAAAACTTTAAGAAACCCATCTAGTTTAATGTTGAGTAGGATCCCAGTTTACAGATGGGTCATCATTTGCATATCCATTCACCCTTTGAAGGACATCAGGGTACAATTCAGCTTTTGATGACTCTAACTGTGAATAGAGGTACTATAAACATTGGCATTTGTTGTTTCTGTGAATGTGTCTTCATTTCTCTAGAAAACATACAAAAGAAAATTAATAGAATTCAGCCAAAATATCAGGTCCACTGGGTTTTCTTCCATGATTGGCAGGGATGGTTCAAAATCAAGGCACTAGAATTACAAAAAGTAACTTGCCTAAGGTTCGCAGCTAGTGAGGGACGAAGAAATTGTACCTTACTAATTGACTCATGGTAATAATGAAAATAATAGTAATAATGAAATGGTATCCTTAGCTAACTTTTATTGAAACTGTTCTAACTGCTTAATGTTTTATTTTTTAGAAGTTAAAATATCCATCTTATCTCTTTAGATGTTGCAATGTGAGAAGAGATAGGAGCTGCCATTTTAGGGTTAGAGCCATTTTTGAGATCAAATGTAAAAGAAAAATGTTTGCTTTTGACATGGGTGAATAAGTTTGAAGAACAAGAACAAAGAGAGGCAGGCTTTTTAGATTTTGGCTTGACTAAAATTGGGTACGATACTCATGATCTACTCTCAGCAAAAGTGATAAAGGAAGAAAATATACAGGAAAAGGTTTCCCAAAAAGTCAAGGGCTAGGCTAAAGAGAAGCAGAAGTGGCAATATTATCGCTGTGGAAGATGAATGTAGTGGCACTTCTAATTTATTTAGTATTCAGGATTTCAACCTTAATTAGGATTCCTTTGTCACATCATTCATCAAATATACTTGAAGAAATGGAAATTAACCTCAAAGTTCTGTCGCCTCAGGCATGCTTTTAATACTTTTACTCATTTCAGTGTATTGTGAAGTACAGTGGGTTGACTTGGAAATGTTTTAGTCAGAATAAGTAACATCCAAATGAAGAAATCGCACATTATAAGCAATTCTGGCAAGGATATCAAACAGCAGTCATTTAAATAATTACCGACTTGTGTTTCTTTCAGCCAGTGCTACAACAGTAAGGTTTTGTTCCAAGATATTCTGCTCTTGCCACCTTTGATTTGGTTTGCAAAATTCCTTTTAAAAAATTACTTTACAAAGGATTTTTGCTCATGATATTCTACATTTGATGGTTAACATTGTAGCTGTCTTTCCAAATAAATTTGTACAGTTATGATTATAGTTTACCAAATCAGATATAGAAAATGTAGGATTATTAATTCAATAACCATGTTTAGCACGTGCAGAACTACACCAGGCGCCAAGATAATCTTTCAAGTTTTTCCTCTGTAGCAAAGTTCTATCCGTCGCTCAAAACCATTTCCTATATGTGAGATCCTTACCTTATCCCTACCTACATATGTGATGCTTTCTTTGCTAATTCTGACTAGGTAGAATGGATTATTTTCTCCACGTGGTACCTGTAGCTCTTGGCACACCCATCTTTATATGAGTTGATACATGTCATAAACATATGACACACAGATACCATAGTTATCTCTGTACAGAATATAAACAGTAAAAAGACAAGGAGAATGTTATACATATTTGAATCTCCAAAACCTAAAATTTTACGGGCATTTAACATATTGGTCATCTTTTGATTTATTTCACAAATAAATAAGCTAATAAATGAATACAATTAATTTCTAGACCACAGTTCAATCATTATTAGATATAGTAATACCACACTTGTTTCACTGGGTGATTGTGAGGGCAAATGTTTTTTTAAGTTTTAATAAAGTGATAATAATGTCAAATTTTGTTGTTGGTTTTATTGTGGATGCCCTTGGATTTAGATTCTAATAGTATAATTAATGCAATACCTGTGTTGGGAATAAGCACTAGGTTTAGAAATTAGTTTGAACTCCTGTTTTGCTATTCACCAGCTGTGGTGTGACCTTGCCCACATTTGAAGAATGTTTTTTACACTTGGTTTCCTTATCTAAAAACTGTGAATAATAATGTCATGTATTTCATAGAGCTAGTTGTTAAAATTAAATGAGGTAAATAAGTAACATGCCTAAAAGTGTTAGACACATATGTCCTCAATAACTATTAGTTGTTACTATTATTAACATCATTTGACATTTTTATATGTATTTTATATGATATTATATGTACTCCCTTTCCACCTACATTTTAAAATAAGAGGGTGGATTCCTAATGCCTGAATTATGAAGGTTTTTCCATACCATTTTAGGAATTATAATGGGCCCCGTTTCCCTAGTCAATTCTTGGATTTTACTCCAAAATACTAATGTAATCATAAAGACGAAGAATCCTTAATTTTCTTGAAGGAGCTCTATAAGTCTACAGTATAGTTTCCTAAACAGAATAAAATTTTTCCATGTATGAATATCTGGTGGGAAAAAGCTTCTTGGGGGCTCTTAAACCAACTTTAAGTGTTGGCTTAAGAAATCCTGAGAATATTCTCACTCCTTGGAGAATATTCTCTGTGTCTTATACTTCAGAGCTGTCAGTCAGTATTTTTGATCATTAGCCATCTGTGATTATTTTAATTTTTGTCAGCAGGAGAAGGAACTCTTTTCCACCCAGGAGCTCTGTTATTACAATATAATTTATATGTAAAGAGCTCATTTCATCAGTGAGAGAAACTTTTACACAGTTTTTTTTAAGGTTTGAAAGAAACTCATGGATATCATATTTCTTTCTTTCTCCAACTCTACAGTTTCTCTGCACACTTTTCATTTATCCTAGCATCTCTTCATACAGAAACTCTACCACACCTAACTCAATAGTCTTAATAACAAGATAAAGTTAAGCTGATTTCTGTATGTTTTATATATAAAACTTTGTATTTATTGTAGATGCTATTTGAAAATTTAAAACTCAGAGAAAAATATAACTTTACTTTGCAATGAGGTTTAGTATTGAAGACAGAGGCTCTAGTTGAGATTTTTTTATTAACAGTTTATTAAAATGGCATGATGACATCTTAGCTATAATTATATAATAAGGGCAAGTTTTGAGGTAGGAAAAAAAAAGTAATTCAAAAGTTAAGAAGTTGGCCTTTTCTAAGTAATACCATGAGCTAGGTTTTAGAGTCATGGAATCACATTCAGACTTCATCCCACTTCTGCCTTTGATTCCAGTTTGACCTTCAGTAAGTCAAAAACTCCCCTCAATCACTTTACCTATAATACAGGATAATAATGTTTAACTGAATATGGTTATTGCAAAAATTATGAGTTATTGCTCATAAAATGTAATCCATGTATTCAAAATCTTTGCATAAAGAGATGATTGAATCCCTGGGTCATTATTGCAGAGTGATTTGGGGAAATGAAGTGAATTATTGATCAACTATACACAATTTTAGGTCTCAAACTTTATGAAGCAAGTTTCAAATCTAAGGATAGATGCTATCAGAAATTAATGCTTCTCAAGGTCCCCTGCCATTTCTTGTGGAGTCAGAAAATGTATTGGTGTTTCCTTTCCTAGTAAAGGGTGCATTATATTCTAAGCAGAGCTGACTCCAGAGGAAATTACCTATGATCCGGAGATACTCCTATATTTTTCTTCTTTCTTTCTTTCAAATTTACTTTCTCCTCTCCCATTACCTAACCCTCATTCTTCTTCTTTGCTTGCCTGTCTCTATTCTTTTTGAAAAAATGAACTTGGAGTGCTTACTCACATAACCTAAGTAGAGGAATCAAAGAATGTCAGCATAGCAGGAGGGAAACTGCAGCTACAGCAATGACACCACCACAGTATTTCCTGACTTTGGGTACTAAGATGCCAAATAATTGAAAAGTGACATCATGTGTCTATTCAGACAATTTTTACTGAGAAGCTTGAAACAATGACAAGAATAAATGTAAATATTTCCTTGTGTTCATTGTATTTATCTAGGAGTGAGGAATGGGGAGAATGATGTATAAACACAACACATGCACACGCACGCACACCATGGAGGTATGGATAAGGTTACTTCCTGAAATGATGATCAGCTTGGTGAGAAGCAGAAGCTTTTTCTGAGAAATAGTGGGGAAGGTAGCCAAGTGTCCATATAACCCTGAGTCACTAGGTCCGGTTCCATTGAAAACTAACCTAATCTGTATCCAATTTAACATCTGAACTTAATTTTCTTGGCTCTAATCAATACAGAGCATCTTCCCCATAGAAGCTTTGAGATTAGTCATGATATCCAGAAATGTCAAGAGTAATGACAAATAATTGCTACATATACCTTCATGCAACTTGTCTCTTAGAGGTGGTTTCTTAATTTTAAAAAGCTTCAAAATTGTGGAGCATTACAATGCAGACAAAATCTGTTTCTGGTTGCTAATCAATTTTTTTTTAGATAATTATTTTTTATTGAAGGGTAGTTGACACACAGTATTACATTAGTTTCAGGTGTACAACACAGTGATTCAACATTTATATACATGATAATTCTAGGTACCAGCTATCTCCATACCAAGTTGTTACAATATTTTGACTATATTCCTTATGCTATACATTACATCCCGGTTACTTATTTATTTTACAATTGGAAGTGTGTACTTTTTTTTTTTTTGGTGAGGGCATCTCTCCTATTTATTGATCAAATGGTTGTTAACAACAATAAAATTCTGTATAGGGGACTCAATGCTCAATGTATAATCATTAATCCACCCCAAGCCTAATTTTCGTCAGTCTCCAAACTTCTGAAGCATAACGAAGAAGTTCTTACATGGAGAACAAATTCTTACATAGTGAATAAGTTACATGGTGAACAGTACAAGGGCAGTCATCATAGAAACTTTCAGTTTTGATCATGCATTATGAACTGTAAACAGTCAGTTCAAATATGAATATTCGTTTGATTTTTATACTTGGTTTATATGTGGATACCACATTTCTCTCTTTATTATTATTATTTTTAATAAAATGCTGAAGTGGTAGGTAGATGCGAGATAAAGGTAGAAAACAGTTTAGTGTTGTAAGAGAGCAGATGTGGATGATCAGGTGTGTGCCTGTAGACTATGTGTTAATCCAAGCTAGAAAAGGGCAATAAAACATCCATGGATGCAGCAGATTTCTCTCAGAACATGGGGGGGGAGAGGTTCTAACCCTCACCTCTGTTGATCCCCAATTTCTCACCTGATGGCCCCCCTGCGACTGTGCCTGTCTTAGGTTGTTCCTCCCTTGAGGAATCTTACCCGTCTCTGGCTAACCAGTCATCTTCCGGGGCCAGACAGGGAAATGTAAAGTTGGTAAGTGAGAGAGAAGCCTTATTGTTTGAAAAGGTTAGTTTTTTACTTCTTTGGATATTTATGCCCTGTGGCTTCTATGCCCAGCATTTGTCTTGAGGTATCTTTACCACTTGGAAGAATTGTGATACACGGTAAATTCGATATGAGGCACGAATTCTATTTAGGGGTTGTAATTAGGAAGGAAGAAGAAAAGATATAGAAGTAGCAGGCGGAAGAAAACATGGGAAGATTGATTATTTCTTTGACATATCTTCTTGTAGAGTAACTTCAGCATGTACAGGTTTTAAACTACTAATTAAATTGCACACACACATTAACATAATAGGAGTACAGTTACATAACCAAAGTATACCTATAATTACTAGCCATCTCCAGTGAAACTAAGAAAACCAGTTAGGCACCTTAGGCATTTGTGAAAACTTATCTATGATATGGTGGATATTGTCCAACTGAACTTGAACAGTCTGAGAGAAGTCAGACAAATTAAGACAGCCCATTCCTGGGGACTGTTCACATCCCATATGTTCTTTTAACAGTAAATAGTCTGTAGTTGTAAGATTTTGGAGCGCTACAATTTGCACTTCTCCTAATTCTTGGTTGAGTTCCAACAGTATAGATCCAGTCAAATTTGTTGTTTTACTGTATGCACAGGCCAGCTTAGATATCTCCTTCTTCATTCCCATGTCAAGTCCAGGAACTGGTGGGATTAGTGCATCTACCCCTGTAGCAGCGCATGGATCTTTGTTGGAGTTTTTTGATGATCATCTTCTGGCATGAGACTTCCAGAGAGTGCTGATGTTGGAAGTTCTTTTTCATATCATATCTTAGTTCATTTTCAGGGTAGCCAAATTAGGCTTTGATCCTCTGTATAAACACAAACAAACCATTTGCCTACACTTTTATATGCCCTTTATACCATTGTGTAGAACTCATTGGAGGTCACCACACAGGAACTGCTTTTTTTACTTTTTTGGTATCATTAATCTACACTTACATGATGAATATTATGTTTACTAGGCTCTACCCTATACCAGGTCTCCCCTATAACCCCTTTACAGTCACTGTCCATCAGCATAGTAAAGTGTTGTAGAATCACTACATGTCTTCTCTGTGTTGTACAGCCCTCCCCTTTCTCCCTCCCTCCCCATGCATGCTAATCTTAATACCCCCTTTCTTCTTCCCCCCCTTATCCCTCCCTTCCCACCCATCCTCCCCAGTCCCTTTCACTTTGGTACCTGTTAGTCCATTTTTGGGTTCTGTAATTCCACTGCTGTTTTGTTCCTTCAGTTTTTCCTTTGTTCTTATACTCCATAGATGAGTGAAATCATTTGGTATTTCTCTTTCTTCGCTTGGCTTATTTCACTGAGCATAATACCCTCCAGCTCCATCCATGTTGCTGCAAATGGTAGGATATGCCCTCTTCTTATGGCTGAGTAGTATTCCATTGTGTATATGTACCACATCTTCTTTATCCATTCATCTACCGATGGAGATTTAGGTTGCTTCCAATTCTTGGCTACTGCAAATAATGCTGCGATAAACATAGGGGTGCATCTGTCTTTCTCAAACTTGATTGCTGTGTTCTTAGGGTAAATTCCTAGGAGTGGAATTCCTGGGTCAAATGGTAGGTCTGCTTTGAGCATTTTGATGAACCTCCATACTGCTTTCCACAATGGTTGAACTAACTTACATTCCCACCAGCAGTGTAGGAGGGTTCCCCTTTCTCCACAGCCTTGCCAACATTTGTTGCTGTTTGTCTTTTGGATGGCAGCTATCCTTACTGGTGTGAGGTGATATCTCATTGTAGTTTTAATTTGCATTTCTCTGATAATTAGCGATGTGGAGCATCTTTTCATGTGTCTGTTGGCCATCTGCATTTCTTTTTTGGAGAACTGTCTGTTCAGTTCCTCTGCCTATTTTTTTAATTGGATAATTTGTTTTTTGTTTGTTGAGGTGTGTGAGCTCTTTATATATTTTGGACATCAAGCCTTTATCGGACCTGTCATTTACAAATATATTCTCCCATACTGTAGGGTTGCTTTTTGTTCTATTGATGGTGTCTTTTGCTGTACAGAAGGTTTTCAGCTTAATATAATCCCACTTGTTCATTTTTGCTGTTGTTTTCCTTGCCTGGGGAGATATGTTCAAGAAGAGGTCACTCATGTTTATGTCTAAGAGGTTTTTGCCTATGTTTTTTTCTAAGAGTTTGATGGTTTCATGACTTACATTCAGGTCTTTGATCCACTTTGAATTTATTTTTGTGTATGGGGTTAGACAATGGTCCAGTTTCATTCTC
This sequence comes from Manis javanica, assembly GCF_040802235.1. Lineage (NCBI taxonomy): Eukaryota > Metazoa > Chordata > Mammalia > Pholidota > Manidae > Manis > Manis javanica. The sequence goes on along the minus strand of NC_133161.1, from coordinate 60,908,864 downwards.
CTAGATGTAGCTGTCCAGTTTTGCCAGCACCATCTGTTGAAGAGACTGTCATTTTGCCATTGTATGTCCATGCTCCTTTATCAAATGTTAATTGAGCATATAGGTTTGGGTTAATGTCTGGAGTCTCTAATCTGTTCCACTGGTTTGTGGCTCTGTTCTTGTGCCAGTACCAAATCATCTTGATTACTATGGCTTTGTAGTAGAGCTTGAAGTTGGGGAGTGAGATCCCCACCACTTTATTCTTCTTTCTCAGGATTGCTTTGGCTTTTCGGGGTCTTTGATGTTTCCATATGAATTTTTGAATTATTTGCTCCAGTTCATTGAAGAATGTTGCTGGTAATTTGAGAGGGATTACATCAAATCTGTATATTGCTTTGGGCAGGATGGCCATTTTGATGATATTAATTCTTCCTAGCCATGAGCATGGGATGAGTTTCCATTTGTTAGTGTCCCCTTTAATTTCTCTTAAGAGTGACTTGTAGTTTTCAGGGTATAGGTCTTTCACTTCTTTGGTTAGGTTTATTCCTAGGTATTTTATTCTTTTTGATGCAATTGTGAATGGAATTGTTTTCCTGATTTCTCTTTCTGTTGGTTCATTGTTAGTGTATAGTAAAGCTACAGATTTCTGTGTGTTAATTTTGTATCCTGCTACTTTGCTGTATTCTGATATCAATTCTAGTAGTTTTAGTGTGGAGTCTTTAGGGTTTTTATGTACAGTATCATATCATCTGCAAATAGTGACAGTTTAACTTCTTCTTTACCAATCTGGATTCCTTGTATTTCTTTGTTGTGTCTGATTGCTGTGGCTAGGACCTCTAGTAATATGTTAAATAACAGTGGGGAGAGTGGGCATCCCTGTCTAGTTCCCGAACTCAGAGGAAAAGCTTTCAGCTTCTCGCTGTTCAGTATAATGTTGGCTGTGGGTTTATGATATATGGCATTTATTATGTTGAGGTACTTGCCCTCTATTCCCATTTTGCTGAGAGTTTTTATCATGAATGGATGTTGAATTTTGTCAAATGCTTTTTCAGCATCTATGGAGATGATCATGTGGTTTTTGTCTTTCTTTTTGTTGATGTGGTGGATGATGTTGATGGATTTTCAAATGTTGTACCATCCTTGCATCCCTGGGATGAATCCCACTTGGTCATGGTGTATAATCCTTTTGATATACTGTTGAATTCTGTTTGCTAATATTTTATTGAGTATTTTTGCATCTACATTCATCATGGATATTGGTCTTTAATTTTCTTTTTTGGTGGGGTCTTTGCCTGGTTTTGGTATTAGGGTGATGTTGGCTTCATAGAATGAGTTTGGGAGTATTCCCTCCACTTCCATTTTTTTGGAACATTTTAAGGAGAATGGGTATTATGTCTTCTCTGTGTGTCTGATGAAATTCCGAGGTAAATCTGTCCGGCCCGGGTGCTTTGTTCTTGGGTAGTTTTTTGATTACCATTTCAATTTCTTTGCTCGTAATTGGTTTGTTTAACTTTTGTGTTTCTTCCTTGGTCAGTCTTAGGAGGTTGTATTTTTCTAGGAAGTTGTCCATTTCTTCTAGGTTTTCCAGCTTGTTGGCATATAGGTTTTCATAGTAGTCTTTAATAATTCTTTGTATTTCTGTGGAGTCTGTCGTGATTTTTCCATTCTTATTTCTGATTCTGTTGATTTGTGTTGATTCTCTTTTTCTCTTAATAAGTTTGGCTAGAGGCTTATCTATTTTGTTTATTTTCTCAAAAAACCAGCTCTTGGTTTCATTAATTTTTGCTATTTTATTCTTCTCAATTTTGTTTATTTCTTCTCTGATCTTTATTATGTCCCTCCTTCTGCTGTCATTAGGCCTCATTTGTTCTTCTTTTTCCAGTTTCGATAATTGTGATGTTAGACTATTCATTTGGGATTGTTCTTCCTTTTTCAAGTGTGCCTGGATTGCTATATACTTTCCTCTTAAGACTGCTTTCACTGCGTCCCACAGAAATTGGGGCTTTGTGTTGTTGTTGTCATTTGTTTCTATATATTCCTTGATCTCTATTTTGATTTGTTCATTGATCCATTGATTATTTAGAAGCATGTTGTTAAGCCTCCATGTGTTTGTGAGCCTTTTTGTTTTCTTTGTAAAATTTATTTCTAGTTTTATACCTTTGTGGACTGAAAAATTGGTTAGTAGAATTTCAATACTTTGTAATTTACTGAGGTTCTTTTTGTGGGCTTGTATGTGGTGTATTCTGGAGAATGTTCCATGTGCACTTGAGAAGAATGTATATTCTGTTGCTTTTGGATGTAGAGTTCTATAGATGTCTATTAGATCCATCTGTTCTAGTGTGTTGTTCAGTGCCTCTGTGTCCTTACTTATTTTCTGCCCAGTGGACCTATCCTTTGGGGTGAGTGCTGTGTTGAAGTCTCCTAAAATGAATGCATTGTAGTCTATTTCCCTCTTTAGTTCTGTTAGTATTTCTTTCACAAATGCTGTTGCTCCTGTGTTGGGTGCATATATATTTAGAATGGTTATATCCTCTTATTGGACTGAGCCCTTTATCATTATGTAGTGTCCTTCTTTATCTCTTATTACTTTCTTTGTTTTGAATTCTATTTTGTCTGATATTAGTACTGCAACGCCTGCTTTCTTCTCACTGTTGTTTGCCTGAAATATGTTTTTCTATCCCTTGACTTTTAGTCTGTGCATGTCTTTGGTTTTGAGGTGAGTTTCTTGTAAGCAGCATATAGATGGTCTTACTTTTTTATCCATTCTATTACTCTGTGTCTTTTGATTGGTTCATTAAGTCCATTTACATTTAGGGTGACTATTGAGAGATATGTACTTATTGCCATTGCAGGCTTTAGATTTGTGGTTACCAATGGTTCAAGGTTAGCCTCTTTAGTATCTTACTGCCTAACTTAGCTCACTTATTGAGCTGTTATATACACTGTCTGGAGATTCTTTTCTTCTCTCCCTTCTCATTCCTCCTCCTCCCTTCTTCATATGTTGTGTGTTTTGTTCTGTGCTCTCTTTACGAGTGCTCCCATCTAGAGCAGTCCCTGTAAGATGCCCTGTAGAGGTGGTTTGTGGGAAGCAAATTCCCTCAGCTTTTGCTTGTCTGGAAATTGTTTAATCCTGCCATCATATTTAAATGATAGTCATGCTGGATACAGTATCCTTGGTTCAAGGCCCTTCTGTTTCATTGCATTAAATATATCATGCCATTCTCTACTGGCCTGTAGGGTTTCTTTCGAGAAGTCTGATGTTAGCCTGATGGGTTTTCCTTTAAAGGTGACCTTTTTCTCTCTAGCTGCCTTTAAAACTCTTTCTTTGTCCTTGATATTTGCCATTTTAATTATTATGTGTCTTGGTGTTGTCCTCCCTGGATCCTTTCTGTTGAGGGTACTGTGTATTTCCATGGTCTGTTCGATTATTTCCTCCCCCAGTTTGGGGAACTTTTCAGCAATTATTTCTTCAAAGATACTTTCTATCCCTTTTCCTCTCTCTTCTTCTTCTGGTACCCCTATAATACGGATATTGTTCCTTTGGATTGGTCACACAGTTCTCCTAATATTATTTCATTCCTGGGGATCCTTTTATCTCTCTCTATGTCAGCTTCTATACGTTCCTGTTCTCTGGTTTCTATTCCTTCAATGGCCTCTTGCATCTTATCCATTCTGCTTATAAATCCTTCCAGGGTTTGTTTCACTTCTGTGATCTCCTTCCTGACATCTGTGATCTCTCTCCAGACTTCATCCCATTGCTCTTGCATTTTTCTCTGCATCTCATCCCATTGCTCTTGCATTTTTCTCTGCATCTCTGTCAGCATGTTCATGATTTTTATTTTGAATTCTTTTTCAGGAGGACTGGTTAGGTCTGTCTCCTTCTCATGTGTTGTCTCTGTTGTCTTTGTCTGCCTGTAGTTTTGCCTTTTCACGGTGATAGAGATAGTTTGCAGAGCCGGTAGGAGTGACAGCTGGAAGAGCTTTCCTTCTTGTTGGTTTGTGGCCTTCCTCTCCTGGGAGAACAATGACCTCTAGTGGCTTGTGCTGGGCAGCTGTGTGCAGTCAAGGCTTCTGCTTCCTGCCCGGCTGCTATGGAGTTTATCTCCGCTGTTGCTGTGGGCATAGCCTGGCTCGGGCTGCTGCTCCAAAATGGTGGAGCCCTATTGGAGGTGGAGCAGCCGGGAGGCTTTTCCATAAGGGGCCTCTGTGCTCCCTGCTGCCCAGGGGGTTAGAATGCCCAGAGATCCCCAGATATCCTGCCTCTGGACTAAGTTTCCTGCCCTGCCCCTTTAAGACTTCCAAAAAGCACTCTCCAAACCAAAACAACAACAGCTACAACAAAAGAGGGGAAAAAAAAAGAAAAATAAAATTAAATAAATAATTTAAAAAAAAAAGAAAAACAAGAAAAACGCATGATTTTCTTTGTCCTCAGGCGCCGGTCTCAGGCACCCGCTCACTTGTCTTGCTTCCCTGTTTCCCTAGTATTAGGGTCCCTGTCCCTTTAAGACTTACAAAAAGCACTCGCCAAAAAAAAAAAAAATTTCCGCTCCCATTACTTTGTTCTCCGGCGTCAGCCTCAGCCATCCACTCACCGGTCCTGCCACCCTGTTTCCCTAGTATCCAGGACCCTGCGCATGCACTGTGTCTGCGCTCTGGTCCGGATGGCTGGGGCTGGGTGCTCAGCAGTCCTGGGCTCCCTCTCCCTCCTGTTCAGATCTCTCTCTTCCTGCTGGGAGCTGGGTGGAGGGGCTCTCAGTACCCGCCGGGTTGGGGCTTGTATCTTACCCCCTTCGTGAGGCACTGTGTTCTCACAGGTGTGGATGTGGTCTGGATGTTGTCCTGTGTCCTCTGGTCTCTATTTTAGTAAGAGTTGTCTTTGTTATATTTTCATAGATAAATGTGGTTTTGGGAGGAGATTTCCGCTGCTCTACTCATGCCGCCATCTTGGCTCCTGATAATCGCCAATCAACTTTTTTTAAAGAATGGAACAGTGTCAGCACCCTTGTAGAGATCATTTTGCCCAATGGCAAAACTGAAATATTTACTATTCAGATTTTCAAAAACAAACAAACAAACAAACAAACTATAGTTTGCACAATAGCTATTGAAAAATTGAGACAGTTTTGCTCACTCTATCATGAGTTTGTATGATCCTTTTTAGGACTGCTTTAGTCACAAGGCTCTCATACAATGTTTAGCTATGTAGCCCCCAAATGTTGTGATATATTGCTGTCCTCTGGCAAGTTGGGGTTATGGCTTGGAAAGCAATTCCATCCAAAAGCAGTCAAATTATAAGAGTAACTCAGCTAAATCTGCCCTCCCAGCCAGAGGTTAGAGACAATCAGGTCAAATATCAAATAAACTATAATTAAGCTTTGGAAAATTTAAAAAACAAATGAGTTAATGATTTTATTTCTATGCAAATAACAAATCTTTGGGACAGATCAAATGCATTTCTTACCTCCATATTGCCAAACTTTGATTTGATTGATTCTATATTTATCCCCATGTGGCAGCTGGAGCACTCACTTTAGAGGGAAACTTTCCTAATTCCAGTCTATCAAGGAAAATCTGCAAGTTAAAAACTCACTTTTATCAGCAGGCATTCAGAGAATGGCAGGTGGCAAATAAAGCTCTTAGTGGATTATTCTAATTGCATTTCTTTTACCTTGATAACTTAAAAAGTTGTAAGAAAAGGGAAAAGACAACTTTCCATGGTGTTGACAATTGTATTTACATCATTTTCTAATAAGCTCTGTGTTCAAACTTTTCACAAAGTATGAAGGTAGTTTGAAAGTATCAAGTGTCAAGTTGTATGACAGATCTATAGGAAAATGAGTTAGGATGCAGTAGACATAAACAGTGTTGACTAATGGTATTGAAAATTATTTTTATAGCTTTCTCTACTTCTACTTCACAATTTTCAAAAATGATTTATTACTCAATATTGAGGAGAGGGTGTAAAACACAAAATCATAAAATTTAAATAAAAGAATGAAAAATTAAAATAAGGCAAAATTAGAAGGTCTAAAGGAAGCCATAACTGTATCAACATACACTTTTCTTTTAAACTAAGATCTATTTCATTTTAAATAAAAAACCCCTAAATTTCAATTTAAACTGTTACTCTGAGTTTAATATAATATATATATTATATAAAACTCATATATATATATGGAAGGAATTAATTATCACCTATTAATTAATGAATATCCGAGCATTTCTGAAAACCCAGTTTCAGTATAAGACAATGAAATTTAACAATTTCATTTTTTTCAAACAATCAAAACAAAGAAACTTGAAGTTTTATCCAGTTGACAGATTTCACAATGACCACTTACCCAGTAGATATAATTCCTACTAGGGCTTTTAAAGCAAAGAATCCCACCAAAAACATCTGATCTTTCCATCTGTCTCATGTTGTATCATGACTTCTATATTTAACCTGTCTTCACTACAGGATACTGTAAACTTACTTGGAGTTTCAGCATCCAATTTTGATCAGTAACTAAATGCCTATAGTTGCAGATTTTCAAAATGTATCCTTTTTTCATAATCCTCATGGAAATTTCTCCAAAATATATCACTTTTCTCAATCAGTCACAAAGTAGAATTGTCTCAGTGGTAATAAATATGGCCTGTGATTGAGATATAATAAAAAGAACTCCCACATTCAACTGAGCTAGTTAAGTAAAGTTTCAAGGAGGTGACATTTTTGTGGACACTTGACAGTATATTTAAATATTGACAGAGAGCCTCATGAGGAAAATGTAAAGAAAGGAAAGTGGGTGTGATGTGTTCTGAGAACTATTAGTAGTTCTTTATTATTGGATATTGTTTAAATTATTCTATTTTAAGTGTTCTAAAACCTTGCAAAAATGTCTAAAGAATTTTGTAGCCAGAGGTGAGTCTAAACAGGTAGCAGGAACTTGATTAAAAAAAGAAGCCTTGTGTAATTTGTCAAGGCATTTAGATTTATCTATTCTCATTTCAATTCCTTCCCTCTGTCATGCCCTTCATGTTTGAAAAGCAACAAAGAATCTTCAGCAGTCAAGTCTCATTCAAGTGACTCAAAGTCTCCCTTCTTGAACAAACCTTACCTTAATACTAAATAAACACTTTATTGTCCTACTGTGGTTTATTTCACTTAATATAATGTCCCCCAGTTTCATCCACGTTGTGGCAAATGGCAGGATTTCCTTCTTTATTAAGGCTGAATATCCCATTGTATAGACATATGCCATATTTTATTTATCAATTTGTTGATGGATGTTTAGATTGCCTCCATATCTGGCGATAGTGAATAATACTGCAGTGAACATGAGAGTGCAGATTCTCCTTCAAGATACAGAGTTCAGTAAGATCCTTTGGTTATATACCCAGAAGTGGGATTTCTGGATTATATAGTAGTTCTATTTTTAATTTTTTTAGGAAACTCCATACTGTTTTCCACAATGAGTGTACTAATGTACATTCCTAGTAACAGCATACAGAGCTTTCTTTTCTTCACATCCTACCAATGGTTATTATCTTTAGGAATGTTTATTTGTTTATCATAGCCATCCTAGTAGGTGTGAGGTGATGTCTTATTATAGTTTTGACTTGCATTTCCCTGATGATTAGTGATGTTGAGCAACTTTTAATATACCTGTTGGCCAACTGTCTATCTTCTTTGTAAAAAAAAATATCTATTCAGTTCCTTTACTCATGTCTAATTAGATTTTTTTCCCCAATATTGAGCTGTAGGTGTTCCTTACATATTTTGGATATTAACTCCATATCAGATATATGGATTAGAAATATTTTCTTCCATTTCATCAGTTTTCCTTTCATGTTGTTGATTGTTTCCTTTGCTGTGAAGCTTTTTCTGTTCTGTGCACTCCCACTTGTCTATTTTTGCTTTTGTTAACTGTTCTTTTGGTAGCATATTCAAGAAATCATTTCCAACACTATATCAAGGAAATTTTCCCCGATGTTTCCTTCTATGAGTTTTATGATTTCTGGCCTTACATTTCAGTCTTTAATATATTTTGAGCTAATTTGTGTTTAATGTGCAAAATAAGGGTTCACTTTAATTCTTTTACATGTGGATATCTGGTTTTTCTACAACTCCATTTCTTAAAGGCTATCCTTTTCCTATTGCATATTCTTGTTGCCCTTATCAAAGATAGTTGACTGTGTGCATGTGGGTTTATTTTGGGGCTTCCTATTCTGTTCCATTGCTTTATAGGTCTGTTTTAATGTCAGTATCATACTGTTTTGGTTAATACAGCTCTGTAGTATAGTTTGAAATCTGAAAGTGTGATGCCTCTAACCTTGCTCTTCTTTCAAGATTGCTTTGAGAATTCAAGGTCTTTTGTGGTTCCATATTAATTTTAGGATTGTTTTTCTCTATCTCTGTGAAAATACCATTGGAAATTTAACAAATTGCATTGGGTCTTTATTGCTTTGGGTAGTATGGACACTCTAACAATATTATTTCTTCAAATCTATGAGCATGAGATGTATTTCCAATTATTTTTGTCTACTTCAATTTCTTTCAGTAGTGTTTTAGTTTTCAGTGTAAAAGTCACCTCCTTGGTTAAGTTTATTCCAAATATTTTATTCTTTTTGATGCTCTTATAAATGAGATTGCTTTCTTAATTTTCATTTTGCATGATTTATTGTTGGCATATAGAAACTCACCTGATCTATGTATGTTGATTTTGTATCCTGAAATTTTACTGTATTTATTAGTTCTAATAATTTTTGGTGTGTGTGTTGAGTCTTTAGAGTTTTCTATGTATAAGATAATGATGCTTACAAAAATAAATTTACTTCTTTCTTTCTGATTTGGTTGCCTTTTATTTCTTTTTCTTGCCCAGTTGTTCTGGCTAAGAATTCCAGTAGTGTTAAAGCAGCAGTAAGAGTGGATATACTTGCCTTTTCCGAGATGTTAGAGGAAAACCATTTCCATTTTTCATTTTTGAGTGTATGTTATCTGTGGACTTGTCTTATATGACCTTTATTGTGTAGAAGTGCTTTCCTTCTATACCTTATTTGTTCAGAGTTTTTAACATGAAAGGGTGGTGCATTTTGTTAAATATTTTTTCTCATCTATTAAGATCATGTGATTTTTATATTTCATTACACTAATGCAGCATTGACTCATGTGTGTTGAACAATCCTTGAATATCAAAGAAAAGTCCCCCTTGGTCCTGTTGTATGATCCTTTTAATATTCTTTTAAATTTGATTGCTAGTATTTTATTTATATAATTATATCATTAACATATATTGTTAATTGGGTAATATATATATATAATGAATAATCATACATAAACTTTATGTAAAATATATCTGAATTCCCAAAAGTTTAGAAGATCAGAAAGAGTAGGGAAAAGGAAAATAAACATAAAAAACATCACTAACTATGCATATACTTAAAACACAGAGTGATGATGGATAAAAATATACAGAGAAAAATCAGGAAAATATTGCTAGGAACAGTAGATAATCAACTTCATGTCCCAGAAACTAAGGAGAAATCATGAATGAAACTAAGGGCACAGACCAATAGGATTTCAGGTTGTGAGCAGCCATCAGTTCCCATCTTTGGGAAAGGCAACTATCCTGGAGAAGAAAAGTCAAAGCCAGCATCACTGTATGAGCCAGAGCAGGAGGAGTGGTGGGTAACTTCTTTGAGAATGCTAAAAATGGTCAGACTAATGCCCATTTAGAACTATGGCAAAGATAATCAAAGGATGCTATGTTACTCTTGCAACCAAGAAGCAATATCTTAGGAGTAAGAAAAAACTGAAAATGAACCAGATCCTGATTGGATCAAGATATTTATACACTATTACCTTCCTGAAATTAAATGAAATCCTCTTTGAAGTAGCATTAGTGTATATATAATGTCATATAGTGCTTCTACATGTATTTTTATAAACATCATTCACCATTAAATAAGAAATTATTAGGCATGCCAGGAATCAGGCCAAAATAACAGGAAATCAAGAGAAAAGAAAGACAGTAGAAACAGACCCAAAGATGCAAATGAAATATCATTACAGTATTCAAAAATAAATGAAAGCATGACAATATAAAGTAAACTTCACTAGAGTTTCACCAAAGAGCTGGAATATATAAAATGTTCAAATAAAAATTCTTAAATATATACTAACAATTAAATAAAGATGATACAGAAGAGAGAATTAGTGATCTGAAAGTTATTGTCAGTATAAAATAATTATTGAAACATAGAAAAACAAATGATGGAAAATATATGAGAGTATAAAACCAATGCAAGTGAGGTCACTAACATATATTTACACAGTTGGAGTAATGTAGAGAGATAGAAGATGGAGAGAGAAGAGTGTGAGAAAGAGGCAGAAATAATATTTGAAGAGATAATATCTGAGAATTTTCTTTTCAGATAAGACATCAAGAAAAAAATTCAAAATCTCTATAAATCTCAAGCACATACAAAAACAAAGAAAACCCCACATTAACTCATTACAGACAAACTGCTAAAATCAAATACAAAGAGAAAAATTTTAATGTAGCCAGATGAAAAAAGCAATTCATCTTCAAATGAGTAACCATAATACTGATGGAAGATTTGCCATAGAAATGATGAAAGTCTGTAGATTTAGGAATGATACAATTAGAATGCTTAAAGAAAATAAGAACTAAGCTACTTTTCCATACCCAGTGAAAGTGTCCTTCAAACATGAAGATAATAAAGATGTTTCATTACACTAATGCAGTAGATAAAGAGAAATGAGAATATTAGTCATTAGTGGACTCACCTGAAAAAAGTACTAGTGGAAGTTTGCAGACAAAAGAATATGTAGATGGAAGATTTCTCTTCTAGATAAAAGAAAAAGTAATGCATAAGTACTAAGATATATTCACAGTTATGTGTTTAAATGTAAATAAACATTGACTAGTAAATAAAATAATAATATTGCCTGTGTTTGTTCATGGTAATGTTTATGGCTTCATAATCTTAATTTATAATATATAGTCATAACAAAAAATGAATACAGAACTGAATTATCCATTATATATTTAAACAAATTACAAATTATGGATAAAAAAATTAAGATAACAAAAAAATGTAAATGAAAAAAAATTAAAAAAAATAAAATCAATCATTTATGGAATTAGCAAGCCTAAATTATAAATCTGTATCTATAAAGCATTTAAGATGAAGTTTTGTCACAATTCTGACAACATAATTAAAAAAGAAGCAAGTATATCAAGAAGACAAGCAATTTGTAAATAAAAAATTAAGCAACACAATTAAAAAGGTTTATTTAATAGATGCATATAGACTCTTGCACACCTATAAATAAATATATATTTATTTTCATTAAAATGAAGACAACTTTAAAAAACCGATCATCTAATAAGTTACAAAGGAAGTACACAAATAACTTAAGCTTTTGATAAAAATTTAATGAAAATGAGCTCAAAGTCAACAAAAATTAAAAATCAACACTCAGAAACTAGTAAAATATAGTCAAACAAATAAAATAAATAGTAAAATTTCTTGTAAACTTAAAAATGAGGTGTTAAGTTATTCATTTTTGAACAATAATCACAAGGACCATTATAGATTTTAGAAATAAAATATAAAGAAGTACCACTTAATAAGTCTTTTAAAATGGTACTAAATTGGTCTTCAGAGGTAAATACATTACCTTAGATGAATTTGTAAAAGACAAAACCAGATGACATTTTTCAACACAACCTAAGATTAAGGGAGTTGAAGGAATTTTACAAGATAAAGAATAACTCTGGAAATTCTTTTTACTAAGGTATCATTGACATTATAATCTTATGCTCACGTTTCACCTGAGCAACATTGTGGTTACTACATTCCCCCCTTTTATCAAGTTCCAACCACATACCCCATTACAGTCACTGTCCATCAACATAGTAAGATGTTGTAGAGTCACTACATGCTTTCTCTGTGCTACACTTCCTTCTGCATGCCCCCCCCATATTATGTGTGCTAATCATAATACCCCTTAATCCCCTTATCCCTCCCTTCCCACCCACCCTCCACAACCCCTTTCCCTTTGGTAACCTCTAGTCCATTCTTGGGTTCTGTGAGTCTTCAGCTGTATTTTTTTTTTTTGAGAGGGCATCTCTCATATTTATTGATCAAATGGTTGTTAACAACAATAAAATTCTGTTTAGGGGACTCAATGCACAATCATTAATCAACCCCAAGCCTAATACTCAACAGTCTCCAATCTTCTGAAGCATAATGAACAAGTTCTTACATGGTGAACAAGTTCTTACATTGTGAACAGTGCAAGGGCAGTCATATCACAGAAACTCTCGGTTTTGATCACACAACATGAACTATAAACAATAAAGTCAGAGATTATTCATTTGATTTTTATACTTGATTTATATGTAGATCCCACATTTCTCCCTTATTTATTTATTTTTAAATAAAATGCTGAAGTGGTAGGTAGATGCAAGATAAAGGTAGAAAACATAATTTAGTGCTTTGTTATTATACTCCACAGATGAATGAAATCATTTGGTACTTGTCTTTTTCTACCTGCGTTATTTCACTGAGCATAATACCCTCTAGCTCCATCCATGTTGTTGCAAATGGTAGGATTTTTTTTCTTCTTATGGATGAATAATGTTCCAGTGTGTATATGTACCACCTCTTCTTTATCTATTCATCTACTGGTAGACACTTAGGTTGCTTCCATTTCTTGGCTATTGTAAATAGTGCTGCAATAAACATAGGGGTGTACATATGTCTTTTTGAAGCTGAGAAATTATATTCTTTGGGTAAATTCCTAGAAGTGGAATTCCTAGATCAAATGGTATTTCTATTTTTAGGTTTTTGAGGAACCTCTGTATTGCTTTCCCAAATGGTTGAACTAATTTACATTCCCACCAACAGTGTAGGAGAGTTCTCCTTTCTCCACATCCTCGACAGCATTTGTTGTTGCTTTTGACTATCCTAACTGGTGTGAGGTGATATCTCATTGTGGTTTTAATTTGCATTTCTCTGATGATTAGCAATGTGGAGTATCTTTTCATGTGCCTGTTGGTCATCTGAATTTCTTTGGAGAACTGTCTGTTCATATCCTCTTCCCATTTTTTTATTTGGGTTATTTGCTTTTTGGGTGTTGAGGCATGTGAGCTCAACATATATATAAATATTATGGATGTCAACCCCTTATTGGATATACCATTTATGATTATATTCCCTCATACTGTAGGATGCCTTTTGCTGTACAGAAGCTTTTTAGTTTGATATAGTCTCACTTGTTTATTTTTGCTTTTGTTCCCCTTGCTTGGGGAGATATGTTCATGAAAAAGTTGATCATGTTTATATTCAAGAGACTTTTGGCTATATTTTCTAAGAGTTTTATGGTTGCATGACTTACATTCAGGTCTTTGATCCATTTCGAGTTTACTTTTGTGTATGGCATTAAATAATAATCCAGTTTCATTCTCTTTCATGTAGCTGTGCAGCTTTGCCAACACCAGTTGTTGAAGAGGCTGTCATTTCCCCACGGTATGTCCACGGCTCCTTTATCATATATTAACTGCCCATATTTGTGTGGGTTTATATCTGAGCCCTCTATTCTATTCCATTTATCTATGGGTCTGTTCCTGTGCCAGTACCAAGTTGTCTTGATTACTGTGGCTTTGTAGTAGAGCTTGAAATTGGGGAGTGTAATCCCTTCCACTTTATTCTTACTTCTGAGGATTGTTTTGGCTATTTGGGGTCTTTTGTGGTTCCATATGAAGTTTAGAACTATTTATTCCAGTTCATTGAAGAATGCTGTAACTATTTTGATAGGGATTGCATTGAATCTGTAGAATGCTTTAGACAGGATGTCCATTTTGGCAATATTAATTCTTCATACCCAAGAGCATAGGATGTAATTCCATTTGTTAGTGTCTTCTTTAATTTCTCTCAAGAATGTCTTGTAATTTTAAGGTATAGGTCTTTCACTTCCTTGGTTAGGTTTGTTCCTAGATATTTTATTCTTTTTGATGCAATTGTGAATGGAGTTGTTTTTCTAATTTCTCTTTCTGCTAGTTTATCATTAGTGTATAGTAATACAATGTATTTATATGTATTAATTTTGCTTCATGCAACTTTTCTGAATTCAGATATTAGTTCTAGTAGTGTTGGAGAGGAGTCTTCAGGATTGTTTATGTACGATATCATGTCATCTGCAAATAGTGACAGTTTGACTTCTTCCTTACCAATCTGGATGCCTTTTATTTCTTTGTTTTATCTGATTGCTGTGGCTAGGACCTCCAGTACTATGTTGAATAAAAGTGGGGAGAGTGGGAATCCTGTCTTGTTCCTGATCTTAGGTGAAAATCTTTCAGCTTCTCACTGTTAAGTATGATGTTGGCTGTGGGTTTGTCATATATGGCCTTTGTTATGTTGAGGTACTTGCCCTCTATACCCATTTTTTGAGAGTTTTTATCATGAATGGATATTGAATTTTGTTGAATGCTTTTTTGGCAACTATGGAGATTATCATGTGGTTTTTGTCCTTCTTTTTTTTGATGTGGTGGATGATGTTGATGGATTTTCGAATGCTATACCATCCTTGCATCCCTGGAATAATCCTACATGATGATGATGGCTGATCTTTTTGAAGTATTTTTTAAATCAGTTTGCTAATATTTTGTTGAGTATTTTTGCATCTATGTTCATCAAGGATATTGGTGTGTAATTTTCTTTTTTTGTGGTGTCTTTGCCTGGTTTTGGTATTAAAGTGATGCTGGCCTTGTAGAATGAGTTTGGGAGTATTCCCTACTCTTCTACTTTCTGGAAAATTTTAAGGAAAATCGGTATTAGGTCTTCATTAAATGTTTGATAAAACTCAGCAGTGAAACCATTTGATCCAGGGGGTTTGTTCTTATGTAGTTTTTTGATTACCAATTCAATTTCTTTGCTCATAATTGATCTATTCAGATTTTCTGTTTCTTCCTGGATCAGCCTTGGAAGGTTGTATTTTTCTAGGAAGTTGTCTATTTCTTCTAATTTATCCAGTTTATTAGCAGATAATTTTTCATTTTATTCTCTAATAATTATTTGCATTTCTGTGGTGTCTGTAGTGATTTTTCCTTTCTCATTTCTTATTCTGTTTATGTGTGTAGACTCTCTTTTTTCTTGATAAGTCTGCCTAGGTTTTATTTATTTTGTTTATTTTCTCAAAGAACCAGCTCTTGATTTCATTAATTCTTTCTATTGTTTTATTCTTCTCAATTTTTTTCTTCTCTCATCTTTATTTTTTCCCCTCCTTCTACTAACTTTGGGCCTCATTTATTCTTCAAGTTTCATTAATTGTGAATTTAGAGTGTTCATTTTGGATTGTTTTTTTTTTCTTTAAATAGGCCAGAATTCCTATATACTTCCCTCTTAGAACTGCCTTTGTTGTGTCCCACAGAAGTTGTGGCATTGCATTGTTGTTTTCATTTGTCTCCATATGTTGCTTGATGTCTGTTTTAATTTGGTCATTGATCCATTGATTATTTAAGAGCATGTTGTTAAGCCTCCACGTGTTTGTGAGACTTTTTGTTTTCTTTGTAGAATTTATTTCTAGTTTCGTATTTTTGTGATCTGAAAAGTTGGTTGGTACAATTTTAGTCTTTTTTAATTTGCTGAGGCTCTTTTTGTGGCCTAGTATGTAATCTATTCTTGAAAATGTTCCATGTGCACTTGAGAAGAATGTGTATCCTGTTGCTTTTGTGTGGTGTGTTCTGTAGATGTCTGTTAGGGTCCATCTGTTCTAATGTGTTGTTCAGTGCCTCTGTCTCCTTACTTATTTGCTTTCTTGTTGATCTGTCCTTTGGAATGAGTGGTGTGTTGAAGTCTCCAAGAATGGGTACATTGCATTCTATTCCCCCTTTAATTCTGTTAGTATTTGTTGCACATATTTGGGTGCTCCTATGTTGGTGCATAGATATTTATAATAGTTATATTCTCTTGTTGGACTGACCCCTTTCCTTTATCATTATATAATATCTTTCTTTGTCTCTTGTTACTTTCTTTGTTTTGAAGTCTATTTTTTCTGAAACTAGTATTGCAACTCCTGTTTTTTCTCCCTATTGTTTGCATGAAATATCTTTTTCCATCCCTTCACTTTTAGTCTGTGTATGTCTTTGTGTTTGAAGTGAGTCTCTTGTAGTGCCTGCCTCCATTGTCAGGGCCGGTGAGCCACACGCAGGAACAGCCTTTGCATTAATCCTCTAGGCTGCCATTGGTGGGCTGCCCTCAGGCTGGCCTGGAACAATGGTGGGTGTCACAGGCGAGCTGAGCTGGTGCTTCATGGGAGGACAAAGCCCTTTCCTTCTTCCTGGCCACAGTGCCTGCCTCCTCTGTCAGGGCCATTGAGCTGCACACTGGGAGCAGCCTCGGCATTAAGCCCTGTAGTTCCTGTAGACAGGGTTGCCTTCTGGCTGGTCTGGAGCAATGGCAGGGGCAGTGGGTTTGCACTCAGGTGCCAGAGGGGAGGAAGGAGTGGCAGGCTGCTTATCACAGAGGGGGTCTCAGGGCTGCATTGTCAGCCAGGGAAATGGAGCACCTGAAGCTTCTCAAAGTTCCCAACCTGCTGTGCTTGGTGTGTGGGATGATTTTGTCCACCTGTTCCTTCTCCAGAATCTTTGCCCCTTTAGCAGGCCTCTCACTCCTGGGAAGTCTTTCAAAGCACCTGCCTTTCTTTTGTCCCAGGGCAGCTGGTTGTGTGCACCTGTTTGCAGTCTCAGTCTCTGATTTTGCTTTCCAATCCCTCTAATCTCCAGAGTACCATGCAGTGTGCATTTCTGCTCCTGGAGTAGAATTCTAGAGTTGGGTATTTAGCAGTCCTGGGCTTCTACTCCCCACTCTGATTCTCTTCCTCCTGCTGGTGAGCTGGGGTGGGGGGAGTACTCTGGTCATGGCTTTATTACTTCACCCTTTTCCATGGAATGTTCTCTTTTACCAGATGTAGACTGGCTGGTGCAATCTTACTACTGGTCACCCTTTTAGGAATAGTTGTATTTGCTGTATTTTCATAGTATATGTGGTTTTGGGAGGAGATTTCTGCATCACTCCTCATGCCGCCATTTTTTTTCACTCTGGGTCAACTTTGGCAATTTTAAAGAAGGAAAATAAAAACTTACTTTACCCAATATTAAGATATATTTTAAGGCAGACTAAGACATTTTTGTATTGACATATGAGTTGACAAATGAGAATTATAATAAATCATTTATTCAAATATACTGAGGGAAAGCATGAGGAAAGAAAAATCATCTAAATAAATACCCAAAATCAGGCATCTATTCAACAAAAGTCAATAGTCACTCATTAAAGAAAAGAAAAAAGGAAAAAGGAAAGAACTGTGGAAACTAGAAATGGGAACTTTCTTCACCTAATAAAACAGCTGTAAACAAAACACAGATGAAAATTTACATGCATTAGTGCCAATGTGTATTATAATGTATTGATATTATTCTAATTGTTTAGAAATAAGACTTGTAAGAACTGGAAAGTAGTTTGCAAAACTGCCTTTATGTGTTTTGGCAGCCTGGATCCAGTTAGGAGACAAAAGTCACATACAGAAATGCATGAGGGATCACTAATATGTTGTTGAGGTAGCAAGAGCAAAAGGCAGCTAACATAGTTAGGATTGGAGGCAGAAAGTTAGTTAATTATTTTTAATGTAGAAGTTTGAGGAAGAGTTCTGCAGGGCTGGGTTTCAAAATTCTGAGAAAAGGGCAGTGCTCAATTGGTACTCGTTTTTCTGAACTCAGAGGAGCAACCCTAGGAGAACTGGACAAAAACCATAAAAAACATTCTAAAAGTGTCGGCAAACTGCACATTGGAGTCAGCTGCTGCCACTGGTACGGGTAGCTGCTGCTGGGGAGAAGTAGCATAGTAACTGGGATATTTGCTGAGTACATGAATGTCTATGTGCAAAGTCCAAGAATGTTAACAGTTTTTTTTTAACTAATGTATCCCAATGACGTAAGCATAATGGGCAAAAATCAGCAGCACTCCATGATATGTGACATCCATTTAGAATATCTAAAAACAGATTGCTTAATAAATGACTCTTAGCTTAATCATAACAGCAAAAGATATATAATTACATATGACATATAACAGTAATAATATATATATTTCATATAATATATTCTATGTTATGTAATATGTAATCTGTAATTGGAAAATATATGTATTTAAAGAGATATCTGTATCTTTGTTTCTATTATATGTTCTAATGATAAATAAGAACTGTATATAATTAATTATAAAGCACTATTAAAGGATATAAAATGAAAAGCAGCAGCATGGATTAGAAGACTCAAAATTATAAAACTCAATTTTCTATAAATCACTCTAAAATTTAATGTTATTGCAAACAAATTCTCAATAGATATTTTTTAAGAAGTTAAAAAAACAGGTAAAATAAGGTATAGGATACAAAAATTTAACAATTCTAAAGAAAGAAAACAAGATGGGAAAACTTGCCTCACCAAATATCAAAGTATGTTTTAAGGCAGAGTGATTAAGATATTATGATTCTGACATATGCATAGACAAATAGCAAACAGAACAGAAATCTAAAATCTGAAATCAGATCCATGCATATTTGGAAACTTGATATATGTCAGGGTCCATATTCCAAATGAGGGAAGAGATGTATTATGAAGTAAATGGTGTTAGGGCAACTGGTTGTTCATATGGGGAAAATAGAAATATCACTATTTTAGACCATACATACTGAATAATTTTAGGGGGAAAGGAAAAATTTCTAAGCTTTTATTAGAAAATTTATCTAATATTTTCAATGGCTCCATATGAAGGGAGAGTACATTTACACATTGACTATATTAAGACAGCAATTTAGAGCCACAAAATACTATCAAAGGTTAAAAGGTAATCCATAACATTTTAGAAAATATTTTCAAAAGTCTATAATGATAAAATGATTAGTATCTTGCATATAAAATAACCACTATCCCCATAATAGTTCAACAGGTAAATGGACTATATACACTAACAATAAATTCACAGAGGAAGAAATACAAATGACCAGTAAATATGTGGAAGTTCCATGTTTTAAAAACATTGAGCAGTATTATATATTGTTGAGCATGTGGAGAAATGAAAACTCTTAACCTCATGGTGAGATCGTAAATTATTAGATCAACCTTTGAAAGCAATTTGTCAATTTCAAATAAAATTTAAGATATTCATACTCCATACCCAGAACTTCCACTTTCAGATATGTAAACTAAATAGAATACTGCAAGTGTGAAGAAGGAGGAGGGCACAAAAACACTCCTTACCAAACTGTTTTTTAGCAAAATATTGTAAAGAACACAAAAAAATAGTATCAATAGGAGGATGGGTACACAAATTGTGGTATAGCAATATAAGTATTGCTATACTTACATAAACAATCCAATAAATTACAGGCAGTAGAAATGAATAGACTCCTCACCAAAGATTTACAGATGACAAGCAAACACATACAAAGATTTTCACTCTCGTTAGTCGTTAGGTAAATGCAAAGAAAACCCAGAGAGGTACCACCAAATATCTATTAGAATGAAAAAAGACAGCTGACAATGACAAGTGCTAGCATGGATAGGAAACAGCCGGCACTATCAAACATTGCAGGCTGGCATGTAGAATGGTACAGCAAATATGGAAAAGAGATTGGTAGTTTTTAACAAAATTAAACAGGGTTGTAATGACATAGTAATGTCACTCCAGGCATTTACCCACAGGAGGTGAAAATGTTTTTCACAAGTGTACAAGTATGTGTATAGCAGCTCCATTTTAACACCAAAAACTAGAAACAGCTCAAATGTCCCTTAACAGGTAAATTAATAAACACATTGTGATACATACGTATAATGGAATATTATTCAGTAATAAGAAGGAATTAACTGCAGAAAGGTAGATGAATCCTATCTCAGTACATGAATCTCAATGTGTTATATGCTATGTGAAAGAAACCAGAATAAAAAGACTTACATTATGATTACCTTTATACAATATTATGGAAAAAGCAAAATTATGAGATAGAAAACAGATCAAAGATTGGCAGGGGCTGGGACAAGAGAGGGGCTCATTCCAAAGGGGGCACCTAACGGTTTTTTGAGTGATGATGGACTTGTTCTGAATCTTGACATGATGAATACCCCTGTCTCAACTCAGACTAAGCATCAAAAGTGAATGTTATTGTATAGGACAAGTAGAAAGTGAGTAAGCAATATTGGATGTGTGTGTGTGTGTGTGTGTGTGTGTGTGTGTGATGAAGTGTGTTAGGATAAATGACAGATTCAGGAGCTAATCAGTTAAAGCTGCAGAGGGAGTCCTGTGCATTAAAAATAACAAGGGAAAGACCAAACATTAGGTTGCTCTGCTAGAAAACTGGTAGTGAACAAGGATGTCTCTTCTCTTTACAGCTGCCACACAGAATGGCAGATAAGAAGTTCCATGGTGGTTGGGAGGGTCATTTCATCACATGCTGAGGCAGACACGGTGATTATAAATATAAAGAATACGTTATAAAGAAGAAAAATATTAGGTATTAATAACATGATTAACTGAAGCCTTACCACAACGAGAAATCTTATTTGCATGGTGTCAGTTTTAGAATATCCAAATTTATTGTCTTTAGCTCACAAAATGTCATTTCATATATTTTTTCCTTATTGGTCACCTAGTAAATATTTTGGTGACTACTGATTTCTTCCTTTGACCAGAGGCAAAAGACATGACTTATTGTAGCTTTGTGGCTAACTTAGGATTCTAGGAGATATGCTTAATTGATAAGCAAGTCTGATATTGAATCAGTTACAATGGTCTATATTTTTTTTTCTTTAGCTAATTTGCTGTGGGATCTTGGACAAGTCATTTAAACCATTGTCAAGAAATTTGGCAGAAATACATATTTCTTAGTTTTCCTTCCCATCCTAAATTATTTAATGTTCTTCATTCCTAACAATGACTTTTTTTTTTAATAAAAAAGGTTATGCAGCATGGCAACTTACTTGAAATAACTAAGTTTAGCTTTAAACCAGTATCTCTTCAAAAAGGAGTTATTGAGTGTAATTCTATACTCAGTGTGACTTCTTCTGGCTCTATACACATACAAAACAAAAATAATGTAAAATTTGATTTAATATTTTTCAGTTATATTATAAGAGACCTCCTGTAGTGTGAGTTTCAATATTATAAAGACTGCTTTTCTGCCAAGTCAGAGAGGAAAATGATTTTGTGAATGATTGAAATCTGATAAAGTTATTGGACTTAGCAGAAGACTTTCAAAAGAAAAAAAACAAAAAATTATATAATATTTTGCATGTGATTCATTTGTCTTCATTTTACACTGTTCCTAAAATATAGGTTTCCATGGGGCTCTAGGTCCACTGTATTAAGCAACCAGCATAAAACCCTACATGTGTTTTTGAAGGTGGGGGTGAAGGAAAAGTAAAGTATGGTCTTAACCAAATGGCAGACACTAAGCAAGCCACAAAACAGATGAATGCTAAATGTTAATGAACGACTGATATATGCATCCAGACTCTTCTGTTTATATTAATTGATAAAGTTAATTAAAAGTAGATATAATATGATAATGAATTTCTAAAAGGAACACTATGCATGTTTTCCTCTGTTACATTGCCAAAAATCTACTAACTTGGAAACATTACTTTTTATTTTTTATTTTTTATTTTTTTTAACAAACAGTTTTTGATAGACATTCAGGCATCTTTCAGAAAAGACAGACTATTTGTTCATATGCAAACCTAAAGGGAATTTGGAATAATTTCCTTGCTCTGTAGAAAGGTTTTCCTTAGGGAAAGCACATTTAATAGAGGAAATGTGTTGATTTCAGTAAATCACAGATGTTTATTCAAGTCTACTTATATTTGACTACATTTTTTATAATGTATAAATAAATTTCATAAAAATTTGGTGCTAATGAGAGTGTGTGATGCTGATAATCCTGACTACAGTCAAGGAAAGTGCATATGGCTATTCTCCAGGTTTGTTCACACATCTCTGCCCACACACACCTTCACACCGAATCTATAACAGCCCTGCTATTCAATTACTTGGCATCTATTGTACAAAGACTTCCAACCTTAACTAAATTATATAGTACTTTGAGAAGGAAGACAAATTTCTGTCAAGGAATAGCTTGAGATCACTGTGCTTATAACCTTTCACAGAACTGTTTTGTTTCTGTAAAAGGTAAAATGTGGCTGTGGCAAGCCATGGTTACATTGTAATGTTGATTTGCATCAGATTCCATTTCCTAGTATCGAAAAAAGTATTAACTAAGGTTGCATATGTTTACTTTAAACCTTGAACTTTCTTAAGCGCCTAAGGCATACTGTTTTTAGAAATTTTGGAATGAAAACTGATGCATATAAGTGTATACATTACATATTTAGTCATATACATCAGAAACAACATAAACACATATTTTCTCAAAGGTTTCCTGATACAGGAGAAGACAGAGAAAAACTTACAGGCTATCATTATTTCCCTAACCTTTATCTAATCGTAAGAATTACCCAAAGCACATGTTTAAACATCAAATTGTAATCCTAAACTAGGCTCACTGAATCAGACTCTAGGAGTAGATAACTAGAAATCTGTAATTTAGCAATTGTTAGATTGTTATAATTGTTTATATGAGGTGGGATCTGGGATCTGAAATAAATCTGTATGATTCAAAAGTACACATTTTCCTTGCTGCACTTGCTTAAAAAAAATAGCTCTATTGAGATACAACATACATGTTATAAAATTCATGCTTTTAAAATATATAAGGTTGTACAATCATCACCACTATCACATTTTGGAACATCTTCACCCTAAAAAGAAACTCATGCTCATTAACAGTAATTCCCCATTTTCTCTTCCCCTTAGCTATGGTGCATTACTAATCTACTTTTTATCTTTATGGATTTACCTATTATAGACATTTCATTTAAATTGAATCATCAGTGATGCATCCTTTTGTGACTGGCTTCTTAAACTTATCAAGATGTTTTTGAGGTTCATCCATGAGGTAGCAATGTATCAGTACTTCATTGTTCTTAATGATGGAATAATATTCTAATTTATAGATGTATTTTGTTTATCTGTTTCTCATTTGATGGATTTCTACTTTTTGCTATTATGAATAATACTGAAGTAAACGTTTGTGTAGAAGTTTTTGTGTGGGCATGTATTTTTCAATTATCTTAAATACCTACAAGTGGAATTTCTGGGTAATATAACTCTATATTCAACATTTTGAAGAATTCTGAACAATGTTCCAAAGTGGCTGCACCATTTTACAATCCTAGGAGCAATGTATGAGAGTTCTAATTTCTTCCCTTGTCTGTAAGCACTTGATATATTCTATTTTTGTTTTGCCATCCTAGTGGACATTTTATTGGGGTTTTTATTTGCAATTTTTAAAACAGGTTTACTGAGGTATAATTGAGTTACAAAACAAAAAAAAATACACATGTTTAAGCAAGCAATTTAATGAATTTGGACATATGCATAGGCACATGATACTATCATCAAAATTAAGAAAACAAATAATTTCATCACCTCCAAAAGTTTCCTTGTGTTTTTTTTTTTGTGGTGTGTGGTAAGAATGCTTAACATGACATCTAACCTCTTAACAAATTTTAAGATTTACAATTACTTAATGAATAAGCATTGTTTCTTGTGTGTATTGGCTATTTGTACATCTGATTTAGTAAAACATCTATTTAAATCCTTTGCCCATAAGTCCCTTATCAGATTCATGACTTGCAAATATTTTTTCCCATCCTGTAAAAGGTCTTTTCACTTTTTTGACAATATCCTTTAAGCACCAAAACGTTTTTTATTTTGATGAAGATTAATTATCTATGATTTTGTCACTGTGGTTTTGTTGTCCTAAGAAACCGTTTCTTAATCTGAGGTCATAATGATTTACTCTGATATTTTCTTCTAATAGTTTTACAGTTTCAACTCTTATGCTAAATCCCTGATCCATTTTGAGTTACTTTTTGTTTATGTTGTGAGGTAAGGTCCAACTTCATTCTTGTGTATGTGAATATACAGTTGTCCCAATACCATTTGTTCAAAGGACTCTTCTTTCCCGTATTGAATTATCTTAGCACCTTTGTAAAAAATCATTTAACCATAGATGTAACTTTATTTTTGGACTTTTAATTTTATTGCCCATCTCTGTATGTCTATTCTCATGCTAGTACCACTCTGTCTTGTTTACTATAACTTTGTAATTAGTTTTGAAATTACAACTTTGTTCTTGTTCAGCTTTGTTCTTGTTCAATATTGTTTGGCAATCCTAGGTGCCTTGCATTTCTATATATTTTATGTTAGTCTTGTTAATTTCTACAAAGTAAATATCTATAATTTTGATAGGGGTGTGTTGAATCTGTAATTTGTGTAGTAGTGCCACTGTTGGCAATATTTGGTTATCTTATCAGTGAAACTGACTTGCTCCTCATTCCCTACTTCATTTTTTAAAAGCTCCCTTGACTATCGCACAGTATTTCTGCCCTTCCATCTCTTCCAAGAAATATTTGGTTTTCAATTGTGAGATATATAATGCGAATGTTACAGGCTCTTTGTAAAAGGGGCACTTTGGAAAAGAGCTTTATAAAACAATATATAGTATCAGTATAAAGAAGAGAAAGAATATAACACAGGAAAAATCTATTCATAAAACAGGAGAATGGAATAATAACATAATTCTAAATTCATGGGAAAGAGCATTGATACTTATAAGACATACACTGTTTCCTATAATTTTTAGGTTTTTAAAAAACAAATATTTACATTTAAAATGAAAACCACTGAAATATATGGTAATAAACACACTTTTAAAGAATTACATTTTTAAAGATGTAAAAATATAATGTTCTTATGCATTATATTTTATCCTTTTCAAATATTTATCTTTAATATCAACCACAAGCCCCATTTTAAAGAGAAAAATTAGATTGATAGTGATTAAATAATATACCCAAATTATATAATTATGAAATATAGATCTGATTTTAGAATGCAGTTTGATTTAAAGATCCTGCTTATTTCACTGTAATAACTAATAGTAAAATGAGCATAGGATATAGAAACAAATGTCTGTTTTTGAGTAATCTCTCAGCCACTGACTAGTAAATCATATTATACTTTGATTTTTAATTTTTACATATATAAAATGAGACTAATAATACTTCAAAACCTAATGATATATATTCTAAAAATTCAGTATTGGCTTACTGGTCAAAATTAATAAATATAATTATTTACATTAACTGACTAAAGGAGAAAATCATCTATAACATCTTAGTTATAGATGTAGAATAAAAGCATTTTATTAAAGTCAATATCTTTCATGCAAAACCTCTTATTAAACTAGGAATAGATAAGACCCTTGATAAGAAAGGGATTTTTAAAGACCATATCATTAACATAACTAATGATGAATTATTAAAATCCCTTGAGATTAAGCAAAGGGCAACAATGTCTCTATTATCACTTACATGTAAAATTGTACTGGAACACTACCCAGTGCAATAAGGCAAGAAAAATAAACAAGTGGAAAAGTAATTGAAAAACAACAAATGGGATATTCATCATTTGCATATGACATCATTATGTCCACATAAAATCTCCCCCAAAATATCAACAAGGCATTTAAATTGAGTATATTTATCTTAATTGCTGGTTACAAGCTCAAGTATAAAAAAGTCAATTGCATCTACTAGCTACAGAATAGTACAGTTTAAAAAGGGAACATTTGTAGTAATATAGAAATATATAATACATATGGAAAAATAAGTTATACATAAACTTATGTGAATAAAAATATAAAATATTGAGATAAATCAAGGCAGATCCACTTAAGTGACAGAATACACTATACTAATAGATTTAAAAATGTAATGTTTTATCTCCAAACATTTTTTGAACTGAGGATGTGGTTTCAAAATATATATACAATTTCTTGCGGTTTTTATATTGCACTAATCAGGTTCCGAAAACAAAGGTATGTCAATTATTAGAAATACAGATAATTGTGCTATAATTATCAGTTACTAAAGCAGGAAAAATATAGTTAGTAGTGCTCTGTAGCCAAATACCCAGTTTCACCTGCAACTACTACCACCACTGGAAGGAGCCAATTATACAAATTCTGATTGATTTGTCAATCTTAGCAATTTTCTGAGATTAGTTATTCTTAGTAAGGCTATTTAATCAAAGAATATTTCTACAGAGTGTTTGTCATTCTCAAATTGTTATTTGGTATTCACTGCCATCCATTAGTAGAATAGTTTCCTGAGAAGTAGGATTGTCTCCACTATGAACTTGATGCTTTGTTTAAATCTTAAAATGGAAAATTAATCTTCCATTAAATTATATAATGCAATGCCTACAGATTTTCTCTGGGTCCACTACATAAATATTAAAACATGATATTGGAATTGGATAAAACATAATCAAGCATCACCATTTTAAGGAAACATGTACCTTCTTAGAGGAGCAAATGTTATGTAGTCACCCAAAGTAAAATGAGTATTGATGGTTTCTTTTAACTTTAATTGCAAAAATGATTTTAAAAATCATATAGAAAAATTCTACAAAGTAGACCTCTTAAAATTATAGTCTATTTCTAAACATAGTGAATCTCTTTTAATCATACATTTGGGAGTAAATGATTCTGTGGGCTTTTATCACAATGGGATGGGGTATATTTCCAGGGTTCCACCAGTTAATCCTTAGGGTAGCAGGCAGTAGTCTTATTCAGAAAAGCTCAGGAAGAGGCCATATAGGCCTCATAATCTAATTTTAATATTGTCACTTTAATTAGAAATAGTTAAATCCGTATCCATTCTCTTCTCCAGTTTCTTCTGAATATTTTTTTCTTGGCCTGCTTTTTGTGTTCTCTTTAGTCATAAAAATGAAATTTGGTGAGCCCCCAAGAGAAAGAGAAATTGAAATTATTATAGAAAGAGAAGAAAATCTACCTTAAAAGATAGTACTTATCTTCAATTCATTTGTCGTCATGCGCTGTAGCAGAAAAAGTGTACTTTACAGCATAAGCTATGCACTCTTTCAAATTTCCCTTTTTTTTGGTTTTCTCAGCTAGACAACGTTTAATAGTGCTTGCATTTTCTCTGTGTGTGTGTGTTTTAATACAATCTTTCATTACCAGGCTGTACAAATGTCATGTCCCCTGGCCCTTTCCAAGACATAATGAAAATAGGCCAATTCCTGGCTACACTTTGTTGACTGGTTCCTGTTAGCTTCTCAGGATAATTTGTTCTGTGTAAATGAAGACTTCAGCAGTTATTGTAGTAAATAGGTACAAAAAAGACTTGTACGGCATCTACATGAAGCAGCTGGTATAACAACAGTGCTGATTAAGCCAGTGAATCTAAAATATATGAGATCTTTAGGGTTCCACAATTCTAATTGGAACAGTCATCATAATAATTACTACAATCTAGAAAATCAACCATATCTGACATTAAAATTCATTTAATTTGCCTTACTTAGTCCTGATGCATTTTGTACTTTCTTCATTTACTCTCCTTATCAAGGAGCCTAGAATGTTGTTCCTTATAGTGAAAACACCGCATTTGTTTTAAAAAATAATCCCTAAAACTGACCTAATTGAAAATGACAAAGGTAATCATTGAGTTGATAATTTCTTGAAAATAACTGAAAAACAAAGGTATTTTAAGCCTTTAAAGCAGTAAACATCATAATAGTAGTCAGATTCCATGAGATGATATGCATATCATCATCGGAATCTCAGTATGGAAAATAAATATATTCTCTCTCTCTCTCTTTGGCTCCCTCACCCCCAGGAAGTAAGGAGTATAATGGGTGATGAGACAAAAGTAGACATAAAGGCAGAAAATTCCACCCTTAAAAATGTTTTACATTTCTAGCATAAAACAGTACCTGAACACTATAGTTTAAATAAAACATTTGTGATTTTTATTTGGCTTTAACTTTTTTTTTTTTTTTTTTTTTGAGAGGGCATCTCTCATATTTATTGATCAAATGGTTGTTAACAACAATAAAATTCAGTATAGGGGGGTCAATGCTCAATGTACAATCATTAATCCATCTCAAGCCTAATTCTCGTCAGTCTCCAATCTTCTGAAGCATAACGAACAAGTTCTTACATGGTGAACGAATTCTTACAGAGTGAATAAATTCTTACATGGTGAACAGTACAAGGGCATTCATCACAGAAACTTTCGGTTTTGATCATGCAATATGACCTATAAACCATCAGGTCAAATATGAATATTCATTTGATTTTTGTACTTGATTTATATGTTGATCCCACATTTCTCCTATTATTATTATTATTTTTATTTTTAATAAAATGCTGAAGTGGTAGGTAGAAGCAAGATAAAGGTAGAAAACATAGTTTAGTGCTGTAAGAAGGCAAATGTAGATGATCAGATGATCAGGTGTGTGCCTATGGACTAAGTATTAATCCAGGCTAGACAAGGGCAGCAAGACATCCACGGATGCAGAAGATTTCTCTCAAAGCAGGGGGGGTGAGGTTCTGAGCCTCACCTCTGTTGATCCCCAAATTCTCACCTGATGGCCCCCCTGCGACTGTGCCTGTCTTAGGTTGTTCCTCCCTTGAGGAATCTTACCTGTCTCTGGCTAACCAGTCATCTTCCGGGGCCATACAGGGAAATGTAAAGTTGGTAAGTGAGAGAGAAGCCATATTGTTTGCAAAGGTTAGCTTTTTACTTCTTTGCAGATTTATGCCCTGTGGCTTCTATGCCCAGCACTTGTCTCGAGGTATCTTTACCACCTGGAGGAATTATGATACTCGGTAAATTCGATATGAGGCACGAATTCTATTTAAGGTTTGTAATTAGGAAGGAAGAAGAAAAGCTATAGATGTAGCATACGAAGGAAACTTGGGAGGATTGATTATTTCTTTGACATATCTTCTTGTATAGTACCTTAAGTATGTATAGGTTTTAAACTACTAACTAATTTGCACACACATATTAACATAATAGGAATACGGTGACATAAACAAAGCAAATCTATAATTACCAGCCATCTCCAGTGAAGCCAAGAAAACCATTTAGGCACCCTAGACATTTGTGAAAATTTATCTATGATATGATGGATATTTTCCAACTGTACTTGAACCATCAGACAAATTAAAGCAGCCCATTTCTGGGATCTGTTCACATCCCATATGTTCTTTTAACCATAGATAGTCTATAGTCATGAGATTTTGGGGTGCTACAACTTGCACCCCTCCCAACTCCTGGTTGAGTTCCAACAGTACAGATCCAGTCAAATTCGTTGTCTCACTGTATGCACATGCCAGCCTAGACATCTCCCTCCTCCTTCTTATGGCAAGTCCAGGAGACGGTGGGCTGGATGCAGCCACAACCGCAGCATCGTCCGGATCCCTGTGGAGGCTTTTTGATGATCATCCCCCAGCACGAGTCCTCCAGAGAGTGCTGATGCCGGAAGCTCCTCCTCATATCGTATCTTAGTTCATTTTCTGGGTATCCAAGCTAGGCCTTGATCTTCTGCGTAGAAACAAACAGACCCTTTGCCCACACTTTGACATGCCCTCTATACCACTATGCAGAACTCATTGGAGGTCAGCACACAGTAACTGCTTTTTTTTTTTTTTTTTTTAATTAAGAGAAAGGAATATTATCAGAAAAGAGTACCTCCATAGCTGATCATCTGACACCCTTTAAGTGATCAACATTAAGGATATTTAAAGCATGCGTTGATCTTTGATTTACCAATAGTTTTATCCTGTTAAGGAGTAATCCCCCTTTTCTTTCTTTCTTTCTTTTTTTTTTTTAAATTTTTAATCTACACTTACCTGAAGAATACTATGTTTACTATGCTCTCCCCTATATCAGGTCCCCCCTAACAACCACATTACGGTTACTGTCCATCAGCTTAGCAAAATGTGGTAGAGTCCCTACTTGTCCTCTCTGTGTTGTGCAGCCCACCCTCCCCTTTCTCCCTCCCCCCCCATGCATGCTAATCTTAATACCCCCCTTCTTCTTCCCCCCCCTTATCCCTCCCTGCCCACCCATCCTCCCCAGTTCCTTTCCCTTTGGTACCTATTAGTCCATTTTTGGGTTCTGTAATTCTGCTGCTGTTTTGTTCCTTCAGTTTTTCCTTTGTTCCTATACTCCTCAGATGAGTGAAATCATTTGGTATTTCTCTTTCTCCGCTTGGCTTATTTCACTGAGCATAATACTCTCCAGCTCCATCCATGTTGCTGCAAATGGTTGGATTTTTCCACTTCTTATGGCTGAGTAGTATTCCATTGTGTATATGTACCACATCTTCTTTATCCATTCATCTACAGATGGACATTTAGGTTGCTTCCAATTCTTGGCTATTGTAAATAGTGCTGCGATAAACATAGGAGTGCATCTGTCTTTCTCAAACTTGATTGCTGCGTTCTTAGGGTAAATTCCTAGGAGTGGAATTCCTGGGTCAAATGGTAGGTCTGTTTTGAGCATTTTGATGCACCTCCATACTGCTTTCCACAATGGTTGAACTAATTTACATTCCCACCAGCAGTGTAGGAGGGTTCCCCTTTCTCCACAGCCTCGCCAACATTTGTTGTTGTTTGTCTTTTGGATGGCAGCTATCCTTACTGGTGTGAGGTGATACCTCATTGTACTTTTAATTTGCATTTCTCTGATAATTAGCGATGTGGAGCATCTTTTCATGTGTCTCTTGGCCATCTGTATTTCTTTTTTGGAGAACTGTCTGTTCAGTTCCTCTGCCCATTTTTTAATTGGGTTATTTGTTTTTTGTTTGTTGAGGCGTGTGAGCTCTTTATATATTCTGGACGTCAAGCCTTTATCAGATCTGTCATTTTCAAATATATTCTCCCATACTGTAGGGTTCCTTTTTGTTCTATTGATGGTGTCTTTCGCTGTACAGAAGCTTTTCAGCTTAATGTAGTCCCACTTGCTCATTTTTGCTGTTGTTTTCCTTGCCCGGGGAGATATGTTCAAGAAGAGATCACTCATGTTTATGTCTAAGAGGTTTTTGCCTATGTTTTTTTCAAAGAGTTTAATGGTTTTGTGACTTACATTCAGGTCTTTGATCCATTTTGAGTTTACCTTTGTATATGGGGTTAGACAATGGTCCAGTTTCATTCTCCTACATGTAGCTGTCCAGTTTTGCCAGCACCATCTGTTGAAGAGACTGTCATTTTGCCATTGTATGTCCATGGCTCCTTTATCAAATATTAATTGACCATATATGTTTGGGTTAATTTCTGGGGTCTCTAATCTGTTCCACTGGTCTGTGGCTCTGTTCTT